>NC_141385.1:43849219-45343385 GCF_017979445.1 Akebia trifoliata | reverse complement strand
ATAACATGTACATTTGTTTTTCTCTTTGCCTTTTCATATGAACATAGCTAAGGCTCCAATTAAACCATAAAGGTGAAATGAACATATTCTCAAATTCTTTCCTTTCTCCCTTCTTGTCTTGTGCCCATTTCCAGCCTTGTGACAAAGAGAAAAGATACCTTATTTTGTCCCAGCTCTTCCCTTGGACCACCACTAAAGAGATTAATCTCATACCCATAGTTTGCCCAACAAAGCCAGTCTATGTACATTCAACTCCAGAGATTAAACCCTTTCAATCATCAAATCCACTTGGAACCCAAGCTGTAGCAAAGACAGAGTTGTGACCCTTCCATGTGAGCACCAGCATTTCTTCTTCTCTCTTCATTCCCCAACCACTTGCATGTTCATCTAGTAAAAACTTAACTTCCCCAATAGTATCTTCACCAAAGGGAACACTAAGAAAGTGAGCATTCTTCATGCGTTGCACCAATCTAACACTTGACTCTAACCTCTCAATCCTTTGCAAACCTTCGAAACCAAGGATGTTCTCAATCTTATGCCCAACGTCAGTTTCGTATTCTATTCTTTGGCTGCTATCCTTGGGCAAGAAAGTCTCCAAGGCATCGAATGGTATCCATAGATAATTGAAACATACAGGGATCCGAGATGTGAGGCTCAGATAATCTAAATCTGAATCCTCATCGACCACAGTAACGAGACAAGGGTTAAGATCCCTAATCAATTGTAAAAACCAGTCTCGGAAAGATAGATCTTTAATGCTCCCCCCAGGTTCATCAGGCAAATATCGTAACCAATTTTGACAATTGATGACCAAGGCCTCATCATCTCTTAGGTTTAGCAAGGACGGATTTAATTGACTCAACAACAATTCAAGGTGAAAGATAGATGAATCCACCGACGAGACATCACTAGGCCTAGAGGAAGAGCCACTGATCACATGGAATTCGAAAGGAACGTCCCTAGACTTAGCAAAATTTGACAGACGTTGACCAACTTCTTCAGTCGACACGTTAAGCAAAGGAGGGACAGGTGGCCTACAAGAAAGCACAGTGATTCGAAGTGATGGTGGACCTTCAGGCCTCTTCGCCAAGGTATCAATTAGGGTAGGCCACTGCATGCAATGTGTGATACTAAAATCTAATATATGAACCTTTGGCTGCCCTTGAATTGCTTTGAAAATTGCACTATTCGATACACAAAAACCAAATCTGTGCCAAGGAATCAAGTCAACATACCCTGCTAGCTCGGTGACAGACATCAATCTTGTTCTAGTACTCTGAAAGGTAGCTGTGCTATGAAAATTCATGGCTGTAGCTGGGCAAACCCTAGAAGCCCTAGAGATGAGTGCCCTTAAGAACCATGAAGTGAGCCTTTGGTTAGGGTCACCTATAGAAGAAGCGACGTTGTTGAGTACCCACATCACTTGTTGAGCTAAGGTGATGTCTTTGCTTTCTAGGGCACTTGCACAGTGAAGGAGAAGCTTCTCGATACAAGCTCCGTCTAAGCTGCCAAGACACCCTTTGAGTGCACCTGATAGAGAACTTTGGTGGGTGTTGAAAAGATTAGGGTTTGGTAGAGAGATGGGTGTAGCTGTAGTTGTACCTCTTAGTTCAGTTTTCATCTCTATCAAGGACGACGGACGGAAATTTGGGTTTTGTTTTGCTTCTACGTGCATGATGGGGGGGCTTGGTTTTGGGGAAGATAACGAGAGAAGGTGGTGATTGTGCAAATGGTGGGTATTTTATGACACTTGGCTGATGAGGATTGGTGGATGAGGATTGAAGAGCTAGGGTCTATCTTTCTGAAAATTTGAGTTTACTGGATGGAGAATTGGTGTTTTAATTGTGAACATTAGAGAGAGAGAGAGAGAGAGAGAGAGAGAGAGAGGTAGTCTCTTTTCTTCTAGGGACCATATATACACAAGGCCTTGATCTATAAATATCATAATAATATTAAGCCAAAAATATAGTTGAAAACAACCAAGCCTCTCTTATCCTTCCAATCCTATGTCTTTTGTTTTCTCTGTTAGGGTATCCATTACCCCCTACTTAAATCCATTCATCAATTTTTAAGACCACATATTTTCAGTTTCAAAAAGAAGAGATTTACTTTTATAATTAAGAGACAATATATTGTATGATAGACCTTGATTCAATCATCCCAATGACCCTTCTGATTATTGATCTGGACCAAAATAATTGGTGATCAGAGCCACATATTGAATCATCCTTAACCCATAAAACAAAGAAATTGGACACTTGAATTGAATTAGCTGTAACCATCAAATATTTGGTTCTAGATCTGAAAATTAAAGCCTCTACTGTGGCCCGTCTGTTCCCAGGATGGTCCCTGATTGTTGACTTGGCCAGATATGTATGCTGTCCTAGAATTAGGGTCCATTGAAGATGATGGACTTCATGTACATCATAAATGCTCCTGTTTTTTTTTTTTTTTTTTGTGAAGTTATCTGTCATTATGAAGAACACTCCCTCTAATAATCCTTAGTTTAGTCACTACAAGAAGAGAATTTTCCTAGGCTATTTTGTTGATTTCCTCCATCTTTTCCATTTTTGTTTGCTTTAATCAGATGATTAGAAGGTAGATAGTAGGTTAAAGAGGCAGTCCTAGCCGGCCATTTTTTTGTTTTATGTGTGCTCTTGAAATGTCATTAAAGACAGACTCAACATTATTAATTTTAAGCAATTTGGCTTTCTCTTTGAGTTGAATGATTGATGGGTATTTCTCAGTCCACAAACATCATAGATGAGATGAATTTTGTTGCTTGTGCCATGCAAATACACCGCATAAGACAAATACACCTAATTTCTATTAGAAGACACTAGTGGGGAGAAACACGTGAGCACAAAAACAAAAGAATGACATTTAGGGTTTGTGTGGAAACATATATTATCCTACTTCGATAAGGAAAAAACAATAACATCAACCTTCTAATGAGAATCCTAAGGCGTCCGTTGGGGGTATTTAGATTTCAGATGAAGAGATGATGATAAATTAAAGGGTGATGATAATAATCCTTGTTTTTTTTAATGGTCATGTCATTGGAGATTAATCTATATGGGGACCCAAATAACCCAACTTGACCTATTAGTTTAGTGCTTGGTTTCAATAGCAAATAACTTCATTTATTAAAACATCCACACATGCAAAATTTTTGTCACTCCCCAGCTTGGCCTTTTATTTTGAAAAGCCATTGATTTGGAGGGTCTCTCTTTTTTTTTTTTTTTTTTTCTAAAAAAGAACGTGGAAAATTGTGAACATGTACCACATTGAAAATGGAAATTGGTGTCATTCTTTGGGGCCACATGAGGCATTTTTCATTCACTAGGTCTAGAGTAATCTATAGAATTCCAAAAGGGCTTGGGAAAGAATGTCTATATAATGAACACAACACTTCTCATCCTAATGTTTATCCCTAACAATAGTAGTGGTTGAGATTTAATCTCATTATGAATCTAGAAAAATAATTTCAACTTTATTCCCTTCTCTCTCCTTCCTTTCCAAAAGTATCTATTCAACTTGAGTTGTGATAATCTACGCCCCCCTCTGACATACTTCCCTCCTACGCCCCCATCACAGAACTGTAAATCATTTGCCCCAGGGTACACAAGAAAAATATTTATGGTTCTGTGCAGTGTTTTAAAAATTGGACTAGACTGACAGTCCAACTGGTCTGATCGGATTTTTCAATTTTATCAATCTGGTTCATCATGAACCTGATTTGTTTTTTACAAAACCATCGGTTTTTTGACAATCTCCTATTTAACCACCAAAACCGTTGGTTCTCAAAAACCGATTCATTAATATGATAAAATTAAATTAGAATGCAAATCGCCAAATCCACAGATTGATTTGCTGGGTTTGCAGTTTTGCATTGCAGTTGCACCCAAAAGGCCAAAACGTGATTTGTTAAGATTTATTAGGGTTTTAACTTTTAACTTAAATATAAATATTAGAAGAAAAAAAAAACGCCCAAACTTGATTTATTAGGGTTTTATCAAGTTAAAGAAGATTTGAAGATTGAAGAAGTTGAGTTAGAGTCCGTCCATTAAAGAAGAAAAGGTTTGAATTTTAATGAAAAAAAAAATTCATATTTCCATTAATCTTCAATTTTATTTAAATTCAGAATTTTTTTATTTGATTTTTAATCACTTCTTCTTCTTCTCTTGTGTAGTGATAGATTTGAGGTTAGGGAGTTAAGCATCAAATTGAAGATCAAATAAAGGATTTACAAATTTTTCTTTTATATATATTTTTTCAAATTAATTTTGGTTTACAGGTACAGTTCTTTGCTTCATCTTCTCTGCATATCAACAAGTATCTGCATTTTTACTAAACAAAACTCCCTTGGAGTTATCCAAGGGAACCTTACTAAATAAGTATGGAGTTTGTTAATCACCAACCAAACTTTACTTTACCAAGTAGTTTGTTTCCCAGCAAACCCTGAGGTGGGATCCACGTTATAAAGTATAAAAATATAAAATTTAAATTGAGGTTTTTATTTGTAGCTTAACATACACAGAAGTGGATCCAAGCCACATCAATTTGTGGTATTCAAAAACATGATCAGATGTCACAAGCCCACAAGCCCACAAGATTATAAACGATAAAATTTTAAGATTTTTGAAAACAAAAATCGAAAAAAATAAAATAATTCTCACTATGGAATTTTAATTTTAAATTTGGGACTTCGGTAGCCATCCCTTTTCAACACCTTCAATCAAATTAAAAAATATTAGTTAATTTTTTTTAAAATTTTTGAATATGAGTTTTTCCAATGAAATCTAGAATGTTGTGGTATTGGATTGCCAATTTGTTTATCCCTACAAGCCCAATGACTCTTAGTAAGAATTAAAATCTTACTAAGTTAGTTATGTTTGTCAGATTCATAAAGTAAGAATAACAAGCTTGATAAAGCAAGGAATAAAATTACAACAAATAGATCTATTGGTAAGTCGATCTAAATGTTATTAACATTTCGGATGTATCACGTCAATGTTTCATATTAAATATAGAACATCTATACTCATATATTGATTTGTCTGTGTTAATAATGTTAGAACGTTTTAATACCAAAGTAAACATAGTGGGCATTTCAATTATAGTGCTTGAATAAATCATTTCTTTTTTTAAATTATATTTGTTTGGGATTCTAATTTGAATTATTATTCTGTTTTTTCATATTTTTAATTGTTAGAATGTCAAGTCCAAGTGTAGCTTCCACTTTTATCAATTTTAATTCTACTCGAAGTAAGACAGATGATACTTGGGAGCATCGTAAAATTTTAGATGATCCAACTGGAAAAAGAATGACTATTCTGAAATACAATTATTGCGGAAAGACATTTTGTGGAGGTGGGACACATCGAATGAAAGAATGTCTGGACCGTAAGAAGGGGGTGCTGAGACTTGCTCAAGAATACCTAGATAGGTATAATATCAAATTGATTGTAATCTTAGAAATGTTTCAAAAGAAAAAGAAAAGAAAAGAAAAGAAAAGAAAAAAAAAATGGAAAAAAGAAAATACGATGAATAAGAAATAAGTCTTGTGACAATAGATGATGAGTCAAGTGAAGAAGATCATGATGTTGTTAGTCATGCTACTAAGAATAAGAAAAGCAATAAGTTAATACGAAGAAAAGGGATTGTCAACTCCACGAACAAATTCAGGTGAACAATCGAAAATTAAAAGTGCATTGGCAACCAAGGATAAGGTATTAAAGGCAGATTCAACCATTGAAAAATGGATGTATGATGCATTCATTCCATTCAATATCATTAACTCGCATTATTTTCAACCTATGCTTGATGTAGTTATTTTTATTGGTCCAGGATATAAAACACCTTCATATCATGCCATACGGGGTTCTATTTTGAAGAAAAATATCAATGAAGTGAAATAGTTTATTGACATCATTTGAGATAATTGGAAAGAGAAAGGTTGCACAATCATGACTGATGGTTAGACTGATAAAAGAAGTGGGACATTGATTAATTTTCTTATTTATTGTCTTAAAGGAATTATATTTTTAAAATCAGTTGATGAGACAACACATTCGAAGACCGTTCAAATGTTATTTGGTCTTGTTAAGGAAGTGGTGGAATTTCTTGGACCAGAAAATGTAGTTCAATTGATAACTGATAATACAATTAATTAAATAACTCCAAGAAAATTATTGGTCCAAGAAATTGCAAGAGTATTTTGATCTTTTTATGTGGCCTATTCAATTGATTTAAGGCCTGAAGATTTGACAAGTTAAAAGATGTGCTGTTGATTATAAATAAAGCACGAGATATTTCAAAATTCATTTATAACCATTTTGTCGTTCTAAATTTGATGAGAATGCATACAAATGGAAAATAGGTGGTTCATCCTGCTTTTACTTGTTTTGCAATTAACTTTTTGACATTACAAAGTTTGATCAATAATAAAAATGATTTGCAAAATATGGTCACCAGCAAGGAGTGGTTAGAAAGTAAATGGTCAAAAATCAATGATGGGAAGGATTTCAAAAATACAATTTTGTTACCTGAGTTTTGGACTTCATGTGAGATGCTTGTTAAAATTGGTGAATCATTGGTGAGAATCTTACGTTGTGGATAGTGATGACAAACCTGCAATGGGATGCATATTTGAAGGCATTATGATAGCAAAGAAAACAATAAAAAATGAATTTAAAAATAAAATAAAAGTGTACTTACCATTTTTTGATATCATTGATCGTCGATGGGAAGATCAACTTGATGCAAAGTTACATGCAACAAGCTATTGGTTGAATTCTGAATTTTTTTTAAATAATAAAAATACTTTTTCTTCCCACTATAGAATTTTGTCTCAACTCTTGGATTGTATCAAAAGAATGTTTGTTGATGACGAGTTAAAACAAGAAAATATCAATAAAGAAATCAAGCTCTACAAGGAAGCAAGTGAAGACTTTGGGCGATCTATGACAATAAATGAACATAATAAAATGCCTCCAGGTTAACAAATCAAATAGTTTAATCTTTATATTTTTAAATTTAATATATAATTTAGGTTCTTGACTAATTTATTTTATGGTGCATGTTTTGTATAGTAAATTTTTTTTTTGCATAGTTAATTAGTGAGAAAACTTTGGAGGAAGTGCACCGAATTTGCAAGAAATGACTATGAATTCTAAGCCAAACTTGTAGTTCATCGGGTTGTAAACGTAATTGGAGCATTGTTGAACGAATACATATGGAAAGAAGAAATCAATTAGAGCACCACAGGCTCAATGATTTTGTGTTTGTTCAATATCTTCATTTAGCAAATCAGTAAGTAGTTATTTGTTTTTATGTGAGTACGTTGATTGTCAGTATTTTTTAATACTTGAATTTATTCTTGAATTTTTATATTAATACATATTTATATAGTTCATAATGTATTGATTTAAAATTATTTTTTGCAGGGGTTCCAAGAAAAATAAGTGCTATGGTTCTATATCTTTCGAAAATATGGACATACTAGGGGATTGGGTAGTGGAGACTACGCCTCCTGTATTCCAAGATGAAGAAATAGATAATTGATTTGAGATAGATCAACTACCAATAAGAGACCAAGTTTATCAAAATGAATGTAAATAAAAAATGATTTGATTGAAAATGAATATTCTAGTGAGAGTTTTAAAACACAAGCCTAAAATAATATATATATAGGCATGATGGGATTATTGCATATGATGGAAAAACAAAGAAAGAATATCGCAATTATAAGGGACAGGAAAACTTAAAATGATGATGATGATTACTAGAATGACTACACGAACAATAGTTAAAAGATTAGAGACTTTACATTTATACTTAAATTTAGACTTTTGAAATCCTATAATAAGATATGATTTGATTGAGTTATTTTTTATTAGAGATTTATTAATGATTGTTAATGAAAATGTTGAATGAAATTTTCTTTATCTTTTTATGAATAATATTTGATTATGTTAAATTTTCTTCTTTTATTTTTTATTCATTGTTTTTTAATCAATTGTTAGTTCTTAGCGATTAACATAAATAATATGAAAAGAAGATGTCATATTATTTAAAAGAATTTAAGTACATAATTTTTTTTTTAATTTTAATTTATCCATTATTTTGATCCAAATTGCAGATGTTTCTAATATTTATAAATTTAAATTTATTATTTAATAAATATGAATCGGTCTGATCATCAGTCCGATTTTTAAAATATTGGTTTTGTGTATCCTGAGGCAAATGATCTACGATTCTATGATCGGGGCGTATGTCAGAGGGGGCATAAAAAATTTATTATTTATTCAACTTTATTATCTTTTCTCTACTCCCCCTTTTCTCTTTTTCAATAACACCTCTCCAACTTTATTTCCTTTGCCCTTCTAATCTTTTAAATAATACCGTTATAATTTTATTGTCTTTCCTTTTTTACCTCATTAAGTCCAAAGATGATGAGACAATGTGAAAAAAGCCATATATTTGACGGCCCAAAATCGTCAAATTTCATAAAATTTGACGGACCAAGGAATCAAATTTTCATTGTCAAATTTATTTTTTCGATGGATCAAAACCATTACATTAATAGAGGATGGGAGAAATTTGATGGCTCTAAACAGTCAAATTGGGGATCATAAAAAATTTCAACGCCCATAGGCCATCAAAATTTGCTTTCTAAAATTTGTGGGCATTGACCCAACCAGTTTGCTATTGTGCTTTCAAAGAGGAAGAGTGGTCTCTTAGAAGTGGTAGTGTAAGAAGCACATTATCCTCTTTGTCTTGAAAGAAAGTGAGTAAGCATAGAGAAGCGTATATGTTAGGCAAGTAAACGGAGTAATAAGCCGACCTTTTAAGAAAGAAAATCCCCAATTGAACTAGAAAGAAAAACAAGTAATCGGACTTGTCCCGAAGTAGAATATATGATTGAAAGAAGTGGTTGGTCCCATGCACCATGCCTACTGTCGAATTTTCTTGTCAAAATTTTTAGTTTTCACATAATGTGACCATGTTGTAGGACGAGCAAACTCTAGTAATGCAGTAGAAAAGAATCTAGAATGTTCATTTTTAATATTTTAAGAATTGTTTATTGTTTTGTATACCATGGGGAGACTAAAGAATATTGACACTTTAAATTGGTTTAAAGAGGACTCTGACTGATTTATTCTCTTTTTTGAAAGATATAACATGTGTGGTCCCATTTCATTACCTATTTCAATATCCTCACTGCTTCCCTTCAGTGTTCCTTTCGGTCTATGAGAGTTGGAAATCTCTTCTTGTGAAGAGAGGGAAAGGATTCTTTAGCATTTGCTCTAGAAGCCCAGATTTCTACAAGGCCCATTATATATCTACCGTCACGGCTACAGGGTATAGTGGAAATATACGACGATTCTAAAATGATAGTAATTTAATTTTTTACACCATTAACACTTAGATGCTTTTAGTGGATTGAATATTAATCAATTAAAAAAATGAATAATGTCCATATTCCATTTCAATTATATGGGAAGCATTGAGAAAACAATATCAAGCGCTTGACTTATCTTTTATTTTGTTTTGTGGTGATGTGAAGTGCATCCGAACTAACTGGAATATTTGCAAATCAAGATGATGCGGTAGGCCAAATATCATCCATGTCTGAACAACAGTAGGTCCAAAGTTGCCATAGTATAATAATATAATATAAGCTAAACATAGTAATTTACATCCAATAAAAATGATTTGAAATTTTAACTAAACCTATACTATAAAGGAAAAAAAAAAATATTTTATCATGTGGGTTGCATCATATAACCATAAGTTGGATCTTTTAAATTAGTTTGGGAAGGAAAAAAGTGTCGAAGTTGAGAAAATAGAAAACTCTATCAATTAGAAAAATATAAAAATGAATGTTTCATATATTAAATATGTTATAAAACATAATATATTAAAATAATAACAAAATCATAATATAGTTCAACTTCAAATTCGATGATTAATTTGTGAATCAAGATTTCTTTTTTTCCAAAAACATATGAAAATTTCAAAACTTTGTGAATTAATCAACTTTTCATAAGTTGAAGATTTTTGTCATATGGTCATAATGAAGCTGTGTTCACCATCGGGAGTTAACTGAGATGGTAAGGACTACTGAATTTGCTCCCCAGATCACAAATCTCTATATGTCCTTCCACAAAAAAATGACTATATTTAATTGTTGAACATATACTAGGGTGGTTGGTACGTGCGGTCAGCCAAACTAAAAAAAACAAAAAAAGAAGCTATGTTCATTAGCATGATTGATATCTTAATGAAGGTAGATCACATTTTACATCTCTCGTAAAAATTTTATGATGGAGCACTAAAGATTTGTGTTTTTGAACTTCTTTAATTTCCATGCTTAATTAAATTTTTTTTTTTTTTTTTGAAGCGAAATTATCATTCCTAAAAATTTAACAGGCACTTCCAATTTCTACTGAGAAGTGAGAACAGAATACAGCCAGAAGTGGTAAGAGGTTTATAACGAAACTCAAAATATTAATGTATTAAAAATCAGATCGATAATCAAATCAAAATTTTGCTCATAACGATTGGACCAGGGTTCAATTCAATCAACTGATTTGTATTTATTAAATAATTTTTAAGTATCTAAAAAAAAGAAAAAAAAATCAAACTTGAGAAAAACAAAAATGAAAATTTCTACATATACACTTTTCATGAGTTGATAAAATAACACAAAAGGATTAAAGTTTTTTTGTAAAACCTTCCCATATGTATATTTTAAATCCATACAGGTTTTCATTATCTTTCTTTAAAAAATTGTGATCACTATGACTATTTTACATGGAGTCGTGTCAGGAGTGACATTAAAATTGACATTGATTCACAC
Source organism: Akebia trifoliata (assembly GCF_017979445.1). Taxonomy (NCBI): domain Eukaryota; kingdom Viridiplantae; phylum Streptophyta; class Magnoliopsida; order Ranunculales; family Lardizabalaceae; genus Akebia; species Akebia trifoliata. The sequence goes on along the minus strand of NC_141385.1, from coordinate 45,332,518 downwards.
ATTGCTAATGTGGAGATGCACACAGAACCATAGATGTTTTATCACTCGTATCTCGATGAAAAGCATTTATGACTCCGAACACCCATCCACATCAGCAATGTGTGAATCGATGTCAATTTTATTGTCGCTCCAGCATTTTCCTTTTACAACTGCGTGTCCATTTCTGTGGTTCTTTGAACCAAAAGCCCACAACAACCTCAAACAGGAAGCAAATTTTTGTGCACAAGCGAGATTTCACAAAAATGTTCATATAATAGTTGCAATTTTACTAAATTATTAACCATATTATGGTACCAAAATTGATGGAATGTTGCCACGTCATCAACCTTCACTTGATGCTATGCAAGCACATGGAGAGATTACAGATCTCTTGGGCCTGTCCATAAAACCCAAATTCTAAAGTTTGATTTCTAGTTTTCTGATTTGTGACACTTCCATACTTCAGACTTCAAAAGTGTTACCAAGCATTAACATCTGACTAACCTGTTGATGATCATACACTCTAAAAATCAATCTGATTGGTGACCATGAGCACCAACGCAATTATAACACATCGAAAAATGCTGTTTGCACCCACTCTAACCAAAATCCCAATCATGACATGTCAACACCATAGTTTTAAAACTCACTTGAATGCTAAAATAGTAGAATAAAGTAAAGACTACAAGCCAACCCAAGTGCCTCAAGCAAATGTATATTAAATTTATAAATGTTTAAAAGTAATTTTCAATATTATAAAATAAATAAAAGTTGTTCTTTTCTTGGTTTGCACGAAAATATTATATATAACCTAATATCATGATGGAGTTTCTAACCCGACATGGTTCATTTCTATCTAACTCAACCAAGTTAATGGATTGATTCAATGAGTTGGTTCTATTAATTTTTGGGGCCAAGTCACCTCGAAAAGTTTTAAAACTATGGTCCACACCATCCCATTGCTTTTTTTTTTTTTCCGCTAAGCCAAAAAAAGAATTTGATTAAAAAATCAGGGAATTTACATTAATCATTTGGGGCATCATCTCTTTAGTTCTTCTTAGATTTGGGAGACCCAGTTGATCACCTCGATACAGTCTTCTTACATGTTACATCCAAGGACCTTCCCATTACCCATACTTGAAAATTAAGTCAAGAGGTCGAAAGAACGCCTTCACTACCATACTGCACCTAAATAAAGAGTAAGGTATTCGTTGTTACATAGATTTTGATATATGTTGGCAAACTTTTGAACTTGAAAGCCTAGTTCTATAGATGCTATCTCTTATGGGCTTGTAAGGCCAACCAATAATATCTATTTTAATTTGACGAGTTTCTTTCTTGGGGCTGTCCATAAGACCCAAATTCTAGCTCATAACCTGTAGATCTCATTCTATCGTTCTACCATTTAGCCTCTTGAAACATACTCAGATTCTTTTTCTACAAAGAAGTTACTGAGTTAATTGACGGAATTTCAATCCAACACCAAGTCGTATGTCGTATAACACTCCACAAGCCTTACCTAGGGTGGCACCATCTTGAAACATTTAGTACTACAACACCATAAGCACAGCTCAAGCACAAGGCACAGTGCTACCACAACATGAAAAAAGGCCATATTCGATGGCCCAAGACCGTCAAATTTCATTAAATTCAGCGGACCAAGACGTCAAAATTTTCATTGTTGAATTTTTGTTTTTAATGGGTCGAAACCGTCAAATTAATGGAGGATGGGAGAAATTTGACAGTTCAGGGCCATCGAATCAAGGAACATAAAAAATTTTCGACGGTCATGAGCTGTCGAAATTCGATTACTAAAATTTCAGAGCTTGGCCTGTTGAATTTTTCTGTCAAATTTTCTAATTTTCACGTAGTGCACTGTTTACTTGCCTAAGCGCAATGGCCATCTCAAGGGTGTTATAACCAAGTCTTTTCATGACCCCAGCAAAGATACAACCATTCACCTAAGCTGAGTCATTTCTACCACTTGACACTGAAAAAGGATTAAATTTTACGTCAAGGTCTATCACATTTGCTTGGATTTTGGCATTGATTTACCTCTTTTTCACGTTGTATGCGATTCGAATCACCCCCCAAGATTTATCTAAAAAATTACCTAGTGTGTGGAGGGGGAGAGAGAGATTTCATGTGTCCCAAGGATTAATTGGGTGCTCCAAGACACCCGGATACCTCGATTCCAAAAAAAAAAAAAAAAGTACCAGAAGGAGCTCTTCGCTCTTGTAGAAGTATATTTGTGCACATGGATCAGTTGTTACCGTTCGAGAAGGCCAATCATAGAGTCGATCAAGTATCATGACCCTTTGTCAAGTGTAGATCTAAAAAGTTGAATTAATGGATGGACTAAATCAGGCATTTCTTTTAATCAAAACCACTCTTAATTGACTAAGTCTTACCTCTCGGTGATACACAAAAAAATAAGAAAAAAGTTCGAAGTATAAATATTTGATAAACCACACATTGTTTTAAGATAAAGAAATGATTGTTAAGAAAATAAGTGCAATCGAACCAAGAAAATAAATCGAAAAACAAACATAAGACAAGATGCATTCACACAAAGAAACACAAGGATTTTACGTGGTTCCCTCAAGATAAGATAGGTTCACGGATCATAATGATTTCACTATGAAAAGAAAACTCACAGTTACTAATTACAACCTTCCACCAAAAACGAGAAATATAGATATCTTAAAAAATTTAATTAGGATTTTACATAATATTAGTGAAATTATGAAAATACCCTTGAATTTTTTTTTTCAAGGACCTTGAAGTCGAATAATGACACTTTAAAGTAATCTTAAGAGGATTCAGAATTGGAAAATGCTTTACTGCCAGCGTTCGACATCAGGTCTAACATTGAGTTGACCTAGCAGTGCATAGAGAATTGTTACTTTTCTAACTTGTATCTAGAGGACCGGCATGAGCGTGTGGCTTGTTTTACAATGACTCCTTGTTGATCAGTACTATGAGGCTCCACAAACCATAGCAATGATGACCTCTTCATTATCAAGGGATTGTGGTCTGATGCTTTAATGCTTGCCACCTCTTAAATGACCTCTAGAGAAGTCTTGAAATTAGGCATTTATATGCTTGATTTCCTACGTGGCACTATCCAATGGATGATACTTCACAATCCACATATATAAGAATATTATCAGTTGGGAAGAGAAAAAGAAACGTGACAAAGTAAAAAGACCCAATCCCATTGGAAAGGTGTCAGTAATTCAGTGTTGCACAACAACAACAAACAACAACAACAACAAAAAAAAAAAAATGATTAGTAAAATTGACTCGAAGAACCTAATTAAAGAACAAAGTGATTATTAAAATTGACTCAAGGAAGAGTGAACCCAATTCCACATTAGGCAGATAAGAGTGGCGGACGAATTATAAAATGTTGGTTTTTGAAGGCTGAGCTCATATTTATAAATTCCATCATGGCTTTGCCACCTATAACACACACCATTATAGATCAATGTGGAGGAATAAAATATTCTCCCATTTGGATCATTCATTCGCATCATCAACATGTATATCGAGGCAAATACATGATAGAGTTTGAGTAGGATTCTATGTAATTAAGGACGAATTTCAATTTAAGAGGATTCTTTCCTAATAGATAATTATTTTATTTGTAGGGATAAAAAAAATATTTTCAATGTAATTAGAATTAGGATTAGGATTTTCTGTTTAAAGAGGACTAATGCCATTGTAAAAGAGGAAGGAATGAGGGGGAAGGAAGGACGAGTTGGACCAAAGATAGGAAGTCATGTAAATCAGATTTATAGTGGAAAGGCCCTCGGAGCCCATGGACGTATGCACGTTTGTCGAATCACGTAAAAAATTTTTTTTGTGTTCATTCTCTTTTTTGTTATTTTTTTTCATTATTCTTGCAATTTATTGGCGAATAATCTTACTTCAATCCACATCTTAAGGTCAATCACAAATTTGACCTTCGCAATTGGTACCGTCCATTGGAAACTAATGAAAACAACATGATTAACCATGATTAATGATGGGTTGGGGACTATCCCAAGATGGATGATAATTTTTTTTGATCGGATTCTTGTATGGCTCATGTTGTGCAAATCTATATTTTCCACATCTATAGTAGTGGCATTAGTAATGGATCTTTGCATGGTAGAGTCATCCATCGAGATGTTTTATATTGATTTGCTATCTTTCATCTTGGGGATATTGTCGAAAGCAAGTCTATAAGGATGAAGAGAAAGGGCAAAGCAATATGTTCACAGTTTATCCACCTATAAGTAGAGAGGGATTTGCGATTTATGTGTTGATAGGTAGGTAAGGATGGGCAGTGCTTCGAACTGGGTAAATGCATCTGATGTGCGATATTCAATCGTTCAATTGGGGTTAGATTGATGGGTTACCTTTGCTGGCTAAACCTTTTGGTTCAGATCCATGGTGAATGTGCAAATCATTGCTCCTTGCTTGATTAGGGTTACATCCACGCGTTGGAGTTGATTCAGATTCGGCCTTCCCCATAGTCCCGATATAAAAGGTAAGGATAAAAGGATGGTTTGATTAGGTTCTAGGCATGTACGTCGTGCTTGATACAGAAATCCCTTTATTTCCATTTGAAAAGTAATTAGAGACTTGAGTAGGTTAGGCGGCAATTAAATGTTGGGCATACACAACAAGGAATTGAATGTGGATTGTAATTTTATATTTAAAAAAAAAAAAAAAAAAAAAAGGCATGGTTTCTAGGTTAAAAGATGTAAATTTAACCAAGAAGGGTAGGGAGTAGGTCTACTCCACATTAAAGGGTGTAGGGTATACATCAAAAAAGGGTACACCAAGGTCAAGCATACACCGTAACAAAGATTTCACAAAGAAGGGTCCACAACAACAGGAGTACTAATGTTTCCACGTATATTTAACTTTAAAATATTTAATTTGGTGATTTATCTATGCATCATTCTTGATGTATAGGACATCTTATTTAATTTAAGAAGTTATAAAGGTAAAGGAAATTTGAGATAAATTTGGTACTTTGCACTATACTAATTTTGAAGCTTACGAAAATCAAACTATCCTTTAGCTAAATCTGTCATAAAAAAGGTTTTTTTTTTTTTTTTAATTTTATTTTAAAAAAGGTATATCCATACACATTAAAACTCGATGTATATTGAAATTCATATGATTGTACAAGGCAATAAAGGTAAAAGGATGTTTGTCACGGAAAAAATATTTTTGTGTTCTTTCTCTTTTTCGTTCTTTATTTTCATTATTCTTGCGATTTATTGGTGAATGATCTTACTTTGAACCACATCTTGAGGTCAATCATAAATTTGACCTTCACAATCGACAAAATAGTTCAACTAGAAATGTGTCATCCACTAAGTACATGGGGGATCTTCGCACTCACGTCATTCTTTCAAAGCATTGGATTCAAGATATTTCTATAATGGGCTTGGAACTTAACATTTCTTTACAGCCAAAAAATGTTCACATTTAACATAAAGTTCACCAATAAATAATCATTCATTCTTTCTTTGTTATAAGTATGCTACCATGTAAGTACGCCAAACAAATTAACATAATACAGTTAAATGTCTATGAGTCCTATACTCTAGGATCTTGAATTGCAAAACCAACTCTTTAAAAATGAGGGTCAGATGTGGGAAACCCAACTCCTTTAGACCATAGTAAGGACATATGGCCTTAATTCATATGGAGTTGGTTTTGCTTACCAATGTTGACTTATGATTTATATAAATAAATTTAAGTTTAAATTGAGTTTTAACTTTCTTTCGAAATGGGATGTTTAGTGTGTAAAGATGAATCAAAGATGTTCATTGTATCTAGTCTGAAAGTTAAATTCGTAAGTCCAAATTAATAGATTTAGGTGCATTGTTCAAGATTTATAACATTTATGTTAGTTCATAAATTAAAGTTCATTAATTTTAGATGAATGTATTTAGAGATAAACCTAAGGTTGGAAGATATTTTGAAACATATATTTAATAAATATATGTACAATGCATCTTAATTAGAAGATTTTGTGAGATATATATCAATTTATTGTGATTAATTTCCCCAAGTTCATTTTCATTAGTATATAAAACTCCTAACTCCATTGATTTTTTATGACTCATTCAATTTTCTCACATCTCTCAATTTTCACTCTACTCTTTGTGAGACTTTTTTTTTTCTTCATATTCATATTTATTTTGGGCATCTTAAAGAAACTTCATATTCAAGTTTCTATCGGGTAGTGCAAATTTGTAAAGGAATGAGATTGAGTCTAAGCTAGGTTGAATCCTGAAAATAGTGTTGTTGTGTTCCCTTATACAAACGGGAAGCTTCAACTATTTTCAAGAAGGGTTTATGTATCTCTTAACCAAGTTGATTTGATTGGGAATTGTAATTATTTATTTGCTTTTGACAAAGAAATCAAGTTCTGTGCTTGATTTCCAACAACCAACTATCTGAAGTATGGAGTTTTTTTTTATATTATCTTTCTTTCTTGTTTTCCCCTAGATTCTTCTTGTTTGGTGGTAGATAAAATATAAGATAATGTTTATTCGAGAACAAAACTTGCTAAAATATAGTATTAATAACATTTTTTAAGGCAAGTGGGTTAATGGAGTTAATTAGTGGCAATATTTTTAGAACTTGTTGAGTGGACTAGATTTGATCACATCATTAATTAGTTTACCAATGATATTTTATAGGAAAATCCATGCACTCATGAAAAATGAAAAAACATGCAATCCCAACCAGTAAAATATGAAATTCAATGATCTTGATAAGATATTAATGCCTATGATACTCACATATGACATATCCCTAGAATAAATTCTGATAGTTGGATTTTATGTTTTGAGATTGCATATTTTGTATAAGTCTACAAACACCAATACTATTTCATAACAATGACTGATGATTGTGATCGTGATCAATTGTAAAATTATGCTCGTCTGAAACTAAAGTATAGGATTTTAAATGGTAATATTATTTTTCTTGTTGCTTGATTTCTTCTAAACTGAGTTGGAAGATCTACTACATTTGTTGATGTAGCCATTAGAGCATATGCAACGGTCTCCTCAAATACTCCTCTTATCTTTATTTGGGGAGGAAAAGACTAAAAATAGCCCACAATGACTTTTTTAAATCCTGTTCTATATCTCAATCTCTCTCTTTTCCACCATAAATTTGAATTTGATTTTGTACAAGCTTTACAAGTCTTTTCATCCATCAAATCTCATTATAATATCATATTGTCACTCTACCTATTTACATCTACGCTACTTATCCCATTAACAACAAAATTCATCAATAAATGATAATAATACAAGTATTTTCAAATCCCAATATATTATCATTGCCATTCTACCTTTTAAAAAATATTTTTTTGCAAATGAAGAAGAGGAGACGACTATAACACCTACATTTTTTTTTCTATTGAGAGTGAATCCTCTGTAGCACAATATCCTTATTGCTCTTTGTAAGGCAATTTTGACAATTCAATGAGCGCGACATCAATAAAATATTAGAATCCCACCTTTAAAAAATTGGGGGTTTAGTGACTGTTCATTTTTAAAGACTTGAATCAGCCCAAAAGAGTCTTCCTTTTATTTTTAAATCAAGTCTAAATCATGAATACAAAGAGGGATGAGAAATTATTTATGATATGGCTCTCTCCCATTTGTAGAGTGCCACATGGATTTTACGCCATAAAGGATCTGCTCCCTTTTTAACTTCCCCATATAATCTTTCCTTGAATTCCCTATATTTGAGGATAAGAAATAGGAGATCATTTAATGAAATTATTAATGTATGATGCAGAAACTAAAATATGGACCTTGAAGGAAGTCTCACATCTAAATCTTGTTTCAAGATGACTCATAAAACGGTATCTGCTTGATTAAAATAAATGGTAAATTTATTTTTGATATGGTTTGACATCTCAAGGGGAGTAGTTAAATATTCTCAATAGAGTAGTTATAAACAAACATGTTAAGATGTACGCAGACGACATGGCAAGTACAGAGAACCATAGATCTTTTTCTTCAGGACACACAAGGAAAAAGATCTTGTACACTTGCCACGTCAATCATGTACGTTTTAACGCATTATTTTATCATTAGTCTTCTCAATAATGCTCATGATCCACCTGTGTGGCTAGAATCCGAAACCAACATTTTGAGAAGAGATGACTTTAGAGAGAATTAAATTTTTAGTTCCTGCCTTATATTTAAATATTTTGATTCTTGATACGTGGTCAGATACGTGGGCATTGTGCTCAGGAAATCTGAAATATTTAACATAGGAAAGGAACGTAACAAGTTTGATATTTTCAATGTTGACCATCCAATTCCGACAAATTACCAAGTCATTATTGGTAGAGTTATAATGGAATGAAACTTCAATTTCAAACAGTTTTCGATCACTTTCGAGAAATAGAACGCTGGGCCCGATAAAATGTGTGGGTTGTTACTTGGCTGAGGGGTTATTTTCTTCTAGGGTTTGATGGAAAGACGAGAAGGTACTCTTTTTCTGTTCTATGGATCTTGTATCCATAAATATTTATGATGAGCTAAATGAAATTCAGTCTTAAAAATGCCACATTTTCATGAAAATTAAAAATAAAAAAATAAAAAATAAATAAAAATTTGAGTCAATCAAAAAAATTATTGATAAATAATCAGCAATTTATTTAAAAATCGGCAATATTTTACTCCTTCCGCTCCTTTCTTTCTTTTTATTTTTTTATTTTTTTTATTTTAATTTTCCCATCTAATTGATTTGAAAAGTTCCATATATATCTAATTAAATTAACTGAATCAACCCCTCCTAATAATTGCCAAATCCAAACCAGGTGGCCTTGCCTGAGACAATGGCATGGCAGCAAATTGTCCGTATTTGGAGAGGGGGATAGGAAGTCAATTTGTGATGGATGGAGGACAACCAAGTGTCTCACAAAAGATTGGGCATTTCTTGGAGGGGCCAATCTTTTGGAGAGGTAATCAAGTAAGCCTCGTTGAGTAAATTTTTTATTATTTTACATCGATGTATTAAGAGTTGCTGTATTATATCAAGACCCTTCTTTGATATATATAATTGAACTTTTCTATCTTCAAGCAACGTTTGAGATTCTTCATTAGACATAAGAGACATATGACCGAGATGAGAGAAGACACACATATTTCCTAGAGATTAGTATTGAACTGCTAAGGATGAGTACAGATCTTTCTAGGGAACCATTTTCTTTGGATTCCTTCTCACATCAACCATTAATCTGATGGAGAGCCTCACACAATTGGTTGAGACGAGTGTTTTCTTTGATAATTTATTCTTCACTTTTCTAACCTACCTCAAAGGCTCAAACGATGTCAAACTCGGAAAGTTTTCAATTTATAGGTATTACTGATATTTTATCATTTTATAAAATTAGGAAAAAAAATCTACTTGGCTTTGATGATTTGGTTTTGGCTCACAGATATCTGGGATTCACCAGTCACATGTACCCACACGTACTGAATGGCATTTTCAATTTACAAAAGTACCCTTATTCGTTACCAAACTACCCTTGTATTCTTGACATGACAAGCACCGAGGAGCCTTCGAGCACTGTGAGAAAAAAAACAACTCGGCCTTGATCCTACTTAAATATTATTTTCCTGATTTAGGTTCTTTGGACACAATGAAGATATAATTAGAATTTTTTAGTAGACTATTTAATTGAGATTTTAATTACTATTATGGGTTTTATTTTTCTATTAAAATAGTGGTTTCTACCTAAACTCTTATTTTCGTGATAGAAAACAAACGTTAGGGTGTTCAACTTTGTATGTAAACAAATAAGTGTTGAGTGTAGTGGCCAGGGTCTCTTTCTCCAAAAAAAAAAGAAGTGAAGTCTTGAGTTCATCTTGGCTTATCTGATTTGTGTGGTTTATTGATTATATCATGTACCTAAGGGATTTGGGCAAGATATGATACTCTAAGAGGTCACTTACCTTGTCCCAACTGGTCGGGCCTACAGGTCCGGACATCCCTTTCATCATTAATTTACCATTGGATGTAAGTCATGTTCATAAGTTCGATTGATCATGAAAACTCTTGTTCTAAAATTTTTATTGATGTATACTGGATTAAATTAAGACCCAACGTGTCAAAGTTACTTTGAGATGTGACGAAAATTAGAACTCATAAGTTTCTTAGAGATTCATATTTTTCTAGAGAATCTCTAGGATTATTCCCTCTTAACAAATCATTTGATGGTCGGGGCTAGAATTTTCATTTATTAATTCCTTGCATTAAGCATGCCTTGTCAGCATCTAGTTCTCTTAATGGTATGAATGGAACAATTTTACTTTTAATTTCAAGAAAATCCATGCAAATGCAGCTTTACCTGCAAATTGATTGTTCTAAAATTAATTAGCTAATTTTCTAATAAAGTCCATTTTTGGAGATCAGTTTTCTAGTAAATTATTTCCACTGATAAAACTTTATTTTCTCAAATCATACACACCCTTGAACTGAGACAATCTCTTAAGGAAGAATAGAATCTAGTAGATCTCCAAGGAAATTAGATAATTGTCATCCATCATCGGACTCATTGTATACTAGTACCAACTGTTTCTTGTTATGAGGACCCTCTTGCCTGGGAATTAGGGTGTGCATAGGTCCCATGCTTGCATATTGACGTGTACACCTTTTATCTTTATGGTATTTAAGGAATTTTTTTTTTTCTCTCAGAGCCCACAGAAATCTTGGGTCTACTAATCACATGTATCCACGTGTATTGAATGGCATTTCTAATTTACTAAAGAATCATAATAATTTTACTACCCCGCATGGCACAATCAATTGACTATCCTGGATAAGTTCGAAAATCATAGATTTGTGCTCCTCAATATATATTCCAATTGCACTTTCTCATAAAAAAGTGTATCTCGAGAGAATTGTGTATATTGAGGAACATAGATCTATGATTCCCAAACTTGTCACGTCAGATAATCGATTATTGGGGAGTAGTTAGATTATCATGACTCTTTACAAAAGTACCCTTGTTTGTTAAAAACTACCTTTGTATGCTTGACATGCCAATCCCTGAGGAGTTTGTGAGCAAAAACCAGCTCAGTGTTTCAGGTCCACTCCACTACTAGCTTAGATTAATAGGGTATACACTTTGATTATAAGTAAATTAGAGAAGCAAGACAACTCTTTGGACCTTGGAAGAGCGTCGACTTTATCTTAATTTATCTCAGACTTCTTTCCAAGTGCCATTAAGTTTGGCAATTTAAGAATATTTCCAAAGTGAAAATCATCATAGGACTTGACTAGCACCTAATGATACCGCAAATGACGGGGCAACTTCGTGCTTGCAATTAGAATAATAAATTATTTTTTATGAAAAAAAGGTGGGTAAACACTTGATTTAATGTAACGAAATCTCGAGGGTTGGATGAATATGGTCTTCACAAAAATAAGGTTGATGGTTACTTAATCAATAATAATCTTCTTAAAACTATTAAGTGAAACGTGGTGAGAGTATTTTATAATTGAATTATTGAAGGGTATTTATGTCATTTAACAACATCATTAGAAGGCAGCCAACTAAGTTCACTGAATTTCTTAATGCGCTCAACTAGCCTTACTAAGTTTGTAAGGATTTAACCCTTACTATGGGTCCTTGAGCTTGCCTTGTGGTTTCCAAAAACATGATCAAGTACTTTAGGGTTGTAGAGGAAAATTTTTCATGACCTTTGAATTTTTTTTCTAAAAAAAGTTATTTTTCACTGTTGAATTTCAATTTTAAATTTGAGAATTATGTGAAAATTTGATAGTTGTCTTTTTTCAAAATCTTCGATCAAGTTCAAAAGAATTTTTTTTTTTAAATTTATTATTTTGGATCTGAGTTTGCCAATGAAACTTAGTGTTGTGATGTTGGATTGCTGTTGTGGCAATCCATTTGAGTAAAACGGCTCAGTAAGGCTTAAAATCTTACTATTTTAGTAAGGAAAGTGTTTCCCTTTCTTAATTTGGCTACCAGTTGAGCACAACACCAGATTTGAAGTTGATAATTATCTCTAACTAACCCAATTCCTTTATTTAATTGCTTTTGCATCTTTCGCTTTAACATTAATTACACACCACTAAGTGGTGGGTACTCCTATATTTTAACTGGATTCTACATACCCGCCATTATAACAAGTTGCTTGCACCTTCAAGTCTGCATTTTATGCTCTCAACACGTGACACAAAATCCTATAAGAATCGACATCGTTTCACACATTGCTGATGGGGAGGAATTCACATAATCATAGATGCTTTTCACTCGTGTCGTGATGAAAAGCATCTATGGTGCTGTACACACATCCACATTAACAATGTGTGTAATGGTGTCGACTTTGATGTCATTCCTGCATTTTCCATTGATCTAATATAGGTCTATCGATTTTATACTCGGTGTAAGCCAACTATATTTGGAGATAGCTAGAAAAGATTTTTGATGGCCGCCAACCTAATGATAAGTTTGATAATGTTGATTTTCGTTCTTCATACCTAGAGATTAAATTCATATATGAAATAAGTTATGTAATGATGAGTATATAATGTTATCCGTTAATTAAGAGATTGATCAATGTGGTGAATCCAATTTGTTTGAATCAAGTTACTTATCACCTGGTCAATAAGAAATAATGAGGATAACAAAGGACGAAAATGAACTGAACAAAAAAAGAAAAAATAGTTAAGACTAATGTGGAGGGGTAAATTATGTAGATCATAAGAAGACACCCGTGTCACCTTGAGATTTGCACAGTTTGTAGGTCAGGATAGGGGTGCACGCTAGATCGGGTAAATCCAAGAATCGAACCAATCAGAAACCTTTTGGATTGGATTGGTTTGATTTGGATTGAGCATGGTTTGGTTAGGGTACGGATTGTAAAAAAAAATTGACTAATTTGGTTCGATTCTGGATTAGGGGTATATATATAATCTTAAAAGATGAAAAAAAAAAAAAAAAAAATTCAAACAATACTCGAAGTCTCAAATCCCTTTCTTAATTTCTTTCATCTATTTTCTCTTCAAGTTCTTTGAAGAAAATCTATTCGTCCGTTTCCCTCACCTTGTTATTCGCCATCTTTCTTAGTTTCTTTCATTTATTTTATAATTTTTTCATGATTTTCATTTTTAATGTGTTATGCATGATATTTTGTTTATGTTGAAATAATAAATATGTTGATACTTTGTTTATGTGTGTTATGTGTTATGTGCGATACTTTGTTTTATATTTATTTTGCTTAATTTTAAATTTTAAATTTTAACTATTTTAATTTTACTATTGAAAATAATAAGTATGAAAATTGAGAAATGATCCGAATTAAGATTGATTTGGATTGATTCTGTTCTATAGGATAATTGGATTGATTCAATTCCAAATTTATAAAACCGATCATGTTTGATTCAATTTCAATTTTGCTGCAAATCCAAATCATGTGCACCTCTAGACTAGAAGGGAAAGTGTGGTTCAATGGTTCGAGTGAGAATTGAAAGCACTGTGAATTGTGGATCAAGAGAAAAATCAGGTTGAAATCAATTCGAGTTCATGGACTACTAGGTTGAGAAATGATCTCGTGGAAGGCACGATATTCCAAGGCATCCTACATCCCAACAAATCCCTACTTTTGTTAGGATTTGAGTGGGATATATGGAAGACATCTTTTCAAAAAGATATCAAATCAAAGGGAGCTTAAAATGGTATAGAATCCTAAGTAAGAAGGATAAGGAAGAACTTAGAAACAGTGATTTGAAGGATTCTAACCTATCCTTTATAAAATGGGCATATGAAGGATCAAAGGTACTCAATTTTTAATATACTAAGACTTTGCCAAATTTTTCTGGAGATTTGACTTAGGCATCAAAGGCTTTATGGTGCAGGTCCATCTTAGAGAATAACAAATCAAAAGAAGGATCAATAGCAAGTTGCAAATCCCAAGGTAGAACCACCCAACAAATTGCTTCTACAACTAGCTCGAGTAATTTTAAAGGAATTTTAATTTTACAAAGCCTTCAAAGAATCGTCACTCTAGCTAATTCAAAACAATGCTCTAAAAATAGGAAATATCCATGGGTCATGTTGGGTTTGATCAGTTTTTGTAATACAATTGGTTTGGTCATGAACCACCAATTTTTGTCAGTATTGTCTTTTTATGAATATAAATAAATATATTTTAGAAAAAATATATTCAGGATTTTAAGTATTTTTAAAAACATATATCAACCCAACATAATTGAATCAAGGCTCGACTATGATCCGACCAATTTGACAAATATTAGATTGGATTAACATTGATCCAGGGGTGTCAATGGGTCGGTTCCTAGGAAAAACAAAACCACCATCCACTAAATATTTTCTATTCCAATTGTAAAGTATGTGGAATGGGAACAACCAAGAATTATGAGTACCCGTTGGTCGGTTACAATTTTCAAGAATTAGGAAAAGGTATTTTAAAATCATTATAAATTTAAAAAAAAAAATATATTATCTACAAAATATTAACTTAATTATAATTTTTTCTATTAAAAATATGATTCAATGATATATTTAATATAAAATTAAAATTCGCATTATTTACAAGTAATAAACTTTAAACAAAAAGGTGAATCATTTTAAACTTCAATATTTAGTTTATATGAAAAATTGAAAATTTTACATAATATAAGTTAAATTTAAAATATAAGAAAATCTTAAATCACATATAATATAAAAATAAGAATGAGAAAATAAATTAATTTCGGGTCTCTGCAGACGCCCATCAGATAGAATCTATTGGTTCTAGTTACTATCTTTTGGGTTCATAGTAAACCCGGCTCTAATTGGTTTCAATGTGGGGTTTTCGTTTCCGGGTAAATGGGTATTCAAATGGCTGTTATACCCTCGAGAAGATGAGATTTTTATGGGATGTGCAGGTTAGGTGAGAAAGTGAAAATGATTGCGAGCCGCCTTTCCGTTGACAGTCTAGGCCTCAAGGTTACTTGACCCAAACATCGAGGGTATTGTAGTAATAAAAAGCGAAGTTTTGGTTTTTTCGAAAGTCCATTTTGATAGAAGACAAAAGCCTTTTACACTGTTACACCTGAACCAAAAGTAATAATTACGGGTAGTTTAGAGATAGCCCTCTACTTTAATTTGTAATATTTTGTGTGCCCCACATATTTTATTACTAAAAATGACATGTACTCCTCGGTGCCAGTCGTCTCTAATAGACTAGTATAAAAAGACCTAAATGTCCTCTTTCCCAAAACAGTCATTTTCAATTTCTTAGGTAAAATTTTTTACTTTAAATATTATCTTAAGATTTTTTCTCGATCTTGAAACATCCTTATAATAATGAATTTTGGATAACTAAAATATGATAGAATTTTGGATAAAAAATCAATTATTTTTACAAGGGTTAATGTGAGGTCGACAAACAAAGACATAAAAATGAGTTAAAATAAATTTAATATAAGAGAATCTTAATAATACTCCTTGTGATATTGATGTTATTTGATTTATCCCTTGCAAATAGGGGTAGAGTCAAGATTTTTTTATAGTGAGGGCAAATTATAGTCAGTGGCACAATTGAAGAACTCATAAGAATGATTTTGAGGAGAAATTAAGAAATTTTGTTTGGAAGTTTAACAAAAAGATATTTAAGTATTTTCCAACTAGTCTATAAGAGAAGGTCAATCACAAGACAATGTCATCTTCAAAAATTAAAGGGTTATCTAAAAGTTCTGTGGGGGCAATTGCCCCCCACAAGCTTCTTACTAGCTCTACCACAAAATGCAAGGCTAAGTTTACCTCTTAATTGAAATTCAATGCACCATTTTATTGATGATTTATAGGTAAAGTTTTTATTTTTTATTTTCTTCCAATTTTTTTTTTTTAATAATTTAAGTTTTTAAAAGATATTTTGAATAAAATCAAAATGTATCCATTAATTCATCAAATTAAACCTGACATTGTATGTTAAAGGGTTGAGTATAATATTGCCCATTTCATGGGCAGTGTAAATAAAATTCCCTAAAAAAATTAATTTACCCATTGAAGAACCTATGATGATAAATTTTGAGAGAAAAATCTAGGTTCTTTAGTTAGATATCTAGATGAGAGCATTCAGGTCATTTTCATTAGTCCATGAGAGAATACCAAAGTCAAGGTGTATTTCATCAATTTAAAAGTTTAGGGGTTTCTCATATATTTATAAAGTTGGAGGGGCTATCTAGATCACCCAATATTCTATAAAAAATGGCTTTTCAGCTTCTCTCAGATTATTTGTAACAAACTCTAGAACCGTGGCGAGAAAGAGGAGACAGAGAAGAAGAAGAAGAATGAGAGAAACCTTGGAGTGCTTCATCAATGGCGAAACATTTGATTATTATTAAACGAAGCTCCCCTTTTTTAAAAAAATTTAAACCTTCAATCTTCAAAAAGATGAAGTCTTTCCTAGAATTTGTTTCTTGTTGCGGTCCCTCCGTACTTTCAGCTGTTCCAACAGCCCCTCCGCGCACGGAAGAGACACAGTCTATCATGCCGCTATCCTGCGCCAGGAAAGATCCTTCTCCATGTACGAAACGTAGGAAGCGAACCGGGTCCGGTTCGGTCTCTACGGCTCAGTGGAAACCATCGCTAAACGCGATATCTGAAGACACAATCGTCTCTATTGTGGCTGGAAAACCGGAACGGTCGGTTAGATCAGAGAAGAAATTAGACCGAAAAACCGGATCAACTGGTAGGATTCGCGCTCGTGACCGTATAATAGAGGATGAATACCGGTAAATGACCTGTTGCTTTACTCTTTTTAGATTAGATTTCGTGATTTTTTCGCTTTTGATTTGAGTTTCATGAATTATTTCTGAAGTCTCTCCTTTTTAGTTTTCTTCTTCGAAACGTTAAACGTTAATACTTTCTCAAATAACGAAAATACCCTTCATCAAATTTTGCATTTTACAGATGCTTTTCAATTTATTGGTGTAAAATAGGTAGGACTTCATCTGAAATCCGAGTGATCAAAAAATCGAATTTAGTAGGTTTGGATCTTCTAGCAGATCCGAATTAAAAAGTTGGTTGATGAGTATAGGTTAAATGTCCGTTGTACCGGTTTGAATCCGAGATCCATCCCTATATCTGTCTATTTTATAGGAACGGGGCATACGTGGCAAACTTTCAACCCTTTCGATAGCCATCCAATTTCAACACCTTCGATCAAGCTTCAAAAGGATTTTGTTTTGAATTTTTTTCTTCTGAATCCGAGTTTTTTCTATGAAATTTAGAGGGTTGTATTGATGTTTTGATAACACATGTGGTCCCAACAAACATTAGTAAGATTTGAAATCTTACTAAGGTAGTTATGTCAGACTGATTCACAAAGTAATTCTTGCTAGCAATAAATTCTATAAAGTAAAAGAGTTTTTGTAAGAAAATGCAAACAGATTGGTCTGCTCTGTAAATAACGTAAAAATAAAGTACTATTAAAAGCTTAGGGCCCGTGTGGATACAGGAGCCAGAAGTACTTAGAACATAAGTACTTTCATAAGTACTTTTTTAAGTAC
The DNA here is from genome assembly GCF_017979445.1 of Akebia trifoliata. NCBI lineage: Eukaryota > Viridiplantae > Streptophyta > Magnoliopsida > Ranunculales > Lardizabalaceae > Akebia > Akebia trifoliata. The sequence goes on along the minus strand of NC_141385.1, from coordinate 45,314,953 downwards.
TGTCTGGAGTAAGTGGATAACTGTTGTGTGTTAGGATGCAGGTTCTGAAAAGTACTGTTCGAAGTACTTTTGATAGAGTTTTGTGTTTGGAAACTATTTTGAATTCTGTTTAAATGATCAAAATGCCCTTATAAGTATCAGTTACTATTATTAACATTATAACTCAACAAATTATTCTTCAAAAGAAATAAAAGTTATTGTTTTTATCCATAAAAACTAATATAAACACCCAACAATTATAAATAAATAGAAAATATTGTGAGCAAATATATACAACCACTAAAAATATGAAGAAGTTTTCACCACATCAATGGATAGTAAATTTGTGTGTAATTGTTCACATCAATTTTCCAATAAGAAAATTTCAACCATAGTTGGAATGCTCATGGATAAATCATTGAGTAAGCAATTGGGGGAGTTAGAAATTCAAATTCAAATGCTACACTAAAAGACTACCACCACATCAATGGATAATAATAAAATATTATTTAATTGCATTTTTGAGGGTATGCTTGTAATTTTCAAAATTTATGATGGACATACTTGTCCCAAATGCTATACCAAAAAGCTACCACCACATCAATGGATAGTAATATAGTATTACTGCAATTGCATTTTTAAGGGTATGCTTGTAATTTTCAAAATTTATAAGGGGTATACTTGTCCCAAATGTTACACCAAAAGGCTACCACCATATCAATGGATAGTAATATAATATTATTTCAATTGCTTTTTTGAAGGTAGATTTGTAATTTTTGAAATTTATGAGGAGCATACTTGTCCTAATCTCGTCATTTTGACAATATTTTGTGGCTCCGCGCAAGAGTAGTTTAGAGAAGTAGCACCATCGGTACTCCGTGAAAAAGCACTAAAATGACTCCACAATAAAGTAGTTCTTTCTAGGAGTAATTTATCCAAACACCTTTAAAGTGCTTCTGACTCCCCGCAAAAGTCAGAAGTACTTAGAAAAGTCAATCCACACAGGCCCTTAGCTTGCAAAGAGAGTCTGACTAGCCTTACTAAGTTAGTAAGGATTTCACCCTTACTAAGTGTCCAAAAAACATGATCCGATGCTTTTTTAAGGTTGTAAAGGAAAAATTCGATGAACTATGAAAATAAAAAATTCACTTTTAATTTAAATTTTAATTTTGGAGTAAGATTGAAGTTAGGTAACCATCAATTTTCAAAACCTTGGATCAAGTCCAATAAAAATTGTTTTTTGAAAAAAACAATTTTTTGGATCTGGGTTTTTCGATTAAATTTAGAGGGCTGTGGTGTTGGATTGCTAATGTGATAATTCATTTGAGCAAAACGACCCTTAGTAAGGCTTGAAATCTTTAGTAAGGAAAATATTTCTCTAACAATACAACACTTTAAAAGATCCTATTTTCTTCCTTCTTTTTTTCGGGTTGAGTAAATAATTAAAAGCACACCACTAGAGCAAAGATCATCTAGGTTTTGCTGAAAATTAAAGCTACCACATGTGTTTTTGAAAGTCCAAACCGATGGTGCTTTGTACTTACTCTTGAGAGTGACTAAGAAAATGTCCAAATCCCTTCAAAATTTTCCAACCTTAGATAAATGGTGCATGTCATCTCATAATATTAGGAAAAAAAAGGTCAATAGATCAGGTAAGATAGGGTTATCTTGGTTATCTAATAATAAAATCTGGGAACTTTGACTTGGACAGCATATATCAGATGTCACGGGCCACCTTCTCCCTTTTACTTCCTTTTTGGATTTTGTATGATTTTGTTTGCACCCATTAAGACTGACTAAAATTGCCCATTTACAAATGCTTTTAATTTACATGTAGGTTCGACTAATACTTCTAGTAAATTTTCTTGGAAGATTTTGTTTTTAGATGAAAGTTTTTAATTTGTAATTTTTCTTGTTTTCGTTGAACGATTGTCTAATAAGTTGGGTCTTTCTGTAGGAGAGCTCCGGTTCCAGCGATCATTCCAGCATTCTCTCCAGCAACATTCTTATTTTGATGGGAGACGTCATCAAGCTTATGTTAAAGTTTGTATATGATAAATATTGTAAATTGTTAGTAAAGGAGTATGAGAATCCTCTGATGTTGTTTATCTTAATTATCTTCAATGGAGTCTCATTTCCATACACAATGATCTTCATGTGCAAATGAAGTAAAGGATAAAATTAAGTCTAAGGAATTTCAAACGTGCCATCCACCGTCTTATTCTCTCATTTAAGAATTATGTGCTATAAACCGATTGAAGGGAGGGGGGGAACCTGAGGGTGGAGGAATATATACATTCAACACTCCCCGTCACACATAAGGGTGGAAAGAATCGAAACCGTGACCTATAGAAATCTAGTGCTTTGATAACATGTTAACCAACTAATTACTCCAAAAGACCAATCTGTTAGTGAGAACTATGAGTATAAGAGGTCACGGGATTTAACTGGGCTATGACACACCCGAGAGTGGATGGAAATAAACACTCAATTACACTTTCGAAGTGGAAGACTGTCTTGAAAGAAAGTGTAGCTCTGGAACTTGTTCTTAAAAGAGTTGAAGCAAATTGAAACTCAGAAAGGTCGACATACCAGTAGTCCCTCCCATGCGAAAGCTACTTTTTCCAATATACCCATTGGATGATATGGTTTCAAGGACCAGTTTATGGGATCGGTTGATGAGGTCGAATAGGCTAATCCCAGCAATACCATCTTCCACTGATGTTAATGGCTCCATAATGTTGTGGAAAGCTTGTGTTTCAGAGTTCTCTATATTGTTGTGACAACCCGAAGATGTTCCGGATGATCTATAACTAGTGATCAAACCCTGCTTAAAAACCATATTTGAAGACGAAATTGAGAAAAGCATAAGGGATTTCTAATAAAATGGTTGCAAAAAATGAAGTCAGTCCATTTAGTTGTAGGTGGAAGTAGAAGATATCAAATTAAGGCTTCCTATGAACAACAGATAAAAAATATTTGAAAATAAGTACGCAAAAACACCATTCTGGATGGGAAAAGGGATTCTAGTGAAGAATGGCCCCAAAACCTGTCTTTTGGCAGAATTTATGGTGCGGTGAAACTGCATTGAAGTACTACTCGCTTTGCTTCCCAAAAGATCAATTAATATGGCATACCATTCGCTTTGCTTCCCAAAAGATCAATTAATACCGCAACGTAGCCAATATGCTTTTCTCTCATGCCTTTATTTGTTTATGGTTCTATATTGTGGTATCCTACTCCTAGGCATAGAGGAACCATGGCAATCAATAACGAACTTGGTGTTCAATTTTCTGTGGTGAGGTCCTTTAGAAAAATAGGTCGACCCCATGATGATGCTTAACACCTCTCATTCATATTTTTTATGAAATATTCAAAAGAAAGAAAAAATGCAACATTCAAATGTCCTTTTTACCTAACAATTTTTTATCTTGAATATCACCCCTAATTATATGATCACTTTGGAGGGGTTGATTATCCCTTATGGAAAATGAGGACCAAATTGATTGGGGTTTAGTTATTGAACAATGCTGAAGTGACCTCAAGATTGTACCTCATATCACACATCCTAACGTGAAAGTGTAGGAAGATGCTTTTCATTGAGATATAATTCAAAAAGCATCTATGGTTCCTACACACTTTCACGTCAGGATGTGCAATATGAGGTACAATCTTGAGGTCAATACAGCTTGATTCATAGTTGTTACTACTAAATCACACTCATTTGCAATTTACTACATGAAGTGCAAGAAATAACATGTTCTTTTACTTGCTCATGGTATTTATTTTTAGTCTTGTATAGCTAACATGAAAAGAGAAGAAAAGAACATCTAATCCATAAACTGAGACTCTCAGTTGCCCTTCATGCATTTTCACTCTTCTCCATTCCCTCCATTGTATCAAACAATTGAGAGTATAAAGTCTCCGGCAAGTAGAATGTAAGTATCCCTCCAATAATCCCACATGCCCCAAACACCATGAAGGGCAATCCACCTCCCAAAACCACGACGAACGGCGCCAATATTGCTCCCATCTGTCCAGCTTGCACTCCACACCCAAGAGCGGCATTCCTCACTACCGTAGGAAAAAGCTCGGCCATATAAATAAACAACAAATTATAAGTTCCCGCCATCCCAAATATCCCCAATATTCCACACACCATTTTTACTGCCCTCCATGCCCCATTGTTCCTTATTAGGCTCCCCACCAAGCAAAATACCCCACTGAACCACAATGTACCTATTGCCATTGGCTTTCGGCCAAACTTATCCAACAAGAGTGCAGTTATTGCAAATGCTGGCATCTCTCCTACAGCATTAAGTAGGACATTGAGGTAAATATTTGTTTCCAGGTTGACGACATTCAAACTAAGGCCATAGTACACAACAGAACACAAGAAATTGATTGACACTGTTAGTATTAGGCGAATTCGAGTGATGGGTGATCTAACAACGTCGATGAGGGAACCTGTTACCGCATCTTTCATCATCGACATTCCTTCTTCATTTGAGTTCTTGTCATTTTTATCGTCATCAAGGGTTAGGACAACTCCTTTAGGGAGATATTTTCCATTGGATTGTGCGATTGTATGCATGACTTTCATAGCGCTGTCTATCTTTCCTCGAACAAGGTACCACCTTGGGGATTCAGAAATAAAGGGAACTACAAAGATGACGAAGAGGATTGAGGGGACGGAAGAGGCTATGTAGAGAGCACGCCATGACCTATATCAAAGCATAGAGGTGCATAATTTTTAGTATATCTCGTCACAATATGGAAAGTTGTGGTGTAAAAACAAAACAAATTCTACTCTAATTAAATTAAGAACCTGACAATGTAGGCAACTCCAGAGAGAAGAGCGATTCCAGAGGAGAAGAAGTAGAAAGTTGACATTCCAGCAACACCGCGCTTTGTAGGGCCAACTGGCTCGGTGGCAAGGACAAAGGCACATAAGCCCACACCCCCTGTGCTTAAGCCGGTGAGGAAACGGAGAAACATGTAAACCCAATAGGTGGGAGATAACGCTGTTAAGCAGCCGAATATAGCGTTCATTATGCAAACTATCGTTAGAGATCGTTTTCTTCCTAAAAAGGAATCTGAGAGATGACCAAATATTCCTGCACCTGCCAACATACAAAAATTCAGCTACATACGAAAAAAAAATCAGTTATAATTCTTGGTGGATCAGCACACAAAAGATTTGCCTATTGGTGATTTCGAACCCCTACCTTAATGAATTTTTTACAAGTACTTTAGTTATTAGATTTTTTGAGATTCAATATTGATTTTGATAATTTTTAATGAATAGGGTCCAAGAGTAGGTGGACCAAATACTAATGAATCAATGATCCAAAAGAGTGCACCACGTTTTGGTGAATATTTTTTATATCTCCGTGTGTTTTCAAACATGATAACAGGCCCTCTTGGAACTCAGTCTTCAGTGGTAGACTAATAAAAATTGACTCAAATGCCAACCTCTAGCTGAAAACCCTTGTTTTTGTCTTCTCATCAGAACCAGCATCATCAACCTCTTAGGTAAAAAATTTTACCCTCATCTTCAATTTTAAGATTCTATCTACTTCAACCTTCAAGCCTCAAGACAAGATAATAATTCTAGAAAATTAAAAAAATGATGGAATTTTAGGTATCAAAATAAAGGGTTTTCTAAGAAGTATTATAACCTAGTTTGAAAATGATGGATTAAAAAAAATGTTTAATTATTAAAAACAATTTAACATAGAGATTGAAGAGCTTATGAAATTTTGGATAGAAAAATCTAGGATTTTCTACAAAGGGTTAAGGCTAAGTTAAAAATGATGGATTGAATAAAAGGTTAAATAGATTAACAATGATTTCCCATAAGCGGGAACAACATCTAGAGCAAAAGGGAAGGCCCCTAATGTCGGTGGATAACAATTTAGCAGAAGCAGCAATGATATTGGGGCGGGATTTTTCTCTCCCAATCCATCGATCATTCCTCATCCCATGAGAGGGCTTACCCCCCCATCGGTTGGGAAGCAATAATCTCTCCTTCGGGGAAAAGTTGAAGAGGTTGAAGATGACTGATTCTAGAAAGAAAAATCAAGTATTTTGGAATAGAGTTGATGTTTATGGTATTTGAATCATTTTCAATAGACTGAGGTCAAGGGAGGCATGTCATCAGTTTGAAATCACAAGGTATCTCAAATATTACTCAAAACCTGGTAGGTTGTACGTCCAAATCACACAGAATTAAAATGACATTACTGTTAAATTGGTGGCCAGTGTCATAGTATTAAAAAAAAAAAAAAAAAAAAGAGAAGAAAATGAAAATAACACATAAATTTGAACTTTTAATTTAAAATATAAAATTCCTAATTTGGATAATATACGCTAAAGTGGAAAAACAGCCTCATTCATTTATTTTCAGGAAAAAATAAATAAAAAACAAATAAAACAAAGACAAAATTCTGTTATATAAATAATAAAATAAGTGTTAAAACGATGGACTATGGAAACGTTGCATGAATGCCTTTCTTAGACTTCAGTCTTCTCCAATAGGCCAATTCAAAACTAACTAAATGCCTTCCTCTCAATTTTTAATCTGCAATCAAAAATCTTTTATAGGTGTTTTTTCCCCCAAAAAAGTCGTCTTCAACCTTTTGGGTCTTCAACCTTAAGATTCTAACTATTTCAAACTAGAAAATAAATATTTGACATCTTCTTCAACCAGAAGGTTCCATCTACTTCAACCTTCATATTTTGAGAATAGGATAGGATTTTGAAGTGGAAAATGATGAAAATTAAGTAGAAAAACAAATAAAATTTAAAACAATGGATTGAAGGCGAGATTCAATAAATTAAAAGTTATCTACCGTAGAAATTGAAGAGCTTGAAGATGACTTTTTTTAGGTAGAAAATTCAAGGATTTTTTGTTATAGATTGAAGATGAGTGCATTTAGGTTATTCTGAATTAGTCTATTGAGAAGACTGCGGTCAAGGACATGTCATCACTTTGAAAACCCAGAAGTGATGAAGACACAAAAGTATCTCAAATATTCACCAAAACATGGAAGGCATGTCTAAATGACACTTTCGAAAAAGTTTAATAGACCTTCGTCCTCATGGATAAGAAGACCACGACAATGATGGGACAAGAAAAAATGCAATAATAGGAGTTGACAAAAATAATATTCATATCTATTTATTATGATGAATACCCATCTAATCAAACACCTAACCAAACTCAAATTCAGCTTGGGTAATTTAATATTCAAATAAAATCAAAATTAAATTAAACTCATAAAGTTATAACATTAACGTTTTTCAGACTCGAAAATTTTACTTTGACTTCACTCGGTTGATGTGGCAAGTGCACAAAACCGTAGATCTTTTTCCTTATGTATCCCAAAGAAAAATATCTATGCTTTTGTGCCCTTGCAACTTTGACCAAGTGTAAATTTTTGAGTCAGAAAATCACGGCTCAAGTTATAAAATTGACTCTGACTACCGTATAGATATTGCCAATCTTGTCAAATTTTCTTTAAAATGCTTTCGTTGTTCCCCCAACTACATTCCTGTCTCCCAACCCATAATTTTATATTTCTATTTTCCTTTTTATGCCACTTTCCCGTTTTCATTCTCTTCTTTGATTACATGAAGTATTTTCTTAAAGAAAGAGAAAAAAAACTTGAGGTATTGCTCGCGAGTACGTGCCCTCCTATCCCCCTTTCATGCCAAAGATGATAATGCGGACATTATTTTGGCTCATTGGACCATGAACTTTGTGTTGACTCTTTAAATTCAGCCTAGAAATGAAAAATCGATCTGACCAATTACATTTAACAATGGGATTTGAGTTTTTTCGTCGTGAACAAATATGAGTGAAATGTTGAATTAGGGCTTCAAGCTCTTGACAAACATGGGTCAAATGTAAGGATATCAAAGAAATCAATCCGACTGATATTTTGGTTTAAAGTTCAGATTCATGGGTTCAGTGGCTAGAAAGTGTGCTATAAAATTCCCGTTTCTTCTTTATTCAAACAATTCTAGGTAAATCTTTCTATTCAAATACGTATACAAATTAAAATAAATACCAAAGTATAAAAATTAGTTGACATTATGGCCCTAACTTCGATTATATGTTTGGAGGTATGTTGGACCCGGGCAGCAGACATTCTCATTATTTTTGTTGGATAAACTAATATATCAGCTATCCTAATGCTGTTAAACTGATTACACAGATTTCATTAAAAAAATTCTGAATCATTTTTTCTTTTAGTTTAAGTTTATAATCACTTTATTTAAAATTTTAAAATTAGAAATTATCCTTTTTCACCTTCAATATTATAATGAGATAAGGGTTTCATGCAAATTCAAAATTGCCTTTATAAATATATTCTAATCACAAAAATGAATTAGTAATATCGAAATGTATAAACTATGATGTAAAATTTGATGAGCTATTTAAATTTATTAAAATAGTCAAATTAAATTAAAATATTACAATTTTTTTTAATACATGTATACGCATCAGAAAGAAATTTAATAGTAATGATTCTATAACTCAGAGTCCATAAACAATAATTTATAATAAAAACAAAATCTCTCATTAATGAATAATTTTAAGAAATAGACTGGTCGACAAGTCCTGATTCTCCAGTCCACAAGTATCAATCTCACTTTTAATTTTCTGACATCGATTTAAATGATGTTAGGGCTATACTCAACCAAATTAATTTTCTCTATCGACACCTCTGTCCTGTGGGGTCTGTGATCAACAGGCAACTTTGCATTTTTCTAATATAGGTTTATAGCCATTTTATTTAAAATATTTTCCATCATTCTTGAATTTAATCAATAGTGGGCCTACCATCCATGGTAGGTGGTGGCATGTTTAGAGTAACCAATAAATTGCAGGAATACGTCACCTTAATAAAGAGTGTCTCCCACCGACCCCTTTGAATTCAGTCTCCTATTATAAATCAATAGAAAATTGAAGATGACTGATTAGAGATTAAAGATAAATACATTAAGTCATTTTTGGATTAATCTATAATAAAATACTTGTTGTGTAAATGTCTTGTATTTTGTTGCGTTGCGTAGAGTTGTGGGGGTCTCTAAGACAGTAAAACTTAAGAGAGAAAATAGTGATTGTTCTTGTTCTGTTTCGTGGACGTAGGTATATTGCTGAACCACTTAAATCCTTGTTTTTTGTGTGATTGTGTTATCTTTGCTATTATGATTTTTTTACAATACAAAGGTCAAGAATCATATTATAATGATATCTCAAATATTCACCAAAGAATCGTGATTTTTTGACTCCCCCCTCTAATATACTCACTATACTCTCCAGTGGTGGCATGTGTTAGAATCATAGATTTTTCCTCGAGATATAAAATCACACATCCCCATAGTATTGGGGGGGGGGGGGGTATGTTAGAGAAAAATAAGAGGGGTAGGGGTGGGAGTGGGGATTCAGAGAATCCTTATTCTTCACCACATCATGGAGGGTATGTCTTAATACTTAATGCATATGATGTCAAACACTTATTCAGTACTCTTGTCTTGACCTTCGTCTTGTTTGAAATTTAATATATTTATATTTAAATAAATATATATATTACAGTAAAATGATTCAAATCAGAAGGTGCTTAGTCACAAGATTATATTTCTATGAATATACATAATGATTCATCATAAAATACAAAGTGAAAGACATTTCACATCGTAAATCTCGCTAGTTCATTGACGATGCCATAACGTGGTTGAGTGCCTTACATCTTGATGATTTTTAAAAGAGAGATTCAATTGTCACAACAAATTTTACTAGTAGAACACCAATTCATACGATACCATCCATCAAAGAATTAGCAAACATCTTTTGGTCTCTTAGTGAAAGTTGGTGTGGCAAAAGAAGCTCTCTATCTAAAACCATTCAACTGCATATCTACTAACAATCAAACAAACATACTGACTCAGTCCGAAAAGGTGGGCCAGCACCAAAATCAGCTTGATTGGTGATTTCTAGGCATTGGAATAGAGATTTTTTAGTTTTTTTTTTTTTAAGTATCATTGCTTGGATTTCTAGTCCATAATGCAATAAAACTTCTCCAAATCTAAATGCCCATAATTTACTAATCAGAAGATTTGGTTTGTAGTTGTAGGTCCAACAATGCCTAGAGTAGGATAACGTTAATCAACTCCAGGAGTGCATGAGAGATCAAATTGATAGATAGATAGATAGATGACTCACCAATCATGGAGCCTGCGAAGAAAACTGACTGAGCCAAGCCGACCTTATACTTCTCTCCACATACGAGCCCCCACTCAGCAACAGTCGAGCTTCCCGGACCTCCAACCCACTCCCAAGATCCGGGTTGCAACTCACAAATGGACCGGGTCATCGACGAACAACCCGAATCCTTACCCATACAACGCCAAGCCGGATCCTGATCCGCAAAGATAATGACCATGGTGTGAAAAGCATCCAAAGCCCAGGCCAAGCTGGTGAGCACAAAATGCCTTAGTTGCCAAAACCCGAACTCACCGGAGTATCTCTCGAGCATCTCGTCGATACCCATTTTCGTGTCATGTTCATCGGGATGTTTGGCTGGAAGAAGTGGAGAAGTGATGGCATGTTTGCCGGAATCCGACGACGAAGTTGGCATTTTTTTTAGGCTAATGGAACAAGACATCCTACTCTCCTTATATTAAGGAGGAGAAATTCAGGTGTCCAATGAACTTGTATACAGTGTCCAACTAACGGCTAAGATTGTATTAAGTTTTCTAGGGATTCTCTAATTATACTGTCTGTACTTAAACTGGTTGGATACCCTTAAATTAACACGTGACAGAGTAATGCTTGATGTTGGGCTGGAATATCTCAAATGTGGATGTTGGGCTGGAATATCTCAAATGTGGACTTCTATTGCTCTGTTTGGAAAAGCCGGTTGGAGGCTAATTTCATCCGAACACGTTTGGTTTTTTCGAACTTTAGTGTTTGGGATGGAGTGGAACTCTTTTTAATTGCCGATTCCTTCGTCAAAAATAGCCGACTCTCTCGACTTCCAACTCTTCAACGAGTCTCTGCAACATCACACGGTTCTTCCGCAAAAACAAAATCTCTCGACTTCCAACTCTTCAACAACGAGTCTCCGCAACATCACGTGGTTCTTCCACAAAAACAGAGTGCTTGAAGAGCTTGGCGTCATCTCTCTCAGATTTTACAATAAGAAATCATCTCTGCAACTCCCTCAGGTAAGCAATTTTTTTTTATTTTTCAATATTTGTGTGTTAAATCAATCCTTCCCACAGCATGTTATTCATCGAAAATTTTAAGAGAATCTAGAAGGAAAAAAAAAAAAAAAAGAGAGAAAAAAGAGAAACCTTCGGTCTCAACACCATTGTCATCTTCTCCAACTCAATCGAACCCAAACTCACCCTCATTCTCTTCGTTCCAACACCTACAAGAGCATCATATTCATCTCCCTCCCTCACTCATATTCACAATTAACACACAAACATCATTGTCTTCTCACCCATCACTCACAAACCTTCATCATCTCTTCTCCTTTTAACTCCAAATGCTCACCTGCACAGCAGCACCGCAGCCATCCATTAATGGCCAACGCAGTATCAACACACTCTCTCACTCACGACTCACCCATGGAACCCATCTTCGTCACACTCAACTCACCTTTGGGCTCTCGACAGCACCCACAAGATTCACCCACACAACTCTTTGAATCTGAACTTGAGACAGCAATGTTCTCTTACAACCACAGAAACATGTGGTTAGAAACAGAGTTAAGAAAAATAGAGTTATATTGCCACACCAACTTTTGTCTAATAGTTGACATTGACCTTTTAGTTGATTTAAAGAGTTGTGTGGGTAGGGCTTGCCAACTTTTGTCTTATTTTTCATCCATGAGATGGATGACCCTCACGTGGAGAGTTAGAAAGTAGTGGTTATCAAAAAATAAAAAAAGTTTGAATTACAATTGCCTTTCAATTTCAAGAATTTGTTACATGAATATCATTTTGAAATTTTTAGAGAATTGTATGTTAATCATTTATAAAGAAACTTGTGTAGAGTTTTTTTTTTTTTTTTACACCAATTACAAATACTAGGTCCACATGAAGGGGTAGGAGCAAGTCAAGTTGGTCAAACTACGTTGAACCCTTGAAGGGGGCATTGAAATAGGTACAAGTAAGTTGAACAAGTTCATCATGGCCCTAAATCCATAGTGATCAAACTCCTTCTTATTTGTTTTGAATCTTTGAATCCTTCATGATCAAGTTCATCATGGCCCATAGAGGCCTTTTTCATTTTTGGATTACAATCCCATAGGTTGAACAATCTACCTTAAACCGATGATGGCCAATGAAAGCTCGTTTGAGTTGAGCTATTGCTCCTCCATCTCTTCTACACATGTGGGTGTATCATCAATCATCAACGACCTGCAAAACTTTATCTCATCAACAAAATCAATAATCTTTTCAGTTACTCCCTTCAACAACTCCTTTTTGCAACATGACGACTCTTAATCAGGGGTTATTGATTTTGTCTAACTCATATCAGTCTTTGATCGCCATGAGTTTGAGGGAAGATTTTAGAATATTAAGATATGATGTTCTGTCCCTAAGGATTTGGGTGAGATTAGGATAAATTTGATTAGATATTAGTTTATTTTTAGATTATTTTCTTATCCAATTTGATGGTTTTGTCATTTTCCTATAGATTTAGGGATAGTGATGGAATTTAATAGTGACAATGTGAATTGGTGTGCATTTAGTAAATGTGGGTGTGACATATTTTTTTACTTGACATTACAACCATTGAATTGAGAAGGATCTAACACGATGGTTCGTATATTTATCGGATCGGATTGGGTATCAAAAAAATATTCAATTCATTGCTAGGCCCAGGATCTCCATTAAAGGGTGGTTGAGATATGTGGAGAGATTAAAATTTTTCAAAAATGAGTTCTTGTTTTTTAGGAATTAGTTTAGCTCTGCAATTTTCTGAAAATCTTTGGGACTATGCACCCATCTCAACCGTTTGTTTAATGAACATTATCAAAGCACGTGTGAGACTAATAATAATATTATTTTTAAAGAGACTATATTGTCTCGACAATTTTTACTAACACCACCACCATTCCTATGATATCAACAAGGAATTAGCACCCATCTTGCATTCTTCTTAATAAAAGTTGGTGTGGCAATAAAAGCTCTCTATTTTTAAAAGTGAACACTTTCGTGTTCTTTAATTTTCCTTGGAAAATTGTAGTGTCCAATAAATCATTGAGATGTAAAGATATTCCCTAAGAAATCGAAGTGTGTTTATATATGTTTTTAGGATTTTGTTATCATGTTATTATTATCTCAATTTATTTTTTTCTTAGATTTTGTTATCATGTTTTTATTATCTCAATTTATTTTAAATTTAAATTTTATTTTTGTAGTTTTTATCTAGATAATGTCTAGTTAACCATCAGTAAAGGCATATTGGGATTCAACAATACATAAAATTTGGGTGGAATATTATGTTGAAGTAGTTCAAAAGTATGGTAAAGGAGGAGGGGGTCTAACCTCAAAAGGACATGATTATTTTATAACTATATTTGAAGAAAAGTCAAAAAAATCTTACACCAAAGTTCAATACAAGCATCGCTGGGATTATGTGAAGGATAGATGGAAAGCATGGAAGAATCTTAGGATGAAATCTGGATTAGGATGGGATGTGAATACGGGATCCTTTGAAGCAACTGATGAACAATGGAAGTCATATGTTTTGGTAATTTTTTTTTTCATATGATAATTGAAGTTAAATGAGTTAGTTAATTATTTTTTTCCTGATTATGTTTTATATTTTTTATCAGTTAAATAAACATTCCAATCAATTTCGATATAAGGCACTAGAGTATGAAGATGAACTAGACCAAATATTTGGTGGGATCGTTGCAACTGGAAAACATTGTATGACTCCAAACGAGACGTCTTCTTCAATTATGCAAGATAGTCGTGTTTCTCTCGATGATTTGGATGCAGATATTGATGAAGTGAATGAAGGGTCAATACCAAATACTTCAATTGATCCAGTTGAAAAATCTATTGAAGATATGCCTAAAAGACGTCATAAGAGATCGAGTGAGTTTGACCCCTCTTCTACCACAAGTGTGAATGCGAAAAGGAATGCAAAAATAGACGATATTGAAATCCATAGAATGCTTTCTGTAATGGCTGATAGTATAGAGGCGGATTTGAAAAAATAAGAAATGACGCAGAACGCAAAGAAAGACACGTCTATTATCTCATGCATCAACTTGTTGAGTACTTTCAATGACATAGATCGATGTGGACCAGTATGGATGTTTTTAGTGGACAAATTATTCAAAGAGTCTTCTAACAGGGAGATTTTTGTTGGATTGATGGATATTGACCATATGTCTGCATCAGAGTGGATTAAAATGAAGTTTGAAGAGGCTCATGGGATCTCGTAATGGACAATCTTATAAGGATAGGGTAGATTTATGATTCCAAATTATATTAAATACTATAATAGAATAGTGATATTTTTTTTTTATTACCATAATTGTTAGAAGACATTATTTTAGTTTATTGAATTCTTAAATTCATTTTTTACTTAATAGTTTTACGTTATGGTTGGTAGAAATATTTGTGTTTAATTTTTTTATTTTTCATTTAAACTCTATATGATTGGATAATTATGAATTATTATCTGTTTATAATTATGTGATTTGCATATATGTAATATCAGATGGATGTTTGCACAAAGAAGAAAATTTTCTTTTTTATTTTACTGTGGCATTACTACCGTACAAGGAATCGACGCATGAAACAACCATGTCGAACTTCACTACTTTCTGGTGATTCATATGTCAGAGAAATACTTGATTCAGACAATCTAGTGCCTTGTTACGACAATTTTCGTATGGATAAATATGTCTTCAATAGATTATGTTATTTTATGAGAGATAGAGGATTACTTCAAGATAGTAGAGCAGTGAGAGTTGAAGAACAAATTGCAATTTTTTTATATACAGTTGGGCATAATGTTAGAAATAGAAATAATCAGGATAGATTCCAACATTCTGGTGAAACGATAAGTCGATATTTTCATCATGTATTACAAGCATTATATAATTTTGCCCATGACTTAATAAAAGCACCTGACTTGAGCGTCACACCACCAAAAATATTAGCAGATCGACGATATTTTCCATGGTTTAAGGTAATTGATTATTTAATATTTGAATTAATATAATCAATAACATAATAGTTGTTTAATGTTTACTTTTAAATGAAATAGGATTGCGTGGGTGCAATTGACGGGACTCATATACCTGTAGTTATATCATTTGACAAACAAATACCATTTCGATCAGGAAGAAAGACCGAATGTACACAAAATGTCTTGGCTATTTGTTCATTTGACATGCAATTTACTTTTGTTTTGGCTGGATGGGAAGGTTCAGCACACGATTGGCGAGTCTTTCAATCTGCGCTTAGCGATCCGAGTTTGAATTTCCCACATCCTCCTGTTGGTAATGAAATGTTATTTTATTTTATTTTTGATATTTTTTATATCCATTAAGGTAATTTAAATTTACTGAAAAAAATATTTTAATTGTCTTAGGAAAATATTACATGGTTGATGCGGGTTATCAAAATATGCGAGGATATCTTGCACCATATCGTAATACACGGTATCACATTCATGATTTTCGTAGAGGAAATGGACCAAGAACGAAGGAGGAGTGGTTCAATTATTATCACTCTTCATGCAGAAACGTTATTGAGCGTTGTTTCGGTGTACTGAAAAAACGATTTTCGATTTTGAAACGGATGGCTTCATACTCTTTTGTGACTCAGATACGTATTGTATGTGTGTGCATGGCCTTACATAACTTTATTCGACAACAATCAGTTACTGATAGTTGGTTTACACAATATGAGGATGAAAATGTTGACATTGATAGAGGAGGCGCATCTAATACGACACCAAATGAAGTTGATGATGAATTGGTTGCTGATATGAATATTGTACGAGATGAGATTGCTCAACAAATTTATAATGCCATATATACATGATGTAAAATTTTATTTAATTATTTATTTGATAGACATTAAATATGTTAGTATAGAAAAAATAAAATTGAATTTTTATTTTTATTTTTTAATATTAAATCCTATGTTTATACTTATTGTTAACATATTATTACTTATATAAGATAAATAATTTTTTTTTTAATATTATTTTTAATTTCATCCAGCAATTTTTAGAAACAGCAGGTTACCAAACAATTCAACATCTTAACAGCATAGTTAGACAGTATGTTACCAAACAATATACTCAATTCAGCAAGTTGCTTCAGCAACAGCAACAACAACTTTCTCTCAGCTTCAGCAACTTAATTCAGCATCAGCAACTTTACATACAACTTTTCCAAACAGAGCATATATATAGCATAGTAAAAAAGCTCAGATACGGTAATTATTGGGGGAGTTTAATTGGGTTGATTCGGATAAGTTTGGGTAAAAAGTTTCGGAGAATATACAAAGAGTAATGCTGGGGTGACATTGGGATTTACTGCAATTCTCACATTTCTGACGTGGAGGTGCACACATTATTGTAGATGCTTGTATCTCGAGAAAATACATGGATGGCCATCACATCAACACAGATAGAATCACAGTGAAAAACAAAATCCCCCAGGATCTTCCATATACAAATGATGTTATTATTTTTTATTTTTTATTTTATTTTTTTTATGAAAGCTCCCTTAAAAAACCCCATATTTAGCTCTTGACATTTGAATGCTAAGGAAAATAAAATTTTGATCAGCCAAGGTGCAGACGGCAGCGTCCCTACCAGGGGTCCCATTGCCTAGTCAATGGGCGGGGGTGGAGACCCAGATCCAAATTTTTTATGGGGTAAGAAAAGGATAATTGTGTAATATTTTCTTAAGAGGTTTTCTGTTTTGGGGAGTTTTAAATATTTTGGTAACTCTCGAATATATAAATAGAGATCTCTAAGGCTATAAAACTTACGAGAAATTAGTGATTGTTCTTATTCTGTCCCGTGGACATAAGCACACTGTCAAACCATGTAAATCCTTGTGTGTTTGTGTGATTGTGTTGTCTTTGCTATTTCGATTTTTTCATATTTGAGAATTAAAATGAACAGTTAGTTGTAATCGAAGTTTCGTCATATTCAACTCACGAAATGGTAATTTACTCTTACAATTCCCACTAAAATTACCCTCAAATTGTAAAAATCGTGATTCACTTCATTGTCAAAGTGTGACTTGAATGTTAGTGCATTTGTCATAGGAGCTCCAAGAACCAAGAGCTAAAGTCAAGTCTACCAGCAAGAAGAAGAAAACCAATATATTTTATAACCTACCATTTTTTGTATTTGTGGGAATTTTTTTTCTTCTATTTTTCTCTCTTATCTTATTATCCTCGATCCTTCTCTTTCGATCACTTACACTCATCCTCACTAACACCTTTATCACGACATAACAAGTAGTAGGAGCTCATTGAACAACCGATGTGAGATTATCACTCTCCAGTGGGGTGTAATAATCGTTATGGTATTGTTAAGTATGTTGTCATGAAGCCCCGTAAGCCTCAAGTATTGACTTGGGATTCTAAAAACAAAAAATGACAGTTCACAAGAATCCTAACCAAAATAATGTGAGAAATGATTAGATGGGTTATGGCATCTAATTAATATGCATCCAATGCGATATCAAATGGATTCTTCATATCCAGGGTGTCATAAAGTTGAATACCGATGGATCTCTTTCACGTATGGGCATTGCTTACGGGTTTGTTGGCAGGGACCATCTTGCAAACCTTCTTATTTCGAGCATGGGTAAATTGTCATACATAGACATTAACTATATTGAATAAAATGCAATTATTCAAGGTCTTATCGTTTTGCAGTAGCGTGGTATCTCCAAAGTTTTGGTTAATTATGATTTTCTAGTTGTTATCCAAAGTGGTTTGTATTAACAGGAACTAGACTGAGTGGAGACACAATTGACAAAGGAGTTGACATATATTCAAATTGTTAGAAATCGAGCACAAAACTTGATTTCGTTATAAGAAATAAACAAAAAATTATAATCCCCGATCAAATCAACTTGGCTAAGAGGCGCATAAACGTTTCTTGAAGATAGTTGAAGCTTCCCGTTTGTGTAAGGGAGCACGACAACACTATCTCTGGGATTCAACCTAAGCTGAACTCGATCCCATTCTTCTACAAGTTTGCACTACTTGGTAGAAACTTGTATTTTATTTCTTTAGGATGCTCAAAAGAAAGATGAAGAAATAAAGAAAAATTCTCACAAAGAGTGGAATGAAAATTGAGAGATATGAGAAATGAGTAAGATACTAAAATCAATGGTGTTAGGAGTTTATATAATGGTGGAGATGAACTTAGAAAAATGTATCATAATTAAATGATACATGTCCCACAAATCCTTCCAACTAAGTTGCATTGTAAATATATTTAGTAAATACACGTCTCAAAATACCTTTCAACCTTAGGTTCATCTTTAAATTCATTCATTTAGAATTAATGAATGAATATTGATTCATGAACCAACAAAAATGTCATGAATCTTAATCAATGTATCTACGTCCATTAATTTGGGTTCATGAATTTAAGTTTGGACTAGATATAATGATCATGTTTGATTCATTTTTACACACCGTAAATTCCCTTTGAAAAGAGATTTAAAACTCAATTTAATATTCTACAAATTCGTTTATTTAAATCAAAAGCCAACAATGCCCTCATGGGTGGCCCTAAGGAATTAATGCTCATACTAGGTATCGAACTCACGACTTAAGTGCATTAAACACTTATCAGTCTAAAATTACCATTGACCAATCCCTTAGGGTTGAAAATTTTAAGTTTTATTGAAATGGAGTGAGATTAAAGGATTGTAACCGTATTTTTCACTGAAATAGTGAAAGGATCGCATCATGCCCGTTGGAAGTATATTTTGTAGCACACTTTCTTTATCTTGATTTGCATTTTTTATTGTTATTGTTTCTCATGCCAATTTTAAATAAAAATATTGTTCAAAACTATCACACCACAAACTCTTTGATAATGGAAATGTTTCTTTCTGTTGAGAAATTTTTCCTTCCATTCCTTATTGCCCCAGCAACATCGCACTACCTATTCCTTCTTTATATTTTTTGTTAAATATTGTAACAATTCTCAACCATAATTTGTGTACTTAAATGGAGTTCAGTATTGGATAAGAAACTAACTTGAAGAACGTTGTGCTGCTCATGGCAAACATATCTTGTTCATTATGATTAAAGAGTTTATCATTTATTTCAAGTTTCACAAAATTAACAAAGAAAGGACATCAAATCTCTAAACCCAAACACTGTAGCTCATGTATACCCTTCATGCGAATTTTCACCCTTCTCCATTCCAGCCAAGGTGTCATACAAGTGGCAATGTAAAGTCTCTGGCAAGTAGAATGCAAGTATCCCTCCTACAATCCCACACGCCCCAAACACCCCAAATGGCAATCCACCACCCATAACCACCACCAACGGCGCCAATATTGCTCCCATATGTCCAGCTTGTGTCGCACAACCAAGTGCAGCATTCCTCACTACTGTTGGAAAAAGCTCAGCCATATAAATAAAGAACAAATTATAAGTTCCTGCCATCCCGAATATCCCCAATATTCCACATACGATTCTTACAATCTTCCATGCCCCATTGTTCCTTATCAGGCTCCCCAACAAGCAAAATACCCCACTGAACCACAATGTACCAATCGCCAATGGCTTCCGGCCAAACTTGTCTAATAGAAGTGCGGTTATTGTGAATGCTGGCATCTCTGCCACAGCGTTAAGTAGGACATTGAGGTAAACATTTGTTCCGAGATTGACGACATTAAAGCTGAGGCCATAGTACACAACAGAACACAAGAAGTTTATAGCCACTGTTAGGACTAAGCGAATGAGAGTGATGGGTGATCTAACAACATCGATGAGGGAACCTGTTACGGCTTCTTTCATAGTGGGTACTCCTTCATCTGAGCTTTTGTCGTTGTTATCTCCATCTAGGGCTAGGAGAATTCCTTTAGGGAGATATTTTCCATTAGATTTTGTGATTGTATGCATGACTTTCATAGCTTGGTTGATGTTTCCTCGAATGAGGTACCACCTTGGGGATTCGGAGATAAAGGGCATTACAAGGATAACAAACAGAATTGAGGGAATGGAAGCCACGATGTAGAGGACACGCCACGACCTATATTAGATCATAGAGGTGTATTATATTTTAATAATTTCATTACAATATGGCAATTAGTAATTTAAAATATGATTTGCTCTAAGTAAAAAAAGAAAAACCTGAAAATGTAGGCAACTCCAGATAGAATGGCTATTCCAGTGGAGAAGAAGTAGAAAGTTGACATTCCAGCGACACCGCGCTTTGTAGGGCCAATGGGCTCGGTGGCAAGGATGAAGGCACATACACCGACACCACCTTTGCTTAAGCCGGTGAGAAAATGGAGTAACATGTAAATCCAATAGGTGGGAGATAACGCAGTTGAGCATCCAAAAACAGCATTCGTTACGCAAACGACGATTAGAGATCCTTTCCTTCCTAGGAAGGAATCTGATAGATGACCAAATATTCCTGCACCTGATAGGCTAACATGAACATTAAAAAAAATTCTAATTCAATGCAACTACTTGTAATGGCTTTGCTATATAAGGCTGTTAGATTTTATCATTGTTAAGCACTATTATGATTTTGAACATCATATGAGACCAAGGATTGGCTTGAGGAACTATCTAAGTTGAGTCGAGATGAGATGCCATTGCCAAGATTCACCATTTTCTTATTGTATCTGTTTTACATATTGTTCGTGGACAAGGCTAGACGAGAATCAGAGCTTAAAACCACTGTCATTGTTTGATTTAACGGTGGACTGCATCTTCAAAGGACCGTTAGACATGTTATGCATGCGTTTCAAAGATAAAAATATAGAAGCCAAATGAAATTATATTCAACTTTAAAATTTAAATTTTAAAAGATAGAGTTCCTATATGAAAAATCGATCAGGTCCACTGCAAAAACACAAAAACAAAACAACAATTAATTTGAAGTACTGTTTTAATAATAATAATAATAATAATAATAATAATAGAAGAGATTCACCCGGTTGACCAAACTGTTGCATTTTTATTACTCAAACTCCAAGAGAACCTTAATTTTTGGAGTTTGTTACCCAGCAAACCTTGGAGTGGAGATCCACGCTATAAAATCAAATTGATGCGATTAATTTGTTTCTTAACATACATTGGAGTGGGTCCCAACCGCATCAATTTGTGGCATCCAAAAACATGATCTGATGCCACAGGGTTATAAAGCACAAAATTCTACAAATTTTATTATAAAAAAAAAAAATTTCTAAGTTAATATTCATGGTTGAATTTTAATATTCAATTTGGGAGTTCAGTAGTCATCCTTTTTCAACGCCTTGGATCAAGTTCTAAAAGGATTTTTTTTAATCTAAGTTTTTCCATGAAATCTAGAAGGCTTGATGTTGGACTACTCCCAATTTGATAATCAATGTGTCCCAACAACCCTTACTAGGATTTGAAGTCTTACTGAATTAATCATGCGAGCCTGATTCATTAAAGTAAGGGTTGTTCAGTAATAAACTTTATAAAGTAAAGGAATTTTTTAAATGAAATTGCAAAAGATAGATTGGCTAAGACACTAAATACAGTGCTCACAACCAGGGCTAGAGCTAGGATTTTCTTATAGTGGGGGCAAACAATGGTTAGTTGTATAGTTGTAGAACTTGAAGATGAATGATTTAAAAGAGAAATTCAAAGGTTTGTTATTAGAAATTGAAGAAAATGATATTTAGGTCATTTCCAATTAGTATATGAGAAGGCTTGCTCAAGAGGCAATGTCATCAACAGAAAATTGAAAGGGGAGGGAATTTGTGGGAGGTGAGGGAGTGGAGGACAAATGGGGCATGTAATTAGTTGAAAATATAGGAGTGTCTCAAAGTTCTGTGGGGGCAATTGTCCCCAACAACTCCTTACTGGCTCTGCCCCTAGTTTAAACTAACTAATTTTCTGGGAGAAAAGGGGTCGGATTAGATGAGGAGCTAATCCAATGAGAATTGGATTACTTTTTTTGATGGGTAAAGTATTATGATCCAAATCCAATTTGATGACCATTGGATCAAGTCCAAATTGGATCAATCAGATTTGATACTTAAAAAGAAAAATAATCAACATAAATTTAAGTAAAATATATAATATAATTTATATATTTTCTCATACTTATTGGGTTGCAATATGGTTGATCCAAAACCAATCTGATATATATATATATATATATATTTGATAAGTGAAATGGAATATTTATTAGATCCAATCCCTATCGAAACTCAAATCCTCAATCTAGATCCATCAAATGTGTGGAAAAATCAAAAAATGAAGTAGTTTTTTTTTTGTCAAAAACTTTTTTCTTTTTTTTTTAGACTAATGATAAAATGATGTGTTGACACATACACTATCTGTACACGGGTGGCAAGTGCACAAAACGATTGATCTTTTTCCGTGTGTATCCCTAAGAAAAGATCTATGCTGATGTGCACTTGCCACATTGACAGCGTATAAGCAGCACGTCATTTTATCACAACTCTTTCTCTTTTGTGCATAGAATGCAGCTATCGTTTTTTTTTCTTTTCTTGAATAAAATAATGATGAATGCATGCCGTGATCTTGGTAAGCGGTTGGATACTCAGCTAACGTGGCAAGACTACAGAACCGCACATTCATATCGTGTAGCAAGAACGCGTGCGTTCATAAGGACTTTTTTTTAACATCTTACTAATAACACGTTATTGGATCAGAATGTATGGGATTTTGGGGGAAAAAAAAATTTGCTCACAGAAATGTGGGATCCACCAATCATATGTACCCACATGTATGGAAGAGCATTTTAATTTACAAAAGTACTTGTTAATTACGAAAACACTGAGAAGTTGTGGTTCCTGGAGTTGATTAACATTATCCTACTCCAATCATATGCAATGCATGTCTCTCCTAACCTTATTCAAAATCTTGGAGACCCTTTCCTTTGCTTGACGTTCAATGAGACACTTTGGTGAATGTTATAGATACCTCCCCATATTTTCAATCCAATGACATGACCTTTGACCCTCATCATCATATCGGTTGAAGAGGACTCTTATGAGAAGATACCTCCTGTATTTGATAAATAAAATCTAAGGTTAAGCTATTTTTCATGTATCTACGAAAAAGACCAAGGATAGAAGTTCCCAAAATATCCTCCCAATTAATGCTAGAGTCACCTCAGTAGGAGACACATGGGAGGATATCTTGGCATGGTGGCACACATGCTCATAGATGCGTTTTCTTCGAGATATGAGTAAAACGCATCTATGGACATGTGTGAAGTGCATCGTGATATGTAAAAAAGAAGAATAATGATTTTTTAACACTCCTTCTGACATTTTACATATCCCAAGGCAAATGATCTACGATTTCATGGTGGGAGCATCATATTATCACCACTCAAAAGAGAAGGTTCCTTCAAGAGTAATGATTTTCTGAGTCTCCCATGTGGCATACTCAAAATACTTTCTTGATGTGTGCTAGAGCTATAGATCTTTCGCATCGGGATACACAACTGCACATATTTATAAGGATGTACATATGTGTATCCCGAGGCAAAAATATATTGTTTGTGCACATGCCACATCAAAAGGGTATTTTTAATATGCCCCATGGGGAGTCCGATTTTCATGACTCTTCCTTCAATTCTTTGAAGTAAGTTCGTCGTTTCCAGGTGTTTTTTTTATAAAATGACTACTCCATGTGGCACACTCCATTAACTCTCCTGACATGACTTGTTCGGGAAATCGTAGATTTGTACATTTTAGGATACATATTTTTATGACAAAATACAATTTTGCGTCTTGAGACATACAAATCTACGATTTCGAACTTGTCATGGTAGGAATGTCAATTGAGTGTGCCACTTGGGGTAGTTAGATTATCACGATTCTTTTCGTATCTCTCTCCCCTAAGTTGGACCCAGACGCCAAATCTTCTATTTTTAGAGGTTATAGTGCTAGAAATTACCAATCATGCTGATTATAATTTTGTAGTGGCAGTGGGCTTGAGCTTTGTTAGTGCGTACATGATCCAAGGGGATCTACATGAGATTTGTTTGGATTAGTGTGCAGTTAGGTAACATTAAATGGGATTTTGACGTACCTGTCCACGTTTTGATTAATATTTTTAGATACCCTCAAACAGATGGCAGGACCCGTGACCTCTAAAAATAGACATTAATAATTTGAAAGTTTTTGTTAAAAAAACCCTGGCAGAGGGAATTTTTTTTTTAAATAATCCCTAAGTTTTGGATGGTCTTTTAATAATTTATTTAGTAAATTTTTCTTTTCTTAACAATCCTTGCATCTCATCTCCTGCAGTTCTTATGATTGAATATCCTAACTGTTTGAACTCAATAGTTTTATCTAAAAAAAATTAGATTTTTAACATTTTAATCAAATTTTAGAGACTATATTCCATCGGAAAGGATTTAAGAAGGAAGAAGAAACTATTTTCAAATATTTTGAAAATGTATGTAAAAAATTAGGATTTTTTTCCCTTTTTTTCTTAATTTTAAAATGAAAATCAATCAAGAATGGTTCTTTGGATTGAAATGATCTAAACAAGTTGTTATCCTAATTTTTAGTTGTTCTTTCCATGTATTTTAATCGAAAAAATTCGAAAATTAAAAATATGTGGGTTTTACCAATGTCGAGTTCAACAATAAATAAAAAGTAGTGAACTCGATACTAAATAAAAAAGCGTTAAGTTCGACAATAAATAAAAAAGTGGTGAGTTTGCCAATAATGAGGGACCATTAAGAAATAATTTTTTTATTAAATGTCCTATCAAGCTACCACATAAAACTTAGGGGCTATTTAAAAATAAATCCCTCCACTAGTGTCGTTTGAGTAATGTTCCCTCATAATTATGCCTGCCTTTGGTGTATCTAAAATTTTAAGCAGTCGTGATAATGTGACACTCTTTTTTTAGACGCCCCCATCACAAAATCGTAGATCCTTTACTTTGAGATACACAAGAAAAAGATTTATGATTCTGTAACTACTAGGTCACGGAGCATATGAGGGCGTCTGAAAAAAGAGTGTCAGATTATCATTAGTCAATTCTAAACACAAAAAATCTCCTTGATCATTGATTTCAAGGAAGATGAAAAATACTTGAATTATAATGTGGCCTATTGTCTTATAACCAACCCCACATTATTTAAATTGACGTCAGGAAAGTAAAATATGGATGTGTATTGTTAAATGTGGATCAGAGGATCTAGACCAATCCATTTTAATGAAAGCTGGGTTGAACTTGATGGAATTTAAATAAGTTTTAGAAAAAAAAAAAAAAATTGAACGAAAAAGGTGTAATCAATGTTACAGCAATATTAGACAGTAGTGATATGATTCAATATTATTATATTTTAGTTTTGTATTAAATGAATGGTTGAATAATTAAATGATATGGGATTTTAAATTTTAAATTTAAATTTAAAATTAGAATTGAGCACTTTTTGGCTAATTTTGCCTTAGAAGTGATTGAATAATTGAAAAATTAGATTGATCAGAAGTGCACATTAAATGTTTAGATTACATATTGAATTTTTGAAAGTGGATCTATAGTTAAAAAAATGATTGCAATTGTTACAGCCGAAGGATAAGACAAATATACGATAGAACTAAGACAATTATTGAATGAGATCTACCTAATATTAAATGCAAAAGTATATATCAACATCATGAATTAATTGTCCTTTAATAAAATCATGATTTTTGGTGCTTTCTTCTGGATTCCTTCTTGAATAATTCGAGATCAGAGAAGAGATGGAAGAGATAAGACAGCCGTAATGTTTTTTAAAATTTACTTTTAATTATAAATGTGTATGTGAATGAGAAAGGTTTACTTAAACTCTTTAAATAAAGGGGAAACTAAGGTGATATACAAATATTTGTCCCTTCCGGTGGACACACACCGACACAAGTGCCACACTATTTCTTGCAGTAGAGACCAATGATTGTCTTTATTTGTATTTTTCCCAATTCTTTTATATAACCAACTAACTATTCTAAAATTAATACCGATCTATTTGGAGAGGGGAGAACTATATAAAAATAAGATGGTAACGAGGCTTAGTTTGGGGTATGACACTCCTGCGAGTGGAGGAAAATAAACACTCAACACTCCCCCTCACCCATAAGGGTGGAAAGAATCAAACTCATGATCTATACGAACTTAGAACTTTGAAACCATATCAACCAACCAACTACTCCAGAAGACCAATATGTTGGAGAGAGGGAGAACTATGAATATAAGAGGGTTGCGGGACTTCATTGGAATATGACACATCCGAGAGTGGAGGAAAATATACACTCTTATTACTATATAACATTAATCGTATTGATTCTCTGTCAATCGACTGAATAAAAAGTCAAACCCAAAGTCCATGGAACAGTGGTCCAAAATAATGTGCCACATGATAATATTTGGTGTAAAGGGGGGAATGTAGTTGCGAGCCACACCTCATGTTCTCATTTTTAATAAAATACTTTGAGAAATCAAGAGCATTATTTTAAAACTCGATTTCATATGTCATCTCGTCCATGCTAGATACCGAGTCATCTTGGACAAGTTTTTCAATATGTTTGAGATGTCTAATTAAAAAAAGAGAAAAATGAACGTGAGGTGTTAAATCTCGTCCAAAAAATTGACTTGTCCTTCCATCTCATCCAGGCTTGATATCAAGACGACTTGGACGATACGTCTCTGTCTTGGACGAGTTTTGAAACCATGGTCAAGAAATGGAAATGAAAAGGGAAAAGCAACTTAAAAATAAAAAGGAATCATGATAATTTGACACTGTTTTTCGTACACTCCCTTCATAGAACTCTAGATTCATTACTTTGAAATACACAAGAACATATATTTATGGTTTCATAGGGTTCTCTAACAATAGCATACAAAAAAAGAGCGTCAGATCATCACGACTCAATAAAAAGAGACATAAAAAACATAGGTTAGGACATGAGAAGGGAAAAAGGAAAAATTGAATTTGTTTTGAATACCAAATAAGCCAAGCTAAAATTGATGTAGTTTGGTGAATGATTAAATGGGAATCCATTGACACCCCTAACCCAATACAGACATTGTTTTCTCAACTCGTAAATTATATCTTCTTTTCAAAATGCTATTTTTTTCATCATCAACGTCGCTGTTCTTGTCATGATAGTAGTAATTTTGTCAAATTAATATATAAAATTGTGATTTTTTTTTACTAAAAGTCTTTTACTTTAGGGCAATATATTGAGGTCAATTAGGTACAAGATGATCATCTAGTACAGATTGCACCTCATCGCTTAAAAAATTACTACTCCATTGCATGATTTTACTCTAAAAAAATAAGTTGCATCCCTTTCTTTCCTTATTCTTTGGAAGTTCAAATCAATCGTGGAGGTGAGCACAGAAATCAGAATCATAGGTGCTTTTCTCTTATCTCGATGAACATCATCTATGATTCCGTACACACATCCACGTCGAGAAAGTGTAAATTGAGGTCAATCATGAGGTCACTCCAGCATTATTCTTTATGGAATTTTAGAACCACTGTCCACATAGGAGAGCGTGCCACGTGGAGAGGTGGATCATCATCTACAACGTTTAAAGTGGAGTACAGGATAATCTAATGGATGGATAGATGGATTTACTCACCAATCATGCAGCCAGCGAAGAAAGCTGATTTAGCCAAGCCGATCTTATACTCCTCTCCACAGACAAGCCCCCACTCAGTCACAGTCGAGCTTCCCGGGCCTCCAACCCACTCCCAAGACCCGGGTTCCAACTCACAAAAGGACCGGGTCATGGACGAGCAACCAGAATCCGTATGTAAGCAACGCCAACCCGGATCACGATCCGCAAAGATCACAACCATGGTGTGAAAAGCATCCAAAACCCAAGCCAAGCTGGTGAGCACAAAGTGCCTCCATTGCCAAGACCCGAACTCACCGGAGAATCTTTGGAGCATCTCGTCGATACCCATTTTCTCTTCACATCTGTCGGAATCTTTTGCAGGAAGTATCGGAGAAGTGATGTCATATTCACCGGAATCTGACGACGTAATCAGCATTTTTTTAGGCTATTTAAACGAGACATTCTCTTCTCCTTCAGTTCATTGTATAGAGGAGAAATTTCGGTGCATGTCCAACGACCTTGAATATAATGCCAAATAAACGGTTGAGATTGAATTACTTTTCCTAGGGATTACCTTACCTGATTAAACAATAGACACCTTGACAGCCTGCAATTCTTGTTTTTAGGGTTGGAGTGTTTGGACGATTATAAATGTGGATTTGTAACTTAAAACGGATAGCACAATGTGAAAAAAGCCCAAATGTGATGCCTAGGCCATCCAATTTCATAAAATTCAACATACAAAGGGGTCAAATTGGCGTAGAATTTTTCATTGTCAAATTTTTATTTTCGACGGGTTGAAATTGTCAAATTAATGAAAGATGGGAGAAATTCGACAACTTTAAATCGTCAAATCTGGGAACATCAAGAATTTTGACGGTCCTAGACCATCAAAATTTAGTTGCTAAAATTCGTGGGCCTTGACCCGTCAATTTTTTCTGTTGAATTTTTTAGTTTTCACATAATGCAGTTGACATAATAAATGGAGTTTTCCTCCGTAGTAAAGAATCCTAGGGATTTCAATTGTCTGTACTAAGAGAAGTGTACTTACCAACAGGGCAAATCCAAATATTAAAAATTATATCTAGAGCGTTAAATATCCTAACTTTAATTTTATGTTCTCTACAACTTTGTCCTCATTAAAAAAAAAATCCAAGATCTCAAAGTCACTTAGATAATCGAAAGTCTTGAAGTGAAAACGTTAACCTGCAACTGAGTCATGTGAAAAAAGCTTCATCAAATTTCAAATTTCTGAAGGCTCTCACTATGTTTTTTTTTTTTCTTGTTTGGATATGTTCCACGTGAGTGGAAAACCTCTGATTTTCCTCCCTTTTACATCTCACCACTTTCTCCCCCAATCATGTGAGTTTTTTTTTTTTTTTTTAATTTATTTATTTTTCCCTCAATGTATTTAAACTCAAATATCGGAGGATGAGATTAAATGGTCGATCAAAACTCAAATTGATCCACATTGAACTAGTCGACTCAATTGCTTAAATGAACAAAGTCATTTCATTTCAAGCTCATCGAATTCAAGAATCAAACCCCAATTTGACAATTACAAGAGTGATCCAACTCTTATTGGATCTTTCTGAATCCAATTGAATCCTTGTCAAATTGGTTCCAATCAACCTTGTTCCAATACAATCAAGACCCAATCAACTGAAACACCTATTCGACATATGCCAAAACATGATGACCATAGAAATGTTGCTTGGAATCATCAACCTTTTTGGACAACTTTTAACAATCCTTGGGAGTGCATGCGATTGGTTCCACCTCTCCAATTTGATCAATAAAGTATTAGCAGATTTGACTGTTTGGATAAGATGATCCGCCCTTCGACTTGAGATTTTTTTTTTTTTTCCTTTTAAGGGTAAAGTTGGGATGTTCTCATATATGGACAAGGGGTCTGGTTCTAGAAGTCCTATAAAATGGATCTACAACTTTTAGTTCAACAACACAATATAATATGTTATCCAAAAGTAAAAGACCATTTGTGGAAATTAAGCATCGATAATGAAAACTTAGTATTTTTTACAAAATTTTAAAAATATAGAATCAGAAAAATAAAGCTCATGTCTTTTTTAAGGTTTGACAATGGATACCCATTTATCCACGCCTCACCAAAATCTAATTTGGCTTGACTAATTTGATATTCAAATCAAATCTATATTGAATCAAACTCATAAGATATAAAATTGATTCTGAATCATACATATACATACATAGTGCCAAGGATGTCTACTTTTTTCTTCCTATATTAAGACACTTTCCTTTCTTTCACATGTCCCAACCCATCTTTGATATATATATAATCTTTTATCTTTTTGAGTCTCATCTCTTGATTGCTGAAGTAGGTGTTGGTAGCAAATACATCCCCTCCTCCCATATTATCATCAGGCACTTTGGCTCACTAGACCATAAACAATTTCGTCTAATCTTAATCACATTTATTATTGTATTTTTTTATTTCTATTGGAAAATTTATTGTATAATAACATAATCCCTTCCATATTTTGGAGAATATATGAGGTACCCTTATGTTTATGGCTCCGTCACCTTGGTTATCTTTAATCACAAAATGAGATTTTTGGAGAATTAAAAGACAAAATATTTTGGAGTAAGAAAAAAATTGATTTTTAAAGAAGGGTTAAGACTCAAAAGTGCATGACTTTGAAAACAATGAATTGAAAATGAAACTGAATATATTACAAACAAGTCACGTCCCGAGAGTTGATTGAGTGTGCCACATGGGGTATGTAGTCAGATTATCACGACTCAATTATATATCTAATACATGCATACATATCAGAAAGAAATTTAATAATACTGATTCCAGCATATTCTATGTGTATCTCTATTTAATTTAGAATAAAAGTAGGATATATCTTCATTAACAAAAATACAAAAAACAAGACAAGTTCAAACACGCCAGTACACAAAATTAAAAATGGCCAATACTTATGATACCCACGTGCTTTAAAACTGATGACAAGACCTTGACCCTAGTCGTTTCTTATAGACTAATGAAAATGACCATGAAGCCTTTATTTTTCTTTCAAAATCAGCCAATGTGGATTGAATAAGATGATTATGATGATGACATCCATGACAGCAACGAAGAAGCATCATATTTTATTGAGTCGAGATCCCATACGGTGTCCCGTATCTATAGATAGATTAAATGACTACGTGGCACAATTTGATTAGGAAACAAATGCATTGGGTTTCTGAACGGCTTGATCAGGAGTCCGAGGTGTTTTAAACACCAATTAAAATGCGCCATGTAGACTAATAACCTATTTTATAGAATAGGACGATCCTAAGTCGTTTTATTTCTTATGACAGCTTTTTAACTTGCTACCCTACTACTTGCTATAGGATCCAAGTGAGTGAGAACTCGAAAGCTCGTGCAATATGAAATTATGAATCATAAATCAACTAAATCAAAAGATAAATTTATGAAAATAAAAGAAGTTTAAAATTGAAATTGTGCGTCCCTAAGTGATTATTTGCTCACAGCCCAAACACCTATTTCACATGTGGGGTTTATCACTTATGTAATAAGTGGTTATCCACTATCTCAGAAATCTTATTTTTTAGATTTCAAATCTTAAAAAGAATCGTGGGATCCATATAGATAATTATATTGACAATCGAACATCATAGCCTTTTAGATTTCATGAAAAAACTCATGGTAAAAAAAATAAATAACTAACGTTTTTCAAACTTGATCAGTGGTGTTGAAAATGATAGCTACCAAGCACTCAAATTTAAAATTAAAATACAACGATAAAAAATAACTTTTTTCTTTTAAAATTTATAGAATTTCATCATCTACAGGACTATTGTTTTGGATCATGTTTTTGAATGTCACAAGGTGATCTTATTAGTAAATTTTATTTTCTTTTACTATAGGCAGGAGAGAGAAAAATTCTTCTATTATTACTTATGTCATCAATGCCACATGCCAAAATGGTGTTGGGCTGTAAGCAAACAAACACTCACTTAGCCCCGTATATATTGGCAAAACTCCACATGCATGAGATGGGTTGGTTCCTTGGAAAAATTTTCCAACAAAAACATAATAAAAAAAATCAACAAAATGAAAAATAATAATTAATCAAATAAAAAAATTAATGAAGATAATAAAAAAAGAGTTGTGCTGGGGTGACACAAAAGAGGACACAAGAGTGACACAATGACATGGTGGCGTGGACATAACCGTATAAGCTTTTCCGTAAGATACAAGTAGAAAGCATCTAAGGTTATGTGCTCAACACCAAGTCATTTGTGTCACCCCTATGTCCCCATTTGCGTCACTCCAGCATTAGTGTAAAAAAAACAAAATCATCGACCATCCATTTTGGTTGGCTGATAATCATTTAAGGAGAAGTTGTCCCCACCGAATCTCGAATCTATAATTTTCTTTTAAAAGAACTCTTAAATTGTTAAAAATGTCGTAAAAATTTCCGATTAAATGTTGTATTAAAAAAGGATCGTACAACAAAAAGTATTTGATGAACCCTAATGTTGGAGTGACACAAATGGGGACGTAGGGGTGACACAAATGACGTGGTGGTGTGCACTTAACCGTATATGCTTTTTTACTCGTATGTTGTGGAAAAACATCGACGTTTGCGAGCCATCATGTCATTGTGTCACCCCAGCACGACTTTTCGATGAATAGCTAGCATTTATGATTTTGTACATTCATTCACTTTAGAAAAGTGTGAAACAATGTCAATTTTCAGTCACTCGAGGATTTCCCTACAACAAAATCTACCCAATAATTACAAAAATAACTGAAGAGGAAAAAGGGAAAGAAAAAAAAAAAAAAAAGGAGATATTCTATTTCCACAACAAGTTTTACTTACAACTCACAAATTTGATGATTTAATCTTAAAAAACAAAAAAACAAAATTTATTGGCTTGACTGAAATATTCCAAAGTTACAAAATTATAAATTTTTATAGAGGCCAACTAACCTTACTAAGTTTGTAAGGATTTCACCCTACTAAAGGTCCTTAGGCTTACCTTCTAGCATCCAAAAACATGATCCAATGCATTTGGTTTGTGGAGGACAAAATTCTATGAACTTTAAAATATAAAAAATTTCCAAGAACAATTATTTTTAATTGTTGAATTTCAATTTTAAGTTTGATGGTTATGCGGAAATTCTTTAACCATCCATTTTCAAAACCTTGGATCAAACTCAAAAGAAATTTTTTTTTTTAATTTATTTATTTTTTATCTGAGTTTTTCAGCAAAACAAACAGCACTGTGGGGTTGGATTGCTAATGTCGTAATCCATTTGAGCAACATTAGCAATGGGATATGATTACATTTCTTCATGAACAAAATTGGCTGAAAAAAAAAAAACAAAAACATGACTACAAGCTCTTGACAGACATCGGTCAAAACTAAAGACAAATTTTTTAGACACCCACAAAACCTACCATCAAAGAGTGGTCTAGGGTCATATGTGTTTTTTTTTTCTTTTTCTTTTTTAAGAAAGAAATAAGAATGGAACTTATATTTATACATCCTCCTCATTTGCGTCCATATGGACTAGTGCCCATTTGAAAACAATATTTCAAATTTGACAGAGCTTCCATGACGGCAATTATTTCATTTAATGGAAGATTTGATGTTGTGATATATTGACAAGGACCAAGTTTTTATGGCTCCACGAATTCCTTTCTATATTTCTTTTTTCATAAAAAATTTATTTTATAATTCCAACGTTTTGATTCTATCGCTACAACTTAATGCAGTTACATTGATTACACCTATTTCGGTCAAAAATGGATAATTTAGATCCCCTCTCTCTCCCTTTGAGATAATTAAACTGACCGACGACATGACGTTGTTGGTTTAGAACATGATTATATAAAGAAAAATAAAGATGATTGAAGAGAAAGGAAGGACTACATCCCAAAAATCTTTAAATATATTGTGGGTAATGGGAAAGGATTAGAAAATTAATAAATAAAAATTGTTCTAAGACACAAACTTGACAAAAATTGTTCTATAGACATCAAACACTCCCACTCCGCTTGAAAAGGGAACATGCAATTAGGCCATTCTAGTGTATTTACCTTCAGGATACAACATATAGTCCCATTTAGCCCCAAACCATATATTTTGATACACAAATACATCTTCCAAAAAAGCTAAACTTAATGTCTTTGCTTGACCAAACTGACCTCTTTATATAGAGATATACTCTCAAAGAAACATTTATTCCAAAATTAATTGGGGAGATCAAATAAGTTTAAAGGAACTACCCATCTCAGTACGTTTTTTAATATGGGCGAGATCAAATAAGATTGTTATATATAAAACAAAAATAGAAAATTAATATGGCTTGAAACCTTAAAGGGAGAGCATATAGGCGTTGATTAACCCCAACTCCATATTACCAACAACCACACGGGCCCATTGACCAAATAATATGTGGCCAAACACTGAAATCAAATTGATTGGTGATTCCTAGACATTGAAATAGAGATTAATGCTCCAAATCTAGTGGCTAGGATTTTGAAATTGGAATTTTTATAGGGTGAGAAAAGCTCTTTCCATACAGCAGAAGTAGATTGAAATTGGACTCCAAATAAAACGAAACAACAAGAGATAAAAAGCCGCACGAAAGGATTTACGTGATTCGACATTGTACCTACGTCCATAGAACTAAACAAGAACAACACCCTACACATGTCTAAATCTGATAAGGATTTCATAGCAAAGTACGGTAGCTTCCAGCACAGCCCAACCCAACCCATGGTACCTCAAATGCTAGGCAACTTTGCTTAGTATAGAATAGTCGAGACAAGCTGGGTATCAACTCTTATGTGGTCATGGAAGAGTTGGGCAAAGCAGATTTCTGGGACAAGCCCCCCTTTTTTCGAGTTGGAATTGAGAGAGTATCCTAGGAATCTAGGAGTGATTGACTACGCCCATTACTTTCTTTCCTAAGCAGATTACTTTCAATTTTGTGTATACTTTATGTTATCTAACCCTAAGATTTTGTGGGAGGATAATCTCAAATCCCCTTCAGGAAAGAGATAGTGTGGTTAAGAAGGAGGTTAAGGAAAAGAGTCAACCTATAAACAAGATAGAGAACCATGGAGGAAAGGATTTGGTGAAAGAGAACCATTTTCTAGCCCTCATTTTTTGTAACTAACTAGAAATCTATTCTTATTTAGTATTTGAGAGTGTTAGATAGGTACCACACCGGTGCACACCAATGTCCCAAATGATGTGAATTCAATGTTACTTCACCACAACTCTTAAAATAATTCTACTTAAATATCTTACCTTAATAAATAAAATAAATAAAATTAAAAACTTAACAAAAGAGGTCATTAAATCACTTAATTAAGATCATTCTTTTTCAATGATTTGACCTTTCTTAATAGGATTGATGACTCATTAATCAACATATAATTAGATTTAAACCCCTTTCTTCTGAAGCTAATTACGACACAATGCCATTAATAATTAATTTTACAGTACATATATATATGGGTCCCGTTCAATGGCTAACTTTTTGGTAAACTTTTTGGCAAAACATTTTTCAAAACATGAGTTAGAAGTTTTGGAATGGGCTGATTTTTGTGAGGATGATCTCTATGGTGAGGAGATTATCATCACCAAATATCAGCCCATTCCAAAACTTCTAACCGCATAAAAAATAGTTTACAAAACATAGACGGTCCACGATTTTTCAACTTGTAAACATGGGTAAGAAGTTTTATAATGGGCTGATTTTTGGTGAGGATGATCTCCTCACCGTAGAGATCATTCTCACCAAAAATCAGCCCATTCCAAAATTTTTAACTCATGTTTTGAAAAATGTTTTGCCAAAAAGTTAGCCATTGAACGCTACCCTATATATATATATAGGTCAGGTTCAAGGGCCATATAAGAAAACTTTCGACGGTTAATAAAATTTTAAAATATGGGTTAGA
This sequence comes from Akebia trifoliata, assembly GCF_017979445.1. Classification (NCBI taxonomy): domain Eukaryota; kingdom Viridiplantae; phylum Streptophyta; class Magnoliopsida; order Ranunculales; family Lardizabalaceae; genus Akebia; species Akebia trifoliata. The sequence goes on along the minus strand of NC_141385.1, from coordinate 45,279,143 downwards.
AATTTTGGATTGAGCTGATTTTTTTGTGAGGATGATCTCTATGATGGGAAGATCATCCAAAAAAAAAAAAAATCAGCCCAATCTGAAACTTCTAACCCCATTAAAAGTGATTTAGAATGTGGACCGTCGATTTTTTACCAATTTTTATCACCAATTTGTAAATCACTTTTGATGGATTTAGAAGTTTCTGATTGAGTTGATTTTTTGTGAGGATGATCTTCTCATCATAGTGACCATCCTTGCAAAAAATCAGCTCAATCCAAAACCTCTAACCCTTATTTTGAAAAACGAAAGTTTTCTTATATGTTTTCTTATATGGCCCTTGAACCTGACCTATATATATATATATACATATAGGGTCAGGTTCAAAGGACAACCATTTCAACACACATATAGACAACGTGTTTGTCTTATATGGGCAAAAATGTTTGGAATGGGCTATTTTTTGTGAGGATGATCTCTGTGATGAGGGGATCATCCTGGCAAAAAATCATCCCATTCCAAAACTTGTAACCCCATCAAAATTGATTTACAAAAATTGGACGGTCTATAATTTTTCAACAAAAATTGGACGGTCTAGAAGTTTCATAATGAGCTGATTTTTGGTAAGGATGATCTCCTCACCACAGAGATCATCCTCACAAAAATCAGCCCATTCTAAACATTTTTGCCCATGTAAGACAAAACACGTTGTCTATATGTGTGTTGAAATGGTTGTCCTTTGAACCTGACCCATATATATATATATATATATATATATATATATATATATATATATATATATTTATTGTATCTCCTTAGTCTAACTTAATTACATGCCTTGACATAAATCTTTAAATATTGAAAATTGTCCCTAGGTACCCCTCAATAGTTTAAATCAAATTAAGTCCAATGTAGTTGGACCAAAAATTTGGATCTTTACAACAAACCCCGCTAAAAAAAAATTATGAGTCAACCCAGTTAACTAAAAAAAAAAAAATTAGGGTTTCTACAGAAAGTCTTTCTGCTATTGGACCCCTTACAAAGTTGAGTTTTCTTATATTTATTTGAGGTGTTATATATATATGATTTTATCAAGAGAAAGGTGTCAAATTTAGAAAACTCATGAAACAGTTGATTGTGAGGGGTGGTTGACTACCCTCATAATAGAGTAAGATCCTAAAGTGCATGTTCATTACCAAAACTAGGGTTAGGAAATTGTTAGACCCAAATCAAATTATAACATTCACACCAATGGACATATAACTCAGTTGAGCCACCAATGAATCTATGTAAAGTGCATTTTTAAACTCATGTTTATACAAATAAAAAAAAATCATTACTTAGGCAATCTTGAAAGGAGGAATAAAAAATGAGCCAATCTTGCTGTTAACTAGTTTCACTGGACTTTCAACTCCCTATAACATTGTGGGCATTCTTGTCACCAAAATCTAAGTCCCCAACAGAAAACTAACTCAAGTATTAACAGGAAAGTGAATCATTTTTTCAAAGAATGCTTTTTCTTTTGGTGGTGAATGATTTTAGAACATTCATTAATAAAAACTAAATAAAAGAATCTATTAGAAGGTTTGACATGTGAATAAAAACAAATAAAAGTTCTCTGTTGAAAAGTCACAATAAACTGACATCAAGAAATCTTTAATTACTTTAGCATGTGGAGTGCAAGAAAAGGTCTTTCAACAATCATGAAAATTCTACATTTCTTCTTGCCTTCTTCAATTTCAAGTCATTGAGTTTATTAATTCTCCCTTTATTTATGATCAAGGCCTATTAGATTTTAGTGTTTCTTTCTATCTGACTCTTTTTTTTAACTCACCATGCTTTAAACTTTGAAGATTTACTGCAGAGGCCTCTTTGATTTCTTGCGAGCTACCACTTTATTTCAAATACTCCAGTGGGTTCCCATAAAATGGATTTTAAGTCCAATGGGGTTTGGTCCATTGTGTCTATCTAATAATCATAGCCAATAAGCATGTATAAAAACTTGGACGGGTTTCCAGGTGTAATGTTCCAACAACTATTATGGAATGGTTATGTTTGTGCCTTGTATAATGTTGATGGTGTTATACGGGTAAAATGGACTTTAGACCTGGAGTGGCTCTATAAGTCCGAAATTTTTTTGTGTCACGGCCAAATTGGACCAGGTTTGGACCTCCATAAAGTGCCTAGTATGACTCGCCTCATGTTTTGATGTTTCCTTATGGGGATGGTCGAAAGACGTAACATACTCTTTAAGGAGAGGCACTTGCCCCCCCCCCCCCCCCCCCCCCCCCCCCCCCTCCTTCTCCATGGCCACAAGAGACCATCCCCTGGTCCAACCTAGGGCCAGCTTGGGGCAACTTGTAGGGGTCGTCTTGAGTTCTTTGTGTGCACCAGAGAATGCCTCGAGACAGTATCAGTAGGACAGCTGCATTGTGGCACCTGTAGGGCCTCAAGGCTCAATCTGTACCTGGGTCAATGCATGGTATCCTTAAAACATCCCTATGGAGGATATTGGCTATCCCATACCACATGAGACTCTTAGGCCAAGATCCAAGGGGAATGTGCTGTGGTTGTGGGTGTGGGGACCCCTCAGCTTATGTCGCATTCGTGCGTGCCACATATGGCACACTAAAGACTTACGTTTGTTGGGCTGCGAACTAGCCCACTGCACAACCACTCCACTGAAGGTTTTTTTTTTTTTTTTTTTTTTCCCAGTTAGATTCAAATTGTAAATTCATTTTAGGATTCCTACGAGGGAGATTTTAAATTTTATGAAGAGATTGTAAATCTATTTTCCACCGAAATAGCCAAAGGATCTCATCATCTTCCAGGAAAACTCGTAACTTTTACTTAGAATTGCACTTTTGACTTTAGCACTTTTCTTGCCCCAGATTTTTATAGAAATGTCCTCTAAAACCTATAAATGTTTGCTTAAAACGATTGCACAACAAAATCTCTGTTACATGAGCAAATTTATCCACCCCTTACCCAACAATTTTCCCTGCCATTTGTTTTCCCTTTTGGTTAAATAGTAATGCAAGTCTCGAATAATAATTTGTGTTAATAGAACTCAAAATTGGATAAATAATCAAACTTGAAGAACCATGTCTTGTTTATGGTGTTCAAAGAGTTCATCACCAATTTCAAAGCCTCACAACACTAACAGAAAAAGAACATATGATCTCTATACTCAACACACTCTCATATACCATTCATGCATTTTCATCATTCTCCATTCCTGCCAAGGTATCATACAATCGACGGTTTAAAGTTTCCGGTAGGTAGAATACAAGTATCCCTCCTACGATCCCACATATCCCAAACACCACAAATGGCAATCCACCACCCAAAACCACTATCAATGGCGCCAGTATCGCTCCCATATGCCCAGCTTGTGTGGCACACCCAATTGCAGCATTCCTCACTACTGTCGGAAAAAGCTCAGCCATATAAATAAACAACAAATTATAAGTTCCCGCCATCCCGAATATCCCTAATATTCCACACACCATTCTTACCACTTTCCACACCCCATTGTTCCCTACTAGGCTCCCTAATAAGCAAAATACCCCACTGAACAACAATGTACCTATGGCCAATGGCTTCCGACCGAACCTGTCCAATAAAAGTGCGGTTATTGTGAATGCTGGCATCTCCGCTACAGCATTAAGTAGGACGTTGAGGTAAATATTTGTTTTGAGGTTGACAACATTCAAGCTAAGGCCATAGTACACAACACAACACAAGAAATTGATAATCACTGTTAGTATTAGACGAGTACGAGTGGTGGGTGATCTAACAACATCAATGAGGGATCCAGTTATAGCATCCTTCGTCATGGACATTTCCTCTTCTGAGTTCTTGTCATTATTATCGTCATCGAGGGCTAGGAGAATGCCTTTAGGGAGATGCTTTCCATTGGATTGTGAGATTCTATGCATGAGTTTCATAGCTTGATCAATCTTTCCTCGAACGAGGTACCACCTTGGGGATTCGGAGATAAAGGGAATTACGGCAATGAGAAAGAGGATTGAGGGGATAGAAGAAGCAATGTATAGGGCACGCCATGACCTGTATTACAGCATAGAAGTGCATTATTAGTACATCAATCACTACCTACACATCTTATTAATTACAATATTGGAAGTGGTGATCTACAAAAATAATAATCATGTTTCAAAAACCTGAAAATGTAAGCAATTCCAGATAGAACAGCAATTCCAAAAGAGAAGAAGTAGAAACTTGACATTCCAGCAACACCACGCTTTGTAGGGCCAATGGGCTCGGTGGCGAGGACAAAGGCGCATAAGCCCACACCACCTGTGCTTAAGCCGGTGAGGAAACGGAGTACCATGTAGACCCAATAAGTAGGAGATAATGCTGTTAAGCAACCGAAAATAGCGTTCAGTATGCAAACGACCATTAGAGATCCTTTCCTTCCTAGGAAGGAATCTGAGAGATGACCGAATACTCCCGCACCTGAAAGGGTAACAAGACCATTAATAAAGGGCTCGATCAATAAAATATGAAAAAGTATGTAAATTATATTATATATGCAATTTATCTATGCTTTATATCAAATAGGAATTGAACCCATTCGAGATAATAATACTACGATCCAATTAAACCCCAATCCGACAACAAGGGTGATCCAATTCTTATTGGATCTTTCTGAATCCAATTGAATCCTTGTCAAATCGGTTCCAATCAACCTCGGTCCAATCCAATCAAGACCCAATCGACTGATAGCCCTATTTGACATATGCCAAGACACGATGACCATAGAAATGTTGCTTGGAATCAACAGCCTTTTTGGAAAACTTTTAAGAATCCTTGGGAGTGCATGCGATTGGGTCCACCTCTCCTATTTGATCGATAAAGTATTAGCTTGACCGTATGGATAAGATGATCCACCTTTGGACTTGAGATTTTTATCTTTTGGAGGGTAAACTTGGGATTTTCTCATATATGGACAAGGGGTCTGGTTCTAAAAGTCCTATAAAAAGCATCTACACCTCTTAGTGCAACAACCCAATATATAAAGTAGTTGTCCAAAGTAAAAGTCCTTTTGTGGAAATTAAATATCAATAATGAAAACTTAGTATTTTTTACAAAATTTTAAACATATAGAATAAGAAAAATAAAGCTCACGTCTTTTCAGAATTTGACAATGGATACCCATTAATCCACTGCCTCACCAAAATCTAATTTGGCTTGACTAATTTGATATTCAAATTAAATCTATATTGACTCAAACTCATAAGATGTGAAATTGATTCTGAATCATACATATATACATAGTGCCAAGGATATCTGCTTTTTTCTTCCAATTGGATTAAGACACTTTCCTTTCTTTCACATGTCCCAACCCATCTTATTTTTTTTTAACTTTCTTGAATCTTTTATCTTTTTCAGTCAAAACTCACGATTGCACTTTGGGTCACTAGACCATGAATAATTTCGTCTAATGTTAATCACAATTATTATTGTATTTTTCGATTTCTATTGGAAAATTTGTTGTATAATAACATAACCCCTTTCACATTTTGGAGAATATTTGAGACACCCTTATGTCTATGCCTCCTTCACCTTGGATATCTTTAATCGTAAGGTTCGATCTATTTCAACCTTCAAACCATGAGAACAAAATGGAAAGAAAATGATTTTTAAAGAAGGGTTACGACTTAAGAGTGACATTGAAAACAATGAATTGAAAATGAAACTGAATATATTACAAACTAGTCACATCGGGAGAGTCGATTGAGTGCGCCACGTGGGGTAGTCAGATTATCACGACTCAATTATATATATATATATATATCCCAATCTAATACATGCGTACATGTCAGAAAGAATTTTAATAATACTGATTCCAGCATATTCTCAGTGGATCTCTATTTAATTTAGAATAAAAGTAGGATATATCCTCATTAAAAAAAAAAAAAAAAAAAAAAAAAGCAAGACAAGTCCAAATTCGCCAGTTCCCAAATTAACATGGCCAACACTTAGGATACCCATGTGCTTCAAAACTGATTACAAGCCCTTAACCCTAGTCTCCTCTTAAAGACTAATGAAAATGACCATGAAGCCTTGATTTTTCTTTCAAAATCAGCCAACCTGGATTGAATAAGATGATTATGATGATGACGTCCATCACAGCATCATGTTTTCCCATACGGTGTCCCGTTTTTATAGATACGTGGCACAATTTGATTTTGAATCAAATACATTGGGCTGCTGAACGGTTTGATTAGGAGTCCCAGGTGTTTTAACCACCAATTAAAATGCACCACGTAGACACGTAACCTATTTTTATAGGTACAGGACACCGTATTGGATCCTGAGTCGTTTTATTTATTATGACAGCTATTAAAGTGACGTGGGATTATATTAATAAATAAACCTCAAACTCACTAATATTTATAGATTATCCCCAAAAGTTCCAATTTTATATTTTTGGGCCGAAAATCACATTTGCATTCTTTTAGATTAATCATTAGACCACAGGAAACAAACAGTGATCCATTAGAATACGTCTCTTAAAAAAGTGAAGGCTTAGATAAGATCGTAATAAAACAAACAAGTCTTCCATTACTGCAGGAGTTGATTAACACCCCCAACTCAATATCTCGTACTCAGCTTGATTGTTGATTTTTAAATCCAATGGCTATGGTTTAATAATCAAAATATACGTTATGTGGGTCCAATAGAGGAGATCAGATGGATAGAAATTAAACTTACCAATCATGCAGCCTGCGAAGAAAACCGACTGAACTAAGCCAATCTTATACTTCTCTCCACAAACGAGCCCCCACTCAGCCACAATCGAGGTTCCCGGGCCTCCAACCCACTCCCAAGATCCGGGTTCCAACTCACAAATGGACCGGGTCATGGATGAACAAACCGAACCCGCACCTGTACATCGCCAATCAGGATCACGATCCGAAAAGATCATGACCATCGTGTGAAAAGCTTCCAAAGCCCAAGCCAAGCTGGTGAGAACAAAGTGCCTTAATTGCCAAAACCCAAACTCACCGGAGAATCTCTCGAGCATCTCGTCGATACCCATCTTTTCTTCATATCCGTCGGAATCTTTTGCCTGAAGTAGAGGAGCAGAACTGACGTCGAGGTCGCCGGAAACTGACGACGAAGACGGCATGGTTTTCTTTTAAGGCTAATTGAAACAAGACCTGTCTGGCTCTCTTTCCCTTATATAGGTAGATAGAGGAGAAATTTTAGAGTCCAACGACCTTGTATACACAGAGTCCAACTAGTAGTTTGAGATGAACTTAGTTTTTCTAGGGATTCGGTTATATAGAAAATATTAAAAGATACCTAGTAACGTACGAGACCACGTGACAGCTTGTATTGTTTGTATATGCTTTTCTAGCTAATTCAGATTCCTAGAGATTTTCGTCCATCTAAGATCTTTCAATATCAGCCGTCGAATTGATTCTTGGCATTAAACGTCGTTAGAAGTGTTTTTTTTTTTTTTTTTCCTTCTAAAAACGTTGGTCTCGTGTAGTTCTGTTTAGATAACCATCAAACCCGAGATCTGATCCAATAATTTAATAAAACGTTGGTCTCTTTGGTAATTATACAACACTGATCGGATCAAACCCGAGACCTGATCCAATAATTTTGGATAGGGATCAAAGATTTGGAGTCCAATAATGATATGGTCCGTTAAGTATTGGATTTGATAATCTATCAGATCGGTTATGAATCAACTATGTATTAGATATAATTAATGTGAAAAAATATGTAAATTGGATCCTAGAAAATGTTGAAATCTGATAAAAACTGATCCAACAATGATCCAATCTGACTTGATCAATTAACAGCCCTATCCATGATGGAATCAATGGGTATGATTGCTTCTAAAGGGAGTAATGAAATTTTTATGTTGTTGCTATACTACATTGGTGTTGGGCAATAACAACTCAATCGAATAGGAATTGAGATTAACTAGGGCTGTCAATGGATTGGGTTCAGATCATATCTGGGTCGATTTCATACCAATCCAATAAGTAATTCTAATACAATGACAATCGGATTGGGTTGGAATTGGACCATACCCGATTTGATGTACAAAATCTACATAAACTTTATATGTTTAAACAGATACATGAAGTAAAATTTATATAATTTCTAAGTTTAAGATGTATTTTGGAATACAGTTCGCTCAAGTTTGGGTCCACTTGTACCAGGAAAAAAAAAATTATTCAATCCTACACGAAACAAACAAATGTTTCATGTCAAATTTATTCTAAATGTAGACATGACAATCATTTTAACTTTCTTAAAATCCGAACAAAAAATTAATTATTTCTTTCTATAAATCAATATAGTTTTGATTGACCACCTATGTCAACAATCCCCACCATTATAGTAAAAATTTATGGAGAATTCTAAAAGAGTCATGCCAGAGTAACATTGAAATTGACATCGTTTGAAACATTGGTGTGCACAGAACCATAGATGCTTCTCACTTGTATCTCAATGAAAAGCATCTATGGTTTGTACACACATCCAAGTCAACAATGTTCCAAACGAAGTCAATTTCAATGTTACTTCAGCATTTTCCATTCTAAAAAGATTGTTATGTATTCCATCAAAAGAATGAGAAAAGAAGATAGTTAAACATGATGGATAGGTCCATATGAAAAGGTACTACCAAATTAGCAACTTCATTCTAATGTAGGATGATCACAAAGCCTAATCTTGGATAAAATGATCCCTCTACCTCTTATTCTTTACCCCCATCTCTCACTTTTTCACTTCTCCCTTCAAGGTACTCTTGTGAGTCTCAAACCATAGAACAAGTAAAATTTTCACATTTTTTTGGAAGATAAGTTGGGGTTGGGCAGGCCCAATAACAACATTATGATGGAGAAAAATGGAGAACTTAAATCTGTTGTACAATCCACAATTAGCATTCTTGTGAATAACTTTCAAGTTTTGAGGGAAGGATTGAGGATGAGTTCAAGGTAATTTATAAAGACAAAAAAGGGGCCGACTAGTTGCACATCATTAATCATTGATTGCACACCCAACTTTAAAAAAAAAAAATCCTATCTTTTATAGCCTCAGTTAACCTACAAGTCGCACTTTAATACCTAAACTTTTAGGTTTAAAATTTATTCATCTTCCTGTAGTTTGTATTTTTTTTTTTTTTGTGCTCATGTTATACTTTCCTTATGATCTCCACTTTTGATTTACTTTTATGGTGACTGATTTTACTCATGTTCTCTTTGAATCTCATTTAAGGTACTATTTTTCGAATCTCTCTTTAGGTTTTGTTTAAAAATTAATATGAACTTATATTCGAATGTCATCTCTTGGATTTCCATTATTTCTAATCTATTCACTTTGGCCTGTGGAGAGAAAGAAAAGTGCTTTTGACCATCATAAAAGTTCTTGATTTCTTTGGCTCATTGATTATATCATTCATGCATTTCTAACAGTGATGGTGGATCCTCATGATGCACTTGTAATTTCTTTTTCTTTTTTTAATCTGATTGTTAGTGAACCACTTTTAAGTGCTCCACTGGGTTCCCATAAAGTGAATTTTATGTCCAATGGATTTTATTCCATTGTGTCTACTATAAAAACACTAAAAAAAAACTGAATATGTTCTAGGTGTGATGCTTCAACAAATTTTATGGAATTGTTATGTTTGTCTTTTGTATTTTGTTGGTTGATTATAGGACAGAATGAACTGTTCACAGAAATAGTAGAAGGTTCTCATCGTGGCTCATGGATGTAGACAACTTGCTGAATCATGTAAATTGTCTTGCATTTTCTTTATCTTGGTTCCCATTTTTATTGTTATCGTTGCTCTTTCACCAATTCTTTAAAAAAAATATAATTCAAAATCATCACAACAAACTTCTTGAAAATGAAAATCTTTGTTACTTGAGTAATATCCACTCCTTATCCCCAACAATTTGGCCTACCAATGGCAATTTTTTTAATTAAGTTATAGTGTACTTGCAAATCTCAGTCTTAATTTTTGTAATTGGAGCTCAAAATTGGAAAATAAACAAACTTGAAGAAGCTTGTCTTCCTCATCTTAACCATATCTTGTTCCTGATGTTTAACAAGTTCGTCATTTTACCTGTAAGAGGATTTAGAAAGAAAAAAAAATCAAATCGTCATTTATTCCAAGCCTCACAAACTAACAAAAAAAGAAATAAAAAGAAATCTAATCTCTAAAGTCACTCTCAACATACAATGCATGCATTTTCACACGGGCGGAGCCAAGATTTTACACATGTGGGGGGCAACCTAAGAGTGGAAATTTTTTTGTGAGGGCAACAAAGACTAATTTTTTTTTGTGGGGGCAATATAACAATGAAAACTTTTTTGTGGGGACAATTAAGGGTGTAAAATAACTTGTGAGGGCAATAGCAGCAGATTTCTTTATTCGCAACTATTATCTGTCGCAATAGCTCATTACTCCATAGAAGGTTTGAAAATTCTTACAGGGGTAAGTGCCCCCATTGCCCTCACTCTAAATCCACCCGTTTTCGCACAACTCCATTCATGCCAAGGTATCATACAAGAGACAAGGTAAAGTCTATGGTTAGGTAGAATGAAAGTATCTCTCCTACAATACCAAATGCCTTAAACACACCAAACAGCAATCCCCCAAAATCTCTGAACTCAAACACTCATGCCCTTCATGCAATTTCACCCTTCTCCATTCCAGCCAAGGTATCATACAATTGAATGCAAGTATCCCTCCTACAATCCCACATGCCCCAAACTCCCCAAATGACAATCCACCACCCAAAACAACCACAAACGGTGCCAATATTGCTCCCATATGTCCAGCTTGTGTCGCACACCCAAGTGCAGCATTCCTTACTACTGTCGGAAATAGCTCGGCCATATAAATAAACAACAAATTATAAGTTCCTCCCATCCCGAATATCCCCAATATCCCACACCCCATTCTTACCATCTTCCATTCTCCATGATTCCCTATTAGGCTCCCCACTAAGCAAAATATCCCACTGAACCACAATGTACCTATTGCTACTGGCTTCCGATCAAATTTGTCCATGAAAACCGCAGTTAACGTGAATGCCGGCATCTCCGCTACGGCGTTAAGTATGACATTGAGGTAAAGATTTGTTTCGAGGTTGACGGCATTCAAGCTAAGGCAATAGTACAGAACTGAATACAACTACTAATCACTGATAGTACTAGACGAATGCAAGTAATGGGTGATTTAACAACATCGATGAGGGAACCCTTTACAGCTTGTTTCATCGTGGGTACTTCTCCATAGGAGTAGTTTGCTAATCACTGATAGCAAAAGAAGATTTGTTAGTTGTTAGCATGGACAAAAAAAAAACCCCTCTAAAAAGTACATTTATCTTTTTTTGAATTTTTAAATTGATCAGAAAACCAATGGTTCACTTGGTTCTAAATTTTAGAACACCCTATAATTTTTTACTCATTAGTAGGACTTATGTCCGGAATAATCAAGCTATCGCTCAAGAGTTTGTTTTTTTTATGTTAAATTGTGTTTCAAATCTCAGCCATAATTTTTGTACTTGGAGCTCAAAATTTGGAAAAGAAATTAAGTAACTTGGAGAACCTTGTCTTGATCAAGTTAGCCATGTCTTCTTCATGGTGATTAATAAGTTCAACATTTATTTCAAGCCTCACAAAATTAACAGAAAAAACGTATCTAATCTCTAAATTCAAACAATCACATACAATTCATGCATTTCCACTCTTCTCCATTCAAGCCAAGGTTTGTAGAATGAAAGTATCCCTTCTACAATCCCAAATGCATCAAACACCCCAAACAGCAATCCATCACCAAAACACTCTAAACTCGAACACTCTCTGAACTCAAAACACTCTAACATACCCTTCATGCATTTTCAACCTTCTCAATTCCAGCCCAGGTATCGTACAAATGACAATGTAAAGTCTCTGGCAAGTAGAATGCAAGTATCCCTCCTACAATCCCACATGCCCCAAACACCCCAAATGGCAATCCACCACGCAATACAACCACCAAGGGCGCCAATATTGATCCCATATGGCCAGCTTGTGTCGCACACCCGAGTGCACCATTCCTCACAACTGTTGGGAAAAGTTCGGCCATATAAATAAACAACAAATCATAAGTTCCCGTCATCCCAAATAATCCCAATATCTGACACACCATTCTTGATATCTTCCATGCCCCATTATTCCATAGTAGGCTCCCTACAAAGCAAAATATGCCACTGAACCACAATGTGCTAATCACCAATGGCTTTCGACCAAACTTTTCCATTAGAAATGCGGTTAATGTGAATGTCGGCATCTCTGCTACAGCATTAAGTATGACATTGAGATAAAGATTTGTGTCAAGGTTGACGACATTCAAGCTAAGGCCATAGTACACAACTGAACACAAGAAACTGATAGCCACTGTCAGTACTAGGCGAATGCGAGTGATGGGTGATTTAACAACATCGATGAGTGAACCCTTTACAGCTTCTTTTGTTGTTGGCACTTCGTCATTTGAGTTCTTGTCATTGTTATTATCATCGTCATCAAGGGTTAGGAGAATTCCTCTAGGGAGATGCTTTCCATTGGATTGTGTGATTGTATGCATGACTTTCATAGCTGGATCGACTTTTCCTTGAACAAGGTACCACCTTGGGGATTCAGAAATAAAGGGAATTACAACAATGAGGAAGAGGATTGAGGGGATGGAAGTGGCAATGTAGAGTGCACGCCACGACCTATATGAGACCATAGAGGTGCATTATATTTTAGTACATCTCATCACAATTATAGTGGTGTAAAAAAAGGGGATTTGCCAACATGCACTGAAAATTAAAAATTACCAAAATGGCATACTGTTCATTTTAATTCCGGAATCGGTAATTTATTATTTTCAAAATTAAAATATTTTTGTTAAAGTAGGGTAAAATTAATTGTTTTATAATACAGAACTTATTTTAACCATTTTACTGAAATTAAAATAGTGGAAGTATTTACTGTTTTATAGAATAGGAAAACAAAATTCCAGTTTAACGAAAATATTTGAATTTCGAGAATGAAAAGTTACCGTTTTCAGAATTAAAATGAATATTGTATTGTCTTTGGAATTTCTCAATTTTCGTGTCCTTTTTGGGAATCCCCCTCCCTCTCTTTCCCAAAAAAAAAAAAAGATTTGCACTAATGTAACAAAAAAAAAAAAAAAAGGATATTTACGAAAACGTGATCAATTTTGGACGAATTTATGATTCTGGCTCATTGTTCATTTTAATTATCAAAACGTGAATAAGCAACGAATTTGGCAGTTTTAAAAGTGACTATTTAGCAAGTTTAAAGTGACAATTTTGCTTTTAACCTGTGAAATTGTCACTTTAAAACCTCTAAATTCGTAACATGTTCACGTTTTGGTAATAAAATGAACAGTGAGCCAGAATGGTAAATTTTTCAAAAGTTTATCACGAAATAGTAATTTACCAAAAATATAACCTGAAAATGTAGGCAACTCCAGAGAGAAGGACAATTCCAATGGAGAAGAAGTAGAAGATAGACATTCCAGCGGTGCCACGCTTTGTGGGGCCAATTGGTTCGGTGGCAAGGAGGAAGGCACATAGGCCCACACCCCCAGTGCTGAAGCCTGTGAAGAAACGAATGACCATGTAGAACCAATAGGTGGGAGATAATGCCGTTAAGATACCAAAAACAGCGTTCATTATGCAAACGACTGTTAGAGATCCTTTCCTACCAAGGAAGGAATCCGAGAGATGACTGAATATTCCCGTACCTAAACAAATAACATGACCATTTAAAAACGAAATGTATGAATTTCAATGGCTTTCAAAGAAATGTAACTAAATTGCAATGATATTTAAACCAATAACATGGCCGTTAATGTAATGTTAATATCTGCACACAACGCATGAATCTGACGCAATAGATGAACATGATACCATGTTGAGCTTATTTACCCTTTAATACTTTGAACCACGTACTTTGAATTAGCAGCCACGATGATTTATGAATAACCCTGAGATTTTGCTATTCTTAATATATCCTTCAACAATAGCTTCCAACTTGATGGATTCTATATCCATAAAATTTAACGTTATCCATGGTATCCCTAACAATGAATCCAAAACCTCCACCTTCATTTGAAAGAGCACCATCAGTGTTGAGCTTAATAAAACCAAGTTGCGGAATCCATTTCACCATCTTTGATTGAGTATGCTTTACAACCATCTCACCACCCCAGTTGGAAGCAATAATAGCATCAGCTTGAGAACGCGCATCCAGTTAAATGAGAAATGATTTTTTATTTTTTTAAAATCATTTTGTATATCTTTTTGTTTATTGGGGTATTTAATTCCCTTCTCAATGGTGCCTTCTTTAAAAAAAAAAAAATAGAATGTTTTCTCTAATTTGTTGGTAATATTACTAAAAAAGAGTGTGCTAATGCAATCACTCTAACTATTCCAAAAGACCGATCTATTGGAAAGGGGGAGAACTATAAATATAAGAGGGTCACAGGAATTAACTAAGGTATGACACACCTGAGAGTAGAGGAAAATATCCACTCAACACCTTCCCTAAAAAAAAATCTTAGCTACGCCCTACTGGTAACCTAGTTCATGATGATCGTAATTTTGGTTCCAATTATTTTATAACTAAAACTAATTAGAATAAGAAATGAAACAAAAATATTTAATGGGACGACTAGGTCTAAATGTTTAACACAAGAACCGAACTAGAGCTAACCCATTGGCACCCTTGTGTTGTTTTCTTCTTCTTCTTCTTTTTGATCGGTAAGCAAGCTATAAAGGTCCCCACTCCCCATCCTAAACAGATAACATGGCCATTAATACTATTGGTTTTATTGTTTCTCTTGATCCTAGAATTATAGCTGAGCTTTGGGCCCTCCTTGTAAAAGATCTTATTTGTAATTTCCAAGGACTTTAGACTCCATTAATATAGGGATCGGTCTTCTCATAGCCCCAACTTAACAATCAAAAAACAAAGGTTGATATCGATAGGATACAACTGCACCAAAAGAGGAGCTAAAGCCTTAGGATAAGTTACTTAACAAAATAAAATGAAAATGGGATTGAAGAAATAAAAGTTATGGTGCCAATAAAAGTTCTCAAAAAATTTGGGTGATTTAGACATACCCTTCCACATTTTAATTGATAGTAAGACATTCCCTATGTTTTCAAAATGATGATACTTTTGCCACCTTGATCTAGTTTTTCAATTACAAGACTAATGTAAATAACCTAAATGCCCTCATTTTCATCCTCTTGCCAAAGACCCCTTGCCTTGATTTTCTCCTAAAACTCCATCCTTCTATTTTGTTCTTGAGAATTGAGGGTTGAAGATGATAGAATTTGAAGATTGAAGATGAGTTCAACCTAAAAACCAGTATCCCCAACTCGTTACAATCCAGAGTAATTATATGTAACCTATTCAACCTCGTCTTCAACTCATCTTCATTGTCATGTAGAAACCCTTGATTTTTTTTATCCAAAACAAATCTTTCTTCTTCAACAAAAATTATATCTTGTTCTTGAGGTTTGATGGTTGAAGATAGAATCATAAGGTTTAGAAATAAAAAAGGTTGGACATGATCAATTGTAGGGGAAAATACGAAGATGAGGGCGTTTAAATCATTTTCTTTAATTTCAGAGAAGAAGAACTATCTCATGGGGGAATTCATCATTTTGAAAACATAGGGGAGGGGGGCATCTCTTATATTTTATTGGTAAAAGGATGGGAACACAGGGAGCATCTCTAATTTTTACCAAAATGTGGGAAGAGCATGTCTAAATCACCCAAAAAACAAAAAAATTGAGCGAGAGCAGTTTCTCCTTCACTCCCTGAGTTCACCCTTGCTCATCGATTCCAAATTTTCAATGATTGTAGTAATAAAAAATAAAATAAAAACATATAGTGACAGTAGAATTTCATCTTCTTTATATACAAGTCTTCTTCCATAAATATATATATATATATAGGGAAATGTTCAGCACCCTAAGTTTTACCACACACTTTAACAAACGTTTTTTGTCCTACATGGGTTAGAAGTTTTGGAATGGGCTGATTTTTGGTGAGGATGATCTCTATGATTAGAAGATCATCCTCCCCAAAAATCAGCTCATTCTGAAATGTTTAGCCCCATGTTTACACGTTGAAAAATCATGGACCGTCCATTTTTTGTAAATCAATTTTGTTGGGGTTAGAAGTTTTGGAATGAGCTGATTTTTGGTGAGGATGATCTCCTCATCATAGAGATCATCTTCACCAAAAATCAGCTCATTCCGAAACTTCTAACCCATGTAGGACAAAACGCGTTTGTTAAAGTGTGTGGTAAAACTTAGGGTGCCGAACGGGACCCATATATATATATATATATATATATATATATATATATATATATATATATGGGTCGGGTTATTACGACCCCCTTTGCGACACACCATTTTATCTTATATGGGCAAAAATGTTTGGAATGGGCTGATATTTTGTGAGGATGATCTCTATGGTGGGGAGATCATCCTTGACAAAAATCAGCTCATTATGAAACTTCTAGCCCCATGTTTACAAGTTAAAAAATTTTAGACCGTCTAATTTTTATAAATCAATTTTGATGGGGTTAGAAGTTTTGGAATGGGATGATTTTTTTTTCCCAAGATGATCCCCTCATCACAGAGATCATCCTCACAAAAAATCAGCCCATTCCAAACATTTTTGCCCATATAAGACAAAATGGTGTGTCGCAAAGGGGGTCGTAATAACGCCATCCTCTATCTATATATATATATATATATATATATATATATATATATATATATAAGAAATATACGAAGAGTTAAAAATAAAAAATAAAAACTAAAGTCATCTTCTTTACATGTAATGAACTCCAGGAGAAATGGCCTACTTAAGCTGGAATACATATTTTATATGAAAACGTAGGGAACCTTAAACCATCAACAAAATAAAATGAAATGACAAAACAAATTGGCTCACGGTATCCATCGGTACCCCTTGAATAGAACTGAATAGATTTTGGTTCCTATCAATTTCAGTTAAACAGGTATCCACTGACAACCTAAAGTGTTAATTAGAAGTTTATTATAAAAATAAATTGATAAATTTTAAAAAATAATAATAATAATACTGAGATTGAGGACACTTTAAAGGCCATTATAACAACATTAGGGTTGTCAATGGATCGGATCAACATTAGGGTTGTCAATGGATTGGATTTGGATTGAGGATTTTGTTTCAACAAGGATCCAACCCAATAAAAATCCTATCTGGTAGCCTATCAGTTCATTCTGCATCAACCATGCCCTGATTCATTAAGGTCACAATCTAATAAAATGTGAGATTTTTTTTTCTACTTTAAGATGGGGTTAGAGATCAATGTGAAGGTAGGTTAAATGAGATTTGAACAATAACACTCTACACATCTTTACCACCTTAACTAAGTGGGCACATTCAAACGTGAAAAGGTATGTAAATTATATACTCTATTTAAATGTATGAAGTTTATTTATATTTTGTATATCATAGGAACTTCAATTGCACGCATGTAATTGAAGGATTTCTTGACCATCAAGAATTTCTAATCTTAGTTAAATTGATGTAATAATATCTCTATATATACAAAGGTTCTTATTTCGTCTTACTCAAGAAAGAGAAGACACAAAACGTGTTCTCCATTTTACACCCATCCAATTATTAATGGATCAAATGTACACTAACACTCAGATCCAATATACACCAATACAGCAAGGGAAATCTTATTCTTATTGGATCAAATTCAAATCCAATCCAATCCTTTACAAAGATTGGTCCAAACTCAACGATGATCCAATCCAACCTGGATGACATCCCATTGGCAGCCCTAATCCATTGAAAGCCGTATATGGCATATTCTGACACCATGATGGACCATAGTACTGTTTAGATGCAACAAACTAACTCCCTTGTCGATTAAACAAAAAAGGGCTAACAGCCTTTTTCGAAAGAGTCGTGATGATTGCATATATGAAAAAGATCTATGATTCTATGCCCTTACCACATCAGCCGCGTACCAAAACGGCGTTCATTCATCAATGTTCTTTTTGAAAAGTTTAACCTTTAATGGTCCTTCCAAGCACATGCATAGGGTTGATCAGTAAATTATTGATTTTGCCACATCGATAAAGTGGTCCTTCTCTCCACTAGGCACTTTCTCAAATAAGGACAACAGAACTGGTCCTAAGAGTCCTATGAAAGCAGATTGGCTCAAGTGAAAGTTCTTTTCCGAAAAAAGATCGCATTTTAGTATTATTGGGTTAGAACAACTTTTGTTCTAGTCTTTAGTACTTTTCAATCTCATAAATAATTTGTTTGATAATGTCTATTAAATAAGGGTCAGGTTCAAGGGCCATATGAGAAAACATGAGAAAATTTTCGTTTTTAATAAAATTTTAAAATATGAGTTAGAAATTTTGGATTGAGCTGATTTTTTGTGAGGATGATCTCTATGATGGGAAGATCATCCCAAAAAAAAAATCAGCCCAATCTGAAACTTCTAACCCCATTAAAAGTGATTTAGAATGTGGACCGTCGATTTTTTACTACTTTTTATCACTAATTTGTAAATCACTTTTGATGGATTTAGAAGTTTCTGATTGAACTGATTTTTTGTGAGGATGATCTTCTCATCATAGTGACCATCCTTGCAAAAAATCAGCTCAATCCAAAACCTCTAACCCTTATTTTGAAAAACGAAAGTTTTCTTATATGTTTTCTCATATGGCCCTTGAACCTGACCCATTATATAAATATAAATACTTAAGTAGGCAAAGTACTTCTTATTAAATTATAAAAGATTTTTGGCAAGAGTCGTGATAATCTGACTTAGGCATATGGCATACTCAATTGACTTACCTAACATGACACGCTCGAAAACAACAGATGAGCTCTCATTGCAGTTTTATATCCCAAAGAGAGCACATCTACCGTTCCATAACCTGTCACGTTAGGTGAGTGATAGAGTTGCCACATGGCTAAGTCAGATTACCAGTACTCTTTTGGCAAAGCTAATTAAATATCAAAATTTCTTATTTTTCCTCTTCAACATAGATACATGAGCTAAATTCTAAGACTCGTGGCTAGGTCTGTACTTTATCCACAGATTCTTGTTCTAGCGTGAAAACATATAAAAGAAAAACATAGAGAGATAGTATGAACCTAGTATTTCTCCTTGAATTTTTCTTTATTGGGTGTATTAAACAAAGCTAATAAGAACAAAATAAACTTCAAAACAACTGGCATAGAAATTAAGATTGAAATCCAATTGTTAAGATTGATGGAATGTACAAGAACTGGCTCTGGATTGAACGAATATTCTCTCATCTGCTTCTTTAGTTTTATCTATTTTTAAGTAAGATCTAATTACCTTTAAAAAATAATAATAATATGAGAGAGAGAGAGAGAGAGAGAGAGAGAGAGACGAGCTATCAATGGGCCAGATGAGCTAAGCCGGGCTCATGTTTAGACATTGGGAGGTAAGTTTGGTGAACTGTCTGGCCCTACAAAAAAGCTCTCCATGCCTTTACTCCTTGAGAGAGAGATTTGTCCTTAGTTAGGTAGTTATCCCCTTCTGCACGACTATAAGACCATGATGGAATCGAAAGCTAAAGACAACAGGGGGCCATTAATTAGAGAGGGGGAGGCTAGAATCGAAAACGACCTAGCTCCACACATATGAGATGACACACGGAAAGTATGAGATTATCCAACTTAAGCCAACTAGCATCCCTTTCCACTATGCATTTATCAAACAAAGAAGATTACTAGAAGATCAATTTCTTTACTATCAAAAGTGACTACTTTTTCTTAGCTTATTTGGGGTTTATATATATATGGGTCGGGTTCCGTAGACACATAAAGCTACTCATAAAGTTACAACATTTTTGTCTTATATGATTAAAAAAGTTTGAAATGAACTGATTTTTTGTGAGGATGATCTCTATGGTGAGGGGATCATCCTTGCCAAAAATCATTTCATTCCAAAACTTCTAATCCCATCAAAAATGATTTACAAAAATTAGACGACTTAAAATTTTTCAACTTGTAAACGTGAGGCTAGAAGTTTCATAATGTGCTGATTTTTGGCAAAGATGATCTCCTCACCATAGAGATCATCCTCACAAAAAATCAGCCCATTCCAAACATTTTTGTCCATATAAGACAAAACATGTTGTAGCTTTATGAGTAGTTTTATGTGCATACAGATCTTAATCCTATATATATATATATATGGATCAAGATCTGTGTACACACATATCTACTCATACATCTACAACGTGTTTAGTCCTATGTGGGCTAAAAGTTTTAGATTGAGCTGATTTTTGGTGAAGATGATCTTTATGATGAGGAGATCATCCTCACCAAAAATCAGTTAATTCTAAAACTTCTAATCCCATATTTATGAGTTGAATAATCGTCCAATACTTATCTCTAATAAGAGTAATTCAGATTCAATCTCGCATGTATTTAAAGCAACAATTTCAATTTTATTATATTTTCTCTCCTCTTTCTTAGAGAATACCGTGGGCAAACTCTTGTATGTATTTAAATCTGATCAGGTGAATAAACCTTTCTAACATTGGATTAACTTTGTCACCCCAACCAAATTCATTTTTTATGACAGATTTAAAAATAGCACTAAAAAACAACTTTTTTCTGCACAGTCAAACTCCCAAATTTAAAATTAAAATTCAATATGGAGAAAAAATTAACTTTCTATTTTTTTCTGAACTTTGTAAAAAGATTCTCTACATCCTCATGCATCCCTTCATTTTTTAGATGTCACGTGGAGATGTATTCATCATGAGCCCAACGACCGATAAAAGGTGGGCCAACACCAAAAATAAGCTTGATTGGTGATTTCTAGCCACTGGAGCAGAGAAATGCTCCAAATCCAATGGCTAGGATTTACTAATTAGAGGACAAAAGTATATGGGTCCAACATACATAGAACAGTAACTCACCAATCATGCAGCCTGCAAAGAAAGCTGACTGAGCCAAGCCAACCTTATACTTCTCTCCACAGACGAGCCCCCACTCAGCCACAGTCGAGCTTCCCGGGCCTTCAACCCACTCCCACGTCCCGGGTTTCAACTCACAAATGGTACGTGTCATGGACGAACAACCCATATCCGTACCAATACAACGCCAACCCAGATCACGATCCGCGAAGATCATGACCATGGTGTGTAAAGCCTCCAAAGCCAAAGCCAAGCTGGTGAGCACCAAGTGCCTCAATTGCCAAAACCCAAACTCTCCAGAGTATCTCTGCAGCATCTCGTCCATACTTATTTTCTCATTATTTGTGTCGGAATTTTCCACCGGTAAAAGCGGAGAAGTGGTGTCATGTTCGCCGGAATCTGACGACGAAGCCGACATTGTTTTAGTCTAACTCAACAGTAATACTACGTGAACAACACACTTCATGTTATATATAAATAGGATTTCACTCTAGTGTCCAACGATATTACTTACACTGTGAACAAAAAACGGTTGAGATTAATTTAGATTTTCTGGATGTATTAGTCGTGGAAAACGTGTAAATATATCTTCAAATGTACACGTGGCAGACGTAGTGTTAGTTTTGGATTGGAAAGTTTGAGATGCTCCATTAAAAGGACGGTTCAGATGTTCAGAATTTTCATGAAAAATAAGGTGAATAGATCTCTAGGAAATCCGAGTTTTTTATTTTATCTCAACCGTCTCTTTGATGGAGAGCCTCAACCGAGGGTTGTGACTAGTAAATTTTTTTTACTATTGATTTTTTAACTCAATCTGACAGCTGGACTCAAAACTCATGGATGTGTCATGCGCAAAGAATGATAGATTCTTTCACTCGGGATGCACAATTGTAGATGGCAGGTCGGTTGTGTATCCCAAGGGACAGAATCTACGAATCTTTTCCCATGCCACATCAGTGAGTGTTTGAGTTTTCATGTCATATTGAATTCAAAAATCAACACTCTTTTTTTTTACTCAATATCCAATACAATATCGTCATTCGTCTTTCTATAAAATAAGATAAGTGTCTATGCGAGTTTAAATCACTTTAGACTCTTTAACAATTAAACTCTTAACAAAGTCGTGCGCGTAGACACCTTCTTATGTATAGAGATTCTTAGAGATTCATTTATAAATAATATCTTTCCATCTCAACCATTCTTTTGATGTGTTGCGTTAAGCATTCTTTGAAAGTAGTTTCGAATAAGAATAATGATTTTTGAACTCACCTCTGACAGACTCTCCCCACTAACTCTCGTGATGTGGTATGTGCAAGAATCAAGGGCGGATTTAGAGTGGGGGTTGTGGGAGCACTTGCCCCCACAAGCATTTTCAAAGTATATGAATTAGTGAGATATTGCTGTAGATTTTAATGGCGTTCCAATCTTAGTTATCCCCATAATTATTATTTTGTCACTCTTAATTATTCCCACAAAAAAAAAAAATTTACTCTTGGTTACCCCTTCATGGGCAAAATCCTAGCTCCACCTCTTCTAAGAATCGTAGATTTATTCCCTTGGAATGTGAATTTGTGTATCTCAAGGGAATAAATCTATTGTTCAGGTACTTACCATTTGGGACGAGGTGAGCGGAGTCCCTCACAGGTGAGTTAAAAAATCAGGACTCTGCATGTAAGAGTGGAACTCCTTTAGGTCCGTTGGATGTGACTTATGAGTCGTTGTTGTGTAATTGTCAACAAATTAAAGATGAGTCCGGCTAGCCTTACTAAGTTGGTCAGGACTTCACCCTTAGTAAGGGTCCTTGCGCTCACCTTATAGCATCAAAAAATTGACCTGATGTTTCTAGGTTGTTGTAGAGGACAATATTCTATGAACTTTGACCCCAAAAAATAGTTTGTTTTTTATTGTTGAATTTTAATTTTAAGTTTGAGAATTAGGTGGAAGTTGATAGCCATCCATTTCCGAAACCTTGGAGTTTTTAAAAAAATAGTTTTTTGAAGAAAAAAATTAAATTTTAATTTTTTTCGATGAAATCTAGAGAACTGTGGTGATGGATTGCTGATTGGTAATCCATTTTGGCAAAACAACCCTTGCAAAGGTTGGTTATCTTACTATGTCAGGAAAGCATTTAAATAAATAAATAAAAAGGCATATCGTTCACTTTCTAAGACAACTGTCACGTGTCACGGGTATGATAATATCTATTTTGTCAGCTTCAATTCGATTAAATTGAATAAATTTTTTTTTTCATATGAAATTTTGAAAATTTACAAATAATATTTTTTTAATTTCTTACAAAAATGGATAATCTTCCACATGCCTAAACATCTTATCTTTTATTAGATTTAAAAGTTTGAAGAAAATATAAATTTAAGAGGGTTTTATCAAAGTGTGCCTAGTTAAAAATGCATTAAATGGACCTTAAAAATAGGCATGAGTCTATAATATGACTTGAGAATTGTAGATCTATACATCTGGGAATATAGATTTTTATGAGAAAGTACAATCGTGTATCTCGAGACATACAAATCTACAGTTCTCGAACTTGTCATGTCAAGAAATCGATTGAATATGCCACTTAGCAAGTCATATTATAATGACTCTTTGAAGATATTTTTGTAGGAAAAAACATTAGAGGGCATTTTAGGTAGAAAAAATATTAGAGGGCATTTTAGGTAGTAAAAAAATTGGAGGCGTATTTAATGCATCTTAATGTGTGCCCTTAGAGCACATGTCAACAACACCCAATTTGAGAATAAAAGATAAAATTATATCTATTTTATAAAACAGAGTTTAGTCCCAATCATAAACCTAATTGATGGTCTGAGGTGGAGTTATTAGAATCCAAAGGTTGAGAGAAACTCACTCAACACTAACACTAAACCAAAAAAAAAAAATTCTTAAAACTACCCTATGCGCATTAGGAATATCCAAGCATGGGTCGGTTCTGATTCAGATCCTAAGAAAGTTAGAACCATAAATAATAAATTTTTTTATGTTCTGATTCTTGTTAGTTCTAGGTCCAATTCCAAGATAAATGGAATTAGAATTAAAATCGCCGAAAAACATGTGTACCCATCGATTCCAATTCTCAAGAATCGAATACGAAAAAAAAAAGTATTTCAAAATATTATAAAACGTTTTTCCTTTATAAAAATGAACATATTATCTACAAAATTATTAACTTAGTTATAATTTGTTATATTAAAAGCATAAGTTAATGGTTTTTTTTCAAAAATAAAAATTTGTCCTATTTAGAAATAATAATATTTTTAAGAGATAATTCATTTTAAGTTCCAATCCTTAACTTATATGACAATGAAGAACTTTATACGACATGCATTAATTTTGAAATAAAAAATTCCTTAAATCATTTATAGTACAAAAAAAAATGATAAAATAAGTCGGTTCTGGGTACCCACTGGATAGAACTTAATGGTTTCGATTCTTATCAGTTCGATACCATTTTAAACCTCGTTCTAATCGGTTTCAATAAAAAAGGAACTTAAATCGGAGTTTTCGATTCTGATTTCGATTATGTTTGATTAAATGGGTATCCATTAACAACCCTAGATCAAAGGAAAGAAAAAAAAAATAAAAGTAACTCTAGTCTTACTAACTTAGTAAGATTTAAAATCTCACCAAGAGTCTTTGAGATCACTTTATGGTGCATCAAAAACATGATTTGATAACAAAGGGATGTAAAGGACAAAATTAGGACTCATTAAGTAACTCAAATTTCATTGTGGATTCAATTGTCGTAGTTTATTTCTTAGATTTCCAGGAAAATTGCTCCACCACCAATGTTAAAGACAATACTCACTGGTAATTTTGGAGTCATCCAAAAATATATTTCAATCACTATCGTTATATCTTCCAATGATAATTGAAAATCTATTATAATAAATGCAAATTTCTTTTTAAATATATCATTACTCTTAATATAGTTTTTCAATATTCAATACTACAATTACTAGTACTATATGAACAAAGTACTACAACACAAGTTATGTCTAACTTAGTACAATTTGTAGCATATCTCTAACTATATTTATAGTACTAGCATATTATTTTTGGTTGACACTCACTTGTATTAGCAAATAACCTAATATTAAGATCAATTATAGTACAAATAGGCTTATGTTAAAAAAAAAAAAATTATTTTTTCAACCTTTTCAATATAGTGAAATATATCTGAACAAATGCGCGCCCTTAATAGATTTAATTATTTTTATCCAAAAAATTACATTGGCTTCCCAAAATCTTTCATATCAAAATTCTCATGTAATAATTTTTTTATTTCGTTAATCAACACCTTTTAAATTGGTTCCAAAAATCAAAAGATCATCCACTAAAGACTGAGAACTCTAAAGCAAACTTACTTTTAAAATTTTCTGCACCTTGTGCTTCTACTACTACATTATTAATTGAGTTTAGAAATCTAAAAGCTTTATTAGTAGAAGAATAACCTAAAAATGCACACTCGGAAGTCTTAATTCTATGACTTTTTTAGATGATTTAACTCTAGGTAGGCTAACATCCTCATACATTAAATTAATTTGCTTTAAGCTTTCTTCACTCTCATGATTCAAATGGAGAAAATTTAATTTTATAGTGAAAAACTCTATTTAGAACATGACAACCTGTTGGAAGGGCTAGTCTCATAAATTGGGAAATACCAAAACTAACTAAAATTTTATTTATTAATTTTGTGGAAAGTCCTATTTTTTGTTACAAAGAATAGGGAGCCAAAGTCTCATGATTTAACCTTAAAGACTGTAAATCAATTAATTATATTGAGTCATATTTCAAAGCTTTATCAATTCTAAACGTCTTTATTTTCTATTATACTACTTTTTTAGAATAAATATTTCAAAAGCATCACTTTATTTTTCATTAAATCACATGGTAATATTTTGAATAATTATCAATAAAAGTAATTAAATATCTTTTTTCCTCCACAAATAAGAATTCCAAAACAGTCCCTCTTTTTTTTATCGATTATATAGCTTTTCAATTTCATCAAATGCCCACTTGTAGAAGTAAAAGGAAAAGCTATATCAACAAAAATGTAAATTCAAAAAATTAAAAATAAAAATAAAAAGATTTTATAAAGCCAATGTAATCGGGATGGTGACCAAAGGGTCACCACCACTATTATTGGAACCTTGTTTACTAGGGATCTAAAGTAAACAAGAT
This sequence comes from Akebia trifoliata, assembly GCF_017979445.1. Taxonomy (NCBI): domain Eukaryota; kingdom Viridiplantae; phylum Streptophyta; class Magnoliopsida; order Ranunculales; family Lardizabalaceae; genus Akebia; species Akebia trifoliata. The sequence goes on along the minus strand of NC_141385.1, from coordinate 45,252,909 downwards.
AGAGGCTTTACAATCGAAGTCATCGATCTTTTTATAGGTGTTACCTAATAAAAGTCATTGAAACCATTGGAATTAAAAGATAGATCGAGAGGATTTGTTGGATGCCTAATAGACCATGAATGTGCTTAGCCACTTCTACAAGTCTTTAGAGGGATATTGTGTGTGGGTGGCGTGGTGTGGACGTCCCCAACTCCTTCTAAAGCATTCTCAATTTCTTATTGCATTTTTTGTTTTTGTTTTTAATTGTAGAAAATTTACATTAATGGTTTCGCAAAGTTAGTTTTTTTCACTTTTTTGAAAAAAAAAATTGTGAGACCCCCAATGTCATATCAGCGATGAGAGAACTTCCAACATGACTTTTCTTTCCAAATTTTGCGAAGTTTATTTTTTTAGGTTTTGTTTTTGTTTAATATTTTTTTATAAGATGGTTCCAACCCGTAGGCCCAACTAGTGGATAAAGCAACTAGCCTTTTAGAGCACAATTGCTCATCAAAATCTTCCAAGTGCATGCAATACCCCCACAAACCACACAATCCAGGTAAGTAGGGATAAATCCATGTGGGTAGCCAACGAGGGAGCTTGGATTCAAGATCTCTTCCTTTTTCGAGGGATGCCTTGACTACTACGTCCAACGTTATTTTTGTGTACTTTTTATTAGTTACAGTCCATTTGATTTTCTTTTTCTTTTATTATTTGATTTGTGGGTCCCCTTTGATTGGCTTTGCCAAAGAAAATTTCCCAACTTTTTTTTTTTTTTTCTAAGATTTGTTGTTGATTTTTTTCTTCTAATTGCTTTTATTTCGTTTTAGATTCCTAGTTTTATTAATTATAAGATCATTTACCTGCATAATGTGAAAAAAGCCCAAATTTGAAGGCTTTGGACCGTCAAATTTCATAAAATTCGACAGACCAAGAGGTCGAATTTTTTATTGTCAAATTTTTTCTTTCGATAGGCCAAAACTATCAAATTAATGAAGAATGAGAGAAATTCAACAGCTCTAAACCATCAAATCTAGGAACATCAAGAATTTCGATGATCCTAGACCGTCGAAATTCAGTTTCTAAAATTCGTGGACCTTAGCCCATCAATTTTTTTTGTCAAATTTTCCAATTTTCATGTAGTGCTAACGGTGTCAATGAGTCACCTCCTAAGATTTTTAGAATCATATCTGTAGTTTATTAGTTCCGAATCTAAAATTAGTGAGTACCCATCAATTTAGTTCTTAATTAAAAGATAAGACAAAAAATCTCAACTGATGGTAGCATTCTATTTTATTATATGCAATTTTTTTTCATCATAAAATATGAAAATATCATTTACCAATTATTGCAAAAAAAAATTCTTTTAAGAACATAACGCATCATCTTTAAAAAAAGATTAATAGCATAATTACAAATTGTTCTTGTAAATATATGAGTTAAATTTGTTCTAAAATCTAGCTTCTTTTCAAGAAATAAACATGAATTTTTAAATATAATATCTATTAACTTTTAAAAAGATACTAATAGCTTCCACCATTTTTTCAACTTCTCCCAAACTCATACTTTGTTCTTGAAATTTGAAGATTAAAGGTGATAGAATCTTTAGTGATAAATTAAATATTTCTACTTGACAATATAGTCACAAAAGTTTTCTAATTTTTCTAACAAATCTTAAAATAAAATTCTCCAAAAAAGGACTAATGAACTAAATGACAAATAAGCAATATATTTTTACCTTTCTCCTCCCAAATTTTATTTGGGTGAGCATATAGTTGCACCCACTTTTTGAGACATCTACATCAACCTAAAAATAAAAAAAAATGAAAAATGGGTCCCATTAATATTTGAACTTGCACCCACAGATACAATCAATCATTTGAAATTGAAAATCCTAAACTTCTATTGGAACCATTTGGGAAGAAGAAGAGAACACCTCTAAGTTCTTTAATTTTTTGGTTGATTCTAAGGTTCAAAAGGTTATAAAAATAATTATTTCCACTGATTACAATAATGAAAGTTGATTATTATTGAAATCTTATTCTATTTTTAGATTTTCCTAACTGATTTATTTCATTTGTTTGAACTCAAATAAATGATTCCCAAGAACTCAATCTAAAAAGGAAAATAACTCAATCAAATGACCACAATTACAATAAATAAGATAATTCAAAAATTGTAAATAAAACTTGTATCTTTTCATGCATTTGTGGATGTTTATTTGCATGTTTTACGTTGTATAGAAAAACTATGTGTCGACAGGACACATCTAACATGACTAACACATGTCAAACATTTAGGGTCGATATAAGCAAACAAAAAATTTTTTTTTTTTTTTTTTTTTTTGGTAGATTTAACTCATTATCAATAAGTTATTGTTATCAATAAGAGTCATACTGGAGTAACATTAATTGACATCATTTGGGATATTGGTGTGCATAGAACCATTGATGCTTTTCACTCATATTTCGATAAAAAGCAGCTATGGTTCTATAGACACATCCACATCATCAATGTCTGAAACGATGTCAATTTCAATATTATTTCAATATTCTCCTATCAATAATATTCTCTAAAAACATTTGTCAACGTTTTTTAGCATTCAAATGTTGCACAATATAGTTTTAACCCTAATTTAAATCAATTCATATCATTTGCCCTATCCATTACAAACACATTACAAAGTAGAGATGATAAACAAACAAAAAAGAACTTAAGTTTGATGCCTTATAAGTTTCAGAGCAACTCTTGATCGAAGATAAAAAATGGGTCGTTGTGAAGTTCTTTGTCGGACAACAATGAGAACGAGTCGTAAAATTCCATTGTGAATGATAACAAAATGTATTTGATTGGTACACTTACCTTGTGAGTATATTAACAAACATGTTTTAAATTCTAGGAGTGCAATTGCCAAATCTCAAAAAGTGGGTGCAACTATACTTGCCCATATTATTTTGATTAATGCTAGAGTGACCTCAGCGGGGCCACACAAGGGATACCTTGAGCACATCCGTAGATACATTTTACTCGTATCTCAGAGAAATGCATCTATGAGCATGCACGCACTACTACGTCAAGATGTCCCCCACTAAGGTCACTTCAGTATGACTCTTTTATTTTTCTTCAATTTCAAATCGGAAGAATAAGATGGAGTTTTTAGGAAAGGTGAAGGTGATATGTTTTGGTAAGATATAAAAAAAACATTTGTGTATGAATAATGCTGAAGTTAACCTCACATCGCACATCCTTAAGTGAAAGTGTATGGGAACCATTGGGCCTTTGATATTGCCACGTGGCAATAAGTAACATCACAACAAAGATAACAAATATTTGCGAGTAACACCGCACGTTTGCTCTTAAATTTATGTGTAATGATTTACGGACGCCCCTTTTTTATACACAACCCCCTACGCCCTCATCAGAGTACCGTAGATCATTTTCATCGAGATACGCCTAAACACACTTCTTTTATTGTGTATCCCGAGGCAACTTATTTATGGTTCTTTGATGGGGGCGTGCGTCAGACGAGTGCGTCATCTTATCACGACTCTAAATTTAGATATCCTTCCTATCCCAAACGTAATCTTCTTGTTCGACTCAAGACAGGGAGGAAGACCAGTCGCAGAAAAAGCAAAAAGAAGCGAAAAACAAAAAAAAAAAAATGGCAGCCATGGCTGCGCTTCAGAGCTCCATGTCTTCTGTTTCTCTCTCCTCCAGTTCCTTCTTTGGTCAAACCTTCTCACCCTCTCTCTGTCCTGTTCAGGTATTTGCCCAGTTTCTCCTTCTGCAATTTTCTGCTCTGTAACACATAAGTTTTCTTCTTGAATTTCATGGATTTTCATCTTTTTTTCTTAAATCAGTATGAGATTTTGAGGAACTATTTGTCTATGTTTCTTTTTGAGTTTCTACTCAAAACTACGCATAGAAATTAAAATTAAAACAAAACAAAATGGGATTCTTTGCAAGTTTTAAAGTCTCTCTTTCACTGATTTCTACCTCAAAATCCTTAGTTTTTTGAGAAATGTCTAATGGTTTTTGCTTAGATTTGATTAAAAATTGTTCTTTTATTTAGTAAATGAAGCAAAAAACTTAGATGGAAGAATGGGTTCATAAGGGGCTTGACCCTATAGCACGGATAACATATTGCAATGCAAGTTTGAGGTTGTATTTCTCGCTTTTCTTACCCACCAAAAAACAATAATGGCTGGGAAAAGCTTAAAAACTAGTAAAAAAAATTGTATTTAGTTGGATTTAAAGAGGAGATTTTAGGAGAGACCCATTTGCTACGAGATTTGACTGTGGTTATGGTGTTGATTAGTGTATCAGTATTGGGTTAGTTTGTTTGGGTATATGTCCCGACCCAATTTCTTTCAACACTATCAAATCACTATTTAAGGTTTTGGAAGAGTTTATTGAGAAATTCTCAGGCGACAAGCCTTTTTGAGGGTGTTTTGGACATGGCATTATCTTTTTTTACTGTCATTCTATGAAGAGGGAGACAATTTTTTTTATAGGGATGAAGACAATGATATTCAGTTCTGTTTAAAGTCAGGAAAATATTTGAAAAGTTGAGTTGAGGTCCAATTTGGTTGGGATTCAGCCAAAAGTGTTTTTCAGGTTTCTAGGTCCATAACTATAAGTGAGGATCAGATCGCATGGCTTTGTGGAGGGTAGGTGGTAAATGGAAGGGATTGCAGTGTGAGAGGATTGAAGTTGTTAGGTGATTAGTGATCAAGAAGTGAAATCAATCTCACCCCCATAAGGAATTTCAAAAGTTGGTCAGTGGTCTATCTCCTTGCCATCTAGATTATTAGATGTTGATAAGAGGAGGGTTATTATATCAAGGAATCTAGATTTTGCAATATTACAATACTAAATTGGATGTCATCAAGTAAAAAGAATCTCTATTTTTTATTTATTTGTGTGTGTGTGTGTGTGTGTGTGTGTGTGTGTTGGGGGGGGGGGGGGGGGGGGGGGGGATGGCAAAAGGCATAGTTGTGATGCGGAATAAGTAGTCGATCAACTCATTGGAATGTTGGAGCTTTTTTGTTTCATTCCTAGTTAACTACATCAGGGAGGTTTTTGGTGGGTGTTCTCATGGGGTCTATGGGCCTTCAAAGATTCCGAAAAGGCTTCAAGTTTGGGAAGAATTGTATGATGTTGTGGAGTATTGGGTTCTATCATGGTTCTTGGAAGTGATATCAATGTCTTAAAATTCTCTTTTAGAGAGAAGGGGGGGAGGCATATAGGATTACAAAAGATATTAAGGGAGAATTTGTTGATTGATCTTCCCCTGGAGGGATACTCATTTACTTACATGGTCAACTCTTGGTTTGACACATTGCAAAACAACATTGAGGTTGTGGGTTCAAGTCCAGCTTAGCCATCCAAAAAAAAAAGTTGGATAGATTTTTGGTTTTTTATTAGTAAAATCATTTTTAGAGTATTGTTCAATTGGCAATCCCTACGCTAGTGTTAGATCATGACTCTATTTTTGAGGCAATGGAAAACAAAGATAGTCCTATTCCTTCTAAGTTTGAGAATACGTTGTTGACTCATCCAAATTTCCTTGAAAAGTTGAGATCTTAGTGGAATTCCATCTCGTCTAGTGGTAGACCTAGAGTTTGATTCCTCCATACATTAAAGCGCTTTAAGAGCAGCTCAAGATTTGGAACAATGGAAGTTTTGGAAGGGGGATCTAAAGAATAATCATCTTTATAAGGAGATTTCTAATCTTGAAGTCAAGGAAAAATGTATCACTCTCTCCAACATTGCGAAGGTGAAAAGATCCAATTTGAAGGTGGAATTTCAAAAGGATTGTTAACTTTGAGAAAATTGGTTAGTGGAAAAAGTTGAGAATCAAATGGTTGAAGGAAGGAGCTAACAATGCACAATTTTTCTACAAGATGGTCACCAAGCATAATAAATAAAATCACATATCTAAGTTAATCATTAATGGTATTTTGGTGGAGGGGGAAGCGAATATTAGGTTTGGTGTGGAGGCTTATTACTAGAACCTATACTTGGAGTAGTTTCCAATAAGTGTGTGATGAGATTAGTTTGGACCAACGAAGCTAAGTTTAAATTAGTTGCTTGGATGAGGACAAAGCCTCTAAGCCCAGTAGTTTATCCATAACTCGTCAAGTTTTGTTGAGATATTCTTAAGAATGGTTTTATGTTATGTGTCAAGGTAAAAATTTGAGCAGTCACACCTCGAGATTTATCCTTGTAATCATGATTCAGTCATACAAAATCAAATAAATATCAAGAACATAGTGATAGAGAATACACCAAATTTCTACGGGATTCGTCATTTGAATGGTCGACTACATCCCAAGCTCTCGGATCCAATTCATTGGAGTAGATTTGTGTTACAATTTATATTTCTCTCCTAAACGTGTGAGAGTTTATCCCTATTTATAGATTTTTAGCCTCCTTGGTCGTATCATTTTATTGTTTGATCATATCATTTCACTTCGCCTTGTCATATTCACATGGTGTCTTCTCCTGACCTTGTTGTCCTTATGCATGTTAAGACACGTGTCGATTGAATTAGGTTTCATTCCTCACTTAGTTGATTGTCTTCGCATTGCTCATTTAATATTTATTGAAGAATTAATATCATTTAAATGTGTATTTCAACTCTGATTGAGTAATCTCCGGACTCGAGATCAAGTAATCTTCCCATTGGAGATTGAATTCTTATGGACTTGGGACTGGGTGGAATTTTTAGCGTCCCTTGTACAAATCTCAAGGATAATTGAATCAGTTTGAATCCTTTTGATATTATGGTCAAGTCGTGTCATTTACTTAGCGTGTTTGGCTCTTATTTCAAGATGTTACATGTTTGATGAAGATTAATCAAAATTTTACTACACCCACCCTCTTGGTGGTGGATCACAATGTAGTCATGGCCTCCTACCGAGAGTATTTGTTTTTTGTTGGATTGTGTAAATACAAATCTTTGTGTCAAATGAAAATACGAGTCTTGGAGTCAGTGGCAAATAAGAATCCCAAAGAGAAAGATGGCAAAACGTTTTGGAGTTGGGGGGTCGAATGCACATTTCAAAGTCGAGAGCGAATAAAAAAAATTTGGAGTCAAGCACAAATATGTGTTCTAGAGTCAAGGTGAAGATGCGTTTTCGGGTTTAAATATGAACCTAATCATAGGCGAAAATTCGAATCCACATCTGACGATCGGAAGATTAGTCAATCCTAACTCCAAAGATTGCTAGAGGTATATAAAGTTGGGATGCATCTTGAGTGCAACATATATACGATATTATATTTTTCGAGAAATATATGGCATTATCAACGAGACGATAGTCAACCAATCGAGAAATGAAGTATGACTCGATCAACACGTGTCTTACCATGTGTAAGGACAATAAGGCCAAGAAACAACACCAAATGAATATAAAAAAGATCGAATTGAGTGATATGATCAAACAACAAATTGATACGGTCAAGAAGGTTGAAAGTTTATAAATAGTAGCAAACTCTCAAATGTATAGGATAGAGATAGTGTAAATTGTAATACAAATCTATTATAATGAATTGATTTCAAGAATCATAAGATGTAGTCGACGATTCAAACAAACCCTATCAAAATTTGGTGTATATTTTTGTTTTAACTCTTGATTTTGTGCGATCAACTCATGATTGCCAAGGTAAATTTTGATATATGACAGCTTGGACTTTTATCCTGATATTATTTATAAAATATTTTTCGAGGAGGTTTTTTTGGATGTCTCTTCGAATAACATCTCTGCAATGTTAATTCCAAAAAAAAATGTGGTGGATTTTTTTTACATGAGATTAATCAACCTTGTTGGAGTTTTTTATGAGATCATTTCAAAGCTTATAACCTTCAAAGTCAAATATATGATTACTTCAATTATTGGATCAGAATAAAGTGCTTTTTAGGGAGGAATAGACAAATTTTGGATAGAATTCTTATCGCAAATGGATGTATTGACCCTTGGGGAGTAGTTTGCAAGATAGATTTAGAGAAAGCCATTGACCACATTGATTGGGATTTTCTGAAATATGTGTTGCATCAAATGGGATTTGGTCAAAGTGGCATGACATGTTCGTCATCTCCATTTTTAACAGTTCTCAAGGTCTCGGAAAATGTATTTGTTATCACTATTCATATATGACATTGTGGTTGAATCTCTTGGGACAATAGTTTAAAGGGCAATTGAGTTTCAGGGCGATTGAGCAAGGCAATGATGTCACATCTCCAACTCGTAGATGATACACTGATTTTCTCGGATGCATCTACTTAGATTCCTTGGAGGTCTTTTAATCTTGGGCTTGGCAATTAACCTCATGAAGAGTGGGTATTCAGATATTGATAATATATCCAAGTTAGCATCTATTTTGGGCTCTAAGGTGGGTTGTTTCCCAGCATCATATTCTGTCTTCCTTTGGATATTCGATATGAAGTTATATAATTGTGAGATCCAATTATCAATAGGGAAAACAAAATCTTAGAAGGGTGGAAGTCCACGTACTTCTCAAAAGGGGTAAAACCTACTTTATTGAAAAGTAAGATTGCAAGCATTTTGGTGTATTTCCTCCCCCTGTTCACAATTGCCAAAGCTGTGAAGAACCACTTAGATAAGCCTTCCTGCATTTTTTTGTAGAATGATGGGGAGGGTTAGGTGTTCGCATAATTAGGAATATGAACATTGGATTGCTAGGGAAATGGCTGTAGAGGTTTGGATTGAACAGGAAAGTTTGTCGAATTGTATGATCAGGGCTAAGTGTGGAAAGGAGGAGTTCGGGTGGGAGGGTGTGATTGGAGGAGGAGCTACATCTTACTTGTTCAGACAAAAGTGGTTTTCATAATTGGAAAAGGAGATGAGGTTCAATGATGGGAGATTGTTGGTGCAATTGAGTTTTTTCCTCAAAACCATTTCGGAGATTATTTTTTCCATTTCAGATATGAAGTATTTTCCCATTTAAAATTTTGTGGATTAGGATGATGGGGAACCTTCATTGGGCTTTTATTTCAGGATTAATATCACTGATTGGAAGACCGACTCCATTGCTTTTTTTTTTATCTCAAACTTGATTATTCTTTGTATTAGAGTTTCTTTTTCCAATTCCAAGGAAAGGAAATTGTTCATGGGTTCAATTCTTGATTACCTTCAAAACATCGTAGCAACAGATCAATTACATTGCCTGTTTAAACTATTCTGATATTCTTTTCATTTGAGAACTTTTTGGATAGAAATCTATAATTTATTCTTGCTTGCCTACAAAATACAAAGGAGTGTGGATTGAGTATGCTGCCCAATTGCGTTCCACTTTATGCTGTAGTCTCATACTAGATTTTGATCCACCTAATCTACCAAAAGTGAAGAAAATTCTTAATTTCCAATCCAATGAAAAATTTGTAATTTTTTCCTTAATTCCATTTCTTATTTGAAGTAAAATACCTGTCTTAACACGTCATGTTTGATATGCAGGTTAAGTCTGTGGACAAGCCATGTCTCATTGTAATGCGGGTTGGTAAATCGGATCCTCTTCTCATCTCTTAGCCTTACGATGTATTCAAGTGTACATGATTTCCTTCTTTTTCAGCCAACGGTATCGAGATTTTATTAAGAAAAGATAGAAAAATAACAAGTGAAAAACTAGTAAACTCACCTATAGAGGATAGAATGTAAAAGTATACTCATTTGATCCCAAGATCAAATTGCAGTTTCTCTATCTGTTTCACTAATGAGCTGTAAGTGAGCTCATGGAAACTGTCATATAGTAACCATGAATTTATCATTTGTTTTTAGTAAATCTAGTCTTTTTGAATATGAAATTTAGTTAATGTTATCTTTACTTACATGTTCACATTCCTCATCTTAACTCTTAGCTTATTATTTCTAACGGTGCAGCTTAAGCGATGGGAGCGGAAGGAATGTAAACCAAACAGCCTTCCCGTGCTACAAAAAATGCATGTGAAGGTAGGCGATACGGTGAAAATTATCTCTGGTCACGAAAAGGGTAAAATTGGAGAAATCACTAGGATTTTCAAGCACAACAGCAAAGTGATCGTGAAAGAAATGAACTTAAAGACGAAGCACATGAAAAGCAGAGAACAAGGTGAGCCGGGGCAGATTGTCAAGGTTAGTTTTTTGTTTTTTTTTTCATCATAGTATGCACATCATTCATTACATATTCTTTATTTAACGAATTTTCGCAATGATATATCTGAACTTTTTTTCAATCCGGCTTTATAGGTTGAAGCACCGATTCATAGCTCAAATGTGATGCTCTACTCAAAAGAAAAGGAAGTAGCAAGCCGAGTGGGTCATAAAATCCTTGAGGATGGAAGTCGGGTCCGTTACCTCGTGAAAACTGGGGAAATAATTGACAGCAGTGAGAATTGGAAGAGAGTGACCAAAGAGACAAAGGAAGCAGAGATGGCTAATTCCTCCTAAGACTCGTTGTAGACTTTCTTTGTGCATGTAGTTACTTACTGGATTACATGTATTTCATTATCTTTTTGTTCTTATGTTTTTGGGTTCAAATTCTTTTGGCTTTGTGTCTGTCACTTTGCACTCATTTTCTCATCTGTTGTAGACTTTTTATGTGCATTTAGATGCATGGCCTGTTGTTTTTTTGGTAGTACGAGCTCAAAAGTCTCAAACATGTATGCTTCCCAATCTTTGGTGTAACAATCAGACATGTTCTAAAGCTCCAAGTTTCTCAAATATCTTGGATTACATATGTGGAATTCCTACAAATTTTCCCGGGCCATATGGTATATGTAGCCATTAGCCTATATAATTTTTCAAAAAAATAAATCCAAGTCTAGGTAAAGGGGTTCTTTTGTTTTTGAAATTCAAATAATGCAACGATTAGATCGTTGGAGCTATCATGTCATTAGTCAAGTATTTATATTTTTAACCATAAATATTCTTTCTAGAGCAATATGAGCAGATGAGGCATGGAGATCAATTTGAAATTAGAACCACAGTATACTTAGGAATTTATTACTCAAGTCATATTCACCACCTCTAACAGGTTAAAATAATCAATTTTGAAAGAAGTTATTATCAACCTCATTCAAATATTCAATATCTCAATAAAAATTATAATTTTTAAGATATTTGATCAAATTATTTTACCTCTCATTTGATACTTGTGTGTGCATTTAGATTTTTTTTTCGAACTTACAAATCATCACTTTCAAGTGCCACAAAGTCTTGCTAGCATAACAACTAATACCAAGAGCAACTCCAACACAAATAGTCATACTAAGTGCAGCTGCAACGCATTCGAGTTCTCACTTTGTTTTCTCTCCCAACAACTGTTATATCATATCAAAACCCTTCAAAAACACTTTTATCGCACTCAAACCCTCGCTTTCTACTATAAAACTTTCTAAAAAGAGCATGAGAGGCAAAAGAAAAGAATAAATTTCTCTACTTGTTGACAGTAAAAATTGATGCCAATTGTAACATATCTTATTATAATTAAATTTGTGAAATGGCCTTTGCTAATACAATTGAAGTGAAGATCTCTTAAATAGACAAAAAGGACCTGCGCAATAAAATGCCTAACAAAAATGCCCCCACAAATATGTTCCAAAGTAGAAATTGAAAAAGGATGCAAAGCCCAAGTGCATTGGAATTGCTCTAAATCACTGGTTTTGTTTTTATAATTAACTTGGATGAACTTTAGCCTGGTAAATACCTATTCCAAACTTTGATTTTAAATTGATGAACCAAATTAGCAAAGCTAATCTCCAAAATCTAAATTCACATTTAGCCAAACCATTTCTAGAATCAACCTCACAAACTCATTTTATTTCTATTTTTTTTTTTGATAAGTCATTTTATTTCTATTCCAATTCGATAGAATCAAAAAATCCTACTAAAACAGTAACAAATTTCCCAAGTATCATTGTATCAACTCAAACCTCATTTCTACTTTAAACCAATTTTAGAGAATCGCTTGTATCATCTGTAATCCAAACCATAAGCTATAAAATCAAAATATGGGCAAAAACCAGATTCGATAAAAATCCAAACCAAAAGTCTCCTTTCCAGAGATTCCCAAATTTAAACTAAAATCCAACAAATTATAAAGTAAATGCGAATGAACAATTTGTAGCAACAAATGACATAAAACCCTAAATTCAAATTTCTTCTAATTCACAGAAATCATTGTACTCCATCCACCATCCCAATCTACATTGAAGAACAAAATACAGAACAAACCCTAAAAAACCTAAAACTTTAGAAAGGAATCTACTTTATCATGAAAAATATTTTTTTCCCCATCTCTTGTATTCTGAGAGATTAAACCTAGTTATCATCGTCAGCAGGAACAGCCTTTGAAGATCCAGAACCAGTCTTCTTTGGCAACAAGAGATTGTGAATGTTAGGCATCACTCCACCATTAGCGATCGTAACAGATCCAAGTAATTTGCTCAACTCCTCATCATTCCTCACCGCCAATTGTATGTGTCGAGGAACAATTCTTGTCTTCTTGTTATCTCTAGCTGCGTTCCCCGCCAACTCCAACACCTATAATAAAACCCCAAATCAAAATCAAAAAAATTATAAATATTAGAATCAAAATCACCAAAATTTGATCGAAAACGACTTCAAATTTGTAACCCTACTAAAAAAAAAACCAATTCCGCAGCTAAATATTCAAAACCAAATCAAGATCAAAAAATTATAAATATATGAAGTAAAATTACCAAATTTTGATTTTGATTTTTTTTTTTTTTTTTTAGCTTTAAATTTGAAACCCTAATCGGAAAAACCCACTTCTGCAGCTAGATATTCAAACCCAAATCAAAATTATAAATATACGCAAAAAGACCAAAATTTTATCAAAAGTTGAAAATTGAAACCCTAATCGAAAATCCTCACCTCTGCAGCTAGATATTCAAGAACGGCTGCAAGATAAACAGGAGCACCAGCACCGACTCGCTCTGCGTATTTGCCAGCTTTGAGAAACCTAGCAATTCTACCGACTGGGAATTGCAGACCAGCTTTGCTGCTACGCGATGTAGCCTTCTTTGATGCACCAGAACCAAGAGATTTCCCTCTTCCAGCCATTAAATTTGGTTAGAGAAAATTGCAGAAATTTTAATTCTATACGGAAGAGGAGAGAATGGAGGAGACTTCGATGCTTTGTTAGCTTTGAATGCGTGGGTTCTCATCTTATATTTATAGGAGATTTTTGGAGGTTTGTAGGCCAATTGGAAACAATGACGAGGATCGTAATCTATAACCGTTCATTTACTGATTCATTGAACGGTAAGATCAGGGTGGAGACAAAATGGTTTTCAGGGTCTTGGGCTTGCGGGATACAACTTACGACTTCCGAGAAGTTTAAAGTTTTCTCATAGGATAAATGACGAAAGTACCCCCGATACAGAAAAAATGGTTAATAATCTTCTTTCCTACTACCATTTGGAGGCATGTACAAAGGAATGTGTATTAGAAATATTACAAATCTTGATAGTTTAGCTTGATTGAGCTTCTAATTACAATAGTATTTCCGGATTAAGATTAAAAGTATAAGAAATAAGAGAAATTATAATTTTATACATAATTAAGAAGATAAAGATAGAAAGATTCCAATTCAATGCGAACAAAGATCAGTGGCAAGATTTTCGAAAGGAAATTAAAAAAGTAGATTAATGGATTGAGAAATTTTGTAAAATTAACAACTTAAATATGCATCAACTTATTCTAATAAACATGAGAGCTTGAGTAAAGGCATCTAGTATTAAAAAAAAAAAAATGAATTGGTCCATATTTACATTATGTAAATTCAATGATTGAGATAGCAAAAACATAGGGAGTGTGAGGGTCAAAGAGGACATAGGTTTGAAAGGTAATAGATTATGATGTTCCATGAGATTTTATATAACATGTCATTCATCTGTTAATTCTTCACATTTCGAGTCATTAGTTGAAAATGGGGATTTTAGTTATTTTACATCGATGGGCTTTTGTCTCTCTCATCCACTTTCCTTGGTAGGTAGCCAATTCTACCCCTCTTAATCTCTCCATCAACTTACTTAAAGACCTTATCTACTTTCAACCCAAAAACATAATGTTAATGGTACAAAAATGAATTGGTCCTTGGGAAGCAGTCCTATCCTCTCCCTTCGCCCCCCACCATCATTTTTCCTCCTCTTTCTTATTGTAAAGCTCTTCTTTTATGACAATCGATTTATTCCTTTTTACTCATAAAAAATGGTCCAGAAAACCATTAACTTGATTTAGGTGGATAGTCATGTCCACTTCACTTTTGCTCTCCTCCTTCTCAACACCTAAAAAAAAAACATTCAATTGAGGAAATTCACATCCACATGTTATTTTAATTAAGCAAGAGAAGAGTATAAAAAACTTGGATAGTCACACTTATTTGGTACTTAAAATTAGTTAGTGGGGAGATTTAATTGTATTAGATTTGAAAGATAAGTGGATGGCACCTATATGAGAGGTATAAAGCTACAAATTTGTTTCCTCAAGTATAGGGATAAATCAGATGATAGGTACTGAAAAGGATCAAAGGACTCAATGTCCTAAGCACGAGATTCTGAGTGTAAAGTTAGCAAAAACATCTCCCACAAAATCAAATTCATGTGAGTTTCATGATTTGTTGAGTTCATGCAATTTAAGGCTTAAAACGGGATTATTTTTATTTGAAATCTGAGTGATTCGAATCCAAATTTAGCTGGTTTGATTCATTCAAATATATCCGAATTAAAATATGGTTCAAATATGAGGTTGATGTCTCTTGATCTGAGTCAGATTCGGATCCATCCATATATCTGTCAATATTCGAATAATATATTACTCTGCAAATTATATTTTTATATTTTTCAAATTACTTTTTCATCAACCAACAATGGTTGGGTGTAGTGGTCAAGGTCTTGTTTCAAAATGGAGAGATATTGAGTTTAAGTCACCATTTTGCTATATTTTAATAATTTTATTTGAAATAATTTTGAACAATTTGACATTATGACTTGAATTAATTAATATGGTTGGATTGGATCTGGATATGGATTTAATTAAAGTAAAATGATTCGGTTATGATTTTAGCTATTAGGATCCGAGTCAGATTCGGATCCATATAAAAAATTCGGATATGAATATTGATATACTCATCTTCGGCCCAAACCCAACCCGTCTTAAGCCCTAATGCAACCTAAAATCCTACAAATAATTTGATAGAAGCTCATTTACCAGTATTGTAAATCAAACAATGACGCACATAACTTGACATACTTTGACCAACTTCATACCAACATGTGTCAACCATCTCGTAAACAATATATTCAGGCACATGATTCTAGTTGTATATATAAGCAGCTATTAAAAAAAATGTATGCAATCCTCACCATTTTAAGCAAAAAATTATGTTAAAATCTTGTCTAATTTGATCTCAAAGTTTTCTTTGCAATGGGCTCCTTAGTGATCGAAAGCACCAATGCCACCGTTGAGGAGGAAGGAGCTGGTGTTAAGCAAATGAAAGGACCAACAACTTGCATGGAGAGATAATGTGGAATTGTAAATCTTATCCATGTTATATAACTTAAAATGGGTCACACCCAGACCAAATTTGAGTTTATTAGATCTTTTTTTTTCCCTTTATCGAAATCCGACTCAGATCCTACTAGATAAATCATATCCAACTCATTTCTTACTCACTTAATTCTAATCTGCCCAGCCTGATCCAAATTGTTTGATTCAAGTCAGGTCGGATATCATAACATGTTTGATGCTATATATACTTCTTTGCTAATTGCTATATTATTACATTGAAAAGGATGTTTAAAAAAATCTATGCATATAATTTTTAATCAATATAACCTTCGATATAGGTGGATATAGGGATGGATTTGTATGTGACTGGGATCAAGGGTCATCAAATCATATTCAATCCATTTTTGCTTCGGATCTAATCCAAGGGTCTAAGCCTACTAAATTTGAATTTCAGATAAAATCTGACCCGTTTTATGCCCTTCCCACATCTAATAGATTACTTCAAGTATTGTTGTATTAGCCTCGTAATTCTTTTTCAATTGTATCATTCATTTATTGGGATCCAAGTTAACAAACATAAGCATTCTCTAGCAAGATAGATAATTCTTCAAGTTTGATTTACTTGAACAATTCATTATTGATATCAACTATCAAATGAGGTATTGGAGCTACTCCAATGACATCTCAAAAAGGGTTGGCAAAAATTTGGCGCGAGCTCGCAAAATCTTTCTCCAATGCAAAATGAAACTAAGAGAGACAATTGGAGTTGCTCCTATATACTAGTTTTTTTATTCATGGAGAAATAACTATCTATTAGTTTAGGATAATGCTGAAATATCATTGAAATGTACATTGTGGGGGGACATTTTTGACGTGGATATGTGTCAGAACCATAAATGCTTTTATCGAGATCTCACTCATATCTTGATGAAAAGTGTCTATAGTTCTTACACACATCCACATCAGAAATGCTCCCACATGATGTACATTTCAATGTTACTTTAGCACGACTCATTAATTTATTTTCTTTGTATATACTCACAAGAAGCAAACACAACCAATATAAAAAATAAAAATAAAAAAGGGTCAGGTTCCACTAAGTTGCGTGAAGGATTACTCTTAGAAAAAGACATGATCCCAACCTTTTGAGGACAAGATCCAAGAGTTCCTCTAAATAACTATTCTTCATATGTGTGTTTTTCAAATGAGTATCAATCTTAATCAATGCATTTTTATTTTTTTTGATAAGTCTCAATCAATGAATTTCCTGGGGGGGGCTTCAATTGTTAAATTTCATATTTATAAGGTTGGGATTGTGTGTTTTCTCAAGAGTTATTCTTTATGTGAAAAAAGCCCTGGGCCATCAAATTTCATAAAATTTGACGAATAAAGAGATTGAATTGGTGTCGAATTTTTCATTAGCAAAATTTTATTTTCGACGGTTCGAAACTGTCAAATTAATGAAGGATGGGAGAAATTCAACAATTATAAACCATCAAATCTGGGAACATCAAGAATTTCGACGGTCCTAGACCGTCAAAATTCAGTTTCTAAAATTTTGTGGGCCTTGGCCCGTCAATTCTTTCTGTCGAATTTTTCAATTTTCACATAATGTGAGTCACTGAACCTGACTTAATAAAAGTTAGGAAAAATTACTAAAAAGAGGTTAAATATTTTAATATTAACAAAAAAGGGATCTTTTTTTTTCAAAAATTACCAAAATCAAATTAAATCGCTCGATTGTCCACCATTTTAATAACTTGTTGGATTGTCCAACATTTTAATGTGTTAAAATACATTGCTTTTACCAAAAATGCCCTCTAAATGAGTAAAACACTCTGTTGTCTAGCGTTTTAAACTCTTGCTTTAACACCCCAACAATTTAGCCTCCATCTAAAATGTTGGACAATCCAACGATTTACTAAAACACTGGATTGTCCAATAACTTAATTTGTTTTTGTTATATAAAAAAAACTTTTAAATAGATTCGTTTTTATAAATATTAAAATATTTAACTCTCTTTTACTAATTTTCCCTAAAAGTTATCCATCCTAACAATGCCCAGTAATTAAACAACCATAGGAACTGAAGTTTATATTTAGGTTTCGATTGCTAGTATGTGTGAAACTGAGTCTAAACTGACCCACGTAGACGTATTTTATAAGAGATCTACTATTGGCACCTCAAATTTTACTTATTACACTCGAATTAAAAATAGGAAAAAAAAATTAAGTGAATAATTGAGAATAAGTAAAAATTGGGGTGCCAATAGAAGTTCTTTCATTTTTTTTTTGTTAGATTTCTATTTTTTAAGTTTAGAATTTTATATGAACCTAATCATTATTGACTTATTGTAAGAGTTATGTTCTCACGTCCACCATATACGTTCTTCGTGCCTATTTACTCGTTTCACCCACTTAATTTTTCATATACTCCTTATGCCTAGTTATGAAAATTCTTAAACGTCAACGAACAAACTTTGATAGGTTCAAAATTGAACTTGTTTTAACTGATTCAGTAGGTACCTATCGAACATTACAAAATCAATTCGATATGGTACTGGCATGCCAAACACAAAGATTTACATGAAATTTTTTTGTTTAATAGGTATCTATCGAACATTGCAAGATAGATTTGAAAGTACTTATCGAATATAACTTTCTCTTATAAATCTCTAGTTTGATATGTCAATGCCGAATCTTTGTGTATAAGATTAATAGTTACCTACTGAATCTTACAATAATGATTCGGCACTGTCATACCGAACTAGAGATTTCACACACAAATTTTCTCATATGAATGACTTCAACTTGATTGATTTTTAGGTGTTAAAAAACGTAAGATTGAAGAAGGAGAAGACCCATGTTGAAATTTAAAATTTTTATTTAATTTTTCTACATGCAAAGAAGGAAAGAGAGAGAGAGAGAGAGAGAGAGAGAGAGAGAGAGAGGGGTGTGTTGGGGGGAGATAGTGAAGAAGAAAGAAATAATGGATAGATAAGATGGTTAGGATTTTCATTCGATAGAATAGATAAAGAACAGAGTAATAATATAAGGTTATAAGTGTAATTTTTTTATTTTTTTGATTTTTAAGATTATACTTAAGTCTTAAGTGAGCACCAATAAAATATGGTTTTTATCGTAAACAACTACAGAAATGGACACCAAAAACATGTTTCTAATTAAACAAACGTTATAATGTTTTATAATGATGAGATTATAATTTCATCCTAACCTTTGTAACGTTTGAAGGGGGTCTTTTAATCTTTATTTGGCGTGTGATAAATAATTTAAGAAATTAGGGGTGTAATAAGTAAAAGTTGGGATGCCGAAATAACCAGCAAGGCTCGAGACTAATTTTCTTGAAGTTCAAATTTCAAAACTTGTTTCGTTGATGATGGCGATAATTTTAAGTTCCGCAATATTCTCTGCAACGTAACCCTCTGCAAACTCTCTAAAAAATGACGGATTTCTTCCATTTTGGTCTCCACCATGGCAATCTTTCCTTCCTCGAAGCTCTTATTGAAAAGCCCGCTTCTCTCACTTCTCCAAAAATCCAAAACTACCTCAGAAATCCTCCAAATTCATACCCAATTGATTACCAACGACCTCGTATCCGATACCTTCGCCTTAAGCCGATTGATCGCTGCAGTGACCTCAAATGCTTCAACCATGGATTACGCAAAGTTGGTTTTTTCCCAAATTCAACAAGCTAACACCTTCATTTGGAATTCCATGATTAGAGGTTACGTCGAAAGCTCGAGCCCTCGAAGTGCATTCGTTTTCTTCAACCAAATGCGATGAAAAGGCATAAAAATTGATAATTTCACGTACCCTTTTGTTCTTAAGGCGTGTGGGTTGATGATGGGGTTGCAAGAAGGGAGGCAGATTCATGGGGACGTGGTGAAGAGACGGTTTGAGTTGGATTTGTTTGTGATGAATGGTCTGATCAGTATGTATTGCAGGTGCGGTGACACGGTTTGGGCTCGGGGATTGTTTGATGGATTTCGCGAGAGGGATTTGGTTTCTTGGAATTCGATGATCAGTGGGTATGTTGGGTGTGGGGAGATGGTGCAAGCGCAGAAGCTGTTTGATGAAATGCCGAACAGAGATATGTTTTCTTGGACCATAATGATAGATGGGTATGGGAAGGTCTGACAGTTATTTTTAGTTAAAAACAGTTAGTTTTTTTTATGGTTAATTTAGTTAAATGAGTTTATTTTTAAGTAGTAATGAGCACCCGTTTTTTATTAGTATGTGCTGCTCCTCCTAATGAAATGGCAGATATGACCTTGTTTAATGTATGATATTTGCCATCAGTGCAGCTGATTCAATGGTCAATGTCACACTTATTAAAGGCACATTTGTCTTTTTTGCTAGGAGGAGTGCCTGGTTAGTTAAATTAATTTATTTTACGGCACAATCGGACCTACTGACTCAGGAGTGTGGCCCTCGTCTTGTTGGACCTACACTCCGAAAATAACAGCTTGATTGGTGATTTCTAACCATTGGATTTGAACACTTTTTTCAGGGTTGTAGAACCCATCCGTGGACTTTTTCATGAAGAATGCAACGAAAGAACACTAATTCCAAGAGCTGGAACATACCAATCAGATTGATACATTGGTCCACCATCATTCCACAGTACCAAAAATCAATATGAGTGGATGTTCTATATCATTTGATATATAATAAGTGAATGAATTGTCTAAAATTAATTGTGAAAGCTTTAGATAGAAGACGATGGATCATATATCCAAAAATCACCCCATGATGCCTTTTCATTTTATTTTATAGGTATAAGATTATTGGTTAGCAAATGAAGTTGAGTTCAAGAGGATTTAAACCTAAGATATAGGAACAACACTCCACACATCTTACCACATAGCTAAGTTGGCACTTCAATGCCTAGGAAGGTTGACCTGATAAATATTGTGCTAAAGCTCACATTATCTTTTTGAGCACTTGAGGCTCGGTGTGTGTTCTTATATTAATAGGATTTCTTAATTTATTTTTGCCTAGATTTTTTACCAATGAGTTTGTCGCTTTCTTTTCAGAAATTTAGTTGTGTTGATCGTGCTCGTGAATTGTTTAATAACATGCCGGAACGAGATTTGGTTTCTTGGAATACAATGCTTGACGTTTATGCAAATATTGGAGAAATGGTTGTAGCTCATGAATTATTCGAAGAGATGCCCAAGAAAAATGTGATCACTTGGAGCATAATGATTGACGGATATGGCCAACATGGAAACTCAAAGGAAGCCTTGAATCTCTTTCAAGAAATGCTTTGTCAAGGCACAAAACCTGATAAGGTGTCGATTGTCGGAGCAATTCAAGCTTGTGGTCAATTGGGTGCACTTGATCAAGGAAGGTGGATTCATATTTACATAGAGAAGAACAAAAATATATCTGATGTTGTAGTTTTTACGGCTCTGGTGGACATGTACGTGAAATGTGGTAGCCTAGATGAGGCACGCAGAATTTTCAATAACATGTTAGAAAGAAGTGTTGTTTCTTGGAATGTAATGATTGTTGGACTTGGGATTAATGGCTATGGGGAAGAAGCTTTGGAGCTTTTCGCTCAAATGGAGAGACGAGGAGTTTTGGTGGATGATTTGACGTTGCTTGGTGTTTTGAGTGTGTGTAACCATGCGGGTTTGGTAACCGAAGGTTTATGCATTTTCGATAGAATGAGAAATACTCATATGATTGAACCCAAGGTCGAGCATTATAGTTGCCTTGTAGATCTCCTTTGCCGTGCTGGACGACTAGAAGATGCTAAGAATATCATAGAAACTATGCCCGTGAAATCCAATTCAACTTTTTGGGCATCTCTTCTTGCTGCATGTCGAACACATCGAAATTTGGCTCTTGCAGAAATCTCATTAGAGAGACTTGTAGAGGTCGGAGCAGATGATGGTGGGGTTTATGTACTTATGTCAAACATCTACGCTGTTGAGGGAATGTGGGAGGACGTGTCGAGGATAAGAAGATTGATGACTGATCAAGGGATGGAAAAGGAAACGGGAAGGAGTGTAATTGAGGTGCATGGTGGTATTCAAGAGTTTGTTCACGGTGACAGGTCTCATTTTCAATGGGGGGAGATGAATTTGGTCATTCAGAGCTTGTCGAAGATGATAGTCTCTCCAAGTTAATCCTTGGTAGGAATGGAAAGGAGAGAACTTTCTCTACTTTTTTTTCTTTGAATCCAATGGATAATTCTCTTGAAAGTCAGACACAAACGGATTTTGGGAGCCAAAAATTCCTTGTAAGATCACTTTTTTTCATTTGGACTGCTGCTTTAGATCGTATTCTCAATTTGGACGGGTTGATTCATAGGGGCCTTTGTACCCCAAACTTTTGTTTGATGTGTAAGAGCGATGGAGAATCGGCTAGTCATTTGCTGATTCATTGCTCTGTAACCCACAAGTTTTGGATGTACTTCCTCGAGTGTTTTGGTGTCTCAGGTTGCCTTCCACTTACTGTGAAACGTTTGTTCGAATTTTACATGGGATTAGCTTATGGACACTTATTCCCTTCGCCATTTGTTGGAGTATTTGGAAGGAAAGGAATCGCCGGATCTTCAAAGGAAAAGAAGCCATGCTAGACAGCATCCTAGTGTCAATCAAAAGCTTTTCATTTTTCTGGTTTAGAGTTCTGAGGTGTCTTCTTTGAAGATTTCATGGGTAGATGGGCGTAAGTTTGTAGATTATCCTGATTGTTTTTGGGTGGCATCTGTTGTAACTCTTCCGGTTGGTCATCTCGACCACTTCTAATGAAATCTGCATTTATCTATCAAAAAAAAAAAAGGGACTATGATGCTCGTGAGGAGAAATACTGGTATGGATGATCAATCCTTCTTGTGCTTCAAATTTAGTGAACATCCAGTGGATCCTTTTGCAGAACTTTTTATACAAAAGTGACCCAATTGCGGATAATCTGGATCTTCCAGCCTAAAAAAAAAGAAAAACTAATGATTTCCTGACACCCCTCCTCTAACATATGCTCCCATCACAGGCCCAGAGATCATTTGCCTCAGGATAAGCATAACCATAAATCTTTTGTGGGTGTCTTCGATCAGAATTATCCTGTACTACTACAGAGTTTAAACGCAATCGAGTGTTGCTTAGCTGCAGATAGTTAAGGACACACCCACTAGCTACAATTATTACCACTTTTCTGGTTCAAGATCAACTAATTTGGCAAGAATTATTTCTTCCAAAGCAACCAGTTTGCGTTGTCAATTTTAAATGGGCTTCCATGTGCAGATTCTTCTAAATCTGTAGGTGTGGAGGGAGGAGGGGGGTTGGGCAAAGCATGCTTCTTATTTTTATATAAAAATCACCGAAAGCAAGGAAGAAGCTGAAACACATTCCCTCATTTTGGTTAAATAGATTAAATACATTCTGTGATGCATTTTGTGAAATTTATCCAAGCTTCTTCCTTCGGAATCTGGACTGATTGCTGATGCGTGAGTCATCTCACCTTCAGGTTGATTGGATCAGGAGTTTTGTAATATTTCTCACTTCTACAATGATATTTCCTGATCCCCATTAAAAGGCACTAATCCCTAGGAAAGCTGCATTTCTCTGCCCAGCTCTCAGCCGTTTATAAGTAATGTGGTCTTTGCTCGAAAACAAACCGTCCTAAAATAAATAAATAAACAACACAACAAATTTGTCTCAGTTTATGAATAAGATTTGATTGAACCAATCCCGCTCTCAATATCTGTAAAATCTGTCTCTGACTGTAAGTGGCTCCAAGAATGATTTGTTATAACAGGTGTGAAGAAATACGATCCTAAAGCATGTGTGGGACATGGGAAGGTTGTTGAGATCAGTGGGCAATGGAGACAGCAATGGAAATCTGATGCAAAGGACTGGAGAAGTGGCTTTTTCATAAGAATTTGGGTATGTCATGAGGCTTGAACTGCCAAAAAAACGCAGATTGGTGGAGGAAAATAGAGGTTAATATTGAAGATGAAATCTTTTTGGAGAATAATTCCCAAGAACTCTAAAGCTGATAGAAATGTGGAGGCACCCAAATACTGAGATTTTATGAATTAATATCAACAAATTGACATCATAGGAGTACATCTATTTAAATAGAGTCAAAATGATGAGGGAAACTTGGTTTTTGATACAAGCCATTTTAGAACCAACAATATGAGAACATCTTTTGCAAGAATGTAATTGATCCATACAAAACAAATCCAAACCTATGAAGACACATCAAAAATCAAGAATCCAGTGGTGAAGACAAAGGATTGGTGAAGAGACTCTCAAGTGAGAATTTTCTATATCAACATGCCTGTTAACATCCTACAACTCTTAAAAAAAGAAGGAATGGCTTACACACCCCTCCATGGAATGCTAAACAAGGAACAAAAGATTTTGCCTCGTTGAAAACTATGACTCAATCTTTGAACGTGCCAATAGCCACCCCCACTGAACTAAAGTGACAACATTTTCCTCTCAAAATGTCCTAAAAAAATGTTACATATTCACGCCACTTTTATTGTTCATTTTTTTCCCATACAACCACCAAGTACAAACCCAAACTTCTACTACAACCATAGCCAATATGATAAGTGACAATCTTCACAAAGGAGTCCCACTCCCACCACAAGAGAAATCTTCCTTAAAATTGGCCTCTCCATGGGTACCTGCTGAACATCTAATCCTTCTTCAAAAGGTAATTCCCCACAAAAAATTGCTATTCAAACCCCTGTTATTTAGGCCTAGACACACCACTAATCTATTAAGACATTAAAATTTCTTATACTTTATTGTCATCATCTACACTTTAACCCAATTACTCAAGTGAAAAAACAGAATCCCATTTCGCCATTCAACTCTATCTTGAGCCATATATTCAGTCAAACATGTGTCATTCCCAACTCACCAAAGCCACTTCTATTGGATCACCATGTTTACAAGCTCCCCATTAAAAACCAAAACTCTTACATTTTTTTCCTGCTCTTTAGAGCCACAAATATGTTCACTTTCGAAAGCCGCTCTCAATGGACTAAGACATCCTAAGAACTAAAGCAGACAAAGCAAATCAAGAAACCATATATTGTTAATAGACGAAGGCTTCCACTACTCTTTTAAACCAATGAAAAAAAGCAAAAGGAAAATTAAAATCTCAGGAACTTAAAAATCAATCACTTAGATTTCCTACCAAAACAATAACTATTAAATAACAGAACAAACAAAAACATGGATAGACAAAAACCCGAATAACAGATCTCAATCAACCCAATTGGACCAATGTTCAACCATTTCTGAAGTTCGAATGATAATTTTTGAGAATTAAACAAAGCCCATACAAGAAATCTAAACAAAAGTCTTCAATTTGTGCACAAAATCATCAAAAAACCACCCGAAATTGGGGAGCGTTAGAACCAGTCGCAGGCAAGATCTCCCATCGACACGGTTCGAGTTCTTCAGAAACTGGGCAGTAGCCAGCAAGGGTCACCTTATCGGCCGAAGCTGCAGCGGACCCGAATTCGAAAACAGTTAAATCAGCTGGGCGAGGAATCTCCATAGCTCCATTCATATCCGATATTTCGGTTTTCGGGTCTGTGTTCTGCTTCGCTTTCGTAGCAGAAGCTTCTTTGCCTTTCCACCAAGAGAGGATCCCCATTGTTGTTTTAACACGAGCTTTGTTAGGGTTTTCAGTTTTACAGAGAAGCTCTATGGAGAATTGGAGAGAGGAGAAATCGAGAAAGTTTTAGAACTCATTCGAAACAAGAATGACTCGCACTCATGGTTTTTAAACTCGGTTTCACGTCTCGTCTCGTCTCGTTCAGCCCCGATACCGAGTTAACTCGGACGATACGTCTCGTCTTGTCCGGCATTTAGACAATCATTTTTAACCATTTAAAAATTCTGAAAATTTTAAAAATGATTTCTATTAAAAAATAAAACCAAAAATATATAAATTAAAAAAAATTCATAATATACCTATTAAAATAAGTAAATTAAATATTTACATTATTATGTACGTTTCATTTTGCACAAATGCACCAAACTTATTTTCCAAACACAATATTTAAAAAATACTAAACTTATCATCAAAAATATCAAAGCACTATCATTAAATAATTTATGCTAAAACACCAATCCATTTGAGCTTTCTTGAAAAAACACACAGGCACATTAATCCCTAACTTTCTCAAAGCACTACCATCAACCTAACAAATCCACTTTAATTTCGTCTTGAATCAAATAAAAAAGATGAAGTTTTTCCCTGAAACCTTACTTTTTTTTAGTCACTTAGTTGAGAAGATGAAGAAAAATTAATTTGAGTAAAAGAATATAAGGTTGAAAATGTTTAACTCGAATGAGATTTTGAAAATCTTGTCTGATACATATCATTTGTCTCACAATTTATTCATTATTGTTAGGTATTGTTTGTCTCAAACGAGTTATTGGAAAATGTCTCGCTTATCTCACGATACGTGGTCGTTTCAAATAAATTTGTGAGTTGGTCTTGTTCAACCCCATACCAAGTTAATTTGGGCGATATGTCTCGGTCTTGGACGAGTTTTAAAACCATGCTCGCACTAGGTGAAACGGTCAATGTAAGTCAACTATCATAGTGTCACGTTGACTAGTTCAAGCTTTCAAAATACGGGACGTGTCATCTGTAACTCGGGCGTGTCAAATGGATTTTATGTTTTTTTTAGATATTTAATATAAAATAGACTAAGGCTATGTTCGGATTGAGAGCAGAAAAACTTATTAAGAAAAGGGAATGGAAGAGAAACTCAATTTCTCTCCATCATATTTGATTTGACAGGAGAGAACTTGGGGACAATTTTGAAAATTTAAAATATCATAAAAGAGATTTAGGGGCAGAGTCAAAATTGTAAAATATTTTATAAGGGCTTCACTCTATTTCTCTTATCTTCTCCTATTTTGGAGAGAGAAAATTAACATTTTTTTTTCTCCCTTCTTCTCTCCAATTCTTTTCTTTTCCTTCCCCACTTAACAATCCAAACAAGAGAAATGGAAAGAAACTCACTTATTTTCTCTTCTTTCCATTTCTCTCAATCCAAACATGGCATAAGTCTAACGTTAGGTGCACTCTAAGCACAGCTTGTCCCACTATTCATCTCCTCTCAACCATCATTTTGGATCATAAAATCTAAAATAAGGGTCTCAAATGCACGATCCATCCCATTAAAAAAATATTAAAATGTTTATGGATATCCATGTTTGGGTATCATGGTTGGAGTGCATTTCTCATAAATACTCAAAATGGTTGGAAATCCATGGTTACCCATTAATGGAGATTAGTATTCTTGTTGGAGTTACTCTAAGTCACTTAGACACTTAGTAAGCCTAGGTTTCTAAACTTATTTGATACTAAAACAAGATTTAAAAACAAAAAAACAGGTTTTGTAATGTTTGTAGGAATTTTTATTTTTATCTTTTACAATTTCAATTATTGATTTTTCACAATTAGCGGTTTGAACGGTTTGAACATTGGTTCGAAGTAATCGACAGTTCTTGATGAAGAAACAATTCTTAACCAACTAGACAAATTATTATGTAAAATCCAATTGACCTTGGTCTAATCGTCGGTCCAATTCGACTTTTAAAACACTGAGGAGAAATTGAGAAAGTTTTAGAGCTTGCTTGCGATAAGATTGACTTGCACTACTCGAGATGGTCAATGTGAATCATCTCTCACGTTGAATCATGAGTTTTCAAAATACAAGGCGTGTCATCTCCAACTTGACCGTGTCAATTGGGTTTATGTGTTTTTAGATGTTTGATATAAACTTACGATTATTTCATGGTTCAAATCTTTGTTATCAATAAATAATATAACATAATAATTTTTTTTTTCTATTGAACAACTAATAATGTATTTTATTATAATAAAAAATAATAATTATTCAAATATAAAATAACATTTTAAACAAAATGTTTGCTTGCAAAGTTGGTTGAAGTTTGTGAATATTGATTCCAAGTCTTAAGTTCAAGACCTTAGCTACAAGTTATC
Source organism: Akebia trifoliata (assembly GCF_017979445.1). Classification (NCBI taxonomy): domain Eukaryota; kingdom Viridiplantae; phylum Streptophyta; class Magnoliopsida; order Ranunculales; family Lardizabalaceae; genus Akebia; species Akebia trifoliata. The sequence continues at coordinate 45,225,377 of NC_141385.1, read as the reverse complement.
AATCACTAAGCTCGTTTGCCTAACAAAAAATTAAACTTGTTCAATATCATATGATTTGAAAGATTCAACTCAACGTTGTTGGAAGACAAGACAAGATGCTTAAATTTTAAAACATTAGAGATCATCTTTAAAACCTCGTAAGTGATTGATTTTCAAAATCGATTGAGTTTATTTATTTATTTATTTTTTGGAAGGTAATCATGAAGTTGGGTTCTAAGGGAGTCGAAGATGTGGGAACACTTTCCACATGTCTTACCAACTTGCTAAGTTGGCATCTTCGACTAAGTTAATTGACTTTTACATTTTTGATACACAATAATCAAATTTTTTTCAAAAGTAAATATTTGTTATTTATAAAAAAATATGATTTTGTGACACCGATTATCTACCAATCAATCTTATAATGATAAAAAATTAAACTTTTTAATTATACATATATTAATAAATAGTTTTAAATTATTTAACTTAAACAAAACGAGATGACTCGGAGGAGTCAAATCGGTGTTCGTCGAGATAGGGGAACGAGAAGCTGGGCTTGGGTCTGGCATTAAGATGGGCTTAACGTATCTGATTCGGCCCAAGATAATCCTGACCCACGTAAAGTCCTTACTACCAGCATCGCAGCGAGGGTTCTCATTCTCATCTATCGTATCGCATTTCTCTCCGCCTCTCTGGACTCAAAGAGCTCTCACAGACAACTCTCGTCTCATTTGCCCTAGAACCCGGTTCGTCAATTTCTTCTACTCGTTTTCAATCTCAGACTATTTCATCGTTCTCTGCTTTTGAAGATCTTGTTTCTTGTTTTTTTTTTTTTTTTTTTTTTTTTTTAAATTCGATTTGGTTTTGAATCTGTAACAGCTAGTCTTCTTTTAGTTCTTAAATCGTAATGTTTTTATTTAAAATTCTGAATCTTTAAACTCTAATCTTTTTAGCCAAATGAGTACAAAACTAAAACCCTAATTTTTTTTTTTACCTTTTGCAGGTTTATATTAGATAAAACCCTTTAGCGACACCGAAGATGTCTCGAAAAGGGTTGATGGAGCAGGATCTAAGTAAACTGGATGTAAAAACTTTGCATCCACTCTCACCTGAGGTTATTTCTCGTCAGGCTACAATAAATATTGGTAAATTTCCTAAGATTTACTTATTTGTATTTTTTTATGTATTTCTTGAATCACTATCGATGTTTAAAGAATGTTGTCACGATTTGGGTTTTATGCACTTGTGCCAAATTTTGTTGTTTTAGGTACTATTGGTCATGTGGCACATGGAAAGTCTACTGTCGTAAAAGCGATATCAGGGGTTCAGGTAATTTATTCTCTTTTGTTCTGTTTTATATTGTTTGATTTGGTTTTAATGTACTGTCACCTATTTTGTTGTTAAATTTGTGAGTTTATTAAAGTGGTAGGTCTAGAATTGAGAAATAAAGTGCCTTGGAGGCAAGCCAATTTTGTAAATTATTATGCTGATTAGTTGTTATGAAAATAATAGCGTGATATAATTTATTTATTTATTTATTTTTTCAGTTGATTCCCATGTTATAGTGGGATTAAGTTGTCCTTTGAGGTCAAAATTTACAAGTCATTTGCAAATTGATCACCAAAAAAGATTGGAATTTGATGATAGACAAAGAAGTAAGAATATTTTTTTATTGTTGAAATATAAAATAGTAATATCTTGTAATTGTTATTAATATAGGTATCCAAACTTGAAATTTAAAATTTTTGGTGGCTACCTTAATTATGTAATTTTCAATATTAATTATTTATATATGTTATATTATTTGTTTTAAAATTCCATGCATGTAAGGCTTACACTTTAGGTAACCCTTGAGGCTCTAGGTTATCGAGGGCCTCACGCTTCAGTGTTTTGAAAACATTATATAGTTTGGGTTCCATCACTATAGAAAAGTAGATTCATCATCCTCTTCGTTGTTGAAGATGCCTTTCCCATCAATGAGAGGCCCACTAACTTATCTCCAAACATTTTTCATCGTAGAAGATTTCACCATCCAAGTTAGACTTGTCACCTCTATTAGTAAATTCTAAATTACCTTCTACTCCAGTATTAGACCATTGGCAAAGTCCAACTAGTTGTTTTCATCGTCGTTACTTCATCATCCAATGTTGGTGTCACATCCTAATCTCAAACTTCAAGTTTTCTTCAATGCCAATGTCAAACTGTAAAATGCACATCATCAACATTGCCGTCATCATTATTCCTTATCCCAATATTGGGGTCTGAAATATGAATCCTATTTCTCTTAAGCTCACATCCATATTGGGGATTGCCACTATTTTACACCCACGTACAATCTCACACAGCCCTCCTTTTTTCAAGGTTGGGATCTCTAATGCAAGCCTATCAGTTACAGAAGTAAAAGTTGACCACTTTGTTCAATATTTTGTAGCAGTCGACCTCTTTGCTTAGAAGTCTCGTGTATATCTCGAAGGACTTGATCGCTTAGTTTGTTGCTCTTGAGTCTTTGAGGAGGTTCTTCAATTCAAGGAGTATTAGAAGCTTTAATTTCATTGGATGTGTTTTGAGGCATGATAGATTAGCTTCAATGAGAAGGTTCAATCTCATAATCATGAATATGTATGGTTTATGAAAATTGTAGATAAATTGGATACCAAATGACCCTGTTAACATGCAAGTTTGGATACACACTCTAGGCTTGGCTTTGGCTCTGTGATTACTTGCTCATTTTAGCTTAGGTCAGCTTTGTTGGTTGGGCTTGACTTCGCTGATCTGTTTTACTTAAGACTACTTTTTATCAACCTAAAATTGAGTACTTTGCTTTGAGTTCTTGCAAAGCCTAGCTATCAGGTTCAAAGCTAGAGGTCACGGACATTCAAAGTACGCAGGCAGAATGGTTATTAGCAAGCGTTTAAACTTCTACAATGGGAGCAATACCGGAGCTCTCTTCAATGTGGAAAACACACCTAAGTGATTGTCATGTGTTTCTGTTTTTATTTTTATTTTTTTTCCTGAAAAGAGTAGCCCAAAATAGACACATGCACAAATAGCAGATAATGGGGGAATATCAAGCCCTTGTTATGGATACCAGCTATGTCTTTGTGCAAAGCAATATATTTGCAACCTGTTAGAATTAGTGTTGTTAATGTGGACAAATCATTATTAAATTATTGAATTTCTTGTTTATTAGATATGGTAACCTGTGAGATGGTCCAACATTGGTAGTCCACTAATCATATCTGAAAAATATATTTCTTTATAAATCTGGAATTATACTCTTTTCCTGGTTTGTTATTTCTGCAGACGGTTCGATTTAAAAATGAGCTGGAGCGTAACATTACTATCAAGCTTGGATATGCTAATGCAAAAATATACAAGTGTGAAGATGAGCGATGCCCTCGTCCTATGTGCTACAAGTATGGTGATCTCTAGGACCTAAGGTTCTTATCTTTTCATTGTTGCTCGGATTTTCATTATTTATGTTTAAAATTTGTATGCAGGGCGTATGGCAGTGGAAAAGAAGATAGTCCTCCATGTGATGTCCCAGGATTTGAAAATGCAAGAATGAAGCTACTTAGACATGTCTCTTTTGTAGATTGCCCGGTAAGGTGATTGGCCTTTAGACGTTAATGTCAATGTATATATCAACTAGAATATTGTGACATGGGCATAACCACTGGTCTATATTGGATGAGAGCGATTGTGTTAATTTACGTTTTTTGATCCATTAGTTTCTTTCGGAATCTAACTTTTGATTACACAACAGCGTGAATTTTCTTAACTCCATGTTTGAGTTCTTTTTACCCTCTGCAGTGAATTGTGAATCTGCAGTATGAGCTTTCTTCTAGTGGACATATGCAAAATTATTGAGTGAGTAGACAGCTGTATTCTTAATCATTTTTATCAAGTTAAGATCATAACTTGAAGCAAGATTGAAGAACAGAAGTTAGGTCTGGAAAACTAGTTGCTTGAGTTGAAAGTGGATAACATTTTACGAAAACCATTGAATGGTTGAAGGATCTAATGGACAGAAGGTGGGTGAGCCATAAGGTATCCATTGAGGTGAGATATTGGCTTTCGAGGGTTGAGTCCCGTCGACCAAAAGGTTAACAAACTACATAATCAACCAATAATATTATGAATTGATAAAAGACAATTAGAAAAATGGGGGAACTGATAACTCAATATCGTCATGTTTTTAGCATATCGAAACTGTTAATTCATGATTTATCTGTCCAGATTACTGTCAAAATTCCAATTTGAAGGTTTTTTTTTTTTTTTTTTTTCTATAAGCAAAATTTTTATTGAAAAGAGGACAAGGAGTCCTCAAGAGACGAAACAGCAAAAGCAAGCCCATAAGGCAACAAGAAAAAGAGTAGAGAAAAGAAAGAAAAACAAGGACAACCCAAACTAACAAGAGGATCACCCTTTACACACGAGATCCCACTGAAAGAAGAAGTCTTCAAAGGAATACCCCCCTGAACTCAGAAAAAAGCTTACACCAATAAAACAATAATTTCATAACATAATCCACACGAAGTTTAGTTTACAAAGTCGGTCACTAAAAATTTTATTTATGTAAACTACGTTTGTATAAAGATGTAGAGTGGAGACTAACCAGTGATAAAACTAATTTCTGCACTAATTCTTATTTGTGTATATTCTGTGCCATAGTTGCCTCATTTACTGCTCCCAATGACACTAATTGCAAATTTGCATTGAGGGCCTTGTGTGTCTATATTTGTGGTTTTCTCTCTATAGTGGATCTGAAATTTTTTATTTTGCTTTTCTATCATTTAGGGTCATGATATTCTTATGGCTACCATGCTCAATGGAGCAGCTATTATGGATGGAGCATTACTTCTGATAGCCGCCAATGAGAGTTGTCCCCAACCTCAGACTTCCGAGCATTTGGCCGCTGTTGAAATTATGCGCCTCCAACACATAATCATCCTTCAAAATAAGGTTGATCTTGTTCAAGAAAATGTAGCCATCAACCAACATGAAGCTATCCAGAAGTTTATTCAGGTCAGTTTTCTTGAACCATAACTGATGCAATATATATATATATATTTTGCTAAGCAAGCAAGAGATTATATACTTCTATTTGTTTATTTTACTGTTTTGAGTTAAATTGCAAACGTGAATTTTGCAGAAAACGGTTGCCGATGGAGCACCAGTGGTTCCAATATCTGCACAGTTAAAATATAATATTGATGTTGTATGTGAGTACCTTGTAAAAAAGATCCCAATCCCAGAAAGGAACTTTGTCTCACCACCCAATATGATAGTAATTCGATCTTTCGATGTGAATAAGCCGGGGTCCGAGGTTGATGAGATTAAAGGTGGTGTTGCTGGTGGAAGCATCCTTAGGGTATGCTGTTAATCCATTACTTTCAAAGATAGGTATCTAAGGTATATTTTGACAAGGATTTGTGGGAATCCTATTTATAACTGGCCGATAATTCATTATGCACATGCAGGGTCTGGAGATCTACTTTGCGATCCAATCCACTGGATTGGACGGTCCAAACCATCTATCTATCAATTTGTCTCTTGACTATTTACATTCTTTCTCTTGTTTTCTGGGAAAAATGCAACATAATGAATGGTTACATTATCCAATTAGGTGGATTTTCTCTTTTAGAGACCTAAATCATGGTTACAAAACCCCGTTTGACGTCTCGCCTCGTCCATGGATGAGACCGAGTTATCTTGGATGAGCCAACTCATTTCGGATGAGATAAAACCCTTTTACTCGTTTTACAATTATTTACTCATATATTTATATGAGAATAATTATAATTTTTTATTATAAAATAATGTTGATTAGAAGATGTTTAATCTTAAATCATATTTATTTTGATAAATATGTATTTAAATTACAAAAAAATTATTATTTTAATTAAAATATACAAAATCCTCGTTGACTTGGCTGAGTTTTATTGATTTGGACGAGATTTTCAAAATCTCAGCAGTCATCTCGTTTATCTCATGAGATTCGGCACAGTTGAGACGCCTTGTCTATTCGCCTCGTTCATGAACGATACCGAGATGACTCGGGCTAGTCATCTTAGTCTTGGATGAGATTTAAAACCATGACCTAAATGGGTCTTACCAATTTGCTGGTTCTGATTCAGCTGTATGTGCTATTCCTTCAGAAACCGGTTCAAATTTCTCACGAGTCCTGATATCCCTGTAAATCTATCATGCTTTAAATGTGGGAGCTGATGTGTTTTGGTAAAGTTTGCCTTTTTGGATCTCATAATAAGTTCTCTATGAATCACAATTAAAACAAGTTTGTGTTGTGCAGGGTGTTTTGAAAGTGAATCAATTTATTGAGGTCCGCCCTGGAATTGTAGTAAAAGATGAGAATGGTAACATCAGGTGCACTCCTATATATTCAAGAATAGTTTCACTGCAGGCTGAACAAAACGAGCTGCAGTTTGCGGTGCCTGGTGGTCTCATTGGGGTTGGCACCACAATGGACCCTACTTTGACTCGTGCTGATAGGCTGGTGGGTCAGGTTCTTGGGGAGGTTGGATCACTCCCTGAAGTTTTTGTTGAACTCGAGGTAAGAAACTGAGCCTGCAAATTAATTTTGCTGTTCTGAATTAACTGTTATTCACATGTACGTGTGTGGCTTTGTGTGCATGCGCGATGTCCATAAGCTTTTTGAACCAACACCTTGGTTGTAAACATTCACACGTACAAAGCAAACCAGCTCAAAATTGAAATAAAAACAATGAGCAATTTTCTTAAGTTACTATAACAGCCTTACCCAAAGATTTGGGGTCAGTTAAAAGGATCGTGTTTCTCCATTCCCCTTTGTCTAGTAGTCAAGTTTTCTGGTATTGAAAGTTGGTTTGTAGCTACGTTGACTATCTCGATCTGTGTTCTTTGGGTCTTCCCCTTGCTCTTTTACAACCAACAACTTGGATATTTCTTCTCAATTTGCCTTATTTGATCATGTCCTAACCATCTGAATTGACTCTCTCTTGGTTGATTGCCTATTGGAGATACTCCACATTTTCTTGAATTAGTTTATTTCTAATATATCTTTTCTCGTCTTTCCAATCATCTATCTCAACATCCTCATCTTTGCTTGGTTCAATTCATTAATATGATGCTTCTTGATAGTCCAACAGTTGGTCTTACTACCATCTTATAAATTTTTTTATATTTAATTTGATTGGTACGCATCTGTCATGTAACACTCAGGAGGCACACCTAACTTTAATCATCCAACTCTGATTCTATGGACAGCATTTTCTTCAATCTCTCCTTCCTTACATATAATTTTTTTTTTGATAAGTACCTTCCTTACATATAATAGACCGGAGATAATGTAAGTGGTCGTCCAATGGTGTCTTTAGACCATCAATTTTTACTAAACAAAACCCCCTTAGTGAGTACTAAATTTACACTCCAAATACCCAATATTGGTTTTAGTCATTCTAAAGTCCTTGGGTTCCAACATCTCTCTCCATATATATGAGTAGAATTTTCTTACATTACTAAAGAAAAATGTAAGAACTGATAAAAGAAATTTCTCTATGTAAAAGTACTATATTGACATAAGAGAAATACTGGTTCCCTGGGCTGGTCTCTCTTTTTCTTTTCTGTCTTTTTTACCCCTTCGTTTTTCAAAGAAAAACTGATTTGCAAGGTAAAATTTCTATGCTCTCCCCACAAGTAACTATCTCATCCCCTAGGAAAGTCCTTTGACGGGTAGAATGTGTTCTCACACATGCATGACAGTGGTTTACAAATGCATCTGCTCCCAAAGTGCGAGTTTGTGGTTTGAGAGGGCGACCATCTCATAATGCCAGCAGTTATAGTTACAACGGCCCTGAATCCTTGGTTGTGCATTGTGGATACTCATGTATTTGAAAATATGCTTCAATTATTAATAGCTTGCTTGTTGATTCTGCAAATAAATTACCTTATCCATGTGTCCTTGACTAATGGAGAGGAAGGTGGGTTTGAATGTTTGAAGACATGCCGAAAAAGCCCAAGATTGTTGTTCCATCTTTTACCCTGAGAGCGTTGCATTACTTTATCTTACATGTGCCTAGTAAAATTTTGTATAAAAATGATGAATGAGTCTATTGCTCTTGAATATTTTCAGGTTAACTTTTTTCTTCTAAGGCGGCTTCTTGGAGTCAGGACAAAGGGTACAGAGAGGCAAGGAAAAGTCTCAAAGCTGGTGAAAGGTGAGATACTTATGTTGAACATTGGGTCCATGTCAACGGGGGCTAGAGTAATTGCTGTGAAGAACGATCTCGCTAAGCTGCAACTCACATCTCCCGTGTGCACTAGCAAAGGGGAGAAGGTTGCTTTAAGCCGGCGGGTTGAGAAGCATTGGCGTCTTATTGGATGGGGCCAAATTCAAGCCGGAACCACCCTAGATGTCCCACCCTGTCCCATCTGAGTAAACCCCACCTGCAGAGGAAAGAAAAAAGAGAGAGAAAACAGTACTCTGTAACACAACACAAACAGTTTGGAGAAAATGTGGGAGGGAAGGCAACTACTAGGAACAATTTTTGTTAGGTGGAGAAGAAAACATGGTTTGATTTCTATTATGTTTTTTGTTTTTTCTTTCATTAGACTAAATGATATGGAGTGTTCGAGTGAATTGGGTCTGAGGAGTAAATTTTTTCCCAATTATGTTATGGAAACTTTACTATCAGGTACTTGGGATATGTCACTTTTTGTTATTGTTGTTTGATCATACTGCAATTTTTTTATTTATTATCTACACATTTGGATGCTGTCAATTGGGATTGCCTGGTATTTCAAGTCTTTTGAATCTTGACTTAGGCAATGTGTTGTGTGGCCCGCCTTTTATTCTCAAACCTTTTTGGTTTTTCTTCTCTGGTGGATTCCCATTTTGTGCTTTGCTCCAAACTTCTGGAAGAGCTATTATGTGGGAGAGTCATTCTTCTAAAATGCTCATTTAGTTTGTTCGGACCTTAGTGGAGCTGGTTGTGGCTTAGGAGGTTGTGGGTGGATGGGCTTGATAATTAAACCTTTGGTTCTTAAAGAGTTGTTCTTATTGAAAAGTGCATTTGCATACAGGCCAGTTTTATTTTTATTTAATGGATTAGTTTGAAGATTTCATTAGATTTCTAGACCCTTGGAGTCTCTCTATATCGCCTTTTTTGTGAAGTTAAAAAGACTGAAAAGGTAAAAGAAGTTGAATTTGACTACAGTTTGGGAATTTGAATATCATATTAAAGGAAGCTGAGGTTAGAGTGCAGGTGCTAGAAAAAGAGCTTGCAGAGTTAGATTGGAATCATAGTATTTATGAAAATTATCAGAAAGCAAATAATGACTACTCTGTGATTAGTAAGGACATTGAGGCAAAAGTCTAGAATTCAATAGTTGAAAGAGCGTGACTGGAAGCTAAGATTTAAAGCTCAAGAAATTGTATCCGTAAGATCAAGAGTGCAGATGGGACGTGGATTGAAAGTCCTGATGATGAGATAGGTTCCCATTCAGCAAATCTGGTTATGCATGGCTCATTATAAGGGTATTGATCTAGTAATTTCACAAGATGAGTGTTGATCTAGTGAGCATGGTGGATGAGGAAGAAATTTTCAAAGCAATTGTGTCCATGAATATAAAGTGGAGTAGGAGGCTAGATGGTTTCTTGGGCAAGTTCGACAAATCTTCTTGGAACATTATTACAGTGGATTTGATAAGTGCTGTGCGTAATTTCTTCCTGGAAAGAGTCATAATTTTTTTTTTTCTAATTTTTGTTCAAGTAGCATTCGCAATTTTCTTTACAAAATAATTTCCAAGATCTCAGCTAATAGGTTGGGAAGGTTTTTACCGAGCATTATCTCAAAAGAGCAGCAAGCCTTTGTCAAGGGACGGAATATTTATATCATTAAATTATCGATCTCATGAGATTTTCGGTGGTTCGGATAAGAAAAAGAGAGGAAACAATCTAGCTTTAAAGCTGGATATGTCAAAAGCTTATGATAGATTGGAATGGAGGTTCCCTTTCTCAGTTCTAGAGAAATTCGGGTTTTCCCATGCTTGGATTAATTTAATCAAAGGATATCGTTATTGTACTTCAAGAGGTCTCCATCAAGGTGATCCTTTGTCTCCTGCTTTATATATTATAGCGGAGGAGGCTCTTAGCAAGGGTTTGAGGAGACTGGTGGTGGAACGATACAGTGGCTTGAGGGTGGCTCAGGTTCCTTCTCACCTTTATTTGCGGATGATTTATTAATCTTTTGCAAGGCTACAAAGAAGTCTTTGTTATATTTTGTGAGAATTTATTGAGCCTAATTATGAAAAGTCTTATAGACACTGTCTGGATGTGGAGAAGAGTACATTTTTTTTTTTGTAAGGATGCAAACTCAAGATGCATTAATATTGTTCGAGAATTTTTGGTTTCTTTGAAGGTAGCTTGCCAACTAATTATCTTGATGTTCCCCTTAGTGTAAGAAGGTTTACTCGTGAAAGTTTTGAGGCTTTTTGATGGAGAAGATTGGAAGGAAAGTTGAAGAATGGAAATTCAAACTCTTTTCGGAGGGAGGAAGACTAATGCTTCTCAAGCATAGCATGTTCTATCATTGATTCCAAATTTATTTGTTCTCTATTTCTCTCTTGCTTAATATGTTACAAACACCCTTGAGTCTCAATTTGCAAAATTTTTCTGGGGTGATGGTGTTAAAGGTAAATGAGGGTTAGTTGGGAAAAATTAGCTAAACTAGTCGATGAAGGAGGCTTGGGAGTGCGTTGTCTAGCTGTTGTTCACAAAGTTGGGAAGCTTAAAATGTGTTTGGAGAATTAGTTATGATGGATTATGGGTGCAATTACTGAAAAATAAATATATGAAAGACGATCTGTTTGGACTGCTTGGGTTTCCTCTCAGAGTTCTAAGATATGGTCTTCAACGTGTTCATATGCAACCTGGCAATTGTACAGATGATGTCCATTGGCTAAGTTCTTTCCTTTTATCACTTCAAAGGTCTTGTGGGAGTGTTGGGAAATGGCAGCTCGGATTTTGCGAAAATTCAAGAAAAGCTGGGCTCTGATGCGGTCTTGTTTTTGTCCATAGGCCTTTAATGCTAGGAGTAATGCTAATCGTTTCGTTTGGAAACCAAATCCTTCAGGTAGCTCCTCTTCAAAATTAGCGTGGGAAGTAATTTGCACCTCAGAAATGTTTGTTATCGTTGATGCTTAGCTGGTGTTCATCTTGGTGGAGATCGCAGTATGGGCGCTGTAAGCAAAATCCTTACTTTGGATTGTTTGTTGGGTGATTTGGTTACTGCGTAGTAAGGGCATTTTTTGAAGATGTAATAACTTTTGAAAGACCGAGTTTTAATTTAAGTGGCATTTTGGCTCAAACAAATTTGTCAGTTTTGTAACTTTTTTTGGAAGGTAGTCGAGGGTGATTGCAGATCCCTAACCGACGTAAAAAAAGAAGATATTACATTTCAATTTTTTACGTTGGGTCTGCCATTGGCAACCTCCCTAATAATACAAACTAGAATGTCACAGCATTACAGCTCTCACTATCCTTGCAATGCTTCTTAACACCCATCTTGCTTACCACCTCTAGAGTAAGACAATTACGCTAAATAGAAAGTGTAAGGGCATCTTTTATTGCCTTACATGGATTAGACCACTAGATGGGTGGATCAAGGTGAACGTGGACGTTCAAGCTTGGGAAACCGAGGCGAAGCTGGTGGTGGTGTAATCGTGTGGAATAGTGATGGTCATCTTCTATGGGGCTAAATATCTGCTTTAATTTTGGAATTCTTTCTAATAATGTGGTTGGCTTTAGAGCTTTGGCTGAAGGTTTAAAACTTGGTGAATAAGGAGGTAAAAAATGTAAGTTTTGATTGAATCAGATTCAGCAATAGTATAAGTTCAGGCATTAAAGGGAGGAAATTATCCATTGCAGGTTGATTGATGTATGGGTAAGGGTGTCTTAAGGTGCTTGTTTGTAACATGTCTTGGAACATTTGTCCTGTTTAACTCTAGAGAAAGGAATATGTTGGCGAATTCATAGGCCAAATCAGATGGGAGTCATTTCCATTGGATGAAAGAAAAGCAATGTGTGGAGATCTTCTGAATTCATCTTACATTCGCCTGATGATTAATTTTGGGTGTGTCTCCCCTTTTTTAACAAAATTTAACCATACTTTTATTGTATTTGTCTATATAATTACTGAGCACAAACAAACAAAAAAAAAAAAAAAAAAAAAAATCTAGTTTTGAATGCTAACTGAGTAGTGGAAATGTTGGATATTCCAAAAATCTAGTTATGCGCTTAGTATGTAAGGATGCCAGAGGGCATGCCTATGATCGTTTGTAATCTTTCTTGTGGTTGGGGTCTGAATAATGAGATCTGACTCATTATTGATGATGATTACATGACCCTAATAGGGTTTATATAGAAACTAATAACATACTCTTAGATAAGATAAACACAATCAATTCAAATATTTAACTAATCTACCTTATCTAAATTTCCATAGATATGATTCAGTGTATTATTGTACACCTTCTTACAATGCTTCACATATAATATTCTAATATCCCCCCTCAAACTCATGGTGATCGAAGATCATTATGAGTTTGTTGAAATCTATCGCCTCCAAAAATGTAATTGTCGATGGAGAGTAGCCTACAACCAAGTGCTTGTTGATGAAGAAGTTGACCATCAAAAACCATTTCAATTTGTCAAATGCTTGTTGATAGAAAAAAAAAAAAGGTTATCCATCAAAATCCACTTTAATTTGCTAAATGTAGTGTCTGCCCAAGAACAAGGATATATCCATATGTATGGTAAAGAATGAGCAGTAAATGACTCAACTCAAATGGGCCTCCATTGGGCCATGTTTGGTTCAGAAAATGCTGAAACCTATGGATTTTAATTAGAAATGTAGCCTCGAACGGACCAGGAAAATGTGCTCAATGTCAGCTTCATGAGCTCGATCATTGACAATGACCTCTTTTGGACCTTGAAATTAGAAATGGGTCTCTATGGACCATTGATGAGCTTGATCTCTATGGATTCAGAGGCTCAGCTTTGGGTTATACCCACAAGCAATTTTATTTATTTTTTGCTTGCTACAAATGGATAATGGGCCTCCTGTGTTTGGGCTCAACTTGGGACGTCGGCATTCTGTGGATTGGTTGCTCAAAGTATTGGTTGTTTGTATGAAGTTTGGGCTTTTGAAATTGGTGCATGTGAGATGTACAAAATCCGTCTCAACCATTAGAAATGAGATTCTGTCTGGTGCTTCTTTATCTTCTTAGACTCTGAAAGAGTAAAGAGTACAATGACAGTACTCATCTTTGAATAGAAGTGGTTGGACAACAACAAAGCATTATCGAATACAGTTCGCCAGCAAGGATTCTTTAGGCAATGTTGAAAACTGGATTTTATTGATGATCTACAGGGTGGAGTCATGGATATGATCTAGTTGAGTAGAGCCGATGTATGACAAGCATGGTGGATGATTCTATTGGTTGTATTGGTGGGTGATGGAGATGATGGAAGTGTAGCAGAGGGGTAAATATCTGGTTAATGCAGTCTGTGCAAATGGAGATTTAGAGGGGGTTTGGTGGAGCAAAACATAGAAATGAAAGACGGACAAACGGACAGACTGCGGCATCTCCCGAAGGGCACCAAGATCTTAGATATTGACTGGAAGATCAATGGGTAGCTCTGATACTATGTTAACCAACCAATAACTCCAAAAGACCGATGTGTTGGAGAAGGGGAGAACTATGAGTATAAGAGGGTCACGGGACTTAACTTGTGTATGACTCACCCGAGAGTGGAGGAAAATATACACTCAACACTCCCCATCATCCATAAGGGTGGACATATTTGAACTCGTGACCTATACGAACCGAAGTGAAATAATGAGATTTGATTTATTCTTGATAATGATTACATGACCCTAATAAGATTTATAAAAAACTAATAGCAAATTCAAATCTCTAACTAATATATACTATCTAAATCTCTCTAAATCTTCATCGATAGGATTTGATGTATCATTGTACACCTTATTGTAATGTTCACAGGCGAGCGCTGGTGAAGAACGCAAGCAAAGCTGGAGCTTAGGCATTGTTATATTCCATCCAGAGAAAGGAGGCAGACCACATAGGGGGAGCGAACCGAAAAGCTCAGTTTTGCGGAGCGGACCAATCTTCCATACCACAGCACCTGACTGATTGAGTCGAATAGAATCTCATCCGGATAGAAATGGACAAATAGCGCTCAATAGCAAACTACGGAGATGCAGGATCAGAAAACCTAGTTTCTTCAGTCGATATAGTTGAATAATCAGCTGTTGATTCTGAATCTCCTCGTTTGCCGGGCCTACGTTTGCATATAATACTCTTAACCCCACTTTAATGTTAAAAACAAAAAAAAAGTGTTGTGCCCACTGAATATATATTACAAGTAAAAAAAAAGTTGAAATAATTGTTTACTCATCATCATTGTAATGAAATAACATAGACACATACGTTGGGTGTTGACTGCGTATCATTTCAGATGTCCAATCTTTAGGATTAACATAGAGGTCACTGTACACCGAAACCCAGTAGACTAAACACTTATACAAGTAGCACTCCTCAATAGAGCATGGTAACACTCTACGTACCACTCCACTCGCGAGTGCAATCACAACAAGAGCTGTAAAAGCCCTATCGGGTAATGTACTGCCAAAACCATTATAATGCATGTTTACACCGGACATGAATGCTGATAACATACTTTCGAGCGTAGTAAGGATAGATATGATTGCCGTAGGAAATAGAATTCAAGAAGTAAACCTAGTGGAGGTGATTTGCGTCATCACAAGAGAAATCATTGTGGTCATCAGGGGTGGAGCTAGTAAGGAGTTGGTGGGGGCAATTGCCCCCACAGAACTTTGAGACACCCCTATATTTTCAACTAATTACATGCCCCATTTGTCCCCACTCCCTCATCTCTTCAATTTTTTGTTGATGACATTACCTCTTGACCGGGGCTTTTCAAATATTAATTGGAAATGACTTAAATATCATTTTCTTCAACTTCTAACTAAAAATCTCGTAATTTCTCCTTAAAACCATTTATCTTCACTATACAACTAACCATAGTTTGCCCCCACTACAGGAAAGTCCTGGCTCTGCCCCTGGTGGCCATTGAGTAATACATTGTATCAGATCTAATGAATGCTTGGAAATCGTTATTATTTTGTTTACTTCTCCGTCTTTATTGTATCCTCTAGGCTATTGGAAGCCTGCGGCGAAGGTGACAGCGACAATGAGCGTTGCTACGACTAAAAGGTTGTTTATTTTATCCTTTAAAAAATTGGTTGATCTATATTCTCTCCTAGTACTATGATTTACAAGTTTCCGTAGGCTAGCTTTGGGGTTAGAGCATTGTGGACTTGCATGGTGAAGTAAGGTTACTAAAGTGAAGGCCTACACACAAAGAAGAATATTAATTAATTAATTATATAGAAAGATATCTAAATAATAGGATTTAATTTAAAATTACCACAACTTGTACAAAGCTTCTCATCTTGGTGTTCAGAACAACAATAATTAAGAATATGCCACAAGGAAAATGTTGAACTGACTGCACTTAACACTGCATTTGACATTGTGCTTATGTGGCAGTGTTTCCTGAATCATAGATTTTCTCCTTGAATCTCGAGGAAAATACACTATTGTTCAAGGGACAATGCCACGCCAGCTCAGTGTAGAGCGCAATCGGTTTAGAACGACTCTTTGAACAATTATGGACCGTCTGATGAGTTCTCAAACAAAATCTTAACATGCATTTTAAGCATATGCATTGCAAATAATAAATTACGATGGAAATTAATGGTGGATTAATCTTTCTTTGCATCATGGTAGGGGCAATTTGTGCTCGAAACCCTAATAAATGCATTCTAGCTAGGATTCATATTATGCATCAAGAAAAAAGTGAATCACATGAATCAACATTACTAAACAATTAGGAAAATGGGTACCATACCTTGAAACGATCGGTACCATTGTAACCTCCTAACTTTGCAATCTCTAGAGCAGTTAATCTTTTGTTATTTGATTAGGAGTTAGAAAGTTGTTTTAGGGCTCTATTTACAGAGACCCTAAAGTTGAATAATACATAAAATCCCCTAAATAGACATAATATTTGATAGTTCATGTTAAAATTTTTTTAAAAATAAATTATGAATTTTCAGACTAATTATGGTTATTTATATGTAATAGGTCAAAGTCGTGAGATTCAAAAGGATGAACTAAGACAATTGAAGACTCAAGACAAAATCACGAACTGATGACCAAAGTCAACGGGCCCATAAGCACCGCGACGTGATGAGCACCTTGGGTGGCGCAGTGATGTCAATGAACTTCATCTCAAGATTCGTGCAATGTTGAGGTGGTGTGATTTGTAATATTATACATTAGGTTTCAGAGTCCTTGTAAAACACAAAAGTGTTTCGAATTCTAAAGGAACCTTAATCTGACTTCTATAAATAAGAGATTAGCCAAAAGCTTAGGGATCATCTCTTCTCTTATAATCTCCTATCTTTTTTTAGGTTTTTAGGTTTATTTTCTGTTTAACCTTTGTAAACAGAAGGAGTACTCTACCAGTTTCAAGTCTAGATTAATAAAATGATCATCACTTTCTTCTTTATTCTCTTCTTTTTTTATTTTTATTTTGCCTTTATTATTCTTGCTATGATATGTGGCTAGACCTCCGTTAGAGAGATCGATGAAGGCCTAAGTAGGATCATCTTAGATAATTATTTGTTTCAATCATGATTCAATGCTCTATTGTGATACCAATTTATTAAGTAGTGATTATTAGATAAAATATTTATTCTCATGATTTTGATAGTTTAAGCTTAGATAAGTTCAAGTTAAACTATGCTTTGTTAGAGATTTGATATTTAATCTTTTAATTTTGTCTTATTAAATATCATCACATAATTTATGATTAATATTTGAATTAACAGATTTCATCTTTTGATCCAATAACATTAGTTTTATTAATTGGATCGAGATAATAAGTAAACAAATAAATTGATAGGGTGACTTATTGTTGTGGATTTGACTGATCTAATTATTTAAATTGTGATTTTCATTCTTGTTTATTTTAGAATAGTTTTAATTCAGTTTTCTTTAATACTTCTAATCATGATTATTTTTAAGTCGAAAAATTGTTGGATTAACGTTATTTCTTTGGATTGACTTTTGTTTGCTAAGATTTTTATATATTTTTGTTCTCTTATATTTTTATTGATAATCTGCACCGAACATTGTTCACGGCCATCAGATCTACTCCCGGATTCCTTACGAGAATATTCACTATAGAAGGGTGACAACTGATGGTGGCTTGATGCAGAGGTGTATTACCACTGTAGCCACTTTAGGTGCAATCGCCATATCCGAAAGAGAATAACTAGAAAACTAAATGGGTGGATGAAGGTGATTGTGGGAGTTCGAGTTTGGGAAATCGGGGCGAGGCTGGTGGTGGTGTAATCGTGCGGAATAGTGATGGTCATCTTCTATGGGTTACATATCTGCTTTTATTTTGAAATTCTTTCTAATCATGTGGCTGGCTTCAGAGCTTTGGCAGAAGGCTTAAACTTGGTGAATCGGGAGGTAAAAAATGTATGTTTTGATTGAATCAGATTTGGCAATAGAATAAGTTCAGGCATAAAAGGGAGGAAATTATCCATGACGTATGGGTAATTAAGAGTATGTTAAAGAGCTTGTTTGCAACGTCTTAGAACATTTGTCATGTTTAGAGAGAAAGAAGTATGGTGGCAAATTTGTAGGCTAAATAAGCTTTTAAATCAAAATCAGATGAGAGGTTTGAATCATTGGAGTCATTTCCATTGGTTGAAATTAAGAAAAGCGATGTGTGGAGATCTCCTGAATTTATCTTACATTCGCTTGATGTAATTTTCTTGGTGTACGTCCCTTTTTTCCAACATTTGTAACCATTCCTTTTTATTTATGAAATACTTTTGCTTGATTAGAAAAAAAAAATCAATGCTAACTCAATAGTGGTCAAGAATATTGGATATTCCAAACGAGGTGAGACTAATTTTATATGAGAGCTGCTATTGGCACCCCAACTTTTACTTATCACACCCCAATTTCTTAAATTATGTATCACACCTCTATTAAAGCTTAAAACACACTCTTCAACACATTATCAAGGTTTGGTCCAGAGTAATAATTGTTTACAATTATATATGATTAGACTCAAAGAAAATCCAAGAGAGAGCTCTTTGCACTCCAACTTTTACTTATTTTCTACCATTCATAAATTTTCTATATTCTAATTGGGGTGTAATAAGTAAAAGTTGGAGTGTCAATAGCAGCTCTATTTTATATTATGATTGTAAGATCTTTTACTATTAATAAAGGATGGTGTCCCATCAGCCTACAGTTGTTATACATTATATAAAAAAAATAAAAATGTAACAGGCATAAATGATGATTAAAAAAAAAAAAAAAAAAAGGAAAGAAGAAAAAAAGTGAAATGATTGTTTACCGATTATCATCCTTCTGGTAACAAAATAACATAGACACTTGGGTTAGGTGTTGTTGACAGGCTGTCCTTTCAGATGTCCAGGGCCTACAATTCAGTGCATTAAGGACCAGTAAATACCCGTACCAGCAGGATAAAAACCCGGGCCAGTATGACGGATCAAGCCCGAGCAGCTCAACCATGGCTGTAAATATTGGAATAAGGAGAAGGCAAGTGAATACATTATCGTCAACAACATTTTTATGCATCAAGCTTTTGTTTCCGGATACTGCCACGTTTACACCTGACAAGAATGCTGTTGTCATAAAGGCGAACGCGAGATACAGAAAAATGCCTGCCACCAAGAATAGTATTGGAGAAATAAACCTATTGGTGAGTTGCATGAACATAAGAGCAACCACTGCGGTCATTGAGAAATACATTGCTTTGACGTCACTGTTAACGAAGTTTTGGAAATCGGTATTATTTGCTAGAAGGATCCTGATGTTTACTTCTTTGCCGTGTTCATCGTATCCTTTAGGCAATGTGAAGCCTGCCGTGAAGGTGACAGTGGCAATGAGCACCGCCACGAGTAAAAGGACATTTATTGTGTTATCGTTGGAAAAATTGGTTGATATTGTATTTGCTCTCCTATAGTTATGAAATAGTTTACGCAGGCCAGCACTGGGTTTAGACCATGGTGGACTTGCATAGCGTAATAAGGTCGCTAAAAGCAAGGCCTGCAGTGCATACAAAGAAGAATATTAATTATATAGAAAGATACCTAATAGGATTTAATTTAAAAACACAACTTACTATATACAAAGCTTATCTTTTTGCCTGGGTGAGAAAGAGGTGGAGCTAGTAAGGAGTTGGTGGGGGCAATTGCCCCTACAAAACTTTGAGACACCCCTATATTTTCAATTAATTACATGCTCCATTTGTCCCCACTCCCTCACCTCTCTCCCCATTTGCCCCCACACCCTCATCTCTGTCTAATTTTTGCCCCTACAGAACTTCAAGATACCCCTATATTTTCAATTAATTACATGTCTCATTTGTCTTCATTCCTTCACCTCTTTCCCCATTTGCTCTTACACCCTCACTTCCCTCCAATTTTTGCCCCCACAGGATTTTCAGATGCCCCTATATTTTCAACTAATTACACGCCCCATTTGTCCCCACTTACTCACCATTTCAGTTTTTTGTTGATGACATTGCCTCTTGACCGAGACTTTTCAAATATTAATTGGAAATGGTCTAAATATCATTTTCTTCAACTTCTAACTAAAAACTTCTTAATTTTTCCCTAAAATCATTCTTCTTCACTAAACAACTAACCATAGTTTGCCCCTACTACAGGAAAATCTTGGCTCCACCCGTCTCTATCTTATTAATGTTTTATAAGCTTCACCATAACACTTTTTTAATTAGTTGGATAATTCGAATTGAACCACACATCCAAAAATGCATTCAATGTCTTAGATTATAAGCCACAAATCTGCCTATGGATAATTACATCACTTTAATTTTTCATTTTATTATTTTTGAAAATGTTAGATTCCAACTCCTTCATCAAACAAACAACTAAGATAAGAAGAATAACGAATATTTCCTAAAAATACATACTAATCGCCTAGGAATCAATACAATTTTTTTTTCTAGGGGTACATTTTTCTTCAAAACCTATATCATCTCAACCGTCGATTTGACGGAGACCCTCAATGTGAGGCTAAACTTTTATTTGAAAATATGAATAACATGCTCCATTTGTCCCCATTGAACTTTTAGACACCCCTATATTTTCAACTAGTTACATGCCCCATTTGTCCCCACAAAACTTTGAGACACTCCTATATTTTCAACTAATTACATGCCCCATTTGTCCCTACTCCCTCACCTCTTCAATTTTTTGTTGATGATATTGTCTCTTGATTGGGTCTTCTCAAATATTAATTGGAAATGACTTAGATATCAATTTCTTCAACATCTAACTAAAAACCTTTTAATTTCTCCCTAAAACCATTCATCTTCACTATACAACTAATCATAGTTTGCCCCTACTACATGAAAGTCCTGGCTCCACCCCTGGTGAGAAACAACATTAAAATATGCCACAAGGAAAATGCCGAACTCACTACGTTCAATACTGCACTTGACACTGTGTTGATGTGCAGTGTTTCCACAACCATATATTTTTCTCCTTTTATCTCAAGAAAACAAATCTATAGTTCAAGGGACCATGTCAGAACAGTGTCAAATGCAGTGTCAAATTGCGTAGAAATTAATGGTGGATCATGACCACAGGATTCATATTCTGCATCAAGAAAAAAAGTAGGGTCACATGGATACCATACCTTAGAACGAGAGATACCATTGTAACCTTCTGACTCTGCAATCTGTAGAGCAGTTAATCTTTCCTTGTTCGTGGCCTTGACATCTACTCTCGGATCCTTTACGAGAAAGTTCACCATAAAAGGGTCACAACTGATTGTGGCTTGATGCAGAGGTGTATTACCCCTGTCATCCTTTTCATTTATAAGCCCCTCAAGTTGCCTCATTTTCAAAATACGTGAAACCAACCTGAACCAACTATGCTCGACTGCAATGTGAAGTATATTCTGACCTTTGCTGTTATGCAAATCCTTCATATCTGGGCAGCATCGAAGCAACTCATTAATAATGTCAATGTGGCCATTAGCTGCTGCCACATGAATTGGGGCAAAGCCGTATTTGTCTTGGAGATAGGCCGTCGAGGTATCACATTTCAATAGTTGTTCAACCATCTTATTGTAACCCAGAGTTGCTGTAAAGTGCAAGGGAGTTCTCTTGTTGTCATCTGCTTCGCTGAGTAGTCCTTCCTTCTTCTTTAGTAGCAACTTAGTGATGTCTTACATAAAGAATGGAAATTATCAACAACAAAATCCCAATATTGTTAGTCTTTACAAAATAAGATGAAAAAATAAATTTGTAAAATAGAATAGTACATTCCATATTTGAGTGCATCCAAGCATTTGTTAAAAAGTTCAGTAAGTAACAATTCAACTATTTGGATACTTAATTGAATTTGAATTTCTTACTTACTTCATAGAGATTGGTCAGTAGGGCACAAATGGTTAGATCCAGGTACATCTAGATCTTAATCTATCTAGGATTATCTAGAATTTCTTACTTAAATATCTTTTCAATATAGACCAAAAAAAAACCAAAAAACAAAAAACAAAAACCAGTAAAATTAAACCGAAGCATTCCACTTGGCCAAGTTTTGAAAAACACGGCCAAATTGATAAATGTGGGTCAAATTCCTTCGACCGATGAGTCAAATAAGTTAAGACTGAATGTGAGGTACTCCTTGTCCTTGAAGGCCTGAAGCTTGCTTCTTCATCTCCAAAGGAAGAAGTTGGTTATAGAATTTGATTCTTCTCTTCTAATAAGATGTTCGAATGGTGGCGCAAACATCCCATGGAAGCTTGAGCATGTTTTTCAAGGGATCTTTAATGACCAAATATCAGTGGAATGGAAAGGAAATCATATATATGGAGAGAAGGAAAGGTTCAATTTGCTTATTTTAGCAAAAGAAAAAGAAAAAGAACAAAAACTGTCATGAAACCATGATAGTTTTACTCCAGGTGAAGGTAGGTGTGAGTTTACCTTGATTTTCATGAATTACGGCAGCGTGCAAAGCGGTCCGTCCATCTGGGCCGGAGTGAGCATAATGAGTATTATTTAAGATTTCTTTAACGATATCTAGTGCATCTAGTGCTGGTCTTTCGACCGCCAAATACAATGGAGACTCCCAATCATTATTGATAGAACATAGCAGTTCCGGGTCCTCCGCTATAAGCAATTTCACCACCTCAAGGTGGCCATTTCTTACAGCCTCATGCATTGCATTGTTGTTCTCCACATTCCTCTCTCTCAGAAACTTAAGTGCTTCGCTTCTTCCAATCTCAACATCTCCAGAATAATATCTTTTTACACAATCAATAAGAGATCTGAGTATTTCCAAATGTCCAGCTCTTGCAGCGACGATGAGTGGGGTGTCACCATTTGAATTTGATTTACTGAAAAGTTCTGGGCACAGGTCACAGATCTTATTAGCAAAGTTCAAGTGTCCGAGTCTTACTGAGATGTGAAGTGCCGTGTCCTTGATGGGGGTTACTTGAAAGAGGATAATTCTGTTTTCCTGTGCAAGTACAGTAAGAAAGGCCACGTTGCCCGAAGTTGCTACTCCGAATAATCTAGGATCCATGGCTTCTACTTTATGCTCGGAAGTAAACGAGGTATCTTGGAAGAACTTTGAAGAAGTAGAGAGGCAATTAAACTTTCAACTAGAGAGAGACTAATAGAGCAACTGATTTCTTGGCTCGATTAGGAGCTAGAGAGAGGAATTTTATGTAATTGAGGATGAAGGTGTCATGCCTCAAGAGTTCATGAGAATCATTCTAGACGATGTAACATGAAAAAAAGAAGTGCTGCAAGAACATTAAAAGAGTACCCTATTTATATTCGAACCTTTTTAATTGTTGATTTATTTGGTAAAATCATAAATAGTAATAATTATATTTATTTTCATCTATTTGATTAAAACTAAAGAAAAAAAAATACAAAAAATTAAATAATTAATCGAAGGGTAGTAGCTGTCAGAAGTCAGGATGTTTGACTAGTGGGGACTAAGTATTAACGATGGTCGACCTACAAGAAGAAGAAAGAGAGCGCAGAGCAGCAGCAGCTTTTGGCTTCTTTTGAGGGTGCATGTGCTTACTGAATAATTGAGGTGGTGGTGGGGTATACTATGGTACCACCAATTATTGAGAATAATTCTAGTGGCATCCCAGATTTTATTTATTACAATTCAATTAAATTAAATAAGTTGAATGATATTTTTCTCCCTTTTAATAATTGAGGTGGTGGTGGGATATAGTACAGTACCATCAATTATTGAGAGTAATTCTATTGGCACCCCAGATTTTATTTATTACAATTCAACTAAATTAAATAAGTTGAAAGATATTTTTCTCCTTTTTAGTATAAAGAAATTAATGAGAGAAGAGCACAGCATCGTCATCATTAAGTTGGTGCAGAATTGGAGTAGATGATCACGTTGGTTGATGTTCTCTCTTAGGATTGTTGTTGTTCGTGGTATTTCTTTTTTTTGTCTTATACAATTTTAATTTATTAGTGTATTAAGAGAACATCATGACGTGGAAATGTTGTTCTAATTTTAAATAGCGTGTTAGGTTTAGCTGTGTATGATAAATAATTTAAATAATTAAAGTGTAACAAATAGAAGCTGGGCTGCCAATAGAAGTTCCCATTATTAAAACTCTCATTTTTATGGTCAAGAGTCAAGAGTCAGACCATAGTTTTAAAAGTTAAAACTCGTGGAGTCCAATCGGTTGGGAAATGACCAAAATCAGGTCATGAAATAAGCTTAAAGCGCTTATATTAATTTTATTTAATTAAAAGTTTAAAAATAATCTTTAAATCATTATAAATAACAGTTATATTTATAAAAACAAAATTAAATATATAATATCGATAAATTTAACTACTTGAGAAAGAGAGATTAGACTTCTGTCGGATCAGGTTTTTATTATAATCTCAATATTAGGATCCAATACAATCAGATCAGATCTAGTACAATCAGTCATCATGATAGGTGATTTTTAGCCATTGGATTTGAGTGGTTAATTTACTGGTTGAAACCAAGGGATAGAAATCACCATCATGATATGTATATCAATCAGTGGGCCTTAAGGATTATGCCAGGTGGCAATAAAAGGAGATTACTTCTGACTCTTGATGCCTAGTGGGAATTGGGATCTTGTATATGTTTGTTCACATTTTTGCTGCTCAAAAGCACTCCTGCCATCTATTGACCAATTTTTTACTCTCAATATAAACAATTATGGCGAACGAATTTAGAGGCAAAACATTTAAAAATGAACTCATGACAATTTCAATTTAACCAATTAAAAAGAATTTTTTTTACTAAGTGGACTATCAAGAGAAGTTCTAATACTTAACGGTCTTGGTGGATGATTTTCTTTCTAATTAGTTATTGACTTTTAAGGGTTAGCTAAATAGTACATATAGTAAATCCCTATTTTCTATTAGTGCTTGAACCTTATCCTAAACATTTTTCACGATTGAAATGTTAAAACTACTCTAATCATTCAAACTCATTATCTTTGCTCAAAATTTTTTGATTTCCAACATCCCAGTCAAGTTTTGGAGATACCATTCTGATGAAAATGATTTGAGAAAGAGGAAGAAGTCATTTTCAAGGATTTTAATATGTATGTAAAAAAATATGGGTTTTCAATTGTTTTGTTTCATTTTTAACTGAAAATTGATGAAGGATGGTTCTTTTGGTTTAAAATCATCTACACAAATCATTATATCAAATTTGAAGCAGATCTTTCCACGGATTTCAATTGGAAAATCTCAGGAAAAAAAAAAAACGAGGGGATTTACAACATCGAGTAAGACAATTATATTTAAGTTCAATATTTTTATCGTCGAGTTCGACATTTTTTTTAAAATTGTCGAACTCAACAATAATTAAAACTCGTGAGCTTGAAAATTATTTTTAAAAAAGTCGAACTCGACGCTGTAAAATCCACCCGTTTTCATTTTTTCGAGTTTTTCCACCTAAAACACGTAAAATGATTGACTTAAAATTTAACATAACGACTTGTGTAAATGATTTCAAACCAAAAGAACCATCATCGATCAATTTTCATCAAATTGGAATTGTCGGAAATGATTGGAATCTTCATTGGAAAACCTAAGTATATGAAGGGGATGAAAAAGGGGTAATTCCGATATTTCAAAAATATTATAACCTAATATGAGGTTGAAGGACCATTAAGAAAAGAAAATTTTACTAAATGAACTATTAAGAGAAGTCCAAAAACTTAGGGACTATAAAGAAAATCTTTCACCAGGTATCTGTAGACACCCCAT
The DNA here is from genome assembly GCF_017979445.1 of Akebia trifoliata. Lineage (NCBI taxonomy): Eukaryota > Viridiplantae > Streptophyta > Magnoliopsida > Ranunculales > Lardizabalaceae > Akebia > Akebia trifoliata. Next base: position 45,199,900 of record NC_141385.1, on the reverse strand, counting down.
TTTTGCATCTGCCTAATTCGACAATTCGTCACCCGGTTACCGTGAATTCCTAATGATGATCGTAAAGAATTCGAAGGCTTGTGAGTACTGTCCCTGATTCCCTTAGTTTCCACTCTTTTCATCTCTCTTACTCGTTTGCGACTCGACATAGAAATTTACGCACGCTTAGGATCGCCATACGCCAAACCCGATTTAGTAAGCACGTACGCTTAGGTTCGCTACACAGTTTGATGACCTAGAGACCTCGCTACGCTAGGAAAATATGACTTTGAAATATAGAAATAATCACGTTGAAACTGAAAGAAACTTCACGTTAAAATTCGTAAAAATCTACAAAAATTGACAAATGACAAAAATACCCTTCATGAATTTCGGACTTCCGAAAGATCTCGAAACTACTTCCATCGCACTCAGAATATGATTTCGAGTCTAACGGGACCTAAACCGATGAAAACAGAGAAATTTAGAAAAATTCATAAAAATGATAGAAATGCCTCTCGACCTCCAAACTCAACTTAGAGACTTCGATCGTTAGGAAAATGTAACAAAATCAAATTTAATCAAAAATTCAATTTAAATTTAAAAATAATAATAATAAAAAAATTCAAATTAAAACAATTAAACAATTCAAACAATTAAAACTAAAAATTAAACTCAAATTAAATGTTAAACAATAAAAAAATTAAAATTAAAATCAAGTAACAATTAAAATTAAACGTTTAAAATTAAAAATTAAACAACCGACAAAATCAAAACGCAATCAAGAAATTAAATCCAATCAAAAAATTTAAATTAAATAAAATTTTTTAAAATCGATCAACCAAAATTCTAATTAACCAACCATTAAAATTAAATCAACAAATTTAAAAATCAACTTCAATCGATCAACCAAATAAAATATAAATCAAATGACCGACTAAAGCTCAAAATAAAAATAAAATTTAAATTTAAATTAATGAAATTTAAAACAAAATTAATCAATCCATAAAAATCCAAAACGAAAATAATTAATCAAAACTTAGTTCAAATCGACCAATCACAACTCGCTAATAAGAGATTACCAACAAAGTGAGAAGCATGGGATCGCTACTCTCATATTCTCAAAACAAGGGAAAGAGAAATACGTGTTGATTGAAAGAAAAAAAGAGAAAGCAAATAAAAAAAAATTAGAAAGAAAAAAAATAGAAGAAAACGAGAAATAGAAACTGAGTTTCTATATAAAGAAGGGCGTTCCCTTCTTCTTGGGGGTCTGGAATCTTCGGCTAAACACAGCCCTCTCCTTCATCTCTTCTTCTCCATTGGGCTGAACGAAGATCTTTGGTGGTCTCTGCATTGATTCTTCTCTCCTTCAACTCTCTCCTTCAAGTCTCTCATTCTTCTCTACTCACGTCCCTCATCTCCCAACTACTCTAACAGCCCCTGCAACACAGCCATCCCCCCTCCTCCACGTCTCCATTAAAACCTGTAAATCACTTCTCACTCACCTCTCCTCCAACGACCTTGCTGTACCAACGCCCCAGCCACCTTCATACAGCCCTTGCTGCACCATAGAACACCTCATTCTCTTCTCCATTAACGCCCCAACCACCTTCATACAGCCCTTGTTGCACCATAGGACACCTCCCTCTCTTTTCCATTAACGCCCCAATGATCTTTTCCATCTCTCCAATCTCTGCAATGCAGTCCCATTCCCGCCATTAAAAGTCCAACCGCCCCTCTCCTTGCTATCTTTGACACCTCAAATCGCCTCCATTGGCAGCCCCGAGTCAGTCCAAAACCAGCCCCAATCATCGCTCCTTATTCTCCATCAGCAGCCTCATCAGCCACGCCACTGACCTTCTCAGCCTTTTCTCTCATTGTCAAAAAAATGGAGCAGCACAACGCTAAGAAAGTCCATGATGGGGGTTACTTGAAAGAGGATAATTCTGTTTTCCTGTGCAAGTACAGTAAGAAAGTCCACGTTGCCCGAAGTTGCTACTCTGAATAATCTAGGATCCATGGCTTCTACTTTATGCTTGGAAGTAAACGAGGTATCTTGGAAGAACTTTGAAGAAGTAGAGAGGCAATTAAACTTTCAACTAGAGAGAGACTAATAGAGCACCTGATTTCTTGGCTCGATTAGGAGCTAGAGAGAGGAATTTTATGTAATTGAAGATGAAGGTGTCATGCCTCAAGAGTTCATGAGAATCATTCTAGACGATGTAACATGAAAAAAAGAAGTGCTGCAAGAACATTAAAAGAGTACCTCTATTTATATTCGAACCTTTTACAGAGAACCCCAAACACAAATACAAATTCCCAAATCACTCCAAATGTTTAAAAACCTCTCTTCATACCCAATTTTCCACCTTATTTATGATCCTCTCTTCAAGATGGGCCACATTAATTCTCCCTTCAAGTGGGGCCTATGATGTTATTTATTTGCAATCAAACAAACTCTACTAGTTATTGTGGAATCACGTGTCCAAATACAAATTCCCAAGTCACTCCTAATGTTTAAAAACCTCTCTTCATACCCAATTTTCCACCTTATTTAAGATCCTCTCTTCAAGATGGGCCACATTAATTCTCCCTTCAAATGGGGCCTATGATGTTATTTATCTGCAATCAAACAAACTCTACTAGTTATTGTGGAATCACGTGTCCAAACTTTTAGGAATATTAAATAATAGACTAACAAGAGAAGTATCTTTCTAATGTGCTACAAGAACATTAAAAGAGTACCTCTATTTATATTCGAACCTTTTACAGTGAACCCCAAACGCAAATACAAATTCCTAAGTCACTCCTAATGTTTAAAAACCTCTCTTCATACCCAATTTTCCACTTTATTTATGATCCTCTCTTCAAGATGGGCCACATTAATTCTCCCTTCAAGTGGGGCCTATGATGTTATTTATCTGCAATCAAACAAACTCTACTAGTTATTGTGGAATCACGTGTCCAAATACAAATTCCCAAGTCACTCCTAATGTTTAAAAACCACTCTTCATACCCAATTTTCCACCTTATTTATGATCCTCTCTTTAAGATGGGCCACATTAATTCTCCCTTCAAGTGGGGCCTATGATATTATTTATCTGCAATCAAACAAACTCTACTAGTTATTGTGGAATCACGTGTCCAAACTTTTAGGAATATTAAATAATAGACTAACAAGAGAAGTATCTTTCTAATGTGCTACAAGAACATTAAAAGAGTACCTCTATTTATATTCGAACCTTTTACAGTGAACCCCAAACGCAAATACAAATTCCAAAGTCACTCCTAATGTTTAAAAACCTCTCTTCATACCCAATTTTCCACTTTATTTATGATCCTCTCTTCAAGATGGGCCACATTAATTCTCCCTTCAAGTGGGGCCTATGATGTTATTTATCTGCAATCAAACAAACTCTACTAGTTATTGTGGAATCACGTGTCCAAATACAAATTCCCAAGTCACTCCTAATGTTTAAAAACCACTCTTCATACCCAATTTTCCACCTTATTTATGATCCTCTCTTTAAGATGGGCCACATTAATTCTCCCTTCAAGTGGGGCCTATGATATTATTTATCTGCAATCAAACAAACTCTACTAGTTATCGTGGAATCATGTGTCCAAACTTTTAGAAATATTAAATAATAGACCAACAAGAGAAGTATCTTTCTAATGTGCTACATCTTTTTTTGGTTTTTGCTAAATGAGCAAAGAATAATACCTTGCTCCATACTTTATCAATTAAGAAGGTGAGTTTTCTTTTTCTAAAGAGTATTCTTTATAGATTGGTTTTGTGTGGTACGGATGTTTGATTTTTGTTCGTTTGAATATTGTTATATGATAATGAAGATTTTGCTTGTCAAAAATGACTTGTACTTTTTTCTTTTTAATCTTCTCAAACATCTTTGTGTTTGGAGAATAACTTGTAGACTTTTTCCTCTTAAAATTACACTTTTCGTAAGAAAAGAATGTTTTATCAACTAATAAGAAGATATATAAGAGAGAATACAAGGGAGAAGAAAGAGAGAGAGAGAGAGGAAAACAATGTCTTATCTTAATTAATTAATATATATATATATATATATATATATATATATATATATATATATCTATATATGGGGGGCGGTTCGTGGGACGTCTTGGAAAACGGTTGGGAAACCGATGCAATACTACCGTTAGATCTGAAGTGGTTGACGGCTGAGATTTAATTTTTATATCGAAATTGCTTTACAGCTGTAAAAAATTTCAACATAAATTCTCAGGTTTTTACAAAGACCTCCTGCACAAAATATTTTTTTTATTTCTTTAAAAAGACTTCTTTCTCTATAAAAAGTAAAAACTGATTGGACATATGAAAGTTTTTTTTATTTTTTTTATTTTATTTTTTTATCATTCATCTCTCTCTCTCTTTCCATCGGCTTATGCGGAGAACCATACCATCTCTCTCTCTCCATTGGCTTCTATAAAGAATCAGACTATTTCTCTATCGGCTTCTACATACATTAAGATCATGGAAAAATATAGCTGAAAAAATATATATGGATAACTTGAATTTTTTTCATTTAAGTATGTTGGCTAGCATCTGACACATGGTTACAACACAATGTTGGACTCGGCAATTTGTAGAAAATGGAGTGCTCTTAATACTACTGGATGACCTGCAAGATTCTTGGGCATCGATGGGCCCAATCTAGATCAATGGGCATGTTTACCATATGTATTATAGAAACCATTTTGTATTATAATATGATGGCATGGCTGTATTCCATGATAATCTTTCAATCCTTCTTTTAAACTTCATAAGTTCCCTGCTTTTGTAGGAGTTGAAATATACTATGCACCAATGGCGGATGCCAGAGATGTATGGCGGACGTCCATGACTCACATTGCCATTGAAGGTGAATGCTTTGTTCTTTCTGCAAATTAGTTTTGCCAAAGGAAAGACTACCCATTACCACCAGAATGTGTAGCCATAGATGCAGATAGAGATCTTTCTCCAGATTCGATTGTGTGCTCCGGAGGCAGTGATGATCTGATTTTTTGTAGAAGCTAAGAGAGAGAGAGAGAGAGAGAGAGAGAGAGAGAGAGAGAGAGAGAGATGGTCTGATTGTCCATGGAAGTCGATGGAGAGAGAGAGAGAGAGAGAAAAATGATAAAATAAAAAATAAAAAAACTTTTCAACTGTCCAATCAGTTTTTATTTTTTTATAGAGAATGAAATCTTTTTAAAAAAATAAAAAAATATTTTATTGAGGAGGTCTTTGTAAAAACCTGAGAAGTTATGTTGAAATCCTTAACAACTGTAAAGCAATTTTCGAGTTAAAAATTAAATCTCAACCGCCAAGCACTCCAGATCTAATGGTTGAGTTGCATAGGTTTTCTAACCGTTTTCCAAGACGTCCCACGAACCGCCCCCATATATATATATATATATATATATATATATATATATATGGGTGGGGTTCCTACGACCCCCATTACGACTCACATTGCGACACACCGTTTGTCTTATATGGGCAAAAATGTTTCAAATGGGCTGATTTCTCGTAAGAATGATCTTTGTGATGAGGGGATCATCCTCGCAAAAAATCATCCCATTCCAAAATTTCTAACCCCATCAAAATTGATTTACAAAAATTGGACGGTCTAAAATAGTTCAACTTGTAAACATGGGGCTAGAGGTTTCATAATGAGCTGATTTTTGGCAAGGATGATCTCCTCACCATAGAGATCATCCTCACAAAAAATCAGCCCATTCCAAACATTTTTGCCCATATAAGACAAAACGGTGTGTCGCAATGTGAGTCTTAATGGGGGTCTACGGAACCCAACCCTATATATATAGGGTCCCGTTCCCCACCCTAAGCTTTAACAAACGTGTTTTGTCCTACATGGGTTAGAAGTTTTGGAATGGGCTAATTTTTGGTGAGGATGATCTCTATGGTGAGGAGATCATCCTCACCAAAAATCAACTCATTCCAAAACTTCTAACCCCATAAAAAATGATTTACAAAAAATGGACGGTTCACGATTTTTCAACTTGTAAACATGGAGCTAAAATTTTTGGAATGAGCTGATTTTTGGTGAGGATAATCTTCTAATCATGGAGATCATCCTCACCAAAAATCAGCCCATTCTAAAACTTCTAACCCATGTAGGACGAAACACATTTGTTAAAGTGTAGGGTAAAGCTTAGGGTGTTGAACATTTCCCACATATATAGAGAGAGAGAACGGAAAATAGTGTATTTTCTTGTCTTGTCTCATAAAGAGAGAGAGAGGAAAATAATGTCTTGTCTTGTCTCTTAGAGAGAGAGAGGAAAACAATGACTTGTCTTGTTTTAATTAATATTTATACATATAGAGAGAAAAAGGAAAATAATGTCTTTTTTTGTCTTAATTAATATTTATATACATAGAGGAAGAAAGAGATATTTATATATATATAGGGTGGGTTCCGTAGACACATAAAACTACAACGTTTTTGTCTTATATGGGAAAAAAGGTTCGGAATGGGCTGATTTTTTGTGAGGATGATCTCTGTGGTGAGGGAATCATTCTTGCCAAAAATCATTCCATTCCAAAACTTCTAACCCCAACAAAATTGATTTACAAAAATTGGACGAACTAAAATTTTTCAACTTGTAAACATGGGGCTAGAAGTTTCATAATGGACTGATTTTTGACAAGGATGTTCTCCTCGCCATAGAGATCATCCTCACAAAAAATCAACCCATTCCAAACATTTTTGCCCATATAAGACAAAACACGTTGTAGCTTTATGAGTAGCTTTATATGTATACGGATCTTAATCCATATATATATATATGGGTCTCGTTCAGCAACAAACATTTTGGCAAAACGTTTTTCAAAACATGTGTTAGAGGTTTTGGAATGGGCTGATTTTTGGTATATATATATGGGTCCCGTTCAGCAACAAACATTTTGGCAAAACGTTTTTCAAAACATGGGTTAGAGGTTTTGGAATGGGCTGATTTTTGGTGAGGATGATCTCTACGGTGAGGAGATCATCATCACCAAAAATCAGCCCATTCCAAAACTTCTAGCCCCAGTTTACACATTGAAAAATCGTGGACCGTCCATTTTTTGTAAACCATTTTTGATGGGATTAGAAGTTTTGGAATGGGCTGATTTTTGGTGATGATGATCTCCTCATCGTAGAGATCATTCTCACCAAAAATCAGCCCATTCCAAAACCTCTAACCCATGTTTTGAAAAATGTTTTGCCAAAATGTTTGTCAAAATGTTTGTTGCTGAACATTTCCCTATATATATATATATATATATATATATATATATATATATGGGTCAGGTTCAAAGGACAACCATTTCAACACACATATAGACAACGTGTTTTGTCTTATATGGGCAAAAATGTTTGGAATGGACTGATTTTTTGTGAGGATGATCTCTGTGATGAGGAGATCATCATTGCCAAAAATCAGCTCATTATGAAACTTCTAGACCGTCCAATTTTCGTTGAAAAATTATAGACCGTCCAATTTTTGTAAATCAATTTTGATGGGGTTACAAGTTTTGGAATGGGATGATTTTTTGCCAGGATGATTCCCTCATCACAGAGATCATCCTCACAAAAAATCAGTCCATTCCAAACATTTTTGCCCATATAAGACAAAACACGTTGTCTATATGTGTGTTGAAATGGTTGTCCTTTGAACCTGACCCTCTATATATATATATATATATATATATATATATATTGTAGCTTTATGAGTAGCTTTATGTGTATACGGATCCTAATCCATATATATATATATATAGATATATGGGTGGGGTTCCTATGACCCCCATTACGACTCACATTACGACACACCGTTTGTCTTATATGAGCAAAAATGTTTGGAATAGACTGATTTTTTGTGAGAATGATCTCTGTGATGAGGGGATCATCCTTGCAAAAAATCATCCCATTTCAAAACTTCTAACCCCATCAAAATTGATTTACAAAAATTAGACGGTCTAAAAATTTTCAATTTGTAAACATGGGGTTAGAAGTTTCATAATGAGCTGATTTTTGGCAAGGATGATCTCCTCACCATAGAGATCATCCTCACAAAAAATCAGCCCATTCCAAACATTTTTGCCCATATAAGACAAAACGGTGTGTCGCAATGTGAGTCGTAATGGGGGTCTACGGAACCCGACCCTATATATATATAGGGTCCCTTTCAGCAACAAACATTTTGGCAAAACATTTTTCAAAACATGGGTTAGAGGTTTTGGAATGGGCTGATTTTTGGTGAGGATGATCTCTACGGTGAGGAGATCATCCTCATAAAAAATTAGCCCATTCCAAAACTTCTAGCCCCATGTTTACAAGTTGAAAAATCGTGGACCGTCCATTTTTTGTAAACCATTTTTGATGGGTTAGAAGTTTTGGAATGTGCTGATTTTTGGTGATGATGATCTCCTCACCGTAGAGATCATCCTCACCAAAAATCAGCCCATTCCAAAACCTTTAACCCATATTTTGAAAAATGTTTTGCCAAAATATTTGTCAAAATGTTTGTTGCTGAACATTTCCCATATATATATATGTATATGGATTAGGATCCGTATACACATAAAGCTACTCATAAAGCTACAATGTGTTTTGTCTTATATGGGCAAAAATGTTTGGAATGGGTTGATTTTTTGTGAGGATGATTTCTATGGCGAGGAGATCATCCTCGTCAAAAATCAGTCCATTATGAAACTTCTAGCCCCATGTTTACAAGTTGAAAAATTTTAGATCGTCCAATTTTTGTAAATCAATTTTGTTGGGGTTAGAAGTTTTGGAATGGAATGATTTTTGGCAAGGATGATTCTCTCACCACATAGATCATCCTCACAAAAAATCAGCCCATTCCGAACCTTTTTTCCCATATAAGACAAAAACGTTGTAGCTTTATGAGTAGCTTTATGTGTCTACGGAACCCGACCCATATATATATATATATATAGAGTAGCGTTCTTTGGCCAACAGTTTGGCAAACACATTTTTCAAAACATGGGTTAGAGGTCTTGGAATGGGCTGATTTTTGGTGAGGATGATCTCTACGGTGAGGAGATCATCATCACCAAAAATCAGCCCATTCCAAAACTTCTAACCCCATCAAAAATGATTTACAAAAAATGGACGGTTCACGATTTTTCAACTTGTAAACTGGGGTTAGAAGTTTTGGAATGAGCTGATTTTTGGTAAGGATGATCTCCTCACTGTAGAGATCATCCTCACCAAAAATCAGCCCATTCCAAGACCTCTAACCCATGTTTTGAAAAAGTGTTTGCCAAAATGTTGGCCACGGAACGGGACCCATATATATATATAGGGAAATGTTCAGCACCCTAAGTTTTACCACACATTTTAACAAACGTTTTTTGTCCTACATGGGTTAGAAGTTTTGGAATGGGCTGATTTTTGGTGAGGATGATCTCTATGATTAGAAGATCATCCTCCCCAAAAATCAGCCCATTCCGAAATGTTTAGCCGCATGTTTACAAGTTGAACAATGTTTGTCAAAATGTTTGTTTCTGAACAGGACCCTATATATATAACCTCCTCACCGTAGAGATCATCCTCACCAAAAATCAGCCCATTCCAAGACCTCTAACCCATGTTTTGAAAAAGTGTTTGCCAAAATGTTGGCCACGGAACGGGACCCATATATATATATATATATATATATATAGTCTTAATTAATGTTTATATATATAGAGGAAGAAAGAGATATTTATATATTTATTATGTATGGCAGTCGAATCGGATATTAACGAATCAGATGTAGCGACATTCGAATTCGTATCCGAAATCATTTGAATCCTAAAATCACATCCGAATTCGAATTTGATATCTGAAAATTTCGGATGATATCCAATTTTTCAAATTCGAACTGTGGTCTTTCCTCTTTAACTTGAAAAGATAATTATTTATATTAAATGTAGTAAGTAAAATCGTGAAAAACATTGCCTTTGACTATTGAAAAGAGGATTATTTTTTGAAAAGAGAATTGTTTTAGAGCTATCTTGTCTTATAGAGAGAGAGAGAGGAAAATAATGTCTTGTCTTGTCTTAATTAATATTTATATATAGAGAGAGAAAGGAAAATAGTGTCTTTTCTTATCTTGTCTCATAAAGAGAGAAGAAGAGAGGAAAATTATGTCTTGTCTTGTCTTAATTAATATTTATACATAGAGAGAGAAAGGAAAATAGTGTCTTTTCTTATCTTTTCTCGTAAAGAGAGAGGAAAATAATGTCTTGTCTTGTCTTAATTAATATTTATATATATAGAGAGAGAAAGGAAAATAATGTCTTTTCTTGTCTTGTCTCATAAAGAGAGAGAGAGAGGAAAACAATGACTTGTCTTGTCTTAATTAATATATATATATAGAGAGAGAAAGGAAAATGGTGTCTTTTCTTGTCTTAATTAATATATATATATATATATATGGGTCGGGTTCCTGCAACACACATTGCGACACACATATAGACAACGTGATTGTCTTATATGGGCAAAAATGTTTGGAATGGGCTGATTTTTTGTGAGGATGATCTCTGTGATGAGGGGATCATCCTGGCAAAAAATCATCCCATTCCAAAACTTGTAACCCCATCAAAATTGATTTACAAAAATTAGACGGTCTAGAAGTTTCATAATGAGCTGATTTTTGGCAAAGATGATCTCCTCACCACAGAGATCATCCTCACAAAAAATCAGCTCATTCCAAACATTTTTGCCCATATAAGACAAAACATGTTGTCTATATGTGTGTTGAAATGGTTGTCGTTTGAACCTGACCCTATATATATATGAGTCGGGTTCTTACGACTCACATTGCGACACACCGTTTTGTCTTATATGGGCAAAAATGTTTGGAATGGGCTGATTTTTTGTGACGATGATCTCTATGGTGAGGAGATCATCCTTGCCAAAAATCAGCTCATTATGAAACTTCTAGCCCCATGTTTACACGTTAAAAAATTTTAGACCGTCCAATTTTTGTAAATCAATTTTGATGGGTTAGAGGTTTTGGAATGGGATGATTTTTTGTCAGGATGATCCCCTCATCACAGAGATCATCCTCACAAAAAATCAGCCAATTTCAAACATTTTTGCCCATATAAGACAAATGGTGAGTCGCAATGTGAGTCGTAATAGGGGTCGTAATAACGCTATTATATATATATATATGGGAAATGTTTAACACCCTAAGCTTTACCCTACACTTTAACAAACGTGTTTTGTCCTACATGGGTTAGAAGTTTTGGAATGGGCTGATTTTTGGTGAGGATGATCTCTATGATTAGAAGATCATCCTCACCAAAAATCAGTCCATTGCGAAATTCTTAGCCCCATGTTTACAAGTTGAAAAATCGTGGACTGTCCATTTTTTGTAAACCATTTTTGATGGGGTTAGAAGTTTTGGAATGAGTTGATTTTTGGTGAGGATGATCATCCTCACCAAAAATCAGCCAATTCCAAAACTTCTAAACCATGTAGGACAAAACACGTTTGTTAAAGTGTAGGGTAAAGCTTAGCGTGGGGAACGGGACCCTATATATATATATAGATAGGGTCACGTTCAAGGGCCAACTTCAAAACATGGGTTAGAGGTTTTGAAATTGGCTGATTTTTTGTGAGGATGATCTCTACGATGAGGAGATCATCATCACCAAAAATCAGCCCATTCCAAAACTTCTAACTCATGTTTTGAAAAATGTTTTGCCAAAACGTTGGCCATTGAACGCCATATATATATATATATATATCAGGTTCAAAGGACAACCATTTCAACACACATATAGACAACGTGTTTTGTCTTATATGGGCAAAAATGTTTGGAATGGACTGATTTTTTGTGAGGATGATCTCTGTGATGAGGAGATCATCCTTGCCAAAAATCAGCTCATTATGAAACTTCTAGACCGTCCAATTTTTGTTGAAAAATTATAGATCGTCCAATTTTTGTAAATCAATTTTGATAGGGTTACAAGTTTTGGAATGGGATGATTTTTTGCCAGGATGATCTCCTCATCACAGAGATCATCCTCACAAAAAATCAGTCCATTCCAAACATTTTTACCCATATAAGACAAAACACGTTGTCTATATGTGTGTTGAAATGGTTGTCCTTTGAACCTGACCCATATATATATATATATATATATATATATATATATATATATATATATAGGGTCCTGTTCAGCAACAAACATTTTGGCAATACATTTTTCAAAACATGGGTTAGAGGTTTTGGAATGGGCTGATTTTTGGTGAGGATGATCTCTACGGTGAGGAGGTTATATATATAGGGTCCTGTTCAGAAACAAACATTTTGACAAACATTTTGGCAAAACATTTTTCAAAACATGGGTTAGAGATTTTGGAATGGGCTGATTTTTGGTGAGGATGATCTCTACGGTGAGGAGGTCATCCTCACCAAAAATCTGCCTATTCCAAAACTTCTAGCCCCATGTTTACAAGTTGAAAAATCGTGGACCGTCCATTTTTTGTAAGCCATTTTTGATGGGTTAGAAGTTTTGGAATGGTCTGATTTTTGGTGATGATGATCTCCTCACCGTAGAGATCATCCTCACCAAAAATCAACTCATTCCAAAACCTCTAACCCATATTTTGAAAAATGTTTTGCCAAAATGTTTGTCAAAATGTTTGTTGCTGAACATTTCCCATATATATATATATATATATGGGATAGCGTTATTACGACCCCTATTACGACTCACATTGCGACACACCGTTTGTCTTATATGGGCAAAAATGTTTGGAATGGGCTGATTTTTTGTGAGGATGATCTCTGTGATGAGGAGATCATCCTAGCAAAAAATCATCCAATTCCAAAATTTCTAACCCCGTCAAAATTGATTTACAAAAATTGGACGGTCTTAAATTTTTCAACTTGTAAACATGGGTCTAGAAGTTTCATAATGAGTTGATTTTTGGCAAGGATGATTTCCTCACCATAGAGATCATCCTCACAAAAAATCAGCCCATTCCAAACATTTTTGCCCATATAAGATAAAACGGTGTGTCGCAATGTGAGTCGTAATGTGAGTCTACGGAGCCCGATATATATATATATATATATAAGATTAGGATCCGTATACACATAAAGCTACAATGTGTTTTGTCTTATATGGGCAAAAATGTTTGAAATGAGCTGATTTTTTGTGAGGATGATCTCTATGGTGAGGAGATCATTCTTGCCAAAAATCAGCTCATTATGAAACTTCTAGCGCCATGTTTACAAGTTTAAAAATTTTAGACCATCCAATTTTTGTAAATCAATTTTGTTGGGGTTAGAAGTTTTGGAATGGAATGATTTTTTGCAAGGATGATTCCCTCACCATAGAGATCATCCTCACAAAAAATCAGCCCATTCCGAACCTTTTTTCCCATATAAGACAAAAATATTGTAGCTTTATGTGTCTAAGGAACCCGACCCATATATATATATATATATATATATATTGTCTTAATTAATGTTTATATATATAGAGGAAGAAAGAGATATTTAAATATTTATTACGTATGATAGTTGGATCGGATATTAACGAATCAGATGTAGCGACATTCGAATTTGTATCCGAAATCATTTAAATCCTAAAATCACATCCAAATTTGAATATGATATCCGAAAATTTCGGATGATATCCAATTTTTCAAATTCAAATTCGGATTTTGACTATCCATTGACATGCCTACTTTTACTAGGAACCCCTAACATAAGTACAAATTCCCCAGTTACTCCTAATGTTTAGAAATCTCTCTTCACACCCAATTTTCCAACTTTGTTTATGATCCTGTCTTCAAGAGGGGCTACATTATTTCTCCCTTCAAGTGGGGCCTATGCTATTATTTATCTGCAATCAAACAAACTCTATTAGTTATTGTGGAATCACATGTTCAAATTTTTAGGAATGTTAAATAATAGACCAACAAGAGAAGTATCTTTCTAACGTGCTACATATATATATATATATATATATATATATATATATATATATATATATATATATATATATATATTTGATGTTTTCTAAATGAGTAAAAAATAATACCTTGCTCCATACTTTATCAATTAAGAAGTGTAGACACCCAATTCTTGCATCTGTCTAATTTGATAATTCGCCTTCTGATTACTGTGAATTCCTAATGATGAGCACAAAAAACTCGAAGGCTTGTGAGTACTATTTTTAATCTTTCCATTTCTAGTCATTCCATCTCCCTTACTCGTTACGATTCGACATAGAAATTTATGCACTCTTAGGATTGCTAAACCTTATACTTGATTTAGCAAGCTCGTATGCTTAGATTCGCTACACAGTTCAATAACTTAGAGACCTCGCTATGCTAGAAAAATATTATCTCGAGATTTAGAAATAATCACGTTGGGATTGAAAGAAATCTCATGCCAAAATTCGTAAAAATCTGTAAAAAGTCACTAAAATGATGAAAAATACCCCTCACGAATTTCGAACCACCGAAAAATCTCAAAAATACCTCCATTGCACTCAAAATATGATTTCGAGTCTAATGAGATTCAAATCGATAAAAATAAAAATATTTAAGAAAAATCACAAAAATGACCGAAATACCCCTCAATGTCCAACTCTAACCTAGAGACCTTGATTCTTAGGAAAACATGATAAAAAATTGGAAAATCCTCAACCAGAATGAAAATTTAATCAAAATCATTTAAAAATTAATCAAACAATTAAAATTAAAATCAAAATCAAAATCAAATTCAAATTAAAAATTAATCGACCAAATTAAAATTCAACTTCAAATTAAAATTCAACTTCAAATTAAAACCAATTAAAATCCAATCAACCAACAAATCAAAATCAATTAAAAATCTAATCGACCAATCAAAGCAAAATTAAAAACAAAGACTAATTGACTAATTCAAATTAAAATTCCATCGAAACCCAACTAAATTAAATCAACAAATTATTTAATAACTCCCAAAAGAATTACAAACAAGTACTCAAGATTAGATCACTCTTGATGTTCTCACTACGATCAAGAGTTCTCTCTCAAAAACTAAAAAACCAGAGAAAATTTCAGAGAATTACAAATAGAAAATAAAAAATTACAGAAGAAGAGAGATGCCTTTCTCTGAAATCAACCCTCCAATTTATATTATTCGTAATCGGGTCATTGGGTTGATTTTTCGGATGATTTGCTGCGAAAGAACCATTCTGGTACAACGTCCGAGGCTTCTCGAACATCTCATGCAAATCTCGAGGAAGAATTCCTCGAGATGACCGCGACGGGGTCTTGCCTAGCCACAGCGTGGTGACGTGGCACCCTTTTCAGCTCAACTTTGGTTGGTTGCTCCCTTTTGCTCGCACGTTGTGAGAGTAGTTACATATTTTGTTGGTTTCCAAATGTATTCTTTTCACCTGAAATTAGTAACAAATTTTCATTAGCTACATTAATTTGGGATTTTAATATAATTCATTATTATTTAAAGGAACTAGTATTTAAACGATGATAATCTTAGTGTAATTACGGTCCCAAAATCGAATAATTAGGACCTTATCAGTTGGTCTTACTACCATTTTATAATTTTTTTATATTTAATTTGATTGGTACGCATCTGTCACATAACACTCCGGAGGCACACCTAACTTTAATCATCCAACTCTGATTCTATGGATAACATTTTCTTCAATCTCTCATTCCTTACATTTAATTTGTTTTGATCAGTACCCTCCTTACATATAATAGACCTGAGATAACGCAAGTGGTCGTCCAAAGGTGTCTTTAGAGCATCAATTTTTACTCAACAAAACCCCCTTCGTGTGAGTACTAAATTTACCCCCCCAGATACCCAATATTGGTTTTAGTCGTTCTAAAGTCCTTGGGTTCCAACATCTCTCTCCATAAATATGAGTAAAATTTCTTACATTACTAAAGAAAAATGTAAGAACTTATAAAAAGAAATTCCTCTATGTAAAATTACTATATTGACATAAGAGAAATACTGGTTCCTAGTCTGGTTTCTTTTTTCTTTTCTATCTTTTTTACCCCTTCGTTTTTCAAAGAAAAACTGATTTGCAAGGTAAAATCTCTATTCTCTCCCCACAAGTAACCATCTCATCCCCACCCTAGGAAAGTCCTTTGACGGGGGTAGAATCTGTTGGAATTATTATTTTATTATTTATTTATTTTCATTATCAAAATTATTTTGTGGCCTTTTCGCATATACAAATTTTATATAAATACTGGATTGTAATTTGTTCAAAACATTAAGGATAAAATTAGAAACCATGCTAGTGGTCTGGCATTGGTTATCAGCATCAAATATGATGGGTTAGTGAACAATCCTATCAAAACTTAAGTGGTATTTACCTAATACTAGAATTCTACGATGGGTAGAAAATCTAGTATTGTTCTTTATAAATAGGTGGTCGTCTCCCCCTCTACACACAGATTATTCTATTATTGAGATAGAGGTTCTCATTACCAAAAGTGTAGGTAGAGTTGGGGTAGTGCACTTATTTTTTGCAGATAAAGATCAACGTATTCTCCACGGATAATTGGAAAAGCGAATCCAGGTATTTTACAATTATTGCTTTTCGATTTCGATTATTATATTGTTTGTTCAAGATCAAATCCTAGATCCATATTTATTATGTTCATACTTTTGCAAGCAATTGGTATCAGAGCCTGTTTGGATTTGTTCTTGTTTAAAACTGTTGATTAAATCTGAGTTGAATAGATTTAAATTCGAAATTATTTATTTATTTATTTAAAATCGATTTATTCGATTTTGAATCTCGTTTTGCCAATCTAAAAGAACCAAACTTTGATTAAGTTCTAAGTCGGATTTAAATTGATCTTGATTAGATCTGATACGAACCCAGATTTACATTTGAAATAAATCGACTATTAATTAGAAATCAAAACCTATTCAAACTGAAATCGAAGAGATTTCAGACCTGAATAAACATAATAATAAAAAAAAAGGTTTTCGATTCTCAAATTTCAGTCGATTAGATCTGCAGATCTGAGTCACGTGACTTTAATCGGATGTTACCGGATGATAAGGTCCCAATAATGTGATTTTAGGAACGTAATTTCCCGGATTCTATCACATTATAAAAGCTAGTTCCTTTAAATAATTACAAAATTAAATTATTTATCCAAATTAATAGAGCTAATGAGATTTTATTGTTAATTGTAGATAAATAAAGCGCACGTGGAAGTTATCAAATCGCGAAACAACTACGGTTATGAAAGTGCCCTCGATCCGCAGGGTGCGCGGATCCGCTTTTGACCCTTGAGGTTTGGGAGTCGCCACCTAGTTGTTAAGGTCTAGGAACCAAACTGACCCTAAAAAAGGCAAACTAATCTACGAAAGAGAAAAAGAGTCCGGGGATCACGTTACGGGGTTGGAAGGTGTTAGGCACCAATCCCGCCCGGCCAAAGCCGGTCTCTACTAACTTTCCAAGTAAATCACATTGCTAAAAACCTAGATAGAAATAAAAATAATAAAAAAAAAACTGTTACCTTTCCGATAGCAAGGATTTTGCTCCCTCAGATCTGACAAAAAGAATTCCTTGTACTGTACTCCCTTGCTTCGTTCTGTCTCCGGATTTGACTTCGGATCTCCTAGATCAAGGTATCTCCTTGTTTTTGAATCTGAACTCTTCAAGTTTGTTACGGATTTGGGGATGTTTTTGGAGGGATTTTAGGTGTTTTCTAGACTAAAATTGAAGGATGGATGTTAGGTAAGGAGTTGGGACTCCAAAACTAGGGTTTATGGGGGGCTAGGGGAGCTTCTAGACCTACTTCTCCTAGGGTTTATCAGTTGATACGAAAATAGGGTGTGAGCACCTCTATTTATAGATGTTTTTAGGGGTTGATTTGGATAGAGTTAGTGTTTAATTAGGGATCTTTTAATTAGAATTGTGTTTTAGTTTGACTTGTTTTAGGTAGAATTGTGTTTTAATTAGAATTGTTTTAGGTAGAATTGTGTTTTAATTCAAATTGTTTTAGGTAGAATTGTTTTTAAGTTAGAACTCTATTAGATAGAGTTATTATTTAATTAGATCTCTATTATGACTTTTAGTCTTATTTGATTGACTTTTAATGTTTTGACTTTAGTCTTAATTGATTGACTTTTAATATCTTGACTTCAATCTTGCTTAATTAATTTTAATTTTGACTTCAGTCTCACTTGATTGACTTTAATACCTTGACTTTAGTCTTGCTTGATTTACTTTAAATTTTTGGAGAAGGCCCCTCCATTATTTCTTTAATTCTTTGGACCCCCAAATGGAGGGGTCCTTAAAGAAATATCCCACGAACCCTCAACAATTTTGCCTGAGAGCCCGATTGATCGATTTTTTAGGTTCAAAATTTTAAATTAATTTCATTAATGTTTAAATTTAATTATTTAATATTTTATTCATTAATTTCGGAATTTTTTATCATGAAAATTGTGAAATTACCGTTTTGCCCCCGGGGAGGACTTTTCACGTTTTAAGTCGGTTTTTAATGTTCTAGGATGTTTTAGAATCGATTTTTCGTAAGGAATTCAATGAAAATATTAGTTCTTGTCATTTATAAAATTTTTTGTGTGAAATGATTGTGAACTTTATGAGGGGTATTTTCGTAATTTTGTCAAATTCTGTTAAAATTGGTGAAATGATTTATTTGGTTTCGATTTGTTGTTTTATATGTTCGAGAGAGTTTTCCTAAGCGTAACGTAGGCTCTAGGGTTGTTTTGAAGTTAGGGGTATTTTGGTAATTTGATCAATTTTTAGTGATTTTTATCGTGAAGCTTCTTTTTGGTCTGCAAGATGATGATTTCTATGTTTCTGGGGTCGTATTTTCCTAGCGTAGCGTGGTTTCTAAGGTTTTGTCAATTCGAGATACCTCATCTGGATTTCTGAAACAAATCTGGTAACAAAGTAAAGCAATGGAATACACATCCATCATTGGGAATCATTGCGATCGGGTTGACGAGTTGATTAATCAGGCGGATGCAAACCGACCCACTTATCCGACTCATTTGGGTCAATCCCTGACTCGGTTCAAGTCAAACGGTCCAGCCGAACCGGTTCAGTTGGTTCAAGTGTGAACCAAAACATAGAAAATCGTTTTTTCCTTTAAAAACTTTGAAAAATCATAATTAAATCGTTTTAACTCCGATTTAGACAAAACAAGAGTCCATTTTGAATATTTTTTGAGATCTATTCAATAAAAATGTTAAAATAATTCATTGACAGCAACATATAATAGTAAAGTTCAGATTAAGATGTACCATTTTGGAGAATATATCTATAATTGTTTTCTTTTATATTGATAATTTAGTTTGTTATTTTAATGTACCCACATGCAAAACTAGAACAATTAGAAAGTAAATTTAGATATATTAAGGTATAGGCCTTACCTATAGGGGTTTAGGAAGACACTTTAAGTAATCATTCAAGGAATGTGATGGAAATAGAATAATAGTCTGCCTAAAGGTGACTGTTTTATGGAAGTTACGGGTTCTTGAATTCTGAAACTTAGTGTCTCACTAAGATCACTTTGTGACACTCTTTTGCATGAAATCACTAACTCCTAGCTAAAGGTGATTTAAGGATGTTCGTGTAGATTAAATGAATATAATAGTCACAAGTGTAAAAGGGAGAGAAGGATAACCCTCTTGCCTAAAAGTGTGGATAGTGTCTGGATTGAATTGGAACATGAGTGACTAGGTCTATGTGCGAACTCTAACACAATTTTAGGGAACATATAGCATATTGAGATCTCAGCCCAAAGATGAGTCTTAATGATACGACTTGTTTGTACCTACAGAGTGGAAAGTTTTACCCTTAATGAAACAGTCTGAAATGATTCGACCAAAATTCCTGGTACGAATTGAAAGAATTGAATCCCACAGTATATATTAATGTTTGACCATATCTTATTGCAGCTATGGATGGGTCATTGATTCAAAAGAGTCTAGCAGGGATTGAGCCTCTTAATGACTTTAATTACTCATCTTGGAGGATGAATATTGATATTTGTTTGGGAAGCATGGATTTTGATTTTGTTCTTTTTGAGGACATGCCACCGGCTCCACTTTCAGATTCTATAGAGTTGGTGAGAACCCATTTTGCTAAATGGGAAAAGGCTAATAGATTGTTTATGATGATCATTCGAGCATCTATTAGTGAGACTTTTCGAGGTGGTATTCATATCACAGATACAGCTATAGAATTGTTGTAGGTTATCAAGAAACAGTTTGTAGGAACAAAGAGATCCGTTCAGTATGAGTATTTGGGTCAATTAATGAATCTGAAGTATGATGGTAACGAAAATGTGCGGGAACATATTCTGAAGATGTCAAAGCTCGTCATTGGTCTCCGTTAGCAAGGAACTATTTTTGAAGATGACGTTTTGGTTCACATGACAGTTTTATCTCTGTCTAAATCTTTTTATACTTATAAAGTCAATTACAGTATACAAGAAACTAAATGGGATTTGAATCAGTTGATTTCTCTTTGTGTTACTGAGGAAGCGAGATTGAGAGAATCAAAGGTTGAGTCAGCTCACTTGACGGTTCATACAAGTAGTAAGAAAAATTTCAAGTTTAAGGGTTTCAAGAAAGGCATCAACAAGAACTTCAAGCAAGGAAAATGGTTTCAAGGGTTTCAAGAATAAAAAAATAATCATGGAAAAGACAGAGGCTGGAAAAACAGATAATGAAGAATGTTGGTTCTACAAAAAGAAGGGACACATGAAGAGGGATTGCTTTGCTGATAAGAACTAGTTGTAAAAGAATGTAGGAGGTACTAATTCAATTCTAGTTTGCCATGAGTCTAATTTAGTTGATGTTCCTTCAAACTCATGGTGGATTGATTCAGGCGCATTTGTGCATATTTCTCATTCTCTACAGGAGTTCGTCAACAGGAGAAACCCCAGATCAGAGGATAAACTTTTTCTTGGGAATGTAGAGGCATTGCGAGTTGAAGCTGTTGGAGTTTATCGCCTCATTCTCAATACAAGACATTCTTTGATCTTAGAAGATACTTTTTACATCCCGTCTTTTAGACGGAATATTATTTATATTTCTAGATTGGACATTTCTGGTTATGCTTTTACTTTTGACGATAGTAGAATGCACGTTCTTTATCATGATGACGTTGTTGGACATGATTTTTTATTGGATGGTCTTTATCAGTTATCTTTGAATAGTTTGTTTGCTTCTTCTCTGTTATGTTTATATGTTGATTCGCATGTTTCGGGGTCTAAGCGTCTTAATTCGTCAGAAAACTCTTCTATGTTATGACATTTGAGATTATGTCACATTTCTAAGAGAAGATTAGAATTCTTAGTTAAGAAAGGAATTCTAGGTCCTCTGAATTTCTCAGATTTTGATGTATGTGTGGATTGCATTAAGGGAAAGATGACAAAGCAACGGAAGCTTGAAGTTAGTAGAGTTACTGATTTGTTAGGATTAGTTCATACAGATATTTGTGGTTCTTTTTCGATTCCTTGTCGAGGTGGTCAGCGTTATTTCATTACTTTTATCGATGATTATTTTAAATTTGCATATCTATACTTGATACACCATAAGGATGAGGCATTATAAGTTTTTAAAACCTATCAAGCAGAAGTTAAGAAAGAGTTGAATAAGAAGATCAAAGCTGTTAAATCTGATAGAGGTGGAGAGTATTATGGGATGATAGATAATGATGGTGTAAATCATGGGAAGTTTGTGGAATATTTGAGGGAATAAGGAATAGTTCCTCAATATACCACACCTGGAACACCTGAGCAAAATGGGGTTGCTGAGAGAAGAAATCAGACTTATCAAGAAGCTGTTAGTAGTATGATGAATCACTCAGACCTACTAGAAAATTTTTGAGGTGAAGCCTTGAAGACAACAGTTTATATTTTCAATAGAGTTCCTTGCAAACCAGCTCCAGAAACTCCTTTCAAGTTATGGACTGGCAGGAAATCAAGCCTTGGCCATCTTCATGTTTGGGAGTGCCTTGCCGAGGTAAAGCTTTACAATCCAAATCAGAAAAAACTTGATCTTCGAACGATAACTTGTCACTTTCTTGGTTATCCCGAGAGGTCGAAGGGTTATAAGTTTTTCTGTCCGTTGAGACATATGGAGATTGTTGAAACCAATCATGCTAGGTTTCTTGAATATGGTCAAAACAGTGAGAGTGAAAAGTGAAGAAAAATTATATTTGAAGAGAAACGCAGTGATCCACCAATATGCTTTATTCCGCAACCTTTACCTCATTTGGTGGCATTACCTATCCGTACAGTCGTTGTAGAAGATGCGACAATCCAATCAGAACCCAATATTCAAACGGTAGTGGTTTTAGTTCCACAATCAATCATTCCCATTAGGAGATCTACCCGAGAACGCAGACTCGCTATTACAGATGATTATGAGGTGTACTTTCAGGAAGGAGATGTTATCAAAGGTGATGTAGATGATCCTTCAACATTAAAAGAAGCAATGGACTCAAATGAATCTCAATTCTGGCAGGAAACAATGAAAGAAGAATTGAGATCTATGGAAAAGAATGAAGCATAGGAACTAACGATGCTTCTAGAAGGTCGTAAGATAATAAAATGTAAATGGGTTTTCAAAACTAAAAGGGATTCAAAAGGTAAGGTTGAGAGGTTCAAAGCAAGATTTGTAGCGAAAGATTTCAAGTAAAAGCCAGGTATTGATTTCAGTGAAACTTATTCTCCAGTTTCTTCTAAAGATTCACTGAGGATCATCTTAGCGATAGTGACACACTATGATTTAGATTTACATCAGATGGATGTAAAAACAACTTTTCTGAAAGGTAAACTGGATGAGGAGATTTACATGGCACAACCTGATGATTTTAAAGTTGATAAAAAAGAACATCTTGTCTACAAGCTGAAAAGATCAATTTATGGGTTGAAACAAGCATCAAGACAATGGTACTTGAAATTTGATCAAGTGGTGACCGGATACGGATTTAAAGAAAATATCGTCGACAAGTGCATATATCTCAAGATGAGTGGGAGTCGATTCATCTTTCTTTTACTTTATGTTGATGATATATTACTAGCAAGCAATGATGTTCATCTCTTGTGAAATACAAAATCTTTTCTGTCAAAAAATTTTGATATGAAAAATATGGGGGATGCTCAATATGTTCTAAGGATTAAAATTCACTGAGATAGACAAGCTGGGTTTTTAGGTTTGTCACAGAAGGCATATATTGAAAATGTGCTCAAAAGGTTTGGTATGGATGAATGTGCTCCTGGTGAGGCTCTGTGATTAAAGGAGATGTATTCAGCCAAGATCAGTGTCACAAGAACAAGCTTGAGAAAATGGAAATCGATGCATCAGAATATGTCTCAGCAGTTGGTAGTCTTATGTATGCAATGATTTGCATCCGACCCGATATCAGTTACATCGTTGGTATGCTTGGGAGATATCGACAGAACTCCGGTATTGCTCATTGGAGAACAATAAAGAAAGTACTTCGATATTTACAAAGAACAAAAGATTTTATGTTAGTATATAGAAAATCGAGTGAGCTTCAAGTTGTTGGTTATTCTGATGCAGATCATGCTAGATGTTGTGATAGCTTGAAGTCTACTTCAGGTTATATTTTCATGCTTGGGCATGGAGCCATCTCATGGAGAAGCTCAAAACAGACCATTCTGACAGATTCGACCATGTATTCAGAGTTTATTGGATGTTATGAAGCAACTCGTCAAACAGTTTGGTTGAATAATTTTATCGGTGAATTAAAGATTGTGGATTCCATTGATAGACCTATTGTTATTTATTGTGATAACAAGGCTGCTACTGATTTTGCAAAGAATGAAAGAGTGACCAGAAGAAACAAGCACATCGAAATAAAGTACCTTTTAGTATGTGAAAAGGTTCGTGAAGGATTGATCGAAATTACCAAGATAGATTCTAGTAATATGATAGCTGACCCTCTCACAAAAGGACTCCTACCAAAGATTTTCAAGGAACATGTAACTCGTATGAGAGTTATCATGTCATTTGTTCATGTTATTTAAGTGTTAGGTTTATTTTATGCTTGTTTTGATTCATTTATACTCTTGATAGACTATTTATTGCTGCTTAAATAAATTAATTATGACTAGTCATTGTTTATGCATTATTGTGTACACATGTTATCTTTGCCTGTGAGTAGATGTACTCGTAAAGTATTGAAGAAATGCTTGGACTAGACGTGACTTGACATCACGTTGATGAAGTATTCATTTTGGATAGAAAGGTGATGAAATATCACATAACTGGTTGCTAGTAAGATATCAGAATGACATACGATGAGTATGAAGCTGGACACCTAAGGGATGTACATACATACTACATTGAAGACTGTACATTGCCATAATACCACAAAGAAAGTTCACGTAAAGGTAAACTTCTGAATTCATTGATGGTACTAGTTTTGAGACCATGAAACTGTCTTAGGGCCGACAAATGAGCACTTTGTTACATCCATGATCCATCATTAGTGGTATCTTTGAATGAAGGTGACAGTTAAAGTTTATCTAAATTGTTTTGAATAATTATTTTTCAAAAGAGTGCACTCGATTATTCAAAAGGTAACAATCCAGAGAGTCGTTTTTTAAACAAAAGGTATATGTGAAGACCAAGTGGGAGATTGTTGGAATTATTATTTTATTATTTATTTATTTTCATTATCAAAATTATTTTGTAGTCTTTTCACATATACAAATTTTATATAAATACTGGATTGTAATTTGTTCAAAACATTAGGGATAAAATTGGAAACCATGCTAGTGGTCCGGCATTGGTTATCAACATCAAATATGATGGGTTAGTGAACATCCTATCAAAACTTAAGTGGTATTCACCTAATACTAGAATTCTACGATGGGTAGAAAATCTAATATCCTTCTTTATAAATAGGTGGTCGTCCCCCCCCTCTACACACAGATTATTCTATTATTGAGATAGAGGTTCTCATCACCAAAAGTGTAGGCAGAGTTGGGGTAATGCACCTATTCTTCGCAGATAAAGATCAACGTATTCTCCACGGATAATCGGAAAAGCGAATCCAGGTATTTTACAATTATTGCTTTTCGATTTCGATTATTATATTGTTTGTTCAAGATCAAATCCTAGATCCATATTTATTATGTTCATACTTTTGCAAACAGAATCTGTTCTCACACATGCATGACAGTGGTTTACAAATGCATCCGCTCCCAAACTGCGAGTTTGTGGTTTGAGAGGGCAACCATCTCATAATGCATCAGTTATAGTTACAACGGCCCTAAAGCCTTGGTTGTGCATTGTGGATACTCATGTATTTGAAAATATGCTTAATCTATTAATAGCTTGCTTGTTGATTCTTCAAATAAATTACCTTATCCATGTTGTTCTTGTCTAATGGAGAGGAAGGTGGGTTTGAATGTTTGAAGACATACTGAAAAAGCACAAGATTGTTGTTCCATCTTTTACCCTGAGAGCGTTGCGTTACTTTATCTTACATGTGCCTAGTAAAATTTTGTATGAAAATGATGAATGAATCTGTTATTGCTCTTGAATATTTTCAGGTTAACTTTTTTCTTCTAAGGCAGCTTCTTGGAGTCAGGACAAAGGGTACAGAGAGGCAAGGAAAAGTCTCAAAGCTGGTGAAAGGTGATATACTTATGTTGAACATCGGGTCTATGTCAACGGGTGCTAGAGTAATTGCTGTGAAGAATGATCTCGCTAAGCTGAAACTCACATCTCCATGTGCACTAGCAAAGGGGAGAAGGTTGCTTTAAGCCGGGGGGTGGAGAAGCATTGGCGTCTTATTGGATGGGGCCAAATTCAAGCTGGAACCACCCTAGATGTCCCACCTTGTCCCATCTGAGTAAACCCCACCTGCAGAGGAAAGAAAAAGAGAAGAGAGAAAAACAGTACTCTGTAACACAACACCAACAGTTTGGAGAAAATGTGGGAGGGAAGGCAACTACTAGGAACAACTTTTGTTAGGTGGAGAAGAAAACATGATTTGAATTCTATTTTGTTTTTCGTTTTTTCTTTCATTAGACTGAATGATATGGAGTGTTTGAGTGAATTGGGTCTGAGGAGTAAAGTTTTTCACAATCATGTTATGGAAACTTTACTATCAGGTACTTGGGATATATCACTTTTTGTTATTGTTGTTTGATTATACTGCAATTTTTATTTATTTATTATCAACACATTTAGATGCAGTCAATTGGGATTGCCTGGTATTTCAAGTCCTCCTTCCACACCCCAGCTCAAGATTGCCTTTTGAATCTTGACTTAGGCAATGTGTTGTGTGGCCCTCATTTTATTCTCGAACCTTGCTTGTTTTTCTTCTCTGCTGGATTCCCATTTTGTGCTTCGCTCCAAACTTCTAGAAGAGCTATTATGTGGGAGAGTCATTCTTCTAAAATGCTCATTTAGTTTGTTTGGACCCTAGTGGAGCTGGTTGTGGCTTAGGAGGTTGTGGGTGGATGGGCTTGATAATTTAACCTTTGGTTCTTGAAGAGCTGCAAGTTCTTATTGAAAATTGCAGTTGCATACAACCCAGTTTTATTTTTATTTAAGATGATGCTCTATTGGATTAATAAATTGGAACAGGCACGTCTGCCCTCTACCTTGCACAAAATGGATTAGTTTGAAGATTTCATTAGATTTCTAGTTTAAATCGCTTTTTTGTGTAGTTAAAAAGACTGAAAAGGTAAAAGAAGTTGAATTTGACTACAGTTTGGGAATTTGAATATCATATTAAAGGAAGCTGAGGTTAGAGTGCAGGTACCAGAAAAAGAGCTTGCAGAGTTAGATTTATGAAGATGATCAGAAAGCAAATAATGACTACTCTGTGATTATTAGGGACATTGAGGCAAAAGTCTAGAATTCAATGGTTGAAAGAGCGTGACTGGAAGCTAAGATTCAAAGCTCAAGAAGTTATATCCGTAAGATCAAGAGTACAGATGGGACGTGGATTGAAAATCCTGATGATGAGATAGGTTCCCAATCAGCAAATCTAGTTATGCATGGCTCATTATAAGGGTATTGATCTAGTTATTTCACAAGATGAGAATGTTGATCTAGTGAGCATGGTGGATGAGGAAGAACTTTTCAAAGCATTTGTGTCCCTGAATATAAAGTGGAGTAGCGAGTCTTGATGGTTTCTTGGGCAAGTCCGACAAATCTACTTGGAACATTATTAAAGTGGATTTGATAAGTGCTGTGTGTAATTTCTTCCTGGAAAGAGTCAAAATTTATTTTTCTAATTTTCATTCAATAAGCATTCACAATTTTCTTTACAAAATAATTTCCAATATCTCAGCTAATAGGTTGGGAAGGTTTTTACTGAGCATTATCTCAAAAGAGCAGTGAGCCCTTGTCAAGGGACGAAATATTTATAACATTAAATTATCGATCTCATGAGATTTTCGGTGGTTCAGATAAGAAGAAGAGAGGAAACAATCTAGCTTTAAAGCTGGATATGTCAAAAGCTTATGATAGATTGGAATGGAGGTTCCCTTTCGCAGTTCTGGAGAAATTCAGGTTTTCCCATACTTGGATTAATTTAATCAAAGGATATCGTTATTGTACTTCAACACTACGTCAAAACAGTAATATTTCGGCGCTACTGTAGCGTTAAATTCGACGGCTCTAACCCGTCGTTTGTAGTTCGTCGGCCCAAAGCCCACGTTTAAAGCCCATCAAACAATTCGACGGGCTTAGCCCACCGAATTTCTTTCATCGTTTTGCCCGACCCGTTAACGAACTCTCTTCGTTCTGTTTTCTTGTCTGCTCTCTACAGTCTCTCTACAGTCTCTCCTCTCTCCTCTCGATCAGGTTGTAGTCTCTCTCGATCTCTTCTCTCTTTTTAAATCTCTCTCGATCACTCTGTTAGACTTAATCTAAGTCTCTCTCCTCTCTCCTCTCTCCTCTCTACAGTCTTTACTCTCTCCTCTCGATCAGTCTGTCTGGATCTCTCGGTCTCTCCTCTCTGTAAGTCTCTCTCGATCTCTCCTCTCTCTGTTTCTGATCTCTCTCTCACCTATTCGATCGATCGATTAATAAAATTGTTGATCTCTTCTTCGAATTAAGCTCAAATCCGCTTGATCTCGTCGTCATCTGCGTCTTCCGAGAACTGAAGCTCAAATCGAAGAAATTAAGCTCAAATCCTTGATCTTCTCTTCTCTGCCAACTATTTTCGAAGCTCAAATTGAGATATCCATTTGATTGGTTCAGTTCCAGTAAGTACTGTCTCTTATTTCTTCTCCTTATTCATCGTTCATCAATTTTCCCTTGTTTTTAGGGTTTTTTTTTAACAATTTGATTGATTTTGTTTAGTCTTTGTTTTTCATGCTAAAGTGTATCAAGTTGTCATGATCATATCTAATGCATGTCGATTGTAAGTTTGTAATTTTTGATTGTTAATTATGAAATGGATATGTATCTCTAACTCATTCATCTCTAGGCGTCATTCACATTTAAACAATAGAACACACTTTAAACAGGAGATAATTTTGCCGAATGTGTGACCGTGACTAATCTTTTAGCTTTGAATTGGTGTGAGGAGTCATATACGAAAAAGAAACAGATATTGAGGAGACTTGTTTTATTCAATTTCATGACTTTTCCTAATTAATTAGGATAATTTTATCTTGATTTTTTAGCTTTACACGGGAGGGAGAATGTATGAAAGAATCTCATTATCACCCGTGGATGTTGACGAACCATGTAAATTATGTGTTGTGCTATTTCAATATATAAGAGTCTCGTTGGAGTGACTTCAAGCTAGAACTTCATGCCACACTTCTTGACCCTCAGCACGACTCTTTTCCAAATGATTCTAAATGATTCGGTGGTTCACATATTGACCATCTTATATGGGTACCAAACAGATAAGAAGAGAGACCTTCACATCCCTTTTAAGTCTTGAGATGCTCTCTTAAATGAACAGGTATGAAGTATTAACATTCTTTTTGAATGATAGGGATAGGAGGCACCATCTGACTCTTTACCTTACCCATTACTCCATCATACTCGGCCTACTATTATTTTATTTTTATTTTCTTTTGTACTGCTTTTCTTCTAGTGCTCATGTCTCTTTATTTTGGGGATGTATAACATATTTGGTTGTTTACTAAAATCACCCTTTGGGGTGGTGGGGAGAAGGATGAATTGTTAGTGTAGATGGTTTAGAAGATATGATTGGAGAACATATATGATTAGGTTCCATTTGTATACTTGATAGATTCTGGCATATTTTAACCAAGCTCTTTTCATGGGTTCGTCATGCTCTTGTACAGTCTGGAAAGGTTTAACATTACCATTGAAGATGATATTGAGAGGGTATTTGTATGTCACATTTGAAAAAATTTCCTCTCTACATTTTTTTCTAAACTGTCCCTCCAAATCAAGTCAAGCTAAACTTGCGTGTCTCTCTCTCTCTCTCTCTCTCTCTATATATATATATATATATCTCTTTGTTCCTTCCACTTTGGTTAGTTAATTTGGAGAGACCTTTAGTTAGTTAAAAGAATTGACAAGTTTCAAGTACTAGGCTAGATGTAGACCTGTGTCTTGCTGTTGTCACAAAATTGTACAAATGTATGAAATGGTACTAGCATGTTCAACATGACTCATTAACAAAAAAGGACTACATCTGTCGGTATGCCTTCCGAGTTCTATAAGGATTCAATTGCTCAACATCACTGATTCACAACAACAGTCAATACTATTTAGCCGATTAAGCAAAGCCCTATCAAAATCTAACATCCAAGGTGCCAGGGCACCAATCATATTTACGAAACATGGGCCTTTTCTTTATAAGTAGCCTTGGCTGCCACCATTCCTTGCCATGGCAGCAACCAATCTTCAATGTGACCACCAGTATTAGGCAAAAAGATTCAACCCATCAATTAATTTGAAGTCAATACTGTCATAGACAGCACCCAAATCTCCCACCTCTTTGATAGAGACCAAAGATTTCAGAGTTAAATGTTTACAAGATATGATAGATCCAATACCAAGATCAAAACTACATACCCACAAAAACAAGTAAATAAATAAAATATGAACATGTGTAACGACATAAAATTGAGGACAATGTTGATTTGTTCAATAATTTCAGAAAAGCAATACAATAGGGGGCTTTGATAAAATTGGGTTTGAATCCTCCTCTATTTTAACAATTGCTTTTGAATCCTCTTATCTTTTATTTTTTCTTTTTGTCTTCCAATGATCTTAGACTGAATCTCTCTCATCTTTTTGTCTTCCACTAACAATTTATCTTGTCTACCATTCACTACTAACACGTGCATCACACATGATGTTATTGGAAATTTGGCTTTGTTAACATACTACATACACTACTTAAGCTCACATAAATTTGGCTTAGTAAGTATTAGCATATATCTTTATCGCTTAAGGTTCAATCTTTCTTATTTTCAGTTTATTTTGTAAATCTATCCTTTGTTTTTTCCTCTTACTTGTCAGTTGTATGTTTGATGGAGAGGCTCGAAGTTCCAAGCAAAAAGTGGATGTCAAAACCTAGGTTATCAACGGAATATATTGATGGTGTAGTGTCATTTATTGAATACTTGAAAACGAATAAACAGAATTTCGGTTATGATGATCATTATTTTTGTCCTTGTGTCAAATGTCATAATACTTCATCGAGAAGGAAAAATATAGAAACCATCGTAGAACACTTAGTTTGTGACGGTATAGATACTTCTTACACGAGATGGATATTCCATGGAGAACATTGGAAGAGCGGGGATCATGTAACAGTCGGGGCTAGTACGTCTGTTCGTCAGTGTGATGAAGATATGGTCCCAAGAATGACAGACATGTTGAATGATGCGTTTGGACACTTTTCCAACGAAGAAGATGAAGTTACTTGTATGGACGAGTGTTCTGATAGAAACGATGACCAAGTTCATGATGATTCAACAGATGATATTCAATATCACCAAATGATAGAAGAAGCGATGCAACCCTTATATCATTCATGTCGAAAAGAGGATACAAAATTGTCAGTTATAGTTGAGTTGTTGAGTATGAAAACTAGACATCAATGGTCTCAGAAGAGTTTTGATGAATTGTTGCAAATGATTAAAAGGATATTGCCACATGATAACTCTTTAACAGAGAGTACCTACACTGCAAAGAAAATGATCAAGACTTTAAGGATGAAATGCGAGATTATTCATGCATGTCCTAATGATTGTATATTGTATTGGAGAGAGAATAAAGGTAGAGATAGTTGTCCAAAATGTGGCGAGAGTAGATGGAAACCGGTTAATAAAAAGAAGTCGAGGAAAAAACTTTTACCGGTGAAAATATTGAGGTATTTCCCACTAACGCAAAGGTTGAAACGAATGTATAGTGTGTCATGGATTGCAGAGAACATGAAATGGCATTCTAAAGGATGTCAACAACGAAAAGAGTTTATGTGTCATCCAGTGGATTCATCTTGTTGGAGAGGAGTGGATAGTAAATGAGGAGATTTTGCTGT
Source organism: Akebia trifoliata (assembly GCF_017979445.1). Lineage (NCBI taxonomy): Eukaryota > Viridiplantae > Streptophyta > Magnoliopsida > Ranunculales > Lardizabalaceae > Akebia > Akebia trifoliata. Next base: position 45,168,360 of record NC_141385.1, on the reverse strand, counting down.
TGAGCCACGCAATGTTCGGTTGGGACTTGCAACAGATGGATTTAATCCATTTGGGATGAAAAACAACTCATACAGTTGTTGGCCTGTTATGGTTGTTCCGTATAATCTGCCACCATCTTTATGCATGCGGAAAGAGTTTACGATGTTGACACTTATGATTCCTGGGAGAAATGGTCCAGGACATGACATTGACGTGTACTTGCAGCCACTGATTGTAGAGCTAAATGAGTTGTGGTCTACAGGAATTGAAACATATGATGCTAGCACTAAACATATGTTTACAATGAGAGCAATTTTGTTATGGTCTATACATGATTTTCCAGCGTATGGTCATTTATCGGGTTGTAAAACAGCGGGAAAATTTGCATGTCCTGTTTGTAGTGAAGGAACAGATTCAATGTGGTTAAAACATGGTGGAAAATTTGCTTATATGGGGCACATAAAATTTTTAACTGATCTCAACCATCCTTTCAGAAGTCAAAAATCTCAATTTAATGGGTATGAAGAAAAAGAGAAGCAAAATCGTCGGTTGAGCGGAGTTGATCTATTAGCCAAGTTGGAAACAATTCATACAGAGTTTGAAAAATTACCAGGTAAGAAAAGGAAAAAATCTATGAATGATGAGACTCCATGGTCGAAGAGATCAATATTCTTTGACTTGCCTTATTGGAAGGATTTGCCACTTCGTCACAATCTTGATGTGATGCACATTGAGAAAAATGTGACTGAAAATCTTTTCGCAACAATTATGAAGACGAAGGATAAGACCAAAGATGGTCGTAAAGCTCGATTAGACTTGAAAGAAATGAAGATAAAAAAGAATTTGTGGCCGATGAACATTAATGGCAATGAGATTTTACCAAAAGCTCTTTACGAATTGTCTAATGAGGAAAAAGAATTAATTTGTAAAACCTTGTGGGATTTGAAAGTTCCTGTCGGATACAGTTCAAATTGGAAACAAAATGTGAGTTTACAAGAATTTCAATTGAAAAATTTGAAATCACATGATTATCACATACTTATGCAACATTTATTACCGGTGTTGCTAATGCACGCATTCAAGATGAAGAATCAAAAGCCGTTGCGTGCCGCTATTCGACAACTCTCGATATTTTTCAATGTATTATGCTCGAAAAAAATCAATCGTTTGGAGCTACAAAGTTTTAAAGGACGTATTGTAGAAACAGTGTGTGTATTCGAAAAATATTTTCCACCTTCTTTTTTTGTTTCTATGATACATCTCCTTGTGCACTTGGTGGAGGAAGCGTTGATGTGCGGACCAGTTAGATATCGATGGATGTATCCTTTTGAACGGTATGTGATGATCAATAAGCAATGAATATTTTTATTTTTCTTATCGTTATCTAATTCGTAAAATATTATTAGGATGATGAAGAGTTATAAACGATACGTGGTGAATCAAACATTCCCAGAAGGTTCTATCATAGAATGTTATCTTATGGAAGAAGCAATGATGTATGCTATGCATTACATGCCCGATGATTTACGTAGAATAGGAAGTCATCAACGAGGCCAACATATGATTATTAATGATGACTGTGAACCTGCCTACCCTATTGATAAGAATGGGAAACGTTATGTTCTGAACAATGTGGAGTACGAGCAAGTTCACAAATGGGTACTTCGTCAGTCTGCTGAGAATTCTCAATGGGAAAAGTATGTAGCAACAACTCAAATTTATTTCTATATTATATGAATTTAAACCTCATTAATTCATATTATCTTATATAGGAAATATAATGAATACCTTCAAAGTCTTGTGTCAAGAGCTAATAGTCGAAAGACCAATTTACAAGCAGAGAAAGAAATGCCATACGCTCATTGGGTTAGAGAACAACTACATGATGATTTCAGCCCCTCAATCACAAAAAGGCTTGCTACTGGTCCAAATGCTTCTGCAATTTCATATAACGCATATGCAGTAAATGGGTATGTTTTCTATACAGCGGAATATGAAATGAATTTATCAACACAAAACTCTGGGGTGTCAATGAAAGCTGTAACGAGTTTCCGGGCAAATGCTAGAGATACGAATTATGTAGATGAAGAAGTTACCTATTATGGTATTGTAAAAAAAATACTTGAGTTGGACTACCTAGATTTCAAAGAGACGGTATTTTATTGTGATTGGGTGCGTATAGAAGATTCAAATGGGTATGTGGTTGATCGAGATACAAATTTACGATATGTTAATCTAGAGAGATTGATGAGAAATATAAAAGTGGACGATGAACCGTTTATTCTTGCTTCACAAGCAACTCAAGTTTTTTATTGTAAAGATCAAAGTCGGCCTACGGAAGCTTGGCATGTGGTTTTAGAAGCTCCAAAGAGATTGAATAAAGATGTAGACGCTTTTGAAGATCCTTTAGCATTTGCTGCAAGTAACGTGGATGCTTTATCATCTGTTCTTAAAGAAGATATCATTGAAAATGATGATGAAAACTAACTATATTGGTACGTTATGTATATATTTATGAAAAATAGTGTGTTATAATAGTAATGATCTACTTATATTTCTTTCAAATACAAATTCATTGGTGATATTGTGTAATATTTCTGCTTTGGTTGTTATTGAACTCACTATTTGATTTATTGCTTTCATGTTTAATCTTATTGCTTTCAAATATCTATACTATTTTTTTTAATGTTATTCCATACAGGCCTTATGACGTTGATAGAAGATTCTGATAACTTATCGATGGAGAATTCTGATAGCTTGTCGACATCGGATTCTGATAGCTCGACACCCTCGATTCCTACACGAGATAGTCATCAAAGTTCGTCGACATCGGATCTACATTCATCATCTGATTCACGTCTTCATGTGGAATTCAATGCTATGGGGCAATGCATTGGGGATAATTCGACAGACTTATCGACCAATATAGGCCGCTATGCGATGGCATACGTGCCACCTTTCTATTCTTCTTGGAGGAAGGTACCGACGGAGTTGCTTGAACTTATTTGGCGTCTTCTCCAGGTAGTTTTAATATTCTATTGATTAGTTGTAATAATGATGAATATTTTCATTATATTAGAATTGATTTATTTGTTCATATTTTGACAGTCCCGTTACGACATTTCTGAGGACTACAAGAAGTTCTGCCTACAGAAAGCTAGTCATGCATGGAGAGATTGGAAATATCGATTGGGGAAGGAATATTGCAGAGTTGGTAATACTGATGCAGAGCGAAAGTTGAATAAGCCCAAAAGTAGATGGATCAAACAGGATGATTGGGAGAAGTTTGTTGATTTAAAATCGACATCGACTGACCAAGAAAAATGTGATAAAATGAAAAAGCTTCGTAAGCAAAATAAAACTCCACACACAACCGGTAGAAAGGGTATAGCAAAAAAGGCAGAAGAAATGGTTAGTATTAATCTAATTATTAATTTACATACTTTGTTTCAAATGTTCATTTATTTGTATTGCTTTTAAGATTGTATGCATTTTTGATCTAAACAGAAAAAATATAAGACGGATGGTCGGCAACCCACAAGAACAGAGCTTTTCATTGATAGTCATACGAGGAGTGATGGTAGTGCTCTCACTCCTGAGTTGGCCAAATCTCTCGTAAGTGATGTCATTTTTTTAGTCAATTTTTTTATTTTTATTTTTGAAAATATTACTTATCATCGTAATGTTTTCATTGTTTTGTAGGGTCAATTAAACAATCTTATTAAAGAAGATCCTAGTTTTGCCCATAAGGATATCGATCATGATCCTATTTCCATTGTATGTATGACTTATATTATTTAATTTTAATTTTTTATTTACATACATTATATTAATCATAGTTGTGCATAGGTGTTTGGGAAAGATGGAAAAGGCAGAGTAAGAGGTATGGGGAGTGGAGTTTCAAAGACTTCATTACGTTATACAACTCAAAGTCGGAATTATACGAATAAGTTTGAAAAAGACATGGTTAATTTAACTCAATTAGTTCATGCACTAATGAAAGATAAGAAGAAGAAAAAGAAGAACAAGAACAAGCACAAGAAGAAAAAATCATCTACATATGAAGTTGGAGGTCCTTCTACTCAGGTAAAATGTAAAAACACTTTAGCTTTAGAGATTCTTCATTTAATTTTTTATTAATATTTAATTCATATAAATGATGGATTTTAGCTTATATATCTAATCATAAACAATAATTTTATAGGCGACATCGGATTCCACAATTCCTAATAGGCGAGGAGGTAAAGAACCAATATCAGAACCATTACCATCCTTGAATAATGGTAGGGTATGCTTATTGATGAACTTTAGAAGGAATGTGATCTACGCCAAAGGAGCACTAGTAGATCCTGAGAAGCTAGATATGGAGTATTATTCAATTTGTATCGATGAGATCATTGACTCTTCGGCTGAGCTAATGGATAGAGATGGACCCCAAGGGACTTTACTTGATATTCTTTGTGGTGAGGTGATTAGTGGCCTAGGAGCCATTGTCGTGTATTTTGATAAGCATGAGGTAATTTCCATAAAGGTTGGATAGATGATTACCTTTATTTATATAGAATTTTATATCACCAACATTCAGGTTCTTCTAGATTGTATTGAGGACGAGGATGATTGCTACACTTCACTATTTCGCTAACTTAACCTTTGCTTTATAGAATTTACTAATAATAACTTTTTTTTTTATATTTTAATTTCCTTCAAAATTGGATTACATTTTTTTCTCTTCTATCTATTGTTTAGCATTGAGTATGTGATTTATAAATACAAGTATACTTTTTTATTTGTTTAAAACTAATGCTGGAACTAACTCTTACTTTCTTGAACCTCTTAAGGTTGGACAAGACAAAGTTCCATGTCATTGGAGCTTTCCTCTTTACTGCTCAATCGGTCCTACTACATCCAACAGCAGTTGTAAAGAGTCTAGAAGAAGTCCTGAGGTTGACATTTCATGTTGATGGAATTGGGGTTGGAGCAATTGGTTCGTCTCGACCGAAAATTGTGGATTCTACTCTTAAATCTATAACCACTTTTGGTGAGTTTTAAATTCACCTTTGGTTTACATTATTTTGTTCTATTTCTCTATTTATTTGTATTTTTTTAAATTTGGCTGTTAGATTGGTAGTTGTATATTTGATTCATCTAATTTACCAGCATTGGATTTGTATGTTTTTTTGATTACTTTAGCAAATTTTGGGTAATTTGCTTCTTCTGATGCTTGGTAATGGTTAGGTTAAGAATTATGTTTTAATTTTATTTCTACATGTTATAGGTAATGATGGTGAGAAGTTAAGTCTGATAAAATTGGCCAGTTTAATTGAGGTTTGTTTGAAGAAAGGTACTTGGGATCTCAATCTCCATCGGAAATCTTTTGAGTCTAGTCTTTTTAGATTTGAGGGGAAACCAATTAACATCTCTACCTGCTACGCTCGGAAAATTAATCCGTCTTGAGGAGCTTGATATTAGCTGAACAGGGTGCGCAGGTAATTTTCTATTTTTTGCAGTTTTGTTTTCTATTTATGTGATCATTTTCTTTTTAAGGCTGATCATTGTATTGTGGTTTTCAGGCTGTTGTTCAGTACATGGCTGAACATGTTTCCAAGAAGGATGTCAAGTTGCAACCAGTTAAGCAGAAAAAGACTTGGACTGAGATGTGTTTTTTCTCAAGATGTAACAAGAGAAAGCTTGATGGTTTGGACTATGTCAAAGCTTGATTCCAAAACAGGTTCCAGTCTGCTATGTAAGTTATAATACTTCCAAAAACCTTCCACCTGATGTGGTTTTTATTCTTTTGTTGTTTCTAGACTATTTGTATAGGTAAAAATAATTATATTAATATAATCAGTAAATTAGTTACTTTTTGATATTTTACCAAACAGGGTCCATCATTTTATAATTACTTTTAACATAACTGCTTACTTATTGGTGATGCACCAATCAAGCTGCAGGGGAGTTCAGCAGTGGATATATCAGGGGAGCTTTCCTCTTTACTGCTCAATCGGCCCTACTACATCCAACAGCAGTTGTAAAGACAATAATGCAAGTTGATGGATCCGGGATATCCCACATGCAGTTGTACAGCAGCTATTGAGTCATTGCCGGGTAGGGTCTCAGCCTTGACATCGCTCGAAGTATCAAAAGATACAATGCTATCGTGATTTATCCCACTTTCAAAGAAGTCCCAATCATACTAGGTAAAAAACAATAACCTTTGATCCAATGGCTCAGGTTGAGTAATCATCCAATCAGATTGATCAACGGCTCAGATTTGTAACTGTGTGTGGGGTCATATATGTTTTGGTTTAATGTAGGTTCATGGTGGAAGAGGGGCGTGATGGAGGTTTTAGATGAAGCTATAGAAACTGGAGGAGAACCGGAGGCCTCAGATGCTCACACTATAAACGGTCAACCAGGCGATCTATACCCTTTTTCCAAACAAGGTAAATATATTTTTGCTGTTGCGGTACGACAGTGCAAATATTCTTTCATTCCATGGAGTGACTAGGGCTGTCAATGGATCTCGTCTGGATTGGATCATGGTTGATTTGGCTGAGCTATGGTCTCTTCTTCATTTCATTATGCCCACCTTGTATGATAGCCACGAGCAGTTCAATGAGTGGTTTTCAAAAGGGTATGTATCCCTGTATCAAGTTCATTTATTTTATATTTGACTTATATGAGCTTTAAATTTCTCACACTTCAATCATTGATCATTTTTCCCTACATTTTCAGCATTGAGAACCATGCAGAACATGGAGGAACTTTAAATGAACACCAACTTAACAGACTGGTGAGTGCACATTTTTTCCCTGCATTATTGTTTTACCCCCTAATTTAACTTAATGAATATTGTCATTCAACTGAGGAAGGTACTCTATCTATTAGTGTTGAGGTTTTCTTTTACGGATGATCTGATAGAAATGAGGATCATCTTGAGTTCTTGATGTGTCTTGGTATTAGATCTATTTTCAGTCATTCGTTGTGAATAATGTATTTTTCTTTCGTATAATGGTAGGTATGCAACCACCCAGAGTTGTTTGAGCGAAATGAGGGAAGCACGTTCTTATATTTTGGAGAGATCCCGAATTCTCTTCTACCTCCTCCCTTCGGGGAGTTGGAGGACATACACTATGCGGGAGATCAAAATCCTATAACATACAGGGTACTTTCTTAAATTTGGTTCTTCCTTCATCTTTTTCTTATTGAATTGTTGTTATCAATAGTCCTTTTCTGATATTTTCCGAGGTCTTGGGAGAAATATGGTAAGTCTTGATATTTTCTGATATTCCGACCTAACATTCCCATTGCTCATGCAGGTTTGTTGACAGAGAGAATGAATGATAAGGTCCCAATAATATCATTTTGGGACCGTAATTTCACCGAGATTACCATCATATAAATACTAGTTCCCTTAAAATAATAATAAATTTTATTAAATCCCAAATTAATGTGACTAACAATAGTTTGTTACTAATTTCAGGTGAAAAGGGCACATTCGGAAACCAACAAAAGAAATAACAATTATGGTTACAATACGCGGGCCGAAAGGAAGTTTCTAGAAAAATATCGATCGATTTGGGCACCACGTCACCGCGCCGCGGCTAGCTAAGACCGCGCCGCGGTCATTTCGAGGAATTTATCCTCGAGATTTTTACAGAAGCTTCTAGAAGCTTCGGTGGTTGTAACTGATTGGGCCATGTGAATCGAATTATCCGTCAAATCACCCCGATTACCCGAATACAAACATTATAAATTTGAGGGTTTATTTCAAAGAAGGGGTCCCCTCTTGGGTCCCTCTTAGGCTCTTTTCTTCTTTAATTGTCTTTAGTTTCTTCTTAAAATTCTCTGTAATTTTTCCTTTTGGTGAGATCTTGAGTGTAGTGAGAACATCAACATCAAGAGGAATCACTCATTGTTTATGTAATTGTTGGGAGAACTATAAAAGGAGAATTTCGGATCGATCATCATCTTCATCTTCTTCACCTATTCTCTCTTTTCTCTTTTATTATTTTTCTGCAATTATAATGCTTGTAATGATTGGCTAAATTCTCATTAGAGAAGTTAAGGAAGCCATAGCAAATTAATCCCTCTAGTGTAGATTTAAATTCTTGTTTTGCTTACATGTTTTAATTCTGAAAATTCTATTCTGATTAAGGTAATCCAACTTATAATTCTGATCCAACTTAGATAGCCATTACTTAGATAAGTTCAAGAATGGCTATGCTATGTGAAAAATTAGAAGATGAGTTGGGCAATCTCAATCATACTAGTATTTTCATGAATATCCTTTGATTACTCTTAAGGATTTAATTGTTCCACCATCCGATCCATGAGCAATGACTTGCTCCATGGATTGAGTTATATTCCGAATTTATCTACATTATGGATTAATTGCAAATGTTCGATTAACTTCTCTAATCTTTCTCTCTTAGATTCTCAATCTTTCTTTTCAGTTTCAATTTCTTTTACAAATCAGTTGTTATTTGCTTCTTTGTTTCTACAAATCAATTCTGTTTTAAAATCAATCTGTTTCTAATTCTGTTTTTGTTTCTAACCGAATGAATCTTCATTGTCCCTGTGGAACGAATTTGACTTGCCCAAAGTTTTAGTTCAAATCTTTATCTCTGCATCTCTATTGCAAGCTTTACAACCGATCAAAATGGCGCCGCTGCCAAGGACAGCGAGTTGATTCATTTTTCAATTCGGAAAGTATCCGAAACAGTTTCCGAAACAGAACCGAATGTGTTTTGCTTGAAACAAAAGCTAAACGAACAGAAAAAAAATTGAAAAAAATTTCATTACAATCCTCAGGATATCAGAAACCATTTCCAATTTGAAAAATCGATTTTCATCAAAATTTTACCGCGCCGCGGTTGCCCCTTAGTGCGCCGCGGTGACGTGGCAACATTTTCTGCTGATTTTTGTTGGAAAAGTTTCTGACATCATGGACATTGTAATGGTCATATTGGTTTTTTTTTCTTAGTATTCTGATTTGAATAATTTTGTTCTGTTCAGGTGAAGGACTCGACGGAAGGCGACACGTGGAATTGTTTATCCACTAAATTGGTTCTATCACCAAGAAGATCAGCACATTCAAATTTTCTCTGCATTTTTATTTTTTTTCTTAGAAAACAATTTGTATTAGGTACTTGAATTTGTATTAAATTTTAATTGTATCCGAGAGGGCTTGGATTGTAATAGATTTAGGGACGGACGATAGTGGGACGAAACTATCTCAGCCCCTCGGGTTCGTACACCAAATTTGGTGTTGGTGGCCCGAGTCGACTCAACTCGATCATCCCCCGTCTAGAACGGGAGGTAAATTTTGAAACACTCACGCATCACTCGCTAGTGAGTTTCTGTATTGCTTTTGAGTGACTAAACTGCACACATTGGATTGCACCTAGTAATAAGGGCACCCTTACGAGGATGGCACCATAAGATAAGAATCGGATTTCATCACCGATATCTTGCCCTTTTAGGAAAATTGAATTCACAGCCATTTAATTAATTAAAATTTGGTTAGACTGGACTTTAGGTTCCATCGAGCTCATTAAGCAAAGCTAATCAAAAGTTGCACCAATTGCACTTCTTGATCGTGAACAGTGCCTAGCGCAATCTTGCCCTGTAGTTCTACGTGAATTCAGGGGATAGACTACGTCTATTCAAGACGAGAGGTGATCTAAGAGTACCCTTGCTCAGCATTGTGCGCCACCTCTCCTCTGGAGATTAAATTGGCTGTTCCGATTTCAGAGATTTGGGTTTGAGGCTTTGATTAATCCTTTGAACCAGTTAGGAGCTGTCTAGTCATAGGCACCCAGTTATCACGTGTGAATTCCTCCCTCTCTTGTGTGCAAGTCCAAAGTGTGTGTTACAGTAGATACAGAACCTCGAGCAGATTTATATCGTCATGGAGTTTAGGAGAGAATCCTTGATCTCATGCGGCTTATGTGATAATTATGGTCATTCTCCCGAGCATTGTCCGAATCAGCCCATGCTTCATGCTACACAGGCCAATATGCATCATTCTCAAAACTCGTATTGGATGCCGACACCCAATTCGTTCGACCAACCATACCACGTAGATAATTTGTTTCCCCAAAATTCCATGCCGTGTCAGAACGAGTTCACTCAGGGTAGTCATTTTGGTAACCATGAGGATTTTTATTTGCATAACACCTCGATGATGAATCCAACCATAATTTCCCAACAATCCTATGATTCTCAACATTTCTCCGATTATAGAGCTACAGAGCCTGAGCCAACATCCACTCACTCATATTTGTCTTCTCCTCAATCGTCGTCATTAGAGTCTATGATGTCTGCCTTCTTAATTCAACAACAACAGTTAATCCAACAACAATAGCTCCATCAACAAATGTTGGTAAATCATCAACAACAGTTGTTAAATCATCAACAACAATGGGATATGGGTCAAGCCTTAGTCAACATAGGAACTCAACTGAATCACCTAGCGTTATTCTTAGAAGAAGGAAAATTTGATAAATTCAAAAATGAGGATATCTCAATCCTAGAAAATCCACCATTCTTTCAAAATAACCTTAGTGACCAGTTATACTCTTTTGAAGATTTCGATGATTGTCCATCAACAATTGATAACCCTGTCTCAATTGAAGTTGAAATTCAAACCAATGAGGTTACAATTCCAACCGAAGCAACGATGGAAGTCCAACTAGGTCAGCTTATTGTGCCTTTAGAAGAAAGAGAGAATGGTCAATTTTCAAATGAGATAACCCATGAGAGCCAACCAATGTTTCAAAGTCCTAATGAGCAAGGTGATTGTACAAATTTGGCTAAGCAAATTGATCCGCCATCAGAGGAGACTGTTATCCAAGAGGAATCAACAACCAATTCTAATTTGTTAGTCACACCAATTTCGACCATTATTGATTCAACTTCGTATCCCATCCAACCCATCATTTCACAAAAGTGTAAAGACCCTTCATGTCTTACAACTTCCATTCTCTTTGGGAATATGATGATTGAAACTTGTTTTGAAAAGGTAATGACACTAAGAACTGAGGACAAACGAGGGTTGTTGATCATTTTTAAAAATAATTTCCAAGTCCTAACGATGGTAAAAATCTGTCTACCTATTAATTGGGGTAGGAAATCGATCGTTGTGTCCGTCAAGATGAATGTTAGGAAAATTCCTATATATCAGACCTTTTGATAGGTCCGGCTGAAGACGTTAAACTTAGCGCTGCTTGGGAGGCAACCCATGTGCTTTTATTTTAATAGGTAGTGTAGTTAGGAAATAAAATTTTTCTTAAAATTAAAAAAAAAAAAAAAAAAAAAAAAAAAAAACAACCTCTAACCTTAATCCCTTTCTCATTCTCTTCATCTTCAAGTCCACTATCAAACCAAATCAATGAATGTCACTAGGACTGCAGCCTGGTTACTAATTGTTGATTGAGTAGCAGAGATAGATGTTAGCTTATATTGAGGAGAAAAAGGCACAGACCACTGAATGTTCGGATTAAGATAGGTTTAAATTTTAGATTAGGATGTTCTTAATTTCTTAATTAGGTTGTTTTTCTATTTTAGAAATGATTTCTTTTATGCAAAAAAAAAAAAAAAAAAAAAAACCGCTTCGAAAATTCTCATTGTTATAACTTTCATTCTTTTTAGATTAGTTGTAACAAGACTTTGCACATTAATGCCCAATCCGTTTCAGGTGTGATCTAACCTTTTTATTTTTCCTTACTGCTTGCATATTGAGGACAATATGTCATTTAGGTTTGGGGGTATTAGGTTAGTTCACAATTGCATTGCATTGGTAGTTTAGTTTCAGGTTTATTTCATTGCTAGTTTAATTTCATGTTCAAAAAAAAAAAATTTTTAAAAATATTCAACACTTTCGAAATATTTTCTTCAAAATCTTTGTATATATTTTTTACATATGAATTTCAAATCTCAGGCTAATGTTCTAACTTTTGATCAGAAGTTGTTTTTGGTTATTCCTCATTAAGAAAATTATGAAAGAATTACTTTAGAAATTTACTTCTGATTAAGTATTTGGAAAGATAGATTTTATGGAACAAAAGTTGACCCTCTTTTCTAACTAGAGTGTTAGGGAAAACCTAGTCTAGTGAACTATGACTTCTTTGTCCCTTGGTTGACTTGTTAGAAGAAAAACAGAACTGAAGTTAGTATTACTTGGACAGCAACCATAGGATTAGACTGGGTACCTTGAAAAGGGCTACCTGCTTTTTGTAAAAAGAATACCAGAAAATGGTGAAGTGTGATAAAATCTAAAAAAAAAGCAGAAAATACAAGAAAAATATCAAAAAATTGTTAGAACTGCAAAAATGAAAAAAGAGTCCAATGAGACCAAATAGTGCAGTAGGGTGAAAGCCGTCAATGGTAAAAACGTGAGTAAACTGGAATATCACAGATAAAACCCCTTAGAGGTATTAAAGTGAATATCCACACCTCTCACAATCCCAGACAGGATGCTTAGTTTCGAGTTAGAACTTAGGTAGAACCGACCATTCTTAGCAGTTAGGAGGTGAAATCTTGTTCCTAAAAAGATGTTGCTTTTAAAAAAAAAAAAAAAAATCAGAAAATCACACAAGCACTCAAGTTATCTTTCAAATTTTCTGAAAATGAGGAATAAAAACTTAGAACTTTGTTCAAACATAAATGACCTTTGACTGATTTATGAAATGTCGTTATGTTCACTTTACATACTTTGATTTTGATTTTAATATTTTTGTAAAATGTTAGAATTTTGTGGGTATATTCTTTCACTGCAAACCCTCACGAGTCAAACTCGTCCACTAGGGGTAACCTAGGGGTTTAAGGGCTTACTGCATAAGCTAAATGCAATCGGGAACCTCACGAAAGAGGAGTTGTTTAGATTTAAGTTTTGCTCGGGACTAGCAAAATTGTGGTTTGGGGGTGTGATAAGGTCCCAATAATATCATTTTGGGACCGTAATTTCACCGAGATTACCATCATATAAATACTAGTTCCCTTAAAATAATAATAAATTTTATTAAATCCCAAATTAATGTGACTAACAATAGTTTGTTACTAATTTCAGGTGAAAAGGGCACATTCGGAAACCAACAAAAGAAATAACAATTATGGTTACAATACGCGGGCCGAAAGGAAGTTTCTAGAAAAATATCGATCGATTTGGGCACCACGTCACCGCGCCGCGGCTAGCTAAGACCGCGTCGCGGTCATTTCGAGGAATTTATTCTCGAGATTTTACAGAAGCTTCTAGAAGCTTCGGTGGTTGTAACTGATTGGGCCATGTGAATCGAATTATCCGCCAAATCACCCCGATTACCCGAATACAAACATTATAAATTTGAGGGTTTATTTCAAAGAAGGGGTCCCCTCTTGGGTCCCTCTTAGGCTCTTTTCTTCTTTAATTGTCTTTAGTTTCTTCTTAAAATTCTCTGTAATTTTTCCTTTTGGTGAGATCTTGAGTGTAGTGAGAACATCAACATCAAGAGGAATCACTCATTGTTTATGTAATTGTTGGGAGAACTATAAAAGGAGAATTTCGGATCGATCATCATCTTCATCTTCTTCACCTATTCTCTCTTTTCTCTTTTATTATTTTTCTGCAATTACAATGCTTGCAATGATTGGCTAAATTCTCATTAGAGAAGTTAAGGAAGCCATAGCAAAAAAAAATCCCTCTAGTGTAGATTTAAATTCTTGTTTTGCTTACATGTTTTAATTCTGAAAATTCTATTCTGATTAAGGTAATCCAACTTATAATTCTGATCCAACTTAGATAGCCATTACTTAGATAAGTTCAAGAATGGCTATGCTATGTGAAAAATTAGAAGATGAGTTGGGCAATCTCAATCATACTAGTATTTTCATGAATATCCTTTGATTACTCTTAAGGATTTAATTGTTCCACCATCCGATCCATGAGCAATGACTTGCTCCATGGATTGAGTTATATTCCGAATTTATCTACATTATGGATTAATTGCAAATGTTCGATTAACTTCTCTAATCTTTCTCTCTTAGATTCTCAATCTTTCTTTTCAGTTTCAATTTCTTTTACAAATCAGTTGTTATTTGCTTCTTTGTTTCTACAAATCAATTCTGTTTTAAAATCAATCTGTTTCTAATTCTGTTTTTGTTTCTAACCGAATGAATCTTCATTGTCCCTGTGGAACGAATTCGACTTGCCCAAAGTCTTAGTTCAAATCTTTATCTCTGCATCTCTATTGCAAGCTTTACAACCGATCCATGGACTCGGTCACGCCTAACCCGGCAGCTAGCACCCCCTAAAGAGGATCATAGTTCTCAATCTAGCATTTGAAGTGGATGTCATTGAACTTAAATACTGGAAATTTTGATTGTCTACAACATATGTAGAATTTTCAAGTTATGGTTTCAGTTTTTGCATAGTTATATAAATTGTTGATATGAATGTGTATGGACAATAATTTTTAAATCTTATTATTCATTGATGGGATATGAATGTCGATGTTGATATCAATGTGTGAATTTTTTTCACAAATATAGGTTGAAGACAAAAGCTAGCATTTGGGTACATTCTGATTGGTCTGGAAATTAAATCGACCGTCTTTATTCGACGGTCTATAGCCGTCGAATATATGTGATCATCCTAGATTCGACAGACCAAAACCGTCGAAATATTTTATTCGACGGCTCTGAAGCCGTCGAATAAATATGATTCGACGGTCTAAAGCCGTCGAATTTTGATAAAATTCTATGGTTTTTAACCGCCGAATTTTTTTTCGACAAGTTAAAATTTGATAGGCCGGTTCGACGGTCAAGACTGTCGAATTTATCCATAATTCGACGGTTTTGGACCGTCGATATTTGGGTATTTTCACGTAGTGCAAGAAGTTTCCATCAAGGTGATCCTTTGTCTCCTGCTTTATATATTATGGTGGAGGAGACTCTTAGCAAGGGTTTGAGGAGACTGGTGGTGGAACTGTACAGTGGCTTGAGGGTGGCTAAGGTTCCTTCTCACCTTTATTTGCAGATGACTTATTAATCTTTTGCAAGGCTACAAAGAAGTCTTTGTTAAATTTTGCGAGAATTTATTGGGTTAGTTGGGAAAGATTAGCTAAATTGGTCGATGAAGGAGGCTTGGGAGTGTGTCGTCTAGCTGTTGCTCATAAAGTTGGGATGTTTAAGATGTGTTTAGAGAATTATTATGAAGATGGACTAATATATGAAAGATGGTCTGTTTTGGACTGCTTGGGTTTCCTCAAAGAGATCTAAAATTTGGCCTTCGATGTGTTCGTATGCAAGCTGGCAATTGTGTAGATGATAGTCCATTGGCTAGGTTCCTTACTTATATCACCTCCGACAGAAAAGTCTTGGAGTGTTGGGAAAATGGTAGCTGGGATTTTGTGAAAATTCAAAGAAATTCTGGGCTTTGATGAGGCCTTATTTTATCCCAAATGCCTTTAATGCTCAGAGTTGCTAATCGTTTCGTTTGAAAACCAAATGTAGCTTCCTTCCTAATCAGCTTGGGAAGTAAGAATAAGGATTGGAAAGTATGGTGGCAGTTAGAGATTCCTACGAAGATGAAACTCTTATGATGGAAGATTAAGCATAAATATTTCCCTAGTGGTTAGTATGAACGAAAGGTTCAATTAGCTTCAAGGTTTGTGAAAGAGATGTGGAATCCATAAACCATCTGTTCTTTAGTTCCTTGTTTCCTTCTTCTATATGGAAATCGACTTTGAGTTGGTTTAATAGGATTTTACCTCAGCAATGTTCGTTATGGTTGGTGTTTAGCTGGTTTTCATCTTGGGGGAGATAGCAGTATGGGCTGTAAGCAAAATCGTTACTTTGGATTGTTTGTTGGTGATTTGGTTATTGCATAATGAGGCATTTTTTGAAGATGTAAAAACTTTTGGAATACCGAGCTTTATTTTAAAAGATGTCACATTTTGGCTTAAAAGAGATTTGTCAGTTGTGTGTGTGTGTTTTTTTGGAAGCGGATCTCCAGCCGACGAAAAAAATGAATGTAGGGTCTGCCATTGACATCCTCCCTAATAATACAAGCTAAAAGTCACAGCATTAGAGCTCTCAACTAGCCTTGCAATGCCTCTTGACACCCTTCTTGCTTGCCAAGCTGTCGTTGGTTGGGTGTTGTGTGTGTGTGTGTGTGTGTGTGTGTGGTAGGTGAACGTGGACGTTCGAGTTTGGGAAACCGGGGGGAAGCTTTGGTGGTGGTAGAGTCACAACGTGAAAACTTTCAAAATTCGACGGTCCAAAACCGTCGAATTATGGGATCATTCGACAGTCTCGACCGTCGAATTGGACTGTCGAATTTGGGCTTGTCGAAAAAATATTCGACAGTTAAAAACCATAGAATTTAGGGATATAGCGACGGTCGCCGACCGTCGCTATAGAGGAAAACCCGGTCACAACTACGTGGTAGGGACCTGGTATATGGACTTATAGCGACAGCTGCTATTGGCCGTCACTATAGGTTATTTTGTTAAAAAAATATACATTAAGCCTTTAGCTACGGGCGCCGACCGTCGCTATAGGGTATTCGTTTTTAAAAAAAATTATTAGGTCCTCAACTAGAACTCGCCCAATCTGAAAGTCCAAAAAGTAACACCTCTAATTTCAACCAATTACAAAACACATTAAGGCCTCAATCCTACATATGGAAGTTTGATTTGCCTCCAGTGACTAGTAGTAGCTCGAGGTGAATATAATAATAATAGATAAAATAGGTGTATCAACGTTTGGATGACCAGGTGGATGCTCTTGAGCTCATCATTGCGCTACTTGTCACCATGATCTTCTTGTCTGCCCCATTGTTCAGGTTCAGGGGTTGGGGCCATTCCTCCAAGGCCCTCGGTCTTCTCATGCCGGAACTTTGGCACGTATTTCCTAGAGGTAGGCGGAGCAACACCTATAGGCTCTGTTGTTGGCCGAGCTGCAGCAGCAGCCGCAGCAGGAGAAGCTGACCAATCCTTTCCTCTCTCTCCAACTTCAATATGCTGAATTCAGCTTCACAACGGCTAACAAAAGCGGACCTGAGAAGCAGACCAACCCAGGATGCCAAGGATCAGATCCACACGCGAGCTGGCATTTACCTGAGAAAGAACCAATTTATTACATCATTGTGAGTACAGAAGGATTCAAGGAGCATTTTAGACGGCCTTGTTTTACGTACCAGACTATCAAGGCTCCCATCAATGTGAAAAAAAATTACCCCCATTCCCCTTCTTCTATCGATCTCTGCCTACTCATTCAATGATGTTAATGTACATTAGGCAAAGAGGGTTTCATTTAAAAAAACTCTGCAAGAATTTCAAACGTCACTCACCATACAAGAACAAATTGTGATCTCCTCTGCTGTCAATGCTGATGTAACCTCTGCCAACATGCCTGAAATGGAAAGCCAGTTAAGATGGTTACCGAAAAGACAGGAAATACGTGAAGTTTAATGTTCACGACAAAAGAGACATTGGTCCCAAGCACTGCACCAATGGTATCTGGTACTCTCAGTGCACATACAGGGAACATTATCACCATTTGATAGAAATCCCACAAAGATTTACTATGTAAAATATTAACCAATAAAACTAGAGAATTTTTTGGTTGATCAAGAAAATATGGAACAGTTCAGAGAGGGGATGGTTAGTCATGCTTCAATTAATTTTTTATGCATGTCCAAGGTTGGGAACTGTTGAATGCAGGCTCCCAGCGCTTGCACATGTGCCAAAACCCAAAGGGTAGCTTACATTTCCTCATAACAAAATTAAGCAAATAATTGGTATCACACATGATAGTGGAAGTTCACCTTTACGATCTATACATACAACACAGAACCACTGGATTGAGAGGTCTTCGTGGTTGTGCCAAGAGGCAACCTTGCTAGCTTGCCAGCTCTCCAAACCGGGCAAGACTTCCTTGTACATCGGAATGTTAGCATAAATCGACTGGGCAATACCATTTCCCTGTGACAACAACTTTCCATTGGCCTTCAAACTCGAATGTTGCACATTCTTGGCATGTTTCCCATTGACTTTGGGGATTCCAACTTTACCGTTTTGAATATGGAGGGCATCGTCATGGTCTATCTTCAAATTAAATTTTGTATTCACAAGGATTTTCTTCCAAATGGATTCAAACTCTTTGGAAGAGTCCAGGAACTCTTCTTCCAAGTCACTCTCATCCTCAACATCAGCAACAATGTTATTTACAGAATCCATCATAATTTCGGTAGCAGACAATGGCAGAATTATAAGCCAAAACCTGATTGAAAGACTTTACTTTCATAATCTTGTGTCGGGCACTACGAGTCTTTGC
This sequence comes from Akebia trifoliata, assembly GCF_017979445.1. Lineage (NCBI taxonomy): Eukaryota > Viridiplantae > Streptophyta > Magnoliopsida > Ranunculales > Lardizabalaceae > Akebia > Akebia trifoliata. The sequence continues at coordinate 45,150,062 of NC_141385.1, read as the reverse complement.
ATGTTGCATCCACTGCTGATGCCTTTGGAAAGCAGACTTGCTTGAGAGAGCCTGGTAAGACATTATCATCATCATCGAAGTGTTATCCCAAAACTTATGAAAGCTAACGAAGCAGTGACCCCTCAGATGAATAGTTACTTCAAGAGACAAAAGACTTCTGAGATCAACCATGAATTACACATGTACCAATTAAGATGTTCAACAGTATTAACAACTTCAGCATTGCCGTTGGCCAACTAAATCAGTAACACATACTCTCCCACTGCAGTGAGCAGCAATGCCTCTCTGGGCTATTAGATCCATCTTTTCAGTTCTTATCTGCCAAAATAAAATATATCCCACTATCATACCTTTAAAGCATAAAAAGAAAAAAAGACAAACAGTTGGTTCAAAATTGAGCATCGATAGAAAATTTTGGCAAAGAGAGGAAAATTGTAGGTAAGGAATTAGACATAAACATGAAGAAATAAAAGACAGTCATAACTCACCTGAACTTCCAGCCGAAACATGCTCTCGTAGAGGAATGGTATCACTGTGGTATGGAGACTTTGATAGCCATTTGGCTTTGGGTCCAACATCTTTGGCATGCAAATACTTGCATAAAAATCACCAACACCACCGCCACCACCACTCGAGGCTGCGGTCGATACATTTCCAGCATAAACAAGAGGAAAAAACTTTTCATTTTGCAATGGGGTGCCACTAGATAGAGAAGTTCCAACAACGACTGAACCATCTTCAAGTATAACATCAGCAGGAAAACTCCTGTCGATCGTGCCAGCACCGACTGTTGTTATCCATGGTGCAATATTACTGACTGACTTCTCACTGAGACCTTCATTTCCACCCGAAGCATAAATAAAAATACCACGTTCCATTGCACCAAATGCACCTATAGCTATTGTGTCGATATCATATGGTAGAGGTCCAGAACCTACAGAAAGTGAAATTACATCAACACCGTCTTCTACCGCCTTGTCAAACCCTGCGAGTATATCAGAATCGGCACAACCATTTTCCCAACATATCTTGTAAACTGCAATTCGAGCTTTTGGTGCAATTCCAACGGCAACACCTGCAGCATATCCGAATAAGGATGCTTGTTTTACTTGTCGTCCAGCGACAGTTGATGCTGTATGAGTTCCATTTTCCTGAACCCCAAACATAGAAACTAGCAAAATTGGTATCATATTAAATGATCATAGTGCCCTCAAAATCTTCATTTAGTTTAGGACCATTATTATTTATGATTTTAGCTTGAAGAGGAAAGATCCAAAACATTGAATCAGTTAAAACCCCACCAAAGTATTATCCTCATCAATTGCATTCTTGGCAAGTCTATTGGAATCCAATGGTCATAATCAATCATAAGATCAAGAAAATACCAATCCAATTCATGAAAACTCGGCCAGGTCAACCAAATTTGGTGTTTTGACATATAAAATTATCGATTTTTCAATGACTCAAGTATTTGCCATCTAAGTTAATTAAGACTGTCATGAACTACTGGACCAACTTGGAATCAGAAATAACCCAAAATATTACCAAATGGAACCATCCTAAACATATAATAAATGGAATGGAGTTTTGTATGATTTCGGTAGAGATTTCTTCAAACAAGTTCTTCGTAAGTTGACAAATTAACATTCCATCTTCTTAATCTGATATATGATAGAAAGCAATTCAAGTCTCTATGTACCAAACCCATGTCAACTTCTCAGATGAGAGCAATAATAGAAATACAATTCCTTCACACAACCAAAACATGTTTTGTAATTCAAAAAAGTAACGAAGACAACAACTATAGAAGACCATTGATTGTGCTTGCTAAAATAATCAAGGTGCCGTTGGTTAAAGTATAGAGCACTCATGCTGGAAGCTTGCTTCGATGCAACTGATCCAATTTTGAATGGCTAATCAACAATTTGGCTTTTCAACTGTTGAAAATTAGGATTTGGGATGTGGAGTGAAGTTCTACTAAACAACATTTTGGCCTTCTTGGAATATGTAAACTGTGATGGGGAAGAGACAAGGGTATCAACAGAATCACTATTATAGCTCTATAATGGTTGGCTGCATACTAGAAATTATCCCAACATATATGAGGATCCAAGACAACAACTATAGAAGAGCAATGTGTAAATCTTACTAAATCAAAGCAATCTAAAAGGGGAAAAAACAAGAACATCAAAAGAATGAAACACTTAAAATGCAATCAATGAAAAATCATTGATTGTGTTTTGCTTAAATGATCAAAGGTACCATTGGTTGAAGTACAGAGCACTTAGTTTAGAAGCTTGCTTCGGTACCCAATTTTGAATGGCTAATCAATTATTTGGCTTTTTAACTGTCAACATCATGATTGGGGATGTACAGATTGGAGTTTTCCTAGACAGCATTTTGGCCTTCATTTGGGATATGTAAAATGTGCTCTTAGGCGTGCAAGATGTCAAAATTCAATATTCAAGAAATAAATTAAAGGAAAGACTAAATGAAATAGGCAATATATTATACAACGAAAGAATGCTGCTGGTAGAGTACCTTTGAGGCTAGCCAACGAAAGAATGCAAACAGCCCGTGGACCATGGTCAGAAAATGACGTTATTTTTTAGGATACATCCTGAAATGTAAACACCCAAAAATAAAAAACAAGTTAGTGACTTAATCAAAATCAACCCAAATTTTTTTCCAGGGGAAAGTTACAGCATACTAAGTTCTATTTTTTTTTCCCTCTCAAACTGAGATCATAAATGGTGAAATAGGATTCAAGTCGTCAGCCTCAATAGTAGGATAAGGTGTTGTACATGGGAGAACTAGACATTGGAAAATTCCTATAGAAATTCCATATTAACCATTGGTTACTACCCTCAATAGCGCAATCTATATCGTGATGTAGACCATCTAAACATAGAAAAGATTTCCTTATCAAATATTTGGACATTTTTTCAACTATTTATCCTAAATTTTTATTGTTTTAAACATCTTAATTCTTCTTAGTGTTGAATTAGACTGCACTCCAAAGTTTTTAGTTGCCAAACCCTTAAATTGTTGCCTACTAAAAGCAGTCCTTTATGTTTTTATCCAAATTCTGGTAATGCTCATACTTCATTGTTCCTTCTTATGTAGACCCAGACAAATTAAATTAACAGTAACATACTAAGTTTAAAAAATCATACTTCATCACAAATCTAATTGAGGTCAATGTCAAAGCTTAGTTATCTAAAAACCTGTAGGTTCTATAATGGATTTGTTTTCAGCAAAAAGAGACGTTATTTAGCCAAATTCTATGAATTTTCATGATTCATGCATGAACCTTTCAAGCAAGCATAGTAAGAAACAACACATGAACAGAGGAACAAACATGAACAGAGGAACAAATGAATAACATGATCATTAAAGTTCAATTTAGCATTCTAGAGTGGTTTTTAGGGGGTTTTTTTTTTTTTCGATTTTTGAGAGAAATAGACTTACAGATGCGCTTTGGAGTGGTTTGATCGGTGGCACTGATAAGTGAGCTTCAGTTCTTAGGGTTTTCGACTTGAGCTCTGATTTCTTCTTCGATTTGGGCTCTGAGAGATTACAAATCCATTGTCAAGTGAGTTATCGATTCGAAATGTGCGATTGAGAGATCGTTCGTGTGTTGAAATGGGAGATTGAGAGATCGTTCGGTGTTGAAATGGGAGATTGAGAGATCGTGATTGAAATCGCAAATCCTGATTATGAAAGTTCTCGAATCAAATCAAGAGGGATTTTTGATTTCGATTGAAATGGAAGAAACTTCTTCGAACTAAAAAATCAGTAAAAATGGCTGAGAAGAGAACTTCTTCGATTAAATGTGAGGTTTTCTTCCCAAAGGCGACATAAACGAAAAGCTTCTTCGATGTGAGGTTTCGATCTACTGACTTCGTCTTCGTTGAGATGGCTGAGGAGGTTGAGAATGAAAATGGTGGAGAAGGTCGACTGTTTTTTTTTATATATTTATTTATAAAAATTTCGGTGGTTCGTTGGGCTCGGACTGTCGAATTTATTTCTTGGACTTATTGGGCCAGCCCAAATAAACGTGAGACTTGGGCCGCCGAGATTAATGATGTAAAAGTAGCGAATTTTACCTTTTTTGAGGTAGTGAGTAATCATGTGGAATAGTGATGGTCATCTTCTGTGGGCTATATAGCTGCTTTTATTTCTAAATTTTTTCTAATAATATGGCTGAATACAGAGCTTTGGCTGAAGGTTTAGAACTATTGGTGGTTCGGGAGGAAAAAAAATGTATGTTTTGATTGATGTAATTATTGGGGGGTATGTCACCTTTTTTCCAAAATTTGTAACCATTCCTTTTTTAATTTATAATTTACTTTCCCTTGCTTATTAAAAACAAAAAAAAAAAAAAAAAAAAAAAAACAAAAATCTAGTTTTGAATGCTAACTCAGAACTGGCAGGTGATCAAGACTCTTGGATATTCCAAACAAGCTGAGACTGATTTTATATGAGAGCTGCTATTGGCATCCCAACTTTTACTTATCACACCCCAATTTCTTAAGTTATGTATCACACCCCAATTAAAGCTTAAAACACACTATCAAGGTTTGGTTCAGATTATAATCTCACCATTAGAAAATATTATAACACTCATTCTAAAATTTTCAGTAGTTGTTTACAATTATGATTAGACTCATAGAAAATCCTAAACACACACACACACACACACTCACATAGCTATTGGCACCCCAACTTTCACTTATTTTCAACCATTCACATTTTTTTAAAATTATAATTGGGGTGTAATAAGTAAAAGTTGGGGTGCCAATATCAGCTCTCTTTTTAAATTGTGATTGTAATATGCATTATTCTCGTTTTTAAGATCTTTATTAATAGTAAATGGTGGGGTCCCATTAAACCCCAGCTTACAGTTATTATTTATATATATATATGTATATAAAAAAAAAATAAAAACTCCCATCCCAGCAGTGTTGTGCTCACTGAATATTACAAGTAACAGGCATGACAAATGCATAAAGATAGAAAAAATGGAAAGAAGAATAAAGTGAAATAATTGTTTACTAGTTATCCTTGTTGTAACAAAATAACATAGACACTAGGGTTGGGTTTTGACTGTCTGTCCTTTCAGATGTATAATCTTTAGGATAACGAACATATTCCCTAATGCAGAAAACAACCCAGTAGATCAAAGACTTATTCATGACTGTCCGGATTGTAACGTGGAGAAAAGCTCCACAAACGAAAATGAGTAATACAATGTTAATATTATTAGTAAGCTTTAAGCCTTTATTTGTGAACACCCCCACGAGTACAGCTGACCTGAATGCTCCTGACATAAAGATGATTGCAACGAACATAGAGAAGCATGCCACCACAAATAGGATTAAAGAAGTAAACCAATTGGAGATGAGTTGCATGCAAATAAGAACAACCACTGCGATCATTGACCAAAACAGTGCGATAGTGTTGTTGAATACGAATGATTGGAATTCCAATGCTTGGGAATTGGTATTATTTTTTAGTAGGATCGTCATGTTTACTTCTTTGCCGTGTTCATCGTATGCCTTAGGCAATGTGAAGCCTGCGGTGAAGGTGACAGTGGTAATGAGCGCCGCCACGACTAAAAGGGTGTTTATGTTATTCTTGAAATAATTGGTTGATCTATCTTCTCTCATATAATTACAAAATATAAGTTTCCACAGGCCTGCTGTGGGGTTAGACCATGGTGGACTTGCATGGCATAATAAGGTTGCTAAAATCAAGGCCTGTAGTTCACACAAAGAAGAATATTATTAATTATATAGAATGATACCTAATACTAATAGGATTTAATTTAAAAATACAATTAACTATACAAAACTTCTCTTTTTGCCTTGGTGAGACAACATTCACTACAAAATAAACGGTCTTTACCGGCGTTTCCAAATCGCCGCCATATGATAAGGAAAATGAAAAACTGACAGCGCTCAACACTGCATTTGACACTGTGTTGATGTGGCAGTGTTTCCAGAACCATACATCTTTCTCCTTCTATCTCGAAGAAAAAAAAATCTATTGCTCAAGGGACACTGCCATGTCAATACATTATAATGACTCTATATATGAACAATTATGGACTGTATGATGAGTTCTCAAACAAAATCTTAACATGCATTTTAAGCATATGCATTGCAGAGAATAAATTGCAGTGGAAATTTGACACCGGAAATTAGAGAAATAAGAAGGAAATAAAGTGAGTAACTCGAATTAATTTAGCTTGCCACCGTTGGAAATCCACCAAAGGATAAGAGCTAGCAAGAAACAAAGAAGAACTCTTTCTTCTTCAAAACAAAGTGCTCAAAAACTCCCATGTTTTTTCTACTTAAGAGCTTAAATATTAGAATAACTTAATTTGAAACTTAACCTCCAAGCAAGAGGTTACATAAGGACTTGAAAGACAATTAATTAAACTCTAAACAACTACAACTACCAAAGTCAAAAGCCTAAGAAAATGTGCTGAACCAAAAGTCAAACAGAATTTAAACTTGAAAATTTTCGTTTTTGTTGACAGCTCAGACACCCTTTAGTATTTTGCCCATAACTTCTTCTACAGAGCTCCAAATGGTGCACCATTTGAGGCATTGGAAAATAGACTCAATCTTTCCAACCATATATGGCTTACTTCGTTTGTGTTCTGACTAATAGTAGTTTTAATGACAAAGTTATCCAAAAATCCTGGTCTGAATCAGACTCATCAACTTCCTTTTTTAAGGACTTTAAATTTGTGGGCCCATTTGGGTTGGGTTGGGTCCGGTCATCATGGTTGGGGCAATTTGTGCTCAAACCCTAAACAAAATGCATTCTAGCTAGGATTCATATTATGCACCAAGAAAAAATTGCATCACACGAATCAATGCTACTAAACAAGGAAAATGGGTACCATACCTTAGAATGATCGGTACCATTGTAACCTTCCGACTCTGCAATCTGTAGAGCAGTTAATTTATTGTTGTTCAAGGCCATCTTATCTACTTTCCTAACCCTTGCAAGAATTTTCACTATAGAAGGGTGACAACTGATGGTGGCTTGATGCAGAGGTGTATTACCACTGTTATCCTTTTCATTTATAAGCCCCTCAAGTTCTTTCGTTTTCAAAATGTAGGAAACCAACTTCTTGCACTTATGCTCGACTGCAATGTGAAGTATATTCTGACCTTTGCCATTAAGCAAGTCCTTAATTTCTGGGCAGCATCGAAGCAACTCTTTAGGAGTTTTAATGTAGCCATTAGCCGCTGCCACATGAATTGGGGCAATGCCATATTTGTCTAGATGATAGGCCGTCGAGGTATCCCATTTCAATAGTTGTTCAACCATCTTATAGTAACCCAGAGTTGCTGCAAAGTGCAAGGGAGTTCTCTGGTTGTCATCTGCTACGTTGAGTAGTTCTTTCTTTTTTTTTAGCAGCGACTCAGTGATGTCTTGCATATAGAAAGGAAATTATCAAGAACAAAACCCAATATTGTTAGCCTTTACAAATTAAGATGAAAAATATAAAAATGCCCTCTATTTTTTTTTTTTTTTTGGCAAGGAGATATGGTATGAATTCGGAATTAAAAAAAAAAAAAAATGAATTCAAGACTTTCAAATATCTAAAAATTAAAATTGCTAAAATATAATACTTCTATATCTGTGTGCATCCAAGCATTTGTTAAAAATTTTAGTAAGTAACAATTCAACTGTTTCGATACTTAATTGAATTTGAATTTCTTAATTGATAGAAATTGGTCGGTAGAACACAAAATGGTTAGATCCAGGTAAATCAAGATCTTCATCTGTCTAGGATCATTTGGAATTTCTTACTTAAAAATCATTTCAATGTAGACACACAAAAAAAAAAAAAAAAAATCAATAAAATTAATCTCACCCAGTCCACTTGGTCAAGTATTGGAAAACATGGCCACATTGATAAATCAGGGGTCCAATTTTAAATCGAAATTCACTCAGATCACCCTGACCCATTCCATTATCACTCGACTGATGAGTCAAATAAATTGACTGAATGTGACGTACTCCTTGAAGGCCTGAAGTTTCAAGGGATCTTTATCACAAAATATCGGTGGATGGGAAAGGAAATCATATATATTGATAGAAAGAAACAATGTGGCTCATGGTCTAGCAAATTTTGATTTGAAGAACAAGCGATCTTGCATCTTTTTGCTAAAGGTTGCATCCCTCTTGTACACTGTTCTTCATGGATTATAATACAAATTTGCTTATTTTAGCAAAAAAGAAAAAGAAAAAGAAAACTGTTATAAAAGCATGATAGTTTTACTCCAGGTGAAGGTAGGTGTGAGTTTTACCTGAATTGCAACGAACTACAGCAGCATGCAAAGCCGTCCGTCCATTTGGGCCTATGTGACCATAACAAGCATTATCTAAGATTGCATCAACGATTTCTGGTGCCGGTCTTTCGGCTGCCAAATACAATGGAGACTCACCAGCATAATTGATAGAACATAGCAGTTCCGGGTCCTCCTTTATGAGTAATTTCACCACCTGAAGGTGGCCATTTCTTACAGCCTCATGCATTGCAGTGTTTTTCTCCTTGTTCCCCTTTCTCAGCATCTCATGTGCCTCACGTCTTCCAATCTCAACATCCGTAGAAGAATCTTTCCCAGAACCTATCAGAGCTTCGAGTAATTTTAGATGTCCAGCTCTTGCAGCGACGATGAGTGGAGTGTCACCCTTTGAGTTTTCTTCACTGAGAAGTGACGGGCATCGGTCATAAACCATACTAGCAAACTCCAAGTGCCCATGTTTCGCTGCGATGTGAAGTGCCGTATTATTGATGGGGGTTAGTACTTGTCGGAGAATATTATCGTCTGAAATCCCACCAAGGACACCAATGTTGCCCGAAGTTGCTGCCTCTAATAACTCTGGATCCATCTCTCTCTCTCTCTAATCAGCCAAAGATAACTTCAAGGATCGGAAGTTAATCAAGATCAACAAGTACTCCAAGAACATCAAAGAAGTACATCTATTTATATCTGAACCTTTTACTAAGAACCCCAAACACAAGTACAAATTCCCCAGTCACTCCTAATGTTTAGAAATCTCTCTTCATACCCAATTTTCCAACTTCGTTTATGATCTTCTCTTCAAGAGGGGCCACATTAATTCGCCCTTTAAGTGGGACCTATGATATTATTTATCTGCAATCAAACAAACTCTATTAGTTATTGTGGAATCAAGTGTTCAAACTTTTAGGAATATTAAATAATAACCCAACAAGAGAAGTATCTATCTATTGTGCTTCATTCCTTCTTTTTTTTTTTTGTGCTAAATGAATGAATAATACCTTACTCCATACTTTATCAATTAAGAAAGTGAGTTTCTTTTTCTAAAGAGTATTCTTCTCTAGATTTTTTTTTTGTGTGGGAAGGATGTTTGATTTTTGTTCTTTTGAACATTGTTATATGGGAATGAAGATTTTGCTTGTTAAAAATGACTTGTACCTTTTTTTTTAATCTTCTCAAACATCTTTGTGTTTGGAGAATAACTTACAGACTTTTTCTTCTTTAAATTATACTTTAGGTAAGAAAAGAATGTTTTATCAACCAATAAGAAGATATTACTACAAGAGAAAATCAACTCATTTTATTCATTTTTTTTATGTTGTTTTGACTTTTGGATGGGGACATGGTTGATCTAGAACCAATTGGATCCGATAGGTTTTCCAATTGGATTGGATTCTTATTAGAACAGGTCAGATTTTGGATCTAATCCGATCCATTGGCAGCCCTGGATATAATCCAATATCCAAACATGATACAATAAAGTAATAAACTGGAAACATTGGAATATTTTTGAGCAAATGATTTTCCCATCCCAATGGGTCATTCGAGGAGTCCCAGTTTGATGCGAAGCCTGGATCAATTGATACATAAGCCTTTCTAAATTTTTGTTAGTACTACTTTATTTTAGATCTTTTCTACCCAACCGCCTTTGAATTCCAACTTAGTACCAATAAGGGGATTTCTCTTTGCAAGTGATAACAAATGCCTAAGAAAGCATGCCATTTATGAAATACACCTATATAACTGTGCCATATAATTGGCTTGATATGAAGTTATTCATATTTTTTAATGCCAGTAGTATAACTGAAGTGTTGCATGTATGTGATAAGTCATTTGGTCCAAATCACATGGTACTATGACACATAGGTTCCATTAGCTCAAATTATGATACGTGATACCTATAAACCAGTTAGTAAAGGAAAATTTTGATTGTTGCTATGAAATCCTTTTAGATAATTTCTGAATATTGATGAATTATTGCTTTTAGCAGTTTGAGGTATGATATTATTGATTCAGTACTGACAGTTATATACTAACTGCACTATATCTCTATTCAATGTAATTTCTCTCCGTACATTTAATTGCAGCATGATGCGTTCTTCTCGCAATACCATATTTGGTTTATTAGTTTTAAATCTGAATTCTGTTATCTTCCATCTTATGTTGATCTTAAATATCTGTTCATGCTGGCTTGCTTGCTCTTGGTGATATTTGGGGTTGTATTCTCATTGTGATTATAGTTCTGACAGCTTAATCAGCAAATTTCATGTAAAAATCTAATATAGAGGGTCCTTGTTGTGTGACAAGGTCTGATCTCTTTGCCGATTCCATTATTTGTGTTGTTTGTTCATCGGAGGGTCCTAATGCACTGGAGTTCTGTCTTGTCTGGTCCAAGTTTCATAGTATAACACCCTCTTTAGTAAGTACATATGTATCCTTCAATTGTTTCTGTTTGGGGTGTGACTTATTTTCTCTTGTAAGTTGGTGATTTGAGATTTTCCGGGGTTTGTGCACTTCTACAACATATTAACGTAAATGATCCTTTCATTCAATGAATTCAAATATTCTAACTTCGGTTGTGGAAACTTTTGCTGAAGTTGTTAAAGGGTTCACTGTGCCAGGGAGCACGCTTTAAGGGAGGTTCTGTTCTTCCATTTTTTCAGAAGCATTTTGGTTACTTACAGTCCCCTGTGCCTAAGAAACCAAGCTCAGCAAAACATGTAATTGGGTCTTTTGTTTAGACTTTGATTTCATCTAATAATGTATAAAGGTTCATAGGTACAATGCTTACTAAACTCTTTGTTTTCTTTTGTTCTCTCTACACAGATTATTTGCAAGGAAGAAAGTGGAAATGAGATATGGTTATATCTTCTACCACTCCAACTGCTGATTCTGCTACCCAGTAAGAGATGACTTAATACTAGCTTGTTTAGTCTTACTTTCTAAGCTGGAGGATTTTGGTGGGTAGTATTTCAACCCAATTGGGTTTCTTCTCTTCTCACTATAACCACCCCCACAACCACCACCATAGCAACAAAGCAATCAACTCTCTCTTCTTCTTTCTTTGTTCTTCTCTGTTTCTACTTGACCTTGATCTTGTATCACTCTAGTGGGTATGGCAACAAAAACCCAATTTGATGTTTTAGCTGTGTATATGAGCCTCATTGACAGAAAGCTGATTAAAGAGACTCCTCAAGACCTCATCTTATCAAGGCATTTTAATTTCAGGTTCAATTCTTTACATGAGCTAGTGGTTGTTACCCCTTCCTAATTGAATTGTTAGAAAGATAGAATCAATCTAGCTAGACCATGTTGTAGGTTTTAATCACACTTCTGGCTTTGATGACGGAGTGGCTTCAAATAATTTACATTGATGCAAAATATGCAGCAATTAAATCCTGACCAATCAAAATAGATGATTTCTTCCTGTAAGTCAAATATTTTGAAAGTTGGAATCAATTGATTTGTTTACCTATTTATTTTGTCATTTTTACCTAACCATGCATTTATCAGATATGCAGATCGTGCAAACGCATACTGGACAGGATACTTTACAAGTATGCCATCCATCAAACGTTATGCCAGAATGATGAGTGGTTACTGTTAGGTAAGATTTTTATGCATCTTTAGTTTATTTTAAAAGTAAATTGTCTCATTGAAATCTTTGTTCCTTGTGATTTTCTGGTTTTAATCAGGCAGCAAGGCAATAAGAATATTTTAAAGGGAGGAGTAATTTGAGGCCCAACAGACACTTTGGCCCATGCATTTGCGATCACACAACATCACATCACGATGCCATTAGTGGAACTGAAAAGCAACATGTGGCTAATGGTTTTGCAAAAAGACTGTCAATACGTTATATGGAGGTGAAGCTCTACATGTTTCATCACAATATTTTTTGGCTGGAAAGGTGCAAGCTTCAGATAATTTCCAGGAGTTACCCTTTGCACGTCGATAAAACTTCAGTACAACAAAGATTCTGTAATTTTGAGTTTTGAATGTTATTTGATTGAGATTTTGTTGGTCTTTTTTTGGGTGTATTTCCTTTAGTTTTGGTTTTATTTCTGTAACTGGTTTCATAAGCTTCTTTAACCTTGACAGTAGGCATAAGCACATTTGTCTTTAGTTTTGGTTTTATTTCTGTAGACAGAAATTTTATAAGGTTCTTTTAATTGGGTCTATTTTGGATGCGGGTGGCAGGTACATAGAAAAAAACAGCAGAATTTTTTTAAAGAAGTGAAAAACACTTTAGACATCGTTTGTAATAAAGCCGATGTCTAAGGTGCCAAGAAACATTAAAGAATAGAAATTGATTTTGACACTTTAGAGATTGGTTAACAATCGATGTCTAAAGCTCAGGTTTTAGACATCACCTTTATAGACACTGTTTTTACCAAATGTCAACTATAGATATCACTTAAACCGATGTCTAAAGTATTTTTGGTACAAGTGGATCCCATTAAACGTTCTAGTCCAAATAATTTGATCTGCTTCATTTGGCCAAGGAGGAGAATGAACTCCCACCTTGTCACTAATTTCGGCCAACTAGATATTATCTCAAAAAAGACCACACCAACCATTTGCACTAGCAAAATCTGCAACTTTAGCATTTAAATCACTATTCATTTGGTATGCTGGATCCTACCAAATTGATCAATCGATGAACCATCTTCTTACCTTGGATCTTTTCGAAATTCCGTGGAATTTCCATACCAATAATAAATCTGATGAACTTTGCGGCCCAACTTCTACTTAATGCTTGAAGATGACATAATCCATCTCTCTTTCTATTCAATGAAAGAGATAACCTCAACAATTGAAAGTTAATCAAGACCACAAGAATTGTTGCAAGAGCATCAAAGGAGTACCTTTCGATATGAGCCTTTTACTGGTAACCCCAAACACAACTAAAAATTCCCCATTCACTCCTAATGTTTAGAAAACTTTCTTCATATCTAATTTTCTAACTTCAGTATGATCTTCTTTCAAGAGGAGCCACATAAATTCTCCATTCAAGTAGGGCTCATAATATTATTTAACTACAACTACACAAACTCCTTCAATTATCTTGGAATCATCTAATCAAAATTTTAAGATTCTTAGCTAACATCCCAATTATATAGATATCTTACCATCATTTTTCATGCTTTATCAACAAAGAATAAGGTTTTATTGCAAGAAAACATAGTACTTGTATTATTTGTTCTACTCTGATGTTGTTGTCTTTTTTTAATTTTCTTTAAAATCATGTTTCCTTCTTTATCAGTTGAGAAGTAATTTTACTTTTTCTACAAAAAAAAAAAAACACTACTACAGAATAATAACCTTTTATTTAAGTTAATAGAATTTCGTCCTCTACAAAGTGATCCCATCAAGAAATTTGCTTTTTTTCCATTGTAGGTAGGAGAGAGAAATTATCTTTCTTATTGCTTATGTCATTTATGTGAAACAGCCGTTGGGCTGTAACCAAAAAACCACTAGTTGATTGAGAAAGAATCCTCCTATCCTGTTTCAATTATGTTTTTTTCATCCACTGATGAACGGTCCAGATTTGCTTAGCGTTTGGGAATAATGTCCACCAATGATAAGAGTAAACATAAATTCGGGCTTAGGCCCACATTGCACAGCAAAACATTAAAAGCATATCCGTAACTTCAGGTTAAAAAAAGAGAGGTATTATTCATTTTCTTTGAGGAACATCTCTTCAGTTGCAAGGTTAAAACACAGCTTAGTTGGCTAGTTGCCTTCACGTGACAGAACCTCTTCTACTTTTTAACCTCCACTCCTAACTAACCAACTCCAAATGCATAATTTCTCTTATTCTTCAGATCCCAACACCATGAAAAGAAGAAGAAGAAGCATATTTGATTTTTATTTCTAAAAGAGTGAAAAAGGAGAAAATGTGTTATATTGGTAAAGCTACAAAGATCTTTATCTTTATAGTTACAGTTCTGTTTCTGTTGGGTCTGATTTTGGCCTTTGAATTTCTTCTACATGGATTTCAAAAGACCCACAAATGTACTGGAGACTCTTGCAGGAAGCCCATGTTTGCTTACCCGATACCGGGTTACACGGTGGCCGCACCACCTTACTGCCCACCGAGTCCAATGGTTGTCACTCAAGGTCCAGTTCAAGCTTAATGTAGCTTAAGAAGGTAGTGATTTTCCCTACCTTACTATTCCTTTTCTGATGTGTAGTTTGTTTGTTTTATTTTTAATTTTTTCTTTGAATTTTGATTTTCTTTTTTTCTCTCAAAGAAAGAGTTTGATTTCTAGTTTTGAATGGCCGTCTTGTAAAAATTTGGTTCAGTAATTTTGGCAAATTAGAGAATAGTGGATTTTGTTTAATAGTTAACTAGTGGGTGACATGTTTATTCGGGCGAGTTCAACAAAATTAGTATCATAAGGCTGAAATATCAATGTAAATATTTAATCGAAGAAATTATATTTTAAAATATGAAATAAATTATTCAAGTTTAATTATTGTGAATATAGTGCAAAGTTATTTTTGTAATTTTAAAAGTTAACGCCTCTCTGGCATCAATTGATAAGTTTCTTTGTAGAGTTGTGATAATGTGACTTAAGCATGTGGCATACTCAATTGACTTACCTAACGTGACAGGCTTGGAAATCGTTGATATGTTCTTCTTGAGATACAAAATTATACATTTTTATGGGGAATCACATTTATGTATCCCGAGGAGAGTACATCTACGGTTCCCGAGCCTATTACATTAGGTAAATCGATTGAGTTGCCACGTGCGTAAGTCAGGTTATTAACACTCTTCTTTTTAATGAGATTATAACTTGGCGTTGAAAGGAATTGAAATTAGGCATATGATATCATTACCTATATACTTTACCAAACTAAAAAAATTAGCCCTTGGTCTTCCTCTGATTGTGATGGTAATATCATGTAATATAATTGAAAGTAAAAATATTTTTTCATAATTTTAAAAATTAACCAATATGAATATGTGTCAATAATAATCAGCTTTCTCTCATTATAATAGACTAGCTAGTATACATTTGTAAAAGTTGAACCTCAAATGAACTGTGGTGATGTAAAACTATGAGTAGGTATCCAGAATGGTGTCCTGTGCCTAACCAAGGTCAAGTGGCACCTCATTTTATGCCACGTAACATTTTTGAGCACCCAACGACCGTATGGCTATGTGGTCCATCCCTTCATGAATCTACACACAAAAGATCAGTTTAATTGGCATGTGCATTCATTGAAAATATTATTGTTTTAAGAATGATTTTTAATTCTACAATTTAATCTCTTTTTCAAGAGCTCACACTATGTGAAAGCTGAAAATTCGATAGAAAAAATTGACAAGCCGAGGCCCATGAATCTTAGAAACTGAATTTTGACAGTTTAGGATCGTCGAAATTCTTGATGTTCCCATATTTGATGGCTTAGAACTGTCGAATTTCTCTCATCCTTTATTAATTTGACAGTTTCGACCCGTCGAAAAAAATAAATTTGACATCAATTAGACTTCTTGGTCCGTCCAATTTTATGAAATTTGATGGCCCAAGCCGTCAAATTTGGATTTTTTTTGACATTGTGTTAAATTTAGTGGATATAAGTTATCAAACACTGACTTTTGATACGTAGGTTCACCAAGGGATGGGCCACATATCAGTACGGTCAGTGAGTCCCAAAATTCCACGTGGCATTAAATGGGGTGCCACCTGACCTTGGTTGGTTACGGAACACCATTAGGAAACCCTACTCTAAAAAAATACTTATAAGATTTCCAAATAGATGTATCACTATAATTCTTCATTTATGGCTATAAACAAGTGTAGATCTCAAGAAATTTTTTTGTTCTTTTTCTTGGGTAAATTTGTTGTCAATCCTGACTAAGGCCCTAATTTTTAGATTAAAATGTAGTTTTTAGGGCCAAATTGGGCATTTCCTTAAAGTGGGAATCTGGATACCATTTTTGGGTAATGTCGAAGGAATCCAAGAATGGGTACCCCACTACCCACTGCTTTGGACTTTTTAAAATGACAAAACTGACCTTCTGTATAGTCATATATTTTAAAAAAGTTATTAAAGGAAAACGGCCTTGTGTTTTGTCAAAAAAATTACTGGTCCAACCACGACTTTAAAAGATTTATGTCATTACCCAATTTTGTAATCATTTAGTTTTACCAAAATGGATAATATTTTTTACCATCCCAATGGTCATGGTATGGAGAGCCCCAATCTGTTGATGAAGCTCCAATCCGTTGGTGAAGATTAGATGTGATACACCTTATTACAATGTACCATATCATAATAATCTAACAATAGGAGGTATCCATTTTTAATAACTTAAATAGGCCGTCTTTCCCAAACATGCATTAAAAATTGTGAAACTCTAGAAATTCTGTTAACCATTTACTGAAATGGTGAAATATTTACTGTTTAAGTAAGTAAATATCAAAGCAGGTATATTGTCCTTTCGATGACTATTTATAAAGCATGGTGGACCTCAAATCCACCCCCATCTCTACCGACATTCACGGCATGTACATCCACCTTCTTAACCAGGTAATCCAATAATAGAAAAGTGTAATCGATTAGTGGGTCCTATCGTCCTGCCTTGTCTTTTAAGAAACACTTTATTTTTATTTTCATTATTTTTTAAAACAAGCAATTAAATTGTATAAATGGATCAATAGTCTAGAAGATTTGGGGCATACCTTTTTATATGTCCATATAACGAAAACATCTTAATTAGGAAGTTCCATCAGTTCTCCAAAATAGCATCTTTTGATTCTTTGGAAAAGATGATAAATTATTGAAAACTATGTTCATTTATTGGAACTACAATGGAGACCAAAGCATAAACTATTTAGCAATTTGGTTGTCTAATTGAAATTCATGTGTTACATTCTAATTAGTGTTTCAGCTTCTCTCTTATTCTCTTCCTCCATATTAAACTTAGAGAAAATTATCAAAATGGTGTGTTATTCATCTTAATTTTGAAAATAATAATTTATTATTTTTGAAAATAAGTTATTTTATCAAAACGGTAAAATTTGAAATAAATGGTATTTTGATACAAAAAATGCCCTTTCAACATCTTTTGGATTTGAAAACTTGAAAATCATCGTCTCCTTTAGATTTAAGGTATTGTAGATCTATAACGAGGCTGTTGAGTGTTGAAATAAATAAGATCTTGAAAGGAAACATCACAATACTAGAACAGTAGATCTTGAAAGGAAACATCACAATACTAGAACAGTTCTATTTCTACTTGTTTACTTAACCATGGGAAGTGTATATTGTTTTATAACAAAAATGCAAAGAAAACATTTTTAGTATTAAAACATTGTTCATTGCAAAGTTTACCGTTTTAGTAAAATAACTTATTTTTGTAAATGATAATTTACTGTTTTCAAAATTAAGATGAATAGTACACCATTTTATTAATTTGTCAATTTTCAGTACCAATTTTGTTAAATTACCCTTAAACCTAACTTTCCAATGAAATTGTTGTGACATATCTATTATTCTTAAGTTGGGCTTGGGCTTCAAGAGGCCACTTCAGAAGTAAAGGGGCCTTTTCTGTGAAGCAGAGGATAGGAGATGGAGGGTCTATTACTCGTTATAATGTCAACCTTGCAAAGAGTAGTCACCAGGAGCATGGCATTGAATACACAAAAACTTTTACTCCTATTTCAAGCAATCCACAATAAGAGTCATTCTTGCTCTTCCTGTCCAATTTAATTTGCCTTTACTACCATAAAGGGACTTACGTATGTTACATAAGTCCCTTTATGGACTTAAGCAAGTAAGTCGTTCTTGCACGGACTGTCTTTATGTCCCCTTTGCGACAAATCACTAGGATCTCAAAAAAAAAAAAAAAAAAAATGGGTAGAAACATGTGCCAATGCATACATTGCAAATCAAATGGGAAAAATCCAAATCTGGGGATTATTCCATCAAGTTAACACTGTTTCAGTCCAAACCAAAAGATTTAAACTGACTGCATTGATGCTTATAGATTATTTTGAGTCACCTCACTTAGGGCTGTGTCTATCTGCGGTTATTCTTCGCTCTCTTTCGTGAACAGTTCTCTCAAAAGCTTTAAAAAGAGCCCAAGTCGTTAGATTGTAGTTAAGAATAGCATCAATAAAAGGTTCAATAGGGTCGTTGTTCCTATAAGGAACTTACTCCTCAGAATCCAGCTCGGCGAATTATTTGTCATTCAATTTAAATCTTGGTAAGGACTAATTTAACAAGATAATCATTGGATTTGGATTGGGATTTTTGCCCTTTACTGCATAAAATTAAAGAAAAAATAAATTCATTCCTTTTGTTTTACCAAGTGATCCAAACAAGCAGTAACTAACTATGGTCACAAATGAAACATGTGCAGTTATGTATCCCGAGGAAAAAGATCTATGTTTCTTTGTTCGTGCCACATCAGCCGAGTATTGACCGAGTGAAGATTTTCTAATTAGAAATGATCACTATTCTTGTTCTCATTAGTTAAGACCTCATCCAATAAGAAAGTAATGGGTTCGACGAAGCAAACAACTTTAATTATGCCATGTACTCATTGTACCTACTGCACGTGTTTCACCTACCACACCCACCACACCCAGACTTGTTGATCATGATATGAGATTAATGCACTAAAGAGGAATATGGCTAAAAAGAATATGTTTCTAAAAGCATTAAGGGGAAATTATGTGAAAAAAATAAAATAAAAAACCCATGAGAATAAATAGTTTGCAAAAAGATAATTATTTTGTCGAAATTACAAATAGGAATCCAAAATGCCACTTGAAGTGGCGTTTTGATCCATTTACTAAATTACTCTTGAAAAAAACACCACTCGAAGTGGCATTTTATTTTTTATTTTTTAAATATAAGGAAAATGACATTAACTTTGAATGGTCATAGATACCCCAATTGTAAATTTAACATTAATATAATCAATGTCATTTTGATCAAAAATCATGAAAATTACAATTGCATGTCCCTCAAATCAAGGTTGCTTGTTTTGCAAAGAGTACGGCTAGCCTTACAAGGTTAGTAAGGATTTCACCTTTACTAAGGGTCTTTGGACTCATCTTTTGACATAAAAAAAAAACATGATCTGATGCTTCAAGATCGTAGAAGACAAAATTCTATGAACTTGAAAAAACAAAGTTATTTTCACTATTGAATTTTAATTTTAAATTTTTTAGTGAGGTGGAAGTTTGGTAACCATAAATTTTCAAAACCTTTATCAAGCCAATTTTTTTATTTTTTATTTTATTTTATTTTTCTTGTTTTGGATATGAGTTTTTCGATGAAATTTAGAGGGCTGTGGTGTTGGCTTGCTAATGAGGTAATCCATATGAGTAAAACAATCCTTAGTAAGGCTACAAATCTGTACTTAGTAAGGAAAATGTTTCTCTTTTGAATCTTTAAAATCGTATAGTAAAAAACATGATCCCATGCTTCACAGTTGTAGAGGGCAAAATTATATGAATTTTGAAGAAAAAAATTAAAAAAAAAAAACTATTATCAACCACTGAATTTTAGTTTTAAATTTAAATTTTGGAGTTAGGTGGAAGTTCTGAAGTAGTCTGTTTTCAAAACCTTTGATCAAGCTCAAAATTTTTTTTTTCTGATTCATTTTTTTATTATTTTAAATCTAAGCTTTTTGATGAAATCTAGAGGACTTTGGATTGTTAATGTGTTAATCCATTTGATCAAAGCAAGCCTTACTAAGGCTTAAAATATTTACGAAGTTAATAAGAAAAATGTTTCCCTTTTAAAAGTTACAAAATAGGATAATTATAAAAGCACCCTACGAATTAATAAGGCAACCCACACATAGCTGAATTATTTTGTTTTATATGGGTTAAAAGTTTCATAATAAACTTATTTTTTCTAAGAATGATCTCTATTGATGAGTAGATCATCCTCACAAAAAATCATCTAATTCCAAAACTTCTAACCCAATCAAAATTGATTTACAAAAAATAAAATAAAAGATGAATGATTTATGATTTTTTAACTTGTTTAGATGGGATTAAAAGTTTCAGAAAGGTTTAATTTTTGTGAGAATGATCTTCTCATCATAGATATCATCCTCACCAAAATCAATTCATTTATAAACTTTTAACCCATATAAGACAATATAATTCGGCTATGATGTGGGTTGACCTCCTTAATTTGTAGGGTGCTTTTATAATTACCCTACAAAATATCCATGTAATCTTCAGAATTTGAAACCGTCCTCTATTTATTTTTTAAACTAATTTTTTTATTTTTCAAAATCCAAGAAAATTGCAATTGCACATCCCTCAAAGAGGAAGGATGAGGGGAAAAAAAAAGGAAAGAAAGAAGAAAAACTCCACTTGAAATGGCCTTTTTTTTGAAGTTGAGGGTATTATTGTCGAAACATAAGAAATTCAAGTGGCGATTTAGGTTCCTATCGATAATTTTGGCAGAATAATTACTTTTTCATATAAATATTTATTCTCATTAGTTTTTCTTTTATTATTTTGATAATTTCCCAAGCATTAACGATCAGTGGGAGTTTTGCACAGCCCCATGCACCAACAACAAGCTTCAGGATCTGCTCAACCGCTCAAGCACAAGCTACACCAACTCCAACTACCAACTCCACTCCAGCTACAACTCCAGTTGATATACCAGCACTTGCTCAGGCTACCGTCCCACCTCTAACAATTCCCCCACCACAAACCACACCAGTTCTTGTCCAGTGCCCAGTGGCACAACAAGCATGCAGAGGCAACTCGTCATGGGGAATCTAATTGGGGAAGAAAGCCAGAAAAGAACACAGTTGAAGAAAAACTTGCAAGTCAGGTGGAAGCCTTTCACGAGGAATTGAGGAAGCTTAAGGGAACGGACACATTTGGTGGAACTGGGTTCAAGGATCTCTACTTTTATCCCAATGCAACTTTACAAAAAACTCGACATATTTGCAGATTGTACAAATGTTGTTTGGTTTATTCCCCAAAACCATCCTCTTCAAACTACTAAAAAAAATCCTATATTCTTGATATTTCAAGGTTGAAGGGTAAAAAGCTTGCCTTGAAGGTTGAACACAACGAGCTTAAAAAAAAGAGTCAAGATTCTTATTTTGAAATGAAAACTAAAGGAATGTTTAATAAGATTTTAGAAGAAGAATGACTTTGAAGACGATGGTATCGCCACATAATTTGTCAATTTAATCAGTTGGTCTCTTATTCGATGAATTTTTCTAAAATTTCCAAATTATTTGGACGATTTTGTGACATTGCTTAAGACACCATAAAACATATTGCTGCTCAATTTGAGTCAACTGTACCATCCACAAGGAAAGTTGTAGCTCATCCTTGATGCAATTAATAGAGTATCGAGAATCTGAATTGGTAAGGATTTGAGGAAATTACCACCACCTTAGATTCCAGGATTATTTTTGTTGGTTCCATCAATGTTTATATCATAAGACAACCTTTTCCTTAGTTTTTCTGCTAAGTGAGAA
Organism: Akebia trifoliata; assembly: GCF_017979445.1. Taxonomy (NCBI): domain Eukaryota; kingdom Viridiplantae; phylum Streptophyta; class Magnoliopsida; order Ranunculales; family Lardizabalaceae; genus Akebia; species Akebia trifoliata. The sequence goes on along the minus strand of NC_141385.1, from coordinate 45,128,237 downwards.
GTTTTGTATTCAAATTTGAAGAAAAGAAAGGGAAACACACTTAGTTTACAAGCTTTAAAGAGGGCAGTTGCAGATGATCTCCTCTATAAGATTTTTATATTTTACCAATGATGGAGATCCCTGTAACTGGAAAATTATAAAAGATTGATGAACTTCAAGAAATAGTGTGGTTTGCAAGAACATCCGCCAACATATTTCCTTCTCTCCATACATGCTCAATTTTACATATCTTATTTGAGAGAGCTTCTCTGATTTGATGAAAGCAAGAATCAAGCTTCCAAGGTAATATTTCCCTTTTCAGCCCATTAACTAAGAGCATAGAATCAGATTCAAAAATTATTTTCTTACCTCTTAAGTCAATTAAATCAAAACATTTTAATAGATAATTTACTTTTCAACCTAAAATTTTTATTTTCTTCAACATTCAAATCTAAAACAACCAAATAGGGATTTGGGGGAGGTAGAAGATGAGACATGTTTTGTTAAGAAATCCAAAAACATCATTTCTATACATTTCAAAATTTTCCCATTTTTAAACCAAAACTTTTTGGAACTGATACGAATTGATCCTTTACGAATAATTATCAAATCTGAACTTTGTTACTAAGACTCATGGAAAACGACTTAAGGACCCTCACCTCTGTCTTCTACCCAAATTTTTAGAAAAAAATAGTAATTTAAACCCCAATGTTTTGATCAAATTAGATATAACCTTGCATTTGCATCCTTGCAAGGACCCCATTGAACTTCAAAAAACAAAAACTTTGTGATTTAGCCCCTCATGTTTTGGTGGATATTAGAGATATCCCATGTGTTTTGCAAATTGGCAACATGTGTCCATTGGCCTCTATATCCCCACACTAATAAAAAATGACTTAAGGCCCTCAAATTCAACCATTATTCACTCTCAGAAACATAGTAACAAAATTAAGATTTCTTTTATTACATTTGAAGGAGATTCAATTTAGATAAATTCAAAAATGTTTATAAAAAAGTTGTGCGGGTTTTGGGGAATATAAAAAAAAATGATATTTTTGAGTTTCTTGCCAAAATCCATGATCTTCAACTCCTTAAAAATCATTTCTTATTCTTGAGACTTTAATGTTAAAGAAAATAAAATTTATAGATATTAAGCCTAAGCAAAACATTTTTACAAGTCTTAATATCTATAATTTTTGTGGGAATCTTCTGTCACTATTATGAAAATTATTGGCCAAATATCATTTGTTGAAACCAGTCCAAAATTTGAATAGAAGGAAGCCAAGATTATCGGTCGATTAGCACTTAGTCCCCACTAGCCAAAAACCTTAGCTCCGCCCTTGGGTATAGCCAGTGGGCATTTGTGATGAATAAAGAGCGAGGAAATTTTGGTCAAGGGAGGATGTACACTATCCATTACTTCTCTCCCACTCTAGGATTGTTTGACACAATTTTTTGGATTAAGACATCGTGAATTTTCTTCTAAATTAGCTTATGACCTAGCGAAGATGAAATTATTACCATGGAAGCTGTTCCATAACGTCAATTCTTGGGAGTCTTTGCTGTCAATTCCGTGACCAAAGTGCATGTGAAGGTCTTTTAATTTGTGCTTCTAAAGCATCATTGGATTCAAAACCTTCAACATTGTTCCCAAAAGTTTAGTTTCAGGTTGTGCCTTCTTAAGAAGGCCTTAAGACCTCCGTGGACTAAAAGTAGGTGACCTACACTACATGACAAAAGGGATAAATTTAATGCCAACTTTCGTAGAATTTAGCCAAATTCTGTTAAATTCGACGGACCTTGACATAGAATTTACCCTTTTTCATTTAGTACTAGGAACCTATCTCTGTGTTAGAGAAGCCCTAAGATAACTGGATTTAAATTTGAAATTTTTTGTTCCTTTGACTACCCTTTCGATTAGCTTCAAAAAGATGAAGAGAATTGTTTGGCTAACCGAAAGTTCTCTTTAGGCTAACCGGACAACTTTCGGTTACATTTCTAGAGATGATACAAACTGCTCAAAACTCCTTCGGTTAGCTTCAGCTAATTGAAAAGAACTATTTACCTAATCAATGAACATTTCTTGGCTAACTGTAGGGCTCTCGGTTTGATTTCCATAGGTAGTATATTTCGAGTCTTGAGCTCTCGGTCAGCTTTTCCTAGCTGAAGATATATTTTTTATAGATATTAGTTAGAGACTCAGTTAACTGAGAAGGACTCCTTGGCTAACCAAACATATCCGCTATGTCCAAAAATCTATAAATAGAAACCTTGTTCAATTAGGATTTTTGCTTGAGTCATTTGAGAGTTTTGTGTTGCCACTTACACAAACAAGCCACACTCTTCTTTTCCAACTGTAGGAACTTAGAAACCCTAGTTTTCTTAGAAAACCCTCCCAAAATCTTAAGGATAGACCATAAGCTTCACCTTCATCCTTGGCACAACCTTCTATTCTTCTTGGATCATCTCATGGAGTTCTAGATAGAGCTTATTGGAGTTGGAAGTACAATGAAGCTTTTAAGACTTAAGTCCTATGGTGCTATATTTGTAAATCTTCAACTTTATCATTTTTCTTTAGTTTATAAGTTTCTTTGCTTCTTGTAAAAAACCAAGCTCTTAATTGGTAAAGAACTAATAAAGAGTGAGTGATGGGTTTACTAGGTTTTCCTTGGTAAAAACCCAGGTGTGAAGGGAATATCTTCCTAGTTGGGTTCTTTGTTAGCCTTGTCAAAATCATGGTGTGTGTAAGAACTCTTGAGTTAGGTTTAGTGATTGGTCCTAGCAAAAATCAGCTGTCAAAGGTTTGAGGTGAACTATAAACCTTTAGATAATGGAAAGCCAAGAACTTAAGAAAGGGACCCTTGGGAATGGATGTAGGCATCTAACCAAACCACTATAAATCTTGTGCGCATTAAGTATTTGATTATATTCATGTCTAAATATTTGCTTGATTTAATTAAATTTCTGTTGTATGTGTTCATGTGCTTTCCTTAGTAGGAGGTAGTACATTCACATCACAATGTGAAAAAAGCCCAAATTTGATGGCCTTGGGCCATCAAATTTCATAAAATTCGACAGACCAAGAGGTTGAATTGGCGTCGAATTTTTCATTGTCAAATTTTATTTTTCAACGAGTCGAAACTGTCAAATTAATGAAGGATGAGAGAAATTCGACAGCTTTAAGCCATCAAATCTGGGAACATCAAGAATTTCAACAGTCCTAGACCATCAAAATTCAGTTTCTAAAATTCGTGGGCCTTGGCCCGTCAAATTTTTATGTCGAATTTTCTAGTTTTCACATAGTGCATGGCCCTACCTAGGAAATAAGATTAATCCCTAGTGCAAAAAGATTTTAAAAACTCTTAGCTAGGAAGATAGAAAAAACTTAAAGCGATCTTTGATGGATTCAAATCAACATCTCGCCATGCTCTCCAACTTATTTTGTCATGGTTGAAAGAAGAAAAGTTGATGTTTCAGGGTAAGGATGCTAGCCCATTTGATGGTCCATTTGCAAACACTTATGAATCGATTTGATTCTTAGGAATCCTAGACACTTAAAAGCAGTTTGTTGGATTTGAATCTCAGGTGGCTGGATTAAGTTAAATTTAGATGGATGTAATTGAGGCAACCTAGGTGAATCTGGGGTGGTTGCATTGCTTGTAACAACTAATTAGGTCATCTTCTCTGGGCTCATTGCTTCCACTTTAATCTAAAATAGCATAGCTGATTTCTTGTAAAAGATGGGCTGTGCCCCTGTTAGTCATGTATAATAATTCCATTTTATAATCTAAGTTTTACTTGTCTAGCAAATAAAGAAGAAAAAAAGAACAAGAAAAAGATAAGACCTTTATCTAATAGTCTCCAAGTATATTTAACAGATTTGTGTGACACCGTTGTTTGTGATGATACTGATTCTACAGTCCTAGTTTATGCTTTGAAGAATGGGATTGACACACATGAGTTGGGTTCTTAAAGAATAGGTTCGTGATGTAGGTAAGTTTGTCGACACATATCTCAATTCCTATGATCGAATTAAGAAGTGTCGAAGAAGAAATCAACAACATTGATTGAGTCAAATCAATTTGACCAAGTCAATCCAATTTGACCGAATCAACTCAATTTGTTCGAGTCAACTCGATCCAATCTTTGACTGGTCTTTAAAATCTAGTACAACTCATCTTAGGACTTTTTCTTTTATTGAGTTTTTATTTTTTAAGTTGTTTAAGTAGTCTTAGTTAGTTTCTATTTCAATTTTAAAAAGTTTCTTTTCCTATTTAGTTTCTAATTTGTTTAATGTTTAAAATTTGTTTTTATTGTTTAGGTTATGATTAGAAGTCATTTTAGGTATTCAAATTGAGTTCTAATAAGATTAGAATGTTAGTAAGATGTTATAAATAGATTATGAAATTACTTTTTAGTATTTTAGAAGGTTTATTAGTTGTTATGAAGGAGTTATATATATATATATATATAAGGAGCTCCAATAAACAAATTTTAAAGTTAGTTTGTTTAAGATTGATTAATAAAAGAATAAAAAGAGACTTCTTTCCTTTCTTTGTTTATTTATTTATTTTGAGCATATAAACTCGATGTTGATGCTTAATTTTAGTATTTGCGATTGATTTCTATCAATCTTAAAAATTATGATTGAAGTTTCTAGTCATTTTGCTCGATTTAGAGATTCTTCTTTACTTTTAGTTCTTAGGATTTCACCCTAGAATCATATTTTTAACAGAAGCTATAGGATTGTGTGTTCTACCCTACATCAATTCGTGTCAGCTATAACAAATTTTTGAATACCCATTGGAACGTACAACATTTATTCAGCGAAAAGAATTTGGTGAAGGGCACATTGGCTAAATTATATTCTTGATTCGATAAGTCTTTAGTTCCCATTCTTTATTTTCCTTCCCTTTTGGATGTAAGAAATTTTTTTATGAGTGATTTAATTGGTATTGCTTTTGTTCGTTTGATATGATGTAATTCCCCCCCCCCCCCCCCCCCCCCCCCCCGCGCATTTCCTTGTATTTCTCTCCTCTTTTCAATCCATTTTCTTTTTTAGAAAGCAAAGAAAATTAACTAAAAATAAAAACTTGTCGATTGGAAAAAAAATTAAAAAAAAAGAAGTAAAGGAATAACAAATTAAAAGGTGTTGTTATAACACTTTATTTATGCATAATATTCTGGGTAACCCAAGATCCTAGAAATTCGAATTTCTACCTCTTAACACCTAAGAATTGACAAAGGGATACAGTTCATATCTAAAATTACAACTCCCACCAACAACCCTTCCTCCTTCTTTCCCATCACAACAGTTAGGAAGCTCACTTATGGCATCATCCAAACACTTCTTACACTCAGTGCTAGAGAGGTCCCTTGTACATTGAACAAGACCATACAGTTTCTCTGATTCTCCGAGCTGTTCTTCTCCAGTAGCGAATAGCAGCGGAGTAACGTGGGCCTTGGCAGATAGCTGAATTAACAGCTCCCTTGTTTTCTTATTAAATGATTCTGGATCGCTTACTTTATTTATGTTCCACATGTAGAACCTGTTTTCGTAGGCAATTTTTCCAAAGAAATTTACATCCGAGTACTTCAAGAGACAGTAATCGTACCATATGATCGCTCCTTTGTCATTAGGACAGCGATTGCGAATTTCACTACTTGCCTCAATGACACAATTCTTGCACTCTTTGCTTGCGACATCACCCCGACATAAAGCAAGCCCGTTCACTACATCTTGGCCTTTCCCTATAGAGCTTTGGCTATAACCCGTCGTGGGTACTGAGGTAGAGAGGTAACTCACCAACATGTTCAAGTTCTTCTCATAAGGTCCATTCGAAGTATAGTTCTTGGACTTGGAGCAAAAATGAAAGAGAGGATCCATGCAGGTGACGCTGTGGAGAAGAAGAGTGAAGGATAAGAGATAAAGTGGGGAAGACATGAAGAAATTCATGGTCAGTGAATATGGAAGGGAGATGTGTTTTTTGGATTGGTTTTTTTTCTAGGAATTGTTTTCCTTTAAATAGAGCACATATCATATATTGCTTTGTTTGGCAAATACTAACCTCTCTCTCTCTCTATCTCTATCTCTATCTCTATCTCTCTCTCTCGCGATAAACATATGGTTGAGCAAATCAAGTAGTTGCTAAGTTGTGGGCGCACTTCTTCAACCCAAAGTTGAAAAATTTTAAATTCTAGATAACAAGTATTATATAATCAATTAAAAGAATCTGAAATGGTGTTTAAAAGAAGTTAGACTGGATGATCTTACAAAGAATTGATCAAGGTCAATTCTCAACTAGTCACCGTGATTATTGGCTTGAAGTGATTGCTTTGGTGAGATCCACTGATCGGTGGGTCCAATCTCTCTTGATGTACACCACGTGTCAAGTTGATTCATGTGACATTAAGAAAGTTGAATTTCATTTGTGCTGGACAATTAAGCTTTTTCAGTGCCGCTTCTTTAATGATACTTGATTGACTTATTCCCCTAGACCTTCTAGAATAAAAGAATTTTTTGTTTGTTTGTAATTCTTTGTTTCTAAAGTAGAAACTAGAATTATCAAACTGTTGGCCTAGTAAAACACTGATTAATTAGGTGACCAACTCCTAGTGGAGACACCATTTGTAATGGAAAAAAGAGTTACTAATAGGTAAATAAAAATTAAATAAGGTGCACTGCAATAAGATCAGGGAAAAAAGGCATTGTAATAAGGTAATCCCACTGGACCATTATGTTATTCATGAGATCATAGGAAGATAAGTGAGAACTTCTTATAATATTTTTCATTAGAGTCTCGATTGTATGCACCTAGGTCCTAGGGTGGAGGATTGAAACCTTCTGTTCCCACACCTCAACACATGCCACATAATCCACAATCGAAGGAATTAATGATTAAAATATCTCCTTTTCAAAATTCCCTTGGATAATGGCTTAGTTAATCCTCCGCCCAGAATGCGTAGGATCTCTAGACTCTTTTCATTATGTGACCCACATGCTTGGGTTTCTAATATTACTAGATTCTCTTAATTTTCAGTCCTAACATAAATGCTAAAAGAATCTAATATTAAAATATAAATTTTCTTGATTGAAAAAAAATAGATTAATAGGAATATAAACTTTTATCTCTCTTTGCTGTACCCAATTAATTAAGTTCATCATTAACATGGATCATGAATGTCTTTAGTAGGAATGGGAGATGAGAGAGAAAGTGAGTCAAGAGAATACCAAGATATTGATGAGACTTAATTAGGATGATTGTCGATGCACTTATTGGCAAAAGTCAAAAAAATGGATGGATCAAACATTCGGCAATGAAGGTGTAAGGCACTTATATTTAAGAGTCGTGATAATTTGACTTGTTAGATGGCATACTCAAATGACTCCATGATGTAACAAGTTCGGGTATCGTAGATCTGAATGCTTCAAAATATATGGTTGCACTTTCCCATAAAAAAGTGTATCCCAAGAGGATCGTGAGTCCCGAGGCAAACATATTTACGATTCCTGAACTTGTCCATGTCATGGAGTCATTTGAATATATGCCATCTAGCAAGTTATATTATCAGGATTCTATATTTAATTATTTTTATTTTTATTTGATTTGATTATCAGACAATTTTAAGATGATAGATACTAATTTTAAACATTGATCAGATTACAGATGTATTAAAATTTACATTTATTCTATAAATTATTTCAATAAATACTGTCATGAGTTTTCATTAAATTATTACAATCTTAGGATTTTCGAGAAGCTCAGCAGGACAACAATAGTCAAACTTAGAACATTCCGTCATGATAGTTAGTCAAATTTCTCAACTCAAACAATAACAATTAACAAGCGTAATGTTGACTTTTCCTTTACAAAAAGTAAGAGCCATCAATGTGTGGAGGTGCACCTTCTAGTCATTGACTTGTTCGTTTTTCTTCAAAATTAATTTGCCCCACTTTTAACTTATTAGGTTTTGTCTTATCAACCATTGCTGAATAATGAAAATATGTTTATTCTACTTGTTTGTGCGAGTAGGTCAAATATAAACGCTTGTTTGATTTTAGGTCAAATATAAACGCTTGTTTGGAAGAGTTCTTAATTATTATTTTTATCCAGGCAAAGCCTAATAAACCTATCACCATTCACAAATATGACACATTACATACTCTTTTGGCCACATTAACCCATTAATTTCTATTTTCAATAGATAAGGAAAATGTACATTGCTAAAGATCTCGAAGGCATCTGAGCGAAAATCCCATTGTAACTTGTCCATCTCAATAACTTGTCTAAGATTTGAATCATTTCAACAATATTTTTAAAATTTCTAGCAATTTTTGGTGTATTTGGAAAATTCAAGCACCATACACCAGTTTTGATGTTTTTCTTAACTAAATATAATTAATTTTGAGTTTTGTATAATAGCTTTAAAACTAAGAAAACCCAACTGGAAAAATCCATCGAGTCGAATCAACTCCAAAACTTGTGAGCCAACTCAAACAAGTCTCTTTTCTATGTTTGAATATTTATTTGACAAACTTCAATCTCGATCCATGTGAGTAATCAAGAGTAGAAAAGAATATTGGTATCGAAGATTTATGTTGTAACTATTCTCATCAGGTTTTGTTTATAGAGTAGAGTCCCTTAAACTCCAGCTTAACACCACACCCCCCCCCCCCCCCCCCCCCCCTGAAAAACAAAATACTCTACAATGGAGAACTTTTGACCATAGATCGAGAATCATAGTAAGATTTTTTTTTCTGTCTAGTTAGATGGAATAGGTACCTATTTATAAAGAGAACATCTAATTCCTAGCGATCGAGGAAAATGTAGTATTAACTGGATACCACATTAAAATAAAATTAGAATTACTATAATCAATTAAAACTTGATTGTAATGTCCTCGCCCTTGACTAGGAAATAGTATAGTCCGCTTTGGATTTTTCCTCACGATTTAAAAAAATGCGTTATTACAAGGTAAGGGAGTTGGATTACCTATTGCACAGAATCTCGAACATTCCTTGGTCGATGTGGGACTAACTTTATCCTCCTCCCTGTTATTTCCCCTCACAAACACGAGCTTAGCCACATGTGCCCCATTGACCACGAGTCCAGTCAGCAATGCAATGGTGAGGGTGTGACAACACTCCTCATATTATAGGAGAGTTGTCCTCTGTTCTGATATCAGTTGTGACACCCAACTCTCGATTAGGCAATTATTTTTTTTCAATTTGGGTTTCTCTCTCAAGACTTTAAAATGCATTGTTACAAGGTATGAAAGTTAGACTATCTATAGCCCATAATCTCGAACGTTCCCTAGTCGATATGGGACTAACTTCACCCCCCTTCCTACTATTCCACCCTACAGCCACGAGCCCAGCCACACATTTTTGATAGACTACAAGTCCAGTCAATAGCACATTGGTGAAGGTTTGACATTGGTGTTGTTACCAGATTATACACATGAATCCCATATTTACTTTATTTTTTTGATCAATTTACAATCCGAAACCTTAATAAAAATCATTGTATATGTTGGGCCACACAAAAATAGGCATATGAACATTCCAACAAACCAAGCTTCGGACGATGGAAAAGAAATGATCACTCAAGTCTAGAAAATCTATTCATTGAGGATTAAGGGGATTGACATAAACAGAGATGTAAAACATGTGTACATAGAATGAAATGAAATCAGAGTCATGTCGTTGGTCGTCACATATAAAAAAGACTCCAAATCTACTTATGTTACCAGAGAAATCATGATGATATCCACATATTAAAACTTTATAATACAAGATAGAAATTAGTGCATTCCCAAGAGAATTTCTCTATGTCCCATACATCCTGCTCGACCTTGTTTAAAACAAATTGATTTGATTTCTGCACCCTCTTAATTAGTGCAATAGTAGCTTTCTTTTGGGAGTTCTTTAGATTGTGTGCTACAATGATGGGGTCGACATGAATGCCATAATCAACCAATAATAAATAATAGAATCTTAGATAAGATGCATTGTAATAAGGTGTGTATATTGATGTATCATACCATTATTTTTATTAGTGGTGGGGATATTTGAGATCATGAGCTTTTTTCCATTATGTCATTAGTTAGGTTTTATATTTGATTTCGTTTTATATTTAGGAAGATTTTAGTTAGTAATTAAGATCAGTATTTGTACTTATTTTTATGTTATTTTCGTCCATTGTCGTAGTATATATGTTTAGGGGTAATTTTTCTAGCTTTATCATTTTTTTGTAGTAGTTTTCATAGGATAAATATTCATGGGAGATAAAATTACGGGATTGGGCATAGATAGTATTTTTGTTCTTATCATATTTAAGTTTTATTCAAGATTGTTAGAACTTGTTATGTTAAGTGGATGGTTGAGATTAGATTAGGTTTGAATCTTATATAAATAATTGAAGAGATATTATTCTAGATTATTATTATTATTATTATTATTATTATTATTATTATTATTATTATGAGAGATTGAATAAAATTTATAATTTTTTTATAGATTGGATCTATGGTGTGAAGCCATGACTCTTCTTGGTGTGATTCTAAGTTAGGATTGCCTTTCTAGGTGCGATTCCAAGGCATTAAGCTTATTTTCACTTTCACATCCTTTTTGATCTTCTTCTCTATTATTTTTTTTTTCTTGATTTTATTTTGTCAATATAACTTGTTATCCATAAATTCACAGCCACCATTTACTTGGCCAGTACCTTTCTAAACCCTAATTTCATCATCAAGAAACTTTAGTCCACCTTCTTTCCATGCCAAATATAATCCCCATACCCAATCCTTTAACCTTATTACAACATATCCAAAACTTTGTGTTTAAACATTTTACATATGGTTAATTGAGGATGTTGAAACTTCCACAATAACCAATAAAATCCTTTGAGTGTAAAATATTTTTCTTGAAACTCTTAATTGGGCTTAAGAAAACTTTTACAAGTATTAGCTTGAGACCCTAAGTTAGTTTGGAAGTTGTATTTTTCTTCCTTACGGTCCCTCATTTTAATATTTGGGGTAACCCTGTAGAATTGTGACTTAACCTAGGAATCATTTATAATTATGTAATGCCATGAAATTTTATTACGTATATTGATGAATTAAGTTAATTATATTGACTTGCTTTCCTATTTAATTTTTTAAAAAAATATTAAAAATAAATTGTAACATTGTCGATCTAAAATAAAGATTTGCTACAAAAAGAAATTGACAAATGAAATGTACAATTCAAGGAACCTTATGATGATTATGATTGAATAATTAGAACATTTAGTCAAAATGGATAAAATTCAAAATTTTATAGAAAGCTCTTTTGGTCAAATAGATATTACCATTGAGTTCAAAAATATAATTTAGACTATCAACGTGCTTAAATCTGAGTTTATGATGATTATGATTGAATAATTAGAACATTTAGTCAAAATGGATAAAATTCAAAATTTTATAGAAAGCTCTTTTGGTCAAATAGATGTTACCGTTGAGTTCAAAAATATAATTTAGACTATCAACATGCTTAAATCTGAGTTTAATATAATAGTTGATAAGGTCCCAATAATCTCACTTTGGGACCGTAATTTCACCGAGATTACCATCGTATAAATAATAGTTCCCTTAAAATAATAATAAATTTTATTAAATCCCAAATTAATATGACTAACAATAGTTTGTTACTAATTTCAGGTAAAAAGGGTACATTCGAAAACCAACAAACGGTGTAATAACTATGGTTACAATACGCGAGCCGAAAGGAAGTTTTCAGAAAAATCTCGGTCGATTTGGGCGCCACGTCACCGCGTCGCGATCACCTCGAGGAATTTGCCCTCGAGATTTTCACAGAAGCTTCCAATTGCTTCGGTGGTTGTAACTGAATGGGTAGTTTGAAGCGAATCATCCGAAAAGTTGACCCGATTACCCGAATACAAATGTTATAAATTGAAGGGTTGATTTTAGAGAATGGGTCCCTCTCCTTGCTCTCTTCTTCTCTAATTTTTGATTTCTTCTCTTTAATTCTCTATAATTTTCCTTTTGGTGAGATCTTGAGTATAGTGAGAACATCAAGAATAAACCATTGGCTCTATTGTAACTCTTTTGAGATATCCTCAAGAAAGGAATCAAGTTGCATTTCTATTTTAGATTTTCTTCTCATCTATTGTCTTATTTACTTTTTTTCTTGCTGCAACTATGAATCTTGCAATGAGTGGCTAGAATCTCCTTAGAGAGTTTAATAATGCCAGAGCAAGTCCATCCATTTAATGTAGTTTCAAATTCATTATTCTTACTTATCTTGTTAAATATTCTGTAAATTCTTCTTTGATTAGATCTCTTAGTTTATATTTCTGATTCAACTTTGATAGCCATTACTTAGATAAGTTCAAGAATGGCTATGCTCTGTGAAGAATCAGAATATAGATTAAGCAATCTCAATCAGAATAGGATTTATATGAATAACTTTTAGTTACTTTCGTTGATTAAACGGCTCCACTTTCCGATCCATGAGCAATGACTTGCTACATGGATTGAGTTAGATTTAGAATTAATCTGCATTGTGGATGGTTTGCAAAGGCTACATTGAACTCTCTAATCCCTCTCTCTTAGAATTTCAATCTTTATTTTCTGTTTAGATTTCAATTTAGTTTCTACTACAACTTTGTTTTGTTTTTAAACTAATCTGTTTTTGTTTCTAAATTCTGTTTTGGCATTTTTATCCGAATGAATCCTTGAATCCTCATTGTCCCTGTGGAACGAATTCGACTTACCCAAAGTCCATTTCTTAATCTTAATCTCTGCATCTCTATTGCAAGCTTTACAATCGATCAAAATGGCGCCGCTGCCGGGGACAGCGAATTGATTCATTTTCCAATTCGGAAAGTATCCGAAACAGAACCGAATGTGTTTTGCTTGAAACAGAAGTCAAACGAATAGAAAAAAAATTGAAAAAAAATTTCATTACAATCCTCAGGATATTAGAAACCATTTCCAATTTGAAAAATCAATTTTCATCAAAATTTTACCGCGCCGCGATTTCCCCTTAGTGCGTCGCGGTGACGTGGCAATATTTTCTGCTGATTTTTGTTGAACAAGTTTCTGACATTATGGACATTGTAATGGTCATATTGGTTTTTTTTTCTTAATATTCTGATTTGAATAATTTTGTTCTGTTCAGGTGAAGGACTTGACGGAAGTCGACAAAAATTGACGGAAGGCGACACGTGGAATTTTTATCCACTAAATTGGTTCTATCACCAAGAAGATCATCAATTGTCAATTCTCTGCATTTTTTTTTTAGAAACCAACTTGTATTAGGAACTTGAACTTGTATTAATTTTTAATTTCATCCGAGAGGGCTTGGATTGTAATAGATTTAGGGACGGACGATAGTGGGACGAAACTATCTTAGCCCCTCGGGTTCGTATACCAAGTTTGGTGTTGGTGGCCCGAGTCGACTCAACTCGATCATCCCCCGTCTAGAACGGGAGGTAAATTTCGAAACACTCACGCATCACTCGCTAGTGAGTTTCTGTATTGCTTTTGAGTGACTAATCTGTACACATTGGATTGCACATAGTAAAAAGGGCACCCTTACGAGGATGGCACCATAAGATAAGAATCGGAGTTCATTACCGATTTCTTGTCCTTCTAGGAAAATCAAATTCACAGCAAATTAATTAATTAAAATTTGATTAGACTGGACTCTAGGTTCCATCGAGCTCATTAAGCAAAGCTAATCAAAAGTTGCACCAATTGCACTTCTTGATCGTGAACAGTGCCTAGCGCAATCTTGCCCTGTAGTTCTACGTGAATTCAGGGGATAGACTACGTCTATTCAAGACGAGAGGTGATCTAAGAGTGCCCTTGCTCAGCATTGTACGCCACCTCTCCTCTAGAGATTAAACTGGCTGTTCCGATTTCAGAGATTTGGGTTGGAGGCTTTGATTAATCCTTTGAACCAGTTAGGAGCTGTCTAGTAATAGGCACCCAGTTTTCACGTGTGAATTTCTCCCTCCTATTGTGTGCAATTTGGTAGTGTATGTTAGGTAGGAGATCGCAGAAAAATCCAATAGTATTTGATCCGGAGATCACAAGGTCTCACCCTCTACCTAAGATTAGAAGAGAAAACAATACCGTTCTTACTCCACCAGTCCCAGAAATGGATCCACATCCACTTCCACCCCATCACATCCATGAGGATCAACGAACGCTCAATGAGTTATTCGCACCTATTACTGCCAACCCTCCATCATGTATAATTCTACCTGCCGCTAACGTGGCACAATTTGAAATTCGGGCAGCTACCATCAATATGCTGCCCAAATTCCACGGTTTTGAAAGCGAACAACCGTACAATCACCTCAATAAATTCTTGACCTTATGCCAGACATTCAAAAATGGTCACCTCGACGATGAGAATGTCAAGCTTAGGTTATTCCCTCTTTCCCTCGAAGACCATGCTGCGGCTTGGTTAAATTCCTTGTCCTCCAACTCTATCACTACATGGGATGAGTTGTCGAGAAAATTCATGGCCAAATTCTTCTCTATGGCGAAGATGGAACAATTCAAAAATACCATTCAGAACTTCAAGGGAAGATCGGATGAAGAATTCTCCCAGACTTGGGAAAGGTTCAATGACCTTCTTGTCAAGTGTCCGCACCATGGGATAGACAAAGCTCAATTGGTAAATTTCTTTTACCGAGGTCTCCCAACAGCCCAGCGTATTCTTCTCGAGTCTATGCATCAGGGTAAATTCATGAATCAGACTCCTAATCAAGCTTATGAATTCTTAGTCGAATTGGCTGAGAATGCTCGAAATTGGAGCACAAACATAGGGGATTTTGATAGAGGAGATTTAGGAGTCAAGAAGCCGGGCATGTATGAGGTTAAGTCTGATCCTGAACTTAAGAGTGTCATGAATAGCCTTGTGAGTAGCCTACAAAGTCTCAACAAAAAGTTTGATGCTTTCAGTGTCAAAACCAACTTTCAAGAAGCCACTCCAATCCTACAAGTTGCCACAGAGACATTTTCATCATGTTAGCTGTGTGAGAATTTCAATCATTCTACAGAGAATTGTCCCACCTTGACTCTCTCGCAGTCAGAGCAAGCCAATGCTGTTGGAAATTACAGCACGTATAGGAAACCCACTTCTAACTCCTATAGTCAGACGTACCATCCCGATAATAGGTTTCACCCTAATTTTTCCTATCGACAAAGTGAACCTATCCAATCAGGAGGTCCTCCAGGGTTTCAGAAAAATTTCAATCGTCAAACTCATGCTAGTGCGAACCTATCTTTGGTTCCACAGCCATCCTATTCTTCACCTCAAAATTCTGATCAACGGGCGATCGTTGTTGACCCTATGACCAATTACTCTCCTCCGGTTGCTCAACCAAACTCAGCATTGGAATCAATGATGGCTGAGATCTTAAAGTAACAACAGCAACTCATACATCAACAAATCCAAACTACCCAGAGTCAGTCTCAGACCAACCAGGTCACTGCGCAAGCAATCAAAAATTTAGAGGTTCAGATGGGTCAGTTAGCTTCATCCATAGGAGAGAAAAACAAAGGCCAGTTTCCCAGTCAAACTGTGCCTAATCCAGCAGGAACTGTTCCAAGAGGACAGTATGAAATCAATAGTCAGGCAGGTCTCTCTAATTCTGTCCAAGCCATCCACACCTTACGATCTGGCAAATTGGTGGACAATAAAGTTGAAATGCCTGAGGAGGTTCTATCCAAAGAAACAACCTCTAGTGCACCTTCCACAGAAAAAGAAGACCAGTCTAAGGAAACACCTCCTCCTCTCGAAAGTCGAGTAATCATTCCCAAAGTTCCGTTCCCTCATAGACCTCTAGACAACAAAAAGGGAAAACAATTGGAAGGAATCTTAGAAGTATTCAAGAATGTTCAAATAAATATTCTCTTCCTTGACGCAATTCGTCAAATTCCCTCATATGCCAAGTTTCTCAAGGATCTCACCACAGTGAAGCGAAAAACTCCTGTGCTAAGAGAGGCTATGATGACAGCCCAGTCTTCCTGTCTGGTTCAGCAGACAATTGTTCCTAAATTCAAGGACCCAGGCTGTCCTACAATTTCTGTGCACATTGGAGAAACGATGATTGAGAAATGTCTATTAGATCTTGGGGCTAGTGTGAATCTTCTTCCTTTCTCAGTCTACCAGCAATTAGGTTTAGGTGAACTTAAACCTACGGATATCACTCTGAGTCTAGCAGATAGATCGGTGAAGATTCCCAAGGGAATAGTAGAGGATGTGATTATCAAAGTGAAGGATTTCTACTTTCCTGCCGACTTCGTGGTTCTTGACACTGAACCTGTCATTAACCCAAATTCTCATGTTCCAGTCATCTTAGGAAGACCCTTCTTAGCCACTTCCGATGCAGTCATCAAGTGTCGCAATGGTATCATGACCCTATCATTTGGGGACATGAAGGTCAAAATGAATGTCTTCCAAAATAAGTTTCAATCTACTGACATGGATGATTTGGAAGAAGTCAACATGATCGACACCCTGGTCAGTAGTATGTTTAAAGAAGAGGAGAACAAGGATCCGTTTGAAGAGTATTTTGACCAATTCGGCCTTGAGTTCGATACTAAGAAATCCATCAGGGAGGTGAACTCTCTTCTTGAATCTGTCCCTATGATGGATTGGCAGCCAAAAATTCAGAGTCTGTCCTCTCTCTCGTCATCTCCAATAGTGGAAGAAATTCCAAAGCTTGAGTTAAAGCAATTGCCTGATACGCTGAAATACGCATTTTTGGGTAATACTGAAACCTTCCCTGTCATTATCTCCCCTACTTTAGAAAAATCACAAGAAAATCGGCTACTTGACGTTCTGCGCGAAAATCGAGAAGCTATTGGGTGGACCATAGCTGATATCAAAGGCATCAGTCCTTCTGTGGTCATGCATCAAATTCATCTTGAGGAAAATTTTAAATCATCGAGAAAACCACAGAGGCGACTCAATTCGGTGTTACAAGAGGTAGTCCGAAAAGAAGTCATCAAACTTTTAGATGCGGGTATTATATACCCCATCTCGGATAGTAAATGGGTCAGTCCAGTTCAGGTTGTCCCTAAAAAGTCGGGTGTCACAGTTGTGACAAATCAGGATAATGAACTCATACCTACTCGAGTCCAAACTGGATGGAGAGTTTGTATAGACTACCGAAAACTGAATACGATGACACGTAAGGATCACTTCCCTCTTCCATTCATCGATCAGATGCTTGAACGTTTAGCCGGTCATGCTTATTACTGTTTTCTTGACCGATATTCGGGATACAACCAGATCCCAATTGCTCCTGAAGACCAAGAAAAGACAACGTTTACCTGTCCATTTGGGACCTTCGCCTATCGACGTATGCCATTTGGGCTATGTAATGCTCCTGCCACCTTTCAAAGGTGCATGTTGAGTATATTTTCTGATATGGTCGAAGACTTTCTTGAAGTCTTCATGGACGATTTTTCTGTATTTGGGTCGAGTTTTGATGACTGTTTGGATCATTTGAAGTTAGTTTTGAAAAGATGTCGAGAGAAGCACCTCGTGCTAAATTGGGAGAAGTGTCATTTCATGGTTACCTCTGGGATAGTTCTAGGACACATTATTTCCCACAAAGGAATTGAGATAGATAAAGCCAAAGTCGATCTCATCGCAAATCTCCCTCCACCTAGAACTGTGAAAGAAGTTCGTTCATTCCTAGGGCACGTAGGGTTTTATAGAAGGTTCATCAAAGACTTCGGATAAATTTCAAAACCCCTGTGTAATCTGTTAGTCAAAGACATTTCTTTCGAGTTTTCTACCGTTTGTTTATCCGCCTTTGAGAAGCTAAAAACTGAGTTGACCTCAGCACCTATTATCCAACCACCCAATTGGGATCTCCCATTTGAGGTGATGTATGATGCATCCGATTACGCCATAGGTGCTGTATTGGGGCAACGAGTTGACAAACTCCCCCATGTCATCCAATATGCCAGCAAGACGCTTAATGATGCCCAACTCAATTATTCCACCACGGAAAAGGAACTACTAGCAGTAGTTTTTGTCTTAGATAAATTCCGTTCCTATCTTATAGGGTCCAAAGTAGTCATTTTCACTTACCACGCAGCGTTGAAATACCTTCTTGCCAAGAAGGATGCAAAAGCGAGGTTGATACGATGGATCCTTCTTCTTCAAGAGTTTGATCTCAAAATTCGAGACAAAAAGGGATGCGAAAATGTGGTTGCAGACCACCTATCTAGGCTAGTAGTTGAAACTCTCTCTGACTCACTTCCTATTTCTGAAAATTTTCCTGACGAGCAAATCATGGCACTTTCTATTTTTGACACACCTTGGTATGCTGACATTGTCAACTACCTGGTGACTGGTCAAACTCCCACCAGTTGGAGTAAACAAAATCGTCTGCGTTTCCTCGCCCAAGCCAAATGGTTCTTCTGGGATGATCCGTATTTATTCAAATACTGTCCAGACCAGATAATTCGTCGGTGTGTTGATGAGAGATAACAGAGTGGGATTCTCGAGTTCTGCCACATCACGCTTGTGGTGGACATTTTGGAGGAAAGAAAACAGCAGCTAAAATCCTACAGTGTGGTTTTTATTGGCCCACAATCTTTCGTGACGCTCATCTCTTTGCTAAATCTTGTGATAGATGTCAACGTCTAGGAAAAATCAGTCGAAGAAATGAGATGCCCTAACAATCAATTTTGATCATCAAAATCTTCGATGTTTGGGGCATTGACTTCATGGGTCCTTTCCCCATTTCACACGGATTCCAATACATTTTAGTCGCAGTCGACTACGTGTCAAAATGGGTTGAAGCCACAGCTTGTCGAACGAATGATCATAAGGTTGTTGTTCAATTTCTCAAAAATACTGTGTTTGCTCGATTCGGTACCCCTCGTGCTATCATTAGCGATGGAGGAAAACATTTTTGTAACCGAGTTTTCGAAAGCTTGATGCGCAAATATTCAATCACTCATAAGGTAGCTACTCCGTATCACCCACAAACCAGTGGGCAGGTCGAAATTTCTAATCATGAGATCAAAACCATTCTTGAAAAAACCGTTAATCCGACTCGTAAAGATTGGTCCTTACGATTATCTGATGCCTTGTGGGCTTACAGAACAGCGTTCAAAACTCCAATAGGAATGTCCCCTTATCGGTTAATCTTTGGTAGAGCCTGTCATTTACCAGTCGAACTTGAGCATCGAGCTTATTGGGCAATCAAATATTTAAATTTTGATCTAGCGAAAGCCGGCGAGCTTAGAAAGCTCCAACTCACTGAGTTGGAAGAATTAAGGAATGATGCTTACGATAGCGCAAAACTTTACAAAGATCGAACGAATATCTGGCATGATAGGCACATTCAGAGAAAATCTTTCCACGTAGGTCAGAAAGTGCTCCTGTATAACTCTCGCCTTCATTTATTTCCAGGGAAATTAAAGTCTCGTTGGACTGGACCATTTTTGATCCACAATATTCACCCTCATGGAAATATTGAGGTGTTCAACCCAGCCAATGGAAATACTTTCTAAGTCAATGGCCAAAGGCTGAAGTCATTTCATACTCTCCCTCATTCATCAGAAAAAGACTCATTTCTGAGTAATCTTGTGTACCAGGATTAGCTCTAATTCCATGTCTGGCTGAAGACATTAAACTTAGCGCTACTTCGGGAGGCAACCCTTGATTTCTGTACATATTTTGCATGACCATGTAGGATTTATTTTTCAATTCTTTTTTGCATTTACTCACTTTCTTTCAATTGTACACCCTGTGTAATGTGCTTTTCACTTTTACACCTTGTGTGGAACACTTCTTTTGGTTGTACCTACAACTTTTGCAACGTAATGACATCCGCTTTTAGGTGTACTCTAAACCTCTACTCTTTAATCATTGAGGACAATGTTAAATTTAGGTTTGGGGGTGTGGATAGCACATTTCAATTAAAAAAAAAATTAATTTTACATTGTTTTCGGTACATTTTTCAAAAATACCTTTATCAAAATTTTTATATGTACTGTCATCATACGAATTTTTAAACCAGGCTCATGTCCAATTTGTTTATAAATTCTTATTCCTCAAAAACAAGATATTTTGAAAAATAAAATTCACGCCACTTCTGATTGTAGTGAAAAAGTTATTTTGGATTAAGAGTTGTCTTCTTCGCTGTTTAGAATGAGAGGGAAAGCTTGAAAATACTGAACTTTGACCTCCTTGTCCTTTGGTTGGCTGAATAGAAGAAAAACAGAACTGTAGTTAATATTTTTTGGAGACAGCAACCATAGGATTAGACTGGGTACCTTGAAAAGGGCTACCTGCTTTTTGACAAAAAAGAATATCAGATAAATGATAAAGCGTGAAAAAGGTTGAAAAGAAAAGTAGAAATATGTGAAGGTTAGAACTGAAAAAGGGCAAATTATAAAAAGAGTCCAATGAGACCAAAATAGTTCAGTAGGGTGAAAGCCGTCAATGGTAAAAATGTGAGTACACTGGAATATCACAGATAAAGCCCCTTAGAGGTATTAAAGTGAACATCCATACTTCTCACAATCCCAGACAGGAGGCTCAGTTTCGAGTTAGAATTTAGGCAGACCCGTACATTATAGTAGTTAAGAAGGGAAACCTTGTTCCGAAAAATTTATGTTACAATCAGAAAATTTTGTGCACACACTCAAGATATTTCTGAAAATGAGGAATAAAAAGAATTTTTGCTCAAATAGACCTTTGACTGGATTTTTGAAAATTGGTGTGATGGCATTATATACAATAATTTTGAAGTTGTTATCTTTTAAAATGTTAGAATTTTGTGGGTATATTCATTGCAAACCCTCACGAGTCAAACTTGTCCACTAGGGGTAACCTAGGGGTTTAAGGGCTTACTGCATAAGCTAAATGCAGTCGGGAACCTCACGAAAGAGGAGTTGTTTACATTTAAGTTTTGCTCGGGACTAGCAAAATTGAGGTTTGGGGGTGTGATAAGGTCCCAATAATCTCACTTTGGGACCGTAATTTCACCGAGATTACCATCGTATAAATACTAGTTCCCTTAAAATAATAATAAATTTTATTAAATCCCAAATTAATATGACTAACAATAGTTTGTTACTAATTTCAGGTAAAAAGGGTACATTCGGAAACCAACAAACGATGTAACAACTATGGTTACAATATGCAAGCCGAAAGGAAGTTTCCAGAAAAATCTCGGTCGATTTGGGCACCACGTCACCGCGCCGCGGCTAGGCATGACCGCGCTGCGGTCACCTCGAGGAATTTGCCCTCGAGATTTTCACAGAAGCTTCCAATTGCTTCGGTGGTTGTAACTGAATGGGTAGTTTGAAGCGAATCATTCGAAAAGTTGACCCGATTACCTGAATACAAATGTTATAAATTGAAGGGTTGATTTTAGAGAGTGGGTCCCTCTCCTTGCTCTCTTCTTCTCTAATTTTTGATTTCTTCTCTTTAATTCTCTGTAATTTTCCTTTTGGTGAGATCTTGAGTGTAGTGAGAACATCAAGAATAAACCATTGGCTCTATTGTAACTCTTTTGAGAGATCCTCAAGAAAGGAATCAAGTTGCATTTCTATTTTAGATTTTCTTCTCATCTATTGTCTTATTTACTTTTTTTCTTGCTGCAACTATGAATCTTGCAATGAGTGGCTAGAATCTCCTTAGAGAGTTCAATAATGTCAGAGCAAGTCCATCCATTTAATGTAGTTTCAAATTCATTATTCTTACTTATCTTGTTAAATATTCTGTAAATTCTTCTTTGATTAGATCTCTTAGTTTATATTTCTGATTCAACTTTGATAGCCATTACTTAGATAAGTTCAAGAATGGCTATGCTCTGTGAAGAATCAGAATATAGATTAAGCAATCTCAATTAGAATAGGATTTATATGAATAACTTTTAGTTACTTTCATTGATTAAACAGCTCCACTTTCCGATCCATGATCAATGACTTGCTACATGGATTGAGTTAGATTTAGAATTAATCTGTATTGTGGATGGTTTGCAAAGGCTACATTGAACTCTCTAATCCCTCTCTCTTAGAATTTCAATCTTTATTTTCTGTTTAGATTTCAATTTAGTTTCTACTACAACTTTGTTTTGTTTTTAAAACTAATCTGTTTTTGTTTCTAAATTCTGTTTTGGCATTTTTATCCGAATGAATCCTTGAATCCTCATTGTCCCTGTGGAACGAATTCGACTTACCCAAAGTCCATTTCTTAATTTTAATCTCTGCATCTCTATTGCAAGCTTTACAATCGATCAATAGTTATATATTATAGTATAATATATTATATTATTATATATTTTAATATAAGTTGATGTTCATTCATACCGCGAGAGTGAAATAAAAATAGAAACGAGTGGATTTTGATAATGGATTCGTTTACGTTATCTTTGATTGATATTTAAATGTGTTTCATATATCAATTAAGATCTGACACTGAATGTCAAAATATCCACGACTTCAAGATTTACTTAGTAATTAGATTATTTTGTCAAAACGTAAAGAAAATAATAAGAAAAATCATTTTAACACTGTAGGATCGAATAAAACCCAACTGCGAAAGTAGATAACTTATAATTTCAAATTCATAGTATAATTTTCAATGAAATATATTTTATTTCAAATTTGATAATTAATCTCAAATTTATTATGATTTAATTTTGAAATTCATGAATCAAATTGTAGAATAATATTTTTTTATATCATTTATCTAATATTTTAATATTGTGAAATAAAAATAAATAAATTTGGGTGAGTGTAACGAAAAATCAATATGTTTAACAAATTAATTTTCATAGTAA
Source organism: Akebia trifoliata (assembly GCF_017979445.1). Lineage (NCBI taxonomy): Eukaryota > Viridiplantae > Streptophyta > Magnoliopsida > Ranunculales > Lardizabalaceae > Akebia > Akebia trifoliata. The sequence goes on along the minus strand of NC_141385.1, from coordinate 45,105,417 downwards.
TTCTCGAAAAGTGTTCATTTAAAAAAAAATTGTTAAGACGTCCTGTTTTGAAAGTATATTTTCATTGGGTGATAATCTATTAAAAAAATAAAATATTTAAGTTTAAATTTGAAATCGAGAATGAAAATCTCGATTATTTATAATCGAGAATGAGATTCTCGACTATATGTGCTTATGTTGAAGAATTTTCAAGTTAGAGCACTTTTGAACACTGTGTAATAAAGCATAAGATGCAATTAGAATGATAACCGTGGGACGGTGTACCTATATGTTTACTACTTTCGATATACTACTGTATGTTTATAATTTTAAAATACTTAGGAAGATTATCACATTTACAAATTTATTTTAAATAAATTTCAAAAAATATATATATATATATATATGTATATATATTTTGTTATTCCTTAAAAGGGTAATGAATATCTATATAATTAATCGGTAGCTTATTTCAGAAGCAATCAATTAATTTATAATAATAAAGGTTTGATATTCTCTTTGTAGTATGTGATATCCCTTAAAAATACTATTATACCTATTATTCGAAAATTTCTTATATTATATTTATTGAAAAATAACAAAATTGTAATGTAAAGATGATTTATATATACTAGATTAATTGATGACACATACATATCACAGAGGTACAATGAAGCTGATTTGTCAAATGATCATTTACAATTTATAATAGTCAAATGATTGATCTCCGTTAGGGATCAACGACCAACTTGAATTAGAAAACACGGTCAACTAATTATGATAAATTATCAGAACGACCATAAAATAAAAAACCAATGGTAAGTTTCACACTATTAAGTACTAGAATATAAATATACAGATCAGGACTTTTGTATCAGTTGTGTACCTCATCATTCTTATCAAATATACCACTATGACTGATATTCTTATGTCATGTTTATGTTTCTTTTGTTTTATTATTAGATGGAGATGTTTCGTTATTGTTTTATTAATAATTAGTATATTTTTAATTTTATTCGTTTTGTTTACTTATTTAAAAATCTGCACTATTTATAATAGATTAATTTATTTAATTAATCATGTTAGGACTATTAATTTGAAATGTGAGTTTATTATTAAATAACTTTTTTATTACTCATTTTATAAACAAAACATTATAAATATCCCAACTATCGAGATACCTATTTCTGATGAGGAACATTATATAAAGGGGTCGTAAGATTAGGATGATGAATACTATTTCTTTATATGTGAGCTTAGATTGGAGTTTAATAGAACTATTTTGTTTAGTTTGTACTTCTTTTTATATATTAATATCATATGTGTTGTGTATTCTTGTATTTATATGTCTAGAGAGTGATAATTAAGGTTTATGATGTAGACAACTGTCGATTGATATGCAATATATAGTTGATATATGTACATTTTTGGGTTATAATTAGTAGTTGATGTACATACACTTTTGGATTATAATTATAATTATATATTTTTTTAAATGATATATATTCGACATAAGATGGTGGTTGGAATGCAATTGGATATATGAATTTTGATTATACAGGTATGTTTATATAGGTAAAATTTTTTCATAAATCTAATTTTTAAGAGAAATTTTGTCGAAATTATTTGGAAGAAATTCATATCGTATTTAGACATTTAAGATCTTGATTTTGATTTTTTTTCCTTTTACTCCACCTTTGAGATTTTGAAAAATCTAGATCTTAAATCGAAAGCGTGACAAAATCCTTTTATAAAATGATAATCCAACACCACAATATCCCTTTTGATTCCATGGAAAATGAGAAAAGATTTTCCTCTCTAAACGACAAATTCTATGTGCAAGACAAATCATTTTCTCTGTCATTTTAAATTAATTTCGTTATCAAACATAAGAAAATAACAGTTTTCTAGGCAAATCATTTGCCTTGTCGTGTAATCAAACTGATCCTTTTTTACTCTCATTTTTTTTATAAAATACCCTAACGTATTCTCCTTTGAAAAATCAATAAAATTTTCTTATATGATAGCATGATACAATTAATGAGAGAAGTCATGATTTTCAAGAAGGACAACCTTGTGAATTGTCATTGCTTGAGAATTCACGAGAGAAATTCATGTGTCATACAACTCATATTTTAATTGAACAATGCTGAAATGACCTCACATCACACACCCTGATGTGGAAGTGCACAGGAACAATAGATGTTTTTCCTTGAGATACAAGTGAAAAAACATCTATGATTCTTATTCACTTTCACGTTAAGATGTGCAATATAAGGTCTAATCTTGAGGTCACTCTACCACGACTCATTTTAATAACTTAGTAGCCAAGCAAGATAATAGAAACCAAACACTACGTCAAGTGAGCAAAGCTTAAAACAGTCTAAGGATCTACTAGTCAAATGTAACAATTCTCAAACCATAACATGCATAAAACAAGAAAAATAAAGAGCAAAAAAGGAAAAATATAGTCAACTTCATTTATTTTTCTAGATAGTTTGCTTACTTTGAAGTTTCCGTGTTTTACTTTATCCACCATTAATGGTGAATTCTGAAAAGATGAACACAAAAGTATGATTTGTTCTACATGTTTATATATGTGATATGTTCTATAACGGATTAAAAGAGTTCTTATTTATTTATTTTATTAGGCAAAACAAATATAATTATCCAAGGATGATAATCCAATCTCTAAACCTGCCATATTACACAATTTTTTGGTTATAGTAGTTCACTAATATCTATTTTCAGTATGTAAGCCTTGTAAATATACGCAAGATTTTAGATCTTAAACGAAACCCAAATTACTCGTCTTGGATTCCAATATTTGTAACTAGGCCATCTCAATGACATTCGAATCTGAGTCATAACTGTCAAGATTTCAAGCCTCAACAAATTTTTGTGAATTGGCAGTTCAACAATTATAAATCATTTTTGGTATTTTTTCTCAAATAAATTAAAATATAATTAATTTTTTTAGAATTTAAATGTTTTTTTCTCTAGATAAAATAAACTTTTGTTACTGATCACCTACTATTAAATATTTTGATTGTTAATTAAATATATTTAAATCAGCTGGGAAGGAGATTGCACAAAACATTCTCAAAGAGAAAATGAATCTTCCTGGTCAATGTTGGAATTTCTATAAAAGTTAGATATGGCACGAGGAGTATGGGTGGTCCTCGTGCACCACACACAAGTGACAGTTGGGCTTCCATGGACTGTGGATGGCGGTCCGCTATTAGCGTTGTGTGGGTCAACCATATGTGTGGACCATACACTGAAAGTCCACTAAGTCATTTGGTCAACCATGTGGACCATAAACTTATAGCACAGTTATAAAACTCAGACTGAAAGTCCACTGAGTCGAGGCAACTCGTTCTACAACTAAAAAAACGTTGTTTTAAAGAACAAAACTTGAAAAAAGAAAATAGAGTCATGACAATCTGACAACCTCACGTGGCAAACTCAATCGACTCTGTTGATATGACAAGTTAGGGAATCATAGATCTGTATGCCTCGGGATACACTTTTTATGGGAAAGTGCAGTTTTGTATCCCGAGGGGTGTAGATCTACGGTTCTCAAACTTGTCATGTCAGGAGAGTCGATTGAGTGTGCCACACGGGGTACTCAAATTATCACGCTTCAAGAAAAAATTCTAGAAATTAACTTGCTTGGATACTTGAGTGTCGATCTCAATGTGAAAACCCTAATATCGAATTTGATGCTCAAGTATAGTTTAAGAATTGTAAAAGAGTAGTGATAATCTAACGCGCTATGTGACATACACCCCGCTATGCCCCCATCACAAAATCGTAGATAATTTGCCTTGGGATACACAAGAAAAGTATTTATGATTATGCATATCCCAAGGAAAGTGATTTACGATTCTATTATCAGGGTGTATGTTAAAGGGGGGCATCAAAAAATCATTATTAACGATAAAAATTATTATAAAGGAAGATGGGGTTGAGGGACTATTTAGAAAGAAAGCCCTCCCACAAAATCTATTAAGTAAGGCGCGTGTTACATGCGCCTAGAAGTTTAGCTAGGGCACCCATGCCATAGCCATGGGTTAGAAGTTTCAAAATGAGTTGATCTCTATCATTTTGAAACTTCTAACCCCTTCAAAAGTGGTTTAAAAAAATGAATGATATACAATTTTTCAACTTGTTTTGATAGGGTTAGAAGTTTTGGATTGGATTGGTTTTTGGTGAGGAAGATCTCCTCAACATAGAGATCATCCTCACAAAATCAGCCCATTATGAAACTTTTAACTCATATAAGACAAAAACATTGGTATATGATGTGCATCTGTACGTCAATGGGCAAATGTTATGAAAATGGGTTGTAAAATGGTGAAAATAATTCTTGTGAATCACAAAGAGATATCTAGATCCATCAATAAGTGGGCTGCAAACATTTACGTTCCATGAACTTTTTAAAATTGGACTCTTCAAATATCAAACGAAGTATGGCTGATCTATATTCAGAAAACATAGGTTTCCTATGTTGGGATGCCAATATCAGCTCTCATTTTTTATTTTATTTTTCCCCTTTTCTGTCCAACAACGACGGATAAGCGCATGATGGTTGAGACTATGGCTCTCCATAAAACTAAGTGTAATGATTTTATAACTCAACCTGACAGGGTGACTCAAAAACTCAATTGATGTGTACCCTAAGAACCTCTAGGGATACACAACATCCGCATAAAACATGTGCAGTTGTGTATCCCGAGGGAAAAATCTACGGGTTCTTGCACCTGCCACATCAGTGAGTTTTTGAGTTACTATGTCAGGTTGAGTCACAAAATCAGCACTCTAAGATCTAAGGTATTGTAGATCTATAACGAGGCTGTTGACTGTTGAAATAAATAAGATCTTGAAAAGAAACGTCACGGTACTAAAACAGTTCTATTTCTACTTGTTTACTTAACCATGAGATATGTATATTGTTTTATATATAAAAAAAAATGCTAAAAAAGCATTTTTGATATCAAAATATTGTTCATTTCAAGATTTGCCATTTTAATAAAATAACTTATTTTGAAAATGGTAATTTACTGTTTTCAAAATTAAGATGAATAGTATACCATTTTATTAATTTGTCAATTTTCTGTGCAAGTTTTGGTAAATTACCATTAAACTTAACTCTCCAAGGGAATTGTTGTGACATGTCTAGTATTTTTAATTTGGGCTTGAGCTTCAAGAGGCTACTTCAGAAGTTAAGGGGCCTTTTCCTTGACGCAGAGGCTAGAACATGGATGGTCTATTGCTCGTTATAATGTCTACCTTGTTGCAAAGAGTTATCAGCAGGAGCATGGCATTGAATACAGTCCTATTTCAAACAATACACAATAAGAGTCATTCTTGCTCTTCCTGTCCAATTTAATTTGCCTTTGCTACCATAAAGGGACTTATGCATGTAGGTTACATTAGTCCCTTTATGGACTTAAGCAAGTATGCTGTTCTTGGTTTGATGGGATTACGTGTATTAGTTTTCTCTTGTATTTGATTGTAATGATGTTGATACATCTTTATTTGTTCAGCATTGTGTCAGTTCCATCTCGATCATTCTTTTATGTATGCCAATGATATTATCCTTACTGAAAGTTATACATCCTATTCATAACTTCTAATTAAATAAGACAGCTACTATTGCCATGCCAAGTTTTACCAATGCCACACCAATTCCTATACAAATCACCAAAAAATTACATGCAGTTCATGTGGCATTAGTAAAAATTGGTGTGGCAATAGAAACTCTCTTAAATAACTAAACTATGTTTCCAACACTAAGTACGACATGGGCCCATTGCACTACATCTTAGAGCCCAAATCCTATGGGGTAGCACAATGCCATTCAATTTCTATAAGTAAATGAATATCAAGATTTTGAAAACAGTAATTGGACTACCACTAAGTACTTGAAACCAAGGTGGATCAGAATTACAGAAGAAATCATATAGGTGTTAAGCAAGAATAAGAAATTTTGACTGCCAAGTCTGATACACCAATCATGGAAAATTGACACTTTCGTGGCATCGATCAATGCACAGACTGTCTTTACATTCCCTTTGTGACAAATCACTAAAATCTCCAAAACAAATTGGGCAGAAACATGTGCCAATGCAGACATTGCAAATCAAATGGGAACAATCCAAATCCAATGACTATTCCATCAAGTTAACACCATTTCAGTCCAAACCAAAAGATTTAAACTGACTACATTGATGCTTTAAAGATTATTTCGAGTCACCTCACTTAGGGCTGTGTCTATCTGCAGTTATGCCTCGCTCTCTTTCATAAACAATTCTCTCAAAAGCTTAAAAAAGAGCCCAAGTCTTTAGATTGTAGTTAGAAATAGCATCAATAAAAGATTCAATAGGGTCGTCATTCAATTTAACTCTTGGTAAGGAATAATTGAACAAGATAATCATTGGATTTGGATTGGGCATCTTTCCCTTTTCTGCATAAAATTAAAGAAAAAACAAATGCATTCTTTCCTTTTTACCAAGGTGATCCAAACAAGCAGTAACATTGGTCGCAAATGTACCATGTGTAGTTCTGTATCCCGAGGAAAAAGTTCTATCTTTCTGTGTCTGTGCCACGTCAGCTGGAGTATTGACCAAGTGAAGATTTTCTAGTTAGAAAATGATCATTACTCGTTGTACCTACTTCATGTGTTTCACCCACTACACCCACTAAAGAGGAATATCGCTAAAAAGAATATGTTTCTAAAAGCATTAAGGGGAAATTATATGAAAAAAAAAGACACGTGCATAAATAGTTTGCAAAAAGATAATTATTTTGTCGAAATTACAGATAGGAACCCAAAACGTCACTTCAAGTGACGTTTTGATCCATTTACTAAATTACCCTTTAAAAAAAGCCACTCGAAGTGGCTTTTTTTATTTTTTAAATATAAGGAAAATGACTTTAACTTTGAATGGTGATAAATACCCCAATTGTAAATTTAAAATTAATATAATCAAGGTCATTTTAATTAAAAATCGAGAAAATGACATTTGCACGTCAGTCAAATCAAGGTTGCCTGTTTTGCAAAGAGTACGACTAGCCTTACTAGGTTAGTAAGGATTTCACCTCTAGTAAGGGTCCTTGGACTCATCTTGTGACATAAAAAAACATGATCCGATGCTTCAAGATTGTAGAAGACAAAATTCTATAGTAAAAAAAAATTATTTTCACAGTTGAATTTTAATTTTAAATTTTTGAGTGAGGTGGAAGTTTGGTAGCCATAAATTTTCAAAACCTTTGATCAAGCCAAAAGTTTTGGATATGGATTTTTCAATGAAATTTAAAGGGTTGTGGTGTTGAATTGCTAATGTGGTAATCCATTTGAGTAAAACAACCCTTAATAAGGCTAAAAATCTGTATCTAGTTAGTAAGGAAAATGTTTCTCTTTTGAATCTTCAAAATGGTATAGTAAGAAACATGATCCCATGCTTCATGGGTTTTAGAGGGAAAAATTATATGAACTTAGAAGAAAAAAAATTTTAAAAAAAATAAATAAAAAACTAATATCAACCATTGAATTTTAATTTTAAATTTTAATTTTGGAGTCAGGTGGAATTTCGGTAGCCGTCTATTTTCAAAACCTCCGATCAAACTCAAAAAAAAATTGTTTTCTGAATTTTTTTCTTTTAATCTAAGCTTTTTGATGAAATCTAAAGGACTGTGGCATTGGATTGTTAATGTGTTAATCCATTTAATCAAAGCAAGTCTTACTAAGGCTTAAAATATTTACTAAGTTAGTTAGGAAAATGTTTCCCTTTTAAATATTACAAAATAGGATAATTATAAAAGCACCCCATGAATTAATAAGGGCAGTCTACACATAACTGAATTATTGTCTTATATAGGTTAAAAGATTCAGAATGAACTTATTTTTGGTGAGGATGATCTTTATAATTATTCAATCACCTCACAAAAAATCAGCCCATTTCGAGACTTTTAACCCAATCAAAACTCATTTACAAAAAAAAAAACAAAACAAAAAAAAAACGAATAATGTACAATTTTTGAATTTGTTTTGATGGGATTAGAATTTTCGGAATGGTCTAATTTTTTGTGAGGGTGATCTCCTAATCATAGAGATCATCCTCACCAAAATCAATTCATTCTTAAACTTTTAACCCATATGACACAATATAATTTGGCTATGATGTGAGTTGCCCTTGTTAATTTATTTCTCCTTCACAAGTTAGACTTGTCCTTCACTTATTTTTTAAACTAATTTTTTTTTATTTCTCAAAATCCAAGAAAATTGCAATTGCACATCCCTAAAGAGGTAGGATGCGAGAAAAAAAAAAAAAAAAACTCCACTTGAAGTAGCATTTTTTGAAGTTCAGGGTATTATTGTCGAAACATAAGAAATTCAAGTGGCATTTTACGTTCCTATTGATAATTTCAACAAAATATTTATATTTTTTATAAATATTTATTCTCGTTAGTTTTTCTTTTAATTTTTTTATAATTTCCCAAGCATTAACGATCAGTGGGAGTTTTTCACATCCCCATGCACCAACAACAAGCTTCAGGATCTGCTCAACCCGCTCAGCAACTCCAGTTCAGATACCAGCACTAGCTCAGGCTACTCGTTTTTGTCCAGTACCCAGTGGCACAGCAAGCAGAGGCAACTTGTCACGGGGAATCTAATTGGGGAAGAAAGCCAGAAAAGAACACAATTGAAGAAAAACTTTTAAGTCAGATGGAAGCCTTTCACGAGGAATTGAGGAAGCTCAAGGGAACTTACACATTTGGTGGAACTGGGTTCAAGGATCTCTACTTTATTCCAATGCAACTTCACAAAAAACTCAACATATTCGCAGATTGTACAAATGTTGTTTGGTTTATTCCTCAAAACCATCATTTTCAAACTACTAAAAAAATCCTATATTCTTGATATTTCAAGGTTGAAGGGTAAAAAGCTTGCCTTGAAGGTTGAACACTACGAGTTCTAAAACGAAAGTCAAGATTCTTATTTTGAAATGAAAACTGAAGGAATGTTTAATAAGATTTTAGAAGAAGAATGATGTTGAAGACGATGGTATCGCCACATAATTTGTCAATTTAATCAGTTGGTCTATTATTCGATGAATTTTTCTAAAATTTCCAAATTATTTGGACGATTTTGTGACATTGCTTAAGACACCATAAAACATATTGCTGCTCAATTTGAGTCAACTGTACCATCCACAAGGAAAGTTGTAGCTCATTCTTGATGCAAATAATAGAGTATACCGAATCTGAATTAGTAAGGATTTGAGGAAATTATTTGGACAATTTTATGGTGTGCAAGAACATCCGTCACCATATTTCCTTGTCTCCATACATGCTGAAATTTTCATATCTTATTTGAGAGTGCTTATCTGATTTGATGAAAACAAGAATCAAGCTTCCAAGGTAATATTTCCCTTTTCAGCCAATTAACTAAGAGCGTAGAATCAGATTCAAAAATCATTTTCATAACTCTTAAGATAATTAAATCAAAACATTTTAATAGATCTCTAAATTTACTTTTCAAACTAATTTTTTTATTTTCTTCAACATTCAAATCTAAAACAACCAAATAGGAATTTGGTGGAGGTTGAAGATGCGATGTGTTTTGTTAGGAAATCCAAAAACATCATTTCTATATGGTTCAAAATTTTCCCATTTTTGGACTGAAACTTTTTGGAACTTATACGAATTGATCCTTTACCGAATAATTATCAAATCTGAACTTTGTTACTAAGACTCATGGAAAATGGCTTAAGGACCCTCACTTCCGTTTTCTACCCAAATTTTTAGAAAAAAAAATGGTAATTTAACACCCAATGTTTTGATCAAATTAGATATATATATATATATATATATATATATATATATATATATATATATATAACCTTGCATTTGCAACCTTGCAAAGACCCCATTGTGCTTTAAAAAAAAACAAAAACTTTGTGATTTAGCCCCGCATGTTTAGGTGGATATTAGAGATATCCCATGTGTTTTGCAAATTGGCAACATGCGTCCATTGGCCTCTATATCCCCAAACTAATAAAAAAGGACTTGGGGCCTTCAAATTCAACCTTTATTCACTCTCAGAAACATACTAACAAAATTCAGATTCTTTAATTACATTCGAAGGAGATTCAATTTAGATAAATTCAAAAATGTTTATAGAAAAAGTTGTACGAGTTTTGGGGAATATTTTCTTGCCAAAATCCATGATCTTCAACTCCCTAAAAATCATTTCTTATTCTTGAGACTTAAATGTTAAAGAAATAAACTTTTGAGATATTAAGCTTAAGCCAAACATTTTTATAAGTCCTAATATCTATGATTTTAGTGGAAATCTTCTGTCACTATTATGAAAATGATTGCCCAACCATCATTTTTTGTAAAAAGTCCAAAATTTGAATGGAAGGAAGCCAAGATTATCAGTCGACCATCGTTAGCACTTAGTCCCCACTAGCCAAAAACCTTAGCTCTGCCCCTGAGTATGGCCATTGGGCATTTGTGATGAATCCCAAAAGAGCGAGGAAATTTAGTCAGGTGAGGATGTACACTATCCATTACTTCTCTCCCACTCTAGGATTGTTTGACACAATTTTTTGGATTAAGACATCATGAATTTTCTACTAAATTAGCTTATGACCCAGCGAAGATGAAATTATTACCATGGAAGCTGTTCCATAATGTCAATTCTTGGGAGTCTTTGCCGTCAATTCCGTGACCAAAGTGTGAATGAAGGTCTTTTAATTTGTGCTTCTAAAGCATCATTGGATTCATAACCTTCAACATTGTTCCCAAAAGTTTAGTTTCAGGTTGTGCCTTCTTAAGAAGACCTTAAGACCTCCATGGACTCAAAGTAGGTGACCTACACTACATGACAAAAGGGATAAATTTGACGTCAAGTTCCGTAGAAGCCCTAAGATAACTGAATTTAAACTTGAAATTTTTTGTTCCTTTGGTTACCCTTTCGATTAGCTTTGAAAAGATGAAGAGAATTGTTCGGCCAGCCCAAAGTTCACTTTTGGCTAATTGGACGTCTTTTGGTTACATTTCTAGAGACAATACAAACTTCTTAAACTCCTTCAGTTAGCTTCAGCTAATTGAATAGAACTATTTGTCTAATCAATGTACATTTCTTGGCTAACTGAAGGGCTCTCGGTTTGATTTCCATAGGTAGTATATTTCGAGCCTCGAGCTTTCGGTCAGCTTTGCCTAGCCGAAGATATTTTTTTTTAAAGATAATCGTTAGACACTCCGTTAACCGAGAAGGGCTCCTTGGCTAACCAAACATATCCACCATGTCCAAAAATCTTTAAATAGAAACCTTGTTCGATTAGGATTTTTGCTTGAGTCATTAGAGAGTTTTGTGTTGCCACTTACACAAACAAGCCACACTCTTCTTTTCCAACTGTAGGACCTTATAAATCCTAGTTTTCTTAGAAAACCCTCTCAAAATATTAAGGTTAGACCATTAACTTCACCTTCATCCTTGGCACAACTTTCTATTCTTCTTGGAACATCTCATGGAGTTCTAGATAGAGCTTATTGGAGTTGGAAGTACAATGAAGCTTTTAAGACTCAAGTCTACAAGACCTCCAACTTTATCATTTTTCTTTAGTTTATGGGTTTCTTTGTTTGCTTCTTGTAAAAAACCAAGCTCTTCATTGGTAAAGAACTAATAAAGAGTGAGTGATGGGTTTACTAGGTTTTCCTCAGTAAAAACCTAGGTGTTTAGGGAATATCTTCCTAGTTGGGTTCTTGGTTAGCCTTGTCAAAATCATGGTGTGTGTACAAACTCTTGAGTAAGGTTTAGTGATTGGTCCTACCAAAAAATCAGCTGTCAAAGGTTCGAGGTGAACTATAAACCTTTAGGTAGTGGAAAGCCAAGACCTTAAGAAAGGGACCCTTGGGAATGGATGTAGGCATCTGGGTGAACCATTATAAATCTCGTGTGCATTAAGTATTTGATTAAATTCATGTCTAAATTTGCTTGATTTAATTAAATTTCTGCTGTATGTGTTAATGTGCTTTCTTGCTAAAATTGATATATCTATTAATTAGCTTTCCTTAGTAGGAGGTAGCACATTCAGATGGTCCTACCTAGGAAATAAGATTAATCCCTAGTGCAAAAAGATTCTAAAAAAGTCTTATCCCCCCCCCCCCCCCCCCCTCCCTCCTCCTCCGCGTCGGACAAAATTGCAATTCACATGTGCAATATCACAATACTCTTGTCCAATAAAATCATTAAGGATGAGGTGCAAGACTCAATTGGTTTCTCTATGTCCATGAGTCTAAAACCGTTGATAGATCATCTATTTTTCTCTTGTTTCTTATCACATAACTCTTGTCCAATTAAATCATTAAGGATGAGGAGCAAGACTCAATTGGTTTCTTTTTGACCCTGAGTCTAAAACCCTTGATCATCTATTTTTCTCCTGTTGCTTACCAAGGCAGGTGTGGACAGAGTTTTTAGTTGTTGTTGTTTTAAAGCCCTCATTCTAACCTAGCTGTTGGAGAAAATCCCACGCTTGGGCCTAACTCCGCCCTACCCAGTAATGAACTACTATTCAAACTTGCCTAAGGGACTACTTAGAAGCTACCTCTTAGCTAGGAAGATAGAAAAAACTAAGTGATCTTTGATGGATCCAAATCAATATCTCGCTATGCTCTCCAACTTATTTTGTCATGGTTGAAAGAATAAAAATTGATGTTTCAGGGTAAGGATGAAAGTCCAAATCGTCTGATGGTCCATTTGCAAACATTTATGAATCCATTTGATTCTTAGGAATCCTAGACCATTAAAAGCAGTTTGTTGGATTTGAATCTCAGTTGGTTGGATTAAGTTAAATTTAGATGGACATAATAGAGGCAACCTAGGTGAATTGGGGTGGTTGCATTGCTTGTAACAACTACTTAGGTCTTCTCTGGGCTCATTGCTTCCATTTTAATCTCAAATAGCATAGCTGATTTCTTGTAAAAGATGGGCTATGCCCCTGTTAGTCATGTATAATTCAAGTTTATAATCTAATTTTTTTACTTCCTGGCAAACAAAAAAATAAAAAAAAATGAAAATGAAAAAGAAAAAGATAAGAGCTTTATCTAATAGTCTCCAAGTATATTTAACAGATTTGTGTGACACTGTTGGTTGTGATGATACTGATTTTATAGTCCTAGTTTATGCCTTGAAGAATGGGATTGACTCATATGAGTTGGGTTCTTAAAGAATAGGTTCGTGATGTAGATAGATTTGCTGACACATATCTCAATTTCTATGATCAAGTTAAGAAGCATTGAAGAAAGAAATCAACAACATTCATTGAGTCAAATCTATTTGACAGAGTGAACTCAATTTGACTGAGTCAACTCGATCGAATCTTTGAATGGTCCTCAAGACCTAACTCAACTTATGCTAGGACTCCTCTTTTATTGAATTTCTATTTTTTAAATTATTAAATAGTCCTAGTTAGTTTCTATTTCAATTTTAAAATGTTCATTTTTCTACTTTGCTTCTAATTTATTTAATGTTTAAAATTCGTTTTTATTCTTTAAGTTATAATTTGAAGTCATTTTATGTATTCCAATTTAGTTCTAATAAGATTACAAGGTTAGTAGTTATAGATAAATTAAAAAGTTACTTTTTAGTATTTTAGAAGGTTTATTAGTTGTTATGGAGGAGTTATCTATATAAGGAGTTCTAATAAGTAAATTTTGAAGTTAATTTTTTTAAGATTGATTAATAAAAGAATAAGAAGAGATTTCTTCCATTTCTTTGTTTCTATTTTTTTTTTTTGTTTTTTTTGTTTTTTTTTTTTTTTTGTAATTTTGAGCATATGAACTCGATATTGATGTTTAATTTTAATGTTTACGATTGATTTCCATCAATCTCAAATCAAGATTGAAGTTTCTAGTCCGTTTTGCTCAATTTAGGCTGTGGTTGGATTGAGAAAAGTGGGGAGAAGAGAAATTCATTAAAAGAAGAGAAGAGAAAGGAAGAGAAGAAAAGAAAAGAGAAATTCAATTTCTCTCCACCATGTTTGGATTAACAAAAAAGAACTTAAGACAATTTTGAAATTTTAAAATACCTTAAAAAGAGATCTAGGGGCAGAGTTGAAATTATAAAATATTTTAAAAGAGTTTCTCTCCTCTTCTTTCCATTTTTGGAGAAAAAGAAAACTGATATTTTTTTTCTCTCCAATTCTTTTCTCTTCTCTCCCCATTTAACCATCCAAACAAGAGAAATTGAGAGAAACTCATTTATTTTCTCTTCAATTCTCTTCTCTTTTATCCATTTCTCTCAATCCAAACATAAGGTTAGAAATTCTTCATTACTTTTAGTTCTTGAGATTTCACTATAGAACTAGATTTTTAACATAAGTTATAGGATTGTGTGTTCTACCCTACATTAGTTCGTAATAGCTAGAACAAATTTTCGAATACCCATTGGAACATGCATCATGTATTTAGCAAACGGAATTTGGTGAAGGACACATTGGCTAAATTATCTTCTTGATTCGATAAGTCTTTAGTTCCCATTCTTTATCTTCCTTTCCTTTGGATGTAAGAAATTTTTTTTATGGGTGATTTAGCTGGTATTGCTTTAGTTCGTTTGATATGCCCCCCCTTCTCTATACTTGTATTTCTCTCCTCTTTCCAATCCATTTTCCTTTTTATAAAGCAAAGAAAATTAACTAAAAATAAAAACTCATCGATGGGAAAAAATAATAGAAGAAAAGGAATAACAAATTAAAAGGTGTTGTTATAACACTTTATTTATGCATAATATTCTGGATAATCCCAGATCCTAGAAATTCGAATTTCTACCTCTTCACGCCTAAGAATTGACAAAGGGATACAGTTCATATCTAAAATTACAACTCCCACCAACAACCCTTCCTCCTTCTTTCCCATCACAACAGCTAGGAAGCTCATTTATGGCATCGTCCAAACACTTCTTACACTCAGTGCTAGAGAGGTCCCTTGTGCATTGAACAAGACCATATAGTTTATCCGATTCTCCGAGCTGTTCTTCTCCAGTCGCAAACAGCAGCGGAGTAACTTGGGCCTTGGTAGATAACTGAATTAACAGCTCCCTTGTTTTCTTATTAAATGATTCTGGATGGCTTACTTTATTTATGTTCGACATGTAGAACCTGTTTTCGTAGTCAATTTTTCCAAAGAACTTTACATCCGAGTACTTCAAGAGACAGTAATCGTACCATATGATCGCTCCTTTGTCATTGGGACAGCGATTGCGAATCTCACTACTTGCCTCAATAACACAATTCTTGCACTCTTTGCTTGCGACATCACCCCGACATAAAGCAAGCCCGTTCACTACATCTTGGCCTTTCCCTATAGAGCTTTGGCTATAACCCGTCCTGGGTACTGAGGTAGAGAGGTAACTCACCAACATGTTCAAGTTCTTCTCATAAGGTCCATTCGAAGTATAGTTCTTGGACAAGGAGCAAAAATGAAAGAGAGGATCCATGCAGGTGACGCTGTGGAGAAGAAGAGTGAAGGATAAGAGACAAAGTGGGGAAGAAATGAAGAAATTCATGGTAAGTGATTATGGAAGGGAGATGTTTTTTGTTGGATTGGTTTTTTTCTAGGAATTGTTCTCCTTTAAATAGAGCAAATATCATATATTGCCTTGTTTGACAAGTACTAACCTCTCTCTCATAAACGTATGGTTGAGCAAATCAACAAGTTGCTAAGTTGTGGGCGCACTACATCAACCCAAAGTTGAAAAACCTGAAATTCTAGATAACAAGTATTACATAATCAATTAAAAGAATCTGAAATGGTGTTTAAAAGAAGTTAGACTGGATGATCTTACAAAGAATTGATCATGGTCAATTCTCAACTAGTCACCGTGATTATTGGCTTGAAGTGATTGCTTTGGTGAGATCCACTGATCGGTGGGTCCAATCTCTCTTGATGTACACCACGTGTCAAGTTGATTCATGTGACATTAAGAAAGTTGAATTTCTTTTGTGCTTGACGGTTACGCTTTTTCAGTGCCGCTTTTTTAATGATACATGATTGACTTTTTCCCCCAGGACCTTCTAGACTAAAATAATTTTTTTTTGTAATTCTTTGCTTCTAAAGTAGAAGCTCGAATTATCAAACTGTTGGCCTAGTAAAACACTGATTAATTAGGTGACCAATTCATGGTGGAGACCCCATTTGTAATGGAAAAAAGAGGTACTAATACGTAAATAAAAATTTAATAAGGTGCACTGTAATAAGATCAGGGAAAAAAAGCATTGTAATAAGGTAATCCCACTGGACCATTATGTTATTCATGAGATCATAATAAGATAAGTGAGAACTTTTTATAATATTTTTCATTAGAGTCCCGGTCGTATGCGCCCAGGTCCTAGGGTGGAGGATTGAAAGCTCCGCTCTCACACCTCAACACATGCCACATAATTCACAATCGAAGGAATTAATAATTAAAATATCTCATTTTCAAAATTCCCTTGGATAATGCCTTAGTCAATCCTCCGCCCTGAATGCGTAGGATCTAGGCTCTTTTCATTATGTGACCCACATGCTTGGATATCTATTAAGACTAGATTCTCTTAATTTTCAATTCTAATGTAAATCCTAGGAGAATCTAACATTAAAATATAAATTTTTCTTGATTGATAAAAAATAGATTAATAGGAAATTTAATTGGAATATAAACTTTTTTCTCTCTTCACTGTACCCAGTAGAGAATTCCAAGATATTGATGAGACTTAATTAGGATGATTATGGATGCACTTGTTGGTAAAAGAAAAAAAATGAATGGATCAAACATTCGGCAACAAAGATGTAAGGCACGTCACTTATATTTAAGAGTCGTGATAATATGATTTGTTAGATGGCACACTCAAATGACTCCATGACATGACACATTCAGGTACCATAGATCTGAACACTTTGGGATACATGATTACACTTCCTCATAAAAAATGTATCCCAAGGGAATTGTGAATCTCGAAGCACATAGATCTACGATTCTTGAACTTGTCCACATAATGGAGTCATTTGAATGTATGTCATCTGGTGAGTCATATTATCCGGGCTCTATATTTAATTACTTTTATTTTTATTTGATTTAATTATCATACAATTTTAAGATGATAGATACTAATTTTAAACGTTGGTCAGATTACACTGATGTATTAAAATTTACATTTATTCTATAAATTATTTCAATAAATACTCTCACGAGTTTTCATTAAAAATCAACAGAATTTCATTTTTCTAGAACAAGAAAATAAAAGTGTGAAATATTATAATCTTAGGATTTTTGAGAAGGTCAGAAGGACAACAGGACAAGATATATACTAGAGCCAGACAACAATAAAGCGGTCAAACTTAGAACATTCCGTCGGTCCAATGAGTCAAATTTCTCAATTCAAACAATAACAAGTAAACAAGCGTAATGTTGACTTTTCCATTACTAAACGTAAGAGCCACCAATATGTGGAGGTGCACCTTCCAGTCATTGATTTGGTTTATTTCTCTTAAAAAGTTAATTTGCCCCCACTTTTAACTTATTAGGTTTTAGCTTATCCACCATTGCTGAATAATGAATGAGTAATGCTGGGGGTGACACAGGGATTTACTGTGATTCTCACATTTCTGATGTGGAGGTAGCCACATAACCGTAGATGCTTTTTACTTGTATTTCGATGAAAGACATCTATGGCTATCACATCAATGCAGTGAGAATCACAGAGAAAAACAAAGTCCCCCAAGGATTTTCCATAATGAAAATATGATTTATTCTACTTGTTGGTGCAACTAGGTCAAATTTAAATAACCAACTGAATTGAGGCAAAGCCTAATAACCCTATTACCAAATATGACACATTACATACTCTTTTGGCCACATTAACTGATTAATTTCTATTTTCAGTAGGTAAGGAAAATGTACATTGCTAAAGATCTAAAAGGCATCTGAGCAAAAATCCCATTGTAACTTGTCCAGCTCAATAGCTTTTCTAAGATCTGAATCATTTCGACAGTATTTTTAAAATTTCTAACAATTTTTTGTGTATTTGGAAAATTCAAGCACCATAGATCAGTTTTGATGTTTTTCTTAACTAACTATAATCAATTTTAAGTTTTGTAGAATAGCTTTAAAACTTATAAAACCCGACTTGCTAAATCCATCGAGTTGAATCAACTCCAAAACTTGTGAGCCAACTCAAACAAGTCTCTTTTCTATGTTTGAATGTTTATTTGACAAACTTCAATCTCGATCCATGTGAGCAAATACACCAGATCCACCCCCCCCCCCCCCCCCCCCCCCCCCCAAAAAAAAAAAAAGATAGAACTTTTGACCATAGATCGAGTATTAGAATAAGATTTTTACCGTCTACAAAGATGGAATGGGTATCTATTTATAAAAAGAAATTCCTAGCCATCGGGGAAATTGTAGTATTAACTAGATAACACATTAAAATAAAATTAGAATCACTAAAATCAATCAAAACTTGATTGTAACGTCCTCATCCTTGACTAGGAAATAATATTGTCCGCTTTGAATTTTTCCTTATGACTTTAAAAAATGCGTTGTTATAAGGTAAGGGAGTTGGATTACTTATAGCACATAATCTCGAACATTCCTTGGTCGATGTGGGACTAATTTCATCCTCCTCTCTTTATTTCCCCACACAAGCACGAGCCTCGTCACATGTGCCCCATTGAGTGTGATAACACTCCTCATCTTATAAGAGAGTTGTCCTCTACTCTAATATCAGTTGTGACACCCAACTCTCGACTAGGTAATTATTTTTTTCAATTTGGGTTTCTCTCTCACTACTTTAAAATGCGTTGTTATAAGGTATGAAAGTTAGACTATCTATAGGCCATAATCTCGAATGTTCCCTAATCGATATGGGACTAATTCACCTCCTTCCTACTATTCCACCCTACAGCCACGAGCCTAGATACACATTCCTGACATGAATGCCATAATCAACCAATAATAAATGGTAGTATCTTAGATAAGATGCATTGTAATAAGACGTTATATTGATGTATCATACCGTTATTTATATTATTGGTGAAGATATCTGAAATCATGAGCTTTTTCCATTAGGTCACTAGGTTTTATATTTTATTTCATTTTATATTTAGGAAGATTTTATTTTAGTAATTAAGATTTGTATTTGTACTTATTTTTATGTTATATATGTCCATTGTCATAGTATAAATGTTTGGGGGTAATGTTTGGGGGTAATTTTTTAATAACTTAGTAGCCAGGCAAGATAATAGAAACCAAACACTACGTCAAGTGAGCAAAGCTTAAAACAGTCTAAGGATCTACTAGTCAAATGAAACAATTCTCAAACCCTAACATGCATAAAACAAGAAAAATAAAAGCAAAAAAGGAAAAATATAGTCAACTTCATTTATTTTTCTAGATAGTTTGCTTACTTTGAAGTTTCCTTGTTTTACTTTATCCACCATTAATGGTGAATTCTGAAAAGATGAACACAAAAGTATGATTTGTTCTGCATGTTTATATATGTGATATGTTCTATAACGGATTAAAAGAGTTCTTATTTATTTATTTTATTAGGCAAAACAAATATAATTATCCAAGGATGATAATCCAATCTCTAAACCTGCCATATTACACAATTTCTTGGTTATAGTAGTTCACTAATATCTATTTTCGGTATGTAAGCCTAATAAATATATGCAAGATTTTAGATCTCAAACGAAACCCAAATTACTCGTCTTGGATTCCAATATTTGTAACTAGGCCATCTCAGTGACATTCGAATCTGAGTCATAACTATCAAGATTTCAAGCCTCAACAAATTTTTGTGAATTGGCAATTCAACAATTATAAATCATTTTTGGTATTTTTTCTCAAATGAATTAAAATATAATTAATTTTTTTAGAATTTAAATGTTTTTTTCTCTAGATAAAATAAACTTTTGTTACTGATCACCTACTATTAAATAATTTGATTGTTAATTAAATATATTTAAACCAGCTGGGAAGGAGATTGCACAAAACATTCTCAAAGAGAAAATGAATCTTCCTGGTCAATGTTGGAATTTCTATAAAAGTTAGATATGGCACGAGTCCACTAAGTCAAATGGGAACAATCCAAATCCAATGACTATTCCATCAAATTAACACCATTTCAGTCCAAACCAAAAGATTTAAACTGACTACATTGATGCTTTAAAGATTATTTCGAGTCACCTCACTTAGGGCTGTGTCTATCTGCAGTTATGCCTCGCTCTCTTTCATAAACAATTCTCTCAAAAGCTTAAAAAAGAGCCCAAGTCTTTAGATTGTAGTTAGAAATAGCATCAGTAAAAGGTTCAATAGGGTCGTCATTCAATTTAACTCTTGGTAAGGACTAATTTAACAAGATAATCATTGGATTTGGATTGGGCATCTTTCCCTTTTCTGCATAAAATTAAAGAAAAAACAAATGCATTCTTTCCCTTTTACCAAGGTGATCCAAACAAGCAGTAACATTGGTCGCAAATGTACCATGTGTAGTTCTGTATCCCGAGGAAAAAGTTCTATCTTTCTGTGTCCGTGCCTCGTCAGCTGGAGTATTGACCAAGTGAAGTTTTTCTAGTTAGAAAATGATCATTACTCGTTGTACCTACTTCATGTGTTTCACCCACCACACCCAGAGCTGTTGATCATGATATGAGAATAATGCACTAAAGAGGAATATCGCTAAAAAGAATATGTTTCTAAAAGCATTAAGGGGAAATTATATGAAAAAAAAAAGACACGTGCATAAATAGTTTGCAAAAAGATAATTATTTTGTCGAAATTACAGATAGGAACCCAAAACGTCACTTCAAGTGACGTTTTGATCCATTTACTAAATTACCCTTTAAAAAAAGCCACTCGAAGTGGCTTTTTTTATTTTTTTAAATATAAGGAAAATGACTTTAACTTTGAATGGTGATAAATACCCCAATTGTAAATTTAAAATTAATATAATCAAGGTCATTTTAATTAAAAATCGAGAAAATGACATTTGCACGTCAGTCAAATCAAGGTTGCCTGTTTTGCAAAGAGTACGACTAGCCTTACTAGGTTAGTAAGGATTTCACCTCTAGTAAGGGTCCTTGGACTCATCTTGTGACATAAAAAAACATGATCTGATGCTTCAAGATTGTAGAAGACAAAATTCTATAGTAAAAAAAAGTTATTTTCACAGTTGAATTTTAATTTTAAATTTTTGAGTGAGGTGGAAGTTTGGTAGCCATAAATTTTCAAAACCTTTGATCAAGCCAAAAGTTTTGGATATGGATTTTTCAATGAAATTTAAAGGGTTGTGGTGTTGAATTGCTAATGTGGTAATCCATTTGAGTAAAACAACCCTTAGTAAGGCTAAAAATCTGTATCTAGTTAGTAAGGAAAATGTTTCTCTTTTGAATCTTCAAAGTCGTATAGTAAGAAACATGATCCCATGCTTCATGGGTTTTAGAGGGAAAAATTATATGAACTTAGAAGAAAACAAATTTAAAAATAAAATATAAAAAACTAATATCAACCATTGAATTTTAATTTTAAATTTTAATTTTGGAGTTAGGTGGAATTTTGGCAGCCGTCTATTTTCAAAACCTCCGATCAAACTCAAAAAAAAATTGTTTTCTGAATTTTTTCTTTTAATCTAAGCTTTTTGATGAAATCTAGAGGACTGTGGCGTTGGATTGTTAATGTGTTAATCCATTTAATCAAAGCAAGTCTTACTAAGGCTTAAAATATTTACTAAGTTAGTAAGGAAAATGTTTCCCTTTTAAATATTACAAAATAGGATAATTATAAAAGCACCCCTTGAATTAATAAGGGCAGTCTACACATAACTGAATTATTGTCTTATATAGGTTAAAAGATTCAGAATGAACTTATTTTTGGTGAGGATGATCTTTATAATGATTCGATCATCCTCACAAAAAATCAGCCCATTTCGAGACTTTTAACCCAATCAAAACTCATTTACAAAAAAAAAAACAAAAAAAAAAAAAACGAATGATGTACAATTTTTGAATTTGTTTTGATGGGATTAGAATTTTCGGAATGGTCTAATTTTTTGTGAGGGTGATCTCCTAATCATAGAGATCATCCTCACCAAAATCAATTCATTCTTAAACTTTTAACCCATATGACATAATATAATTTGGCTATGATGTGAGTTACCCTTATTAATTTATTTCTCCTTCACAAGTTAGAATTGTCCTTCACTTATTTTTTAAACTAATTTTTTTTTATTTCTCAAAATCTAAGAAAATTGCAATTGCACATCCCTAAAGAGGTAGGATGCGAGAAAAAAAAAACTCCACTTGAAGTAGCATTTTTTGAAGTTCAGGGTATTATTGTCGAAACATAAGAAATTCAAGTGGCATTTTACGTTCCTATTGATAATTTCAGCCAAATATTTATATCTTTTATAAATATTTATTCTAGTTAGTTTTTCTTTTAATTTTTTGATAATTTCCCAATCATTAACGAGCAGTGGGAGTTTTTCACATCCCCATGCACCAACAACAAGCTTCAGGATCTGCTCAACCCGCTCAAGCACAAGCTACACCAACTCCAGTTCAGATACCAGCACTAGCTCAGGCTACTCGTTTTTGTCCAGTACCCAGTGGCACAGCAAGCAGAGGCAACTTGTCACGGGGAATCTGATTGGGGAAGAAAGCCAGAGAAGAACACAATTGAAGAAAAACTTTTAAGTCAGATGGAAGCCTTTCACGAGGAATTGAGGAAGCTCAAGGGAACTGACACATTTGGTGGAACTGGGTTCAAGGATCTGTACTTTATTCCAATGCAACTTCACAAAAAACTCAACATATTCGCAGATTGTACAAATGTTGTTTGGTTTATTCCTCAAAACCATCATTTTCAAACTACTAAGAAAAATCCTATATTCAATTGATATTTCAAGGTTGAAGGGTAAAAAGTTTGCCTTGAAGGTTGAACACTACAAGTTCTAAAACGAAAGTCAAGATTCTTATTTTGAAATGAAAACTAAAGGAATGTTTAATAAGATTTTAGAAGAAGAATGATGTTGAAGACGATGGTATCGCCACATAATTTGTCAATTTAATCAGTTGGTCTCTTATTCGATGAATTTTTCTAAAATTTCCAAATTATTTGGACGATTTTGTGACATTGCATTGTTAGAAGTGAAGCCACGGAAGCAAACCACCTAGAGAGAAACCCTTTGTCGAAACTTATACCAAGTTCCGAAATCGGAACTTATACCAAGTTCCAAAACACACCAACAAGCAATGACCAACACTACAAGCAATCAAAGTAAAATAAAACTAACTACGAATGTAAATAGCAATTAAAGAGATGCTCACACAATATTTACGTGGTTCGACGATGTGCCTACGTCCACGGGGGTGAAGGGAGAATCCACTATAAGAAGAAACCAACGACTTGCACAACCCGCAAGTTCGTTTCAAGAAGGAAGCTTGGTTTTAATCAAAGAGAAGATCAACCTCTTCCTTTGTAATCTCTCCTAGCCCTTTCTCTCTAATTTTACAGATTTTCTATCTCTCTCATTCTACCACAAGATAGCTACTGTATTTATAATAGAGAGAGATGTGCTATTGCCACACCAACTATTGTTGATAGATGCTATTGCCACACCAACTACTATTGCTGATGCACCAACTACTATTGCTGATGCCACAATTCTCCACCTCGTACATAATTTGGAAAACACCTCAAATTTTGGACGAACACAAGAAGAAGCTGCAAGCATGCAAAGCTATACCACACAAAAGTAACCTGTAACACCAACCCAGCTGCACCATTCTGACCATGGTTGCCTACGTACCCTCTGATTGGGATCAAGCCATCGTAGTTCTTTCCATCTCTTCATAAAGACTCCACCTCACCCCAACTCCGCCCCGAAGGGCCATGCCCTCTTGGGCAACTCAACACGGGCCAATATGAAGCAAGTCCAAGCAGTGTTGGAACTTGCTACCTGTTACCACCTTGGTTAATATGCCTGTGGGATTCTCATTTGTATGCACCTTCATGAGAGAAACATCACCTTCCTCTATAACATCCCGCACAAAATGATACCTGACGTCGATATACTTGGTATGAGCATGATGAACTTGATTCTTAGCCAAGTGAATCGCACTCTGACTATCACACCACAAGTTCACACAATCCTGCTTAATCCCCAAATCATCTAGAATATCCCACAACCACAATGCTTCCTTCACTCCCTCTACCATGGCCATGTACTCGGCCTCTGTAGTAGAAAGTGCCACTGTAGCCTGTAACATCGATCGCCAACTAACTGGAGCACCATGTATACTGAACACATAACCAGTAGTAGACCATCGTCTGTCTAGATCACCTGCATAATCTGAGTCAACAAACCTACTAATCTGACATGTATCTCCACCAAAACACAAACCCGTATCAGCGGTACCCTTCAAGTACCTCAAGACCCATTTCACTGCTTCCCAATGTGTTTTCCCCGGATTAGCCATGAACCTACTGACCACACTGACCGCTTGTGAAATATCTGGACGAGTACAAACCATGGCATACATCAAACTGCCAACTGCACTAGCATAAGGTACATGTTCCATGTGTGCCTTCTCTTCCGCTGTAATGGGAGATTGTTTATTAGAGAGCCTGAAATGTGGAGCCAATGGAGTCACCACTGACTTAGCACCTTGCATCCCGAACCTTGCGATGACCCGTTCAATGTAGCCTTTCTGACTTAAGAACAATCGCTGGTTTGACCTCTCTCTTCTGATCTCCATACCCAGTATTTTCTTAGCAGCACCCATGTCCTTCATCTCAAACTCTTTACCAAGTTGAGATTTCAACCTATCTATCTCCACCTTGCTCAACGAAGCAATAAGCATGTCATCCACATACAAAAGAAAATAGATATAATCACCTCCATGAAGCTTCCGAATATAAACACAACAGTCATAATCACTTCTGGAGAACCCATGCTTTAGCATGAAGGAATCAAATCGCTTGTACCACTGTCAAAGAGATTGCTTCAATCCATAAAGTGATTTCCTCAAGCGACATACCTGACGTTCCTTACCCTCAACCTTGTAGCCCTCAGGTTGATGCATATAAGTTTCCTCATCCAAGTCTCCATGCAAGAAGGCTGTTTTGACATCGAGTTGTTCCAACTCAAGATCACCATGAGCAACGATACTCAATAGCACCCGAATAGAAGTATGCTTCACCACAGGAGAAAAAATCTCATTGTAATCAACACCCTCTCTTTGTGCAAACCCCTTTGCCACTAGTCTAGCCTTGTACCTTGTACCGTCGAGATTGGAAGAATCCTTTTTCCTTTTGTACACCCACTTACAACCAATAGCTTTCTTTCCCACGGGCAATGGGACTACTTCCCATGTTTGGTTCTTCCAGAGAGATTCCATCTCTTCTTCCATGGCAGCTGACCAACTCTCACTATCTCTATCCCGAATAGCTTCTTTGAAGGTGACCGGCTCATCATCCTCCACTGAGAGTGCGTACTCAACCAAGTTTACCTTCCCATAATGCCTAAGAAGCTGATCTGACCCCAGCTTCTGAACTTGCTTGTATGCTCGCTTCGGCCTAGTGGAAGCCAAAGACTCTTCAAGCTGTTGTTGTTGAAACGCTTGTACATTCTCTTGCTGAACCTCCTTATGTTCAAGATCATTATCACTCTCATCTTGAGTGTCTCTATGATGCTCCTCTTGAACATGACTAGAACCTGGTTGGTCTTTAGGTTCTATATCAACCACTTGAGACTTTAAAGTCTCAACACCTTCATAACCGGGCACCATAGCTTTTGACAAAGCTACCATAGAGCTCTCATCAAAAGTAACATCTCTGCTGATTATGAACTTAGAATCCTCTACACACCAAAGGCGATAGCCTTTTACTCCCATTGCATACCCCAAGAATATTGCCTTCTTGGCTCTAGCGGCAAGCTTTCCCTCGTTGACATGGTAATAAGCTGTGCAACCAAAAATTCTAAGTCTCTCATAATCTGCATGCTCTCCTGACCACATCCTGTAAGGTACATCTCCATCTAACTTCTAATGTGGAGATCGGTTCACTATGTAGCAAGCTGTAGCAACCGACTCTGCCCACCATTCTTTGCCCAAACCAGCATACGAACGCATACACATTGCTCTCTCCCGCAATGTTCGGTTCAGTCTCTCTGCGACTCCATTCTGTTGTGGTGTTTTTCTGACTGTCCAGTGTCGAGCAATACCTTCCTGATCACAGAACTCCTTGAAGGCACCCTTTGTATACTCTGTACCGTTATCAGATCGTAATGTCTTCAATTTTCTGCTCGTTCTGTTCTCAACCATTGCTTTCCACTTCTTGAATGTCTCAAATACCTCATTCTTATGCTTAAGGAAATAAATCCAAGCATACCTTGACTAATCATCCACGAATGAGACAAAATACCTAGAACTACCTTTGGAAGTTACCGTAACCGGACCCCAAACATCTGTATGCACATAGTCTAATATACCTCTGCTTCTGTGTTTGCTTGAAGAGAACTGAACCCGGTGTGCCTTTCCATACACACAATGCTCGCAAAAATCTATGCAAGGCTTTTTCATGTTCTTCAGCAAACCTTCCTTACCGAGCAGATTTAAACCCTTTTCTGACATATACCCAAGTCTCCTGTGCCATAACCTAGTGCATTCAGTTGGGTCTCCACCACTTCTAGCTGTTCCAACTGCTACATTTCCTGTAACTGTAGTACCCAAAAGAGCATAGAGATTACCATGACGAATACCCTTCATCACTACCAATGAACCATGAACAACCTTTTTCACTCCATTTTTCGTAACTATCTTGTAACCACCGGAGTCCAAAGCACCAACAGAAATAAGGTTTTTTCGCAAATCAGGGACATGTCTCACATCTGTCAAGGTTCTAACCACTCCATCATGCATCTTGATTCTAATTGAACCAAGCCCCACCGTTTTACAAGCATGGTTATTACCCATCAATACGGTTCCACCATCAATGCCTTTGTAGGTAGTAAACCACTTCCTATTTGGACACATATGGTAAGAGCAACCCGAATCAAGAATCCACTTACCGGAGATTTCTTCATCACTCGTGACGGAGTAGCATTCATCGCTGCCCCCTTCTTCTGAGGCATAGCTAGCCTCTTGCTTGCCTTGTTGCTTCCCATTAAACGTGCTTTTGTTGTTCTTCTTCCCGCCTACTCTTTTGTTGGGGCAATTTGCCTTGAAATGCCCAAGCTCACCGCATTTGAAACACGGTCTTTCCGCAAGAGGTCTAGAACTCGATCTAGACTTTCCTCCATTGCCTTTTCCTCGCTCATTTCTTCTTCCTCTTACAAACAACCCCTGTGCTTGCTCCTTATTACCACTAGTAGCCATGCCACTAGTTGCAATCTTTCGAAGATCATCCGCTAGAAGTGATGTTCTAGTCTCATTCATCGTTAAATTTTCACCCACAAGCATCAATGTTTGTACAAGATTCTCATATGACTTTGACAACGAAAGGAGCAACAAAAGTACTTGATCCTCATCTTCTACCTTCACATCAATATCCTTCAAATCTGATATGATCCTATCAAACTTGTTAATGTACTCCCGGATTGGTGTATCTTCCTCCATCTTGCAAGTATACAATCTGGACTTCAAATAGATCCGATTTGTCAGAGTCTTCGTCATGAAGTTGTTTTCTAACTTTGACCACACACCCGCAGCCGTTACCTCTCCATCTACCAAGAAAGCTACATCCCTTTCAAGGCATAGAATTATCGACGCTCGTGTTTCGAGATCTAACTCTTCCCAATCCTCATCAGACATGTCTTTGTGCTTCTTCTCTTTTCCTGCCAATGCCTTATGCAATTTCTGTGAGATTAGCAAATTTTTCATTTGCATCCTCCAATAGGAAAAGTCATTCTTCCCATTGAACTTCTCTATCTCATACTTTCCCACTTTGACGGTTCCGCTAGTAGACGTCATTATCCGCTTGTTTAACAACACCAGCTTCTCTCAGGAATTTCAACAAACACCTTGTGTACACTACACAATACCCAAGCAAATATCTCAAATCGGAGCTTAACCACCCTGATTTGAATAAGGGCTCTGATACCAATTGTTAGAAGTGAAGCCACGGAAGCAAACCACCTAGAGAGAAAACCTTTGTCGAAACTTATACCAAGTTCCGAATACCAAGTTCCAAAATCGGAACTTATACCAAGTTCCAAAACACACCAACAAGCAATGACCAACACTACAAGCAATCAAAGTAAAATAAAACTAACTACGAATGTAAATAGCAATTAAAGAGATGCTCACACAATATTTACGTGGTTCGGCGATGTGCCTACGTCCACGGGGGTGAAGGGAGAATCCACTATAAGAAGAAACCAACGACTTGCACAACCCGCAAGTTCGTCTCAAGAAGGAAGCTTGGTTTTAATCAAAGAGAAGATCAACCTCTTCCTTTGTAATCTCTCCTAGCCCTTTCTCTCTAATTTTACAGATTTTCTATCTCTCTCATTCTACCACAAGATAGCTACTGTATTTATAATAGAGAGAGATGTGTTATTGCCACACCAACTATTGTTGATAGATGCTATTGCCACACCAACTACTATTGCTGATGCACCAACTACTATTGCTGATGCCACACTTAAGACACCATAAAACATATTGCTGTTCAATTTGAGTCAACTGTGCCATCCACAAGGAAAGTTGTAGCTCATTCTTGATGCAATTAATAGAGTATACCGAATCTGAATTAGTAAGGATTTGAGGAAATTATTTGGACAATTTTATGGTGTGCAAGAACATCCGTCACCATATTTCCTTGTCTCCATACATGCTGAAATTTTCATATCTTATTTGAGAGTGCTTAGCTGATTTGATGAAAACAAAAATCAAGCTTCCAAGGTAATATTTCCCTTTTCAGCCAATTAACTAAGAGCATAGAATCAGATTCAAAAATCATTTTCATAACTCTTAAGATAATTAAATCAAAGCCAATTAACTAAGAGCATAGAATCAGATTCAAAAATCATTTTCATAACTCTTAAGATAATTAAATCAAAACATTTTAATAGATCTCTAAATTTACTTTTCAAACTAATTTTTTTATTTTCTTCAACATTCAAATCTAAAACAACCAAATAGGAATTTGGTGGAGGTTGAAGATGCGATGTGTTTTGTTAAGAAATCCAAAAACATCATTTCTATATGGTTCAAAATTTTCCCATTTTTGGACTGAAACTTTTTGGAACTTATACGAATTGATCCTTTACCGAATAATTATCAAATCTGAACTTTGTTACTAAGACTCATGGAAAATGGCTTAAGGACCCTCACTTCCGTTTTCTACCCAAATTTTTAGAAAAAAAATGGTAATTTAACACCCAATGTTTTGATCAAATTAGATATATATATATACAACCTTGCATTTGCATCCTTGCAAGGACCCCATTGTACTTTAAAAAAAAAAAAAAACTTTGTGATTTAGCCCCGCATGTGTAGGTGGATATTAGAGATATCCCATGTGTTTTGCAAATTGGCAACATGCGTCCATTGGCCTCTATATCCCCAAACTAATAAAAAAGGACTTGGGGCCTTCAAATTCAACCTTTATTCACTCTCAGAAACATACTAACAAAATTCAGATTCTTTAATTACATTCGAAGGAGATTCAATTTAGATAAATTCAAAAATGTTTATAAAAAAAGTTGTGCGAGTTTTGGGGAATATTTTCTTGCCAAAATCCATGATCTTCAACTCCCTAAAAATCATTTCTTATTCTTGAGACTTAAATGTTAAAGAAAATAAAATTTTGAGATATTAAGCTTAAGCCAAACATTTTTATAAGTCCTAATATCTATGATTTTAGTGGAAATCTTCTGTCACTATTATGAAAATGATTGGCCAACCATCATTTTTTGTAAACAGTCCAAAATTTGAATGGAAGGAAGCCAAGATTATCAGTCGACCATCGTTAGCACTTAGTCCCCACTAGCCAAAAACCTTAGATCTGCCCCTGAGTATGGCCAGTGGGCATTTGTGATGAATCCCAAAAGAGCGAGGAAATTTAGTCAGGTGAGGATGTACACTATCCATTACTTCTCTCCCACTCTAGGATTGTTTGACACAATTTTTTGGATTAAGACATCATGAATTTTCTACTAAATTAGCTTATGACCCAGCGAAGATGAAATTATTACCATGGAAGCTGTTCCATAATGTCAATTCTTGGGAGTCTTTGCTGTCAATTCCGTGACCAAAGTGTGAATGAAGGTCTTTTAATTTGTGCTTCTAAAGCATCATTGGATTCATAACCTTCAACATTGTTCCCAAAAGTTTAGTTTCAGGTTGTGCCTTCTTAAGAAGACCTTAAGACCTCCATGGACTCAAAGTAGGTGACCTACACTACATGACAAAAGGGATAAATTTGACGTCAAGTTCTGTAGAAGCCCTAAGATAACTGAATTTAAACTTGAAATTTTTTGTTCCTTTGGTTACCCTTTCGATTAGCTTTGAAAAGATGAAGAGAATTGTTCGGCCAGCCCAAAGTTCACTTTTGGCTAATTGGACGTCTTTTGGTTACATTTCTAGAGACAATACAAACTTCTTAAACTCCTTCAGTTAGCTTCAGCTAATTGAATAGAACTATTTGTCTAATCAATGTACATTTCTTGGCTAACTGAAGGGCTCTCGGTTTGATTTCCATAGGTAGTATATTTCGAGCCTCGAGCTTTCAGTCAGCTTTGCCTAGCCGAAGATATTTTTTTTAAAGATAATCGTTAGACACTCCGTTAACCGAGAAGGGCTCCTTGGCTAACCAAACATATCCACCATGTCCAAAAATCTTTAAATAGAAACCTTGTTCGATTAGGATTTTTGCTTGAGTCATTAGAGAGTTTTGTGTTGCCACTTACACAAACAAGCCACACTCTTCTTTTCCAACTGTAGGACCTTATAAATCCTAGTTTTCTTAGAAAACCCTCTCAAAATATTAAGGTTAGACCATTAACTTCACCTTCATCCTTGGCACAACCTTCTATTCTTCTTGGAACATCTCATGGAGTTCTAGATAGAGCTTATTGGAGTTGGAAGTACAATGAAGCTTTTAAGACTCAAGTCTACAAGACCTCCAACTTTATCATTTTTCTTTAGTTTATGGGTTTCTTTGTTTGCTTCTTGTAAAAAACCAAGCTCTTCATTGGTAAAGAACTAATAAAGAGTGAGTGATGGGTTTACTAGGTTTTCCTCAGTAAAAACCTAGGTGTTTAGGGAATATCTTCCTAGTTGGGTTCTTGGTTAGCCTTGTCAAAATCATGGTGTGTGTACAAACTCTTGAGTAAGGTTTAGTGATTGGTCCTACCAAAAAATCAGCTGTCAAAACTTCGAGGTGAACTATAAACCTTTAGGTAGTGGAAAGCCAAGACCTTAAGAAAGGGACCCTTGGGAATGGATGTAGGCATCTGGGTGAACCATTATAAATCTCGTGTGCATTAAGTATTTGATTAAATTCATGTCTAAATTTGCTTGATTTAATTAAATTTCTGCTGTATGTGTTAATGTGCTTTCTTGATAAAATTGATATATCTATTAATTAGCTTTCCTTAGTAGGAGGTAGCACATTCAGATGGTCCTACCTAAGAAATAAGATTAATCCCTAGTGCAAAAAGATTCTAAAAAAGTCTTATCCCCCCCGCCCCCCCTCCTCCGCGTCGGTCAAAATTGCAATTCACATGTGCAATATCACATAACTCTTGTCCAATAAAATCATTAAGGATGAGGTGCAAGACTCAATTGGTTTCTCTCTGTCCACTAGTCTAAAACCGTTGATAGATCATCTATTTTTCTCTTGTTTCTTATCACATAACTCTTGTCCAATTAAATCATTAAGGATGAGGAGCAAGACTCAATTGGTTTCTTTGTGACCCTGAGTCTAAAACCCTTGATCATCTATTTTTCTCCTGTTGCTTACCAAGGCAGGTGTGGAAAGAGTTTTTAGTTGTTGTTGTTTCAAAGCCCTCATTCTAACCTAGCTGTTGGAGAAAATCCCACACTTGGGCCTAACTCCGCCCGACCCAGCAATGAACTACTATTCAAACTTGCCTAAGGGACTACTTAGAAGCTACCTCTTAGCTAGGAAGATAGAAAAAACTAAGTGATCTTTGATGGATCCAAATCAATATCTCGCTATGCTCTTCAACTTATTTTGTCATGGTTGAAAGAATAAAAATTGATGTTTCAGGGTAAGGATGAAAGTCCAAATCGTCTGATGGTCCATTTGCAAACATTTATGAATCGATTTGATTCTTAGGAATCCTAGACCATTAAAAGCAGTTTGTTGGATTTGAATCTCAGTTGGTTGGA
The DNA here is from genome assembly GCF_017979445.1 of Akebia trifoliata. NCBI lineage: Eukaryota > Viridiplantae > Streptophyta > Magnoliopsida > Ranunculales > Lardizabalaceae > Akebia > Akebia trifoliata. Next base: position 45,073,023 of record NC_141385.1, on the reverse strand, counting down.
TTAAGTTAAATTTAGATGGACGTAATAGAGGCAACCTAGGTGAATTGGGGTGGTTGCAACAACTACTTAGGTCTTCTCTGGGCTCATTGCTTCCATTTTAATCTCAAATAGCATAGCTGATTTCTTGTAAAAGATGGGCTATGCCCCTGTTAGTCATGTATAATTCAAGTTTGTAATCTAATTTTTTTACTTCCTGGCAAACAAACAAAAAAAATAAAATAAAATAAAATGAAAAAGAAAAAGATAAGAGCTTTATCTAATAGTCTCCAAGTATATTTAACAGATTTGTGTGACACTGTTGCTTGTGATGATACTGATTTTATAGTCCTAGTTTATGCCTTGAAGAATGGGATTGACTCATATGAGTTGGGTTCTTAAAGAATAGGTTCGTGATGTAGATAGATTTGCTGACACATATCTCAATTTCTATGATCAAGTTAAGAAGCATTGAAGAAAGAAATCAACAACATTCATTGAGTCAAATCTATTTGACAGAGTGAACTCAATTTGACTGAGTCAACTCGATCGAATCTTTGAATGGTCCTCAAGACCTAACTCAACTTATGTTAGGACTCTTCTTTTATCGAATTTCTATTTTTTAAATTATTAAATAGTCCTAGTTAGTTTCTATTTCAATTTTAAAATGTTCCTTTTCCTACTTTGTTTCTAATTTATTTAATGTTTAAAATTCGTTTTTATTCTTTAAGTTATAATTAAAAGTCATTTTATGTATTCCAATTCAATTCTAATAAGATTACAACGTTAGTAGTTATAGATAAATTAAAAAGTTACTTTTTAGTATTTTAGAAGGTTTATTAGTTGTTATGAGGAGTTATCTATATAAGGAGTTCTAATAAGTAAATTTTTTTAAGATTGATTAATAAAAGAATAAGAAGAGATTTCTTCCATTTCTTTGTTTCTATTTTTTTTTTTTTTTTTAATTTTGAGCATATGAACCCGATATTGATGTTTAATTTTAATGTTTACGATTGATTTCCATCAATCTCAAATCAAGATTGAAGTTTCTAGTCCGTTTTGCTCAACTTAGGCTGTGGTTGGATTGAGAAAAGTGGGGAGAAGAGAAATTCATTAAAAAAAGAGAAGAGGAAGGAAGAGAAGAAAAGAAAAGAGAAATTCAATTTCTCTCCACCATGTTTGGATTGACAAAAAAGAACTTAAGACAATTTTGAAATTTTAAAATACCTTAAAAAGATATCTAGGGGCAGAGTTGGAATTATAAAATATTTTAAAAGAGTTTCTCTCCTCTTCTTTCCATTTTTGGAGAGAAAGAAAACTGATATTTTTTTTCTCTCTAATTATTTTCTCTTCTCTCCCCATTTAACCATCCAAACAAGAGAAATTGAGAGAAACTCATTTATTTTCTCTTCAATTATCTTCTCTTTTATCCATTTCTCTCTATCCAAACATAAGGTTAGAGATTCTTCATTACTTTTAGTTCTTGAGATTTCACTATAGAACCAGATTTTTAACATAAGTTATAGGATTGTGTGTTCTACTCTACATTAGTTCGTAATAGCTAGAACAAATTTTCTAATACCCATTGGAACATGCATCATGTATTTAGCAAACAGAATTTGGTGGAGGACACATTGGCTAAATTGTCTTCTTGATTGGATAAGTCTTTAGTTCCCATTCTTTATCTTCCTTTCCTTTGGATGTAAGAAATTTTTTTTATGGGTGATTTAGCTGGTATTGCTTTTGTTCGTTTGATATGCCCCCCCTCTCTATACTTGTATTTCTCTCCTCTTTCCGATCCATTTTCCTTTTTATAATTAAAGCAAAGAAAATTAACTACAAATATAAACTTATCGATGGGAAAAAATAATAGAAGAAAAGGAATAACAAATTAAAAGGTGTTGTTATAACACTTTATTTATGCATAATATTCTGGATAATCCCAGATCCTAGAAATTCGAATTTCTACCTCTTAACGCCTAAGAATTGACAAACGGATACAGTTCATATCTAAAATTACAACTCCCACCAACAACCCTTCCTCCTTCTTTCCCATCACAACAGCTTGGAAGCTCACTTATGGCATCGTCCAAACACTTCTTACACTCAGTGCTAGATAGGTCCCTTGTGCATTGAACAAGACCATATAGTTTATCCGATTCTCCGAGCTGTTCTTCTCCAGTCGCAAACAGCAGCGGAGTAACTTGGGCCTTGGTAGATAGCTGAATTAACAGCTCCCTTGTTTTCTTATTAAATGATTCTGGATCGCTTACTTTATTTATGTTCCACATGTAGAACCTGTCGTAGTCAATTTTTCCAAAGAACTTTACATCCGAGTACTTCAAGAGACAGTAATCGTACCATATGATCGCTCCTTTGTCATTGGGACAGCGATTGCGAATCTCACTACTTGCCTCAATAACACAAGTCTTGCACTCTTTGCTTGCGACATCACCCCGACATAAAGCAAGCCCGTTCACTACATCTTGGCCTTTCCCTATAGAGCTTTGGCTATAACCCGTCGTGGGTACTGAGGTAGAGAGGTAACTCACCAACATGTTCAAGTTCTTCTCATAAGGTCCATTCGAAGTATAGTTCTTGGACTTGGAGCAAAAATGAAAGAGAGGATCCATGCAGGTGACGCTGTGGAGAAGAAGAGTGAAGGATAAGAGACAAAGTGGGGAAGAAATGAAGAAATTCATGGTAAGTGATTATGGAAGGGAGATGTTTTTTTTTGGATTGGTTTTTTTTCTAGGAATTGTTCTCCTTTAAATAGAGCAAATATCATATATTGCCTTGTTTGACAAATACTAACCTCTCTCTCATAAACGTATGGTTGAGCAAATCAACAAGTTGCTAAGTTGTGGGCGCACTGCATCACCCAAAGTTGAAAAATCTGAAATTCTAGATAACAAGTATTACATAATAAATTAAAAGAATATGAAATGGTTTTTAAAAGAAGTTAGATTGGATGATCTTAGAAAGACTAGACCAAGGTCGATTCTCAACTAGTCACCGTGATTATTGGCTTGAAGTGATTGCTTCGGTCAGATCAACTGATCGGTGGGTCCAATCTCTCTTGATGTACACCACGTGTCAAGTTGATTCATGTGACATTAAAAAGTTGAATTTCTTTTGTGCTTGACGGTTACGCTTTTTCAGTGCCGCTTTTTTAATGATACATGATTGACTTTTTCGCCCAAGACCTTCTAGACTAAAATAATTTTTTTTTGTAATTCTTTGTTTGTAAAGTAGAAGCTCGAATTATCAAACTGTTGACCTAGTAAAACACTGATTAATTAGGTGACCAATTCATGGTGGAGACACCATTTGTAATGGAAAAAAGAGGTACACCATTTGTAATGGAAAAAAGAGGTACTAATAAGATCAGGGAAAAAAAGCATTGTAATAAGGTAATCCCACTGGACCATTATGTTATTCATGAGATCATAATAAGATAAGTGAGAACTTTTTATAATATTTTTCATTAGAGTCCCGATCGTATGCACCCAGGTCCTAGGGTGGAGGATTGAAAACTCCGCTCTCACACCTCAACACATGCCACATAATTCACAATCGAAGGAATTAATGATTAAAATATCTCATTTTCAAAATTCTCTTGGATAATGCCTTAGTCAATCCTCCGCCCTGAATGCGTAGGATCTAGGCTCTTTTCATTATGTGACCCACATGCTTGGATATCTATTAAGACTAGATTCTCTTAATTTTCAATCCTAATGTAAATCCTAGGAGAATCTGACATTAAAATATAAATTTTTCTTGATTGATAAAAATTAGATTAATAGGAAATTTAATTGGAATATAAACATTTTTCTCTCTTCACTGTACCCAGTAGAGAATACCAAGATATTGATGAGACTTAATTAGGATGATTATGGATGCACTTGTTGGTAAAAGAAAAAAAAATGAATGGATCAAACATTCGGCAACAAAGATGTAAGGCACGTCACTTATATTTAAGAGTCGTGATAATATGATTTGTTAGATGGCACACTCAAATGACTCCATGACATGACACATTCAGGTACCATAGATCTGAACACTTTGGGATACATGATTACACTTCCTCATAAAAAATGTATCCAAAGGGAATTGTGAATCTCGAGGCACACAGATCTACGATTCTTGAACTTGTACACATAATGGAGTCATTTGAATGTATGTCATCTGGTGAGTCATATTATCAGGGCTCTATATTTAATTACTTTTATTTTTATTTGACTTAATTATCATACAATTTTAAGATGATAGATACTAATTTTAAACGTTGGTCAGATTACACTGATGTATTAAAATTTACATTTATTCTATAAATTATTTCAATAAATACTCTCACGAGTTTTCATTAAAAATCAACAGAATTTCATTTTTCTAGAACAAGAAAATAAAAGTGTGAAATATTATAATCTTAGGATTTTTGAGAAGGTCAGAAGGACAACAGGACAAGATATATACTAGAGCCAGACAACAATAAAGCAGTCAAACTTAGAACATTCCGTCGGTCCTATGAGTCAAATTTCTCAATTCAAACAATAACAATTAAACAAGCGTAATGTTGACTTTTCCATTACTAAACATAAGAGCCACCAATATGTGGAGGTGCACCTTCACCTTCACCATTGCTGAATAATGAATGAGTAATGCTGGGGGTGACACAGGGATTTAATGTGATTCTCACATTTCTGATGTGGAGGTAGCCACATAACCGTAGATGCTTTTTACTTGTATTTCGATGAAAGACATCTATGGCTATCACATCAATGCAGTGAGAATCACAGAGAAAAACAAAGTCCCCCAAGGATTTTCCATAATGAAAATATGATTTATTCTACTTGTTGGTGCAACTAGGTCAAATTTAAATAACCAACTGAATTGATTTGATTGCGATTGTGTGTTTTATAAGTGTTGGAAGAGCTCTTAATTATTTTTTTATCGAGGCAAAGCCTAATAACCCTATTACCAAATATGACACATTACATACTCTTTTGGCCACATTAACTGATTAATTTCTATTTTCAGTAGGTAAGGAAAATGTACATTGCTAAAGATCTAAAAGGCATCTGAGCAAAAATCCCATTGTAACTTGTCCAGCTCAATAGCTTTTCTAAGATCTGAATCATTTCGACAGTATTTTTAAAATTTCTAACAATTTTTTGTGTATTTGGAAAATTCAAGCACCATAGATCAGTTTTGATGTTTTTCTTAACTAACTATAATCAATTTTAAGTTTTGTAGAATAGCTTTAAAACTTATAAAACCCGACTTGCTAAATCCATCGAGTTGAATCAACTCCAAAACTTGTGAGCCAACTCAAACAAGTCTCTTTTCTATGTTTGAATGTTTATTTGACAAACTTCAATCTCGATCTATGTGAGCAAATACACCAGATCCACCGCCCCCCCCCCCCCCCCCCCCCCCCCCCCCAAAAAAAAAAAAAAAAAAAAAAAAGATAGGAGAACTTTTGACCATAGATCGAGAATTAGAATAAGATTTTTACTGTCTACAAAGATGGAATGGGTATCTATTTATAAAGAGAAATTCCTAGCCATCGGGGAAATTGTAGTATTAACTAGATAACACATTAAAATAAAATTAGAATCACTAAAATCAATCAAAACTTGATTGTAACGTCCTCATCCTTGACTAGGAAATAATATTGTCCGCTTTGAATTTTCCTTACGACTTTAAAAAATGCGTTGTTATAAGGTAAGGGAGTTGGATTACTTATAGCACATAATCTCGAACATTCCTTGGTCGATGTGGGACTAATTTCATCCTCCTCTCTTTATTTCCCCAAACAAGCACGAGCCTCGTCACATGTGCCCCATTGAGTGTGATAACACTCCTCATCTTATAAGAGAGTTGTCCTCTACTCTGATATCAGTTGTGACACCCAACTCTCGACTAGGTAATTATTTTTTTCAATTTGGGTTTCTCTCTCACTACTTTAAAATGTGTTGTTACAAGGTATGAAAGTTAGATTATCTATAGGCCATAATCTCGAATGTTCCCTAATCGATATGGGACTAATTCACCTCCTTCCTACTATTCCACCCTACAGCCACGAGCCTAGATACACATTCCTGACCGACTACAGGTCCAGTCAATAGCATACTGGCGAGGGTTTGACATTGATGTTGTTGCCAGATTATACACATGAATTCCAGATTTACTATATTTTTTTCAACACTTTACAATCCGAACTTTAATAAAATCATTATATGTGTTGGGCCACACAAAAATAGGCATATAAACATTCCAACAAACCAAGCTTCGGACAATGGAAAGAAATGATGGCTCAAGCTTAGAAAATCTAGTCATTGAGGATTAAGGGGATTGACATAAATGGAGATGTAAAACATGTGTACATAAAATGGAATTAAATCAAAATCATGTCGTTGGTTGTCACAGATAAAAAAGACTCCAAAACTACTTATGTCAATACTACCAGAGAAATCATGATGATATACACATATTAGACCTCTATGATACAAGATAGAAATTAGTGAATTCCGAAGAGAATTTTTCTATGTCTCATACATCCTGCCCGACCTTGTTTAAAACAACTTGATTTGATTTCTGCACAGTACTCTTAATTAGTGCAATAGTAATTTTCTTTAGGGAGCCCGTGTGCTACAATGATGGGGCTGACATGAATGCCATAATCAACCAATAATAAATGGTAGTATCTTAGATAAGATGCATTGTAATAAGACGTGTATATTGATGTATCATACCGTTATTTATATTATTGGTGAAGATATCTGAAATCATGAGCTTTTTCCATTAGGTCACTAGGTTTTATATTTTATTTCATTTTATATTTAGGAAGATTTTATTTTAGTAATTAAGATTAGTATTTGTACTTATTTTTATGATATATATGTCCATTGTCATAGTATAAATGTTTGGGGGTAATTTTTTAGTTTTATCATGTGTTTCTAGTAGTTTTCATAGGATAAATATTCAAGGGAGATAAAATTACAGGATTGAGCATAGATAGTATTTTTGTTCTTGTCATATTTAAGTTTTATTCACAGTCGTTAGACCTTGTTATGTTAAGTGGATAGTCGAGATTAGTAGGTTTGAGTCTTACTTAAATAGTTGAAGAGATATTATTCTAGATTTTATTTTATTTATTATTATTATTATGAAAGGATTTAATAAAATTTATAATTTTTTATGGATTAGATCTATGGTGTGAAGCCATGACTCTTCTTGATGTGATTCTAAGTTAGGATTGCACTTATTGGTGTGATTCAAAGGCAACAAGCTTATCTTCACTTTTGCATTCTTCTTGATCTTTTTCTCTATTATTTTCTTTTTCTTGCTTTTATTTTGTCAATATAACTTGTTGTCCATAAATTCACAACCACCATTTACTAGGCCAATACCCTTCTAAACCCTAATTTCATCATCAAGAAACATTAGCCCACCTTCCTTTTATGCCAAATATGATCCCCATAACACTCTTTTTACCTTATTACAACATATCAAAAACTTTGTGTTTATACTTTTAACATATAACCAATTGAGAATGTTGAAAATTCCATAATAACCAATAAACTCCTTTGAGCATGAAATATTTTCTTAAAACCCTTGATTGGACTTAAGAAAACCTTCACAAGTATTAGCTTGAGACCCTAAGTTAGTTTGGAAGTTCTATCTTCCTTTCTTATGGTCCCTCTTTTTAATATTTGGGTTAATCCTGTAAAATTGGGACTTAGCTTAGGAATCATTTATAATTATGTCACGTCATGAAATTTTATTACGTATATCAAAGAATTAAGTCAAATATATTGACTTGTGTTTCCTATTTATTTTTTTAAAAAATATTAAAAATAAATTATAACATTATCGATCTAAAATATAGATTTGCTAGAAGAAAATTTTGACAAATGAAATGTACAATTCAAGGAACCTTACCATGATTATGGTCGAATAATTAGAACATTTACTCAAAGTGGATAAAATTAAAATTTTTATAGAAAGCTCTTTTGGTCTAACAAACGTTACCGTTGAGTTCAAAAACATAATTTAAACTATCAACATGCTTAAATCTGGGTTTAACATGATAAATTATATAATATAGTATAATATAATATATTATTCTATATTATAATTTAATTTAATGTTCATTTATAACGTAAGAGAGAAATAGAAACAAAGATGAGTGAATTTTGATAGTGGGTTCGTTTACGTTACCTTCAATTGAGATTTAAATGTGTTTCAGACGTAAATTAAGATCTGACACTGAATAAAAATATACATGACTTCAAGATTTACTTAGTTATCGGATTATTTTGTAGAAACGCTAAAGAAATTAGTGAGAAAAATCATTTTAACACTGTAGGGATGAATAACATCCTACTACAAAGGTAGGAAACTTATAATTTTAAATTCGTAGTATAATTTTTAATGAAATGTGTTTTATTTTAATTTTGATAGTTAGTTTCAAATTTATTATGATTTAAATTCAAAATTTATGCATTGAATTGTAGAATAATTTATTTTATATAATTTCTTTGATATTTAATATTGTAAAATAAAAATAAATGAATTTGGATAAGTATAACAAAAAATCAATTTGTTTAACAAATTAATTTTCATAGTAATTTCGTAGATTGTTTATTTTAAAAAATGGTTAAGACATCTTATTTTGAAAGTATATTTTCATTGGATAATAATCTATTAAAAAAATATTTAAATATAAATTTAAAATCAAGAATGAAAGTCTTGACTGTTTATAATCGAGAATGAGATTTTTAATTGGTTGGAATCGAAAATAAAATTCTTGACTATATGCACTTGTGTTGAGAAATTTCTAAGTTTTGGAGTATTGTGTAATAAAGCATAGGATACAATTATGATGGTAATCGTGGGACGATATACCTGTATGTTTACTATTTGCAATATATTGTTGTATGTTTATAATTCTAAAATACTTAGGAAGATCATCACACCCATAAATTTATTTTTTTTTAAATGAATTTTGAAATATATATATTATTTTTGTTATCCATTAAAAGGATAATGAATGCCTATACAATTAATCAATAGTTCATTCCGGAAGCAATTAATTAATTTAGAATAATAAAAGTTTGATATTATGTTCGATAGTATAGAATATCATTTGAGAATACCATTATATCTATTAGTTGGAAAATTCTTATCTTATCTTTATTGAAAAATAACAAATTATAGTGTAAATATAATTTGTATATGATTAGATTGATTAATGACACATGCATACCATAGAGGTACGATGAAACTGACTTATCAAATGATCATTTACAGTCAATAGTAGTTAAATGATCATTTATAGTAAATAAATATCAAACGATTGATTTCCATTAGGGATCAATAATCAACCTGAGCTAGAAAACATAGTCAACCAATTATTGTAAATAGCCATAATGACCATAAAATTAAAGACTAATAGTGAGTTCCTCATTGGTTGAGTATTAGAGCATCGATATACAGATCGATACTTTTGTATCGATTATGTACCTCGTCATTTTTATCATATATACTACCAAGATTGATATTTTTATTTCATATTTATGTTTCTTTTGTTTTCATTATTATTTATTAATAATTAACATGTTTTGAGTTTTATTTGTTTTATTACTTATTTAAAAATCTACATTATTTATAATAGATTAGTTTGTTTAATCGATCATGTTAGGACTATTAATTTGAAATGTGAATTTATTATTTAGTAAATTCTCTGTTACTCATCTTACCAATAAAATATTACAAATATCTCAACTATATAAAGAGATCATAAGATCAAGATGATGAACACTATTTCTGTTATATATGAGCTTAGATTGAAGTTTAGTAGAACTATTTTGTGTAATTTTGGATTACTTTTTAAATATTAGCATCATATGTATTGTGTATTATTGTATTTATATATCTAGAGAGTGGTAGTTAAGGTTTATAATGTGGACAACTGTTGATCAATGTGAGAAGTGTAGCTAATGTATGTACATTTTTGAGTTGTAATTAGTAGTTGATATATGTATATTTTTGGATTGTAATTATAATTATATTTTCTTTAAATAATACATACTCGATATGAGATAGTGGTTGGAATGTAATTAGATATATGGATTTTGATTATACATATATGTCTATATAAGTGAAATTTTTTCAGAAGTCCAATTTTCAGAAGAAATTGTGTCGAAATTCATATCATATTTAAGCTTTGAAAATCTTGATTTCGATTTTTTTTTTTCTTTTGCTCCATATTTGAGATTTAGAAAAAATCTAGATCTTAAATTGGAAGCATGATAAATTACTTATTAGATTTTCTTTAATAATCTCTAGTATAATTATTTTATTCTATTAATTTTATTGTTCTTAGTACTTATTCTTGATAATCCAATCTCTAAACCTGTCATATTACACAATTTTTAGGCCATAGTAGTTCATTAATATCTATTTTCAGTATGTAAGCCTTGTAAATATATGTATGATTTTAGATCTCAAACGAGACCCAAATAACTCATCTTGGATTCCAATATTTGTGGGTAGCCCATCTCAATGACATTTGAATCTGAGTCATTACTATCAAGATTTCAAACCTCAACAAATTTTTGTGAATTGGCAATTCAACAATTATAAATCATTTTTGGTGTTTTTTCTCAAATAAATTAAAATATAATATAAAAAATTTAGAATTTAAATGTTTTTTCTCTAGATAAAATAAACTTTTGTGACTGATCACCTATTATTAAATAATTTGATTATTAATTAAGTATATTTAAATCAGCTGGGAAGGGGATTGACTCATCCAAAGGCACAAAACTTTCTCAAAGAGAAAATGAATCTTCTCGGTCAATGTTGGAGTTTCTATAAAAGTTAGATACGGCACTAGGAGCTTCGGTTGTCCTCGAGCACCACACACAAGTGACAGTTGGGCTTGCGTGGGCTGTGGATGGCGGCCCGCTATTAGCGCTGTTTGGGTCAACCATACATGAGGACCTTACACTGAAAGTCCACTAAAGTGGTTTGGGTCAACCATGAGGACCATAAACATATAGCACAGTTATAAAACTCAGACTGAAAGTCTACTGAGTCGAGCCAACTCGTTCAATGACTAAAAAACTTTGTTTTAAAGAACAAAACTTGAAAAAGGAAAATAGAGTCATGATAATCTGACTACCCCATGTGGAAAACTCAATCGACTCTGCTGACGTGACAAGTTTGGAAATCATAAATATGTATGTCTCGGGATAGTGCAATTTTGTATCCCGAGTGTTACAAATCTATGGTTCCCAAACTTATCACATCAGGAGAGTCGATTGAGTGTGCCACATGGGGTAGTTAGATAATCACAATTCAAGAAAAAGTTCTAGAAATTAACTCACCTGGATACTTGAGTGTCGATCTCAATGTGAAAACCTTAATATCAAAATTGATGCCCAAGTATAGTTTAAGAATTGTAAAAGAGTTGTGATAATTTGACGCCCTCTGTGACACACACCCCCCTATGCCCCCATCACAAAATTGTAGATCATTTGCCTTGGGATACACAAGAAAAAGATTTATGAATATACGTATCCCAAGAAAAATGATTTATGATTCTGTGATGAGGGTATATGTTAAAAGAACGGCGTCGAAAAATCATTACTCACTCTAAAACTTATTATAAAGGAAGACGTGGTTGAGGGACTATTTAGAAGGAAACCCCTCCCACAAGATCTATTAAGTAAGGCGCATGTTATAAGCCCCTAGCAGTTTATTTAGGGCACCCGTGCCATAGCCATGGGTTAGAAGTTTCAGAATGAGTTGATTTCTATCATTGCGAAACTTCTAACCCCATCAAAAGTGATTTACAAAAAATTGAACGATCCACAATTTTTCAACTTATTTTGTTGGGATTAGAAGTTTCGGAATGGACTGATTTTTGATGAGAATAATCTCGTCACCATAGAGATCATCCTCACAGAAATCAGCCCATTCTAAAACTTTTAACTCATATAAGACAAAACCATTGGTATATGGTGTGGGCTGCAAACATTTACGTTCCATGAACATTTTAAAAACGGACTTTTCAAATATCAAAGGAAGTATGGCTGATCAATATTCAGAAAACATAGGTCTCCTATGTTGGGATGCGAATAGCAGCTCTCTCATTTTTTTTTCCTTCCCTTTTTTATCCATCAATGACGGATAAGCATATGATGGTTGAGACTATGGCCCTCCATAAAACTAATTGTAATGATTTTATAACTCAACCTAATTGGGTGATTCAAAAACTCAATTGACATGTACCCTGTAAGAACCGCGTGGGATATACAACTAGGCATCCGCATAAAACATGTGCAGTTATGTATCCCGAGGGAAAAAATTTACGAGTTCTTGCACTTGCCACATCAGTGAGTTTTTGAGTTATCATGTCAGGTTGAGTTACAAAATCATCACTCTAAAACTAAACTAAGAGTAATGATAAACTGAGGCCCCAAAATTTGAAGATAGCTTTTTGTACGCTCCCTAATGTGGCGGTGTATAAAAGCAAAGATATTTTTCTTATGTATATCGAAGAAAGAGATCTATTGTCTATGCACTGCCATGTTAGGGAACATTAATCAAAGAGCATCAAATTTTCGGGCTTCCATTTACCAAGATTCTAAAATTAACTGTTGAGATGAGTTTTGTTTCTATTTTTGCTAGGTACCCCAAGCGAGAGTTTATTCTAAGTGAATCCTTGGTAAAATGTAGAGTCGTATAATATGATGCCCCCTTCTGACAAATGCCCCCATCCCAGAACCGTAGATCATTTGCCTCGGGATATGCAGAACCATAAATCTTTTCCTTGTGTATCCCAAGGCATTTGATCTACGGTTTTAAGATGGGGGCGTTTGTCAGAGGGGAGCGTCATATTATCACGGTTCTAAAATGTATCCTAAGATAACCTGTGCTAATCCCTAGGAAACTACAAATAGTCCGTACGAAATCTGTGTTTTGTATGTAGAGAGCTTCAAATCTCGTTTGAGGTTAGAAAAGTCCACTGTAAATTTAATCACATCCCCTATTTATAGAGATCTAAAACGGGCCCATTAGCTCAAAGCTTGGACTGAACTGACCCATATTCATTAAGTCCGATCCTATCTGAATCGGACTATAGGCCCAGCTAAGAGTCCCTTCGTTCAGAACCTGGGCCCCTCCCAATGTAACTAAACAAACCTACGTAAAGCCTGACCCAAATTTTCTTGCATTTTGGTGGTGTTTTTAGTTTTCTAATATGTTTTGATTACTTGGTTTTTTTCCTGCTTATGTGCTTTTTGATCCTGATTACTTAGCTCACCCTGTTTGTTGAGTTAGGTGTATATGGTTTTCTTATTATTTTTCTTTTTGCGACATTTTTGTCTTTCTTTTAGTTTTTTTTTTTTTTTTAAAGGTTACTTTTAGTGTTTTGATCTGTTTTCTTGAGTATTACAATGGAATGAAACTGTAAATCTCCTTATTTTCTATTGTGACATAGGGATCAGATTTATATTCATAACTTCAAGAATTTGTGAGATGTACATAAAGCACAGACGGTTTTGTTTACAAAATAGAATAGTAGATACAAAAGAAGGAATAAATTTTGGGAGACTGATTCGTTAGAAATCAGTAGAGTTGTGTTTCTTATTTTTATTTGCATTATTGTGCTGTTTTAGTGTTCTTATGTAATTTGTTTTGATGAATTCTTGTGTTTTTATTTGTTCTATCTGTATTGGATTTCATCTTTGACTCTTTTCTTCTTTTAGTATATGTGAGTACTAGTCGGATTTGATTTTTGTTTTCTTTTCTGTTGAGTTTAGTCCCCATCAGACAATCATTGCCTTGCCGCTCTCATAATAAGCTCCCTCTCCTTATAAGCTCCTTGGCCTCTCCACTCATTGTCAATTGGTTTTGTTTTGAACACTCAAACTTAACATGACATTAGAGTGGGCATTTCTATTCTCCACGTCACGCAATTCATAACTCCATGTTTTATACCATGATAAGTTTGGGGGTCCAACCCAAAACCAATTGCCAATGAGTGGAGAGGCCCAGGAACTTATAAGGAGAGGGAGTTTATAATAAGAGAGACAAGGCAAAGAGTAATCCTATGCGGGACTAAGCTCAACACACCCTTGCAAGTGTATGCTGGACTGAGCCAAAGCACGTGGAGTTATAAACTAAGTGACGTGGAGAAGATACTCCAAACCGATCTGTTGGAGAAGGGGAGAACAATAAATATAAAAGGGTCACAGGGGCTTTAATTAGAGTATGATACACCCAAGAGTGGAGGACTCATAAGGGTGGAAAGATTTGAATCGGTGACCTATACAAACCTAACACTCTGATACCATGATAAGTTTGGGAGTCCAACTCAAAATCAATAGGCAATGAGTGGAGAGGCTCAAGAGCTTATGAGGAGAGAGACAAGCCAATGAGTGTCTGATGTGGGACCAAACTCAACATTTTCCAAGGCCAATTAGTACCTTGATCTCTTGCTTTTTTTTCTCTCTCTTTTTTTTTTTTTTTTGGGTACCTCTTTTAGAATTTTCTAAAAAGAGTTCAACTTTTTTTTTAATCTTTCTTTTTTTATATTTTATAATTGAAAAAAGAGGGGCTTAAGAAAAAAAGATTTTAATTGAATTAGTCTTTGGCAGCACATTTGAACAGTTACATTGTAAAATATAAACACCAACCAAGAGCAGAAAAATCCACCCCTCATAAACCGATTACCGGGGTTCAATAATAGAAATAGTAGCCATATTTACAGAACTTGAAGATTGACCCAATTGGGCAGGGATTCTCGCCACAGAAAATGCAGGTTGTGTAGGTTGAGGAAGATCCATCGATTCGTTTCCTAGCATAACAAGCACAGATGACATAATTGGTCTGTTTGACGCATCTTCTTGAACACACAGAAGCCCAATATGAATGCATCTCAATACTTCTCGAGTCGGACATGATTCAATCAACAATGTGTCTACAAAATCCAAGCCTTTGCCTTCATTCCATAAACACCATGCCTGTAATTTTACATTAGATAGAACTAAAATAAGAGAGAAACCATCCAAATCCAAGTTTGATCCATTTAAATTGAAAATTATATTTCAAAAGTATGTAAAACGTACATAAGCAAGAAGTGTTTGAGCGTGTTCTGTAAGGTAGAATCCATTACTTCTTTTCCCGCTTACAATCTCAAGCAAGACAACTCCGAAGCTAAATACATCAGATTTTATTGAGAAAAGCCCCTCCATTGCATACTCTGGAGCCATGTATCCACTGCTTGAGATGAAAATTTTCCAAAGTAATATAAAGATCATTACCATTGCAAACAGAAACATCCGTCAAATTAAGATAATTCATATATATATACATATATATATATATATATAGGTATAAGGTATGGAACATACTGTGTTCCTACAACTCTTCTAGTGCTAGCTTCACTTTGATTTTCACCGAAAATCCTAGCCATGCCGAAGTCTGAAATCTTGGCATTCATCTCATTGTCTAACAAAACATTGTTAGGCTTTAGATCCCTATGAATTATCTTAAGTCGGGAGTCCTCGTGAAGATAAAGAAGGCCCCGGGCAATATCAACGATAATGTTAAAGCGTGTTTGCCAATCAAGTTGTGAGCTTCTCGTTGGATCTAGCAAACAAAAAAAAAAAAGGGCTTTAGGTATGCCAATGATGGATGCACCATAAATCTTCCGATTATATGATGACAATATTGTTCATAAATAATACAATGGGAGCGTAATACTAACTTCTAGGACTTCAAAGGGGACTTTAGAAACCTTCATAACAATTCGTTTTTTCATAAATGTCCTTAAAAATACATTCGTATCTCTTTTAGTTTGAAAAATAAGGGGTCTTAAACTCTTTTTGCAATGGCATTCTTTTAAATATAAAAAATCTGAAAGAAAAAAAATATATATTGATAAAATAATTGCACAATGACAACAATACCGTTATTTTTTTGTTTTGTTTTTAAAGAAAAAAAAACAGAAATACTACAATTTAAGGTACTTATGAAAAAACCCATACCATAATGCTTGCATGCACATCCCTAATAAATAAATAAAAACGGGGAGAAAAAAAGCAAACCAAATATAAAGGCATCAAGGCTCCTGTTGGGCATGAACTCATAGATGAGTAATTTTTCTTCTCCCTCTATACCACAACCCAATAGCCTCACTAGGTTCCTATGTTGAAGTTTCGCAATTAACTTAACCTCATTCTTGAACTCCTCTAATCCCTGCCAAGACTTCCTCGAAAGCCTCTTAACCGCTATCTCCTTTCCATCTGGCAGTGTACCCTGAAGAATTCCGTTGCACACTTCTTAATTGTAATACATTTAGGCCTATCATGGCAATGCTTGATCATTGCTAATAACAAAAACTTTGTTACCTTGTAAACGATGCCGAACCCACCTTGTCCAAGCTTATTTGAGTCGGAGAAATTGTTTGTAGCTACTTTGATTGTAGTTAAATCAATCAGTGGCAAGTCCTGATTATCACTTTGGTTTCCACCTTGCAAAAGGTCATTGATAATAGGTGCTCCAAAATTGTGTAATAGCACATGGTGGCTCTTTTCCTCATCTACAACAAAGATTATACTTGAATTATTAGTATTTATTGGGGAATTTATATTTGACGATGGATACAAACTTGGGTGCATTTACCTTTGTGTGATCTTTTTCTCCCCCTTTGATAGTACAAGCAAGAGCACATGAGAACTATTAACACAGC
Organism: Akebia trifoliata; assembly: GCF_017979445.1. Lineage (NCBI taxonomy): Eukaryota > Viridiplantae > Streptophyta > Magnoliopsida > Ranunculales > Lardizabalaceae > Akebia > Akebia trifoliata. The sequence continues at coordinate 45,056,276 of NC_141385.1, read as the reverse complement.
ACATATGGATGCACTAGTGATGATGGCAACCCTTGGCTTTTTATTTTTCTTTACTGTTTTAAGAAGAACAAAGTTAAATTTAGCAAACTCCTTGGTTTTAGTTAAAAAACTTGAATCTCTACGATGCTTGATTTAATCCAGAAAAAACAAAATACCAAAACAATAGGGAACAATGAGACCTAGCTATGGGCAAAAGGAATTGTTTCTAGCTTATTGTGGCAATGAGTGTGTGGGGGCGCCATCTCTGCCAGGTTTGCTCTAGGCCAAGCAATATGCGATATGGGCTGCATTTATGTGATTGTGGGTCAGGGTTTGGTCAAGCTCAAGTTCTCAAGACCACATAAGAAAGGTGTGGACTTAGTTTGTTTAATTAGGTGGATGGGGCCAAGTACGTGCACCCACGTGGGTGTAGTCTACTTCTCCCATCTTAAATTATAGATAATTTGTTTTTCTTTCTTTTCTGTTTCAATAATAACTACAAAATCTTTTAATTTTGTAATTTTAAATATAAAAGATCTCTTTATTTAATGCTTTATAATCAAATTGGGGTCAGATTCAAACTTAGAGGAGTGATCTGTGTGAGTTGGTGTCAACCTAACCTGAACCCAAGGACCAAACATCCTAATCCAAAGCCCAAACCAACCCAAACACAGGCGGCCTATGTGTTCAGACCAAACCCAAGCCTAATCTGGGTTAGATCAGATTATGTCAACTAGGTCAGGTTAGGGAATATTTATTTTTATAATAGCACATTTCATATTTAATTACTATATCCGGCCATAAGTAATATTTTTGAAGTCACATGGACGATGGCTCACATTGGATTGAGTTGATCGAGACCTCCACCCCGAGACCAACCCAATTTGAACCTTGATTATCAAATAAATCAAATAGACAAATACTTCTTCAAAGGAACAAAACTCAACAACCAGCTCTGAACTCTAACTCCAACTCTTTCTCTAACTCAAATATGTGTTGGTAGCTACAAACTCGTCAAGTTCGAAATTCCCAAGAATCACCAGAATCAGGTTTTTGGTGTCGAAACTCTTGAGCCTATGCTGAATTATTTTAATCCTCATGGGCTTGGTCTCCATCCATAGATCCGGGATGAACACTATTCCCCTTGTGATTCCATCCATGGCGTGGATGAATGCAGGGGCAGAGTCAATGGGAGCAATTTAAAAAAAAAAAAAAATTGAAGATGACATCGCTTCTTGACTGGGCCTTCTCTCATAGACTAATTGAAAATAACCTAACAAAAAATCTAAGTAGTTTGCCCTTACTACAAGAAAATCCTGACTCCGCCCTTGGATGAATGAATTGTCATAGTAGTGGATGAATGAATTGTCATAGTGGTGGTATCTAAAGCATGTATTTCAATCTCATTTGGGAACGATACCAAGATAACTTGCGCGAGTCATCTTGGTCTTCGAGGATTTTCAAAACAATGATCTAAAGATATCACCACAGCACATAACACATTTAAACAAAATATCTTGAAGAAAGCTTCAAGATATCACAAAATAGTTGAGAAATTCTTACCTTTATAAAAACGGTATAGCTCATACCTCATGTTACAACTGTTACTAACAATAATCCATTCTACAGTAACTTCTTTTTCTGCTTGTTGTAAGCATGTCTTGCAATCATCTTTAGATATATCGTTGGTACACTGAGCAAGACCATATATTGTAACAGTTTGGCTCACACTAACCTCTTTTGTAGCAAAAAACATGCCATTAGAACCATCAGAAGCCTCACTAGAGAGAGCACTCAACAAATCCTCCAGAATCTCATTAAATCTATCTGGATCTGATATATTTTGTTTACTATTATTTCGGATTGGATACTGACCAGCATAAACCATCTCCGAGAAGAAATTCTGGAAGGAATATCGCACTTGACATAATTCGTAAAATATCGTTGCATCTTTGTTGTTTGGGCATATTTCAACGATTCCAATACTAGCTTCTTTGATGCAGTCTCCACAAGTCTTCGAGGCGATATCACCCCTACAAAGCCCGAGCCCGTAGACTGTGTCATCATCACCTATAGAAGTGTTATAGTAACCATGGGGAGAAGTTTTGGAAGGAAGAGAGAGGAGAAGCTGTTTAAGATTAGATTCAAATGGGCTGTTGAGTTTGTAATTAGTATTATTTGTGCAGATAGTATATAGTGGATCGGCTCTAGTATGGGTATAATAGTGCATGATTAAGGAGAGAAGAAAGAATATATGAATCATCCTAATGTGAAGGGACATCTTCATCTACTTTCTGCACAAAAAATAAAGTGAAAAAGGAGAAGACGGAAGGGATGCAAGGCTGCACATGGTTTTGTGACTTTTGAATTAGAAAGTTTCCTCGTCTTTACAAGACTTTTCTACTATGATCTGTTTTTAGTCAAGCTTAATTCAGATTTTTTTATTTTAATTAAAAATAATCCAGGTTCCTATTGTGGTTTACTTCAATTATCATTATTTAATGTTTATGCCTTGTCCCAAATATTAAAGATTAGCAAGACTTCATGGTTTTAATAATGGTTTTATGTGTTTAATTAATAACGAGCATGGGATAAGGTAAGCAAAGGATTAATTAAAAATGAAAGACAGATACCCCTTAGAGGACAAATTTTGGAATCCAATTAAAGAAAGCAAATGTTCTAAAAATATAACTGGACAATTGCTAAAGATAAATTGCTTAAAACATAAAAAGTTACCAAAAAAACTATTAAAATTTAAAACAGCATTGGTTTGAAAAAGAAAATTACAACACAAAAATGTAAAAATGTCCTGGTAATTAATGAGATCTTCATAAATTATATCCTCTCTTCTTTGTCTTTTGTCTCCTCGCTTATGCTTCTCTTGTCAGATCTTCTTCTTCTTTTTTTTTTTTTTTTTCTATGAATGTAGTTCCGTTGGAGGAGGGGGGGAGCGTGCTGAGCCAAAAATATATATATAATAAAATCAAATGGATGCTCCATAATCAAAAGTTATGTCCTATTTAAGAATCAAATGAACTCATTTTCTAGATACTTGTCTAGATCTCGAGAGAATTGTAGGGCCCAGTTGAGACCAATACCTTCTCACTTGTCAGATCTTGGTAAAACTTCATAGACTTGATCTGATTCATTGTGACTTCTCATTCATCTACCTCTCTAGCATATACCATTCCTACAGCCTCACTCTTATTAGATTCCTTAACCAAAGTCATTTTGGCCCAAATGATAATAAGCCTCCATCTCTGATTCCTTAGGAGAATGATTCTCTTTGACTTGTAGAATCACTTGTAGGGGCCAAAATTGGAGGGATACCATCCATTCTTATATATCGTTAGCTGTGATGTTCTCATCCCGAGTAAGATGATCATGCATGATTATCCACAACTGATTCAAGATGTTAGCAACTACATGCCTTTTGGAGTACCTAAATGACATCATATATATCTACACCAAGGGTTTACATGACTACAGAGAATAAATTCTCTCATAAAAAATATTTTTTAATTAAATAATTTTGAAAAGGACATTTAGCATAAAAAAAATTCCATAGGTTTTGGCAATGGAAAAAAAGGTCAGTTTTTCTTTTTTTGATACTCAAAATAGGGCTATTTATTAGAGTAACTCATGTTTTTTTTTTTATTATACAGAAATACCCTCACCTATAATTTCTCTAATAAATTCTTAAAAATAATATCTAAATTGTAACTTGCTCTCTCTCCACATTTTGTATCATCAAAATAGAGAGAGATTTGTTCTCTCTACCAAAAGCTACTAAAAAGTTATTGGAGTTCACCAAAGAGACAATAGATATGACGAAGAATGTTGAACCTTGTAGTTCTCCTCTATTTCTTTCATTTTTTTTAATTATTTATATATTCTTATAATCTTGATATATATTTCTTGTCCATAGATATAAAGATGAAAAATGGAAGAAAAAACAAATGATTTCACAAAAATTTTATGATTTTGTTTATAAAATTTATCCGGTCTCTAATCTCAACACAGGAATATATTATAACGTCGAGGCTCAACAGTATCTATTGTCGAACCTCGACGAAATTGTCCAACAGAAGTTTCTATAAGTTAAAAATGTCCATAGCGTCAAACGTCAACAATAAGTACCATTGAGACTCAACTCTATAATACATTCCAGTGTCGAGTTTCGACATTAGGTAAATTTTATAAATAAAACCTTAAAAATTCAGTGAAATCAAAAAAAAAAAAAAAAAAATTGCTACCATTTTTCATGTAAATGACTATGGATGAGAAATGTATCAAAATTATACAAATATAGAAATGATTTACAAAAATGATAGAGATGGAGTAGAAATTGATAGTCTTTGGTGGAAATCTTTGATAAATCAAGAATCGAACAACGAGAGTGTATAAATCTAAGAAGTCCATTATGATTTCTTAAATCTAGAGCCTATCTGATAGATAATGGATCTCTCTCTCTCTCTCTCTCTCTCTCTCTCTCTCTTGATGTTATAAAATGTTGAGAGGGAGAAAGTTACAATTTAGAAGATTATTTTTCAAAGATTTATTAGAGAAATTATAGTTGAATGTATTTTTGTCTAAAGATATGAGTTACTGTAGCAAATAGTCATATTTTTTTTTCTTTGGTGGGCCACATGTACCACCACCCTATACTGTACAGCATTTAAATATAAATAACCCTATTTTGAGTATTAAAAAAAATGACCACTTTTGTCATTGCCATAAACCTATGGAATTTTATGCTAAATGTTTTTTAAAAACATGAAATTCGATTGGGGATGAATTTGATATTAGAGAACAATTTCTCAAAAAAAATTTAATTTTTTTATAGCAAAAATAACTTTTGAGAGTTGGTTTTGGGAGTTGGGATAGCAATGAGAGGATAGTAGGATTTTCCCTTTCTCATGAGAAAATCATTTTCTTAGGGGGATGATTTGAGGATATTTTTCCGTCAAGATGGAAAATTGATTTTCCCATGAAAATACAGAATCATGCACATAAATATTGCATTTTTTATTTTTTTTATTTTTTTTATTTTTTTATTTTTAAAGAAGGGTGTCTAGGCGAGCTTGCGTGCGCCATGTGGCATTTTCTCCCCCCACAATCATTCCGACCCTGACTACAAGGTGTGCGTTTCTCTTTAAAAAAAAAAAAAAAGTGAAGTAAAAAAGAAAAAAACAAATTAGAAAGCCTACATAATACAATTGGCCAATTGCTAAGGATACTTTGGTAATTTTATTAATATGCTTTAGGATACTTATGAGAGAGAGAGAGAGAGAGAATGCAAACCCTGGTCCACAGCTCCGCATCGAAAGAAAAAGTTGGCCACAACAAAAAATTTATCTTTAGTAAATTCCCACAGGAAACTACCAACAAATTAACTCGGATTTTTTTTGTACAAGCGCTTGACGCAATTTGGCGTGGATACATAGGTAAGGATCCGGAACAGTGCGTTTTACCTAAAAAATGTCAGGTGGCACCTCATTTCATATCACGTGATATTTTTGGGACTCATTGACCGTATGAATATGTGGTCCCATCTCTTGGTGAACCTACGTATCAAAATATCAGCTTGATTGGTGATGTGCATCTATTGATTTTAGCATTGTCTTAAAAATGATTTTGAATTGTTGAATTCAAACTCTTTTTCAAGAGTTTACATCCATCCACATCTAAAGAAAAAGTTGGCCACAACAACATATTTCTCATAAATGCCCACGAAACTACCTATATAATATGGATATGGTTATATATCTATCTAGAAATTACGAATAAATGAATTGTCCAACTTGTGAATATGAAACTTTTGTCATATCACATATATGAATTTCATCATTATGTGGGTCCCAGTGTTTGTGTGAGTCAAGTCAAACCCAATCAACCTCTTAAAGAAAATGACCATCATAGATTAGAGAACGAAAATGATTGACACTGTGTTGATAGGGCAGTACATAGAGAACTGTTGAGGAAAGAAATTTATGGTTCCTTGTACATTGCCACATCAACGTTGTATAACACAACTCAAGAAGGGAAAAGCTTGACGAACTTCGTTTGACACTGTGTTCAACACTATGCTGATGTGGCAGTGCAAAGAGAACTGTTGATTTTTTAACTTGTATCTCAAGGAAAAAAATATATGGTTATCTATACACCGCCATCGTAGCACCATGTTGAATGCAACGCCCAACGAAGGTGGTGTAATACAACTCAAGAAGGAAAATGTTGGACTGCCTTCATTAGACATTGTGTTGACATGGTAGTGCATAAAGAACAGTTTATTTTTTAACTTGTATCCTGAGGAAAGAAATATATGATTATTTGTCCATTGTCACGTTAGCACAATGTTGAACTCTGGTTCAAGAGATTATTTAATAAGAATTTTCTCAATTAGGCTTGTAGTCACTTTTCCAAATATTTTTCCTCTTTCTTGTGCACGATTTCAAATATCCATTTGACATTTAGGAAAATAATTAAAGTAGATTGAGATTAAACACTAAGGCCCTGCTTGTTTGCGTCGCAAAATCCTGCAAATGCAAAATTTTCTATTTACGATATTTTACGGTTACCAAGATGATTTGGACCTAGATTTAATTCCCTCAACTTTTGGTAGTTGATCTCTTCACATGCCTTGAGTGTAATAGAACTCCTAATTTGATGTTTTGGGTGTTTCAATAGATTGAATTGGCTTTGAGACACCTACAAAATAATTCACACATAATTAGGTTCATTTAATTATACAATAATATGTGCAATGATTTAACAATTATTATATGCAAGGCATATAATTGATCTTAAACAAGATTTTCAGTATAAAACATTAACTTATGCAAGACAAAAAATTTTATCCGTAATAATCATTCCATTAAGGCGGTCGAAAAAGTCATTTCATTCAGGTGATCAAAAAGACCAACGAAAAGAAATAATACAAGAGAATCTAAAGTCAAATATTCGTGATGTCACAACTTTGTCCCATCTAGCCACACAGTCTTCAAAGGCACGCCCTTAAACTCCTTGAATACCTTGCACCAAAAGAATATCAACCCCAAAATTGACGTTATAATGTTATCTTCCAAATCACATATTCCTTCAAAAGTATGCTTGTTTCACTCCAACCAAATTCCCCTACATACCCGCGTCTCATGCATTGGTTATGTAAATTAAAAATAGATAAAAACCTACAAAATACATGAGTAAATATGAACATTTAGACACTTACAATACTCAATCACAAAATTTTACGTTTAATAAATAATAAATATTTCAACAACTAAATAATTATTTTGCCTTAGTAATACAAAAACCCAAATGAAATCAGGGCAAAATTTTGTTGACTTGATCTCTAACGAGGCAATGACTGTCATGTCGTTATTAGCCAATAAAGTAAAAGCCTAATATGTAGAGACAACCTCAACATCAAAGGATGTTTTAGTAATTTTTCCAATCATACTGTCACTAGCCGATAAATTAGGAGTCCTTATTGTATTCTACTAGACTTACTCATCTTTTGATTATTTTGTAGGTTAACGTCAGTTTGTGAATTGGACCAAATCCATCTTCCCAAGCTTATTTGGTTTAGAATGGTTTTTTTTTTTTTTTTTTTTTTTTTTTTTTTTAAGTTATTTATACATGTGTTTTAAGACTCAAAAACTAAATTAAGTCTAAACTTTTCACTGATCTAGGAGTGATAAAATATTATTAAATTATTAATATGAGGAAGTCAATAAATAATACATTATTGAATTTTTTATACATAATAAATATTTTAGGCTTTTAAAATTAAAATCATATTTATATTGTATTTTCCAAGAAGAATATCAATATAAATTACTTTGTTTCAGTTGAACTCCCAAGTCGACTCGCTAAATATACCCTTTTCAATTTTGTGCACCAAACCTTGAAATTCTATCAATTTGACTTTTACAACTTGGCTTGTACTAGAGACTATAGAGACTATGGGCAACTTATCATGTGATTTTAAAAAGCTGATAATAAAAAATATTGCAAAACAACTTTGAGGTCGTGGGTTCAAGTTCAGCTTACTTTACTGATAAAAAAAATAAAAAATAAAAAATTATGATTTAATTAATTTTTTCTTTTTATCGATATATATTTTCTTGTTTACTTTTTTAATTGATCCAGATAACTCGCCCGAATAATCTAGGTACTGTAACATGGAACCAAGATTTAGGTGAGGAGCAATGAGAGCAGTTAACGTTTTAATTTAGGAAAAAATTACTTAATAGACCTTAGGCTAGGACCTCTTTCTAAATGCATCCTAACTTTTGAGGGAGTATCTTAACAACCCAGTTTCTTCATTTCTTAATGCTCGCTCACCCTTATAAATCATCAAACTCAAGAGTTGAGATCAACAATTTATATTCATTGATCGCGATGGTTGTAAAAGATTGATCTCGATGATTTGAAACGTTGATCTCAATGATTCATGTTCAAACTTTGATATCACAATTAATAATTGAAATATGTGATTTTAAAAGGCCGATCTCAACAATTGGATTAAAGATTGATCTCAATGATTTGAGTTGTCAATGTGCACAATTTAAATCATCAATCTCAAAAATTGAAAGTGGTGTGAGGGGGTGTTAAGAAAGAAAAAAGGTCAACAATTGGACTATCAACCTATGATTGGAAAAGTTGGGGGATTTAGAAACAATTCCCTACATCTAGGGTCATTAAGTAATTTTCCCTTTTTAATGTTGTAGGCATCAAATTTTAAACGGGTCCCCGTTGTTTTCTAAATTAACGAAAGTCTCTTAAATTAAAATTAGGGCCATTGATTGGGACGGGCCACATATGGTTTGGATTTGGACTTTCGCAGATAAAGTCCATAATCTAAATAAAAATCAAGTGATTCACACATTAAATATTGGGCCTTACACCCAAACAAATGAGTTCGGCTTAATAATAATCCATAAAATCCTTAAAATTGGATTTGGACAAATTTAGCCTTTTAAATAAATCAATTAAACCTTTTTTAAGTTGGGGTATAATTGGAAAGCTAAATTACCTTAAATTTATAAATACAAGAGCCTCTCTCATTGAGAGGGGATCTGAATCACTTTCTCTCAGAAGACAGAAGCTCTCTTAGAGAAAAAGAAGCTTTTAAGCCTTCCTTCAGAGATAAAGCAAAAGTTATTCAAAGATTCAGACTTCGATTAAAGAGAAGATCAAGCATACAGCCCTTCTCCGGAAGTCAAAGAAACCTTCTCAACAGATAAAGTGCGAAGTTTGGAGAGAATAAAATATACAGAAGCCTCTATAGAAGATCAAATACGCAGCAAAGCCATCACCCAAGCAACTTTCTCAGCTTATAAAACTCGAAGTTCGGAGAGAAGAAAAGCTACATACATTATCATCATCTTTTTGTATTTGACTATTAATCAGAGGAAACATTGAGATCTATATCTCCTTTTCATAAAAATCAATAAAATATTTTATAATCTTATTTCATGAATCTCGAGGTAGATCTGTTGAAATTTATTGTCGATAAATGCATAGTATGCTGTTTTTATATTTAGGATTTTCTCAATTATTTTGATAGGTAATAAATAACCACCTTAATGTGTACCCTTAGGACCATGGTTTCAAAACATGCCCAAGACTAAGACATATCGCTCGAGTCATCTTGGTATCAGGCATGGATGAGACGAGCAGACAAATCAATTTTTCGAAAGAGATTTAAGACCCCACGTTCATTTTTCAAATTTTGGAACGAAACATTTCAAATGTATTGAAAAACTCGTCCTAAACAACTCAATATTTGGCATGAACGAGACGAGACGTGAAACTGAGTGTTAAAATTATGCTTAGGACACATGTTAATAAAACCCAATTACCTTATACAATATCAATATAACGACTCCAATTAATCTTAAAATTTCTAAATATAGAGATGGAGGCTTCCAAATCAAATTCCAACCCATCTTCAAATTAAAGATATTCACTATTCATATCTTCAAATATAGAGATCTTGAAAAAATTTAGAGGGCATCTTTCTATCACTATTCACCTTTTTGTCTCTATTATATCTTTTTAAATGGTGTTTTTGACCCTCTCTTTTCATAGATATGTTTTAAATGTTATTTTTGTCCCTTACCTACTTTTAATACTTATTATATAATACTCTGAATATTTTTTTATTTTTTATTTTTTGAGTGAGTGAACAATATTTTAAAGAATGAATGGTAATTTAAAGATTAGGCTGGTTGGAGTTCAAAGTGGCTTGTTGTCTGCGAATTGGAAGAAGATGCCAATTAGAAGACTTGGGTTGGAGATGCTTTAATGCAGTGCTATTACCCTAAATTTTGTACATATTTCTAGACAATAAATACTTTAAAGTTAGCTTACAAACATTTTAACCAAGAATGAGGCTAGCCTTACTAACATAATAAGATTTCAAATCTTAGTAACTAAGGGTCGTTGAACTCACCATGCATCCTAAACCATGATCTGATGCCATGAGAATGTAGGGAACAATATTCTATGAACTTAGAAAAAATTGGTTGTTGAGATCAACTTGAACTTTGAATCACCCTATGTAGTCTTTGAATCTTTTATGATCAAAGTTAATATTGACGCATTGGGGGATCTAACTTAACCAACAGAGGTCATAGACATTCAAATAATAACGACATCGACAGACAATTTATATTAAGTTGCTTTGGGTCTAGTTTTATGTATTTGGTCAGTTTGTAAATCAATTTAAATCAAGTAGAGCGATTTCTGAGTTATCTAACCTAAAATTCAAAATATAAAGCAAGGCACTCATAACTCTGCTGTAGGTATCCCTTAGGAGGCATGTCTAAACAACATTATTTTCTAGATAAAAAATCCAAAAAAATACGAATTATCATTAAAGTTGTTTTAGTTGCTAAATGCCATTCACCATACGATGGCACGGCTACTCCTTTCCTTCAAATCCCGATGCACAGAAAATTGAACAAAATTCAAATGAGACGAGAACAGTTAGAAGCAATCAAGCATATTTCTCTGAGTCCCATTCACCACAAAATTGGCATATTTTCACTCTACGAGCTGAACGAATCATTTTCGTATAATCAACTTTGTCCAAAGCCCTGTCTTCAGTTATGCAAACTTTGTCCAACTCCAACCTTTGTTCTTTTTGGTCTCCTTCAATTTTTTGTAATTGAATCAATTAACAATTGAGGCATTACTTTCATCTTAAGAGTCTTCCTTGGTTATTTTAGAAAAAACAAGGATGTTAGCTGGGCTTTGTTTTGGCCCGGCTCATCCCTTCGTGGATCGGATTTAGGTAGTATAACTGAGTCTGTTTAGTTATCGGGTTGGACTAGGCCCAATTCATTTTTAAGGTTGGGCTCGGGTCAGGCAACCTAGTACGGCCAGTAACTTATATTATATTAAGCAATTCGCTCAACGCCAAAAAAATTGTTATGGGATTAATTTGAGTACGATTTGAAATATACATTCGGCAATCCATTTAAAAAAAATGCCATACAAGAACGGTTCCTGTATAATTCGAGTTCAATACTCTAGAAAACTTTAAAAAATTCGTCTGTATACATATTAAAATTCTCACTATACTTCAATCCAAATTAGAGAATTCATGTAAATTAAGAACATTTGATACTTTTATGAATATATGTTTATCAAACATTGAAGTCTTATTACAAATCAATAACACTTGGATACTTTTACATATATTTATTAAACATTTTAATTTTTATTCTAAAATAGCATATATATAATGAATTTAAAACCACATAATTTTTTTGATAATGATTAATCATGTTATTAACACAAATCTTCGTAATGCAAAGCACATACTATCTTACTTATTTGAATTACCAAGATTCATGTTCAAAAAATCTAAGAAGAGGAGAGAGAAGATATATAAATTAAAGGAGAACCCACTAAGGGTTATTTGAGACGATAAGTCGGACTGGGTATTTTCCCCGAGTCCTGACATTGAATCTCTATATGCCCTTCCCCTATGTAGTTATATTTAAATGTTAGAAAGTACAGGATGGTGGTACATGCGGCCCTCCAAAGCAAAAGAAAATAAAAAAATCAATTATTAATCGATAATTGTGAGATTTGATAGATTGTCTAATGATGAAACTTTTAAGTGTAAAAGGAGAATGATGAAAATATTTTTTGTGTTTTCTACACTCATTGCAGAAAGTATTTTTGATTTGTTTAATTCAAAAACAGAACAAGTCGTGAATAAGTCAAAAAAGTTGTGAATTTTTACAAGGAGTTGAATCAGATGAATATTTAATCTTTGTTGTATCATTCGGTTATAATTAGTTCGGACAATTACCATGACTTAATAGTATAATTGTATTTATATTATAATATATATATAAGAAATTTTGTGAGACCTCCCGAGCAAGCCTGAATCTTGTAGCTAAGCCAGGCTTAGCCATACGTAATTTTTTTATTTTGTCTGGACGGGCTCGGCCATAGACAAGCCCGGCTTGGGCAACCGGTCAAGCATTTTAATGATTTCTAGCCATTTGTTTTGAGCATAATGAATAAATCCTCAAATGCAAGGGCTCTAAGCCTATAATGCAAAAATAATCAAATCCCACGAAATCATGAAAATACTTTTATTTTGTTTGATACCATCTCTAATAAGATCACTTGTATGCTTCGGAGAAATTTAACATGTAAGGTGCCTTTCTATAATTTCATTTCTTAGTATCATAACCGAGTAATTGATGAGATAATTTGGACCCATTCGATCGAGACATTTTTAAAAATTTTCACCCAATGCATCTTCACTTGGATAGGAATCCAAACCCAATTGGATCAAACTACCCATGTATTAAATTTGACTCGGAAATCCAAAAAATTGGCTCAAAGTTTATTCAACATAGAATCGTGATAATCTGACTACCCCACTACCCTGACATGACAAGTTCTAGAACTGTAGATCTACACTCCTCGGGATACATAGCTACACTTCCCCATAAAAAAGTGTATCTCGAGGGAACTGTGTATCCTGAGGAACACAGATCTATGGTTCTAAACTTGTCACATTAGGTAATCGATTGAGTTTGCCACGTGGGATAGTCAGGATTATTCTAGATTATATAGGATTGTATCTCCAAGGTTTATCACATGCTACACAAGAAACCAAGCTAAGTAGCCAGAAGTTCAAGTAGACTATAGAGTTGACTAGCATTTGAAAAAGGAGGCCAACCCATGTTACGGGTTAGCTTAGACAGGACACCAATGTTCTTGCTCGTATGTCAAGAAAGTCCTCCTAATCATGACTGAAATGTGTCTCAAGATCTGAGTTTGCTAATTAAAAGTAGTATTTCAGCAAACCTATTTGTAAAACTGTCATGGGAGAACCTGAGCTTGAGCCACGAATGTTGGGCCTCCTTAAACATCGTATAGGCCCAACGTATTAGCGATCAATCTCGTCAAATGTGGCTTGGGCTAAAAATGGACCTATATTTAACAAATGAGCAGCAATTTTTGAGAAATCACTATGCATGCATGAAGATTAATTCTTCTTCTCCACATTCTCTAATTGAAATATCCATCACTTGACCGACCAAGGAAGGTAAAACATCACAACAATGTCTTCGTATGACCTGCAATTGAATAGGAAAAATAATAATAAGAAATATATAATTATTATTATGGTGTAATAATATGGGACAAATAAAGCACAAACAAAAATAATAATAAAAATATAGAAAATTCTGATCAAGGTAATTAATTCAAAAGTTCGCAAGTTGATTAATACCCGTTTAGCATCACGTTCTAGCTTCTGTGAGAAGACTCTGATTTCTTCCAATTTCTTTGATGAACCCTTTGTTTGTAAGCATTTTTCAGAAATATTTCTCCTGTAAGTGGTCTCAATTCCATCTGCATTAGAAGAGACATTTTCTAGATAGAAAATGATGGGTCTTTTACATGGGTCATTGGGAAGTTCTTGTGTTTTAAACATTGTTAGATTTGAAAAAATGGACCCTCTTTTGTTCCATGGCTTAAATGTCTTAGGCACATCAAGAAGGTATGGAAGTAGCACATTGTGTTCGAACACCTGAACTGCATAACCCCACGAGATCGAAATGGTCCATGAAAACCATTTATCGTAGCAAACAGTTTGTTGTAGAATTCTAGCAGGATCAACTTTTACAGCTTTGAATAAATGATTTAATGCTTGATTAGTATTCATATTAGGGAAGATCGGGTCTACATAATCCAAGTGATGTAGAGAGAGCAAAGGAGTTAGTGGATGGGCTGTCAATAACCCAAACACATCACCCCGAAGATCGACCTGTAAAAATGCAGATACAAATAAAGATCATCACCCCATGATTTTAATTTCCAAACTTACTAAATTGATAATCAAATTAAAGTAAATTTTGATTCAAGAGGACCACTTTTAAAGAACCATCAACTTTTTGAATAAAGGGTCTGTTTGGTAAGGTAGGTGAGATCGAAAAGGACTGACACCATGCCAACCAATGTTCCTAATACACCGAATTGTTTGTTGAGCTAATTAATTCGGAAAAAATAGAAAAATTGTGCCCAAAAGGTGGGCCATGTACATTCTACAGACACAATTTAAGGATCCTGCCTAAACCACTAGACTAATTATTCATGGTCAAGTAGATCAGAGGAAAACTACTAAATTCTTAAGTAAAAGAAATCTTTTGTTTTTTGTTTTCTGTTTTAAACATCATTGCAAAGTTGACATCAAGATAATTAATTAAAGTTAATCTGTGATCTTAGTAACAACTACACATTGTGGAATTCTAAGCTGGAGGATTGGAGGGATCCAAGTCATCCTTGACAGCCACCACCACCCCTCCCTATTCCATTGGCTAAATCAGCGGTGACCATCGAATTTCTATGGGATCATCATAAACAATATGAATACAGATTAAATAACACCATTTTCAACATGAATACGGTGATTGGGTCGGGCAGAACGGTTTTTTCTCCTAATGACCCATTCGGCGAACCAGTTGGATCATTAAGATAAACCCATCTTTGTACATATTGGGGTGAGATCTATTGATCAGAAGGTCCAGATCAATAGTTGTTCTCCCATTTTTATGGGCAGGGGTAGTTGATACACAATAAAATGGGACATTTTTGTTTCAATTTCTAGAATCCAATTCTTGCCCATCTGAAGTTAATTTTAGTTGGGATTATAAAAGTGATTCTCTCAAAACCAAAAATAGTAACGGATTAAAATCAGAAACCGAGTCATCGTTGTTTTTTTTTTGGGAAATCTGTTTCTTGGGTATTTTCACTTAGGAATATAATATTTCATATCAAAATCATAGTAACGATCTTCAGATTCAGTCTCGGTCAGTTCAATTTAATTCAAAATAAATCCAGAAAAGTTGGAAATAATTCGGGACAATTTCAGGGATTATACGACGTTTTTCAGTTTCTTCCTAAAAACCCAACATCTTGTTCTTGAGGTTGAAGGGTACAAATTGAGTTTCTAGGAAAAAATTAAGTTTCTTATTTTGAAAATTAAAAATTTTAATCGGCTAGTTCCATATTCGGAGAATTTTTCCGAATTCTTGGAAAAATTCACCGATTTTGTGGAAGTGAATCACAACTTCAGTTACAGAACCAGCCAATGGAGGTTATGATTCTAGATTCTTGAAAAAAAAAATCTAAAAATAGAAAGTACCTGATGAAATCCTGATTCATGTGTCAACCCTACGCCGAGCTCTGCCAAGCAAAAAGAAATCCTGATATCACTACCATACAGATGCGGATACCGTACAAGACATGAATCTAAAACCTTGGCTAAAACTTTGGCGAGCGGATAACTTATAGCAAATCCTCCTCCTCCATATGCCATTTCAAATGTAAACCATCTATTTTGCTCGAAAATCTCTGAATTCGATCCAATATAGTGCCACTGTTCATGATCATATTTCGAAAGCGTCTTAACTAAATTATCAGGGAAGAACACTGTGTCATCGTCCCCGAAAACAAACCATCTCACATCGGAATGATTCAGCGCAACAATCTCCGATACAACTCGTGCGACACGAATCGCTGATCGAAGGCCACCTTTACAAGTGTAACGGAATTTCGATGTGTCTTGTGAGATACAAATTGGAGGGAGAGTATTAGTGTCATTGTAGTTGGTATTGGTATGGGGTGGTATACTATCGAGAAATACACATCCTCGCATATGTTGAGGTTTCCACCAGAGCTGGACGTAATCCTTCCGCTTCGGCCAGGATTTTATGTTTGAAGCGATGCCAAAGACGATGTGATCAAGGGATGTGGATGAAGATATGTATTTTTGTGATGTAGGCCATATAGAGGAGATGGTAGAGATACGGGTGAGGGATACAGATACGGATACGAAGAGGTAGAAAATACAGAGAGAGGAGAAGAGGAGGAGAAGGTTTTTGAGGGGAGAAGAGGTTAATGGTTTGGAAGGTAACTGTAGAAACGACATTTCTCACATAGAGAGAGCGAGAGAAAGAGAGATACAAGTCTTGATTTGGTACCTCAAAAGGGTCTTTATTAAGTGTGACGAGTTGAAAGTTGAAACCATTGTTGACGCCGAGACACACGGTGCCTAGACTTGCTAACGTACAGCTTACTAGTACTTCAACCCTTCTCAAAACGCCACGTGGGATACTTTGGCCTATTCATATTTTGATTCACATCGGTGGAATCACATGCAAAACTGAACTCAAGATTGTAGCTACATGACACATCCCTGATGTGAAAGTGTATGGGAATTATAAATGTTTTTTCATTCATATCTTGATATGATTCTTCATGTCGAAATGTGTAAGGTGAGGTACAATCTTGAGATCACTCCAGCACGATTCATTTATTACATACATATTTCAAAAGATTTTTTAAGTTCATCTCTTCTAGTTAAATTCAATCATCCAAAATGAATTAATAAACATCGATCTAGGAATCAACATAAAAATCCATATACCTTGATCCATTAATTTGAATTTATGAACTTAAATTTAGATCAGATACAATGAATCTCTTTTGTTCATTTTTTTTCAAATCATGCATTTCCTTTGAAAGAAATTTAAAAACTTATTTAGTCATTTAATAAAATATTTTATATAAATTTATTTTTTTTAAATAAAAAAATCAACAATGAATTCTTTTGTTCAAGTAGACTGACATAGATCAGATAGTGGTATTTTTAAAGATAGTGGATGGGCTGTCACTTTAGCACCACTCATTTATTATATACATGTTTCAAAAGATTTTTTAACCTTAGGTTCATTTTTTCTAATTAAATTCATTCATCCAAAATGAATTCATAAATCTCGATCTATGAATCAACATAAAAATCATACACTTTGGTCTATTAATTTGAATTCATGAATTTAAATTTGGACTAGATACAATAAATCTCTTTTGTTCATTTTTTTTTACAAATCATGCATTTCATTTGAAAGAAATTTAAAATTTTATTTAATGATTTAATAAAATATTTTATATAAATTTATTTTATTTAAATAAAAAATCAATAATGAATTCTTCTATTCAAGTAGACTGACATAAATCAAATGGTGGTATTTTTTAAAGATTGGTGAAATATATAAAATTTCAATTATGAAGTGGGACACATTTTCTAAAAGAGTCACGATTCAAAATGGTGTCCAAATTCTATAGCAAAATACGGTGCCTAAGTAGCACATTTTTGTTAGAGATTAAATATATTGGATTGCGTGCAATATAGAAAATAACTTGATTAGAAGTTTGATATGTTTAAACTCCAACCAAAACATGCCACATTGATATTATTCCTATTCATTTGGAACACACCACTTTATCTAATCCTATTTCTTGTTATAAAAGAAAAAGAAAAAATCAAAAGTCTCCCATACATGTAGCACATGTAAACCTAACATTTTATAAGTAGGCTTGACATAAGTCTACATTAAAGTTTCCTAAGTTAATTGGAGATGTATGTAACTTGACACTCCATGAATATCATAAAAGAGAAGTTTTCATGTCGAACACTTGTTATCATCTTCGTAATTAATCTGGCCAAGATAACATATATTACAATTAAGATTACAATGAATATAAATAAGTAACTAAATAAAGGAAAAAATACACAATTTCTAACTTTTCATGTGAAATCTCTTTTGAATTTATGATTTTCAAAATTAATCACACAATCAAACACATAAGTAGTACTTACTAAATAGAAAAAGATCGAGGAATAAAGTTATCATGAATCATTTTGAGAAAAAAATAAAAACATAAATCAAAATGTTTATGCTAGAGTGATCTTGGTGGACTTACACAGGAGACATCTTGACACGAGGCACGTGTATACCTATAAATGCATTTTATTAGAGGTACAAATAAAATGCATTTATGAATATGTGTGCCCCCACCACATCAAGATATCCCCCCGTTTGTCTCTTGCCGAGATGACTGACCACAACACGACTCAAATAAAAAATATTAATCAGGCGGGTTTTCGTTGCTTAATCCGCCAAATGGTTGACCATACAGCAAAAACAAAATGAAGTCCTGCCATGTGGCAATATTTTGGGTGTCTCAAACTTTGCTTCGATTACATCATAAACAACAACTTTGAACCGTGACAACCCAAAACGTAAAACACCAACACATAACCACCATTTGCTTTTGAATGTAAAACAGTGGCGTGTCCAGATCTCACTTGACGTACAAATCTTTTTATTTTCGTCTTTAAAACGGAAACAACCATTGACTCGTGTATTGTCGGCTAGAATATTAAACGTTTGGGAATTTTTAACTTACCTCCTTGACTAATTAGTCAAATTAAATTTTCCAGTCTAGATTCTTGTTCCGGTTTCACTTCTTTTCAGTTTCGATTCCAATTCTCAAATTAATGTATTCCAAACTCACACGGTCAAAAACTTTCTCCCTAATAATTTTGATACTCAGATTCTAATTTGGATTAGGTACTCCGGTTTGATCCCAATTACAGGATCAAACCATTACTTGATTAAGGGGGTAATCTAATTTATTAAATTTTATGTTACTCTAAGGCTAAAGTGTAACTCAAGTTGAATGTTTTTAAATTACTTTAAACATTCATTTTTAAGATGAATTCATTAGTAGATTAATGCCAAGTTTACTAAAACATTGCAGTTGGGCATCGCTTGGAACTTGAGTAAAAATTGGATCTGGTTTCTTCACCTCATCTGGTCAATTCTAACCATCCAACACATAGACCTGTTTTTGTTTTTGGTGTTGCACAAGGTCATTAGATTTTTTCTACTACAACAATTCTTAACCATTACTTTCAATAATAATACATAATTCTGACATTAGGACCTATGTAGCAGTCCACGTAATCCAAATGAGAGGCATGGTCCAGGATCTTTATGGTCCTTCTGACAAAACGACCTTTTTTTTCCATATATATACTCATCTTACCTAACTTGGGTGACAAAAGAATCCTTCTAACTTGGACCACATAAATTAAATTTTTATAAATTGGAACCAAACCTATTCTCCTAAATTATCCAAAAGAAACAACTACCGCTGTTGCAAGAATCAATGAAAAAGCTCTCTCTCTCTCTCTCTCTCTCTCTCTCTCTCTCTCTCTCCTTATTTTTGTTTTATAATAGTTATAGAGTACATATTTATTGGATATTAATACTTAGTCTCTCTTTTCCTTTTCGTTTTTTTTTTATACCTGTATCTGCCTCATCCAACATTTAAATCTCAATAAAAATATAGGTTTCTCTCTCTCTCCTTATTTTTGTTTTATAATAGCTATAGAGCACATATTTATTGGATATTAATATTTAGTCTCTCTTTTCCTTTTCGTTTTTTTTTTTTTTATACCTGTATCTTCAACCTTGGGATTCTGCCTCATCCAACATTTAAATCTCAATAAAAATATAGGTTTCTTATGGAGGTAGGAAACAATGGTAGTTGATGAGGAGGTTGAATAGATTAGAAATAATTTACCCAAGATGGTTCAAGAGAAAATTAAATAATTTTTGTCTAGAGGATGAAGATTTGGGGGTATTTAGATCAACTATTTAGTCTCTTGTATAAGTCTTTGGTCAAGAGGTGTGTCATCATCAGTTTGAAAAAACAAGGTAAGTTATCTTAAATATTGACTAACAAGTGAAGGGGCATATCTAAATCACCCTAATGCAATAGATCCCATTAAGTGGGCAAACAATTACCATATAGCAAAATTCATGGTATAGATTTCAATATGAATGCAATCGTTTCGCGCCATTCAACAGATATCAGTAAGAATAGAACAGAATACTCAAAAGCGATAAAAGTAAATAAAATATAAAAGTTCAAATGAAATATCAACCCATTTTTTCTATCGTGTAATTTAGCCCAGAAAGAGATCCGACCCAATATAAATATATCTATCAATCGACCAAAGAGTGAAGATTAATAATTTATTACAGATAAATAAAGTTATGAAAGACCTTTCGAAATGATTGACCTCCAATTTTTTTTTTTCCTTTTTAGAGTAACCTTCATTGTGCATTTAAGTGTAGCACAGCAGTTGATGAGCGAATTAACAAGACTGGGATTTCATTAGTATTTCAGTGTAGATTGTAAAGGGAAAATACGTAGCATATGTGTTATGATCTAAGTAACACACGCCCCCGTATAGCACCATCTTGCAGTTATTAATACCACCAAAGACCCAAATCTCACTCATACAAATTTCCATACTAAAAATTGATCAACATAGCTATTACAACAGATCTCAGTTACAAATTGATAGAAACATGGTATATTAATACATACCAAGTATTAATACTGATACATCATTATGAATTAATGCCTATATATCTTTTGATAGAACAATACAATTTAGTAGACAAACTCGTCGCACACATGTTAATTTATTGAAGTCATCAACTATGGATCCAAGTAATCAACAGACGTCTTCAAAGGATAAGTGGTTAAATATACAAATTATGTAAATACCTTGTCATTTGTACTGTGTAGTTTCCTGAAATGAACAAAACTGCTTGGGGATCCTCTGCTTCTCTCTAGAAAACACTATCAATTCATGAAGATTAATTCTTCATCTCTGCATTGTCTGATACCAATCTCCATTCTTTTGTCAAAAGAAGAACGTAAAATATCACAGCAATGCCGTCTTGGTGCCTGCAACTGAAATGAAAAATGAAATTAGTTAGATATAAGTTGGCAAACTGGTTGGGAAGTAGGGAACTTCATAATAAGGTAAATCAAAACCTCGTAGGACAATACCTGCCCAACATCAAGATCTAGCTTCTGAGAGAATACTCTGATCCGTTCCAGATTTTTTGATTCATTCATTTGTGGGCAATTTTTAAAATATCTGTTATAGTTGCTCTGTATCCCCTTTTTATCGGAAAAGACACTTTCCAGAAAGAAAATGGCAGGTCTTTGGCATGGATCTTTGGGAGATACCCTCAAGTTAAACATGTATGGGTTGTTAACATTCACACTTCTCTTCCATGGCATGAATGTCCTCTCTAAAGAAAGGAGATCTGGAAGAAGTTGATTTCCTTGGAACACTTGAATGGAATAACCCCATGAAATCGAAATGGTTCGTGAATTTGAACGGTCATAGCAAACAGTTTGCTGAAAAATCCTCTCTGGATCAACATTTACCGCTTCAAATAAGTGTTTCAAAGCTCGTGAACGATCCATGTTAGGGAAAATCGGTTCCACATAATCCAAATGATGAAGAGAAACCAAAGGTGCTAATGGATGCGCAGAGAGAAACCCAAATAAATCTCCCCGAATATCTACCTGGTAAAAATATAATATAAAAATATTCAGACTCTGATATCAATTAATCGAAAAATTGTAAACCTTTCAAGTACTCTCTGCAAAAATATAAGGTGATGTTCAAGAAACATTTTTTGGACAAGTATAACAAATTTATTGAAAGAAGAGCAAAAAAAACCAAAAGGGAGGCTGAGATAGCCCCCGATACAAGGAAAGAAAAACTAAAGAGAAGAAAAGAAGAAAAAGGCCACACAACCACCCCACGACCCACTACAAGGTACATAAGGAATCCCACTTACACACAAATTCCTCAAAGAAAACCCCTTCAAAGTCTTTTTTCTTAGTTTAGTCTAGTAGTAAAAGAGGCCCAAGATCCCAAAAATCGCGGCATGGGGAGAATAACAATGGTAAAAGGAAGGATAGCCCAAACGTTTCATTTTTTTTTATTGGAGAAGAAATTGTGAATCCACCTTACCCAGAGTGAAGAAAGAAGAAACAATTGTAGCATACTCATGAAAAGGCGAGTGGCGTGTTTTGGAAACTTGATGAATTGAATCAGTTAAGTATTTTTTTTTTTTTTCCACAAGGTTAGACTTGAATGAGCCTAGCACTTGACGAACAAGTCATATACCATGAACTGAAAATTCCATCCAAAAGACAACAGACTTGATAGTTTGATACTCAACCTAAGTTAATCCGAAATTCAACAAATAAAATCAATTCAACTCAACTTAGATCATTTTGTGTTCAAGTTCAAGCTTCTAAACCTTAATGCGCATATACAACATGAGAATACATTGCAAGTGGTGCACAACCATGTGGTGGCATGCATATTTGAAAACACGAGGTATTATAGTGTTGGAATGGTCTACCCTATGCAACAAGAATACAAGACACTATCAAATTTCGCTACATGAAGTGTCAAACATGGTGAACAGCACAAACCCAATATACCGACACATCTATACAGTTTATTTCATAGTGCTAAATTCGGGATTTGGAAAAATTCGACAAGCGAAAAATTCAAACAAACAAAAATATCAACAGATTTCATAAAAAAATTGAGGAAATGTAGGGAATGAAGTAAAAACATATTGTTACTTTACACAATATTGAACAAAATTACAAATTTTCTTATTAGAAGTTGGGATTAAATTGCTGTTTACAAGAAGCGTGAATTAATGGCTACTTTTTCAAAAATTCGGAAAATTTGGTCACTATGGTTTATTTCCTATATAATTGAGAGAGATGTATATTAAAGTATTTTAGTTCATTCTCCATTGGTACTTTACACATTCAACAGCTTGATACCAAGAGTTTTTTTTTTTTCCAATAAGTCCTTAATACCAATAGTTATCAATTATGTGCCCATCCAGTAATTCAATAACGAACTTTGATAATTTAACTACCAAAGCAACTATCTGCGATGCAAAACCAACTCAGGCCCTAGCACTAAAGCATTCATATTGTAGAAAACGTCTCAAACTAGTCCACAAACTGAATTGCTGAAATGAATCTAAAATACTTGTTATCTTAACTCACACCAAAAATACAAAAATACTCATATTAGATCATTCTTTGATCTTATCAGCAACATTGGTGAAAATACAAAAAGTGAAGGTTAAAAAGCAAACAACAGAGTACTATTAGTCAAGACTGAATCGCAATTATAAATAAACTAAATGAAAAATCAAAACTATACAACATAAACATTCCTTGAAAACCATCTCTACAAAAAATTATGATAAGAACACCAAAAATCGAGCTACCAAATTAATGAAAGTGCAAGCTTGCTAAGTTGGTTAAAGTCTATGAGTGTTGATAGCACTAATAACGCTTTCCTATTAAATAAAAATATTAAAAACTAAAAAAAAAAAAAAAAAATTAAAAAAATCTACCCACAAAATTAACATATCCAATGACTTGATTATCAAATAGCTAAATTTTCCACACAAAAAATAAAAAATAAAAATCAAACATAAATCCAAAAAGAAAAAAACACTAATTGGCCACTAAAATCAGACTAACAGAACATTTACCTGATGAAATCCAGATTCATGTGTTAATCCTACGCCGAGCTCAGCCAAGCACGAAAAAACCCTAGAATCGCTTCCGTACAAATGTGAATATCTCATCAAACACGAATCCAAAACCCTAGCCAAAACCCTAGCGAGCGGATAACTTATAGCAAAACCTCCTCCCCCAAACGCCATATCAAACGAATACTTCGAATTCTGATCGAAACTCTCCGAATTGCTCCCCAAATAGAACCACTGCTCATGATCGTACTTCGAAAGTGTCTTCGCTAAATTCTCGGCAAAGAACACCGTATCGTCGTCACCGAAAACGAACCAACGAACATCCGATACGTTACGATCCACGATCTCTTTCAAGATACGAGAAACGCGTATCGCGGAACGGAGACCTCCTTTGAAAGTGTACGGGAAACGGGACGTGTCCTCTGAGATAAGTACGGGAGGGAGAGTATCCGTAGAATTGTACGTAGTTTTATCGGTAGGTGCACGGTCGACGAATACATATCCTCGCGTGTCGTGGGGTTTCCACCAGATACGTACGTAGTCTTTGCGCTTTGGCCAAGTATTGGAGGAGGATGCGATACCGAATACGACGTTATGGAGGGAAGTAGGTGGTGAGGAGGGATACGGTGTACTGTGTATGAATACGGTAGAAATACGCCGTCGAGATACGAGGAGGTAGATTATACAGAGAGAGGAGAAGACTAAGAGAATGGCTGTGAAACGAGAGGAAGCAATTAGGGTTTTGTTGCGGAAATTATGGAAAGATGGCATTTTGATTGAGAAAGTGAAGAGTGGGTGGCGGGTTTTAAGGAAACAGAAATACAGATTACAGAATGCATTACTTTTACTATGGGTTATTTAGAAAATGCCCCCCAAGATTCAGGTGCAACTTGATGACAAACCCCTTGATTGTGGTCTTCTTTGAGAAACTAATTGAAATGACGTAAATACCCTTATATTAAACTCCTATCTAATTAGTGACAAAGCCACCCATGTAGCTTTCTTCGCTTTTGCTCTGATCAAAGAGATTTTTAGTCAGATCAGCCAATAGGTTAGTTTCCGAAGTATAAAGGTGTGAAATTTCTACATGATCGGATTGGTTGATTCGACAATTCAATTCATGTTCAAATGTTGAGATATACCATTCATAATTAGTGATAACGTTGGTTGCAAAAGGTCAATCCCCACACAATTGGAGCAAAGGCTGGTCTCAATGACTTAAAATAGGGACGGAGGAGCATTAAAAAGGAAAATTTAGGGGTCAAGAAAGTTAAGGGCCTCCGCCAAGGTTCATCAAGTAATTTTATCTTGATAGGTGGAGAAAGAGACGTTTCTCACCTAAACGATTTGTTACATTTGTTTTATGGTATTTTGTGTGGGTGGCGCGGGGGGTTAGGTGGATGGGTGGGTTGGTGGCTGTGCGAAGGGGAAGTGAAGAACACTTTGACCAATGGATGTTATTTTCATCGACATCACAATAGGTTTTTTATTTTTTCCTTCTTTGTCTGTTCGGTTGGATAGATTCTCAACTTAATGATGAAAGATGAATGATATCTGGAACATTTATATGATTTTCTAATTATAGAAAATCATGATTTTTCCACTTCACATCTCCCTATAGGAACATACTTTTGACTTTCTCAGACATTTTTTCTTCAACCTTCACCATAAACAAACAGTCACATAAACTCGCTTACACTACAATACGGACCTCTTGTAGACCGTTGTTCTCAGTTATGAAGATCACAAAAGTTGGGACACCAAGATAAACTCATTTGTTTATAGGCTTACACCCTCAGTTGTTAAGGAAAATTACAGAGTTTGAAGTATTTGACACTTTCAATTGTTCCAAAGTAACCCACCATAAGTATAATATGATTCAATCTTATCTAGTGCACAAATTTTGGGTATCGAAAGCTTTATACCTCAAAAATAATGGGGCAAACATAACTCGGTCTTTTATCTGAACAACCAGTAAACCTGTAGCTTAAGTAGCAAACTAAAGAATGTTTCTCAACTTGTTCCTCGAGCAAGAAATGGAAGCCCTCTTGCAATAACATTCTGGACTGAAAGTATGAGGCAACTGGATCGATCTGGTGAAAATTTAAAAAAAAAAAAAAAAAAAATTAATAATAACAAAGTGTAATTTTAGATGCGAAAACTGATAAAATTACAAATAACAGAAGAATATCTTTTTAAGGGTTTGTGAATTAGAAATATACTAGTGACTTAATTTCTATCGAGAACTCCAAAGAACTGCTCTAAGCTTGAGGAGCTGATAATGTTGGAAGCAGAACGGTCAGGTCTCTTTGGAGAAATGTGAAGCTGATATCTGATGAACCTCTGAACCAATAAAAGGAAAACTTAGATGGTAAGAATTATGTAGAATGTAAGTTTATCGCAAATACCGTAGAAGAACAGAGTTCAAAATGACAGGGAAGCATATTGGAAACATACAGCCAACTGGGTGATGATATCAGGATTTGTTTCAATATGCCAATCTGGTTCTAGTTGCCGAACAAAAGATGTTCGTCCATTCTCTGTGCTACAAAAGAGAACCTGCACATAGATAGATGACATGAATAATTATGATGACTCAACTACAAAATAGACAAAAAATAAATCAAGAGGAAGCAATATAAACCACCAATATAAAAGTTCTCAAACTTGAGACAATGATCTTCTAACAAGATTTTCTGGGACTAACTGGAGTGTTAATTATTACAACACATACTTCATTATCAAACATCGCCAGATTGTATTGTGTGTCAGGATCTTCCCTTCCTCAGTTCTGGAAACATTCTCTGTTCAACTGTGAAATCACCCTCAATTCCCAAAAGAGATACTTGAGAAAAAGAAGTTCAAGGAGATGCAACAAGGCCTTGTCCCAAATTGAGAATAAAGCAGTGAAAAATGTTTCTAAAATTTCAAGTTGTGTATATTTAAGTGTCTTGAAAAAAGAAGAAAACAGTCATGCTCAATTTTTATTTAAAAAAAAAAAAAAACTCAATAAATAATATGTTTTAGACCACATTGGGAATTTTTAAAAGAGAAAACAGATTCAAAGAGCAGTCTTATTGCAGAAACGAGAAACAACATACCACAATTCCATTGCAACAGAAGTTATACAATCTATATATATATATAGGGAAGTGTTCGGGGGCCCTAAAGAGAGCCAAGCATTGTGCCAAACACTTTTCAAAATAGGGGTTAAAAGTTTCGGAATGCATTATTTTTTATGAGGATGATCTCTATCGTGAAGAGATCATCCTCACAAAAAATCAGCTCATTCCGAAACTTCTAACCCTAGTTTACAAGTTGAAGAAATGTGGACTGTCCAATTTCTGTATACCACTTTTGATGGAATTAGAAGTTTCGGAATGGGCTCATTTTTGGTGAGGATGATCTCCACTCGAAACTTCTACCACTACATTGAAAAAATGTTTGGCACAATGTTTGGCTCTCTTATATCATCAAATCCTATTTTAAACTATAAGAATAAATGGTCTTTGAAAAAACCCTTTTAAAATAGCTTGGTCAACAGAAGAAAAAAAATCACATTTTTTAGTGTTTAAATCGCGACTTTTTCAAAAAGCCGTGATTTAATCGCCAATCTTTAAAATCGCGATTTAAACACGATTTTTTGAAAAAGTCAACAACTTTGGTGATATCATTGAAAGAAAGAGGGGATAAAGAGCAATGGAGGATGATCAGACCACCCAAATGAAGAAAGAAACAAAAACATAAAACATAAAAGAATAGACAGAAATAAACAGCATCTCTCAATCATCTACACAAGCTATCCCATCTAAAAGGAAGCCTTCAAAAAAGACTCCCTTGAATTTTGAACAACTTGCTCCACAAGAAAAGAAAACTATGGATGTTGTTAATAACCTCCTGGGGGGCATAAGCCTTCTTTCAAAACACACAGTTATGCTTCTCCTTCTAAATAGCCCAACACACTACAAAAGGGTCAAACTCCAAAGAATCCTCTCCAAGTGGAAAGAGCCAAGAGATACCAACTTTGAAACAGAAAAGCGATCGACCAGGAAAACAGCAATACAAATGAAAGAGAGAAAGGAATAAATCCAACCAACGTAAGAGAAAGAATAATGAATAAGTGGTTTTTAAAGAGCACGACACTATTTGAATGTGATACCACAAGGTATGATGTTGTCAATACTTAAATTCTTTTTTCCAATAAATCCGATCAAGCAAAAACGCTACCATGGATGGTATCTTAGGCCCCCAAAACAACTATATCAGCAAAAGAGATGGCGTATCCATCGCGAGTTTCATCCCACGTCCTTTGATCCTCATCATCATGGCAAATAGGGAATTTGGGATGAGGGAAATCTGATCAATAAGGAAAGAAACTGTCTTGACCTCCCAATCATTGAATTTTTTTTCTGAAAATCAAAGTCCCTAAACACCTTGTTCTCAGCCCAAATCATGCAATCCCTAATTGACAAATTATTTTTTGATTAAAGAGAACTCAATCCTAGAAATTGCGACTTCAGAGAGAAAGAACCACACCAATGATCCTTCCAGAACCAGGCCCTAGAACAGTTCCCAACCCTGAAGGAAATTCTACTTAGAAAAGTTGGAAGAACCCCGCCGAATGTGTCACACCCTTGTGAATTTCTCATTACACCACCATCCCATGCAAAATTGCTATTCCTGTATTTAGCTTTAACAACTTATTTCCAAAGACATGCAACATCATAACTAAACCTCCACAACCACTAACAAGAAAAATTGGGTTCATAATCCTCAAATTATAGAAACCTAAACTTCCACACCTTTTATACAGCAAATAAGTTCACTTAAGTGGAGCCTACTTTTACCGCACAATCCTAGGTATAAGAAATAGATTGGGGGTGTT
The DNA here is from genome assembly GCF_017979445.1 of Akebia trifoliata. Taxonomy (NCBI): domain Eukaryota; kingdom Viridiplantae; phylum Streptophyta; class Magnoliopsida; order Ranunculales; family Lardizabalaceae; genus Akebia; species Akebia trifoliata. The sequence goes on along the minus strand of NC_141385.1, from coordinate 45,027,605 downwards.
GGCAAGCAAGCTTTCTATTAATTTCATTTTGTTCCCCTTTGACAAATACCTCGTCTTCTAGCTTTGAACTGTTTCCAACCTCCAACGGAAGATTGAGGTAAGCCAAAGGGAAATAGTCAACTTGGCACCCCAAAGTAACAGCTAAAAAATTTAAATACATGACTGGCACAACCCCAAACACCATACATTTCAGTAACTAATAATTAGGCCGGACACAGCCTCAAAGCAACATAGGAGACGACAAGGAAATAAACTCATCAGGGGGTTGCATATAAGAAGACTAGAGCATCTCAATTATTGCCCCTTTTATCTTTTTAGTATACAATGAATTTTACCTTATCCTTGACCAAACCACCAGATGTGAAAACACCAGCCTGTTCCAGAGCCAAAAGAACCTTTTCCTGCACAATTGTACCCAAGGTACATTTCTTAAGCATAAATGACCAACATGCACACATTCAATCATAAAACCCCTAGAATCTGATGCTCTAAAAAAATGAAGCTGAAAGAAGTACACAAATGATTTAAAGTAATTCTCTCTTCTTTTTAATGAAAATAATAATAATGCCTTTAAAGTAACATCATATTGTAAAAAACAAGTTCCGAACACACCCCACTTTCATCATCCAGGATTCTTTCCATGAGATAAAGATCACAAAACTTTGTGATCTCCAATAGTATTTCCAGCACAGAGGACCTCACAGTTGCTTGTTTCTGCAAACGACAGAGAATTAGACCACAATATTACTTATTTTCAAATTTTTGTTATATGCATAAAGGATACCCACCTGGAGCTCCTCCGGAGTACTCTCCTCAAGAATTACACCGAGCAACCGGCATGTAACCTACAGACAAGAAGTCAAAAGACTATCAACCCTGTAATGTAAACTCTTTGGTAGTGAATGATCAAAAAACTTTCTCAAAACAGTTGAGCAACATTCTGTTTTAAATTCTAATAGAAATATGCAACATCACTATAACAGTTATGTAGAGCAAGAAATCACATACCATAACAGGATTCCTCCTGAATATATAAAAGTTTAGAACACTGTTCCGCACTACTACCAAAATTTTGAGCAAGTGAAATGAGAAAGTAATGCAGCTTCAATATTGTGGAAGCCATCTTCAAATTATACATTACAGTGTATATTCGAACCAAGAGGAGTCACAGTACAACTACTCTCTGACTAACTGAATGAAAGTAGTGAGCTTCAGCAAAATAAATTGGAGATGCAAAGATGGAAGTTTATTAATGCCATAAATAAGTAAATCTACCATGCAGGGGTAACTTATTTAAATAAAGTTAATCTGACACTGCAAAGTAATATGGCAGCATTAACACCCTGCCACCATTTTTCGCAGCGAAACTGTGAAAAGGGTAGTTTCCAATACCAAAGAAAACTAACTAGTCAACATGTCTTTCATTTGCTGAATTTAGGCGCTTCTCATCACATACATGTTCTTGCAAAATTATCATTAGAGCATTGTCCTGTGTAACAAAGATCACTCCATTTTCTACAGAATCGCTGTGTCAGACACCTTTCTTTCCCCCTTATTTTTTTTTTTGATAGGCAAAATTCATTAAAGAGAGAAAAAAGAATGTACAGGGTGTTCAAGATGAACTCCCAGGAAAAAAGAAAAAGAAAAGAAAGAACAAACAAAACAGGAGAAGCTAATCTACAGACAAGTTACACACACGGTCCCATCTAACAAGAAAATTTTCAAAGAAATTTCCCCTAAAAACTTTGGACACCTTCCCCCAGTAAAATAAGAGTGACAAGATGGAGAAGATTAAGTCTTGACAACTAAGTTCTTTTCCTTCAAAAATCTGGCTATTCCATTCTTTCCACAGACACCAACAGATGGCTAAAGGAATTAAGCTTCACAATAACCTCTTTGTTCCTGAAAAAGAGAACCCCAAGCCAACCAAGAATCGAAAAGCGAGCGAATAGTGTTTGGTAAACAGCCCACCAAACCAAACAAGCCAAGAAAGCTCAGACACCTTTTTGTACTAATGCTCAGACACATGTTGACACATTTTACCAAAAACAATCTATAATTTCAACCTGACACGCTTCGGCCAAGCAAACAGAGGTTGTGAAGCTGTAATATACAAGTAGCAAGCACCGCTCCCGTACTCCTATGTACCACCTTTTAGAACTCCAGAGTCACACATGCACAACAGAAGAGGCTTAGCACTTCAGCACTCATTACCCCCACATAGGCCCCTCTAAAATATATAATTCCATCAAATATTTTGTAATTATAGACGAGTTTAAGTTGTAACTGATGTAAAGAACAAACTCAGTTTTGGATGTTGATAAAGCTAATGGAGCCTTCCTGATGAATTTTACTTCCACTATTTGTTTTTCATTGATAAGTAACCTTCTTCTGATAGACGAAGATAAGTAAACAGACTGACAAGTGACACAGTCAGTGGCAGTAAGTGACAGCTACATTGTTCCCATAGGTCATTTAGTCTAGCACACACTGTTCTCAATCAACTTGCTAAAGTAAACGTACAGTCAAATTGAACTGAAATTGTAAATGCTCCAATTTATTGGGTTCCAGTTCACCAGGTTATACAACTGTCAACAGGGAGTTGAAAATGTCTAATGTTAGTGAGGCAAGTAACAACCAGGCATCATGATAACTCCTTGTGGGGGGAAGTATGGGATGCCATTGATTCCTTGAGATTTCCCCTAACAAATATTTTTCTTTAGGTGCACAAATAAGATCATACAAAATACAAGGATGAGGGAAGAAGAGAGAAATAATAATACGAGGGATTTGTTTATGGCATTCGTCGTGAACCAATTACCTCCCAAATAAGTAAATGGTTCGATTAATTAAGGAATATAATAATGACCCGATCAATTAAGATCTGAAAAGATTTCTCTTTCTCTATTCAAATAAACATTATTTTAAATCCTTTTTTATCGGTCAATGTGCCACATGGCATCTTGGATGAGAGGTACATATCCCAACTCCGACATACATGTTGGATTGGCCTTGAGAAACACAATAAACCTATCCTAGGAACCCCGACCTCAAAATACACATAATGAATTGGTGTCACATGTCCAACCTAGATTAAATACAGTTTTAGGCCCATATATAGCCCCTCTTAAGTGGTGGAGCATGGCATAACTGTGGCTCACCTCCGAGAACACTAGCTCTCTCTATCGTATACAGGCTTCTTGATCCAACTAAAATATTTAGGTATATATCCACCCCTATTCAAATATAAGGGGTGGATTTACATTGGGGACTGAGGGGGCACCATCCCCCACAAGAACTTTCAAAGTCAATGGATTAGTGATCTCTTGCAACAGATTTTGGCAGCATTAAAAAAAATCTGCCACTATTGCCCCCACAAAATTTTTTTTCCACTCTTAGTTGTCCCCACAAAAAACAATTCTACTCTTGGTTGCCCCCACATGGGCAAAATCCGGCTCCACCCCTGAGAATACATCCGGGAAATTTTATTGTTTGTTTGGGAGTTGTTTCTGAGCTGGTTATCTCGACCAGCCTTTCACATATTTTTAAAAGTTTAACTTATAATCAACCTTTTTTTAGCATTACCACCTTCATTTCGAGTACATCAAGTGAAAATAGCCTTACTTTGGTCAGAATTTTTGGGGCATTGCAACCCTAATCCCATATATGTACAGGAAAAATAACTTTTATAGTGCTTAGTTACTTTCAAGCATTGCCACCCTCATCCACAACTCAGTTACCGGAAGAGTCAAGAAGCGGATTTATGTTGGAAGGGAGAACGTCCTCAAAAATTAGAAATTGAACTATTTATGACCGGAAGCACGAGTGGAATTCTGAAGCAGAAGCAGAAGCAGCTTGCTAGGTAGAAGAATCCTAATCTTAGAATCCATAATATTAGCCCTCAATGGTTGGCTACTGAAATTGAGAAGGAACAAGCAATACGTTCATAGAGCACGACTTCTTGTTCACTTTATACGGACGACACCAATTTATGGGGGGAGAATCTGGGATGTCATTGATTCCTCGAGATTTCCCCAACAAACAATTTTCTTCAGGTGCCCACATAAGATCATACAAAAATAAAAGACTGAGTAAAAACTATAGAAACAATGATACAAGGGATCTATCGATGGGGTTCATCGCAAATCCGACAACTACATTCGCAAGCACCAGATAGCCAATATTCCTTGGAGTCACATCACTTATTCATTATCCAAACATGGCACTAAGCTTTGCATTTTACATCCATGGCTGTTAGGCCTCTTTTCTTTTCCCCATTTCTCTCGTAGAATAAGGAAATAGAAAAAACATTAGCTTTGAAATAGGAAAATGACTCCATTAATTAAGGAATGTAATAACTATCCATTAGGGGGATTTGAAAAGATTTCTTTCTTTGTTCAGATAAACTTTATTTTAAATATTATTTTTTTCAGTAATTGTGCCACATGGCATCTTAGATGGGAGGTACGTATCCCAACTCCAGGATACGTGTTGGGCTGGCCGTGAGGCACATTGAACCAATCCTAGGATCCTGATCTTGAGATACACATAATCAATTGGTGCCATGTGTTTGACCTACATTAAATACATTTTTATGCCCATACACTTATCATACTGGTCCTTATCCATTTTGACTTCAGTAACTAGAGATATGGTAATTGAGGTCACAAAACCAACTAGGATCATCTTGTCGGAGCATCTCCTTCCGTCTCATTTAACATGTTCTAGCTGTAACTACCATCCACCACATAGAGAAACGAAGGAATGTTTCTTTTCCTTTTTTTCATTTAAAAATTAAAATTGCAAAATTATAACTCCTAGGTTGTATGCTATACATGGTTGCATATGGGTTGATGTAAACAAAGGTCTCTCCATGCTTAGAATCAAAGGGTCTTCTATAGATGGTCCAGATTCACCAAATAAGGATTCCACAAGGCCAAAAAAGACAAGAAGAAAGGAAAATAACTTAACAATGTAACAAATACGGAGTGAGAACCAACAAAAACTCTTTCCATAACTAAAAACCGAAAATTGTAGAAGACAACTATCAAATGCACATTCATAGAAGCTCTTTGTTTTGTTAGAGTAAGTAAGCGAATTACCTTCCTTCCATCACTCAACTTTTGTCTTACTATTTGCGCTAGTGTCGGCTGTAAAACAGAAAACAAAAGATGTAAATCTTCACCCAATCTTAAAAATCGATACAATTTAATTAACAAAAAACATGGTAACATACCTTTACTGGCTGAAAGAACTCATCAACTACATTCTGTGCTCTCAAATCCTCTGAAGATGAACAAGCTCCAGAAGAGCCCGTAACAGAAGCATTTAAAGGAGGATTGACAGCCGAACTACTAGGTGTCGTTGCCCGCCGTTTGGGTTGTCTTCTTTGTTGAGTGGTGGGCGTTCTCAATAACCTCCAAGTCAACGTTATTGCAACAGCAAGACCCACAATTGTCCCAACCGAGCGAGAATTCTGATTAGATTACCAAACTAGTGAGAACTGAGAAATACTCAATTATCACTGATTCTCTATCTATCAATCATGCAATCTTTCTAAACAAACGAACAATTGTACAGTTAAACCGAAATCAAAATCGTTTTAAACTAAAATTTAAAAAAAAAAAAAAAAAAAAAAAATCAGTTAAATTCAAGGAAAATCCGCATATCGATGTCCCTAACAAATCAAAATATGATCATCAAAGAATCGAGTAAATTCAGGCCCAAAACCTCTCAGATCTATAACAAAAGCTATAAAAATTGGAAATTGGAATTAAACACAAGGGAAGCAGAGAAGAACCAGGTTATCAGGGGAGATCGAGAAGAGATTTGAAATCTTGATGGTGAGAGAAGTGCCAATTCTCTTGAGAAGCTGAAGCAGATCCTCTTTCGAAGAGTAAGCCATTGTGGAATCTCTCAAGCTTTCAAGAATTCTTCCTCTTTTGTTCTCAGAGAAACCCTAAAAGCTAAAAACACTCGAATAGGCTGTAAATTTTCTTTTTTATGTTCTTGAATTGGAGAAATGAAACTCTAGCACAGAATATTTGTCAGAATTCAGGAGAGAAATGTCAATCTCTGACTACTTATAAAATTAGTACTGCCTCGTCTTTACAGTTGTAGCAGACATTAATTTATTATTTAGAGATGCCTCTTCACATTTTTTCTATTATTTGAGATACACCCCCATGTGGTTTAAAACTGATGATATACCTGTCCACCTAAGTCTTCTTTATGAGACTAATATAAAAACACCTTAATGCCCCTCATCTTGAACTTCTGGGACAACTTGGGATTCTTGATTTCTTGCCCAAACCAATCAACTTTAACCTCTTAAAGACAATTTTTTTATTCTTATCCTTGACCTTAAAATTCTATCTCCTTCAGCCTCTAAATCTCAGTAACAAGAGGATTTTGCGAAAGTAGAAGAAGATGGAATTTTGGATAAAAAATTGAAGAGTTTTTTGCATGACTTTGAAGATGAGGTTGGATAAGTTAAAAGTTATTTTGGTAATTGCCCCCACTCCCATCTTGCTCAAGTTTTTAGGTTTATATAATTTTTCTATTTGATTGATATTTGGCAGTTGCCCCACCACCATTGATGACGTTGCTCATTTACTTAGGTCTTCTATCATAAACTAATGACAAGTGATCTAACCACCCCTTTTTTTTTTTTTTTTTAATTTCTAGCAAAAATTATTGAATTTTCTCCTCAAATTCATGTTTTTCAACCTTATAAGGCAGCTATAGTTTGCACCCTCTACAAGAAAATCCTGCTCCACCCCAATCATTATCACCAAATTCAATAAATTATATTTTAAAAAAAATGTGATTAAACTATGACATTTTTTTCCTTTACCAGTCTAATAGAGATTTTTGATTGGTATGTTGGGGTGGGGGGTATAAACAAGAGTAATTACATGATAGATCTTCAAGCAAAATTAAAGACACGTATTTAGAAATAAATCTATCATCAAACACCACGTGGAAATCTTGAGGATTGATGCTCTTGTTGTTGCTAGCTAGAAAATCAATGGTGCATGTGATTAATTGCTTCTCTCAAACAGAAAATTGGCGTATTAATCTAACCGCATTTCACAGTAAAAATGAAAAATGAGTCTATTATGTTTTTTTAATCGAAATAAAACCTAATTCTCCATCTCTTGCCCCTCTCCCTCTCTTGATTTTTCTTCTTAGTTTTCCTTTTTTCTTACTCACGTGCATTTTGTTTTTTCAAAGTTGAATTCATGATTGTAATCAATTTTATATTTTAAACAATATAAACCTTGAATGTATATTGTGAAGCTTTTGTTACTTTTCATGGTTATATGGATTTCATCAATATAGGATTTCTTGATTTATTATTATAGTTTTATTGGGATTTGATGATATAAAATGAGAACACCACTAAGTAAGAACAATTACACAGTCCTCGACAGTATGAGTTTTTCTTGAACTTTTTAAATTTAGTAAGAAATTTTTCCCTTACCAATTTATTACAGAACCCCAACTTGGTGACCATGCCTAGAAGCTAAAATATGATAAACTTGACCTAATTATTCTAACACTTGGGCCACCTTATTTTTGTTTTAGAGAAAAATATGGTTCTTGATAAAACTTGCCGTATATTAAATGCAATACGCATAAGTTCCAAACACCTTATAATAGTATGGAGGGTAAATTATCATTTTGTGAGCTGAAAATGAATTATTTGCGATTCCGGCTTACTGTTCATTTTGATTACCAAAACTTGAATGATCAAGTTTTCATTAAAAATAATTCAGAATATTAACGAATTCAGCGATTTTAAAGTTCCTATTTTGGTGGTTTAAAGTGACAATTTTGCAGGTTTATTGCAAAATAGTCACTTTAAAAACTTCCAAATTCATTATCGTTATCGTAAATATCCCTAGTATGGATTACACTGAAAGAAAACAAAAGAAAAAAAATAGAGAAAACAACTCCAAATGATGTATGCGGGCCATAGAAAGGGAGACGAATAGCAAAACATAGAAATGGTGAATTCATGTCCATTGCATCATGTTTCTGACATACCTTATACATAGAAAATTAAAAGGAAACGGAAAGCAAAATAATAAGAAAAAAAATAAAAACAAAAACAAAAAAAGGAAAAAGAGAAGAACCCCATTGTTTGGTTTTTCAATCTATGGTGGAGATGACATCTCATGCGCCTTCAAGCTTTCACACCTACTTATTATTCTTCTTGTTTTACTTCTTTATCCTTAGTACCCTCAGATTGGTCAGGTGAAGGGGCATCAATTCTCTTAACTTCAACATCTTCAATGGCTTCTTCATTGTGGAAAGATGATCCAATAGCCTTAACTTTGAGAACTTTGAGCTCATCAGGTTCAACATCATCTGTCTTGTACTTATACCATGAGGCCCAGAAGAGATAGTTTGCAAAGTTAATACAACTAAGGATAGCCAAGAACCAATAAAAGAGGTTCAATTTATTCTTGTTCAAGTCATCCTCGGACAACCATCCTGTTTTACTTTCAGTAACCTTTTTGGTTATAGAGTTTATGATCTCAACAAAAACACCGCTTAGGAAATAACCGATCGAAAGCGATAACCATGTGAGAGAAGTAGAAAGTGATCTCATCCCTGATGGAGCTTCTTTGTAGAAAAATTCCAATAGTCCCACAAGAGTGAACATGTCAGCAATTCCAAAAATGGCATATTGGAAAGACAACCAGAAGAGACTAATGGGATTATTTCGGTCCTTGATAGCTTGGTTCCTTCTCTTCACTTCGACAATTCCTGCTATACCCATGGATATAGCTGAGAGAACTAGACCGACACCGACCCGTTGAAGTTGAGTTATGCCTGACGGGTGATGAGTGATCTTTCGCATGAAAGGGATGAAAAGAAACTCATAGATGGGTACGAGAACGGACATGAATAATAGTGGGATTACTGGGATTGATGCTGCAGGTACCGGGAATGAACCGAGGTCAAGATTCATGACATTCCCTTGTGCTACTGAGAATGTCTGCAATTGTGCTAAGCAAGTGTTCATTAGGATTGTACTGGCTAGGATGGGTAACATTCTTGTTAGGATCTTAACTTCTTCTACTTGGGTTACTGTGCAAACTTTCCATGGCTCTGGAGTTGAATCTTGGCAAAGAATAGCAGCTTTGTCTAATATCCTGTTTCAACAAATGATCTTGTTAAGAATTTCGCCGGCATATCCAAATTTAAGTTTCTATGACTGCTCTTAATTTTCTTTATAAACTCTAGGAGGGTCCATTGTAAAATAGTCGAGAGAATAGATCAAATTCTATAATGCATTGTATCGTAGAATACAATGCATCACATTCTAATACACCATAGTGTACCATAAAACACCCTAATGTATTATATTTACAATATTGTGTATCCTAGTACAATAACTTATTCCAATGCATCACATTCAAATACTCTAATAATATCAACTGTCATGGTCCTAAGCTCTCATCTAGTGCCTATGCTTCGCTCGAGTTAATCTCCTTTGAAACCACCTAAACTCATGAGAGTGAGTTGTGTAAGAGAAGTTTCTTCCTAATCTACTATTCTTTTGGGCATCTCTTGAGTGTGAATAGTTAGCTATGGAAATTCCCGAGACACTTGAGTAGGACTGACTTAAACATTTGGACTACACAACCAAATAGTAGGGGCCCAACTTAGATCCACCTAAGCAATAAATGAAAAATGTATTTATGTAACCCCAAAGGGTTGGCGAGGTGGCCAAGACCACACCTCAGGAAGTGAGATCGATCTTGAGTTTGAATTTCCCTTAAGGGACACCCTGAGGGATTTATCCCAGAAATTACTTGGTACATGTGAGTAGAGGGAACTGTACATGCCTGAGGACTAATTCAGTGCTAAACAGGCCTGGACACCTCGGTTACCAAAAAAAAAAATAATGTGAATGAGAGCAGATGATAATATAGTTCAGATGGCTAGTAAGCATCACCTAAATTGGTTGGTATGTGGAATTTTTTCTTCTTCAAGAGATGTCTCTTTATCATTTCTCTCATGAAGTTCATCAGAGCTCTCTGGGAGTGACGAACTTCGATTTCGAAAAGCGACCACTACAACCTGCACAACAACCCCAAAATCAATATTTATGTACATGTGTGTGTGTGTGTGTGTGTGTATGCTTGTGAGAGAGAGAGAGAGACCTGTGCAATGCTTATGAGGGGACTATTTCCTAGTGGTTGGACACGGTAGAAAGGCTTTCCAATGGCTAGAACAACGAACCCTAAAAAGGCAGACATCATACAAATGAAGAATCCCAAGTCCCAACCTTTATGCATGTTAATGTATGCTATGAAGGTGACACCAAATGTAGCTCCAACTATGACACTTAGCAACAACCAATTGAAGAAGCTTGAAAGTGATTTCTTCTCTTTTGGATCCTTTTGATTGAATTGGTCAGCACCTAATGCAGGAAGAGCCCCCCTAACTGCACCTGCTCCCAATGCTAATAAACATAGGGATGTGTAGAACATAACAGCTTGACCACCTTTGATACAAGGTGGCTTACTACACTTCTCAGGCTGTAACTTAGGAAAATGAGCTTGGATTGTGATCATCAACAAACCCTGCAAATTAAAAAAAAAAAAAAAATTAATTATTTACATTTAAGCCCTTTACTGACCTTAAGCCTATTATCTATGAATGATGATGGGATCACATATCTGCACATCTGATCAGAGTTGCACAACAAAGATAGAAACTTTATGATTGGGAGCTGTATTTGGGGTCAAGTTGACTCAATGGCTGAGTTGAATCATTGAGTTATAAGTAATGAAAAGGGTAATTTACTAATTCATGGGTTAGAAATCTTGAAAATATCTTTAAATAATTACCAAACCATCTTTTTTACTCATAAATTTTTTTTTTTTTTAAACGATAATTTTTAGGGTGATTTAGAACTAGGTCCCACGTTTTGGTGGATATTTGAGATACATTCCTATGTTTCAAACTTAAGACATGATGCCTAGACCTCGATTTTCTCTTATTGACTAATGAAAATACCAGAAACACCCTCATCTTCAACCTTTACCTTCAGCAAAAACACTTGGTTTTTCTTTCCAGATATCAATCATGCATCTTCAACCATGTTTCAACCAATAAGCATTTTGATCATTTTATATATATAACTTACTTATCAAAATCTCTTTTCTACGGACTTTATAAATAGTTTTGAATGTGTGATGGCTTAGTAAATAAGATGATTCGACAACATGATTTAATAGCTTTGCCCAATTAAATTCCCTAACCTATCGTTCCACACAAATCTCTCATTGAATGTACCAAAAAAAATATATAATTTTTTATACGATTTGATAAGATTTGAGGTGTGAAGTGTTATCTCAAGGAAAAAAAATCTATGGTTTTGCACACATCTCATGTCAATTGAGTGTATTTGAATGCCTGTGTTTTTTTTTTTTTTTTTTTTTTTTTCTGAGCCAGTTTAGTATTATTCATCTTATTAATACAAGATGCCGGAACATATATTACATCATCGTCCATGTTTTCAAATTAAGTTTTACTAGAAGTTGGCATGTGCAAACACACATGTATCAAAAGGGCTAATCTGTAATTTAAAATATTTTTAAAAGGTTTTTGAATAGTACGTAGTAAAAATGATATTTTTTTGGTAATTTTAAAAACTAACCAGCTTGATTCTAATGTTGTGGGCTGACAATTTTCTTGATTTTAATCAAATGTCCCTAATTATATTAAATTTAAATATAAATGTGGGTGGCATTTATGAGAATTAAAATTTGGTGTCTAACCACTTCTACTCCACCTTCTCTCATTATAATACTTAATATATACTTATCGGTAAGTTGTAATTTATTAGGACTCACTCTTTAGACATCACATTTTTGAAATAAGCAATAATTTTTTAAAAAGAGCAGGAATTTAGACATTGATTTTGAAAAAGTTGATGTTTAAAAACCATCTTTTAAGGTCATTTTTTCGTTTGAAGAATAGACATCACTCTTATAGACATCATTAAATAATGATGTTTAAAGTCATTTTTCTAGTAGTTAGTAGTCTTTGGGTGATGATACCAAAGATTTGGATTCAAATCCTGCCACCACCGAGTTACAAAACTCACTGAAAATGGGTTTATTAATCAAAAAAAGAAAGGAAAAAAAAAAAGCATACTATGTCGTATAATAAAAAAAGATATTTTTTATGATGGGTTTTGAACCTAAGTCTATGATATCATCACCCAAAGAGTTAACCAACTAATAAGCTAGTTGGTACTTACATATTAGAAAAGAGTTTGATTTGAGAATCAACGAATTCCAAATCCAATTGGTCAAATATTAACTCACCTCAAAGCAACAAGGTAAGACTTCAGTCAAAGTTGGTCCAAATCTTTTTGAGTAGAATTGATCATGGAGTTTAAATAACCAAGAATAGAATTACAAGGGATATGGGTAGTGAGTTTATTTTACCAGTAGTTCAACCAATCCGAAAAGTAGACATGTAGTCATTCTACTTAAGAAAGTGTCGGAGATGAAGCCACCGATGAGTGAGAGCAAGAAAGTTGCACCCATGAGGTTGGTGAGAGTGTTTGCGGCGTGATATATATCAAAATATAACTTCATAAAATATATGACCATACTCGTCATGATAGCCACAAAACCCATGTTCTCTAGTGCCGTTAGGGCTGCATAAATAAAGACCAAAACAAGGATTAAAATGATTTGTTGGTGATCCAAAAACATAATAAGATAAGTAAGGGGGGAGATTCTATTGGCACACTAACTTCTACTTATTACAAACCAATTCTTTTCAAATTGAATTATTGCTCATAAAGCTATAAGAAAATTTTGGCATGTCTATAAAAACTATCTAATAAATAAGAGTTGTGATGAACCTGGTTTGTATGCGGTTGACATGGCAAGGGCATAGAACCATCGATATTTTTCTTCGGGATACACAAGGAAAAAAGATCTACTGTTATGTACCCTTGGCACATCAGCCACGTACCGACCGTGTATGATTTAGTGTGTGCATCCATCATTATCCAATAAATAATTATATGATAAAGTAATATAAGGATTTGTTTTAATTTACCGAAAATGAATGTGGCAGCTCTGAATCCTCCTTGGTTTGGTTTCCATTGGAGTGGGATCTTGGGAGCTTCCTTGTCCTCCTATTTGTGCAACAAAATAAGTGTCTTTGAATCCATGGCTTATGGAGAGAAAGAGAGAGAGAGAGAGAGAGAGAGACTTACCATTGATTCTTGAGAGGATGGAGAGTAGTTAGAGAAATGAGTATGAAGATGATGGGCTTGAAGATATAATTGATGAGGCCTTGTATATGTCGCTCATTCCCTTAGATTCAACGCCTCTCTCTCTCTCTATCTCTTACTCACACACAAATTCACATCAATTGAAAATAGTGTTGGACTTATATGGTTTGACATCGAAAGAAAGTGATGTTTTGGCAATGAGAATAACCATTTTAAACTTTAAAACTTACATATTGGAATGTACTTGTCTTAAAATTACGTTTATAGCAAAGCGTTAACGTCTACTAGGATAGAAGTTAAAAAAACACTTGTTTTCTAGAAATTTGCATTTCTATGAGGCTTTGTATTTCCTAGAGATTTACATTTTTCAGTCTCAATTTCAAACGGCCTTTGAAACTCTCCATCAAACATATATGGAAAACTATATTTTAGAAAAATTATAGTAATCCCTAGAAGGTCTTTATGGATATCTAGAAGATCTGTGTTTTTCCTCTTATATCAACTGAGAATTGAGTATAAAAAAAGTCTATTTTGGAAAACACTAGCCTCAATCCACGGTTGAGGATCTCCATCAAACACTGTTTAGACAAGAGGAGCAACACAGATTTCCTATAGATCATTCTTGACTCCTAGGGATTAGTACAATTCTTTTTTGGAAATCCCTAGCATCTCAACTGTCTGTTTGAGGCTCTCCAACTAAAAATTCTAATGTATAGCAAGTCGACAATCAAAATTAAAATATGATTAATGCTGGAGTGACTTCAGCGGGGGATACACGATGGATATCTTGACGTGTTGGCACGCGCATGTCTGTAGATGCTACAGGTATGCACGAGCCACCATGTCAAGATGTCCTTGTGTGTCCTTCGATGAGGTCACTCCAACAAGACTCTTAGAATATATATAAAAAAGAGTTTATAGCACACCAAATTTTTACTAATTATGTACCAAATTATATGTAGATAATCATTTGATTTCATAGGATTGGTGTGTTGTAACTAAAAGTTGGTGTACCAATAGAATCTCTCAAAAAATCCAAAAAAAGAATATTTTTGGATTCTGCACATAACTTAAAGAGTTAAATTTGCTTAAATTGACGGATAAAGCAAGGCTCCCCACATAACTGAAGTCATGTGCGCAATGTTTTTTTTTCCTTTTTTCTTCCTTTTTATATGTTATGTAAGCAAAGTTCTTCTCCTACCTGGCTTTTGTCTCTCTTTGATATGAGACAGGGACTCTTGTATAACTGTTGCTGTTCTTTTTTGTTCCTTCTGCTGCCCTTTTAATATTAAGTTCTTTGAGATTCTCACCTTTAAGATATAATATCTATATAATACTTTGGATCAATAATTTCTAAGGCATTTTATTAAAATGATGGGAGATCGAAAATGCCAAAATTATACTCTTCATTTTAAAGGTCCTTAGATTATTCATTTGGGTTTATGAATTCTGTATGTTAACCATGCAAATTTCGGGATGCCATCAATTCCTCATTTTTTTTATTATTATTATCAAACGTCCTTTTCCTTTGATACACACAACAATACCTACACATATTTAATATAAATAGAAGAAGGAAAGAAGACACCAAAACACCAATCATTTATTGGCTGGATTCATCGTAAGGTTGACAACCATGGCCCAAGGCTTGGGAGAATTATTCCACTATTATTCCATGGCCATATCACTTTTCAATTTTCCCAAATATGGTTGTGAGTCGTGATAATCTGACTACTCCACATGGCATACTCAATCGACTCCCTTGACGTGATAAGTTTGGGAATCATAGATTTGGACGCCTCAGGATACATGGATCCCTTAGGATACATATTTTATGGGAAATTGCAGTTGTGTATCCCAAGGCATATAGATCTACAGTTCCTGAACTTGTCATGTCATAGGAGTCCATTGAGTATGCCATGTGGGGTAGTCAGATTATCACGATTCATATGGCCATTTTCCTCTCCTCTCCTTTAGCTAAAATCATGCTTCCTAAATAGGTATTAAATAAAGGAAAATTGCTTAAGGATCATGACGGAGGGATTTTATTCTAAATAGTCCTTGAATTTTGGGTGATGGTTTGATAGTCCATTTAGCAAACTTTTTATTTCTTATTGGTCCTTCATTATTGTCGAGCTTACCACTTTTTTATTTATTATTGACATCACCACGTGTTATTGTCGAGCTCACTACTTTTTATTGTCGAGTTCGACATTTCTTATTGTTGAACTTAGCAAATTTAAAAAATTGTTGAACTCGACAATAAAAATTGGTGAGCTTGATGTTGGTAAAACTCACTCACTTTCATTGTTTGTGTTTTTCTGACTAAAATACATGGAAAGATCGACAAAAAACTTGACATAATGACTTATGCAGATGAGTTCACATCAAAAGAACCATCCTTGATCAAATTTCTTTCAAAAAACGAAGTCAAAAAATAGTATTTTTACATACATCTTCAAAATGCTTGAAAATAGTTTTTTCTTCCTTCTCGAATCCTTAAGGTAGGAATGGAATCTCCAAAACACGAGTGGGATGTCGGAAATTTAGTTTTTTTTTTTTTTTTTTTTTAATAAAAATAGTGAATGCTAATAGTTAAGGCACATTTGACATTCTAATCAGGTGAGATTTTGGGAGTAAGGTTCAGGGTGTTAGGAAGTTGTGGTACAGGACACACAATTATAATTGAAGTAGAAAAAAAAATTGAAAAATGATGAACACCAAAATTTAACGTGAAAAAACCTCCTGAAATTGGAGTGAAAATCACAAGTAAACTGTAGAAGGATTTCACTATTGCAAAAGAATTATAATAATTTCTCTCTAAAATAAGGAGAGCACAATTGATAATACTTTCTCTCTTATAATGGGAGAAAATGCACTCTGTCTTTAACAAAGATGGAATACAACATAAGGATGAGATTATCTTTGAAGAAGAGAAGACATGTATAGATAGAGGGAGGAAAGTGATTTTCATGCTTATCTAGTCGTCATATTTGACTTATCTTAACTACCTTCAACTAACAAAAGTGACTTTATTATCTGACACAGGAATTGATAAAAAAATAAAAGTTTCACTAAATTGACCATTAAGAGAAGTCCTAAAACTTAAGGACTAATTAGAAAGAAATCCCTCCACCATGATCCTTTAAATAATTTTCCTGAAATACAAGAGCCAAAATACATGGGATGTTCACATAACTTTAGACATTTTTTCCTTAAGATACATAAGGAAAAAAAATCTACGGTTCTATGCGCATTCCACATTAGTTGAGTGCGTTTGAGTATTTTTTTTAGTCAATTTAATATTATTCCAAAAACAATTTAATCCCATAAAATTGGCAAGTAATCCCATAAGATGGAATTCTAACTACAAAATAATTAATTACTTAAAGATGGTAACTTATTAATTATCTTCTTTATCATTACAATGAAAGAAGCCGGAGTAGAATTGGTTCTACACCAAAATTCAGATTTCAAAAATGCCCCTATCTTAACTTATAAACTTACAATAATCAAGGTCATTTTAGTTAAAAATCAAGAAAATTGCAATCTAAAATCACGTTAGTTAAATTTTAAAATTGCAAAATTATCCTTTTATGTAACCTTCAAAATCACCCCTTAATTAATATTTTAAATCATAAATGAACCCCTTCAGAGACATGAGCGTGCCACCTTCTAGTAGGATTCATTTCTCTACTCTACGTGGAATGTTGTCTTATCAATTAATATGGGGTTTTGTCAACATGTGTCTGAAGAACACACATTAAAGTACATTAAATAAACCTTGACAATTGATTTTTATATCGAAAATTCCCTCAATTTCTTTTTAACTGATAAATTAGCTTTGGGATACATGTCAAATGTCATGGATTATCAGTCTTCACTGCCTCCATTTAGGCCCTACTTGTTACACAGCAAATCATTGCAAGTATTTTGCAATGTGATGGTTTGCAATGAATGATTTACTATTGCTTGGTAACCATTGGGAAATCTTTTGTGAATCATTTTTTGTGATTGCTTGATCTTTACAATACAAATTTTCATTATGATTTTGTAAATGATTTGAAGTACTTTTTGTGCCGCAAATTGTTTGCTGAAATTTCTTATGAATTTAGGTGATCCATGCAAATTTTTTTGCAATGCAAATCATTTGCATTATATAACCAAGCACCAGTAAAATTGATTTCAGAAAATTATTTGCATTTACAAATAATTTGCAGCATACCAAACAGGGCCTTACTTACATTTTACAAATTAAATAGTTAAAGCAGCCAAATCCAACCCTCTTAATCACAAGATAACTTTTTTCCAAAAGCAGAGGATTCTCTGTTTTCACCATTTTCATAAAAAAAAGATCTATGGTTCTTTGCACATGCTACATCAGCGTGTGAATTTCGAGTGGCTTTATTTGAGTCAGTTTATCATGACACTTTATAATTACTCTTTTCATACCATTCTGTACTTAATTTTTACAAATTGCATAACTATAAAAATTACATTAACATTGTGATGTTGATTGACAGATTCGTTCTAAGGATACATGAGGTGTGATGATCAAGCTTCAATCAATAAGGAAATGGAGCTTTCAAGATCAATTAACTAGTTTAAAATGCGGTAATATTGAATCTAAAAGACTATAATCCAAGCGAAAAAAGCAGTACTCGATCCCCTTGAATAAGCATTAAAATTCTTCTTAATTATAGAATTATAGAATATTGAGAATACATTAGTAATAAAAAATTCTGAATACAGAAGAACATTTAGTTTCATTATTTTATGCCCATTAGAAATAATTAAATGAAAAAACTTCTCATACATACTGACAAACACATACTACCCATCACCAGTGAATTACAAGCTCTTCTCCAAAGTTCCTATGTGATCAAAAGTTCTAAAAGGTTGCAAAACTCCTAGGCCTCCTTCTTCTCCTCTCTTTCTTCTTCTTTTCCTTCATCAATTCGATCCTCGTTTTTGTCCGAAATTGCAGTTTCTTCGATGGAATTTTCTTTCTTTTGATCACTACTGCTTACTTGTAGAACCTCTTCATGGTTGATGAGTTGAACTTCTTTCTTATACTTATACCAATTAGCCCAAAAAAGATAATTGGCAAAGTTAAGCACACTGAGTATAGCCAAGAACCAATAAAAGAGGTCGACATGGTTCTTGTTCATGTCACGCCCTTCGAGCCATCCTCTTTTACTTTTGGTTGCCTTACTAGTCACCAAGTTAATGAGCTCGACGAAAACCGAGCTCAAGAAATAGCCAATCGACAGTGAAAGCCATGAGAAAGAAGTTGAAAGAGATCTCATGCCGGCAGGAGCTTCACTATAAAAGAACTCCATTAACCCAACCAAAGTAAACATGTCAGCTACACCGAAAATCGCATAATGTATCGAGAGCCAAAAGAGACTGATTTTGTATCCATGGTGTAGTAACTCATTCCTCCTCTTCACTTCTATAATTCCTGCAATACCCATAGATATAGCCGATAGAACAAGTCCGACACCAACTCTTTGGAGGTGAGTAATGCCACTTGGGTGACCAGTGATCTTTCTTAGGATGGGAACAAAGAAAAATTCATAAATGGGTATAAGAATGGACATGAAAACAAGCGGAATCACAGGAATTGAGGCTGACGGAACCTTGAATGAACCAATATAAGTATTCATGATGGTTCCTTGTTGGATTGAGAAAGTTTGCAATTGAGCCAAGCATGTGTTCATGAGGATAGTGCTGAGAAGAATGGGCATCATCCTTGTTAAGATCTTTACTTCCTCTACTTGGGTCACTGTGCATACTCTCCATTTTTCAGGTTTGAAACCGTTGGGAAGAATTGCTGCTTTGTCTAGTAACCTGTTCAAGAAGATTATATAAGTTGATTAATTTGAAAAGAAAATGTAAAGAAGTTTAATTAATTGGACACATAAGAGGGCATGGCCTGCAGAACTAAATGGCTAAATGCAAAGCATTACAATTATAAATTAAGCGTGCTTTTAAGTATCTAATCAAAGCATTGACAATATTTGTGTTTTAATATTGAAGAAAAATGTTCTAATAGGGATGAGAAAACTCCACCTGAACTGGTTGGTATGCGAGATACTTTCTTCATCCAAAGCAGATTCCTGATCATGAATCTCATATAATGCATCTGAGTTTTCGGGTAGCTGTTCCTTTCTGTTTTTAACCATGACCACAATAACCTGTAAAACCATCCCAAGTGAGCGTGTTTTCGACTCCAAAGAGACATAACTTAACTTTCCACACAATTAACACCTAAGTGCTTTTGGTGTATTAATTGGGTAATATAATTTAACATCAGACCAAGCACCAAATATTGAGTTCAAAATGTTAAGGTCGCTGTAGGGTGGGCATTAAAGGCATTTTGACAAAAGTCAATTTGATGTTTCACATAACCAATCACAGGATGTCATGTGTATTGAAGGCATCCCTAATGTGTTTTTCTTTTTGGGTAAATTAGGGATGTGTTCAATACACATGATGTCTAGCTATTGGTTATGTGAAACATCCAATTTGATTTTTATATGAACAAAAAATTTCTCAAAACCCACCATAGAAGTTTGGAAAAAAGGCCTACTTGGGGGGCCAAGTGAAGGGTACTAGAGTAAAAACCCCCCCACAGAGTAGGCCACCTTGAATGACAGTTGTGGAACATGGTGGTGTGTTACCATCCCAAAGAATGTGTGTGTGTGTGTGTGTGTGTGTGTGAGAGAGAGAGAGAGAGACCTGTAAAACCCTTGACAATGCACTATCTCCAGGGATCCGAACACGATAAAATGGCTTTCCTAAAGCAATGGCAATAAGACCGAGGAAGGCACAGATCATAGAGATGATGAAACCCTGATACCAACCCTTGTTGGTGCTTACCCATACAACAATTGTAACTCCAATTGTTGCTCCAATAGTTATACTTAGCAAAAACCAATTGAAGAAACTCGCTATGTACTTGCGTTCCTTTGGATCCTTATGATCAAATTGATCAGCACCTAAAGCTGGAACTGACCCTCTTATTCCACCTGCTCCCAATCCTAACAAGCAAATTGAGCCATAAAACATCAGAGCTTTGACACCTTTCACACAACTTGAATCCAAACATGGTTCTGGTTGTAGTTGCTCGTAACGAGCTTGAACGATTAGCACTAAGTATCCCTGAAAGTTCAACATAAATACTGAGAGTTCCAATAAATCATGAAATTATGTCTTTGATTTACCCAAAGCATCTATTCTACATTCTTGATTAGAGTTGTGCTGGAATAACATTAAAATTGACATCGATAGTCGCATTGCTGATTTTGAGTTGCACACACAGCCATAGATGCTTTTCATCGAGATACTTGACGAAACGCATCTATGGTTCCATACATACATCCACGTCAACAATGTGAGAATTGATGTCAATTTTGATATTACTTCAGCATTTTCCTTTTGATTATCCACACAGAGAACACAAGGGGGTAAATCTAATCTTTCATTTTGTAGGAGGGTAAACCTAATATCACCAATTTTGTAGATGGGTTCCACTAAATTACCCATAAAACCATTTTTTTATGTCACAACAATAATGTTTTATAGGTATTTATGGAAGATGCATGGTTTGGAGCTTGCCAATGTCTTAATAATGTCTCGGGCATTAGCATTCCCCATGTATATTAATGAAATTTGAAATACAAAAATCACCATTGTGATTCCCCATTTGGGTATAAGTATATGTTATGTTCATGATGTACAATACATGTAGTATATCTTTGGTGATCAATCATGGACTAAATTCAAGATATCCATTACAATACATTCTAATGCTTCTGTATTGATTATGCCCCCTTTTGTTTGGCACTATTAACAAGTGCCAATAACTAGGAATCACTCCCTATTTTCTAATTTAGTTTAAGAAAGGTGTAAGTGAATATTAACAGCTAAAGGGTACTTGAAGATTTACCAGCAATTCAAGTCCTCCAAAGATTAGACAAGTATTGAGCCGATTCATGTATGTATCCGAGATGAACCCTCCGACTAGCGTAAGCATGAAAGTGGTACCCAAGAAATTTGTCGTGGTGGTTGCAGAGCCCGAAAGATCGAAATGCATGACATATAGGAAATACAAAACCAGACTAGCCATGTTGGCAACAAAGCCGATGTTATCAAGCCCCATCATAACTGAGATATTAAATTACCAGAATTCTAACATTTAGAACACATTGGTGAAACTAATTAGATATGAATAATAATCAAGTAGAACCAGATTTTCTAGCTTTAATAGGTTGGATACTTACTAAAGATGAATATGGTGGCTTTAAATCCACCTTGTTGTAATTTCTTCATAGGCTGAAGACCTGTATTACATTTATCAGCAGCTTCATTGCTTTCTCCCTAAACAAAAAAGAAATGAAATCAAAGAGATAGTGAGAAGACCATGGTCCATAATCTCCAGGCCCAAACCAGGCTCATGAAATAATGAAGGAATCCAATTAGGTCCAATTATAAATGTTTAAAAGAAATATATATTAATTGTTTAACAATATCTTCATATCTTCTCATGTATTGATGCTAAGGTAGTTAGGACCCACCATTAAATGGGCCTTATCTAAGAGTTTTTCTGGGCCAGCCAATAGTCAGCATTACAGGAGATTAGCTTAGAATCAGTTCCAATCATGGTTTTTAAACTCGGTTTCTTGTCTCGTCTCATCCAGGCCTGGTACCGAGTCGTCTCGGATGAGTTTTCCGATATGTCTTTCAAAAAATAAAAAAATTGAATATGAGGTATTAAATCTTAGTCAAAAAAGTGACTTGTCAGTTGTTCTCATTCAGCTTTGATACCGAGTTAACTTGGGCAATACGTCTCGGTCTCAGACGAGTTTTAAAATCATAGTTCCAATGACCTATGTTAAAGACATCATATCACGACCATTTAAGTAAAATATCCAACAGACGGATAAGTTTTCCCGAGAAGGCAAGGTGTGTTTTGTTAAGGTACACAGTTCATGATCGCTGGATATCATATTTACATGGTCAGAATCATGTATTTTTCCACGACATATTTTTCATAATCGAATGTTTTCCTGTGTTGATGGCACGTGTGAAACTATCAAATTGAAATTCATGCCTTAGGCATAAAAATCATTTGCCTACAGCCCTATATGCCTATTGACTCAGACACTAGATTTCTCCCCATTTGAATGCAATTAACACACACACACACACACACGCACACAGAGGGAGAGAAATTCTGGTTATTGAGACCAAGATTACCATGGCTGATCAGCTGCTTGCAGAGTAAGAGAGAGAGAGATGAGCACCCTTTTAACTGGTAAAGGACGAGGAGCCACTAAGAATATATATACTAATTAATGAATCATAAAAGATGTTTTTCTTTAATTAAAAAATACACTAAGGCTGCAGTGACAACCGGGGACACATGGGTGACACAAATGACATGGTGGCGCAAACATTATTGTAGATGCTTTTTACTTGTATCTTGCGGAAAAGCATCTACAGCTATGTGTGTGCCACCATGTCATTGTGTCACCCCTGTATCACCCTTTGAGTCACCCCAGCACAACTCCTTAAAATAACAACCTATAAAAAGTGCTTCGAATATAACGCTACTTAATAATAATCTTTGATTGGTTTGTGAACATTGAAACATAGGTTTATTGAATCCATGGTTTTAAAATCAGTCAATCTGAGTCGACTCTTTTAAGTCAGAAATCAGAATTGAAGTGAAGGCCACTAGATCACTTTTTCCCTATAGATCAGTAATCTCATTTAACTCATGTGAAAGCTGAAAAGATGGAATTGTAAAAGGACAAGTTAACAAAGCTTGCAATAAAATGATCTTTTTTAGCAGGATAATATACATTCCAAACTATTTACAATTTTTTTCAAATCGTGATTTTGTTAAATAAGTTGTTTCTTTGAACAGCCAAATGACTCTAGGGTGAAAATTCAAATTTGCCTCCACAGTAATTAGTAATGCTGTAAGTGTATTTACCATTTAAGTTATTTTAGTGTAAAAGCATAAGTGATCTAGAAATGGGTCCCCACGTTTTGGTGAATATTGGAGATACATCTCTACGTTACCAAATTGATGATATAATTCAGTTAATCTTGATTTTTTCTTATTGACTTAAAATGAGCTAAACACCTTCATCTTCAATTATAATCAACAACTCCTAATTTTTCTTCCCTTAAACGGAAAAACATTGATTTTTTTCTTTTTTTTGTAACCAAACCAATCATCTTCAATCCATGTTTTCAACATCACCTTAACCAAATCCCTTGATCATGTTTTTTCCTAACACCATGTGGCGGAAAAGCTCCTTTTGACCGATCAAGATTGATAAACTACAAAGATAAAATCAGAGAAAACAAATAACACAAAAGATTTACGTGATTCGACAAAATTGCCTACGTCCACGAGTGACAATGATATTTCTTTATTGATGAAAACTGCGAAAATACAATACAACTTTTAGGATTTCTGAACCTGGAATATATATGGTATCCTAGGTATCCTAGGGCAAAACATGCATTTTTTTATTACGAAAATGCCCCACACCCCCACCTATAAGATATCCCTAAAAAACTCAAGTTAGGGCCATAAATTGACAGACCAGTCATCACCAACTCATCTTCAATCCATTGTTAACAACAAAACCAATTGATTTTTCAACTCAAAATTCATTCATTGTTTACTTTTGCGAATGATCTTATTTACTTCTTGAAGCTTGGAGGTTTATGAAAATAAAACCATAAGGTCGAAGATATTGTAACATATTTTACACAAGCGGTTGAAGATGATTGATTTTTGGGTAGAAAAATTCAGGATTTTTGACTTAAGGAAGGTTAAATATCAAAGATATTTATAAAAAATATATATATAGTTTATTTAAATAGCTAACACCCAATTGATTTTTCAAAGCATCTATAATTCAGATCAATTATCAAAATTAATTATTTTTAAGTATGCTCATATAATTTTCAATTGATGTTGAAATCGATCAATTTGAACCAATTCAAGGTTTTGACTCTCTGAATCAGATCTATCGTGTCAAGTTGGACTCAGTGTGTATCGATCCGATCCCAAAATCCGATTCCAAAAACCATGATTATACTAAGTAGTATAAAACGGCTAACCGACCGGCCTTAAATGGAATCAAAAACAAAATCTAACACCAACCAACTTCAACTGATAATAACAATATCGATTATAAAAATACCATCTTATTTTCTCTCTCTTTCTCTCAGCTGTAATATATATTTATGTCACTTTAACATGTAATAATACAATCAGAATCACAAACAAAATCTCCACACCAATCGACTCAACTGATAATGACAATATATCTTTTATAATAATCTTGCATTGTCCCTATAACATGTTTGTCACAGCTAATAATACATTAAAAAAATGGCTAATTTGTATAATAATAGATATGTGGTGTGATGATGAGAGCCCCAATGATCAACTCTTAGTTTTAGCCTTTTGTGAATCTTAGATTCTGGCCGTTCAACATGTGTGAGGATGTTTGATGTTTACAGAGTGTTTCAATAAGGCCAAAAGCTGAATAACCAAAAATGTCAAAATCTCACTCAGTTGCTGGGGCGGATGGTTCAATGTGAATCTCCAAAATATAAATTTTATATAACTTAATATTGTGTATGAGTCAGCACCTTATCCTCCAATCACTTGTTCATCTGTCAGATGTTAATTATAATACAACATATGTCATTTTAGTCTCAAATCATATGCTTTTTTTAATTTTCAAGTAGGTGTTGTGGTTTGTGAAGCCTAATAGTACTGGTCAACAAGGAAGTATTATAGATCAAGCCATGCCTTCCAAAATAAAAATAAAAAAATTCAGAGGCATTTTTATAATTTCACTCATATTATGTAAAAGGGTCAGGATCAAGGGACATATGAAAAAACATATGTAAAAACAATGTAACATTAATAAAATTTCAAAATATAGGTTAGGATTTTCGGATTGAGCTGATTTTTTGTGAGAATGATCTCTATGATGGGAAGATCATCAGGAAAAAAAAAAAATCAGTCCAATCTGAAACTTCTAATCCCATTAAAAGTGATTTAGAATGTGGATCATCGATTTTTTGTCAATTTTTGCCAATAATTTGTAAATCACTTTTGATGAATTTAGAAGTTTTAGATTGAGCTGATTTTTTGTGAGGATAATCTTCTCATTATAGTGACTATTCTCGCAAAAAGTCAGTTCAATCCAAAACCTCTAACCCATATTTTGAAAAATCATTGTGTTTTACATATGTCCCTTGAACCGTCCCCTATGTAAAATCCTAGTTAGATTTCCTAAGGTATTTATATTTCTCGTTTTGTTGAAAGGGTATAATCTACAACTGTGAGTTTTTTTTCATAGTGGAATCGGTGTGATCTGTAAACGTACTTTAATCTAGAAAGAACCACGTAAAATCTCTATGTTTCTTTATGTGATTGCATTTTGTATTTATTTTTTTTGTTTTTTCGATTTATATTCTTGTTTTCTTAATAGTAGGGCTAACATGACTAATAAAATCAATTACCCCAGACCCCAAAGTTGTTAATGGATTGGATCATACACTATTCTTTCAACAACCTCAATTCTTTAAATCAAATAATTATTATATCTTGCATGTCTCCTAGAACATCCATTCTCTCTCCCAAAACCTTTGTTAGGCCTGTTATCCAAACCACAATCCTCTTTCATGATAAAAATTATATTTAAAAAACAATAACAAGAAATCATTTTTAGGTTTGATCTATAATTTTGAGAAAGAATAGTTGTTGAGAAGAGGAAGGATATAATAGGTATTGAATTATAAAAATTGGAGATATTTAACTTAAAGAATTAAAGATATTATAGGTATTTAATCTTTAAAAATAACATGGATCCCCATGCTAAGTTTGTTGAGTAACAAACTTATAAAGTAAGGTCAGCGGAGTTGTCACATCTCTTGCCCAATCGCTCATGAGTTGGTAAATTCCTCTTAAAATTGAGTCAAAAGTAGGGTTGTCAATAGGCAGGTTCAGCCCTTCTTGGTTGAACCCTAAGTCAGCCCTAAAGAAATATTGTGTCTAAGCCGATTAAGCACTAACCCGACTCTAAAATGACTCTAATTCTTTTTTATTGAAAATTGTACTTTAAAAAGATTTGTTTTTAAAGATTATCCAATTCAATTTAAAATTATTGGCTTATTTATTTTATAATGTTTGATGGGCTTAAAATTACTGAGTTTGGCCCTATTTTTGCAGGTTCAATATGAAGGTCCTAACCCTTGTTCTGTCACGTGAGCTGGATTGGATTAGCGAGTTAGTGGACTCAGTTGAAAGGAGGGTTAAAAAACACTCCCACACGTCAAATCTCTTTTTTCAGGCCCATAAACCCAATTAGAAAGGGTGAGGCGATTGGCTTGTTAGATCATCATATACATCTCACCCAAATCTCGGGTACATGCCATACTCGACTTGTATTTTTTTGCTCACAACACTATGAGCTATTTTCTCAAAGCACCGCTGCCACTTGACATCTGGCGCAAAAGACAAAATCAATAGAGATAAGTTTTATTTCTCCTGCCCAATCATCCTCTTCAAGAAATTTTAATATTTAATTTTAAAAAATATGATTGGGCCCGCATGGATTACCACGTTGGCAATCTAACACCACAGTCTTCTAGATTTCATAAAAATTTATATTTAAAAAACAAAAAAAAACAAAAAGACTTTGATCTTAGGTGTTGAAAATGGATAGTTATCACACATCCAAATTTAAAATTGAAAGTCAATGGTGAAAATATTTTTATTTTTGAATTTCTTTTCCTAAAAATTCATAGAATTTTGCCCTCTACAATCCCTTGGTATCATATCATCTTTTTGAATGACCGAGGTGCTGCAATCAAGAAATTTTCTTTTTTCATTACAACTAGAAGAGGGAAATTTTCATTCTTTCTTATTTTTTGCCACATGTCAAAATGTATGTGGTATTGTGAACAAAAAAAATACTCAATAACATATCAGATAAGTCGATTGATTTTTTGCTCACGGTCCAATGATCAGGGCTGGAAAATGTAACTTTCAAGGTCCAAATAATTGCATATCTAACAAAATTCTCAGTTAAATCCTGAGAATTACATAGATTAACATAAAGTAATCACCACAAGCATAATAACCGTAAAAGTTGTTAAAACATCAATTTTGTTATATAATTAGTGGTGTTTGTTAATCTTGTGAGGATTGTATTTAGAACGCAAATGGACGGTACGAAAAGACGGGAGAAATGACATCAGCAATAAGAGAGGAAATTTCTTTCTCCTTCTTAAGTGTGAAAATGGAAATTTCCTAATAAGATGATCTTGTGGCATTCAAAAACATTATCTCATGCCACAGGATTTTTAGCAGATGGAATTCTACAAACTTAAAAAAAAGTTGAATATTTTTTTCATTTTTCACCATTGAATTTTTGTTGGTACTCAATAGTTGTCCTTTCCAATTCCATGGATCAAACTCAAAATACATTTTTTTTTTTTCAGTTTGAATTTTTTCATAAAATCTAGAAGACTATAATGTTAAATTGACAATGTGATAATCCATATGGTGTTAACGACCCATTTTAAGATTGAATTGTGATAATATGAATTGCCAAGTGACCTACTCAATTGACTCCATGATGTGATAAGTTTGGGAATCGTAGATTTGTATGTCTTGGGATACACGATTGCACTTCCCTATATATAAAAAAAGTGTATAACAAGGCATACATATCTATTATTTCTGAACTTGTTCACAAGTTCACGTCATGGAGTCGATTGAGTATGCCAGCTGATGAGTCATCTGCACCGCATGTCAAACGGCTGTTGGATTTGCTCACTCCCTGTGAGCAAAAAAATCATTCAATCCCTGTGAGAGGCCAACTGGTGTCTAGCAGCCTTGAACTAAAATCGTATCCTTTTTTGAAAGGTAACCTAGCCACTATGCCCATGCAAAACTTGTCCGCCACGGCCTCAATTCTTGCCACACAAACACAAAAGAATCTTCTCTCTATTTGGTGCATTTAATGATAGATCTATTTAATAAGATCTGAGGTATGGGAGTGGGATTTTAACCTGAATCATGATGATCTGATCACCCCATGTGGCAAACTCAATCGACTATCTTGACGTGACAAGTTTGGGAATGGTAGATGTACACTCCTTGGGATATATGGCTGCACTTCCCTATTAAAAAGTGTATCTCAAGGGAATCGTGTATCCCGAGGAATGCAGATGTACGTTCTCAAAATTGTCATGTCAGGTAATCCTGACGATTGAGTCTGTCACGTGAGGTAGTCAGATTTTGACGACTCTTTTAACCCTCCTACCTAGCTAAATATATAATCCATACTCTAAAACTATATGCTTCAATAATTAATGTTTACACATGAGAGATCGAGCTCACTTAAAGTTGAAACTTTCACTCCCATTTTTATTTAACCATACAAAGCTTACAACGCCACAACACACGATCATGTGCTTATCAGCCCTTTATCTACAAAATGGTCCAACAAAAGAGTGAATTTTATTAACGTGCAAACAAAGTACTAGAAGGTCCCATTCCCTCTACTACGCAGCATTCTCAAGCCCTAGCCATTTGGCAAGATGAGCCCATGCCACATGTAATGGGTAGCTGCTGTGCCATTTGCTTCATCTGCTGACCCATTTGTCCTTCTGGCAACAGTGGCATTAGCTTCTCGATCACCTGACATAGGCACTCGTTATCCATCTTGTTTATCTCTGTGCAACACTCCTTCACCATGTCAGGCCCCGCCTCAAATGGGGGTACTAAGTACTTCACGCACTTGTCAAACTCAACATCTTTCATCTGCTCACCACATCTACCTTGCTTGCTAGTGTGGTCGTTTCTAATCTCAGTTGTGGTGGTGGTGATGATGGTTCGATAAATCGATGCCTCTGTTGCTAATGTCATCAGCACCACAAGTAAAGCAACTATGATTGGGACTCGAGCCATTCTAATTGTCTTCTCTTTTCTCTTTAATTTCTTCTCTTCTATGAATGAAGATAAAGAAGTGATGAGTGGGTATTTATATGGCATTTGAAGGTTTGCATGGGAAGTACGTGGAGAGAAGAAGAGGACACGTTGAAGTTCAGATGAAGTAATTTGCCTACATATAAGATTCTTTTATGTCAACGTGGTTGGCATTGGAGATGCCATATTGAACAAACTTTGTTTTGTTATGGATCTCATCTCTAAGATATTTTTAGTCTTGATTCAATAAAGCAACGGCTCTGATTTCACTATGTGAAAACTGGACAATTCGACGGCTTAGGACTGTCGAATTTCTCCCATTCTCTATTAATTTTACGGTTTCAACCTGTCGGAAGAAAATTTTGATGCCATGGTCTGTCGAATATAAGTTTTTTTTTTTTTTTTTTCACGTTGTGTTTGTTGTTAGGATCTACCCAATGACCAGTAATACACAATGTGAAAAAACTCCAAATTTGATGGTCCTGGGCTGTAAAATTTCATAAAATTTGGCAGTTCTAAGCTGTCAAATCTAGGAATATCTAAAATTTTGACGGTCCTAAACCGTCAAAATTCAATTTCTAAAATTTATGGGCCAATCAATATTTTCTGTCGAATTTTCCAATTCTCACTGAGTGATATGCACAATCCAATATGATATCCCGTTCCTATACATAGGAACAATGTCTAAATGGCACGTTTGAATTGGTGAAAAATCATATTGGGCTGTGTGAACAACTTAGCCCAAGGTGTTTTATACACCAACTAACGAGTGCCTCATAGACACTGTTCCTATTTAATTTATAGGTGTGGGATACCATATTGGATCTTAAGTCCTTGAAAAATATTAATATGAATGATTTTAAGAGAATAAGATGTATCATATTAAGATGCTAAGAAACATTATATCATTGTGAGTGTGGTTGGGGTGGAGAATGACATATTTAACATATACTTTTTTCAAGCTTCAACGCACAGTTGATCAAGATGACAGTTGGGATATTTTTTCTTTTTTTTTTTAAATGCAGATTTTCTAAAGATTAGTACTCATCTTATAGGGATTAACACTTTTCCTAGGGATACATTGTTTTATTCGGAAGCCTAAACATCCCAATGGTCAAGTGGAGAGGCTAAACCCGTTCAGTATACATCAATTAGTCTCTACTACATTTAGACTTTGAGTCGCGATCTAGAAAGGTGTCCCTTTTATATGGGAAAATATCTTATCTGTATGGCATTTTTTTTTATTGGAGACTAAACACATTGGGCTGCATGCATTACAGCTTAGTTAGGAGCCCAATGCACCTTAAACACCTGCCAAAATATCCCATGTAGACATTGTTCTCGATCCTAATCCTGACTCTTAGAATTATTGATGACTAGAAGGTGGCATGTGCAAACGTACATGTATTTGAAGGGAATTATTTATAAGTGACGCGATTGAGAACAATGTCCCATTCTTATAGACTAATTAAAGGACAATTTTAAAGATCACATAAAAAACAAAAAGGATATATTGTAATTTTGAAAAACTAATCAACTTGATTTTAGGAATATAAGATTGTAGTTTTCTTTGTTTTTGATCAAAATGAATTTGGTTATATTAATTTTAGAAGTCAAGATAGAGACAATTTTGACATCTAAAATTTTGGTGTCGAACCACTTCTACTTCGCCTTCTCTCATTATAATAGTAAAGATAAGGATATTTGACATTAAATGATACTAGTGATTGGTAATTAGAATTTTTATATAAGATTATTGCCTATATCTTAGTTGATGCAATCTTAATTTTAAATACCCAACAAGCTTCATGTAGTAAATGATCCAAGAATTTCAATAAAGTAAATTCAGTTTCTTCAATGCAAGTGTTGGGAAATGCTCAATATATGTATTTAAACACGATAGAAACTCGATGATTGGCAATGGATTCATATGTGATGGTAGACACTTAAGTAGTGTCAATTATTTCGACCCATAGAAATCTTTAACCTCCATTTCTCAAGAACATTACAAATGGACAAAAATGCAGTTAGAGTAATAAAAATCAAGTTGAAATCTCATTAAAGAAAGTTTCAATTAATCCACAAAAATCTCTTATCTCCACTTCCCAACAACTTAATATAGCCAACAAAGTAACCAAAATCATGTTCAAATTCATTAATTTTTTATTATTGTTTAAAGATAAGTCTAGTATAAGTTATTCAAATTGACCCAATTTGCAAACCTCATCAGCTGCCATTGCAGTGGGGTAGAACGATCAAAATCATCTCTATAACCTTAAATGAATGGTTCACTATGTAATAATGAAAAATTCCACAAATGAACTCTTGGTGGGTTCACTCAAGACTAAAACTAATATCTTGGGTTTATTCTATTTGATTGGGTGTTCGAAATTTGGTCATCTGATTTATCGAAACATATATAGATTTACGTGCAACATTACTAATATCATCTCAAAAGGGTTTGGATTAGGAAACTTTACAATATATAAAAAAGTAATGCCTAAAATAAAATTCTGGGTTTGGTTGATTCTTGGATTATGTGTGCCACGTTGTTTGTTTGGAAGAGCATAGAGTTGGATAACTATCTAACTCCCTGAAGTACAGGATCTAGCCAATTGTCCCACTATTCGCATTACGATCTAGCCTGTTCTCTTCGACAGAGCTCTCTCTCTCTCTCTCTCTCTCTCTCTCTCTCCAGTTACAGTTGACGAAGAACAGCAACAACCAGGTCAGTAAACCCTAATGCTTCTGAGAAAACCCTTTATTTTCTTCCGCAATTTCTCCACTTTAACAACTTCTCTCAAATGGCGAAACCAAATTAAACAAAACCAACTCATCTCCCAAGTTTCCTCTGTTCTCTTACAGAGACGCGATTGGAATCCACAAATCCAAAAACTCAACCTTTCTCACAAACTAACCCCAAATATCTTTATCCAAATTCTACGTCACACCGAAGAAAACCCTGAAATCTCTTTAAATTTCTTCAATTGGGCAAAAACAAACCTAGGGTTTAAACCTGATCTCAAATCCCAATACAAAATTATCCAAATTTTGGTCAATTCTGGGCAATTACAACTTGCTAGACCTCTTTTTGATTCTGT
Organism: Akebia trifoliata; assembly: GCF_017979445.1. NCBI lineage: Eukaryota > Viridiplantae > Streptophyta > Magnoliopsida > Ranunculales > Lardizabalaceae > Akebia > Akebia trifoliata. Next base: position 44,995,177 of record NC_141385.1, on the reverse strand, counting down.
AATTCAATCCGAACCGGCGTCTGTGGTTCTCGATTCCATGATTGAAGCCTGCAACGGTAGAGATTCTCAATCTCTTATTTGTAGATTTGTTCTAGAACACTATTCGAATAAGGGTTTGGTTTCTGAAGGTTTAGAGATATTTAAGAAAGTTAGGGTTTATGGATATTTGCCTTCAATTCATAGCTGCAATGTGTTGCTTGATGCATTGCAAATAAAGGGTGAGATTAGATTGGCTTGGTGTTTTTTTGCTTCCATTGTTCGTTACGGGGTGCTGTTGGATTCGTTTACGTGGTCTTTGGTTGCTCGGCTTCTTTGTAAAGAAGGGAAGCTCGAGAATACTGTAAGGTTGTTGAATTCTGGTGTTTATAATGCTGTAATTTATAATCTAATTATTGAATGTTACTGTAAAAAGGGGTTTTTTACGACTGCAGTCAATCTCTTGAAAGAGATGTGTTGTAAGAATATGACTCCTGGTTTGCGTATTTATAGTTTGATTCTTGATGAGGCATATAGATTTGGAGATGTTGGAGTTGTTCAAATGATAACAAAAGAGATGGTTTCAAAGGAATTGCTTCCAACTAGTCCTTCTTTGGATTACAATCCAATTATTCATAAGCTTTGTGAATTGGGAAGAACTTATGTGGCGAAAATGTTTTTTGAGAGAGCCCAGATTGAGAAAAGTGGATTACAAAATTCTTCGTATGGGTGTATGTTGAGGGCATTGTGTAAGAAAGGAAGAGTGAAGGAAGCGGTCGAATTGTACAAGATGATCTTAGAAAGGGGTGTTACTGTTAATCGTGATTGTTATTGTGCACTTACGGATATTATTTGTAAGGAAGAACCATCTGAGGAAATAGATAACTTGTTAAAAGATATGATTGTGAAGGGATTTATGCCTCGTAATTCAGATCTTTCAAGATTTGTAGAAGCTCAATGTAGACAATGTAAATGGAAAGAAGCAGAGGGTCTTTTGAATTTGATTTTGGAGAAAGGGTTTGTGCCAGATTCCTTCTGTTGTTGTTCATTGATAGAGCACTACTGTGGTAATAAGCAGATTGGTTCGGCGATTGCATTACATGATAAGCTGGAAAAACTCGGAGGAAGTTTGGATGCAACAACTTATACTACACTTCTTGTTGGGCTCTTTAAAGAAAGAAATATTGAAGAAGCAATTCGGTTGTTTGATTATATGAGAAGACGAAATGTAGTGAGTAGTAGTAGTTTTTCGATTATGATAACGGGGCTTTGTTGTGATAAGGAGATGAGAAAAGCCATGAAGATTCATGATGAAATGATGAAGATGGGACTCAAACCTAATGAAGCCACTTACAAGCGCCTTATAACAAGATTTTTGTAAATAAATGCTCGTAAGTTCGTTGAGAAAATTGAAGTTGGGGGCAAGTTTGGATGTGGAAGGTGATGTAAGAAGTGCACTGATGAAACTTCTTCTGGGGGAAAAGAAGGCAACATTATCCAGAATCAATCACTGTGGCCATCGGAATAAAGCGTTTGTCAATATTTGTTCTATGCAGGTTCTTAGGACCTACAATGATGCTGGCAACCTTTAATCTCCAAAGGCAGACCCCCCATTCTGGCTATTTGATGGTCTAATGCACGAGGGAACCGAAAGTAACTATATATGACCTATTTTTTATTTTTTTTTTCTTTTTTGGTCTTTTTGAATTTGTAAGGATATAATGTGATTTATGTGGAAAGGATTGGGTAACGATTTCAATCATGATATTCTGAATTTCGTTTCATTCAAACAAAGAATCAAACCAAACCAACGGCTTTGGACTGGTCTGTTTAGAATAAGTTGCATTCTGGGTTAAGAAAATGTAGAACTCATCAATTTGGTTTGGTTCTCAGTTCACAGTTTGTATAGAGCCAAACTATAAAGAGAGTCGAATCATTATCAAATAAATAAGTAAAGCTCAAAACTCCCAAATTTATTTCTTCTATTTTGCTTACTTCTTTTTAAGAGTTAAAGACATAAATTAATGACTTTTATTTATTTATTATAGATTACTGACTTATTATAAGAAATTTCATGTTTAACATTTATTTTTTCATTAAAAATATGTTGCTTCCAAACAGTTATATAAGATATTGGCAACCCATTGGTTTGATTTGGTTTTATGAGCAATTTAGTTCGGTTCTAGATCTTATTTAGTGTAATCAACCTATGTACGTTTGCTTTTGATTTGATCCCAAACCAAATCGAACCAAGTTGTAGATCCAACAAGTTTGACCCAAAAATGAAATATTAAGTAAGTTTTTTTTTTTATTTCTTCCAAAAATCAAACATCTTAGACTTCTCTTGTAATTTTTTTGTACCTTGAAGATTCTATCTACTTAACTTTCAAGAACAAAAAAATTTTACATTATCTTCCATCTTTAGAAGCTATCTACTTCTTCAAGATTCACAACTAACAAAAAAGATGGGATTTCTTAAGTAAAAGATAATGAAACTTTATAACAGGTTTGAAGATGATAACATGTAAGTCGTTTTCCATTAATTTATTAGAAAATGAAAAAACTTAGATAGAGGGGGCATCTCTTTAACTCTAAAACTCAAAGGTATATTACAATTCATCATACCATGGAGGGGTGTACGTAAAAATTAAGATTGGCCCCTTTACAAACCCGTTTTTTCAACCTTTAAAAATACAGGGTCTGCTCGATGTCCACCAGTTGTTATTTCATTTGACCCAACCCATGAAAGCTATTGGGTCAGTCCAACCCGATCCAATCTGGGTTTTTAAGACTAAAACTTTGCTTGCACCCTTACTTCGATTTCATATAAATAAAGTGGATCCAACTGTCTTGTCTTCCCTTTTGACAAAAATATATAAATACCAAGTTTTTTTATAAAAAGTTTGAAACATTGCTTTTGATTTTATTTATTTTTATTGCGGAACCTTTGTTCTCTGTCCATCAAGCAAAGGAAATAAGGAACCAAAAAAGGTTAATATTCCTTACTTTCGGTTGTGTGAGCAGTGGAGACGCACTAAGGATCATATAAGAAACCACTTATATCCAGCGTTCCCGTTACGCCACATTCTCCCCACTATCTACGACTCTCGTAACTTTTTAAAATGGAACATTTTTTAATGAATAATGTTGAAGCGATCTCAAGTTTGTACTTCATATCGCACATTTTAATGTGAAAGTCTGTGAGAATCATAGGTGCTTTTCTATTGAATAGGTGCTAGAGTGACCTCAAGATTGTACTTCATGTCGAACTTTTCTGATGTGGAAGTGTGAAGGAATTTCAAATGCTTTTTCACTAGTATCTAGATGAAAACAGCTATAGTTCCTACACATTTTCTTTCAGGAAAGTGGTTTATGAGGGCCGCTATAATATCATTGTGTCACCTTTGTGTCTCCATTAGTGTCACCCCGGCACGACTTTTATTCTTTTTTAAGACTTTTAGACGTTTATCTATCTATATCTATATTTCTACAATATTTCAAGAGTTGGGCGCCCTGTTTTTTAGTAGTTCAAAATTCCGATTCTTTGCTTACAAACACAGCAGTGATGGTTCTTTCGGCGAACATGAAAAAATTACAATACTACCCTCATTTTCTTCAACAACGTAAATACCCATAATAAAGTATTTTAGGTGGATATAAACTTGATTTATAATAAGAGCTGTTATAACGGTAACACCAAATACCAAGTTATAATATTTTCTATTGGAAAGATAACCTCTATATTTAGGATGGGCATGAAAAGGGTATTTTTGGAAAATCTGGGATTTGATGGTTCGGACTTGAGATTTATTTAAAGGAAAAATTATTTAATGAACCTTGACGGAGGGATTTCTTTTCAATTGTCGAGATTGACCATTCAAATTATTAAGATCGACCATTTGTAATTTTAAGAAATAACACATGATCTAACAGTGTAAGCAAGCATCCACGGATAGAGGTTTTATATGTATCCCAATAATATATCTTAATGATACTTCAAGAAAAAATTTCAACCGTTGGTTAGGATTGTGTGTTATTTCTTGAGTAATATTTCGTTAAGTCAATGGACCCTAATATTATATGTATATAAGAGTCATTATAAATTTATAATGGTGAGGTGATGTAATAGTTCTATCCAAAATATTGGCTATGAGAGGTAAGTTAATTTGGTAACGGTGTTTTACAAAAATGATCGAGTATTTTGCCAAAATTATTGAATCAAATATTTTCTTTCTATAATTAAATTTTTTTCATCTATCCAATTTCATACTTATTTATTTTTACAAAGCAATTTTGTATTGTACAACTGATCAAAAATAAATAAATTATGCATTGTGCTATATTTGATATTTACTTCTTTGCCCTTCCCATGGACTTAAATTCAACTCAAGTGAATTGATATCTGCTTTTGTAAAAAGAAAATTACAAAAATGGGTTTATGGCCATTTTCATAAATATTTTTAAAAAAATCAGGTTCACTCATTTAAGAAAAATATATAGCTATTTTAGAAATCTCACCCCCCCCCTCTCTTATTTGCCTATTCAATGGGCTGTGTTTTCATACATATATTCTCAAATTTGTCAAACTTTATCTCAAGATTTAAAATAATTTTCTTACATCAAGTTGCCTTGAACATTTTACTTTTAAGACTGTTAGGTGCATATGGGCAGAATTGTCATTAAAGCCAAAGCAAGGTCTCTCTCTCTCAAATCTCTTTATAATGAGCTTGGCTATATTACTTCTTGTATGGTGAGGGTATGGAAGAATAGATAGATAGATAGAAAGAAAGACAGAGAAAATGGAAGAACAGGTTGAAATGGTTGGGAAGGCTTTTGTAGATCATTACTACCACCTATTTGATACCAATCGTTCTTCTCTCTCCTCTCTCTACCAACCATCTTCTATGCTCTCCTTTGAAGGTCAGAAAATACAGGGTGGTGAAGATATAACTCTTAAGCTAACTCAGTTACCATTCGATCAATGTCAACACACAATCACAACCATTGATTGTCAACCTTCTTTCACTGGTGCCATCCTTGTCTTTGTTAGTGGTAACCTTCTATTGGCTGGTGAAGAACACCAGCTCAGGTTTAGTCAGGTTAGCCTCTCTCTCTCACTATCTATTCGATTTGATGAGTCTTCTTTGTCAAAATATAACATAAATGTAATTCATGTTGGCATAAACCATCTTATACAAATAATTGTATCTATATAAGCTGAAAATCCCAACCATTCAAAGGATTCTATACTTAATTTGATCAATCAAAATTGGTGGTCAGCTACATATAAAATGCTTCTTGATCGAACGATTAATTTTTTTTTCATATTGAACTTCTTTTAAGATTTAGCTATCATAACGAGGAGATCTATTTATTGATATTAGAGTACATAATTTAGAAATCTATTCTAGGGATGTAAATGAATCAGGTCGGGACTAAATGAATTAGGTCTGTATCAGATCAAATATGATTTGATATAGGAAATTAAGTTAAACTTCATATATTTAAACAAAATATAATATAAATTACATATTTTCTAACATTTTCTCAAGTGGAACTCTATCGGATTGGGACATGGTTAATCCATAACAAATCCAATAGTTTATAAAATCAGATCCTTATTGAAACCCAAACCCTCAATTTAGATCTGATTTAAAAGATGAAACCATAGAGTAAATTAAGTAATTAATCAAATTGTGCAAAGAATGGCTACTTTTTCACCAAAAACTTATAGTCGAAGATGAAGATTTCTATTTAAAAAAAAAAAAAAGGAAAAAAAGATCATGTCTGGGGTGTCCAAAATGCTCAAGAAAGCTTAAACAGCCATACCAACTTATTGGGTCACAGTTCACTCCTCCAAGAACCTGAGGTCTACGTTTAAATAATGGTCGATTTTAAGTTTTAAGGTTCAAATCATGGTTTGCAGTTGCTAGACCGACAATAATGAAAAATGGAAAATTTTTTGAGTAGAAGTACGTAAAAATATGAAAATGATTAAAACAACATAATCAAAAGGAATATAATTTTCTATTAAAAACTTGGTTCACATTAAATATAATTTTCTACAAAAAGAATAACTTTATGGACAGTAGTGGAATATCGAATTATTGAATTTCTTAAATTTAGCCAATTATTCAATAATTGCTCTGTGAATGGGATCCAGAATTGATGGACTAATTAAGATCTTGATTTGTGATGTTGCAGATGTTTCATTTGATTCCCCTACAAGGAGGCTATTTTGTCCAAAATGACATATTTCGCCTCAACTATGGTTGATTTGTACTCCTTCAATCCCTTGTTGTAACCTATGTCATCTGTTTTTTAGTTCATGTTTGGAAATAAAGAATAAGGTTGTTCTCTTTATTGATCTTTGATCCTTATTGAAATGAGAATAATAGGTGGTGTTTATCAGCAACTTTTTCATCAATTCAGACCATTTGAATGTAGGAATGTAACCACATTTAACATACAATCAAGATTGATGGTATGTCTTGATGTTCGATGAGTACATATCCCAAGACTAGCTACATATATCCCGAGGAAGGATATGCATCTCCCACCCAAGATTCTGTTGAGTGTATATTTTCCTCAACTCTCGGTTGTGTCAACCCCCATGATCCTCTTATATTAATAGTTCTCCCCTTCTTCAACAGATCGGTCTTTTGGAGTAGTTTGTTGGTTAACAGATTCTATATGGCACAATTTTAATGGGAAAGTCTTGGTGTCAAATTTTCTCATCGACGGACTTGAGTCAAGCTTTGTTGAGGCCAAACCCAATCTTAGAGGACCTTAATAGGCCAACCCTAGCCATTCCCATATGCGCCCATATCTTGTTTGCTGGCCTGATTGAATGTATTTGTTATTTAAATTCTAATATTTTAACATTCACTCCATTTCCAATAAGTGAAGAATCACAAAAAACCTTCTCAAACCAAAAAAAACTACAAAATATAATCAATTTTAAAGAAATCAACTTTTGCTGAAAATTGCATTCCTTGTACGGCAAGCAAAATTTTGAAATTAAGTCCACTCCTTAATTTATCATCCTCAAATTGGTGATAGTGCCGAACCCACTCTTACTCTCTTAGAACCCAAGAGAGGGGACTCATCTACTTCTATGCCGGGTGGGTTAGGTCTGAGAACTATTAAATCTTTCCCTAGCCCAGATTTTATGGGCTTATGCATTGCAAACTTGACACAATCATGTGGGCCAAAGATCAAGGTCCTAAGCCTTCTTTTCCAGCAAGATTAGGTCATATTAGTGAGTTGGGCCGGGATGTTTTCGGTTGGGTCATTTTGGGGTGAAATAGTATTGGGCCGGGCAACAAGCACAATCTCAGAGTCCGATTGTAGCGGGAGTGGGACAAATGGGCATGTAATTAGTTGAAAATATAAGGGTGTCTCAAAGTTCTGTGAGGGCAATTGCCCCCACTAGTTCCACCCCTGATTTTGGACTTTGTTGACAAAGTAGATCTTTTATCCCAAACAAAATCGAGTTTGACTTTGATTGAAGCGAGCAGCGCACTCCAAAATTTTGAAGGGACCCTCTTCGAACTACGATAATTTTTATATTTAATTCGCATCCCTAATTTTTTTTTATCAATATTTGAGATACCTCCATAAAGAGCCTCCTGTCTAGTTCGAGGAAGAGGGTTCCTTCAAAATTTTGAAGCGGGCTTCGTACTTCAAAGATTTTTTCTATCAAAATCATTGTCTTCTATCTTTAAACCTGGACTTTTTCTTAGGTTTTATTAAAAAATACACATCCACTATAACAAGTGAGTCCCACTAATTGATGCCATAAATATCTTTATTAGAGCCTTTTATGTTGGAGATCACATGTTGTCGTTGACTTGACATGCAGCTTCTCCCACTTTAATAAAGAAAGATTGGAAAAATGATCAAGTGACATTAAAATTTACATTGTTTTATACGTTATTGGCATTGATGTTTCGGTGAAAGTGATATTTTCAATGTGCTAATCCATTCAATTTGAATTTGAAACACATTTATAAATTAACAATTACAAAATAAATATATCGATTAAAATAGAATAGGATGCCGTACTTAACCAAGGTCAGGCAGCACCCCATTTTATGCCACGTGAGAGATCAACTGACGTTTGTTAAGTACGGGATAGCGTTCCGGATTCTTATTTATTAAAATAATGCCAGGTGGCACAATCTTATGGATACATGCCAACACTTTAGCGTGTACCTACACTACACAAAAGAATCAGGCTGATTAGTGATTTCCAGCCATTAATTAAAATCATGGTCAAGAAATGATCTAGAAATTACCAATCAGGATGATTTTTGACTTTGAGTCATGAGTGTGTGATTTATCTTGTTTGAGCATTTATTATGGTAGGTCAAGAACTATTGGATAAAACTTATCCTTCTACAGTCTCTTTCTCCACCACATTCTCTATTTAAGAGAGTTAGGCTGTGAGAGAGAGAGAGAGAGAGAGAGAGAGAGAGAGAATTGATCAAAAATAGTTGAAACATGGCAACAACCCAACAACCCTTACTAGGTTTTCCCAAGAAGACAACCTCCACTTGTAAGACCCCCCTCTTTGTTGTTCTCTCTTTAGTTGCTATAATCTGTCCTACAACTCTAGTAACCCTCTATCTGATCAACACCAATCAGTCTGATCTCTCATTCCCACCTCACATCTGTGCCCGGGCCCACAACCCTGCATCATGTATCTCCATGGTTTCTCAAGTAGTAGGAGATGGAGTGGGAAAGTTGAAGGAAGCTGATATACTACAACTCTTCTTGAACGATTCTATAACACGTATAGGTGATGTGATCAAGTTGGTCAACAGTATCAACGGCTTGGAAGAACAAGCAGCGTTGACCGATTGTGTTGAGCTGATGGACTTGTCCATGGATCAAGTGATGGACTCGATAGTTTCTCTACGCACTCAGACCGTTGGATCTCACCTCGATGTACAAACATGGCTCAGCAGTGTACTAACCAACCATGTTACCTGTTTGGATGGTTTAAACGGGTCAACCCGACCCGAAATGGAAACGTATCTTCTAGACTTGATAGACAGAGCAAGAGCCTCTCTAGCCATTCTCAATGTAATTTCCCCTACAAATGAAGAAGAGATCATCAAGCCATTGAAAGGGGGCTTCCCGACGTGGATCTCTAGGAGGGATCGGAAGATTCTAGAAGCTTCTGCTAAGGACATCGAAGCTGATGTTGTGGTGGCAAAGGATGGAACTGGGAATTATAAAACGGTGCAAGAAGCGGTTGGATCCGCACCAAATAAAACCAAGACCCGATATGTGATATATGTTAAGGAGGGGATATATGAGGAGAATGTGGAGGTGGTGAAGAAGAAGAACAACTTGATGATCATAGGGGATGGCATGGACTCAACCATCATAACTGGTAGTCTCAGTGTCGCTGAAACCACAACTTACAAATCTGCCACTTTTGGTAAGTCACCTCACTTCACCTTAAATTACGGGTTGTCAATGGGCCAGGTTTTGGGCCAGCCCATCATGAACTTGGTTTGTGATGTTGCTACGTTTATTTGTTATCAGGTCAGTTAGGCCCAATTCATGTTTAGGGTTGGGCTCAGGCTGGCGAGCCGGGGCCGACATATGTTTAGATTTAGAGCTTTTATTACCACACCAACTTTTACTAAGAGCACACCAACATTTGTGCTTGTTAGGAGTAGGGCTGTCGATGGATAGTCAAAATTTTGAATCTGACTCGAATTTGAATTAAAAAAATCAGATATTATCCAAAATTTTTGAATATCCAATTCAAATTTGGATAGTTTTATATATTTGAATCCTTATCAAATACGGATTTGGATATTAACATTTCAAATCCCATTCGAAATAATATATAATATATATTATTTTATTTGATTTATTTTTTTATATAAATAATATAATATATATTATTTTATTTGATTTATTTATTATATACATAATATAATATATAATAGGTTTTTTTTTAATAATGATAAATCAATTGAATAAGGAAAATTTGTATTTTTTCTAATATACAAATTATTTGAATTCTAATCGGATATTATCCGATATCCAATAGGATAATCGGATTCGAATTCGGATATAATTTTAGACCATCCGTCGGATATCAAATAAAATTTTCAGATTTGGATTCGGATATTATTGTATCCAAACCGATAAGCATCCTTTTTAACAGCCCTAGTTAGGAGTGTCAATAGGTACCCATTACCCGAAACGGGAACTGAAACTGAAAACCCAGATAATTTTATCGGAACCGTTTAGAGGTGGATCTAATAGGGAACCGAACCGATTCATAGGAACCTAAACTGTTAGGTTCTATTCAGTAGGTACCTATGGGTAATTGGAACCTATTATTTTGTCATGTATAATATGAGTTTTTTCTATATTTTAATATTAATATATATATTATAAAGCTATTAAAAATTTTCATATAAATTATGCATTATAGCTTAAAATGAGTTATTTGTTCTAAAAGTTTATTACTTGCAAAGAAGAAAATTTTTAATTTTTGAAAAAAAAATATTAAATCACATCTTCAAAGGATTTTGTTTTATATATAATAATTTAAAATATTTTATTTTCAAACTATTCTTGAAAATTGGAACGCATGGGTACTTGTGATTCTTGGCTGTTCCACTTATTTCAAAACTGGAACCAGAACCAGAACCAGAACCAAAAATTATAATGGTTATGGTTCTAATTACTTTAGGAACCTGAACGAACCCATTGACACTCTTAATGCTAATTCTTCATTAATATCATATGAATTGGTGTGCACTTAGTAAAAGTTGGTGTGGCAGTATAATCTTTTTTTATTCTTTTAACAAAGTATACATTGCGGGCTGCACTTGGACTAGTGTTTTTAGGCTTGACTAGGAAAAAGAATAATGATAAAAGCACGCGGTCAAGCGCACGGAACCACACATCTTTTTTCCTGTGTATCCCAATGAAAATGATCTATGATTCTATGCCCTTGCCATGTCAACCGTGTACCAAACCGCATACCAAGACTGCATGCGTTCATCATGACTCTAGGAAAAAATCTCTCAAATTACTTGAACAATTTGCACCAAAAGAACAAGTGAAACTATGATGCCAAAAGAATTTGTTGATTTCTGATCTAATCCTATTGTTTATTTCTTTCCATAGGCCTTGGCAGACCGTAAACATAATTGGTCCTTCACAGAATTTGCATCTTGAGACCAATCTCAAGATCTTATTAAATATCAATACTCATACCCAGCCTTGGTCTCATAGATCTATAGGTTGAGCACCAAGAGCCTTAGCTAGGTTAGGTTTCGTAATCCATTCACAACTCAAAATGGTCCACATTAAATAAAACATCTACTATATGTATTTCAGACCTCTAGACTTTATACCTGTTTGCATTGAAAAGCATTTGTAAAGCTGAAAAATGACTTTCGAATTAAAATTACCTGAGAAGTGCTTACCCCCTTTTGTAGAAAGCAGAAAATTGTCATATGTGAGAAACAACTCAAACCTACTTCTGGCATTGGTGGGGATATGAAAAAATGTAAAGTTACGAGAATTTTCGATGTTAATCATCTTATTTATTTGTTTACGATCGACTAAAATACCTCACTATTAAGATCTTAATTTAATGATCAAAAGACCAAAAATTCTAGTATAATTACCAATACACGTTCAAAAAAGCTATTTAATAATAATAATAGAGAACTACTGTTGCCACACCAATTCCTATATAAATCACAAAAGAATTGTACAAAGTTGGTGTAGCGACAGAAACTCTCTAATAATAACACCTCACAAAACCATAATTTTGCAATTTCACACTTCCATTGCAGTTCTTGTAAGTAGAAACCCCCTACTAGCCCAAACAAGACCTTTGTAACATTTTCATATATTATCCAATGCAGCCGTTATGGGTCCTGGATTCATAGCTCAAGACATATGGTTCCAGAACACGGCAGGCCCAGAGAAGCATCAAGCGGTTGCACTCCGGGTCGGAGCCGATCAATCCGTCATCAACCGTTGTCGCATCGATGCTTACCAAGACACACTCTACACCCACTCCAACCGTCAATTCTATAGAGATTGCTCCATCACTGGCACTGTCGATTTCATATTTGGTAATGCAGCTGTAGTGTTACAAAACAGCAAAATCATAGTCCGAAAACCCATGACTGGCCAGAAGAACATGGTAACCGCTCAAGGACGGATCGACCCTAACCAAAACACTGGTACTTCGATCCAAAATTGTGAGATAATAGCCAGTTCTGATTTGGATCCGGTTAAGAGCTCATTCAAAACATATCTTGGCCGTCCATGGAAGGAGTACTCTAGAACTGTTGTCATGCAGTCCTACATTGGAGACCTAATCGACCCAACGGGTTGGTCCATTTGGAGCGGAGATTTTGGATTGGAGACATTGTATTATGGGGAGTACTTGAATGAGGGACCGGGTGCGGGTACGGACAAACGGGTTAATTGGACTGGTTATCATGTCATAACTGGCCCGGTGGAAGCACAAAAATTCACAGTGGCCGAGCTGATACAAGGAGGAATGTGGTTGAAGTCGACTGGGGTGGCTTATACTGAAGGGCTCTAAATCAGGAAGAAAAACTACCATCCTTTCTTTTTGTATTATTTTCCGTAATTTATCAATGTGTCATTTTCATTATGATTTGTAGGAAATGATATTAAAGTATGTTTAAATATTGTAATATGATATATGGTTATAAAATGAATCATTTTCTCATGAAGATCAGGACAAATTAATGTTTGATTGGATTTATTGGAAAGAAGATTTTGTGTATCATGCACCATTCTTATCTTTCTTGATCTTGGAATCTAAGGACCATGCACATCCTTTGGTCTAGGGCTGTCAATGAATCAGGTTCAAATTGTTTTGGATCAATCTGGGACCAATTCAATAAGGATCGAACCATATCTTGATCCGGATCTGTCAAGAATCAGATTAATTGGACCATTTTGGATTGAGTTTTTTTTTTTGTTTGAATAATGCTGAAGTGACCTCAGGCTGGAACTTCATATCGCACTTCTTGACGTGAATGTGTATGAGAACCATAAATGCTTTTCATCGAGATATGAGTGAAAAAGCATCTATGGTTCCTATACACTTTCACATCAAGAATAGGACTTAAAATGATGCGGATTTTATCCAAATTCCGAGTGTACTGAATCCGAATTTAGCGGGTTTGATCCCATCAAGTATATTCAAATTAAAATATGATTTGGATATGAGTTGATGTCGCTTGATTCAAGTTAGATTCGAATCGAATACAAATTCCTTTCTATATCTGTCAAGATCCCAATGATATATTATTTTGCAAGTAATATTTTTATATTTTTAAAGTTATTTTTCATTAACCAGCAATAGTTGTGTGTAGTGTGGAGAGGTCTTAAACTTGAGTCACCATTTGATCAAATTTTAGTAATATTATTTAAAATAACCTTAAATGGTTGACATTATCCGACCCAAACCAATTAATTCGATCAGATTGGATCCCTAATCAAAAAGTGCGATATGAGGTTCCATCACTCCAACATGACTTTTTTTTATTTATAATTAGATCTCAATGTTAGGATTTGGAAATCTAATTTCATATACAAAATGTGAAGAATTCCATATATTTATCCAACAAAAACTAGAAAACAAACCGTAATACTATAAATTACGAAGTTTCTTGCATTTCATCGGACTGTTAAAAATTAAGAGGATTCTTATGTGCAGTAAGGAACGGTGCGTAGTATGCATTGGTCACTAGTCCCCCCACATGGTAAGTGTTGTGTGCACACATACGCACATATGTACAATAATAAGATTATTTCTTACTTCCAAAACTAACAATGAAATTTTGGGAGAAAATGAAGAATTTAAATATATATGATTTGAATTGATTTTGAAAGATACGTAATAGCTCATTTAAAAAGTAGGTCTCAAAATATTTTCTATCAAGAGAACTTTTGATTTGTATTTTTAAAAATACTACCTTTGATGATAAATTTGGGGGTCCAACTCAAAATCAATTGGCGATGAATAGAGAGGCACATGAATATATGAGGAGAGAAACAAGGCAAGGAATGTCTGATGTGGGTCTAAACTCAACATGCCCCCGCACGTGTGAGTCGGACCGGGCAAAAACATGTAAAGATATGAATTAAGTGACGTGGAAAAAGAAAGATTCGTTTTGATACAATGATAAATTTGGGGGTCCAACTCAAAATCAATTGGCGACGAATAGAAAGGTCCAAGAGCTTATAAAGAGAGACACAAGGCAATCACTATGTTATGTGGGACTCAACTCAACATTTGAAGTCATTTTCCTAGAGTTTTTTAACGATTGATTGCACATGGAAAATTGAATATTGCTGGATAACTGATCAAAAATTAATTTGAAAGATTTGATCCCAAATTTTCTCACCATGCAAGTGGCATTTTCGTTGGTTGGGCTTGGCTAGCTCGTACTTGATTGAGTCATAAGCCAATTATGGATGATCATAATTGACAAAGCCCTAGCCATTCCCATTTATGCACACTTGATTTCAAGTTTGATTGATTTTTCTATTTATCTAAATTTTTCGTGCCTGTTTGATTGTATGGAAATTCAATTTCTATGAAATTTGAAATATATGGCAAAATGGGTAAGGTGGAAAATAAAAACTAATTTTTTGATTGCATTTGGAAAATCTCGAGAAAAAAAAATCCAAAGATAAGGAGGAGAGAGAGAGCGGAGGAGGGACACTGGTAGCAATGACAATCGACTAGTGGTGATGGGGAAGAAGAAGATTATTAAGGATTATGATTTTGATTTGGGAGTGATTTTATTTTCTCGAAGATAAGTGAGAAAATGAAATCCAGTCTTTGATGGATTTTTGGATTTGGGTGCAAATTAATTTTCTATGGAAAATCAATCAAATAAATGGAAAATATGATTTTTTAAGAAAAGATATATTTTCACCAATTTTTCATTTGGATTCAAACACATCCATTTTAATCACAGAAGAGTCATTCCCATTCCACATTTTTGTTACAGGCTATTCATTTATTCATAAAAGAAAGAAATGAAATTGGAAGAGACAAGGCACTGTTGGAAGGAAATTAATGGATCCAACATTTAGTCTCTTTCGACAAATAGAGAATAACAAAATCACGGAATATCTGAAACCTAAAGAACGTGGTCAATTTGTGAGAGAGAGATGACGTTAGTGGCGATGGTGTTAATTAGTGGTGGTAGCAAAGAAGAAGATTGTCGATTAAGATTTTGATTGGGGGTGAATTTCCTTTTTCCATAGTGATTGGTTAGGAAATAAAATCCTACTTTTGATGGATTTTTTGATGATGGTTAAAACAATTTTCTATGAAAAATGAATTTGGCACCAAATTTTCACGCACAATCAAACACATCCTACTATTTAATCGTGGTTGGCTTTATAAAAAGAGCCTTTCCCATTCCATTTTTTATTACAGATTACTCATTTGTTCATATAAAAATGAAGTTGGAAGAAACACGGCAATGGAGAAAGGAAATTAATGGATCCAACATTTGGTCATTTTCAATAAATAGAGAGTTACAAAAGCAACAGAAAATCCAAAACCTATGAAATATAATCAGTTTTAGTGAAAATCACCTTTTATGTAGCAATTTTTTGAAAAAATTGCCAACATTCAATTGCTTGTACTATGAGAAAAATTCCCGACTCCCTTGTCATCCATGGATTCTCATAACCACGTAGGACTTAGGTAAGAACGAACATTATTAAATCTTAGCCTAGCCTAGCCGACTTTTTATGGGCTTGTGAATTATGAACCTGACAGTACTACATATCATGCTGGGTAATCACATCTTTCAACTATTCTCTCCTCCCCAAACAAGGATTGCTAAACAGGCATTTAACTCTGTGATCCATGGCCATTAATATTAGCAATCAGTGGGAGTCGAATTTGAGACCACAGAGGGAGCAAACCCCTTGACCCCAAAGTGCTATCACTCAGCCACCCATCTGGTGGTTTAATTCTTTGGTTGTTGTGACAATAAAATCTCTCTTATTTAATTGTCGAGAACTAATGAATTAGACTTTAGTAAGTCACTTTTTGGTATAAAAAAATTTGGGCTTCCGAAAATTTTCCAGTAATCAATTACACTTTAGTATTTGTTAATAGTTGTCAAAAATGTTTCCTATCAAAAACACTTTTTGAAAGAAGTCCTTGGATAATGAATGTCTTAGAAAATTGATTAAATTTGTCAAAAAAGAGAGTTCATTTTTAGTTTTAGGGTAGAGCTTACAAGTGAAAAAAAAAAAAAAAATGTAAGGATTCTGATGAATTATAATTATCAAGGAAATCATTTTCCTACTAAATAAAAAAAGGTTTTCTTTTTTAGAAGTAGAGGTGGAAAAGCATCTCTATCTCTCTCTCTTGTTTTCATTATTAAAAGTGACCTTGATAAAACAAACTCTGAGCCCAATGTTTACTAAATCCATTCCCTTATCCCAAATCTAATATTAATTACTTTCTTTGTTCATAGCTTTATCTTTTCTAATGTTTATTCAAATCCCATTTTCTACAAAGTTGGACTTCCTTATATAGAACTCCAAACAAAAAGACACACCAGCCATACTCGTGTTTATGAGATTAAGTATTTTAATGTATAAAGCATACATAGATGTAGCTTTATAAAGTACAGTAGATGTTGGCGATCGCATGTTCTTATTTACTGTCACATGGGTCCTGTCCCGT
The DNA here is from genome assembly GCF_017979445.1 of Akebia trifoliata. Lineage (NCBI taxonomy): Eukaryota > Viridiplantae > Streptophyta > Magnoliopsida > Ranunculales > Lardizabalaceae > Akebia > Akebia trifoliata. The sequence goes on along the minus strand of NC_141385.1, from coordinate 44,978,442 downwards.
TATAATGACTAGGGATATTTTAGATCCTAATCCATTGAGTTTGAGTTTGAATTTTAAATAAACAAATATAGAATAAGTGAGTTCCAACTCCCACTTGTAACCCAAAATCGATCTCAATATTTAAAAATAATGCTAAATGGCACCTACCCCTCTTTTCGGTCCGCTATCCTCACTGATACATATTCCTACAAACAATGCTTTCAATTTGATTAGTGATTTCTAACCGTTGAATTCATTGCATAGTTCATAGCTCTTTCGGGGGTGGGGTGTTCATGATGCAAATTAATGAAGAAGTGTAGGTGCATAATTACACCTATTGATGTGAACCAATAAGATACTTTTGTGTGGCCATGAGTGCATGAGCAATCTTAATCAAGGCCGACACATGTTTACTGACCTGTGCATTAGAATAAACTTAGCTAATGAATAATTTAAACCGAGACCTCCATATGTCAACTTTTTCAAAAGTACTTAATCAAAGTGACGTGTGGTTAGAAGGGAGCACTTGGTTGAATACAACCGAGTGAGCAGTCTTGTGAAAGAAGAATCACGGTGAATTTGGGAAGATCCATGTGAATCACAATAAAAGAATTCTTAAGATTTTAAAGATTCCATTTGTGGAACAATGCGACGGAAAAAAAGATTGAATTAGAAAGAGAACATAATGAATACGAAAAGATGAGAGATAAGATTAGAAGGTTTCCTGATTGAGAGGAACATTAAAATTAGGGAAATATTGGCTATATTGTTGCAAGGAAGATGGTCCAAAAAAGAATAATATTGAAAATCTAAAAATAAGAGAGACAATACTTAAGTAAGAAATTGTGACTTAGTTATTCAATTTTCTAATTTTTACTAATTTAAGTATCAGAGAGTCTTAAATGTGAAAAACTTCAACTTCTTAAAATTTTTATAAAAATTAGTAAAATGATCATCATCGAAGTACAAGTTATAGGGTGAGGTATTTATTTTTACCTAGAGAAAAAATGATATAGAAATCACCAATCACCAATCATCATGATATTTGATGTCAAACATCTTGGCTCACAGGGGTGTTCCAAAAGAGAATGGCACATGGAATTTGGGTAGGTAAGTGGTATGGCAAACTTTGCTCTTAGGTGGTGTAAATAATTATTTTCCCTTTATCCCAAATCTCCCACTAACAGTACTAGGTATTTGTTTACTTAGATCTAGACCCAATAGTTCAAAACTTACCATACTAAATTGTCTCACTCTCTATATTTGTACATTTTTTTATCACAATTTAATACGGTAGCCCGAGAAACACTGGATACATATCTTTCTACACACATACACTCTCTCCTCTCCTTATTTAAGGGCAGAAAGAGAAGAAGTCGATCAAAGATACTTGAAGCATGGCAACAACCCATCATCGACCCTTACTAGGTTCTCCCAAGAAGACAACCTCTTCTTGCAAGACCCTCTTTGTTGTTCTCTCTTTAGTTGCTATAATCTGCTCCACAACTCTTGTAACCTTCCATCTGATCAACACCAATCAGTCTGATCTCTCATTCCCTCCTCACATCTGTGCCCGGGCCCACAACCCTGCATCATGTATCAACATGGTTTCTCTAGTAGTAAAAGATGATGGTGTAAGAAAATATAACGAGGTTGATGTACTACAGCTCTTCTTGAACAAATCCATGACTCGTATAGGTGATGTGGTCAAGTTGGTCCACAGTATCAACGGCTTGGAAGAACATGCAGCGTTGACCAATTGTATCCAGTTGATGGACTTGTCGATTGATCGAGTAATTGATTCGATAATCGCTCTACGCACCCAGAACGTTGGATCTCACCTCGATGTACAAACATGGCTCAGCGGTGTACTAACCAATCATGTCACCTGTTTGGATGGGCTAAAAGGATCAACCCGACCCGAAATGGAAACGGATCTTCTAGACTTGATAGATCGAGCAAGAGCTTCTTTAGCCATTCTCACATCAATTTCCCATACAAAAGAAGAAGAGATCATCAAGCCATTGAACGGAGGATTCCCGACGTGGATCACGAGGAGAGATCGGAAGATTCTAGAAGCTTCTGCTAATGACATCAAAGCTGATGTTGTGGTGGCAAAGGATGGAAGTGGGAATTATAAAACGGTAAAAGAAGCACTTGGATCCGCACCGGATAACGGTAAGACCCGGTTTGTGATATATGTGAAAAAGGGAACATATGAGGAGAATGTGGAGGTTGGGAAGAAGAAGAAAAATTTGATGATCATAGGAGATGGCATGAATTTGACCATTATAACTGGTAGTCTCAATGTTATTGATGGATCCACGACTTTCGATTCCGCCACTGTTGGTAAGTAACTTCACTTCACCATCTTTTCATTAAGACTAACTAATGATAATTAACTTAACGTGGCATCATAGATCTTTTTCCTTGTGTATCTCATAGAAAAAGAACTACGGTTGGTGCACTGTCACATCAATAGCGTCAGTTCTATTTTAAATAGAATAATGATGAATGCACATGGTGAATCATACATACCTGATGTAACAAGAGCACAAAACCATAGATCTTTTTCTTATGCATTCCAAAGATAAATATCTATGGTTCTATGCCCTTGCTATGTCAACCGCACACAGACCATGTATGATTTTCTGAGTGCATTCATTTCAACTCTATTAAATAATACATGGACCATATGTAATTTAGGTCTCTGGATTTTGTACTCGTTTTGAAAAGCACTTAAGATTGATTTGTCGCTATTAGATAAGTGCCTCCCCTTTTAGGGATCCATTTCTAACATTTGGGAGAATCAAACTAAAATGTAAAGTTATATAAATTTTAATTATTGATGCCCAATATATTTATTTATGGATAAATTAATATTGCTACTAAGTTGTTAAGTTAATGAATTAAAAAGTCAAAATTTCAATTGTAATCATCAAAGAAATTGTTTCAGAAAGCATTGAACAATTTTGCAATATTTGTAACATTTTCATCTCTTCTCCAATGCAGCCGTTGTAGGTGATGGGTTTATAGCACAAGACATATGGTTCCAGAACACGGCGGGTCCGGAGAAGCAACAAGCGGTTGCACTCCATGTTGGAGCCGATGAATCTGTTATCAATCGATGTCGCATCGATGCTTATCAGGACACACTCTACGCCCACACCCTACGTCAATTCTATAGAGACTGCTCCATCACTGGCACGGTTGATTTCATATTTGGTAATGCAGCTGTGGTGCTCCAAAATTGCAAAATCATGCCCCGAAAACCCATGAAGGGCCAAAGTAATATGGTAACAGCCCAAGGACGGACCGACCCGAACCAAAACACTGGTACTTCGATACAAAATTGTGAGATAATAGCCAGTTCTGACTTGGAACCGGTGAAGGAATCGTTCAAATCATTTCTTGGTCGTCCATGGAAGGAGTACTCTAGAACTGTTGTCATGCAATCATACATTGGAGACGTTATTGACCCAGCGGGTTGGTCCGAATGGTCCGGAGATTTTGCCTTGAATACTTTGTATCATGGAGAGTATTTGAATCAAGGACCCGGTGCGGGTACGAGTAAACGCGTGAAATGGGCTGGTTATCATGTCATAACTGACCCGAAAGTAGCAGAGCAATTCACAGTGGGCCAGTTGATACAAGGAGGGACATGGTTGAACTCCACTGGGGTATCTTATACTGAAGGGCTCTAAATAAGGAATAACATCTATACTTCTTGTTTGTATTTTGTAATTTGTATTACTTTCAATATTTTTTTAAGGTGTGTTTTGTATGGCTAGAAAGGATATTAGAGTATATGATGCACTGTAACACTACGTGAAAATTGAAAATTTCTACAGAAAAAATTGACGGCCAAGGCTCACAAATTTTAGAAACTGAATTTTGACGGTCTAGGACCGTCAAAATTCTTGATGTTCCCAGATTTGACAGTTTAGAGATGTTGAATTTCTCTCATCCTTCATTAATTTGACAGTTTCGACTCGGCGAAAAAAAAAAAATTGATAATGAAAAATTCGACGCCAATTCGACCTTTAGGTCCGTTGAATTTTATGAAATTTGACGGCTCAAAACCATTAAATTTGGGCTTTTTCACATTATGTAATAAGGTACATATTGATACACCGAATCATCTTCTTATAGAGATTTGATTTGGACTAGAATAAGATTGGATGTATTAATGGTTTTAAATCTCATCCAAACTTAAAATGACTTATCTGAGTTGTCTCGGTATCGTCCACCAACGAAACGAGTTGACAAGTCGCCTCAAAGACGTGGTGTATTGTAATTTTAAGGCATTTTTTTAAAATCTCATCTGAAACAACTCAAATAAATCGAATATCTCATTCGAGACGACTCAGTTTTGTTTTGTATCTCAACACTTAAGACTCTGTAACAATCCAAGGCCTTGCCTTCATTCCATAGTTTCCATGCCTTGAAAAAAAATAAAAAACAAACATATATATTCACTTTTTACACATAAAAAAATAGAAAATTTAAATTAATTTAGAAAATGTTGAAAGGACTTTACACTTACTTGTCCAAGAAGGTTAAGATCATGGTCAGGATGATCAAACCCTCTGTTCTTCTTATTAATTATTTTATACATTCAAATCTCAACACGACTATTATTTTGTTCTAATAGAATCAATCAAACATATATCTTAAATAATCATTCGTGAACAAAAATCTATTTCAAGTTATCGTTACTTACCTTGTGCCATCACTAAACCTTTAATCCAATAATTTTGAAGATGCTCCTTATTCTAACATTTCTCTAGACATCCTTTGGGCGAGGGTTGTCAATGGATTGGATTTAGAACTTATCCAATAAGAATCAGATTGGAACCTTGTTGAATTGGGTTTCTTATCGGATCCCAGTACGTATTAGAATTCAAATTTGATCGAATGACAATTGAATTGAGTTTCGATAATATCAAATCCAATTTCATATTATAAAAATATAAATAACTTCCTATATTCATACTAAATATGTGATATACCAATAAAAAAATGTGACAATTTACATAATTTCTGAAATTTATCATCTGGGATCCTTGAAAGTTCGTGACATGGTTGATCAAGAAGGGATCCTTAAGTTATTGAATCAGATCCTTATTGAAACACAAATCCTTGACCAGGGTCCAAATTTATTGGGTTGAAATGATAAATGGATTATCTAATCCACGTAGCTCCAAAATCTAGTGATAGGACTCCCCTAGAAGTAATCAAATCGGATCATCGTCGAAATCCAAATTCTCAATTCAGATCCAAAGTTATTGGGCAAATCAAATTTTAGCACCAATCGGATTAATTGGCAGTCTTACTTTGGGCATTGAGAGTTATAGAATTGTTATAAGAGAATTTCTAAAATGTGATCGACTTTTAGCAAAATTCCTAGTTTGGCTCACTGTTCATTTTAATTCTTAGATTTTTCAAAGTGACAATCATGCTGATATAAAGTATCAAGATTGTTAATATTTATTGAAAAATGACAATCTCACTGATTATAAAAGTGATGATCCCGTAGGCTTGTTATTTTTTCGTAAGACTGTAAATAAATAAATCATCGAGATAGTCACTTTGAAAAAATAAAAATAAAAATCAGTGATCTCACTATTTTATATTAACGACATCATCACTTTTGAAATCCTACGATCTTACTCTTCATATTTTGGGAATTAAAATAATTAGTGAGTTAGCTAGAATCAGAATTTCATCATATTCAACTCACGAAATGATAATTTACCCTTGTTTAAATTTAAAGAAATTGAAATACATACCCTAGAGGATAACAATAGTGTTGAACACTGTAAAACAGAAAAGCATTCAAGGGTCGATAAAATCATCCTCTTTTTTTTTGTCTTTTTCCTCTTAGGTTTGCTCATTTTCTTTTTCTTGCTTTTCGAAAGGAAATGGATTTCAAAAGTAACCTGTATGTCTCTTCCCACAAGTCATAATCTCATTGGTCATTGAACCAAAAACTTCCAATTAATTACATTGAACCATAAAAGAATTCTACAAAAGTCAACTAAACTGAAGATCAATTTCAAGCTAATGGGCTTAACCATTTATATATATCATTTATGCCTTAGAATTTCTGAAGCACTTATGCATAATGATATCGAATGATGAAAATAAAAAGATCATATAGGTTGCTAAAGAAGACTTGTCAAGATGATTCTTATGTGTGGTATATATTCATGGGTTGTTAGTCTTCTACTTAATGAATTAATTATGGACACGAAACACAAACATATATGTGCTCACATGACTATTTCTTAGATAATTATTAAAGACGTTTTAAGAGAAACCGAAGAATTCACATATGATTTTATTGATTTTTGAGAAACATAGAGAATTTTTGGAGAGTTAATTTTGAGGATGTTAGAGAAAATAAATGGTTACAATTGAATATATTGACATTATTGTGAATATGAGTACTAAATAACACCATAATAGCTAGTAATAAAATGAGCTTCCAAGTGTAACTGATTTACGGAAGAGATTAGAAAGAAATCTACGTCATGTTTGACAGAATAACCACTCATATTCAACAAGTTGTCCATTGGTGGTTATTTACATATAGTTTGTGTTGATAAATGAGACTACTACATATAGAGTTGTAAGGGAAAGTTTTCTATCTCATCAAGTTGATTAAGTGAAACACGTCAGCACTCCAATTTCATGATTCTATTATGATATTATCTTAATTATGAGATAATATGTCTAATGCCCTTTTTCAACAGATGATTCATTCATATGCAATAATCACATTGTGACGGTATTGTTTAGTGGTAAAAGTGTGACGAGCGTATCAATCATGTTATATTGTCAAATTGCCTTTATGATATTCTAATTAGATTATTATATTATAATTATAGATAATTTGCATCCTTGGCAGTCCATGAGGCCATGGTCCTCATATGACACTCTAACAAGGCGGTTGTTATGTATACTGACCAGTTTTGCAATATTGAAGGATGATAGCCCGTACGTGTAGGGGAGGGAACAATTAGACTGTATAGCAAAATAGCATACTTAAGAAGAAGAACTCGAACTCTATTACTTAAGGATTGAATACCTTATGCTATCGGTCATACAATAGATTCCTTCCATTGCTTAGGTTATTGCATTGTGTAATGATTCACATAGTATTTAATAATCACTTTGTAGCTTCTTTCTCCCGGATAATCACCACTCTAATTCTTTCTTCCCAGCCAGTTTACCTCCCTTTAAGTTGGTTGTGACTGTTGGGGTTTTCACCCAACAAACACAATCGGCGATGATGATTTGATATGAAACAATCAATGCTGCACAGCCCTTCGATCTAGGTCTGAATACCTACTTAAGAATCACACACAATATGCAAGATAATAATCACACACGACACAATGATTTATGTGGTTCGGCTATGTTTACATCCACGGGCAGCAACGGTCAATTTTTATTATAGAAAGCAATGTGAAAAGTTACAATTAAGAAAACCAGCATTTATGTGTTCTCTAGTTGCCCCAAAAAAAAACTTTTTTTTTTTTTTAAAATAATCTATGCCAAGAAAAACTGCAACTCCGTTACTTCTCCTGATATATAGGCAGGATGGGCAGTGGCACATATGTGGGTAACCCACGTTTTCCTTCTCATGTAAAGATAAGAAAGAAAGAGTTGTATTGGTGTTGGACTCTTCTAACACCAATCTCTCCACCGTTCCATAAATCGAGTTAAACTCAACAATCTCCACCTCTTGACGAAGAACTAGAAGCTGCTACCAATTACCAATACCATTACCACCATGTTCCAAAGAACCACATCCTCCGTCGAGGCAATTATACTCCACACTAGGAGTCAAAACAAGACCACACAAGGTCACTATGTCCTGAAAGAGCCAATACTCCTTATGGAGTCATCAACAATGAGAAACACGAGTCAAGTTCAAGCAATAAAAGAATTTGATCTCAGATACAACTTTGGTCAACATGTCCGATGGATTGTCTTTGGTGACAATGTTTTCTAGTAAGACCTCACCATCCTCAATGATATCACGAATGTAATGATACCTTACATTGATATGCTTTCGTCCTGGCATGATACACTTGATTTTTGGCTAGATGAATAGCACTCTGACTGTCACAACTGACGGATACAACCTCTTGTGAAATGGCCAAATCACTAATCAAGCCTTGAAGTCAAATGACTTCCTTTATTGCCTCTTTCACTGCCATGTACTCAGCCTCTGTCGTAGACAACGCAACTGTAGCCTGTAACATAGACCTCCAACTGATAGGAGCCCCACACATACTAAAACAATACCCTGACGTAGACCTCATCCTATCCAAGTGACCAGCATAATCAGAATCGACGTATCTGCAAACCTACATCTTCCTCTCTTTCTCTGAAAGATAAGACCAATATTCATGGAGCCACCTAGATAACGGAGAATCCACTTCACTGCTTGCCAATGCTGTTTTCCCGAGTTACTCATATACCGACTAATAACACTAACAACCTAAGCAATGTCTGAACGCGTACACACCATAAAATACATTAAACTCCCCACTACACTAGCATAGGGTACCTGCGACATGTACTCTATTTTTTCCTTCTGTAGTAGGAGACATCTTCCCTGATAACTAGAAGTGGACAGCTAATGGTGTGTTAACTGCCTTAGAATTCTGCATCATAAACCGGTTAACAACCTTTTCTATATATTATCTCTGTGAGAGACATAATCTGCCCTTCTGCTTGTCTCGTTGGACCTCCATCCCCAATATCTTCATGGCAGCCCCTAAATCCTTCATTTCAAACTCCATGTTCAATTTAGACTTCAGTAAGTCAATCTCATGTTTATTCTTCACAGCAATCAACATATCATCAACATATAGTAAGAGATAAATATAAGAAACATCATTGAGTTTCTTGTAGTAAACACATAGATCGTACTTATTATGTGTGTACCTCTACTTTTTCATGAATACATTAAAGCAAAGATTCCACTGCCTTGATGTCTATTTCAAGCCATATAATGACCTCTTGAGCTTACACACTAAGCTCTCTTTCCTAGCAACTCTATGATGGCTGTGACATATAAATATCCTCATCCAAATCACCATGCAAGAAGGCTGTTTTGACATCTAACTGCTCGAGCTCCATATCAAATTACGCCACTAATGCTAAAAGGACCTGGATGGTAGTGTGTTTCACCACTAGAGAGAAGATCTCATTATAATTCACACATTCCTTTTGTGTATATCTCTTAGCCACTAATCTTGCCTTGTAATGTACACCTAAAATTTTCCCATTGGGATTTGGAGAACTATTTTTTATTGTATAAACTCATTTGCAGCCAATCGCCTTCTTCCCATGTGGAAGCTTTACAAGCTCCCATGTATGATTTTTATGAAGAGATTTCATCTCTTCATCCATGGTTGCTCTCCACTCCTTACCATGTGTGTCTGACATAGCAAGTCTATATGAATAAAGCTCATCACCAACCGCCATCAATGCATACGAAACATAGTCTTTCAAATAATTTAGTTGATGCCTATTCCTAGGTTCTCTCCGTGCTGCTAAAGATGGATCACTTTCTTGTTCTTGAAGAAAGTACTCTAAATCAGGAAGAACAATGACTATCCTTTCTTTTTGTATTATTTTGTATCATTTTCTTGTGATGATCATTTGTTGGAAATGATATTAAAGTATGTTTAAATACAGTAATATGATATATGGTTATAAAATGAATCATTTTCTCATGAAGATCAGGACAAATTAATGTTTGATTGGATTTATTGGAAAGAAGATTTTGTGTATCATGCACCATTCTTATCTTTCTCGATCTTGGAATCTAAGGACCATGCACATCCTTTAGGCTAGGGCTGTTAATGGATCAGGTTCGGATTGTTCTAGATCAATCTAGGACCAATTCGATATGGATCGAACCATATCTTGATCTGGATCTGTCAAGAATTAGATTGGACCATTTTGGATTGAGATTTTTTTTTTTTTTTTTTTTGAATAATGCTGAAGTGACCTCAGGTTGGAACCTCATATCGCATTTCTTGATGTGAAAGTGTATGGGAACCATAGATACTTTCTTCGAGATACGAGCAAAAAAGCATCTACAGTTCCTATCCACTTTCACATCAAAAATAGAACTTATAATGGTATGGATTTTATCCGAAATCCAAGTGTACCGAATCCAAATTCTTTATATAGAACTCCAAACACAAAGACACACCAGCCATACGTGTTTATGAGATTAAGTATTTTAATGTATAAAGCATGCCATAGATGTAGCTTTATAAAGTACAGAAGATGTAGGCGATCGCATGTTCTTGTTTACTGTCACATGGGTCTTGTCCCGTTATAATGACTAAGGATATTTTAGATCCTAATCCTTTGAATTTTAAAAATAATGCTAAATTTTGGGTCCGCTATCCTCACTAATACATATTCCTACAAACAATGCTATCAATTTGATTAGTGATTTCTAACCAGTGGATTCATTGCATAGGTCTTAGCTCTTTTGGGGGTGTTCATGATGCAAATTAATGAAGAAGTGTGGGTGCATAATTACACCTATTGATGTGGACCAATAGGATGCTTTTGCGTGGTCATGAGTGCATGAACAATCTAAATCAAAGTCGACACATGTTCATTGACCCATGCATTAAAATGAACTTGGCTAATGAATAATTTAAATCGAGACCTCCACATGAGACCTCCACATATCAACTCTTCTAAAAGAACTCAATTAAAATGACGTGTGGTTGAAAGGGAGCACTTGGTTGAATACAATTGAGTGAGTAGTCTTGTGAAAGAAGAATCATGGTGACTTTGGGAGGATCCATGTGCATCACAATAAAAATATTTCTGAGATTTTTATGATTCTAATCATAGAACAATATGACAGAAAAAAAAAGATTGAATTAGAAAGAGGATAGAATGAATACGAAAAGATGAGAGATAAGATTAGAAGATTTCTTAATTGAGAGGAACACTAAATTTAGGGAAATATTGGCTATGCCATTTCAAGGAAGATTGTCCAAAAAAGAAGAATATTGAAAATCTAAAAATAAGAAAGACAATACTTACGTAAGAAATTGTGATTTTGTTGTTCAATGTTCTAATTTTTACTAACCTACATTAAAGGGTTTTGTATGTGAAAAACTTTCTACTCTTAGAATTTTTGCAAGGATCAACAGGAGGATCATAATCGAGGTACGAGTTACGAGTTATAGGATGAGGTAATTATTTTTACCTAGAGAAAAAATGATATAAAAATCACCAATCACCAATCATCATAATATTTGATGTTAAACGTCTTGGCTCATAGGGGTGTAGCGAAAGAGAATGCCACATGGAATTTGGGTAGATAAGTGGTATGGCAAACTTTGCTCTTAGGTGGTGTAAATAATTATTTTCTCTTTATCCCAAATCTCCCACTAACAGTACTAAGTATTTGTTTACTTAGATCTAGACCCAATAGTTCAAAACTTACCATATTAAATTATCTCACACTCTCCATATTTGTACATATTTTATCACAATTTAATACGGTAGCCCGAGCACCACTGGATACTTTATCTTTCTACACACATACACTCTCTCCTCTCCTTATTTAAGGTAATTTGTAAGAGAAGAAGTCGATCAAAGATTCTTGAAACATGGCAACAACCCATCATCAGCCCTTACTAGGTTCTCCCAAGAAGACAACCTCTTCTTGCAAGACCCTCTTTGTTGTTCTCTCTTTAGTTGCTATAATCTGCCCCACAGCTCTTGTAACCTTCCATCTGATCAAAACAAATCAGTCTGATCTCTCATTCCCTCCTCACATCTGTGCCCGGGCACACAACCCTGCATCATGTATTAACATGGTTTCTCAAGTAGTAAAAGATGATGGTGTAAGAAAATTAAACGAGGTTGATGTACTACAGCTCTTCCTGAACAATTCCATGACTCGTATAGGTGATGTGGTCAAGTTGGTCAACAGTATCAATGGCTTGGAAGCACATGCAGCGTTGACCAACTGTATCCAGTTGATGGACTTGTCGATTGATCGAGTAATTGACTCGATATTCGCTCTACGCACCCAGAACGTTGGATCTCATCTCGAGGTACATACATGGCTCAGCGGTGTACTAACCAATCATGTCACCTGTTTGGATGGGCTAAAAGGATCAACCCGACCCGAAGTGGAAACGGATCTTCTAGACTTGATTGATCGAGCAAGAGCTTCTCTAGCCATTATCACATCAATTTCCCATACAAAAGAAGAAGAGATCATCAAGCCATTGAACGGAGGATTCCCGACGTGGATCACGAGGAGAGATCGGAAGATTCTAGAAGCTTCTGCTAATGACATCAAAGCTGATGTTGTGGTGGCAAAGGATGGAAGTGGGAATTATAAAACGGTAAAAGAAGCACTTGGATCCGCACCGGATAACGGTAAGACCCGGTTTGTGATATATGTGAAAAAGGGAACATATAAGGAGAAAGTGGAGGTTGGGAAGAAGAAGAAAAATTTGATGATCATAGGAGATGGCATGAATTTGACCATTATAACTGGTAGTCTCAATGTTATTGATGGATCCACGACTTTCGATTCCGCCACTGTTGGTAAGTAACCTCACTTCACCATCTTTTCATTATGACTAACTAATGATAATTATCTTAACGTGGCATCATAGATCTTTTTCCTTGTATCCCGAAGAAAAAGAACGACGGTCGGTACACTGCCACGTCAATGCGTCAGTTTTATATTTAACTCAATACCCATAGTTTTAAAACTTGTTGAATCTACTCAAAACTCAGTTGGGTTGAGAATCTTTAAGGATGTATAACTCGGTCTGTGTTAGAGATCAATAAAATCCTTGTTCCATGACAACAAATAATCTTCGTCGTATATGGGCTTTTCCTAGTGTTTTATCATTAATTATTGATATGGTTTTTTCAGCCAGTCGCAACCTGACATGTGGCCTACTCGGTCTATAAACCATCGAATAGGTCCAACACTGCCTATATGAGGTTCATAATCCACTTAAAACTCAACAGAGTCCATATTAAATAGAATAATGATGAATGCACGTGGTAAGTCATATATGGTTGATGTAACAAGGGCATAAAATCACATATCTTTTCCTTCTGTATCCCAAAGATAAATATCTATGATTCTATGCCCTTGTCTTGTCAACCACAGAGAGATCGCATACGATTTTCCGCATGCATTTATTACAATTCTATTAAATAATAGATGGAACGTATGCAATTTTGGTCTCTAGATTTTGTACTCACTTTGAAAAGCACTTATGATTGATTTGTCGTTATTAGATAAGTGCATCCCCTTTTTCGGATCAATTTTTAGCATTTGTGAGAATCTAATTAAAATGTAAAGTTATATAAATTTTAATTATTGATGCCCCCATATATTTATTTATGAATAAATTAACATCGGTATAGCTATTAAGTTGTTAAGTTAATGAATTAAAAGTCAAAATTTCTATTGTAATTATCAAAGAAGTTGTTTCAAAAAGCATTGAATAATTTTGCAATATTTGTAACATTTTCATCTCTTCTCCAATGCAGCCGTTGTAGGTGATGGGTTTATAGGACAAGACATATGGTTCCAGAACACGGCGGGTCCGGAGAAGCATCAAGCAGTTGCACTCCGCGTTGGAGCCGATCAATCCGTTATCAATCGATGTCGCATCGACGCTTATCAGGACACACTCTATGCCCACTCCCTACGTCAATTCTATAGAGACTGCTCCATCACTGGCACGGTTGATTTCATATTTGGTAATGCAGCTGTAGTGTTACAAAATTGCAAAATCATGCCCCGAAAACCTATGAAGGGCCAAAGTAATATGGTAACAGCCCAAGGACGGACCGACCCGAACCAAAACACTGGTACTTCGATACAAAAGTGTAAGATAATAGCCAGTTCTGACTTGGAACCAGTGAAGAAATCGTTCAAATCATTTCTTGGTCGTCCATGGAAGGAGTACTCTAGAACTGTTGTCATGCAATCATCCATTGGAAACGTTATTGACCCGGTGGGTTGGTCCGAATGGTCCGGAGATTTTGCCTTGAAGACCTTGTACTATGGAGAGTATTTGAATAAAGGACCCGGTGCGGGTACGAGTAAACGAGTGAAATGGGCTGGTTATCATGTCATAACCGACCCGGAAGTAGCAAAGCATTTCACAGTGGGCCAGTTGATACAAGGAGGGACATGGTTGAAGTCTACTGGGGTATCTTATACTGAAGGGCTCTAAATAAGGAAGAACATCTATAGTTCTTGTTTGTATTTTGTATTTTGTATTACTTCCAGCTTTTTTTTAACGTGTGTTTTGTATAACTAGAAATGATATTAGAATATATGATGTATTGTAATAAGGTATGTATTGATACACCGAATCATCTTCTCATAGAGATTTGATTTGGATTAAAATAAGATTGGATGTATTGATGGTTTTAAATCTCATCCCAACCCGAGATGACTTGTCTAAATTGTCTCGGTATCGTCCACCAACGAAATGAATTGACAAGTTATCTCAAAGATGTGCTTTGTAATTCTACAGCATTTCTTTAAAATCTCATCTAAGACAACTCAAATAAATCGAATATCTCATCCGACTCAATTTTGCTCATGGACAAGACAAGATGCCAAATAGAGTTTTAAAGCCATGGATGTCTTGGAAAATGATTATTTGTATCATTATTCTAATATTTCTTATTAGGTTATGTCTTCTATTTTTGTATATGGAGATTGTCGTGGATTCAAACCGGATTTTTTGATGATCCGTTAACGACCCACAAAATATTGGGCCCATTTGATTTGATTTTGGATCCGACCCGTTTAACATCTTGGTAATCTTAAGTATATAAAGAGTAAGAGATGAAACTCGAAAGGGGGGGAGGAGAGATATATATGAGAGACAGAGAAAAATTGTAACCTACTTCTTCTTTGGTTAATATCATGAAATCGTCGTTTTCGCCCATAGACGTAGGTCAATACTTTGACTGAACCACATATATCTTGTCTCTTGTGAAATTCTTGTGTTCTTGTTGATTTATACTTCGAATCATAGGATTATTTTTTAACATTTCTCTAGACATCCTTTTGGCGAAGGTTGTCACTGGATTGGATTTAGAACTGATCCAATGAGAATCAGATTGGAACCTTGTTGAATTGGTTTCCTTATTGGATCCCAGTAGTAGAATTCAAATTTGATCGGATGACAATTGAATTGAGTTTTGATTAGATCAAATACGATTTCATATTATAAAAATATAAATAACTTCCTATATTCATACTAAATATGTGATATACTGATAAAAAAAAATGTGACAATTTATATCATTTCTGAAATTTATCATATGGGATCCTTGAAAGCTCATGACATGGTTGATCAAAGAAGGGATCCTTAAGTTATTGAATCAGATCCTTATTGAAACACAAATCCTTGATCCTGGTCCAAAATTATTGGGTTGAAGTGATAAATGGATTATCTAATCCACGTAGTTCCAAAATCTGGTGATATGGCTCCTTTAGGAGTCATCAAATTGGATCATCATCGAAATCAAATTTCAGCTCTGGGCCGATTAATTGGCAGCTTACTTTGGGCATTGAGAGTTATAGGCTTGTTTAAAGAGAAAATTTCCAAACCGTGATCAACTTTTGACGAAATTCCTAGTTTGGCTCACTATTCATTTTAATTCTTAAAACATGAAAAGTGAGATCACAGGTTTTTCAAAGTGATAATCTTGCTGATATAAGGTATCAAGATCATTAATATTTATTGAAAAATGATAATCTCACTGATTATAAAAGTGATGATCCCGTAGGTTTATTACTTTTTAGTAAGACTGTCAATAAATAAATCATCGAGATAGTCACTTTGAAAAATAAAAAAATTAAAAATCAACGATCTCACTATTTTATATTAACGAGATCATCACTTTTAAAATCCTACGATCACGCACTTCGTGTTTTGGGAATTAAAATAATTAGTGAGTTAAAATCAGAATTTCGTCATATTCAGCTCACGAAATGGTAATTTATACTTGTTTAAATTCAAAGAAATTGAAATACATACCCTAGAGGATAACGATAATGATGAACACTATAAAACAGAAAAGCATTCAAGAAGTCATCCTCTTTTTTTATTTTTCCTATTACGTTTGCTCATTTTCTTTCTCTTGCTTTTCCAAAGGAAATGGATTTCAAAAGTAGCCTCTATGTCTCTTCCCACAAGTCACAATCTCATTGGTCGTTAAACCAAAAACTTCCAATTAATTACATTGAACCATAAAAGAATTCTACAAAAGTCAACTAAACTGATGATCAATTTCACGCTAATGGTCTTAAATATTTATATATATATATATATATATATATATATATATATATATATATATATATATATATCATTTATGCCTTAAAATCTTCGAAGTACTTATGCATAATGATATCGAATGATGAAAATAAAAAGGATCATATAGGTTGCTAAAGAAGGCTTGTCGAGATGATTCTTATGTGGTATATATTCATGGGTTGCTAGTCTTTTACTTAATGATTAATTATGGACATGTAAGCACAAACATATATGTGCACATACGGTCATTTCTTACTTAGATAATTATTAAAGACGTTTTTAGAGAAACCGAGGAATTTACATATGATTTTATTGATTTTTGAGAAACATATAAAATTTTAGGAGAGTTAATTTTGAGGATATTAGAGAAAAATAAATGGTTTCAGTTGAATACATTGACATTATTGTGATTATGAATACTAAATAACACCATAATAGCTAGCAAAAAAAATGAGCTTCCAAGTATAACTGATTTACAGAAGATATTTGAAAGAAATCTACATCATGTTTGATGGAACAACCACTCATATTCAACAAGTTGTCAAAAATGAGACTACTAGATATTTTCTATCTATGTCGTCAAGTTCACTAAGTGAAACATGTCGGCACTCCGATTTTATGATTCTATTCCAATCTTATCTTAATTGTGCCTAATGCCCTTGTTTCGACAGATGATTCATTCATATGCAATAATCACATTGTGACAGTATAGTTTAGTGGTAAAATTGTGACGGGCATATCAATCATGTTATACTGTTGAATTGCCTTTATACTATTCTAATTAGATTATTATATTATAATTGTAGATAATTTGCATCCTTGGGAGTCCATGAGACCATGGCCCTCACATGACACTCTAACGAGGCGGTTGTTATGTATACTGACCGGTTCTGCAGTTCTAAAGGATGCTAGTCCGTACGTGTAAGGGAGGGAATAATCAAACCGTATAGCAAAATAGCATACTTAAGAAGAAGAACTCGAACTCTAATGCTTAAGGATTGAATACCTTATGCTGTCGGTCTTATAATAGGTTCCTTCCATTGCTGCGGTTATTGTGTAATAATTCACATGGTATTTTATTAATAATCACTTTGTAGCTTCTTTCGCCAAGATAATCACCACTCTAATTCTTTCTTCCCAACCTGATTACCTCCCTTTAAGTTGGTTGCGACCTGCTTCGCTTTACTCAAAATAGGTGTTGAGTTCCTCCTATACAATTATCTCCTCATTTTATTTTGTCTCTAATTAAAGAGCTACGTCAAGCTTACACTTTTATTCCTATTTCTTTTACTATTGCCGCCTCACTTAGTTTGATGTATGATTCAAAAAATGTTTTTGGCTATACCACCCGCACAATCCCTTTCTCTTTCATCTACTCTCCTTTTAGTTGAGTTCTTGATCAAAACAAATAATAACATGACTTTAGTTAACGTGCACGATGGCTTTTGTGTGCAATGCTCCTAGAGTTGCTTATTTCCAATCAAACCCTTTGTTAATTTCATTTCTGTAATTTGTTGAGTTGAGTTTGGGTCTCTACCTTCTCACAAAAAGATGGCAACAAGAGAGGTCAACTAGAGTGGAAGTCAAACAATGGGACCGACAATCTTAGACCTTCATATGCACAACAATATTAAACTCCTTGTTCCCTTTTCTAGGCATGGATGCGCGACACCTACCAAGGGGTGCTTTGATGCCAAAACTTGATTCCTAACATTATGAATATTGGAATCATATTTAAAATAAAAAAATAAGAAAAAAAATCAAGGGTATTTAGAAAGTCCTATTATATTGGTGATATTAGGTTTAACGCTTCCTAGGCCCTCTTCCCATTGCAACTCAACATTGTTTTTTCTTGATAATTTAATAATAAAACTTTGATTTAGTATCTTATATATTTGAAGAGAATTTCACCGTTAAATTATTAAGGAAATGCAATCTTGACTTACGGGCAAAAGAGGTAAACCTAATCTTGTATTTTACAAAGAATTAAACCTAACATCACCAATTTAACAAGTGGGTACTTCTAAAATATCCAAAAATCAAAGTATGCTCCTATAAAAGAGAGGGTGACACAGTCCAGGTTTTCCTTATATTTATATACTCCTAATCATTTGAAGCTGAATACATGCCCTTGTGTTTCGTCTTCTCATATAGACTAATAAAAATGAGCTAAATGCCCTCATCTTCATTCGCTAGCCAATTAACCCCTCAACTTTCTCCCCAAAAGTTCTATCTTTGGTGAATTATTTTTATTCTATTCAACCTCTTTTTTAATCTAATGTTTTCAACCTCAAGTTAATCCCTAATAGAAAACATTCGATTTTTCAACCCAATTTCAATAGTACTTTTCATTTTCAAAAATATAATCTTGACTTCCTCTCAAGGTTTGAAATTTAAAGTATTAAGATTAAAAATGAAGGTACTTATGCAAGAGGCTAAAGATGGCTGCTTTCAGAAAGAAAAATCAAGGATCTATTTAGCACAATTTAAAGATAAGGGCATTTAAATTATTTTTATTAGTCTATTAGTGTAGACTAAGGTCAAGAAGGCTTGAATAGGTTTGAAAACACAATTGCATCTCAAGTATTCACAAAAAACTGGAGGGGCAAGTTCTTCCACTAACCTGATAAAATAAGAGAGTGCCACACCAACTTTTACTAACGCCACACCAATTCAGTGCAATTATTTGGTGGTTTACATAGGAAATGGTGTGGCATTAGTAAAAGTTGGTGTGGCAATAGAAGTTCTCTAAAATAATCTAACAATATATTATTCTATATTATATATATATATATATATATATATATATAATTCCATGACTGGTAAGGTACTATGGTGTGTCTCTTGTCAAGTAACAACCACAGAAACGTGAGTCCAACTACCCAACCATTAGAGAAACACTTGAGATTTCTCGTAGATTTGAAAGAGAGAGCAAATGGAGAGATTACATTTATATATAAAAAATATGATATTATGATGCTTCACCATCAACCTGGATCCTCAACCAAAAAATCCAAACCATTGGCTGGTTTCCAAGATGTCTAAAATGTGAATTACGAGGCAAAGTCAAGACACAGTAATGGGATAATGCTAACTCACTTATTATAAATTAAGAAGTACAGAACATGCGAGGGATATAAATTTAGATTTCTAACAATTTAAAATAACATAAAATAAAGGAAAAAATAAAATAAAAACTATTGTATATGTTAATATATATGGATGTCACGAAGGGTTGGAAACAATTGTCTGACAGTTGGACCAGATATACATTTTAATAGCAAATGAAAATGTCATTGAGGAATAAAGTATGAGTCTTTTACTCGGAAGACCCAAAACCAAATACGACATACTTAATCTCCCTTATAGTTAAAATAAGAGAGCTTCTATTAAGACACCAATCAAGGGCGAATCCAGGATTTTGTGAGCATTCAAGAGTAGAAAAATTTTTGTTGGGACAACTAAGAATGGAAAAAAAAACCCGTGGGACAATAATGGCAGATTTTTTTTATCTGCCACTAGAATTTGTCACAATAACTTACTAATCTCTAGACTCAGAAAATTCTTGTGAGAGCAAGTTCTCCCACAACCACCACTATAAATCCACCCGACACCAATCTAATATTAAAAACCATTCAAAAGTATTGGTGTGTTATAAGTAAAAGTTAGTGTGCCAATAGAATTTGTATACCAGGAAATCTTTTTTTTTTTTTTAATACATAAAAATAAAAATTCCTTACAAATTAAATTTTTAAATGACAAGATAATCCCTTATTTCCTACTATTGATTATAAACTATAAGAGGAAAATAATAATGTTGAAAAGTGTAGGACACAAATACCCAATAACATTAAATATTATTTATTTATAAAAAAATATATATATACCTTATAATCAATTGGATCCAAATAGGAAAATGATGGTTGATTCCTGTGCATCTTTTTGCTTTATATTTTTTATTTTTCACCATTAATCTCAATAACAACACAAAAGATAGTAGAAGGTTGCTTTAACTAATTTGAAATTTTCTTTTTTGAGAAAAATATATATTTATTCATTTATTGAAAGTTAACTGGGTTGGTAAGGCTGATTAGATTTGCTCCTCAGGTCATATCTTCGAAACTATATATGCCCTTCCACCAAAAGATCGCTATTTAATGTTGTATGTGTGTCGGGTGAGATGGCACGTGCGGCTCGCCAATGCTAAAAAAAACAAAAAAAGAATTATAGATAATTAGTAGTTAGTAACATTAATACTAATCACCTATCTGAAATCCAAACATCTTAGTTTTATTATTTACTTCTATCATCTCCATCCATCTTTTTTTGAATCTTACTCTCATTATTTCATAATAATCATCCCCAACACAATCTGTCGAGAAATCTTTTCCAACAAATATTTGCATTTAGCATCAAACTTTTTGCTGACAAATCTAATTGATTTAAACAATTTTATTCCATGGAATTACCTTAACAAGAATTTCAGAGAAATCGAGAAGATCAGATAATTAAAAAAAAAAAGTGGTGCGTGGGGCCGTAGCAATTAGAATATCATGGTCAATCAAATCCATTTTCCAAGATATAATAAAACTTGTGGGTATGTGGTCGATGTCGTGGTTATTGAAATGTCATGGTCAATCAAATCCTTCTTAGAATATAGAATGAAAATGGTTAGTCAAGATTGTGGCAATTAGAATGTCATGGTCATCAAGTCCTTCCAAGGTACAATGAAATTTGTGAGAGTTGTTGGAATCGGGGAAATTTAAATGTCACAATCAATCAAATCTATCCTGTCTATGAATTTCTCTTAATGCAACATATACTACAATGTTAAGAAAGCCCAAATTTAATGGTCTTGGGGTCATCAAATTTCATAAAATTCGACAGATCAAGACGTCGAATTTTCCCTTATAAATTTATTTTGTTTGATGGGTTGAAATTATCAAATTAATGAATGATAGGAGAAATTTGACAACTCTAAACCGTCAAATCTGAGAACATTAAGAATTTCGACAATTCTAGACCGTCAAAATTCACTTTCTAAAATTCATGGACCATGGCCCATCAATTTTTTTTGTCGAATTTTTCAGCTTTTACGTAGTATACATTAATCGAGCATAATTCAAGAGGATATGGAATCAATAAATAATCAAGTGATCGTGGTATTTTAATCAACATTATAGGTATATAAACTATGGGAATTATTTGCCCATTCCAACCCTCCAAAAATCAAGTTAATAAATTTTCTGTTTTGCCAAGAAAAGCATTCAAATGTTTTGGTTAATATTTGAAATAGCCCACAAAGGTTTTCAAAGTGATACCTCTCTGATTTTGTCCACTCTCAAAGATTATTGAAATGCTTTAAATGCCCTTATCATTAATTTTCATAAATTAAAAAAAAATAAAATTTCTTGACCTTTTGTTTAAAAAAAAAAAAAAGAAAAAGAATCATGATAAAATGACTACCTCATGTGGCATACTCAATCGACTTCTCCTAACGTGACATGTTCAGGAATCATAGATCTATACTCCTCGAGATACAAAATTGCATTTTTAAAAAAAAGTGAAATTATGTATCCCAAGGAGTATAGATCTACAATTCCCAAACATGTCACGTCAGGAGAAGTCAATTGAGTATGCCACGTGAGGTACTCAAGTTATCACGACTCAAAAAAAAAAAAAGAATCCCCATTTTTATTTCTTATCAGAAGATATTTTTCCTCCACCTTCAAGGACAAAAGATTATTATTGGGAAGTCCAAAATCATTAGAGCTTTAGGGTAGATAAATTTAGGAATTTTGGCAAGAGGTTGAAGACAATGTAAAATAGGGTAAAAGTAATTTATCCTAAAAGTTGAGGGACTCGGAGATGAATTTTTGGAGAAAGTTTACTAGAGATTAATTAACAAGGGCATTTAGACAATTTTGTGTTAATCTTTCAGTGTGGACTAGATCGAGGAATATCTCAAATATTCACCAAATCCTTGTAGGGACACCTTGTAACAAAATTCTAATTACAAACGACAAAGGGGTAAGACCCCAAGTTACTCATTCAATACTATGCCACCTAACAACCACATGAAATCACTAAGAAAAATCCATGTCAGAGGCATTTAATTCCCCACATCTCTCCTCTTCAAAACCTCACTTCACCCTCTATTTTTGAGGTTTCATCTTTCATGGTTCTCTACCTACTTTTCTCTTCTCCCATTTTCAAGGCACCATTTTAAATTCATCTTTCTGTTCTTCACTTTCTTTTCTTCTTTGGGTTTTCTTTCTGTTTCTATGGGTTTTCTTTTCAAGGTTTTTGTTTTTTTTTTTGTTGAAGAAAGATGAATGAAGATGGATCTTCATGAGACTGAGAAGGTCTCCAACTTTCAACTTTTACCAACTCATTAACGTTTCTCAGAAGGTATTTATTACTTACATCAATGAAGGAAGAGATCCAAAATTACTTTTATTGCATTCTTTGTATTTATATTCTTTGATTGAGATTAGAGAGAATTGGTTTTATTGCACCTTCTTTAATACACAACCCTTTCCAAAAAATTCAAAAAATATTAGAATCTTATTTAATAAAACCATCTCTATATTGTCAAAGGAAGCATTGGATTTGGCTTAAGAGTTACTACAATGGGCACCAAGATCAAAGGGATTTACAAGAGTTTCAAATTCATCTCTCAGATCTTTGGTAATAGTCCTATCTTTTATAATTTCTCTATTTTCAATGTTTCATATTTTGGTTCTTATTGAAAAGAAATGGATTTGTTTTGTAGTTAAGGAGAGAGAAATGGAGATTGGATATCCTACAGATGTTAAGCATGTGGCTCATATTGGGTGGGATAGCCAATCTGCTAATTCACCCAGTTGGGTACGGTTTTCTCCCCACTTGTTCTTTGTTTCTTATGTTTAATTTGATTAGTTTTTTTTTTTTTTTTTTTTAAGTTTGAAGATTTATCTAATTAAATATGTTTTTTGCTTTTCATTTTGGGTGATTTAGATGAACGAGTTCAAGACAGCTTCGGATTTTTCAGCATCATCCCTAAGTAATTTAGGTGAATCAAGGGATCCTAGCTATATGACAGCTATGTCAACATGGTCTTCTCAAGGTATTTTTCTCTGCTCGAGATGAAAATAATATAAGTTCCTCAACGATATCATCTATGTTTTATTCCAAATATTTATTTTTCCTCATTAATGTATAGTCATTACCATTGTCTTTTATGGCTTATTATTCCAAATATTAAGCTATATCTTGGTTTGAATTTGGGTGGGAAAAAAAGAAATCGACATACAAAGTAGAAAATTTGCCATTTTGTGACTTGCATGCCATTTGAAGCGAAACTTGGCCTAGTCGGCTCGATTGGAAATTTTTTTTTTTTTGACGACGAGGGGGTTTGAACTTACGTCCGAAAGAGCCAAGGCATATGGGTCCCTTCCTCGGGCACGTGCAACACCCGCACATCACAAGCACTGGGTAAGTGTGGGTATTGGATTTTGGGTAGGTTGGTTTCAAAATTCGATGGAACCAACTCATTGAATCAATTTGGCAAAACTCGACCGAGTTATTTGCTCCATATAATATTTTTGTGGAGAATAAAAATTAAATATTATAATTATTTTTAAATTTATTATATTTTTATTTGAATCATCCAAGTAAGACTTGTAAATTTTCTACTTGAATGTACCCAAGGGATGTGCTATGGTGGGTTTAGTTTTTGAGTTTTAAAACTGTAAGTTTTGAAGTTATCCTGGTGAGCATTTTGATCTAGATTCCTTAAATGTCTATTGAAGTAAATACATTTTTGTATCATTTTAAGGATATTTTTGTCAATTTAAAGAGTCCAGATGCTTTGTCCCTTATCAGAGAATTGGTTGCTCTTTGTCACAAGACATGCTTGCCTTAATCTGATGAAATGGGGGAATCTAAGGCTGGCACTCCAACAGCCTATAACCCTAATAAAGGTAGAAAGAATATGGGAGAATTGATTCAGTGTACAGCCGGAGTAGGTACCCTTTGGTAGGCCTATCAATGGGCTGATCGGGTTGGGCCAATTTAAGCCCAAGCCAATCCTAAAGAGGTGGCATGGTTTTGACGTCTCGTATCATCCACAAACGAGACTGAGTCGTCTCGGAATGAGAAAAAGTGAGCTGTGATTTTAAATCTCATTTGATACGTTTGACTTGTCTATTTGTCTCGTTCGTGAACAATACCAAGACGTATCAGACAAGTTGTCTCGATCTCGAACGAGATTTAAAATCATGTTTCTTGGTCCCCTAAAGATAACTTATCATTTTAATGAATTATACCAAGATAGAGTAAGTAGATCTCAACTTATTTTCTTGTTTTGTCTCTAGATAGTTTTACTATTTAAGTGATCTTTTTATATATAATCTTCAATTATTACAACTTATTTGAATCATCCACAGATTTTGAACAATCCATGGCACATCAATCTGCTTCTGAGATCTTCAAAGATTCTCCATCTACAGAACTTCCCAAGGTTCCCAAGAAGCACAAACGGAAAAAGACCGGGTCATCACCGTCATCCTCATCGTGGCGAACCTCAAGAGCAGCAAAATCAAGAACTTCATTTGGTACCACGGCCCACGAACTGGAGATAACACCAAACATACAAGAAGTAATACCATAGAAATGTTGTAATTTATCTATATTTGGGGGGGATGGGAATCTTGAGCAGGCTCATTGAAAAGGGCTAAAAAGAACTGATGAAGAGGTTGGATAATTACATTGTGTAGATTAAAAAGAATTTGATTTGTCATTTGTGAAATTAGCTTTAATACAACAGCTACTGAAGTACTCAAGTTTAATAATTTAGGTGTTGTCTATTAGGCCTGTTGGGCCCGCAGTTTAGGGCCGGATTTGGGTTTAGCTGACTTGGGCTGCTGGTTATAGAAAGTCCAAGCCTGGTTAGATTCAGTCCATTGATAGCCATAGATATTACAAGAAGCATAAGCTTACTCCTACCAAAGTTAAAATTCAATGTGAAAGATTTAGATTGTAAAAAATTGGACATTTTTTTTTCCAGGTGAGGATGGGTTTAGGCAGATGAAGCAGAATTTAATGATTAAAAGAAATGCATCTTATGTTATAAGTGTCCATTAGCATTGATCTTCAAAAACAATTAATCCTTTTAAGATCACAAAGAAAAAGGATTTGGTATGAGCTTAAATTCAACATTGAAGTTACGAAAAATGCTACAATTGCTCCAACCCTATTAGTCCCCCTAAACATGTGAGTATTTCTATTAGTTTGTAGAGCCTGACGATACTGGTCAATAAGGAGGTATTGTTAATCAAGCCACATGTCCTACCGATCAAGTCCTATTTTCATAATTTTCATTGGCATTATGTAAAACCCTAGTTATGTTTTCTTAGGTTCATTGAAAAGGATTTGTTTTTCTTAACAAATACAAATACTTAAAATCTTTGATTTATTTGTATAAAATATATAAAAGTAATTGAAAGGGCCAATATTTCAAAATCTCAACCGGGATGACTCAAATATTAGGCGAGCCATATCTCACTCGGATTCCCACAGACAAGTTTTAGTAGTATGGCATGGCCCAAACTTTCACGGGTTGATTTGTTAGTTAGGGTTAAAGTTAAGCTTGTCGGCCTACGAACCAGACCTAGCACACCCAAAAAATAAAGGATTAGTTATGCCTTTGATCTTGACCACACATAGGTAAGGCTCGGCTCAAAAAATTTGAACCCGTTAAATCTAGGCCACGCTAGGGCCTAACAATGCCCAACCCAACTCGGTGCACTCTGCTAGTGATGTATATAAAAAGATTTATAATTAAAATATAATACAAATATTATAAATACATGATTATCATCTCCATAACCTCCATCTCTTTATGTGCCATACAAATTGGTAGTAACCCTTAGTTTTTCATTATTGGTGTAAGTTTATAAATATACAGTCAGGGACAGAGCGAGTGGGGGCAATTGCCCCCATAGAACTTTGAGACAATCCTGGGCCCGTTTGGACCGGATTCGGGTATAGTAAATAGGGCGGGTCTAAGCCTAAGCCCTAAGGTGTAGCTGCTCTCGAGGACCGGGTAGAGCCCAACCATGGAAGGCCCAAACCCACCCATTGTGGAAATCAGAAAAGGAGTTGTATTGTAATCATACCATCCGGAGTATAGGATCGAGATTCAACATCTACAAAGTTCTCTCCTCCTGTTTAGCTAAGCATAATAAACGAAAGCTGAAGGTTTTATGTTCCTGTAATTCTCGCGGGAAATCGAAGGTCGAACATGGAGGAAATTTTGATCGCGTTTGTGTCGATGTTTCTACTTCTCTCTCTAATTCCACTTTATCTATGGAAACGTCGCCAGATTTCTAGATCTTCTGAAGAAGAAGAACTAGAAAGAGAAGAAGAAGATCAGGTGATTAGGTTTTCAGATTTTGAAATTTTCGAAACAATCTCTTGAACTCTTGTAAACTCAAAGAAATCGTTTTTCATGCCTTCAATCCTATAAATATAATGTTGATTTTGATTTTTCATTGATTCTCAACATGTTGTTGATCTTTGCTTGTCTTGGAATGAAATTATCTGAGCAATTTAGGTTATAATTTAATTCTATCTGAATTTGGGGGAAAAGGTGAGGGCGGAGGAGAAAATAGCAGAACAAAATCTTAACTTGGTTGTTTATATATATTTAATTAGTTAGTATGGATCTCAGGTTCCAGTTAGGGAAACTGTAGTTCGCCAATCTGGAGCTCGTCGAATGCGTCGAAGGCCAACTTCTGGTGCCAGTACATCTGCTGTACCTGCAGCAACTGTAGAAGGTAGGTATCATTCTGGTTTGTTTCTTTGATGTTTGTATCTTGATTTAGTGATGATTTTCAGGGTTGCAATTTACATATTCTTCTAAATAATGATCCATTGAAGTTTTTTGGTAGTATAGATACTAAAATTTAACTTTGTTAAATGATGATTAATGGGTATGAGGATCGGTAACTACTTTGAAGAGCTGGAGATAATAATTGGTACAATTTTGGTTGAGTCTTGGAGAGGTTGAAGGATTGATGTAATTTGTATTTGTAATATTATTATAACATTTTAAATGAAACATGCAGAAAATTGAATGAGATGAATTGGTATCAAATAGTTTAACTTTGGAAAATTTTAAAAAATGCCATCCAAATATAACGTTACGATACATTTGTTGATGAATCATAAATATAGCGCTATATGGTAAAATCATCAACACTGGTTAAAAGAATGCATCTATAGAATAAAATTATCATCTCGACAATTCCTCTTCTGAGGGAAAGAAGGGAAGGGAGGAGATATAGTTTATAAAGTGAAATACTGAGTCCACGTCCTAGTCATTGAAATTTCTTCTGAAACCTAAATCCCAAGAGATCTCCCCAATCCTAATCATGAAGTTCTGAGGGAAACAAGGGAAGGGAGGAGATATAGTTTATAAAGTTAAATACTGAGTCCACACCCTAGTCATTGAAATTTCTTCTGAAACCTAAATCCCAAGAGATCTCCCCGATCCTAATTATGAAGTTCTAAATGGGAAAGCTTTTCTTAAATGAAATAGAGTATAGATTGCACCAACAATCCTCCAAAAATCTTATTTTAAGTGCTCCCCTTCCTCTCCTAAAGCCCACCTTGCTATGGACATCTAGAAGTACTTTAATGATAGCTTTCCACACGCTGCATTCAAAAGAAGAGCTTGCCTTCCTGCTTTCCCACCAAAACAAGTTTCGACCATATTTTCCTGAATGACCCTCCTCCATAAACTTTGACATTCCTCATTGATCATCTCTATACTTTTATCCATACTGGTGTTTTACGAGCCAAAGTAACAAATATCAATCTTCTTTTAAAACTGATAGTTTTCTGAAACTGGATAAACATAGAAGATTTGGGAGTCATTGCATTTTCCTGCCAAGTTACAAGTTCAATGTTAAGTAAGCACACTTTTCAATACTAGAGCATAGCCTAGATTGGCTATTGTTCTGTTAAAGATATTAACTCACAGTAACCAATGGTGCTTAACCTGCTACTGTTCCCAGTAGTTACAATTGTTAGCATTCTGTATCATATAGTTGACACACAACATGGATATTCATGTAGAAGCTGAGTTTTCTCTTAGTCGACACCTAATCTTTGGGATAAGGCTTTGATTATGATGACGATGATGAGAGTTCTGAGTTAGATTTCTACTTTGATGCAATCAAAATCTCTAAATGAATGTTATCATGAAATAAAATGGGATACTTTTATAGTTTTATTTTATGAAACAACCATTAATTTTATTACACAAACATATTAAAAGCTCTTCAGACAAGATGTTGCACATTTAGCAGAGCTATAGAACTTCCTGGTATAACTTACTCTCTCATTAAAATATCACACAACCTTTTTTTCCGTCTTGAAAATATTTTAGGCTCATAGTATCGTAAATTATCAGTAACCTGTACTTTGAAGCTTGTATACAATTTTTTTAACTCTTAATACTTCTAAAGATTTGTCAGTATATTAGGTCTGTTTTATATATGAGTATGAGTGAAATGCTGCTGGTACCCAGTGGTGCAGGGGAAGGCATTGTGCTAGACCTGGTACTTTTGTCCTGCTTAGGGTGTGTTGATAATTTACGGTTTTACACACATTGTATTGCCTATATGTAAATTACTAGAACACCCTTACAATGAATGCTCTCAACATAGATTGTAGCTGGTATCCATGGATACCACTAGCACTGCTTTGGATAGTGGTCATGAATGAACTGATGAATTGTGTGGAATACAGAGATTGTTGATGGAAGTGATGAGGATGGTGACTATTATGTTGCCAAAGCATCAAAGAAAAAGGAGAAGAAGCGGGAAGAGCGAGAAGCACAACGACAGGTGCAATACCTTGCTTTTACTTTCATTTTTTAATTTCTTATTTTTCTATTTTAGCTTATGTCACGTTCTCCAGTTACACAAAGCAGATACAAATATGTCTTTCTGCAGTGTTGGGAAAAATTGGTTTTTGTTGCAATTTTAAATCTCAAACACATGATCGCACTGGAAATTCTCTGAGACTTTATTTATTTGTTTTGGTGTCAATTGTGTAAATTTAAATGTATCATATAGATGCATTTTCCAAAATATTCATCATCCAAATCTTTGTTGCATTGGGTCTTGTATGAAAGATGTTTCTGATACACATTGAACTTTCACATGATTTGAACTACATATATGTGCATCTCACATTTGAGCATCTGATGGTTTGCTCGCTCCCATAAATAAAATCCAAGACAAAAGTTTAGGAAATTAAAGCAGTGTTTTTCTTAGTTACATTTTAATATCTGCCATGCTGAGTGCTGCATGATGTTGGCATTTTCTCTTTGGAAGGCTGAAGAAGCAGCACGTGGGTCAAGGCAAACAAAACAAGATCGTTATGCAGAAGCACGGAAGAGGAAGGATGAGGAGCATGAAGCAAAGGAACGTCAACTGGTAGATTAATTACATTCACATCTATGTGTTTTTTCAGGTAATAATAATTTCTCATTTTTTTATTTAATAATTGGATCATTGTTCTTTTAGGAAGAAGAAGCTAGGGCTCGAAAGGCAAAGGAAGACGAAGCTGCTGCGTTAGAGTTTGAGAAGTGGAAAGGGGAGTTTTCAATTGATGCTGAAGGTACAACTGAGAGTGAAATGCAAGACGGGAGTCAAGGGCTGCTTTTTGATTTCGTGGAATACATCAAGGTAGTTTTCTAGCCTTATTCTGTTTTAGAGGTTCAAAAAAGCTTTATTGGAATCTTCTTATGCTTAATCAGGGGGAATGTTAGTTTATCAATTTTATGAGGGAAAATTACTAAAAAAGGGTTGATTTTTTATCAACTATAACAAAAATAATTTAAAAAAAATTACTGAACGATTTAACTCGCTTAATTGCCCTGCGTTTTAGGCTTCTTTTACATTTGAATAAGATTTAAGGGTCGTTGAGTTCACCTTGTGGCATCCAAAAACATGATCCGATGCCATAAGGATGTAGTGGACAAAATTCTATGAACTTTATAAAAAAAGTTTATTTTTACGGTTAAATTTTAATTTTAAATTTGTGAATTCAGTAGCCATCCATTTTAAAAGGCTGGGATCAAGTCCAATTATTTTATTTTATTTTATTTTTATTTTTATTTTTTATCTTTTTCAATTTTTTGTTGGATCTGAATATTTCCATGAAATCTAGAGGGATATGGTTGTGGTGTTGTATTGCCAATTTGGTAATCTGTTAGAGATCAACGACCTTTTGTAAGATTTGAAATCTAAGTAAGGAAAGATTTTTTTTCTACCATGCCCATAGCTTCTTAGGAAAGCGTAAAATGCTACAGTCTAGTGGTTTCAAAAAATGCTGGACGGTCCAGCATGTTAAATTGGTGTTTGTAATATTTAAACATATATTTACTTTAAGTTTTGTTTACTTACCCAAAAAAAAAATGTATAAATTCTGAAGTGTATCGCCTAACGTACCAAATAAACTGGACAGGTACGTCTTTGTATCAATATTTATGGATCACTGTGACATCTCAAATGCATGGATAAAGTAGAAACTTATTTCAAGATGAGGAATGGATGAGAAGAGTTATGAGGCTATTATATGAAGAGTCAATAAACAGAAATTGCATTGCTAACTGTTTTTGTATGACATTGCAGAAACAGAAGTGTGTTCCACTAGAAGATCTTGCCGCAGAGTTCAAGCTACGGACTCAGGTACTTCAAGAACACCTGGCCTCTTTGAATTTTTCCTGTAGAAGCACCAAGGGAGAAGTGAATTCACTGACAGTAATAAAAAGTTGAAGTTTGTGTTTTTTTTTCCCTTTCTAAAATGCGCTCATAAGGTCTGGTATGTCGGTAAATTTTTACTGCGTAAGATGTCTTAATGTCCATTATCCCTTTTGCTGCATCGGCCGAATATTTCTGTGTCCATTATACACAGATGTTGCGCATAGCTCATGCAGATTAGAGGAATAAATGTAGTGTGGTGGAACCGTACCATCCATGCTGAGGAATTACTCTAGGCACGAATTGGAGTATGTGCACAACTATCAAATGATGCATCTTTTTTGACAAGCAAGAATTTGTACTAAAGGGCTACACCGAATAAGAAGAATACAACCAAGAAGGGAAGGCCTCCCATCAAGGCAAATAGAAACAAAACAATGGAGGCTATGCAGTCCTATTTACAATTGTATTGTATCATTGTCATTGATGCCGTATCCCAACTACTTGGGGTTGGCTGACCTATCAACAATTGTGTCCCATGTTAATACGAAGTCAGGAAAAGGCATACCGGTACATTCTTGCACCATTGAACCCACATTCCCCACCCCCCACCATCAAAAAAATAAAAAAGGAATGAAAAAGAAAAAAAAGAAGTGTTTTTATCTTTAAACTTTAATCTCTGGACTGCTTCCTCATTGCCATCGAGGATTCTATTTCTCTTTTCGAATTTCCCTACAAACAGTGAGTGAGATCAAATACGAACTGACCTGACCTCTATTAGGAAAAAATAAATAAAAATAAAACTTCATATATAGAAGAGTTCAAGCAGTCTTGCATGTTACAAAGACCTCACAAGTACTCCAGAGTCCACACTTTCTTTTGTATCGCACAACTTAAAATTTTAAATCATCTGGTTTAGACCGTAGTATCCAACTTATATCCTTGGACCATAAATAAAGTGTCCCATGTTCCACAAAATATCACTGATCAGATTTTCAGAAACATTAATGTGATTTGAGTCTGTAGCACCATTTGAAGTGTGCTTCATTGGTAGGACTGTACGAACCCTGGGCTATTTTCTGTTGTGGAGCACAGTGATTACTGAATTTTGGTTAAGATTACGCTAAATTGGTTTCATGTAAATTTTATCTCAACTGCTCCCTAATCATGAAAAAACAACTTCATTAATGCAGGACTGCATCAATCGGATCACTTCATTGGAAAGCATGGGTATGTGTTACTGCATCTTCTGCCACATTGACATTTCTTTTATGAAACGTAACCATGCTAATAAGTACAGTACTTCAGAGAAAAAAATGTTACAACCCAATAAGGTCATGTGTTGCTGGATTTGTTGTGCATTAGGTCGACTGTCTGGTGTCATGGATGATCGAGGGAAGTACATATACATCTCACAGGAGGAAATGAAAGCAGTTGCAGACTATATAAAGCGGCAGGGGAGGGTTAGCATCTCACATCTTGCCAGTCAGTCTAATCAGTTCATTGATTTGGAGCCAAACGTCCAGTTGTTTGAAGAAATCAATAGCTCAGAGGGTATCATTGTTACTTAACCCAGAGAATATAGTCTTTTTTTGTTTTTTTTTTTTTTTTCCCTTTACATTCTGTCATTTAACCATTATAGAAAGATTTTTTTTTAACGTAGTGTTGTGTTTGTATTGTTCTTTTTTCTCATTTTCAGTAAAACTAAGTAATTATTAGCATTCACAAGGAAAATATTTTACCTTCCCATAAACTGATTATGGGGAGCAGCTTGTAGCTTCCAGTCCCCAAAACTGATTCCGAGGACAAATCATTGTTTGGTGGACAATAGGCTTCATAAGAAATATTTTACCTTCCTATTTGTTCAATCTGCTGAGGGTAGTATGGTCCTCAAAAGTGATTCCCAAGGGCAATTATTTTCTTGGTAATAAAGCTATTCCAACTTTATTTAGAGTTTGATAAAAGGACATCGAAGAAAATTGCCTCTTTGTATCCATTTTTTTTATGCCATTGATTCCGCATTTGGACTTCAAAATATCGTTTTCCACACATAGGAGAAGCCCTTTCCATCCAAAAATGGCCAGAAGGAAGAAGTGGCTTGCCTTTGCTTCCCATTTCTGATATTTATGAAAATTTGGTGGAACTTTTGAAGTTAGGTGATTTTTGCGCCATAATAGACTCGTATTTCTTTAATTTCAAAATGTCCCTTGCAATATTTATAACATACTAAAACATGACAAAAATGACCAAAAGTTTTATTAATATATCCAAAGAAATTATTGCTCAAACAAAAAAAACAAAACCTCTCACTGGTGTAGCTTTGTATTGCCGAGTTCACTGAACAACAAGAGCAATTTCATTGGGGTAATGTTCTTCTCCTTGTCATGCTGCAGTGACCTCAACATTGGACTTCATATCGCACATCCTAATGTGAAAATGTGTAGGAACCATAGATGTTTTTTAACTTGTATCTCGATGAAAAGCATATATGGTTTCTACTCACTTTCACGTCAAGATGTACGATATGAGGTACAATCTTGAGATCACTTCAGCATTATTGTTTTTTTTATTTTTTCCTTGCTTCTTCATCAATTACTTTTGAGAGGTCATAAACCCTGATTTTTCTTGTAAATAGTAAATTGTGTTCATGGTTTTAAAACTCGGTTTCATGTCTCGTCTCGTCTCGTCTCATCCAGGCCTCATATCGAGTCGTCTTGGATGAGTTTTCCAATATGTTTGAGATTTCTCGTGAGACAAATAAAAAAATTGAACGTAAGTCCTAAATCTCGGTCAAAAAAGTGATTTTGTGAGTTGGTCTTGTTTAGCACCGATACCGAGTTAACTTGGGCGATACATCTCCATCTCGGACGAGTTTCTGATCTGAATTTTATTGACTGTTGTTGTTTCTTATCACCTATTTTTCTATAAAACTGTCAAACAACATTGGACAGTATATTTATCCATAAATTAATACACATTTTTAACTGCTTCTATCCTTAACTCAGCACAAACAAATCAAGAAATGAATCTTGAACATGAGAACAAAATGAGAAACTATTCTGTCCTGCTTAAACCTCCCTCTCACTCAAGCCTACACAAACATGAATCTTAATAGATACCTTAAACCGTCCACATTAATAAAATCTTAATTACCTTCAACATTGCTTTCTTCTCCGTAAGAACCTTATATTTTCACCCCTTATTTAAACAATATTCACCATTGAACAATCTCCATGATCTCCTTCTTCTACATCTCCCATCAAAAAAACCTGCTCTTAGTTTTTCTTGCTTAGTATTTTTAAAAACTCCCTCTCAATTTTAAAGTCACTCCATACCCATCAACCAAATATCATGACAAGTGGTAAAAAATCTCATAGAGGCCTGAAGATCTGTTGTGGTGTTACTGCAATCGTCATTATTGTTCTCTTACTAGTGTTGGTAATTCTGTATTTTACCATTTTAAGGCCTAAAGAACCGGAATCCATTGCCCATCCTGTTAAGCTCACAAATATACTATTAGTTGCATTCCCTGCATTCAAGCTAAACGTGACGTTGTCCCTTGTTATCACGATAAACAATCGTAATTATGGAAGCTTCAAATACAAGGACACGATGGCTTATGTTAAATACCGTGGGCTGCTTGTAGCAGAAGCTCCGATCATAGGTGAGATGATCCCTGCTCGTGGGAAGCACAACGTTAGCACTTCGGTGGTGATTATTGGCGAAAAATTGATAACAAATCCTTATTTTTTGTATGATTTGGGTCAAAGGTCCTTTAATTTTACATCGTTCACCACCTTGCACGGTAAAGTGAGTGTGTTTAAGATCCTGAATTTCAAGGCGACCGCTCAGAGCACGTGTGACATTTCTCTCTTTGTTAGATCTCAGACTGTAAACTCCACATGCTATTCCCGGTTCAAGCTTTGATTATTATCAGCTTGAAGCTCATTGTTTTTTCCTATCCATTACCAAAAAAAAAATTCTGTATTTTTTTTTTTTCCGGGTAGTTGTAAGAATTGGTCCGAGGGATTGGCTATGGTTTAAGTCATCTACTGCTGTTGTAGATGTTAATATATAATCTTATTTAAAAGAGATATGTTTTAGCTAATTCAAATTGAAGAGTGACATTCATTCATGCTAGAACATTGGCAGATCGAAGAAATAGTTTTAGACAAAATTGAATGAAGGAACATGAATCATTAAACAAGACCTAGCACGAATTCAGCTTACAAGAATTAAAATCGTTGTTAGTCTGATCTCACATACAAGTCACAACACATAAATAAACTTAAAATGGCCAAGAATAATATATCCTCACATATAAAAGTAGATGCAAAAGGTCTCTAGGAGCATTTTTTGCATTAGGAGGTAAGAAGCGCCCACAGAAGGGAGAATAACAACAAGAACAAAAGGCTTCACTTCCACAACTTTTGAAGTTCATGAAAAGATGGAAGCAAAAAACCCTAAATGGATCAGCTTCATGTCACACCTTTTACCTTACAAATCTAACATTCTTAGTTTTGCTTACTGGAATACCCATTTGTTCACAACATGGCATTATATGCCTTGAAGCTCTTCAGCCTTATGTTGTCGATGCAAGGAGATGGTGCAACTGATTTCAAGATTGGAGGCTCAATTGAGCCAACTATATATACCCAATAAGCCAAATTTTCTCACAAACAACAATGGGCAAAAATGCATCACTAAGGTGGGTTTAGAAAGGAGTGGTGATGATATGACTCCCCCCACGTGGCATACTCAATCGACTCCCCTGACGTGGGGTGTGCGAGAACCATAGACTTTATGCCTCGGGACACACAACCGCACATTCCCATAAATCTGGGCTTTTGAATGTATGGGGATGTGTGGTTGTGTATCCTGAGGCATAAAGTTGATTGAGTATACCATGTGAGGGAGTCATCTTATCATGACTCTTTAGAAAACTAGTGAAAAACATTTTATTGAAAGTCCAACTGAAATTTTAACCGGACAGAATTTTACGATTCAATAAGAAATAATTAGTTACTAAATTGATAAAAGAAGAACCATCCAAATCACTCTGAATTGATATATAGTCAAACAAACTTCTTTTCTATGTTTCCAGCATTCTCTTGGTTGGATGATACTTTATAGAGTTAGTGGAACTTGTGAAATTCATTGAAAAGGGTTGAGTTGTCCTCGCATGACCTTAAATGGTTGCCCAACACATTATAAAATTGGATTATCTATTTGATATTTTAACAATCTCTTGAATTACTTGTAAAGAAAATTTTATTCTGATTTTTACATAAATACTAATTCTTGTAACTCATGATGGAAAGGTCATGCGACTGAGTAATTTTATAGTGAATATTAATGACTAAATTCCAAATTAATTTTATTTTATATTGTAAAAGTATCATTGGAATCCATTAATGCATTGAAATTAATATATCTATAATATGTAAGATTAAATAAAATAATATTTTATCCTTTAAGATTATCTTGACAATGAACAAAATGTGTATAAGCAAGAACCTATAGTTTGCATAGCATGTGTTCCTCCCAATCACAATTTTGAAGCTTGACTTGACTCAAATGCGAGTTGACTTGTCATCGATTCAAATGAATCAAAAAGATATATAAACTCCATAAATATTTAAAAAAAATAGTTTTATATTTTATAGTATTTTTATAATCAAAAAATAAATAATAGTATTTATTTTTATACTATAAAATATTATATACAGTAGCATAACTCAATTACCCGATTCAATAATTTTTCCAGCTGATTTAGTCGAGTTGCTTTGGGGATTTGCCAAGTTGACTCGACAAGTTAGTTCCATCTAATTTTTTTTAGGTTGAGTGGCCTCATAATCAAATAGAGTTAAATCGTCTTAGATGAGTTTCGAGCAGTACAAAAATAATGTCTTTTATAACAACTATTTGGGCCGACTATTTGCACACATTGAAATGGCTCATTTCACCCTCTTTCTTGCGATACCCACCTTAACTTTAAAATAACTATTTACACACATTTATTAAATGTACTTTAATCTAAATTGTTTATTTCACCTACCTAAAGGTTTCGAACCATTCTTCTTCCTTTTTTCTTCATTTTTCCTTCTTATTTTTTTTATTTACATCTAAAAAGATTTCAATGAGGGTTTTAAATTTTTATCTTAGTTATTTTTCTTACCCTAACACTTCCAATTGAGTCAAAATCGTTTACATGAGAAAGTTTTGTTCAGTAAGTACCTATCGAATCGATTTTGTAATGGTCGATAGGTACCTATCGAATATGTTTGATAATATTTGATAGGTGCCTACAGAATATATTAAAACAAGTTCGGTCTGAACCTACCGAACATAGCTGTAAAAAATCTTCTAGTTCTTCGATTCAAAATCATCGTTTTGAGGTTTTAACATGGATTTTTTTATTGTCTTTGATGATTAAATACAAAAAAGTAAAAAGAAATTAAAAAAAAAAAGTTTATTTGAAAAAAAAAAATCTTAAAATCTCATCTCTGTTTATTCAACTTCTCATAAAACTCAGAAGGAGAGAAATATGAAGAGGAAGAAGAATAGGAGGAGGAAGGAAAGAAGGAAGAAGAAGGAGGAAGTGCGTTTTAGATTTTTATTTTGTAGGTGGTGGTGGGTGTAATAAGTCAAAACGAAAATGATGAAATGGTAATTTGATTTTTTTTATTATACAAAAGTCACTTAAGTGGGTGCATTGAACCATTTTTGTGTGTGCAAATCTGCCCCCATGCCCATTTGACTATTTATCTATCTCTTTTGAAAAATAAGATAATTATCTTAGACAAATGATAAATTGACACTCTTGACATGGCATGTGAATAGAACCATAGGCCTTTTCCTTGTGTATCCCAAAGAAGATCCATGGTTTTGTGTATTATCACATTAAGAACATCAATTTATTAGGACTCATTATCTTATGTATCTTTGAAACATATAACATTAAAAATAGAGTCGTGTTGGAGTGACCAAGTTTGTACCCTATATTGCCCATCTTGATGTGAAAGCGTATATGAAAAGCATATATGGTTCCTATACACTTTCACATCAGGATGTGCGATGTGAGGTACAATCTTGAGGTCACTTCGCATTATTCTTAAAAATAATATTTAAAAAAATGGTAAGAATCATTTTTCTTCCGTGTTTTAGTGGTTGTGAGAGGACTAGGAGGCTGTCCTAGATAAATGCTTTTGTACCCGAAAAAAACCAAGACTTGAAAAATATAGTAAGGAAAAAGTCTCTCATTCAAACAAGAAAGCCATGGCATAACAATCACAAATGACTAAATGATCCTTTGGTCTTACACGTTCTTTGATTTAGTCAACAGTTCACATCAACCAAAAGCAATGGTCAATAGGTGCACATGCCATGCCACTCAATCAAAATCATTCCCAAAAGTAACTCCAGTTAGGTTGATATGATCAAAGTCAGGGCCTTCCTAGAGATGACACATAAATTAGAAAATACATATGTTCTATCACCACATATCTATCATAGCCTTTAAAAACCATCGATTTGCATTGAAACTCAGCCTAACTAGATAGAATTTTGAGGTGACTTAGCATATGATCTCAGGAAATATGGATTTAACCACTCGACGACGAAGGGCATCTCATCAGCTCAGATTGAATCGCGGTCATGAATATTAGATATTAATTTTCTAAGAAATAATTTATAAAAGTGTTTTAAATTAAAATGCTCTTGTGTTTTAAAATATCAAAATTATATTTTATTTGCTTGCCCGAGTCAACTCATGAGTCATCCCGCAGCAAACAGTTTTCTAGTTTTTCACCCATCCAACCACACATGCTATTCCTACAAATCTATATGGGTCTTGTTAACATGTGCCCTAATGGCACACGTTAAAGTGCAATAAATACACTTTGGAATTGGAATGTGAGGGTATTTTGATAAAAGGAAAAAAATCTAAGGACATTTTTGGTAAAAAAATCCAATTTCAAAGTGTATTTATTGCACTTTAACATGTGCCCTTAGGGCACACATTAACAAGACCCAATCTATATAAGTAGTATGGGTATTGTGGTACTTTCAAAATATATTACAAATTTCCAATATTACCAAGAGAAGTCAAGGGGTTTGAAGTGGATTCTTAGGTAAGTTCAATGGTCTTTTGAACTTACCTGCCTTGAAGTTTCAGCACAT
The DNA here is from genome assembly GCF_017979445.1 of Akebia trifoliata. Classification (NCBI taxonomy): domain Eukaryota; kingdom Viridiplantae; phylum Streptophyta; class Magnoliopsida; order Ranunculales; family Lardizabalaceae; genus Akebia; species Akebia trifoliata. The sequence continues at coordinate 44,939,138 of NC_141385.1, read as the reverse complement.
GGATAGGTCTTCTATCCTAACCAGCTTTCAATATTTTAAGGGGAAGGCCTGCAAGAGGCAGCATTTAGATTTATAATTTATTAGACTCATCACTGTTTAATTATTATTATTATTATTATTATTAGGTTCATTTATGGGTAGAAGATCCTTAAGTTGAGATCCTCACACCCATATTTATATTATGGAATAATTAATACATCCACATAAATATTCATAGAAAATCTGAATAGGATATCCATTAATTCTTCTTTTAGTTAGGTATATATGTCTGGTTTTCAGCTTAATCTTAGATTTACATCAAGTTGTTGGAAGTTACAACAGGAAAAAAAAAAAGGGTAAAGAGAGCCTAATGATAATTTTCTACAAAAACTACGAAAAGGGTGTCGAATTTTAGTATAAGAAACAATGATAATAATCAATAATGCAAATCAAGATAAATATATAGAATGCAATACAAAACTTACATGGTTCGGCAAGATTGTCCACGTCCATGAGAATCAAGGTTAATTACAATCTAATTAAGGTTACGATCTCCTAATCTTATTTCCTCTCAAAAATTATGATGCATTTTCCAAAATATTCATTATCCAAATCTTTGTCACATTGGGTCTTGTATGAAAGATGTTTCTGATACACATTGAACTTTCACATAATTTGAACTACATTTATGTGCATCTCACATTTGAGCATCTGATAGTTTGCTCACTCCCATAAATAAAATCCAAGACAAAAGTTTAGAAATTAAAACAGTGTTTTTCTTAGTTACATTTTAATATCTGCCATCCTGAGTTCTGCATGATGTTGGCATTTTCTCTTTGGAAGGCTGAAGAAGTGGCACATGGGTCAAGGCAAACAAAACAAGATCATTATGCAGAAGCGCGGAAGAGGAAGGATGAGGAGCATGAAGCAAAGGAACGCCAACTGGTAGATTAATTACATTCACATCTATGTGTTTTTTCAGGTAATAATAACTTCTTTTTTATTTAATAATTGGATCATTGTTCTTTTAGGAAGAAGAAGCTAGGGCTCGACAGGCAAAGGAAGATGAAGCTGCTGCGTTAGAGTTCGAGAAGTGGAAAGGGGAGTTTTCAATTGATGCTGGAGGTACAGCTGAGAGTGAAATGCAAGACGGGAGTCAAGGACTGCTTTTTGATTTCGTGGATTACATCAAGGTAGTTTTCTAGCCTTATTTTGTTTTAGAGGTTCAAAAAAGCTTTATTGGAATCTTCTTATGCTTAATCAGGGGGAATGTTAGTTTATCAATTTTATGAGGGTAAATTACTAAAAAAGGGTTGATTTTTTTTATTAATTATTACAAAAATAATTTTTAAAAAAATTACTGAACAATTTAACTCGCTTAACTGTCCTGCGTTTTAGGCTTCTTTTACATTTGAATAAGATTTAAGGGTCGTTGAGTTCACCTTGTGGCATCCAAAATCATGATCCAATACCATAAGTATGTAGAGGACAAAATTCTATGAACTTTAAAAAAAAAAATTTATTTTTACTGTTAAATTTTAATTTTAAATTTGTGAATTCAGTAACCGTCCATTTTAAAAGGTTGGGATCAAATCCTTTTTTTTGTTTTTTAATCTTTTTCAATTTTTGTTGGATCTGAGTTTTTCCATGAAATCTAGAGGTATGTGGTTGTAGTGTGGAATTGCCAATTTAGTAATCTGTTAGAGTTCAACGACCTTTTGTAAGATTTGAAATCTAAGTAAGGAAAGATTTTTTTCTACCATGCCCATAGCTTCTTTGGAAAGCGTAAAATGCTAAACAGTCTAGTGGTTTCAAAAAATGCTGGACAGTCCAGAGTGTTAAATTCGTGTTTTTAATATTTAAACATTTATTTACTTTTATGTTTTGTTTACCTACCCAAAAAAAAAATGTATAAATTCTGAACATCTATTATAAATGTCCAAATAAACTGGACAGGTATGTCTTTGTATCAATATTTATGGGTCACTGTCTGACATCTCAAACGCATGGATGAAGTAGAAACTTATTTCAAGATGAGGAATGGATGAGAAGAGTTATGAGGCTATTATGTGAAGAGTCAATAAACAGATATTGCATTGCTAACTGTTTTTGTATGACATTGCAGAAACAGAAGTGTGTTCCACTAGAAGATCTTGCTGTAGAGTTCAAGCTACGGACTCAGGTACTTCAAGAACACCTGGCCTCTTTGAATTTTTCCTGTAGAAGCACCAAGGGAGAAGTGAATTCACTGGCAGTAATAAAAAGTTGAAGTTTGTGTTTTTTTTTTTCCATTCTAATATGTGCTCATAAGGTCTGGTATGTCGGTAAATTCTTACTGCATAAGATGTCTTAATGTCCATTATCCCTTTTACTGCATCGGCTGAATATTTCTGTGTCCATTATACACATACTTTGAGCATAGCTCATGGAGATTAGAGAAATAAATGTAGTGTGGTGTAACCGTACCATCCATGCTGAGGAATAACTCTAGGCACGAATTGGAGTATGTGCACAACCATCAAATGATGCACCTTTTTTGACAAGCAAGAATTTGTACTAAAGGGCTACCCCGAACAAGAAGAATACAACCAAGAAGGGAAGGCCTCCCATCAAGGCAAATAGAAACAAAACAATAGAGGCTATGCAGTCCTATTTACAATTGTATCGTATCATTGTCATTGACGTTGTATCCTAACTACTTGGGGTTGGCTGACCTATCAACAATTGTTTCCCATGTAAATACGAAGTCATCACAAGGCATACCAGTACATTCTTGCACCATTGAGCCCACACTTCCCACTCCCCACCCTCAATAGAAAAAAAAAGAACGAAAAAGAAAAAAAGAAGTATTTTTATCTTTAAACTTTAATCTCTGGACTGCTTCCTCATTGAAGATTCTATTTCTCTTTCTGAATTTCCCTACAAACAGTGAGTGAGATCAAATACGAACTGACCTGACCTCTAGTAGGAAAAAAAATAAATATAAAACTTCATATATAGAAGAGTTCAAGCAGTCGTGCATATTACAAAGAGCTCACAAGTACTCCAAAGAGTCCACACTTTCTTCGTATCTCACAACTTAAAATTTTAAACCATCTTGGCTGGTTTAGACTGTAGTATCCAACTTATATCCTTGGACCATTAATAAATATTTCCCATGTTCCACAAAATATCACTGATCAGATTTTCAGAAACATTAATGTGATTTGAGTTTGTAGCACCAATTGAAGGGTGCTTCATTGGTAGGACCATACGAACCCTGGGCTATTTTCTATTGTGGAGCACAGTGATTATTGAATTTTGGTTGAGACTACGCTAAATTGGTTTCATGTAAATTTTATCTCAACTGCTCCCTAATCATGAAAAAACAACTTCATTAATGCAGGACTGCATCAATCGGATCACTTCATTGGAAAGCATGGGTATTTGTTACTTTATCTTCTGTTGCCTTGACATTTCTTTTATGAAACTTAACCATGCTTATAACTATGCTTATGACTACAGTACTTTTGGCATATTAACATCATCTATTTGAATCAATTAAAGAGAAAAAATGTAACAACCCAACAAGGCACTGTGTTGCTGGATTTGTTGTGTATTAGGTTGACTGTCTGGTGTCATGGATGATCAAGGGAATTACATATACATCTCACAGGAGGAAATGAAAGCAGTTGAGGACTATATAAAGCGGCAGGGAAGGGTTAGCATCTCACATCTTGCCAGTCAGTCTAATCAGTTCAGTGATTTTGAGCCAAACGTTCAGTTATTTAAAGAAATCAATAACTCAGAGGGTATCATGGTTACTTAACCCAGAGAATATAGTCTTTTTTTTGTTTTTTTTCTTCCCGGTACATTCTGTCATTTAACCATTATAGAATTTTTTTTTTTTTTTTTTCCCTTTAGTGTTGTGTTTGTATTGTTCTTTTTTCTCATTTTCAGTAAAACTAAGTAAAATTATTTTTCACAAGGAAAATATTTTACCTTCCCATAAACTGATTCTGGGGAGCAGCTTTTAGCTTCCAGTCCCCAAAACTGCTTCCGAGGACCAATCATTGTTTCGTGGACAATAGGTTTCATAAGAAAGATTTTACCTTAATTCCTATTTGTTCGATCTGCTGAGGGTTTGGTCCTCCAAAGTGAATCCCAAGGGCAATTATTTTCTTGGTAATAAAGCTATTCCAACTTTATTCAGAGTTTGCTAAAAGGACGTCGGAGAAAATTGCCTCTTTGTATCCATTTTTTTATGCCATTGATTCGCATTTTGACTTCAAAATATCATTTTCCACACATAGGAGAAGCCCTTTCCATCCAAAAATGGCCAAAAGGAAGAAGTGGCTTGCATTTGCTTCCCATTTCTGATATTTATGAAAATTTGGTGGAACTTTGAAGTTAGGTGATTTTTGCACTACAATAGACTCCTATTTATTTAATTTCAAAATGTCCCCTGCAATATTTAAAACAAACTAATTCATGACCAAAATGACCAAAAGTTTTATTAGTATATCCAAAGAAATTATTTCTCCAAAAAAAAAAAAAAAAAACTTCTCACTTGTGTAGCTTTGTATTGGCGAGTTCACTGAACAACAAGAGCAATTTCATTGGGGTAATGTTCTTCTCCTTGTGCTGGAGAGACCTCAAGATTGGACCTCATATCGCACATCCTAACATGAAAATATGTGGAACCATAGATGTTTTTTGACTCGTATCTCGATGAAAAGCATATATGATTTCTACACACTTTCACGTCAAGATGTGCAATATGAGGTACAATCTTAAGGTCACTGCAGCAATATGCTTTTTTTTTTCCTTGCTTCCTCGTCAACTACTTTTCAGGGGTCATAAACCATGATTTTTCTCGTAAATAGTAAATTGTGCTGCATTCTCTCTTTATTTCTGATCTGAATTTTATTTTCGACTGTTGTTGTTTCTTACACCTATTTTTCTATAAAACTGTCAAACAACATTGGACAGTATATTTAGCCATAAATTAATACACATTTTTAACTGCTTCTATCCTTAACTCAGCACAAACAAACAAAGAAATGAATCTTGTAGATGAGAACAAAATGAGAAACTATTCTGTCCTGCTTAAACCTCCCTCTCACTCAAGCCTACACAAACATGAATCTTAATAGATACCTTAAACCGTCCACATTAATAAAATCTTAATTACCTTCAACATTGCTTTCTTCTCCATAAGAACCTTATATTTTCCACCCTTATTTAAACCATATTCACCATTAAACAATCTCCATGATCTCCTTCTTCTACATCTCCCACCAAAAAAACCTGCTCATAGTTTTTCTTGCTTAGAATTTTTAAGAACTCCATCTCAATTTTAATATCACCCCATACCCAACAACCACATATCATGACAAGTGGTAAAAAATCTCATAGAGGCCTGAAGATCTGTTGTGGTGTTACTGCAATCGTCATTATTGTTCTCTTACTAGTGTTGGTAATTCTGTATTTTACCATGTTAAGGCCTAAAGAACCGGAATCCATTGCCCATCCTGTTAAGCTTACAAATCTACTATTTGTTATGTTCCCTGCATTAAAGCTCAATGTGACGTTGTCCCTTGTTATCACGATAAACAATCGTAATTATGGAAGCTTCAAATACGAGGACACGATGGCTTATGTTAAATACCGTGGGCTGCTAGTAGCAGAAGCTCCGATCGTAGGAGAGATGATCCCTGCACGTGGGAAGCACAACGTTAGCACTTCGGTGGTCGTTATTGGCGAAAAATTGATACCAAATCCTTACTTTTGGTATGATTTGGGTGAAGGGTCCTTTAATTTTACATCATTCACCACCTTGCACGGTAAAGTGAGTGTGTTTAAGATCTTGAATTTCAAGGCGACCGCTCAGAGCACGTGTGACATTTCTCTCTTTGTTAAATCTCAGATTGTAAACTCCACATGCCATTCCCGCGTCAAGCTTTGATTATTATCAGCTTGAAGCTTATTGTTTTTTACTTATCCATTACAAATTTTTGTTTTTTTGTTTTTTTTTCTGGGTAGTTGTAAGAATTGATCTGAGGGATCGGCTATGGTTGAAGTCATCTACTGCTGTTGTAGATGTTAATATATAATCTTATTTAAAGGAGATATTGTTTTAGCTAATTCAAATTGAAGAGTGACATTAATTCATGCTAGAACATTGGCAGATCCAAGAAATAGTTTTAGACAAAATTAAATGAAGGAACATGAATCATTCAACAAGACCCACATTGTTGATGATATAAGCACGAATTCAGCTTACAAGAATTAAAATCGTTGTTAGTCTGATCTCACATACATGTCACAACACATAAATATACTTAAAATGGACAAGTATAATATGTCCTCATCACATATAAAAGTAGATGCAAAAAAGGCTCTATGAGCATTTTTTGCATTAGGAGGTAAGAAGCCCACAGAAGGGAGAATAACAGCAAGAACAAAAGGCTTCACTTCCACAACTTTTGAAGTTCATGAAAAGATGGAAGCAAAAAACCCTAACTGGATCAGCTTCATGTCACACCTTTTACCTTACAAATCTAACATGCATTCTTAGTTTTCTAACATTATATGCCTTGAGGCTCTTCAGCCTTATGTTGTCAAAGCAAGGAGATGGTGCAACTGATTTCAAGGTTGGAGGCTCAATTGAGCCAATTATATATATTCCAATAAGCCAAATTTTCTCACAAACAACAATGGGCAAAAATGCATCAATAAGGTGGGTTTAGAAAGGAGTGGTGATAATATGACTCCCCCCCACGTGGCGTACTCAATTGACTCCCCTGACGTGGGGTGTGCGAGAACCATAGACTTTATGCCTCAGGACACACAACCACACATCCCCATAAATCTGGGCTGTTGAATGTATGGAGATGTGTGGTTGTGTATCCTGAGGCATAAAGTTGATTGAGTATACCATGTGAGGGAGTCATCTTATCATGACTATTTAGAAAACTAGTGAGAAACATTTTATTGAAAGTCCAACTCAAATTTTAACCGGACAGAATTTTACGATTCGATAAGAAATAATTAGTTACTAAATTGATAAAAGAAGAACCATCCAAATCACTCTGAATTGATATATAGTCAAACAAACTTCTTTTCTAGGTTTCCAGCATTCTCTTGGTTGGATGATAACTCATGATGGAAAGCTCATGCGACTGAGTAATTTTATAGTGAATATTAATGACTAAATTTCAAATTAATTATATTGTAAAAGTATCATTGGAATCCATTAATGCATTGAAATTAATATATCTATAATATGTAAGATTAAATAAAATAATATTTTATCCTTTAAGATTCTCTTGACAATGAACAAAATGTGCATAGGCAAGAACCTATAGTTTCGAGAAGTCCTCGCCTTGGCAACATTTGCATAGCATTTGTTCCTCCCAATCACAATTGACTTGTCATCGATTCAAATGAGTCAAAAAAATATATAAACTCCATAAATATTTAAAAAAAAAAAATAGTTTTATATTTTATAGTATTTTCATAATAAAAAAATAAATAATAGTATTTATTTTTATACTACAGTTGCATAACTCAATCAAATATTTTACCGGATTCAATAATTTTTCCAGCTGACTTCATCGAGTTGGTTTGGGGATTTGCCAAGTTGACTCGACAAGTTAGTTCCATCTAGTTTTTTTAGGTTGAGTGGCCTCATAATCAAATAGAGTCGAATAATCTTAGACGAGTTTCGAGGAGTTTAAAAATAATGTCTTTTATAACAGTTATTAGGGCCGACTATGTGCACACACTGAAATGGCTCATTTCACCCACTTTCTTGTGATAGCCACCTTAACTTTAAAATAACCATTTACACACACCTATTAAATGCACTTTAATCTAAATTGTTTATTTCACCTACCTAAAGGTTCCGAACCATTCTTCTTCCTCTTCTCTTTAGTTTTTTTCTTATTCTTCTTCTTTGCATCTAAAAAGATTTTAATGAGAGTTTTAAATTTTATTTTAGTTATTTTTCTTACCCTAACACTTCCAATTGAATCGAAAATGTTTACATGATAAAGTTTTGTTCGGTAAGTATCTACCAAATTGATTTTGTAATTTTCGGTAGATACCGATAGGTGCCTACATAATATACTAAAACAAGTTTGGTCTGAACCTATCGAACAGAGTTTTAAAAAATCTTCGAGTTCTTCGATTCAAAATCATCGTTTTGAGGTTTTAACAAGAATTTTTTTTCGTCTTTGATGATTAAATGCAAAAATATAAAAGAAATTAAAAATAATAAGATTATTTGAAAAAAAAAAATCTTAAAACCTCATCTATGTTTATTCAACTTCTCACAAAACTGAAAAGGAGATAAATATGAAGAGGAAGAAGAATAGGAGGAGGAAGGAAGGAATGAAGGAAGAAGGAGGAAGTGGGTTTTAGATTTTTGTTTTGTAGGTGGTGGTAGATGCAATAAGTCAAAACATAAATGGTAAAATGGTAATTTGATTTTTTTTATTATACAAAAATCACTTCAGTGGGTGCATTGAACCATTTCTATGTGTGCAAATAGCTACCCCCACGCCCATTTGACTATTTATTTGTCTTTTTTGAAAAATAAGATAATTATCTTAGACAAATGATAAACTGACACTCTTGGCATGGCATGTGAATAGAACCATAGGTCTTTCCCTTGTATTCCCAAAGAAGAAGATCTATGGTTTTGTGCATTACCACATCAAGAACATCAATTTATCAATACTCATTATTTTACATATATTTGAAACATATAACATTAAAAGTAGAGTCGTGTTGGAGTGACTTCAAGTTTGTACCCCATATTGCCCATCTTGACGTGAAAGTGTATATGAAAAAGCATATATGGCTCCTATACACTTTCACGTCAAGATATGCGATGTGAGGTAGAATCTTGAGGTCACTTCAGCATTATTCTTAAAAATAATATTTTAAAAAAATGGTAAGAATCCTTTTTCCGTGTCTGGTGGTTGTGAGAGGACTTGGAGACCGTCCTAGATAAATGCTTTTGTACCCGAAAAAAACCAAGACTTGAAAAATATGGTAAGGAAAAAGTCTCTCATTCAGACAAGAAAGCCATGGCATAACAATCACAAATGACTAAATGATCCTTTTGGTCTTACACATTCTTTGATTTAGTCAACAGTTCACATCAACCAGAAGCAACGGTCAATAGGTGCACATGCCATGCCACTCAATCAAAATCATTCCCAAAAGTTACTCCAGTGGTTAGGTTGATACGATCAAATTCAGGGACTTCCTCGAGATGACCCATAAATTAGAAAATACATATGTTCTATCACCACATATCTATCACAGCTTTTAAAAATCATCGATTTGCATTGAAACTCGGCCTAACTAGATAGAATTTTGAGGTGACTTAGCATATGATCTCAAGAAATATGGATTTAACCACTCGATGACGAAGGGAATCTCATCAGCTCGGATTGAATCTTGATCATGAATATTATATATTAATTTTCTGAGAAATAATTGATAAATGTGTTTTTAAATTAAAATGCTCTTGTGTTTTAAAATATCAAAATTATATTTTATTTGCTTGTTCGAGCTAACTCATGAGTCATCCCACAGCAAACAGTTTTCTAGTTTTTCACCCATCTAACTCACACATGCTATTCCTACAAATCTATATGGGTCTTGTTAACGTGTGCTCTTAGGGCACACGTTAAAGTGCAATAAATACACTTTGGAATTAGAATGTTAGGGTATTTTGATAAAAAGAAAAAATTAAGGATATTATCGATATAAAAAAAATCCAATTTCAAAATGTATTTATTGCACTTTAACATGTGCCCTTAGGGCACACATTAACAAGACCCAATCTATATAAGTAGTATGGGTATTTTGGTACTTTCAAAATATATTACAAATTTCCAATATTACCAAGAGAAGTCAAGGGAAATTAAAGTGGATTCTTTGGTAAGTTCAATGGTCTTTTGAACTTACCTGCCTTGAAGTTTCGGCACATGGAGGGGTCTTCTATAATAAGCAGCTCTCAATATTTTAAGGGGAAGGCCTGCTAGAGGCAGCATTTAGATTTATTATTTATTAGACTCATCACTGTTTAATTATTATTATTATTATTATTATTATTATTAGGTTCATTTATGGGTAAAAGATCCTTAAGTTGAGATCCTCACACCCACTTTTATATTATGGATGAATAAATAATTAATACATCCACATAAATATTCATTGAAAATCTGAATAGGATATCCATTAATTCTTCTTTTAGTTAGGTATATATGTCTGGTTTTCAGCTTAATCTTAGATTTACATCAAGTTGCTTGAAGTTACAACAGGAAACAAAAAAAAAAGGGTAAAGAGAGCCTAATATATATCTCAATCTTGTGGGACTACACAGAAAAGCTAGAATCACTTCTAAGAGATAATTTTCTACAAAAACTACGAAAAGGGTGTCGAATTTTAGTATAAGAAACAATGATAATAATCAATAATGCAAATCAAGATAAATATATAGAATGCAATACAAAATTTACATGGTTTGGCAAGATTGTCCACGTCCATGAGATCAAGGTTAATTACGATCTAATTAGGTGACGATCTCCTAATCTTATCCTCTATAAATTGAAATTCTCCCTCAATCAATTTCTAAAACGAGTTTACTATGAATTTAGTCCTCACATGGAGTCACTCCTTGCCTGTATAGAGGCCATTCTACACATATAATTAGCACCAACAAACTGCTATGCATGAACATATTGTCAAATTTGTTGAAGAGCTTATTTCAATGTCTACAACATATATTTCATAGTGTTTTTTTTTTCAATATTATTATAATGAGAAAAGGCTGAATATTCTTGATGTAAATCCAAAGTTAAATCATTTCTTTAAAGTACAAAATTACCTTTACCAAAACATTCCCCTTCTAGCAAAAAAAAATATTCACATTCCCTTGATAAGTAACAAATGTGCTATTGCATGAACCCATATCTTAAGGAATCTTTTCCCCAGCTCCACATGTCCCTTCCCTAGTTTTTAGTAAAAAGCATTGGGACTGGTTTTATCAGTTGGGTAAAAATACTAATGTTATTTTAGCTGAACAACTTAGATTTGTTACATAGCTTTCACAATTTTACTTCCTTATATAAATAAGAGTCGTGATAATATGACTCGCCAAGTGGCATACTCAATCAACTCCTTGATATGAAAGTTTGGGAATTGTAGATCTGTATGCCTTGGGATACACAATTTCACTTCCCCATAAAAAATGTATCCTAAGAAAGCCGTATATCCTGAGGCGTAGAGATCTACGATTCCCAAACTTGTCCAAGTCAGGGAGTAGATTGAGTATGCCACCTAGCGAATCATATTTTCAAGACTATAAATAATACGAATGCATTTTAAAGAGCATGCAGACATTTTACAAGATGATATAACATGTAATTATACTCATAGGCAATTTTTTTGAGGATCCTTTGAGGGGAGAGATGTTGTGTAAATGTCTTATATTTTATTGGCGGTAGAGTTGCGGGGGTGCAAAAGGCAGCATCCCCGCTAGGGGTGAAACTCTAATTTTTTTAGAGTTATGAAAAGGAAACTTGTGTAATATTTTCTTAAGGATTTTCTATTTTTAGGAGATAGATACGTTTTTTTATTACTCCCGATTTCGTTAAATAGAGATTCTTAGGACGGTAAAACTTGCAAAAAAAATAGTGATTGTTCTTATTTTGATTCATGGAAGTAGGCACACTACTGAACCATGTAAATCCTTGTGTGATTTTTGTCATCTTTGTTGTTTCATATTTTCAAGAGAGAGAGTGGTTTTGATTACCGAGTAAGATTTACCTCTAGGGATCGTATATTTTTCTCTAAAAAGCATTGTTATGTTTTGTCCAATTCTTACATTGAATCATCAAATCAATCGCCACAGTACATTTCAAAGACAAATGTGCCTACAGTAGGTGATAACCCCTCCCAAAATGTTCGATTTAAAGTGTTTAAGAGAGTTATTTGTTACTGAGAACTACAAAGGTATTTCATTTATGTTAGAAAAAGATAAACTATATACACAACTCCGAGTTATTATTAATTTAAGGGTGAGGCCCTTCAACATCCACATACACAAGTACCCAACGGAAAGAGAGAGAGAAGGAATTTAATTATCCAAGGTAGTTCACTAACATCGACAAAGGGACTAAACAAAGTCCCCTTTTCTTGAGTTCTGTATATTCAATTTCCCTTCCAATAAAACCCAATTCATTTATCTCATCTGCTTGCTGTTCTGAACAATGCCCAGTAGTATTTCCCTTCAAAAAAAAAGCAAAACCAAATGAACTTGGTGAGATTTAACCAACTTAATTAACAACAAACACAACCACTACCTCAAAATAAAAATAAAATAAAGACTTACACCCCCAATGCTCTAAAAAAAATTAAAAAATATTGAAAATTACCTGAGAACTATCTAAGTGTTCATGTTTCTTCATTGCGTTCATATCTAAATCCTTCAAATCACTGACCTATTGAGAAACGCAACAACAGTAAATAAAACTTCCCTCTCAGATAAGAATGAATACCCACAAAGATTATTGGTCTTTGAAATTTCCATCTCAAAGATTATTGTATTTTCTTTGAAGATCTTATTTTTAAATGGCGTATGTTTATTAAAGAAGAAAAAAAAAGATTATAGATTGAGGAAAAAAAAAGAAGAAGAAGAAGAAGAAATAATTTTTTTTGAAAGATAAGAAGAAGAAATAAGATTATGGGTTTATCTGACCTTGGGACTATTAACAGGAGAACTAGCAGTATCTTCCAAGGCATCATCATCATCATCATCTGCAATCCTTGTTCTTCTCTTCTTGAAATTTAATTTTTTATAGCTTTTCTGAGGTTTCACCTCTGAAGAGTTTTGGGCTACACGATTGATTTCGGAGAGCTTCCATGCAGCACAAGAAGCAGCATCGGATACCAAAGAAGATCTCCCAAAACCAGAAGAACATTCGCTATATTCTCTATTCTTGTTTGCTAAGAAATCTTCAAAATAAACAGTCCAACCACTCTCCTCATTGGATTCAATTTTTCCTTTAGAAGAGGTAGTTTGTTTCAGAGATGAATTCATGGAGTCCCCCATTAATCAAATTAAACAAGAAGAAAATAAAAGAAATTTTGTAAGTATAGATTTCTTCAAGAGTTTGGGAGAGATATATAATAGACAAAGCAATTAAAGAAAAAGAAGAAAAATGAGTCCATGGGTAGAATGTTGTGGTGGGCCAAAGGATTTGTGTAAGTTAAAATCCTCAGTTGTTAGTTGTAACAAAAGACCAGGGCAGAGAGAGAGAGAGAGAGAGAGAGAGAGAGAGAGACTTTGACCTTTTGGCATATATGGATTTCCCAATCCACTTATTCAATCTATATTGGGTGCACTTACCTTTCAACGATCACTATGTCACGGTTGGTATATACTTTGTACAGTATAGAACATTTCATGGGCTATTTATCATTTCCAGAGATATATAGCCTGGGATGATTAGGTATAGCCTCTCTAAAAGTATATATAAATACATTTGCACAGATAACCGTTCAATCTGGAATATCAAGATTGTTAGCTTTACCGCGGTCGATTTATAACAAGAAAAACTCTTTCTAGCTTGACTTAGGAAAGCTCCCTTAACACCCTCCCGGGGTTAGCTGAGATGGTAAGAAGCGACTGGTGTGCTCTCCAGATCGTGACTTTCAATGTCTATATGCCCCTCCATCGAAAAGGTGACTACTTAACTGGTTTCCTCTGATAGGGTGGGATGGTGTGTGCAGTCCGAGGATTAGTCCTATTGGGTAAGGTTGATTGTTTGGGTTGGGCAAAGCTAGATGGATCAAACTGAGCCGACTCATTAACATATATATATATATATATATGGGTCAGGTTCAAGGGCCATATGAGAAAACATATGTAAAAACTTTCGTTTTTAATAAAATTTTAAAATATGGGTTAGAAATTTTGGATTGAGCTGATTTTTTGTGAGGATGATCTCTATGATGGGAAGATCATCCAAAAAAAAAAAAAATCAGCCCAATCCGAAACTTCTAACCCCATTAAAAGTGATTTAGAATGTGGACCGTCGATTTTTAACCAATTTTTATCACTAATTTGTAAATCACTTTTGATGGATTTAGAAGTTTCTGATTAAGCTGATTTTTTGTGAGGATGATCTTTTCATCATAGTGACCATCCTTGCAAAAAATCAGCTCAATCCAAAACCTCTAACTCTTATTTTGAAAAACGAAAGTTTTTTCATATGTTTTCTCATATGGCCCTTGAACCGCTCCCTATATATATATATATGCAAAACATTTTTCAAAACATAGATTAGAGGTTTTGGAATGGGCTGATTTTTGGTGAGGATGATCTCTACGGTGAGGAGATCATCCTCACCAAAAATCAGCCCATTCCAAAACTTCTAACCCATGTTTATAAGCTGAAAAATCGTGGACCGTCCATTTTTTGTAAATTGTTTTTGATGGGATTAGAAGTTTTGGAATGGGCTGATTTTTGGTGAGGATGATCTCCTCACCGTAGAGATCATCCTCACCAAAAATCAGCCCATTCTAAAACCTCTAACTCATGTTTTGAAAAATGTTTAGCCAAAAAGTTACCATTGAACGCCCCCCTATATATATATATATATATATTCTCTTGACGCTCTTCCTCGTGGCATCAAAAAACATGAGTGGAATATATCACAAGAAAATCCTTTTTCCTGATTATCATTTTTCTGTAACTATATTCTTTTTAAGTATTCATGTTCCTTGAAAGTGAATTTCTTGCAATCATACAACCCTAAATTAATGAAGGAAAATAACACCAACTTTTCCCCGCATAATACTTGTGTTAAAAATGTTCAATTCCAATTTTTCTTCAAATACAAGTCTGAATTACAGTTTAATCTTGTCTCCACCAAATTTTCCAGGTCAAGCTATAGTTTGAAATTTTGAATCTTGAAGATTGTCATTGGTCTTGGTTTTGACTTTGTTATTCTAGCACTTCTCGTGACATATATATATATATATATATATGACTACACTAAAGTTTGCATGTGCTAACAGTATGGCCATCCTCTTTGAGGTTAATTAAGATAGTAAAATAGAAAAACAATAAAATTGGATTGGTATTATTGAAAAAGTGACGAAAAGAGGAAAGATAAATAAATTTGGAGGGTTATAATTGAAAAAGAAAAGAGGAGAAAGTACACTATAATTGGAAGGATATTCTTACTTTCTTAGAGAGAAGGAATAGAAGAGAAATGATAACAAAGTTGGAAAAGTATTCTTGAAAACTAACAAAAAGAAAGATAATAACGTAAAAGTTATCTTTGAGAATTGTAATAAAATTAAATCTCAACCCCACTTTGTACAGGGGGATAAAAGGAATGAAATTTGTCATTGTATTTTATGATATGGGTTAGTTTTGCTTGGCCTAACGTACTTAGTGTCTATTTCATAAGTGACCGTAAGAGTTACGCATTAAAGTGTTAACTCTTGAAAGTTCAATTTTTAAAAGTTGACAATGAATATTAATTATAATTTTTATGTTTTGTTATTTACAAGAATTCACCTAAAAGTTATATAAAGCTCCAACTCCATTGGAAGATTGGAGGAAATATTTTTTAAAATCCAACTTCCTAGTTGAGGTTGAACATAAATCCTTGTTTATTTATTTATTTTTTTCAAATTTTAATTTTAATTATTTAATATTATTTATTTTTTTAATTATTAATTATTTTTCTCATAGTTACAAAAATTAGTGATATAGGTTTTATTATTATTATTAATATTTCATTAATTTATTTTTATTACTTTTTGTTTTCTTATTACTATAATAAAATAATAATATATATTTTATCATTAATTATTTTTAATTTTATTATAATTTATTTATTTATTTTATTATTATTATTTTTTCACAGTATCGTAATAATAAATAAAATGAAAAAAAAAAAAAAAGGTGAAAGTTGGTGGGTGAAAGTTGAAATGCTTCAATTTTAGGTAGTTAGTGAGTTGACAACTCTCGTGAATTGAATTTTTCAAACGCACAATCTTTAACAATTTATGAGAGTTGCTAATTCTCATGTTCAAATTTTTGCTTATCAAACACACCTTTAGTAAGATTTCAAACCTTACAAAGGGTAGTGAGCTCAAATTATGCATGGCACCCAAAAATAAAATTTATTTTTTACCATTGAATTTTGGAAGCTTTACGAGATCGGTAGCTTTCCATTTTTAACCCCTTGGATTAAGTTCAAAAAATAGTTTTTTTTTTAAATCTGAATTTTACCATTAAGTCTAGAAGCCTTTTGTGTTGGATAGATAATGTGGTAATCCATGTGGGCCAAACAATTTTTGGTTGTATAGAACCATAGATTACCAACATCTCATTGTCTCATGAGAAGAAGAGAAATTGAAAGGATGGAGAAACTCGTGACGTGTTGTTTGGTGATACATCAAGCTCAGCCCCCTTCTTTGGTCATGCGTTGAAAACGAAGGCTGGCCCCATCATTGGATGGTTTGACTATTTCAACGAATAAAAAACAATAATAGAAAATAGCTTCTCAGCTTTGATTTCTCTATCTATGTTTTTCTATGAACTTAGAATGAGGAATGTCGCACTTGACTAAACAGCTCGATCTAGAAGTCATTTTAATCATTTAATTGCTTTCCAATTTAACCATTTTAATCTCAATTTGTTTCTAATTATTTTTTATAAATAAAGAATATATTAATCAACCAAGAAATAAAAAGGAAAAAATCCCTTAATTTACAACTCTAAATTGAGGCAATCCCTACTAACTTTTCATACAGGTTTTTTTGCTTTTTTGTTTTTTTGTTTTTTTTTAAATGGAAAACCTTCAAAGTTGGAAGAAGAATTACTACTAATTCTGAATTCAACCAATGCTATCGAACTTTCTCTCTCCACACATGATGCACTACTTAAGAGAGCTGGTCCAAGAGTCATGATAAAATGACTCCCCCACGTGACGTATTCAATCGACTTCGTTAACATGTCTTAGAATCATAAAATTGCACTTCTTGGGATACACAACTGCACATATATCTATAGGGGCGTGCAGTTATGTATCCTAAGAAATACAAATCTACGCTTCTAGCATATGTTACATCAGGAGAGTTGATTGAGTATGTCACTTGCAAGAGTCATTTAATCATTACTCCTTCTCCAAAGAGTTAAGAATTGAGTGCAATCATTGTTGTTACTCTTTAGATTATCCATGAATAAATTATAAAATTAAAATCTAATTTAAAAATATATTGTTAACTCATTTCTACTTTTTCTCTAGTCTCTCACTTCTTCTTTTTTAAGCGAGTGCCTATTAAATATGATCCAACATCAAAATTAATTAAGTTTCAATTTAAAATTTAATGGTAGGCCAGAGAGAATTGCATATCTTGAATTTTTATTGAGTCTCTATTATAGTCAACTTTTATATCGATGATGTGACTAACACTTCGCGTGGTGGTTGGCATATACCGCATCAAATTTGTCCCTTTCGACGTATATGCAAGGGTAGGGATGGAGTTAGTAAGGAGTTAGTGGGGGGAAATTATCCTCATAGAACTTTGAGACACTCTTATATTTTCAACTAATTACATGTCTCATTTGTTCCCACTCCCTCACCTTTCTCCCTAGTTGCCCCCACACCCTGACCTCCCTCTGATTTTTTTTTTTTAATGATATTGTTTCTTGATTGAGCCTTCTCATATATTAATTGCAAATGACCTAAATATCCTTTTCTTTAACTTCTAACAAAAAAACCTCTAAATTTCTCTCTAAAATCATTCACCTTCAACTATACAACTAATCATAATTTGCCCCCACTACAAGAAAATCTTGGCTCTACCGCTGCATATATGGTGATATTTATCACCTTAAATTTGTATTATCATGTCAAAGGAAAATAGTCTAACAAATGTCTTTTTCTAACCATGATCTGTATCTTAAGTAATTATAGGGTTCGAAACTACTATTATTGGTGGTCAGCTTGGTCGTATATGAGATTCCACGTTCCATAAGACAGAAATTAACAGATCCATGGTTTATATGCCATTTTTTGCACACCAACCGTTCATTTAATGCACATAGTCCTTTTCATGTGCTAGGGCTCAAGAGAGTAGACAGTTTCACGCTTGGAGTATGGCAATTGTTTACTTTGACCTTAGGATTCCCTGTGTGACATCCTCAAGGTTGGTGTGAGGCCACGACTACACTGCGGACCACATGATTTTGTCACCATTAAAACATCCAATTGAAAGATTTGAAAGGAAAATGTCTAGCCCCACAACTAATGTTTTTTATTTATCTATTCACTAATCTTTGAATCTACTTAAATTTGGGGTCACATGAATCATGTTTTTCCATTTATTTCTACCTCAAGCTTTTTTCAACTCTACCTTTCCTCTCAGTTAGTTTGTTTTTTTTGGATAAATAGTAATTCATTTATATAATAGAATTAGGTCGGTCGAGATGACCAACCTAACAAGACCTTACAAAACGACACTAAACACCAATAGAGCAACAAATCCCATCCTAGTTATGCATAAAATCCTTGAAAAATAGACCCCTAAACTCCTCATAGACTTTGGACCAACAAAACATAAACTCCAAAGTGGAAATAATCATATCTGAGCCATCTTTTTGTTTCCCTTCAAAGATGTGCTGTAAAAGTTGTAACTCATCTAAGCCTTACATGTGTCTAGATATTGTTGAAAGTCAAAGTAGATCAAAATGACATCCGCTCCGAGTAAGAGGTACCCAGGTAAGATCAACAGTCCAATCCCCCTCAACTACAAGTCAGGGTGAAGCTAGATGTCTGTTCTACCGACAAAGAAGGACAAAATTGATAAGCATGCGTAGATCTAGATCTATTCTTTGACTTTCTAATTTGAAAGATAGATTCCGAGAATCTTAGAGTAATTAACGAAGTAAAACCTGTTCCCTGTATAGTGATCTAGTTTCCTTTTGGATAAGGGATTTTCCATTATCAGATCACTTGATTGAAGGAATCAAGGAGGGAATTCCTATTCTTGAGGGATTGATGAAAACCCTATAAGAGAAAGAGAGATCGAGAGGGGAGGCGAACGTGAGAATTGATTATTCCTTTTTTTCTAGTCTAACTTGGTCGTCGAATAATTCTTGACGGGTACCACACCGGTTCCACCAAATGACTGGAGGAGTAAGGAGCATTCATCAGAGTTACAGAGTAGAGTTGATAGAGGTAAACCTGGAATCGCCTCTATAGTATGTATGGATAAAACTATATACACCCAAATAATTTACTTTTGATCTAGTTGCTATTACAATAGGTCGGTGGTGGTCCCAAAATGCTCAAATATAGCAATTGGATTAATTCGCCGACCATATGAGTCCAATGGGACATAGGGTCGCCAATCATCACATGCAATCCATATTCCTTATTACCAATCTTTCCTTGTATTATCAACCATCAAACTTTCCCTCCCTTATCTCCATCATAGGAGTGAGGGGTTGATGTCTCTCATTATCTGGCCCTTCCCTTGTCATAACCAAACATCTAATTTGTTATCTTGTAAGGATGGTTTCAGAATCATAGTTTTTAAAACTCAGTTGAATGGATTTGAAACCTGACTCATAAGTACGAACACAAAATAATTGGATTTTGAGGTGTCTTGGTTCCTAAACTCGATGGAACCAACTCTTTGAGTGAACTTGACAAACCATTGAGCCAACTTGTCAATTTGGGAAAGTTAAAATGAAAATGCAGTAAGTTAGTCATGTAAAAAAACTCGACCTAATAATTTAGTTATATATCTAATTTTTGTGGAGAGCAAAACGAATGTATTCCTTATTTATTTTAAAATATTAAACCATTTTTAAATATTTATAAAATTTTATTTGACTCAATTGAGTCAACTTTTGTGAGTTTTCGACTTGACTCAAATTGCTTGACATTTGAGTTGAGTTTTCTAGTTTTAAAGTTATGTTCAAAACTAAGGGGACAGTTAACTGATTTGACTTGGTCAAAAATCAGTTCAAATTGGTAAAAAAAAAAAAATTTTAATCAGGGTTTGAACATTTGAAAGAGTCCATCTCTTTGAAAAATTTTATTTTTGTAAAATGAGTTTAGGAATTTAATATTTTTTTTTAATATGTAAATATAATATGATTTAAATATAGTAATCATGATTACATATTTCTCTAGAACTCCATTAGAAGTCTACAAAAAGTAATACCTCTGTAATTTCAATCAAGACTTGGTCATTTGCTATTATTAGAGATGGAATAATCATTGATAAGAGTGGGAAAATCAACATATAAAATCGAATATAATACTCATCATTTCAAAAAGGTAGGTTCGTTTCTTCCTCTTTCAATTAAAATAAGATATTTATTATAGAATTTGAGAACATGTTAAAATTGTGATATACTTAGATGATCATGAAATTTTATGCTTAGAGTGTGATTAATAATGAATAGTTTTTTTTTTCCCTAATATGTTTGAAATTATTACTGTCATTGATTATACGCGCGCGCGCGCGTGTGTGTGTGTGTATGTGTATGTGTGTATTCTTGTATGATTTTCATGTTCTATTTCTTTTTCTTATGTTAAATTATAGAAAAATGTGGAGATGAGTTCTTATTCAAGTTTTGTGACTTATGTTTTATCAACATGTATAAATGATTTTTCTTTTGTTTTCAATTTGAAAAAGGCAATTGAAGAATGAATAACTAAGTTATTGTATCAAAAAAAATTAAAGATGATTCTTGATCTATAAATTAAATAAATGTTTTTTGTCTCACCCTTGAGTCCTGAGTCACAAGAAGATTAGTCATGGATAATGAGTAGAATTGTGGATCCAGAATTCAGGGTATGATAATTTATAAGAAAGTATATGTTGGAAATTCAGTCCAGCATAAGTAAATTGGCTCGAATACTTGTTTTCTAGGCTGGGCTTGGATATAGATGATCTTTATTAGACTTCGTATGACCCACTAGACCTGGCCATTAGACGGGCTGGGGTCAAATAGAATTTTAGGACCGACTAGCTAGTAGCGGTGCCCTAAACAACTAGGCCACTGCATTGGCAACCTAACGACACGACCTACCCTTTTATAAAACAAACTCACTCATCTTAAGCTTACAACTCTCCATATGACTAGCATTTCTCCCTTAACATTTTAAGATGGAGAGTTTACACTGAAATTAGAGAAAGCTTAAATTTATTAAACCTCGTCATCAATTCATTGACTTCAATATCTTCAAGAAAATCTTTGATTTTTACCTAAATTTTTCATCATTTTTAAGTTTTTAAACCTATCAACATCATTTTCAATTCATCAGCTTCAACCTCTGGAAGCTAACTCTTTCTATCCAAAAATCCATTCTTTCCTACTTCCCAAAAAATCATATCTTGTAGGTGATATATGGATGTTTGAGAAGAAGAGATGAACTTCTACTTCCCAAAAAACCTAACTTCTTAGTGAGGTAAGAAGTTTGAACAAGAATATATCCTAAGGATGAAAAGGAGGGTAAAAAATTTTACCCCATAGGTTCAAGATAACTTGTTTTGGAAGAGAAATCAAGAAACTCCTTTTAAGTTTCTCATTGGAGGATCAGTGCATCTTTATCTTCATTGTGCTTCAATCCCTTATAAATTTTCTTTTATCAACAAAAAAATAATAATTTGACGCCATAAAGGATTAGGTTTCTTGGCGATCTAGGAGGACGGTTTTGATAGGTGTAAGTTTGAAACAAGCTGAGATGTTTAATTAATTAAGTTATTCCATCACTTTCGTCACAAGAAAGGAATTAAATAAATCAGCAGTATGTAAATGTACACGATATTGAAATGGTTATTGAGCAACTCAAATTGACCAATTCTACTCTATTTTATGCAACAGAAACGTTGTGTTTTGAAAACTCACTATTTAATTTGGAACATTACAAAATTCTTTACTTTTTATTGTAACATTTTAATTGACAGCTTTAATACTTAGGGTTCATTTTTAATTATTTTTTAAAAAGAATAATGATGAATGCACATGATTGGTACACGACGGACGTGACAAGAGTATAGAGTCATAAATTTTTTTCTTGTTTATCTCGATGAAAAAGATTTATGATTCTATGCCCTTACCACATCAAGTGCGTGCATTGATAACGACTCAAAAAATAAATATAAAATTCATATCTTAATTCTTCACAGGACCAAGGAATAAAAACAAGCAATGAAGTAAAACATTTTATTTGATATCGAAACTAAAAAAAAATTTAATAAAAAATTTCCTTACTCTTAGCACATCTTGATTACCCTTATATGGTTGCGATTCATCCCTCATTGGTTTCATGCCTAATTAGTATTTTTTATGACAAAGGTTCCTACCATTGCGGCACTTATGAGTATGTTATTAGCGTTCATGTAAGGTGCAACGCTGACTGTAGCTGAAAGTATAATAGTGACGAGTAACATTTCTTTACAAGGTTACATCTTTTATAGTGCATGTGCATCTGCAGCTTTGATTTTGCCAAGAACGCAAATTATAATCGAGTTTTCTATATCTCTGTAAGAGTTTGATCTACTTTTTTTTTTTGTCATGGTACATGCATTGTTTTCCAGCGAACGATGGATCAATAACGAGCCGACTGATGTTTCTATGTTATTGTTGATGGATTTAACCCCAATAGGGTCTAGCTTAGTGTTGAGGCTTCTGGCTTTTGGCAACCCATCGACTGTGGGGCCAGAGCGAGACCTGACTATTGCACATTTGCACTGCTTGGTCGAAGCAAGGTCATACGGCTTGTGATTGCAGAAGTCTTACACATGGTGTGCGATTCTGGTAAAGTCAATGAAAATCTTTCATTGACGAGTTTGATTGAGCCAATCACGGAATTGGTATCTTGCAAGGAAGATGTTTGCGGAAAGTCGTGAAAGAACGACTAATCTGCACACTAGGAACGATTATTCCTGACCATCCGTTTCCAAGTTAAAACACTCACCAAGGTAGGATCTCTCTCCTCTCTTTACTCTGTCTCTCTCCCCTCTCTCATTGGATTCTTTTTTTGGATCGGTTAGATTCTTCATATATATATTGGAAATCTAAAACCCTAGGTGAGAAGAATCGGTTTGGTTTGGGAGATGACAGGGCTGACTTGCAACGCTTAGATTTCGAAGATGAATGGTTGCAAAAATTGGAGTTCGAATGACACGGTTGCAACTCTGGTAAGGTATGTTCTCTTCCTCTCTCTTTCTCTCATTGAATTGAAAATCCCAAACCCTAGAAGAACAATGATATGCAATCCCCATAATCCTAGAAGTTTATGATCTGCTAGCCCCATAACCTACAAGAGAATACGACCACCCTAACCCGATCTGCGAACTCCTGGAAACTTATTTAAAAATCAAGATTTTCGATTTGATTTCTGCTTCAAGTGATTCTATCTTAGTTCCAGATGTGTTTTTGGCCTTCTCTGATCTAATTTCTGCATTGGTTTAACACCTCCATCAAACTTGAACTTTAAAGAAATTTATGTCTTTCAATGGCTTAAATCAGTTGGAAACGGAATATGGTGTGGTAAGGTTTTCTCTATAGGTTAGTTTGAGCGTTGTAGAACATAAATGTTTTTTTGTTTTGTTTTAATGTGAATTTCTTTGTTTTATTCTCTGTTAAGCTTGAATCAGTTCTATTGTGTTATTTGGTTATCATGCTTTGGAATAAATTCTTTGATTGCTGGTTGGTTTTCACACATTTGAAGATTAAACTTCTTTGATTGCTGGTCTATATCATGCTTTTGGTTTTCATGCATTGGATTAAGTTTGTTTTTTTCTTTTTTTCTTTTTTCTTTTTCTTCTTTTCCAATATTTTTAGCTTAATAAGTTTGGGGGAAGGTTTGAATAATTGATGTTTATGGAAGGCACATACATCCAATTTTTTATTAATAACTTTGTCAAGTTTTGAATAATTTGTATTTCACGAATCACCCTAATTTTCTTAACAAGTTAACACCACATTCGAAATCTCAAAAACCTGTGCGCCTTAATATTTTCTATACTAGTAAGTTTTTTTTTTCCCTTCTTTTTCTTATTTGTTTTAGCTTAATACGTATGGGGGAAGGTTTGAATAATTAACGTTTATGATTTTCTTATGTGCTTGTACCTAAGTTACACAGATTGAACAATAACAATGTAAACTTGTTTGTTGGTTTTGTGGACTTTTGTGAGTGTAACCCATTGTAGTGGCTCTAGCCTTAGCCTTGAAATTATCTACACTACCGAGAGCAACTTTAGAATTTCAAGTGAGTTGATTCAATTTGATTGATTGGTATATATTCATCTGTGTTTATGTGTATAGGGTAGAGAACCTATATCATTTCCCACTAAATCAAGCATGATCCAATACAAAGTTTGTGCCACCTGCTTACAAGCATCCTCCCTTCAATGGTTTGCGTATGGTAGGATGTGCCATATCTTAAATATCTAAGGACCCCTAGCCTTAACACCTATCTTGTTTGATACATTGTTCCTTAGTGTTTTTAATGTTAATTTTTTGCTATTAATGTTGATTTTGATACTCCTCATCACACCTCTCTTCTTCTTGGTGTAATGTTAATTTTTGGTTTGTTATTTGGTTTACAAACATTGTATAATATTATACACATTGTAGAGGCAAATTTGACTTTTACCTCAAGTTACTCTGCTTTGCTGCTTCAAAATGGTGATCCTAACTCTTCTGTGATGGCACCGGTGTGATACCTGCCAATAATCCTCCAACGATCTAGTTAGAGTTGCAGAAAAGATTAACATATGTTCACTCAAATCAAGAGTGAGCCAAAAAGATCCCCTCCGCTTGGTTCTCCCTTGAATATATATAAGATCTCCCAAAGATAAGGGTTTCCCCTTTATTTGGGATTTGATCATGGGAGATCCCATGATTGCAGGAATCTAAAATTGAATTGGAATTTCCCTTATCGTAGCCCTGGATCCTTGGGATCTCTCCTAAAATCTTGGAGTTTGATACGTGCGGCAAGGGATTACTCGAATCCATTGATTTACTTTGCCCTACCTCCTACCGGGCAGGTCTGGACCATTGACCTGTTCTGAGTACCACTTACCTTCCACGATTGCTTCTTTGCCTTTCTACTCATATTTTCATCAAAACACGTGTAAGGTCTTGATGAAATACCGATTTTACCCTCTACACATTTTACATAATACTTAAGTACGCTTTTTGGTGTAGTCTTAATAAGGTCTACCCATGTAGGGATTTCATTTTTTGTATTAATATGAATTGGTGGGGCCCATTGCCACCCTAGTCAACTTAAAACTTAAAACCCATTAATCTGACCTTTCACTAAAAATGGTGGAGCCCGCTACTATTCCAAACCAGCTAGCCAATATTATCTTTTAATTATTATACTTCTCTGAACTAATCAAATTATTTTCGACCACATCAAACTTTAATCTACATAAACTCTTTATTAATAAACCAAGCTTCATTTAAGTCCTTGAATTTTTTTTTCCATCAAATTACTTCAAAATTTATTTACAACTATTTCATATATTTTTAACCACAATTAAATCTACTAAACTATATTATCTAAAATACCAAAATTTGGGGTATACAATCTACCCCCCTTAATTACGTACGTTTTGCAACGAAACATTCTTGGTATTTCCAACGGATCTCTAATTATAATTACACCTCACTCCTTATAAAACAAAATTACACCTCACTAAAATAATTCTTAATCAATCTCAATTCTCAGCCATTATCTACATACTTGCACCTAAATCTGTAATTCACAATATTTTATTATTACTAACACTAATATGCTCTTATCACTATTGGTTTTCTCATAAAATTTCCTGCACACCAACTTTACATACCCCTTAATTCTCCTTTTTCTTTTGTAAACCTTTCCCCCCTTTTAAAACAATAAAGTAATAGGGCCAACCTCTCCACACACAATGCGGTTTGACCCCTTTATTTTAATAATGCTATTGAGACCACACCTGCATGTCCTTCAACTTTTGAATGTGCTTCATGCAACCTCTTCAATTAAGTAAAAAATTTGGGGTTCTTCTACTACTAGCCCACCTTTAAACTATAGAACCTTTTAAACTTGTAATTTAAGTCATACAACCCATTCTCTTACTCCCCCTAAACGACTTAAATTCAAACTCACCCATCAATAGTCTCTTGGGTGGGTGTAGAGAGACCAATGTAAAATTAACTTGCTACAACGAGTAATGTCAATTTTTAGGTCCATGCAACGAGTAAGTGGGTACGTTCAGCATTTTGGGTGTGTGCAAATTCTACCAGCCTAAATTTATCCTCTACAACCCTATGGCATCGGATCATGTTTTTGAATGCCATAAGGTGATGTGGTCAGGAAACTTTACTTACTAAGGAAAGTGTTTTTCTTACGAATATGATTCTTCAAGATAATATTATGCACTATGTCCTAAAAAATGATATTCTTCTTGCAGCATTTCTTGCTACTTGGTAAATCTTTGATCATTAAAATACCCCCATTGATTGATTTGAGTGACACCCATGGATCCTATGTTGGTTGAGGTAAGAAATGCAGGCTACACAGAAGTCTCTGTGACTCATATGTTGCCTACATCAGGCCGTGCTGGTTTCGTCAAAAATGAAGTAAAATTCATGGATCCAAAGTTATTCAAGGCAGCAACTTCTGGCCATGTCAACCTCCTTGATCAACTTACAGAGGACAACCTAGATATCCTACTTCAAGTAACCCCAATCAAGGATACCGCCCTTCACATTGCAGCAAGACTAGGACACTACGAGTTTTCTAGAGGAGTCTACAGCCGATGCCCATCACTTCTCACCAAATCAAACTCAAAGGGTGACACTCCACTCATTGTGGCTGCAAGAGCTGGACATCTGCAGGTAGTCAGTTTTCTTATCAATTGTGCGAAAAATTCTATGGGTGCATCAACTTCTAGGGATGTTGAAGTCGGAAGAAGCGAGGCACACGAGATAGTGAGAAAGGGGAATGAAGAGAACAACACAGCTATGCATGAAGCTGTGAGAAATTGTCATCTTGAGGTGGTGAAATTGCTTATGAGAGAAGACCCTGAACCACTATCTTCCATTAACTATGCTGAGGAGTCTCCATTGTATTTGGCTGTTGAAAAATCAGCTCTAGACATCATTAAAGAAATCTTACGAATGGATCATTATAGTCATAGAGGTCCAAATGGTCGGACAGCTTTACATGCTGCCTCAGTTCTTCAAGATACAGGTAACCTCATGATTACCCCTGGCTTGAACTAACCGATTGATCCTTAATTATTTGACTCAATACTTAGTAGAGTCATAACGGAATCCGGGTCTTAGCTTCCCAATGCAAAATCAAATAACACTTTCCTTACTAAGGAAAATTTCCTAATTGCCCAGTCATGGAGCAGCCAAAAACATGATCAGATGCCATAGAGATGTTGATCACAAAATTTTAAGAACTTTCGAAGTTTGTTTTTTTTTTTTGAAAGTTATTGTTCACCGTTGAATTTTTTACTTTAAATTTGGGAGTTCCTATCCTTCCATTTTCATCAATTTGGAGCAAGGACGAAAATTAATTTTTTTTAGGAAAATGCTGAAGTGACATTGACATTGACATCAATTCACACATTGCTGATGTGGATGTATGTATGTATGGAGCCATAGATTTTTCTTTGAGACACCCCTATATTTTCAACTAATTACATGCCCCATTTGTCCCCACTCCCTCACCTCTCTCCCCATTTGCCCCCACACCCTCACCTCCCTCCTCCCCCCAATCCCCACCCCCCTTCAATTTTTTTGACATTGCCTCTTGACCAGCCCTTCTCATATACTAATTGGAAATGACCTAAATATCCTTTTCTTCAACTTCTAACCAAAAACCTCTAAATTTCTCCCTAAAACCATTCATCTTCAAGTTCTTCAACTATACAATTAACCATATTTTGCACCCACTAGAAGAAAATCCTGGCTCCACCCCTGATGGGGACTCTAACTGCTCGACTCCAAATCTTTGCTCCATCCTTCATGAATCTGGTGTTGAAACTCCCATAGTCGTGGCGTTCCCTACTTAAAATATACTATTTTTTTTCTTTTTGCTAAGCAAGCAAGTGAAGTATATTAATATGAAAAATATCTGTACATAGGGCTTCCCCTGGTTAATTACAATTCTAATTTGTGGTAGTTCTAGTTCATCTCCTGCAAAAGATTTCTTAACCAATAGAGGTAAACTGGTGAGATCAGAAATGTGGTTGGATGAAGCACATTGCACAGAAGCAGTAGCAAGTGCATCAACCATCGAATTGGCCTCCCTCCACACATGTTGCACCTTACAATTAAGCTTTGACAGCAGCACTCTTGCTTTGTGTACCCATGAAGCCAGCCTCCAAGGAACTTTGGCACCTAGTAAGCCTTTAACAATAAGCTCTGAATCCATCTTGATGATCCCATCTAGTTTGAAACATTCAAGGGCAGCAACTAACACTCTCACTTCAGCCAAGTTATTTGTAGCCGAGCCAAAAAACCAGAACCCAGCTTCTAAGAAGTTAACATTCGCATCACGAAGCACTCCACCACCTCCAGCAATTCTTGGATTTTGTTTTGAATCCCCATCTACATTCAGTTTAATCCATCCCATGGGAGGTTTGAGCCAACAGATAAGAGACAATCCTACACTTCAGCAAAGGCTTACTGTGAATCCCCAACCAAGCTAGCTTAGAAAGCTCAAGGTCTGAAGATGATTTCTCAAAAGATAAGGGACCTTCCAACTCGCAGATCCATCTCAAGCAGGCATGTATGACTCATTGCACCATAGGATGATTGCCCTCGAAAATGCTGTTGTTCCTTGCTATATTTCTAGTGCATGTTGCGCTTGGGCATATTGAATGATGACACACGATGGTATGAAAGCTTCTCCGTTAAGATCGGTTAGTGTACAAGCCCGATTGACAGGTTATTGTCTTGTCACATTGCAAAACATGGGATGAGATGACCTTAGTAAATCATTGCATGTTTGGGGTGGTTTGGTTTCTCATTCTTAGTGTTAACTGTCTTCGTAGAAGGGTCCTATGTATGTGCTATGGTGCATCTAATCACATATCTTGCAAATCTTAGATTTGCATCAATTAGGTTCAATTAGGATTAATTAGGGATGTTATACTAGGTTGATTGATAATGTTTCCATATTCATGGATATTTTGAATCTATATAAACCTTATGCGATATGTAATCATCATTCAAGAATTCTCAATAAACTCATTTTTCTTAAACACTTTTGTCTTTGCTAGTTAGTAGACTAGTAATCCTGCCACTACTGGAAGGTCTAATTATCTCCCTATATCATACCGTTCAAAACCAACTCTAGATCCAACTCCGTCACTCTATCTACAATGTCTTCTGTTCTCTTCCCCTCTTATTTTGTAAAAACTTACAATATTGATTTGTATTCTCAATCTCTTCTTTTTTATGTTAGTTATCACCAAAATGCTGCTCAACGAAAAGCAAAAACTCACAGAAGAAGTAGATTCCAATGAGAGAACTCCGTTGCACTTTGCAGTAACCTTGGGGCATGATAGGATGATCAAACAACTATTGAAATATGAGACCTCGGCAGCCTATCGCTTAGACAAAAATGGCTTTGCACCAATTCACATGGCAGCAGGTAATGGTCACATTAGCATCATTAAAGAGCTCCTTCGATGTTACCCAGATCAAAAAGACTTGCTTAATAGCAAAGGTCAGAATATACTTCACATTGCGACCGAGTGCGGGGAAGAGAAGGTGGTTTTCTATGTGTTGAAAACGAAGGAGCTCGAGGGACTTATAAATGAAAAGGACAACAGTGGTAACACACCTTTGCATCAAGCCACCATCAATTGTTATCCTTATATAGTGAGAATTCTCTTAAGAGATGGCAGAGTAGATGTGACGACCTTGAATAGCAAAATGCAGACTGCTCTAGACATTGCAAAGTCACTAGACACCAATCGTGCAAAGGTATGGCAGACAGACAAAAATAAAATGTGTATTTAAAAATAAAAAAAATCCCTTCATGTACCTGTGTTTTCAAAATGACGACACGCCTCTTTTGATCCCGTCCTTTGAACACATAGACTAATAAAGAACACCCAAATGCTCTAGTCTTCAACTTCTAGGCAAAAATCATTGATTTTATTTTCTTCTCAAAACTAGCCATCTTCAACTTCAGTAAAAATTTTCCTTCATCTTTAACCATCAATAAAACCTCTTGAGGCAAAAAGATAGGATTTTGCACTATGCGAAAATTGAAAATTTTGACAAGAAAATTCAACGGGCCAAAGCCCACAAATTTTAGAAACTGAATTTTGACGGCCCATAGCCGTTAAAAATTTTTATGTTCCCAATTTGACGGCTTAGAGCCCTCAAATGTCTCCCATCCTCCATTAATTTGATGGTTTTGATCCATCAAAAACAAAATTGACAATGAAAACTTCGACACGTTGGTCCATAGAATTTTATGAAATTTGCAGGCCTTGGGCTGTCAAATATAGGTTTTTTTTTTTTTTCACATTGTGCTGGAGTTATTAGAAATCGGTGGAATTTTGGGTAGTAGGATTTTATTTACAAAGTGTTAAAACTAGGTTTAAAATGATGGATTGAAGATTAAGGATGAATAGAATAAAAATAATCCATGTAGAGTTTTCTACATAGAATTAAGATTTTGTTGAAAATGATGGATTTAAAATAAGATTAAATAGATAAATTAAAATAATACACATGGAGGTTGAAGAGTTTGGTGATAACTGGTTTTGGGATAAAAATAAAGGTTTTGTGTTAAGAGGTTGAAGATAAGGGTACTTGGTTCATTTAATTTTTCTTTTTATTTGTTCTATTCTAGAAGGCCAAAGTCAAGGGGAATGTCATCAGTTTGAAAACACAGTATAAATGTTATTCTCATAAATTTTCTGAAGATATTTGAAAAACTATTTCTTATTAAAATGGCACAAGCAATTGATAGTAGGTGAAAGGGTGTTCTGTATCAGGTTGTGATATCAACTCATTGATTCCTGCATTTTGTCTACGTGCAGGCACTAAACATAACAACCTTGTTGCAGTATGCAAGCCCACCATGGTATAACCCTATTCACGTCGCAAAGGAAATTATGTACTACAGTAGTAAGGGAAAACCAGATGATTCTTACAAGGATAAAGCAAACACCCTTCTAGTGGTGGCGACATTGGTTGCCACTGTCACCTTCGCTGCAGGCTTCACATTGCCTGGGGGGTACATAGGCCAAGGCCAGAACCAAGGGATGGCAACTCTAGTAAACCTTCAAAACTTCCAATACTTTATTTTATCCGACACATTGGCAATGTATTCATCTATGGGTGCAGTGATTAGCCTCATATGGATGAGAACCATGCCGAGTTGGCTTAGTACTAGTGAACTCTATGTTATTGCAAACATGCTTACCCTCGTGGCGCTAATGTTTATGTCATTAGCATTCACGTTGGGTATAAACCTTACGGTGGCCGAAAGTAAATTACTGAGCACAGAAATTTTAATACTTGGTTTCTTCCTTTACTTTGTGGTTGCAGTTTTTGCTTTTCCAAGGAAAGTGCTGGGAAATCTGTTTTTGTACATCTACAAGTGTTGCATAGGCTTTCTATTGTGGTCCAATTTCTATCATTTGGGGGATAAGAGAGCAGTTCTCAGAACCAGTAGGGAGCACCCAACTCATGTTTCTATGTTGTTTTCTTACAATAATTAAAGCAAGTTTTAGAATTTCATATTTATGTAATGTGCCTGGAATCCATTCATGGACCTTCTATATTACAGACCAATTGATATCACATCACGATTTATAGTTTTTTTTTGTTTTTGTGGTAAGCAAAGATATATCTAGAAGAAAAAAAAATTCTAATATTATGGATTATTATGATAAGAGATTCAACCAAGAGCAAATTTGTTTCGAGACTTTGATGAAAATATAGAAGAATTTTATTAGAGCATTAGGAGATTCAAAGAAGATTATATATTAGAGTATTAAATATGTTGTAGTTATTAAGGTTCATCAAGATGCGCCATGTTAAATATGATTTAATCATATATGAGGTTGCATTTTTTTAAAGAAGTATTGAGATAAACCGAATCTTGTGATTTAATAAAATCACATAGAGATCAACCTGATCTAGGTTTTCAGTTAATATAAAATTTATCATGGTATCAGAGCGGTCGGTTCCAATCTGGCAATCAAATCGGCCATGCTCCTACCTTCTAACTCATGTCCACTCCAACGTATCCCAATTCCTAGCCGTTCTCCTCATTGTTCCCACCACATAACATCTCACACGCATTTTCATTGAAAGAGTCATGCACACCACTTCTACCACACTACATCACTTCATATTCTCAATTTTGCATTCGCTTTTCCACAAACAACTCACCAGTCCGTTCTTTTATCCTGATTGTCGTAACAAGGGACATCTATTCTTATTGTTCCTCTATGGCCTGCAACACCTCTAGATTCCGACCTATCTTTCCAACCAAATTTTGTTAGATTTCCCATTATGGCCAACAATCTTCCTTGTTCATCATTTGTTGTTTTCACTCTTCCACTTAGTATTACCACATAAAAATCCCTTTATTCTCTTTTAGTTCAATTAATGATGAGTATGAATCACTTGTATCTTATAAAAACTGAACCATTTGTTGAAATAATGAATGATAAATTAGAGTTTGGAGATAAATTAGAGTTTGGATTTGTCTCAAATTATAAAATTTGAGTTCATACCAATAATCACATGGGTAGTTACAAAACTTGTTCATAACAATCATGTAAACTGAAAATTATTAAGAGTTGCAATAATTTTTTCAAAAGTTATGTACCTCTTCAAAGAGATGTATTAAATGTTAATAGTTGCAATACATTTTTCAAGAGTTATATACCTCTTCAAAGAAGTGCATTAAATGTTAAATGTTAATAGGTGTAATACCCCTTCCAATAACCATGCCCTTCCTTGAATAAGTGTTTAATTGTCACGTTTATTTTATTTATAGTCCATCCCTCATTGCATTTTTTACATAATTTTTCTTAATCATCTTCATATTAATTTTATAGAAAGGGTGTTAAAATCATAGTTGTTTCATTATTCTTATGATTTGAAGTGCTACTATCACAAGAAAAAGATCGTTATACTGTAGGAGATAATCACCAAAAATCATGAGCACCAGTGTGAGGTTAATATTGTCTTAAAGACATAGAGTCAAACTCTAATATCGATTCATTCATTTTTTTTTTCCTATTTTTTCGTATACATCACTGTAAGTATTTTTTAATTTTATTTTAATTTTGTTTCCATTGAATATTATTTTACTTCCTTTTTCAATAAAAAATGTATACTGTCATATTAAATAAGAACAACACCATTTTCATTCTGAAGCCCAATTCATTGTACTTGTTTCTTGATGGATGTTTAAATAATACAACTCATGGGCTCTTCTTCGGGCCCAAACTTGAGCCTTCTATGAAAACCTATAAGAAATCCAATCATCTTTAATTTTTTTTTTGTGCAAGAGGACAAAATAATAATAATAAGAGGAAAAGTTTTCACCACCACTGACTATTTTTACCAGTATCACAAGTAGACCTAAGTCCATTGGTTCACAATGACCCTCTAAAATAAAGTTTTAGTCCCGTCACCCGTAACCACCCAATTATCTCTGGCACTAATGATGCCTCTCCATACCGAAGAGGCATTTTGAGACATTAGCATGAATACATATTTGAGTATTTCCCACGTATTGGGCTTGAAGCCAGCGAGACCACAAAAACTTCATCATTCCCACCAATTAAGTTCCAATACTATAGATGTCTTATGCTAAGGCCCCTTGGTCAACTGAAATACAAACTTTTAGAGTAGTTAACTAACCAATTAACTACTCTAAAAGATCGATATGTTGAAGAAGGGGAGAACTATAAATATAAGAGGGTCATAGGGCTTAACTGAGGTATGATACACCCAAGAGTGCAGAAAAATATACACTCAACAGTAAGATTAAGGGAGATTTGCTTGGTCTGTCTGATTTTTTTTTTTTTTTTCTTCTGCACATGTTGAACTAAAGGATGGCACAATGAATGCGACGTACAAGACGAAAACAGAGGCCAACCCAGGTATTTGATTGGAACATGATCTTTAAATTTCTAAGTTTCAAGAGTTTCCGATTTATCAGAGCAAGATTCACTAAAGAAAATCTGACTCTTACCATTACTAACTTGAAGGACATACATACTATGAAATTCATCAAGCACTTGCCTAAGATTGCTAGTAGAAGACACATTATTTGTCGAGAAGAACATCACGTATCACCAACAAAACATAAGGTAAGACAGAGAAAATGCCCCTCTTGCATGGAATTTGAATATCCTCCCTACCCACCAATCCTCCAGAATATGTTGTTGGGAAACTACATGCCTTTCCTACTATGTGTAAATTCATAGATATTCATCTACATTAGAACATAAAAATATGATATTAATGAGAATAACCCGATTTTTTATGTGGAAAACAGTTCAATGTGAAGATAACAATCAATCCCCTTTTAGAGGTGTTCTTCAAGCTCGATAGTTACACATTTTAACTCAAATCTTGAAGTGTATTGCCGAACTAATGAAGATTGATCCAATGGATCAAAGGTATTGATAGAAATTCCAAAAGATCAAGTTTTGGAGGGATCTTACAATTCACTTTGGGGTTAGGGTATACTTATTGTTGTTTACTAGAGTTCACTTATTTACTGGAGATAATTTGTAATCCAAGAGTTGTGTTTCTCTTGATGTTTGTAGTATCCTACAACTTTGTCCAATGAGAAATTTTGTAATGTTTGTTGAGTTTAGTCCCACATCAAACACTCATTGCCTTGTCTCTCTCCTTATAAGTTCCTAGGCCTCTTCGCTCATTGTCAACTGGTTTTGTTGGATTTGTTTTATTATTTTCGCTATGATTTCGTTAATTCGATAGTTATATTATCTGTCGATGAATATCTATTGATTTGCACATTGAGAGAAAAGAGTGTGGTTTTCCGACATTATGAATCACCTAACATGTATTAGTAGACCTACACCTCAAAAATGGTATTATTGAAGACTTCATGGATTTTGTCACACCCATTGTTTCAGGTAAGAATTATGTTTCTTTTCTATTAGTTTTCCTTTCGGGTGGCCATCTTCCCATTTTAAACCCCAAAAGTAATTGTCCCACTCTTTAGGGTTCCAATTTGGGGGTTTAGCTTGGTTTGACCTGAACCCAACTCTTGCTTGCAGAGTTTTTACTCACAGACTCTCTAGTATGTGTCATGTCAAGCAAAGCAAGGGTAATTTTTTAACCAACAAGGGTAGCTATGCATTCAATACGCGGGCTCATGTGATCGGTGGATCCACCGGCGGATTTATAATGGGGGCACTTGCCCCCACAAGACTTTTTAAAGTTTATACAGTAATGGGTTATTGCAATAGAAATTAGAGGTAGATAAACAAATCCTCCTCTATTGCCCCACAAAAAAAAAATTTACTCTTAGTTGCCCTCACAAAATATTTTTTTTACTCTTAGTTACTCCCCACAAGAGCAAAATCCAGGCTCTGCCTTGGGGGGATCTCTTATTTCCCTCTCTATAATTTTATTTGGGTGAATTACTATATCCTAAGTTGAATTTTAAGAATTTTTTATTTCGATTCACTATTCATTTTAAATACCAAAACACAAACGGTAATGAATTTGAAGGTTTTAAAGTGACTACTTCACTGGTTTAAAGTGCATTATTTCACGTCACTTTAAACCTACAAAATAGTAACTTTAAAACCTCCACCTTTGTTACCGTTCACATTTTGAAAATTAAAATGAATAGTGAGCTGAAATCATAAATTCGTTAAAAGTTGATCACTTTTTCATAAATGTCTCATTTGTATTTTGAATGAATATTACACCAACATATCCAACATAACATTCATTCCCAACTTTGATAGATGTTCCTTTAATAATCGTTTGTTGAGGTATAACATACTAATCAGGTTTATTGAGGACTCAATTTCAATCTCAACGAATGTCACTCTACTGTTAAGATCTTAAATCAAGGATAAATTACACTTTTGACCCCCTATGATTTGGCATAATTCCATATTGACCCCATATCCTATGGATAATTTCACTTATATTCCTTGTCAAAAGTTGCTTTGGTAGTCCAATGTTATTAGATTACTAGAATTCACCTGTGTCGCACCCTCTCTCGGGTTAAAGGGGTAGAAGTGAAAAAAATCAAGTTAATTGGTAAGTTATTATTATTTAAAAAAAATTGAGATTAAAAGGATAAAATATGAATAATAATAAAATGCATTAAAAGGGTAAAAGAGAAAATAGTAAAATTAGAGAAGGTAAAGAATAAATGAAATAAAATGGATCCCAAGTAACACTATGACTTGATGGAAGGGGTATTATTAAAGAAAAATTGAGATTAAATAAGTAAAAGATGAAAAATAATAAAGTGAACTAAAGGGTAAAAAAGAAAATATAGTAAACTTAGAGGAGGTGATATCTTCTTTCGGATTAAGAGGGTAAAAGTGAAAAATAATAGAGTTGGAGAGGTATTATTAAAAAAAATTGAGATTAAAATAGTAAAAGATGAAAAATAATAAAGTGAATTAAAGAGATAAAAAAGAAAAAATAGTAAAATTAGAAAAGATGAAAAATAAAAAAATCAATTAATCACATGAAACTATAACTTGATGAGAGGTTTAACCTACAAAAATGTTATAAAAAATTTGAAATTAAAGGGTGAAAAATAATAAAGTAGATTAAATGGATAAAAGAGAAAATATTATAAAATTAAGAGAGTTGAAGAATAAATGAAATAATGGATCCTAAGAAACTATAATTTAATGGAAAGGGTACTATTCAAAAATGAAATTAAAGGGATAAGATATGAAAAATAATAAAGTAAATTAAAAAGGTAAAAGAGAAAATATAATAAATTAGAGTGGATATTTTTTTCGGATTAAAGGGGTAAAAGTGAAACAAATAGAGTTGAAGATGTATTATTAAAAAAAATTAAGATTAAAAAGGTAAAAAATGAAAAATAATAAAACGGATTAAAAAAAAAATAGAAGAAAAATTATAGTAAAATTAGAAAATATGAAAAATATAAAATAAAATAAAGTAGGTCTCAATTCGTTGCTATTAGTCCAAATCATGAATTGATACGAAATGAATCAATTCGTAATACAATTTATATTGAGTTTATAAAATCAAGTGAACCAACCCACCAAATTTTGATTGGGTTCAACGAACCAAATAATTAAATTTGACGAAACCAATAATTTGGTATTGTGAACCAAATAATTTTTCAATCGGGTAAAGATTGGTTTAGACTTTAGACATGTGCTGTGACTGTCTGGTCCAAATAATCTGACTTTTGTAGTTTAGATTAGAGTTTCGACATCAACATTCAAAATAGATCTTTTCTGATATGGATGACTGAATCATTTAATACGCCACGTGTGACGTTTGATTGTAATATGTGGGGCCTACATAACACTTTTAATCACGAAAGATTTTCTTTTTAAATATTTTCATTTCCAAAAGTAATGGGTTGACAATGACGTAAGAAAAAATCCAAAGTCAACGTTAAAGAGAGCAGAAAATAACAAATCTATAATTTAATGCCCTAGGAAGACATATTCCCCATCATGGACACCGTTGATCTGGAGTAGGTAAAAGCCTAGGTTTTATAACTAAATTATAGATCTAAAGGAGTACATCCTCCTGAGTCCGACAGGGATACATTCCAAATAAAGGAAGAATTTAGGGTCAACGTTAAAGAGAGCAGAAAATGACAAAGTTATAATTTAGAGCCTTAGGAAGACGTATCCCTCATCGTGGACACCGTTGATCTAGAGTGGGTAAAAGCCTGCGTTTTGAAACTAAATAATATATCTAGAGGAGTACATACTCCTGAGTCCAACAGGAATACATTCCGAATAAACAAAGAGTTGGACTAGCGTTACTAAGTTAGTAATGATTTTCACGGTTACTAAGATTCTTTGCGCTCACCTGGTGAAAAAAAAAAAAAAAAAAAACATGATCCTATACTCCAGGATTGTAGAGGACAAAATTCTATAAACTTTTAAAATAAATTATTTTATAGCGTTTGAATTTTGAATTTTAAATTTTGGAGTTAGGTGAAAGTTTAATATTTGTGGACTTTCAAAACCTTGGGTCAATCTTATGAGAAATTATTTTTTGAAAAAAAAATTGGATCTGAATTTTTCAATGAACTTTAAAGGGTTGTGATGTTCTATTGCTAATGAATAATCTATTTGAGCAGAACAACTCTTAGTAAAATTTAAAATCGTATTAAGTTAGTAAGGGAAATGTTTCTCATAAAGAAACATTTTCTTAAGAACAAAGTATTTGAATTTAACTAGCCTTACCAAATTAGTAAGGATTTCACCTTTACTAAGGGTTTTTGGGCTTGCCTTGTGACATCGTAAAACATTATTCAACTCATTAGGGTTGTTAAGGATAAAATTCTATGAACTTTGAAAATAGAATATTTCAAAAAAAAGTTATTTTTCATCGTTGAATTTTAATTTTAAAATTTGACGTTAGGTAAAAGTTCAATAATTATTCGTTTTAAAATTCTTAGGTCAAGCCTAAAATACTTGTTTTTGACATATATATTTTTTAATTTAAATTTTTGGATGAAATTTAGAGGGGGTGTAGTGTTGGATTACTAATGTGGTAATCCATTTGAGCAAAACCAACCTTCAAAGCTTTACCAAGTTAGTAAGGAAAATGTTTCTCGAAGTCTTATATTATATTATATTTATCTCAACGAAAGGATTTTTCTAATCTTAACACCATACACACGTTTCCTAAAGATTAGTGCACACTTCCTAGTGATGCTCATCTCAACTGTTATTTTGATGGAGACCATCAAATAATGTCAACTCATTGACATTAGTCAAAAAATTGACCAAATTAAAGGTTGGTGGAAACCAACTATTAAGGAAAGAAGCAACAGGTCATCCTTCCTTTTCAGGTCAGTGGGACCCACACAGATGTGCCACATGGCAAACACTCATTCGACCTACTCAAATCCAACGGTTGGTATGGTAGGTAAGCCAGATAGGATGGGTTAAAACACTGGGCCCAGTATAGTGTCCCCATATTAAATATTTTAGCTGACCCACAAACCCATTTTGGAAATAACGTCAATTTGCTTAGAAGAAGAATAATCCAAGTGTTAATGCGGTGGGACCCACTGATACAATCGAGGTTAGGAAATTGGAAGAGGCGATACCAGTTACCCAGCGTAACGCCCTACTCTTGAGGATGGAAATCCAGAGTGGTGAGGGTGAGAATATTGCAGTTAAGGAAAGAATCATTTAAAGACGTGCATGCGTGGCATGATTGTAATAAATGACCTTTTCCATGCAAGGCCTGCGTGACTCAGGTCTTTAAATGGAAATTTGAGAGAGAGAGAGAGAGAGAGAGAGGTGTGGCTGGGCTGAATGAGAATCTCAACAGGCCCACACCAAAATGACTCTTACTATAAAATAAAAATAAAAATAAAAATAAAAAAATAAAAATAAAAAATAAAAAAAAACCTAAACAAAACTATAACCCAAATGCAACTACAGAAGCATATCAAACTCATGCAAATAAAAACTATTTAAAAGTGAACCATTATTATGTCACTCTCATCAGTTCTATGTTGCGAGATTAATTTTTTTTCTATGTAACTGGATATTATGTTGTTCTCTTTAGTTTGCAAGAATTTTGTGA
Source organism: Akebia trifoliata (assembly GCF_017979445.1). Taxonomy (NCBI): domain Eukaryota; kingdom Viridiplantae; phylum Streptophyta; class Magnoliopsida; order Ranunculales; family Lardizabalaceae; genus Akebia; species Akebia trifoliata. Next base: position 44,899,288 of record NC_141385.1, on the reverse strand, counting down.
TTTTATTCACAAATGAATTAGATATACAATAAGAATTACTTCTTTATTTATTTCCTTATATATTCTGTCCCAAATTTAAAAAAAAATAATTAAAATTGTATTCATCCTAACAGATACGGGCTCATGTGCTTCAAATTTGTGATTCGTAGAATTCAAAATTGATCGTGCCCAACTAACAAAAATGGTATACCAATATTTTTTTTTCAATTAGCTAAAACCTAATAAATATATACATACCGTGCATCCAAGTGACACCAAGAACACGATTTGGTACCACATTGTCATAGAGCATAAAATTTATGAGATCCTAAAAGTTATTTTGAAAAGATGTACTTTTTTCATTGTTAATTTTTTATTTTAAATTTGGAAGTTCAATGGCCGTTATTACAAGAGAGTTGAGAAAAATATGAACTCATAACTTCATAATTTTCCAAGGCGTCAGCTATTGCAATACCTTCTCTCCAAACACGTTGAACTTTCCAAGGAAATCTTGATAGAGACTATCAAATTTGCCAACAAATAAGCCATATTATTAGAAGCTTCTCTGAAGAACCAACTAGCTAGTAGCCTTTAAAATTTCACCCCCCACTACCTCTTAGAATGCATCCATGATGCTCACATTCAAAAATCCATTTTCCAAGATCAAAGCAATGACCATGGTAGCGTCGAAAATTGACTCTCGATTTTTTATTTCTAGCGCCTAAAAATGTTTCATTGATAGGTACACACTACAACTTAAATCTTTGTAATAAATTTATGTAAATATGTATCACTAGTAACCAAAATTGTTTATTCATTACGGAATATTGCCCATTACTATACGAATCTTTGTCTAAAACTTTCTTAACAGATACGAATCATACATAAATTATTCGATACGAAATTAATACGTGCATATAAAATACAAATCTTCATGTAGAACTTGCATGATATATTCCCATGGTATAGATATCTCCATTGATAAATTGTTAAAACTACCATATCTCTCCCATATTTGTGTTTTATAATGAGTTGCATTTGTTTTTCTTGTTAGGAAATATATAAACAAGACTATATAACATATTATTTTTTAGCTTCATCTCTTTCTTAAAAAATAAAAAAATAAAGTTTTATATTCCCACATGAAAGGAATAAAAATATTAAAAAAAATTCTAGAAAGTTTTGTATTTTCTCTTTGTTCTTTTTTGTGATCCCGCAAAGGGTGAATTACCATTTCATGAGCTGAATTTGATGAATTTACTATTTTGGCTCATTATTCATTTTAATTACGTAAATGTGAATGGTAACGAATTCAGAGGTTTTAAAGTGACTATCTCACTAAAAATAGTGAAACCTACAAGATAGACACTGTAAACCTGCAAAATTGTCACTTGAAACCTGTGATATAACCACTTTAAAACCTCCAAATTCGTTATTATTCATGTTTGGTAATTAAAATGAACAATAAGCCAGAATCGTAAACTCTTCAAAAGTTGATCATGTTTTCGTAAATGTCTCAAAAAGAAACATATAGAAGATTTCATAGCTTAATGTACATATAATATATGAAATTAATAAAAATAATAAAATTAAAAAAAAATGTGGAGTTTGGTAGCTGCAATTCATTTCACATTACTTCTTGAGGAAAATTAAAGATCTGATCATCTTCTCTCTCTCTCTCTCCTGCAATTACTCCTTTCTCCATTAATGCTATTGCACCGTCTGTATACGCTCTTCATTACTCCTCGCAGCCACATTTCCACCTATTTCCCTTTCCACTTCCCTTCTCACCTTCTCCAAAATTTCTCTATTTCTTCGTCTCTCTTGCTGTCTCTCATCCCCATCTCAACCTTTCTGTCTCTTTTTCGGCAGCGCATAAGCTAAATCTCAGCCAAAACTGACTCAGAAGTGAGATCACTCTTCACCTGAAAACATTTTCAGGTCTGACTCATCTCTTCACGGAGGTTCTTTTGCTTTTTAATCAAAGTTTGCATACAAGGTTTTTTTTTTTTTATTAATCCTCTGAATCAATGTAGTAAGATAGTTTTCCGTTTGATCTCTCCCTTGCCTTTTGTTTTTGTCTTATTTATTTTATTTATTTTTATTTTTTTCATTTTTTGCAGATAGAGGAGAGATGGGGCGTGAAGTTAGATTCTCTGAGATCTTCTTAGGAGATATTTTCTTTTTATTTTCAACGTTTGTCAACTCTTTTCCTACTATTTACCTTCCTTTCTCATGTTTAGGAACGTAAGACAGGTAGGGTTTTATGTTCAGACCTTCCCCCATTTGAAAATCATATCTGACCCTTCATTACTTGTAATTGTAATAATAATACAAATTAACTTTGTACAGATAAACAGGCACAGAATCCACTAAGAAACACCACTCAAGAGTCAATTTAAGAAACAAAAAACCAAATATAAACCTCAAAAAAGAGTAAGTCAAGAGAGGAGAGCTGTCGGAGAGTAATAAAGAGAGTCTTTAGGGTTTTGTGTAGAGTGAAAGATGCCGTCGGGAATGATGATTCCGGCAAGAAACATGCCGCCGATTATGGGAAGGAACGGAAGGGTCGTAGAATTTGGGTCATCTTCAAGGTTTCCGCTCTGCCAGGTCAGCGCTTCTGACTTTCTATCTCTCTCTCTCTCTAATTTGTGGTTTAATGGACTTATGGGGTTTTTTATTTTTTCTTCTATGTGCTTCTCCTTACTAGTTTTCATTTTGATGGAGCTGTTAAGGGTTGAAAGGGTACATCAGTTAAATGAGAAATTAGGGATTTTTAATTTCCCTCTATTTTTTCCCTCTCTACATTGGAATCCATCAGAGCGTTACAATGTTATAGATATTGGATTTGAATTCAAACCAGTGGTTTGTAGCCGGCTCAGGCTAAATCCTTCTCGATATCTGCAAAACGCGTATTAGGAGGGATTTAGAGAGAGAAAATGGATAGACTATGAGTCATCAAGTAAGAGAATCAAGAGAAAAAACGACAAGAATCTGACTCATACTCTTATACAAACGAGACAGTGGGCCTCCTCTTTCTCATCTATATAATAGGGGTCTCAGTTCCTTTCATTCTCATAGATTTCAGAGTTGGTCTTCTCTGAGAGATTGTGTGCTTGAGAGACTGAGAGCGACTACTTTTCTCATGTAAATATATTTCATCTTTCTTTTTTGTTTTATTTTCTTCTAATCTTAACAAGATGGGTTTTTTGTTTCTTTGATTTCTACCCTCTTTTAATTTATTTCTTCCACTTCTATGAATTTAACATTGCAATATTCTTTCTATTGTTGATTTAAAAACCCAAGCTTCAGAATATTAAAGATCTATGGTATGTTACAGCAAAACCTAATGGAGGAACAGCAAAACCAGCTGGAGATGATTCAGAACTCTGCAGAAAACGAAATGGAGACGAATGGAGACGAAGAAGTTGATAGTAAGTCAGGGAGCGACAACCAAGAAGGGGCCTCTGGTGATGATCAAGGTCCTAACCAGCAGCCGCAAAGAAAGCGCTATCATCGCCATACCCAACATCAAATCCTTGAGATGGAGGCGTAAGAATCTGATATGTTGACTAAAAATGAGGAAGTTAATTCATACTAACATTTTGATTCTAACGTCTTGTGATTATTTGTTCTTCTATTTGATTATTTCAGTTTTTTCAAAGAGTGTGCACATCCCGATGATAAGCAAAGGAAAGAGCTAAGCCAGGCGTTAGGGTTAGAACCCTTACAGATTAAGTTCTGGTTCCAGAACAAGCGTACCCAAATGAAGGTAAAACGCAAAACTCCTTTTTTGTTGATCGGTGAAGGCTTGTTCTGCAAAGAAGCAAAATCCTTTAAACAGCTTCTCAGAATTTTTTTTTTTTTTAAAAAGTCTACAAAGCACATCCTTTTGAACTACTTGAAATTCTTAGACCAATGGACCATCTAAGGCTTTGATGTATAACCTCACTTTGTTTCCCTCACAGAATTACCAAGAGCGCAGTGAGAACTCACAATTGCGTGTTGAAAATGAGAAGCTTCTACTTGAGAACATGAGATACAAAGATTCCATTGCACGCACTTCATGTCCCACCTGCGGAGGCCCAACTACTATAGCAGAGATGTCTCTGGATGAACACAATTTGACGATCGAAAATGCAAAATTAAGAGAAGAGGTAACCAAGAGAGGATTGAGGGAGAGAAAATTGTCTTCTTCTTATTGTTCTTTGAGATGATTGTACATTGATAACCTGAATCAGATTACTGTTTTACTTCATTTGTAGATTGACAGGATGTCAGCAATAGCAACAAGATATGCTGGCAAGCCGATCCTCCCTTACGGTCTTCCACCTATGGCTCCACGTTCACTTGAACTTGGGGTTGGAAACTTCGGGAGGGACATGGTGGGAGCTGGTGGTCATTTTCTTAGGCCAATCTCCGCAACTAATGAGGTTGAAAAACCTATGGTCGTTGATCTTGCCGTTGTAGCCATGGAAGAATTATATAGAATGGCCCAAGTTGGGGAACCCTTGTGGACAATGGGCATGGATAATGTTACTGATCATCTAAGTCAAGAAGAATACTTTAGAACATTCCCGAGAAGAACTGGGCAAAGACACATTGGGTTGAAATCCGAAGCTTCTCGACAAACAGCTATTGTCATCATGAATCACCTCAACCTTGTTGAGATTCTTATGAATGTGGTAATTACAATTTCTCTAAGTTATAAATTTTTAATAATATGATTACCAAGAGACAGAAATAACTAGCTTTACTTTCTTTTTCTTTTTTTCTTTTTTTTTTTAACTTTTTTGTTATTATCAGAATCAGTGGTTGAATATGTTTTGTGGGATTGTTGCAAGAGCCACGACATTAGATGTCTTATCAACAGGCATTGCAGGAAACTACGATGGAGCCTTGCAAGTGGTATTGTACAATTGCCCTAACATTCACTATGTGAAAACTGAAAATTTTGACAAGAAAATTGGATGGGCCAAAGCCCACAAATTTTAGAAAGTGAATTTTGACAGCCTATGGCCGTTGAAATTATTGATGATCCCCATCAAATTTCTCCCATCTTCCATTAATTTAATGGTAAAAATTTTGATGCCTTAGTCCGTCAAATTTTATGAAATTTGATGGCGTTGGACAGTCAAACTTAGGCTTTTTTCACGTTGTGATTTTAAGTTCATAATTTGGTAAAGAATGATTTTAACCTTATCAACACTTTCTTCTAAAAATGATCTTATAATTTCAGATGACAGCAGAATTTCAAATCTCTACCCCTCTTGTTCCAACTCGTGAGAGCGTGTTCCTTCGGTACTGTAAACAGCATGCCCATGGGATTTGGGCAGTGGTTGATGCTTCCTTGGACCTTTTAGGCTCTGGCCCAGGATCGAGATATCGAAGAAGGCCATCGGGTTGTGTAATCCAAGAAATGCCAAGTGGATACTCAAAGGTTAATTAGTGTTTTCAATTAGATGATAACTCATACTATAATTTCTAAGTTTACATATGTATCAGAAGGAAAAATTACTTGAGTAATTGCCGTGTTGTTGTAAATTTATTAGGTTATATGGGTGGAACATGTTGACGCTGATGATAGAGGTGTTCATGATATATGCAAATCTCTTGTTAACTCCAGCCTTGCATTTGGCGCAAAGCGTTGGGTTTCTATCTTAGAACGACAGTGTCAACGACTAGCAAATGTGATGGCTCTGAACCACCCATCGGAAGTTGGTGGTAATGAACACATTATACATCCCATTATTGTTTGTTACCTAATTATGTTTTATTTGTTAGTTTTTTTTTTCTAACAACTTTGTTTTCTTGTTATTTTATAGGGATGATACTAAGTCAGGAAGGGAGGAGGAGTCTCCTCAAGCTAGCAGAAAGGATGGTTATGAGCTATTATTCTGGTGCAGGTGCTTCTATTGCTCCTATATGGAGTCCAGTATCTGGAGGTGGGGATGAAGAGATAAGAATCATGAGTAGAACGTGCATAGATAATCCAGGCAGACCTACTGGTGTTGTGCTCTGTGGAACCATTTCATTCTGGCTTCCAGTCCCACCAGCAAGAGTTTTTGATTATGTGAGAGAACATAACACCAGAAGTGAGGTAAATTTTCAAATTATTGAGTCAACTCTTTTAATATTGCAAATTGGACACAAATGAATGACATAGAAATCTCAAATTTTCATGAAAAATGTTAGTTAATCATCACTAAAGGATCTGATTTTAATCTTAATTTTGTGGATGATATACCTCATTCAATTTTTTAATACAAAACCATAGAATTGGTTGTGCCTAAATATTAAATATTTATGATCTAGGTTAGGGCCTTTATCATATATGTAATATTAATTTTCTAACTTGGGCAGTAATATAATATGCAAAAAACTTAGGCATGTAATCTCAACATTAAGGTAATGGCAGTTGGTTATGTTATTTGATAATTTTCTGTTACTAATTTAGTGCGTATTAGTTATATTCATGTACTAACAGTTGGCTACATGAAGTGTATGAATGTCAAATTGCCTATAAATGTTCTAATATTTATTTTTCTAATGATGCATGTAATTTTTATATTCATATGCCAACAATATTATGTTCATTCCTGTTTAATAGCTTACAAACATCCTAACATTCTTTTGCTTGTTAGGGATGTAATCTTTACATTCATATACTACAGTTGGCTCTTGAAAGCATGCCAAATGGTTAACTGTGTTGAAGGCTTTCTTTTTTTTTAATAGGTATAAGGTTAGTGTTTAGCAAATTTGTCCAAGGATTTCACGTCGTTGGTACTGTGCTTACACGTATTCTACTACTTATAGTAATAATATTGTCTGTAGTTTATGCACTAATATAGGTTATTTAAATATATGCATTTGAATATTCTTTTATTTATTATGTGTGCAATCTTTATATTCACAAGTACTCACTCCTAGTGATTAATCACTTCCTTCGGAATGTTATCATCTCCCGCAAACATGTTTTTTCATAGATACCCCTCACAAAGAGTTCCAATTGTCTTAGGACAAAAAAAATAAGGATATGTGGCTGTAAAAGGACATTTTTGTACAACTTTTTATGACTTGGTTATATTAAAAAAAAAATACCATTTAGCAATGATCCTTTCTTTGTTATACTAAAATTAACAAAATAAAAATCCTTTTCAAAGATATTTATGGAAGAAACATGATTGTGAGTGACGCTTAGATGTTCATGCAAGACTTTGACATTAGCATTCCCCATATATAAATAAATTCCAAAGCTACTTGTCTGCTCAAACATGTGAAATTCCAGATTCTTACACATGCATTTATGTACCTATAACCACTCCGAGCACAAGTTGATTAATGTCATTTCAAGCCCCACCTTATAATGTTCAAGTAAAAACCCTGCGCTGAATATTATTTGAGATTCTGTTTCTTAATCATTATCCCATCATGTGCTACCATGTGACAGTGGGACATTTTATCAAATGTGGGACTCGTTCAGGAAATTGCTCACATTGCTAATGGTCGTGATCGTGCCAACTCTGTTTCTGTTTTACGGGTGAATGTAAGTTGAAGATAAGGTTTTTTTTGTTTGTGCAACTGAAAATAATATGTATTGAGCTAAGTCAGATATTAAACTTATCATTGATATCATGATTGTAGAGTGCAAACTCAAGCCAAGTAAACATGCTGATAATACAAGAGACCTTCATGGAATCGAATGGATATTATGTGATTTACGCTCCTCTTGATGCTGCTGCAATGAATGTGATTATAACTGGGGATAACCCAGACTGTGTAGCCGTCCTGCCCTCAGGATTTGCCATATTCCCTGGGCCGACAACTCATGGAGGTGGGATCATTGAGGGTGGTGAACGTGGTGGAACTGTGCTGACAGCATCATTTCAGGTCTTGATTGATCCCTGTCCAACGGCAAAAATCGATATGGGAGCAGTGGCAACAGTTAACAATCTCATTTCTTGCACCATTCAGAGGATCAAGGCCGTGTTTTCATGCAACAATGCATGAAGCAAAAGGCCTAAAATAAAGGTGAGCCAAAGTTATTAAAAAAAAATTTAAAAAATGAGCCATTAGTACTAGAGTTCTATTGTTCTATGCAGTTCTCGTTGATTCAAAGTCACTCTTTATTTATTTATATGTTGTGGAAGAATTATGGTTTTCCTACTTTAGGTTCTGTTCTCTTATAAGTTTGTCAAGTTTATCAACTAGAAGGGTTGAGGAATAGAGTTGGGTTTAATGTTTACTGATTTCAGGCTTTAAAACTTAAATTTACAATGGAGGACTGAATTTAGAGCTAAAAAGAAACTCTTTTAGGGTTTAATAGTTCTCCTTCAACTGCACTCCTAAGTGATCTTTTCCAACAAAAACCTACCCACCTAGAAGAAGCATTAAAGGAACAAAAGAAAGGGAAATCTCCATGAATCTCCTCACATTACATACATTTTATGCATTAATAGGACTTTCTATCAATATCCTCCTCTTGTTGTTGGTGATTTTTTTTTCTGACTTCTTTTTATATTTATTGCAGGAATAATAATAATAATAATGATAGTAATAAATGAATAAAAGAGAGGAAGGAACAAAATCAACAAAGAAAGAAAGAAACGAAGAGGGAAGGAGATTTGGGTAGTAAAAAAGAAAAGAAGGTAAGAAGTCAAGAGCGCACCTTTTACGGTCCTTGCTGCAGCTGCAGGAGGGTTGTGGTTCGGGTATTGACTTTCTTTGATAGCTTGAACTCCCCCCACCTTGTGTTTTTTTTTTCTAGGGTTAGGGTTTTGTTTCAATCTCCTCTCCTTTGTTCTGTTAAGAGTATTTTTAGATTTCAAACATTGGCTTTATGACTTGGAATATTGGAATGAAATGGTTGTTGATGTTTGAAATGACTTGCTTGTGTGTGTTATTTCCATACCGTAGTTGTGGTTTAGCAAACTAATAATGGATCATAATCTTTTGAAGGTCCCACTACTAGGTCATTTATGGTTAAACAATGACCCATTTGAGAGCTTGTACCACTGTCAAAGTCTTGATTGACCATAACGTCATCTACCTTCAACCATGACCACATCTCTTCCAAGACAAAGAGTCAAACAGAAGGGACTTCAAACATGCCCCTCCAAGTTTCTGTGAATGTTTGATATATCACAATCTTTTGAAGGGCCTACCAATTAGGCCATTTATGGTTAAACATTGACCCAATTTAAAAATTGTACCACTGTCTTAAGTCTTGATTGACCATAACGTCATCTACCTTCAACAATGACCTCATCTCTTCAAAGCCAAACAGTCATACAGAAGGGAATTCAAACATACCCTTCCAAGTTTCTGTGAATGTTTGATATATTCATTTTCTTCAAACTAATAACATACCCCTTGAGGCCTTGACTATGGTCCTATCTTAGAAGCTAACATAATATTGAACGAAATACTACAACCTCTAAAACCCTTCCATCTTTTTCAACAAAATCTTTCATCTTCAAAAAGTTGCTTGTTCTCTCCATGATTTGACCAATTACTATTTTCTTTTTCATCTTTAAATCCACGATAAGAAAATAAATAATTTTTTCCCTACATGATTTTGCCAAATAAATAAAGGGTTAAACGCAATGATGATGAGTTTCGGAGAAAGATCGAGTGATTTTTCAAGAAGTTGGAGACAGTTTTTAGGTTATTTTACACTAATCTCTCTCAGAAGAACATAGTCAAGTATTTCATCAGTTTGAAAAAGCAGATATATATATATATATATATATATATATATATATATATATATATATATATATGTCAAATAGATATTTACCTCAGCCCAGAGAAGTATGCTTAAATCACCCCAAACATGGTTGTAAACCATGACCTTCTATGGTCCCTAACATAACTGCCTGTATTGGGGTCATGTGCAGCATATGGAGTGTTAATTTGGACTATTGTATTGTTAACTTAGAAGAAATTAACCAAAACAAAAATTCCATCTACATACCCCGTATCCCAATATTAGGGTGAAAATCAGGAAGCCTTTGCCTTATTCAATCTTATTTAAATACACTAAACCCATATATCCATGTTAAATCCAGACACCCTATCAGGATTTGGGAGGCAAAACATGAGGGAAACCTAAAGTTAACAATTGTTAGTTTAAAAAGTTAATAAAAATTTTAAATACCTGTCTTCATATGAAGTTTACAATGGCAAGACTGAGCAAAAAGATTGGTAGAGCTTCCAACGCATGAAAGGTGTTGATCTCATTCTTCTTTTTGTTTAACATTAGATTAGGTAGGGTTTTCTTAGGTATTATATAAGATCATGGGAGAGAATGTTCGGTTAGGATTATTTGGGTTATATCCTTTCAAAGATTCTCCCCATTGATTCAAAAGTTTAAAATACTCTTACTATATTTCGTTACAAAGACCAGAATAGAAATATTTTCAACGATTTCCAAGATTAAAATAGAAAAATTATGTATTGACTTGGTTAGAAATGTAGTGGTTATTGATCAGACGGTTAAGGTTGCCCAATCAACATGATACCCTATGACACCTACAAGTGGTGCACAGGAAATTGAACGGTCTAGATTGATCCTAAGAAGACAGCTTTGGAGCCGCATCATTTCACTTGAAGCAAGAAATATACATGGTTGCTATAACCTCTAGAAAATTATGTTGTATTAGCTGATAAACAATGATGATCTCACTGTCTACCTTTATGATCTTCCAATCTTCCAATGCGCAATAATTGAGATTAAGGAATATTTGGTCTCGTTTTAGGGATGAGAATTCATCTAATCATATTCTGAAATCTAATTTGATCTAGCTAGTCCTACAATTCAAGATTTGGATAGTCTTTTTTAAAAATTCAGACTATGATTAGATGAATTTACATAGACCAAACATTATGGATCACAATAACAACCCAAGTATGTACATTACATTATATGTATTGTGTAATATATCGTGTATATCAATTATATATTTTGGTTAATAAAATTAGTTTAGATACTGATCCAACATGATTTTTATCAAACGAGGTTTAGCGTAGATCACATGATCTGGGCTAAATCATGTGTCAGCTTCCTGGTGGATTTGTTGAATCATGTGTTAGTTTACTCTACTAATTCTATTATCTGTGATTAATGTTATGGTTTGTTAAATCGGTGACCATAGTTCACATATCTGTGCTTAGACATGTTTAGTTTACTGATATCAGATCAAAAAGTCAGTGCTAGATCATGTGTTAGTTTATTAACAAATGCAATTAGTGATATGGGTTTGAATTAGTGAACTATGGTATTTATCTGTGATAAATCATGTGTTTGTTCGCATAATCTCTGATTATTTTTAGATCATTTGTTTGTTCACATGATCTGCGATGATTTTTAGTTTACTGATATGCATGGCACAAATCACTTGATGTGTATTGACATATCATGACATGTGTTAGATAATTACTGATAAATGCATTTTAATTTTTATTCATAAATGGGTTTGAGTTTGCTTGAGTGGGTTTGTGATGATTTTTAGTGGGTTTGTTCATTTGGGATTAGGTTTTTAGGGCTTATAAATAATTACCGTATTTATTTGTGCTTGGAATGAATCTTGAGTCAATTTAGTAATTGCTTTGCTTGAAATGACTTTCGACCTATTCGGTAATTATTCGTGTTTGGGACATATTTTGAATCGATTTGGTAAGTATTTTCATCTTTGGTGAGATGATAACTAATTTGATAATTTATTTATGAACATAGACTATTTACCGATTTGGGGTTTAAAGGTAGGAATTATAGGGTTTAGGAGTAGAATTTTATAGTTAGGCATAACGGTTAAGAGTTTATGTGGTTTTAGGGTCGAAGGATTATGGTTAGGGTTTAGGGTTAAGTTCAGGTTTTGGGTTAGGTTTAGGATTAGGTTTAAAGTTTAGGATTATGGCAACTTCACCTTTTTAAATATCTTCTTTGCATACGCTACATTATTTGTTTCAAGCCCAGATGAAGGAGGAAGGCTCAGGAGGGCTATAGAGTTTTATGAGTTTTAGGATCATGGATTGAGATTATAGGGTTGAAGGGTAGGGTTTAGGTTTAAGTTAGGGTTCATGAATTTATGGGATATTAATTAGAACTATGGTTTGTATGGTTGGAATTCATGTGGGTTTTATTCTTTTATATTTTTATGCAATATGTTTTAAAATCTACCTTGTTGGTTAGCAAATAACTTTGTATTCGTGTGTGTGTGTGTGTGTGTGTGGTTGTGTGTGTGTGTGTGTGTGAAGAAAGAATGGTTAACCCCACTATTAAATTCTAGTGCCTAGCTATATTGACTCGAGATAACACTCAAAGTATAGTACTGTGTGAAGAGAACCGTTTTTCCTGAAGTGCATGCATATAATTCATATCGCAAGAAAAAGCATGTATGGTTTTCTGCACACTTTGTCTTTGAGTAGTGCTCGTTCAAATGCTATTTCAAATCACTTTACCACTTTTCTTTAATTCTACAATGAGATCTTACAAGAAAAGTTATATGGAAATGATTCTCTTTTAATATTCTAAATTATCTTACACATACTCTCTGGATTTAGGTTGAACTCCGCTAATCTTCTTTCATATGATTCATACCCAAGGGTATTCATAAATATACCTTGTGATATTTATAAGAGTAAATTGCCATTTTCAGGAGTTGAATATGAAAAAATGCCAATTTCGGCTCTTTGTTATTTTTATTCCCAAAATGTAAAAAGGGAGATCGTAGATTTTTCAAAGTGACGATCTTGCTTGTTTAAAGTAGCGAGATTGCTGCAAACTTGTGAGATCGTCCTTTTATAACTAACGAGACTGTCATTTCCAAAGAAACAAATCAGCGATCTTACTACTTTAAACTAACGAGATAGTCACTTTGAAAAACCTGCAATTGCTCTTCATGTTTTGGGGATTAAAATGAATAGTTAGCCAAAATGGAAATTTCGTCAAAAGTTGATCATGTTTTGGGAAATTTGTCGATTTATAAAAATCTTGGGTGCATTTGAAGCAGGAGATTTTTTGCTCACACAGGAAAGCCAATCCATGATTTCACAAAATCTCACATGAGCAATCGCACGAAGCCTTGCGAGGTAGTTCGTAAATTGGGGACCTCTTGGTACACATCGATTCATGTGATTGGTCGATCCAGGATTCTGTGAAATCTCGAATTGACTTTTTTATAAGAGAAAAAAGTCATTTGAAGCCCATGATGGAATAAAAAAAAGAGGCAGCGATAAGAAATTAGGTGCACCTTTGGTGTGCTCATTGGGAGGGAAATAATTCATGGATAGTTGGACTCACAATGCACAAAAGGAGATTGGGATGAGATTATAAATATGATTTGGATATGAGATAGTTGGAAATCTGCAATATTTTAGTCAAAGTTTTTTCTTCCCAACAAATTAAATGATAAGTATTTTAAACAAGAAATATAAATATAAAAGGAACACTCGAAGGAGGGCTGAGATACAGAAAATGATCCCATGCACCAGTGAATGTACTTTCAACTCCAAAATTAGTTAATGTTGTGCTTGGTGGATGTTTAGAAAGCATTTTTTTTATATAAGTTTTTGTCAAAAAAAAAAAAGTTAAAGTACTGTATTGATATATTCCATTATCTACAAGAGTACTTTTATTAGGTTAACTTCCAGTCAAGTTTCTTAATTATTGATGTAGCAAATTAGTATTAAACAATCAAGGATATAAATGTTATCATCCCAACAGTAAGCCTCTTAGTGTTGATTTTGACACTCCTAAAAAATAAATATCTTGGCCCTGATGTATTTATTCCATCTGAGTGCATCGAATAGGTCTTCTCACTCACAGGCGCTGTTTCCAAATTGAATGATTCTGATTTTACTAAATTTTGGAGCATTGTTGGTGATAATGTATGCAACACAATATTAAAATTTTCTCCGAGGAAAATTGCTTAAGAAGGTAAATTCAACTCTTATAGCTCTTATTCCTAAAGAAGAAGCGTGTTACTTATGTTTATGGCAATTTCTCTTTGTAACTTTGTGTACAAAGTAATTACAAAGATCACAACAAATAGACTATCAAGATGCATCGGTTCTATTGTGGGTCCTGCACAATCTGCATTTATTAAAGGTCTTCGCATCTCATATAGTATTCTTCTAGCACATGAATTAGTAAGAAAATTTCAATCTTTCCTCGGTTCCAAGGATTTTCTATGCAAAAAAAAATGCATATCAAAAAAGCTTATGATCAACACTCTATCCTTTTCTATTGCGAATCAATTAGCCCTTGATGATATTTGAATTAATTGGATCCGTGAATGCAGTTTTTTAAATAATTTCTCAACTCACTTTCAGATCATTAAATATGAATTACTGCATGGCATGCCATTCATGGTTTTCTAATCTGGCATCACATCTCGGCAATCAAAAAAACCCAAGTTGACACATTCAAGTCGTACGTCTATTATTAGTCTAACCCTTTAAACCTTTTAATTTTTTAATGTGTATTATATTTAAATAATTGTTACTTTTTTATTATAAGGTGGATTAGTAGATGCTCAATCACAAAAATCTTATGTTATATAGATTTTATATAGATAACAAACAGTCGAATTTTCAAATATTAGTTATTTTTATAAAAAAAATATATAAAAATTGATACCAAATTTAGTTGACTCAGCCAGGCTTTCATAATCTCAACCAAGATTTTCAAAATATTGGATGAGTCATCTCGATCTTGGACAAAGGAAACATGTTTAAGGTGTTATCATTGAAAAAAGTAGGATAAAATGGCTGAACTTTAAATCTTATAATTCATGCCCAGGTTCAAATAAGAAAGGGTAATGAAGTTTTAGAGATAAAATACATTGTAATATAGTGTACATAAATTTGTCATACCATATACTTAATTATGAACTTAGAATTATTGTTAGATTAGGTTGTGTTAAATTAGTTAGAACTTACTATGCTAAAACTTCTTCAGCTTATTCTCTATATAAACCTTGAGGGTGTCCTTCTAATCTTATGAGAAAATGATTTGTTTCTTCTTTCTTTCTTCTTCTTTTTTTTTTTTTCTTCTATAAACAAGCTGTAGACTTTTCACAATCAAGTAACATTAGTTTATGGGTCAGGCTGAGGTGACTCGGGAAGAATACATGAAAACATGAAATCAATTAGTCAAGTATTTCTGAGGTGTGTGTTTTATTGGGATACATGTAAATCCTGACTGTTGGATTTCATGCCTGCATACGCGGTTGGGAAGATGTGTTTTCCCACGAATTATTCTCCATGAATCACCGGAACCTGATCCTTAGTATGTTTATCTAATGTTTTAGCTTAAAATCAAAAGGTAATTAAACCATTCATTTACTCAAGATTCAAATGATATGAAATTCCTATTTAAAAGGTGACCAACAAATTGATAATTTGAGGTAGTTTAGATTTTAATAACCAGACCTTTTTGTTAAAGATTCCACTTCCATTTGTGACGAAATACATTAACAATGATACAACATATTTCATACATTCAAATAATATATATGCATGTTATTCTCTACTACTCTCTCACAATCGCATCGTCCTTTCAAGAAAGAATGGAAAATTGGTTGCATTAAAAGGTTGGTCTTAATCTCATGAAGTGACATGTTCATTGATGGCCAAAAATCCAATCTTGTTTATTGGTTATCATTGTTTGACAATAACGTCCTTCATTGTCGCATCCAACTCATTTTTTAGACAGTCAAAACTAGTGGTTCACTAGATTAGACTTGTCAACATTCTCCCAGTACATAAGAGCATTAAAAGGATCATGTGACTTACAAAAGAACTCTTGTTAGAGGGGTTTAAGATAAAAAAGAAAATAGAGATCTTGAGAATTGAATAAGTGAATTAGAGAGGTTTGCAAAGAAATAAAAGGTGTGATTTTTATCAAAAAATAATAATAATAATAATAAATAAATAAATAAAGTAGTTGTAAAAGAGAAGGAAGAAAAAAAGGATATAGGTCCAATGTAGGCGATGGCACCTTTGTTAGAGAATATTGCACCAAGATTGTACTATCAATAGAGCTTAGGATTTGATACCATGTAGTAGAAACATAATTGATGATTCTTGGGTGATTATTACATAAACCCTAAAAAGATATTTATAGATATTACATTAACCAAGACATAGAAATTAAGTATCCTAACATAACTATTCTAATTGTCAAAAAAATTCAATTCAAAATATCCTAATTGATATTGTTAAATATGTCAAGAAGACTAAATAGAATTTTAAGAGCTGTCACTATCATTCACATCCATTTCTGTAGGCAAGAAGGGCGCGGAAACTACCGTTTCTAGAATGCAAACAAGGTAGCTTGCTTGTTCTCCTGGTAGCACTGACCAAAGTAACTCCTTCTTGAACTGACCTTAATAAACTCCTCGTTATATCGAAATGGAATTGTTGTACCGAATTAGAAAAGTAAAGTTCAACCAAAGAAAGAGGAAGCAAACACACTTGTCTACTCTACTAAACTAAAGAAAACTTGAACTCACTCTTTAGATAGAGGTCTGCTCACGGCCATAGAACCTTACCTCCTCAAACTACCAGAAGGAGGTGAGGAAACAAGAGGCTCATACAACCATGAGTATGACCGACCAAGTGTTGATCGGCATAAGAAATTACAAATATTTGATTGTATTCTGTAAGGTATTCTTCAACAAGCAAACAGTAGTGGATACCTCACTTTAGGTAGGGCTCTTGCCTATCAAAAAGATCAACCGTATCACAACCTTCCATTTGTGATGAGATAAAATGACAATAATACAATCCCATGCATCTTAAATATGATGCATATCACTCTCTATAAGATTCTACCCATCATCATTATTATTTGTTCCATTTGAAATAGAGTCATGATTTTTTTACATCCCCTTTGACACATGCCCCCATATGCCCCTTGATGTGGCATAGACTAGAATCATAGATTTTTTCTCTCGGGATACATAACTATATATCCCCCTAATATATTTGTAGTTGTGTATTTGAGGGAAAGAATCTATGATTCTAGCACATGCCACATCAGCAGACATGTGTCAGAGTGAGGCGTTAGAAAATCATTATTCTTTGAAATATTAGGTTTGCAATGTGGCTCCTCTTTTGTCACCTTTTTAACTTCCATAATGTTAGGGATGACCAACTGTTAGCAGATCATCTGGTAGTCTAGTACAAATTGCATTCCATTTATAAAAAAATTCTTACACTCCATAAGTATTATTGGACACCCAAAAATCTCAAAATCGTCTCCTCATTTAGAGGATACGTACAAAGTGAATATTTCCTCCTTCGACGATAAAAACAGAAGTTTCCTCTTTTTGAAGATTGACTTTCTATTTACAGAAGTTACATATAAGAACAAAATATTCCAAAGAGATGTCCAAGAGATCCTATTGACTAGGTCAACTGGTGGGTCGTATACTAAATTCACTGTGGTTTAATAGTTATGACGTCACTCTTACTTCTTTTTCATCGTTACTCAAAAAGTTGATAAATAAATAAAGATTATATATACTTCATCATTATTTTACTACTGATTTCATTCAATACGTTTGGCTACAACTTTGAGGGATACTCCATGGGATTGGTGACTGTTATATATATAATTTTATTTCTATAGATTTAGGCTTTCTATATCTATACATATTCCTAAATATAGAGGAGTCCATCATAGGGAATTAAATATTGATTTACTACGTATTTTAGTAGGTTTA
The DNA here is from genome assembly GCF_017979445.1 of Akebia trifoliata. Classification (NCBI taxonomy): domain Eukaryota; kingdom Viridiplantae; phylum Streptophyta; class Magnoliopsida; order Ranunculales; family Lardizabalaceae; genus Akebia; species Akebia trifoliata. Next base: position 44,881,577 of record NC_141385.1, on the reverse strand, counting down.
GAATTGTTAGTTGTTGTAGGACTCTTTATTTATACAAGGAGTAGACTCATTAATAAAATAAGATTGTTTGTTTCAATCATGTGTTAATTCAAAAGGAGGTCCTTTCCCTTTCTAAATGTGAGTTAGATTAGTCTTGGACCATCTGAAGAAATTAAAAATGCAAATCTAATTTAGAAATTGGAGGAGACCATAGAGTAAACAAACTAAGATTCGATTTGATTAAGCAAACTCAGGAGTATCTCAACCTGTAATTTCATCCCATCAACAATGAAGCTGAACAGGAATTGAGGAATCTAGCATGGTGAATTCAGATGGGTAAACGATGGAAAGATTTAGCCAAGGTTTGCTCGAAGAGATTTTCCACAATTTGATTCAAGGGAATCACTTAGAATTCATATTCAAAGTAGAGTGATTTTATGGAAAAGTTGAAAATGAAAAGGCTTTTATTGTCTCATTCCACATGAAGGGAGTATCTTCAATTTGGTTTCGATGATATAATCATACAAACCCAGATCTCACATAAGGAAGAATGACGGAGGCCATGTTAATTTGTTTTGGATCAATTGACTATGAGAATCTTTTTGGCATATTAGCAAAACTACCACAAGGTTCTAAATCCATACAAATTTATCGAGAGGGGTCTTTCCAATAGATTTGATGGTTGGACAAATAGAGTCTTGATGGGATCATTGTTCAAGGGCTTCAAGACGAGATAGAGCATGAGGTGTTGATGTCTCAGTCTTCAACGCTACAAGAGGCAATGTGGTTGGCTCGATGCAAACAGAGAAACTATCTTGACATCAATGTGCAAATCGACCAATACTAGGACTGGTCATAAATCAAATTAAAAAATCTACTGCAGATGATTACACATTTCAACAGATGAAATAAAAGTTTGATGTAACAAGGGATTGTGTTATTATGGAGTTACAACCTTCCAAACTCCCTAAAGGTATACTGCTTAACGCTTCGTAAAACTCGTGTTTCACTGTTTGAGCATCAGTCTTTGTTCTTATAGACACAGCCATAGGCCTGTATGTCGTTTGGCTCGGCCTTATGACCTCACTCGACAATTGATGTTCGAAGATGTAAATATATTTTCCAGAAGGAATATATCAGATGAAATGAACAGTTTTAAGGATATTAATGATGAATATGCTCCAATTGAAGTCACTTTTCCACTATAAAAACATGGTAGGTCTTAGAGTGGCCCCGTTACACTTCTATTTCTATCTAGGTTTAGGCTTTTTATTTTTATTGGTATTCCTAAATAAAGAGGATTTCATAGTAGGAAATTAATAATTATTGATATATTAGGTATTTTAATAGACCATTAGGGACTAGATGAGATGGTAAGGGCAACTAGGTGTGCTCCCAAGTCACACCTTCGAATCTCTATATACCCCTTAGCATAAAAGTGGTTATATTAACTATTGTCACGTGCAAGGTGGTTGGTACATGTGGCCGGCAAAGTAAAAAAAAAGGTATTTTAGTAGAAATCGAATTAGTGTATGTTTGATAATACTTCTGAAGTCTGAATGGAGGTGGTCTACCTTTAAAATTCAGATTTTAGAAGCTTTATTTCCATTTGTTTTAGTTCAGATTTCACATTCTAGAACCAAAATCCAGAAGTTTTGAACTAGTGATGGAGAGATGCTAGATGAAACTTCTGAAATCTAAATTTTTTTTTATTCTTAAAATACCCTCCTCAAAATCCTAATTTTTATTATTTATCCTTTCTTTATACGAACCTTAAAACCCTTATTTTTTTTATTTTTCTAATTCATTTCTTTTCTACCTCTCCTTCCTCTACAACTGTGTTGTCAAAGTCTCTCCCCTTTTTCTCGATTTGTATTTGAAAACCCTATATTTTTATATGAACCCTAAACCCCTATATTTTTCAACTAGAAAATAAATGATTATTTATTGTTTGAGTATTATCTTGTTGGAATATAATTTTTCAAGTATGAATTCAAATTGAAAACAATACTTTTGAGGTGTTTGATGTATTAGAAATCGAGATAAAATGTGTGGATGGTTTCATTATGCATAACATATTATGTTTTTTAGTTAATAATTTATTAGAATTACAAAAGTGTATTATTATCAAAATAGCCATTATGTTTTAAAATTCTATTTTTAACCAAAAGATTTTTAAAATGATAAACAAACAATTTTTTCAGAATACGATTTCAGATTTCAAAAAACAAACTTCAGACTTCAGAAATATTACCAAACATACCCTTAATAAGTTGTTTTAACACTTTTTTTTATATAAGAAATAAACTCTTAATAAAATAACAATTTTATTATGTTTCAATTGCGTGTTTACACAAAGGAAGCTATTTCCCTCTCTAAATGCGGTTACATAAAACCTTATCGCTGACAAGGTTAATGGATAATAGAACAGAAAAGTGTGAAGTTAGGATTCTTAGACCAAGAAGAAGAATAATAATTTATTGAAAGGAGGAAGACACAAATTTATTATTATTGCTTGCTTAATAATAAGATCAATCCACCTATGCATAGATGATTACTTGCCACTTTGGCTATAAATCTAAAATAGAATAATCATAATTTAATTTGACAACCTAATTAGACTTATACTAAACTCCTCATAAACTTAAAATAGAAACTCTCTAAAATAATACTAAATTGAATTATATAAGGATCCTAACATCCCCTTCCCCTTTGAAACGACTCGTCCTCAAGTCAAAAAAATTTAGACAACAATATCATCCCTAAGTGTGTCTGCACGATTATCAGTGGAAGGAATATACGTACCTCTAAAATGAGTAGTTGGGGTTTATTTTCAACAATGCTCCGTTTTGAATTATCCATCACGATTGAAAAAGAAAATCCTTGGCACATCAATCCACTTCCTCTATAAGGAAAAGTCGTTGAATATAGGAGGAAACCCATGAGGGATTGGCCCAAGTAATGATGTTGTGGGTTCAAGAGTTATGGCTTTAATAGGAGTATGCAGAAGGGTGAGATAGTTGGAGTTCAATCAAGAGGTCAACTTTACCATTGTCACAGCTACAACTTCATTCTGAAATTTTGCGTAGTTCAAAATTTTGTATAAGGGTGATGACACATCCCCTTTTAACATGATCGTCTATGAGAGACCAATGAAACATGACTCAAAACACACTCATCTTTATCCTCTTGCCTTCTTTTTTTTTTTTTTTTTTTTTTTTTTAACTCCTTCATTTTCAATATCCTTACAATGTTGAGATTATGAGCAGGATGAGACCCGTCAAAGAAATCAATAAGAAAGGATTAATTTATTATACCAATAATCGTTATAATTGCAAGGAAAAATCGAGAAGAAAAATATAATTTGCAAGTACTGTGATTATGCATTTTAATCAGAAATAATCTTCCCTGAAGCAATGATTTTCCATCTTGGCCAAAAAAAATGATCTTCTCCCAGGACTAATAATCTCCACCCCAACCCAAAAAAAAAATTAATTAATTAATTAATCCTAACAAATTAGTCTACCACAATTAACCCCACCTTCAAAACTAGATCCTCCAAACAAACACCGTTGGCACCTTCTGATCTGACTGTTCTTGAAAGGATAGTATTGATCGATCAGGTCATTATGTACTGCTAATTTATGTTTTTCATGTAATAAAGACATGGTAAATGTTTTCATGAGTAAATCAAAACAAACTCCCTTTGTTCAAGCAGATCCATCAATATGGGTACGTCGTCAATAGTTTGAAAACCCGAACTTCAACCATCGGATTAGCAATCCATGATCTGCCCATTCATCATGTCGGTCCCACTTGGGCGTCCAAACAAGAAAATTCTTTTTTTCTGAATCCATCATCAAAATAAATCTTCTCGCCTAGGTGATTTGCAATGAAATTTAAAAATATAAACTCACTTTGTTTATAATACATATCCATTTCTGAGATTTTCATGAGAAATTTGATCGAACCCAAGTTTATACAGAAGAGATACACAACTTTTGTTGAGCACAAAAAAGACTTTCTTTTTTATCAATAAAATAAATCGATATATCCAAAATGCTGATCGTGCTCTTAACTAGAAAAATTGGGACATGCCTCTTATCTGTCAAATGGCACGTCTTTCTTAGCGTGGAATGATATCTGAGAATGAAAAATCATGGAAGGGTGGACCTGCAATAAGGGCACAATTTAGAGACAGACACCATATAAAATAATCAAAACATAAGAGTTAATCCAAAATCCATAAATTCCATATTCACTTGTATAGAGCACGAGAACATTTTCCATTTCATGTACTGGGATGCAATAATTTTTCAACTTACATAATATTCTTCAAAATGAGAAACAAGTAAATAATTTCAATATTATCACCACTTGATGAAAATGAGCGTTATGCTCATCTGAGAATTTTGAACCAAAAACTAGCTCTTGAAGTAAATCAAAACCTAGCTTTTAAAATTCCAGACAATCATGACTCCACGCTACATGAAGCATACCTTCTTGTTCACTTAGAATGTAAAATGGAATGTGAGCAATCATCTCAGTGCCACCCTTACTCCAGTTGACAGTGCCTGGACTCTGCTTGTGGCCACTTGAAGGTCCCAAAACAGACATACATATTGCTGGTTCATTCATTAATCCCAAATAATCACGAGCCCGCCTCCAGACTCTCATGTCTGCATTTCGGGCTCGAGCTACCTGAAGAACCAATATAATTTAACTAAGTATAATTTATACACGAATGGACAAGTTTTCAGAAATTTTGAACCTTGTTGACCTTAAGTGATGCACAAACCTTAGCTAAAGATACACGTGCCCTTGGTAGTAACTCACGATGATATGTTGCAAGCTTTGCAATAGCTGTCACGACAAAACATAGAAGCCTAGCTTGGGATGATTTTCTAAAAGCTGCACCATCAGAGCCAAGAATTGACTCCTGGCTTAGACCCAGACGACTTCCCAAATAAATAAAAAAGAAAACATCAAAGCATGTCATATAATCGATATAACCAAGAAAAATTCTAAAGGTGCCAATAACATGGGCAACAGTTACACCAACCTAGATAAGAGATTCTCATATAAAAGCAATTCTAAGCTTTCAAAAAGCTCCCGAGCTGCATCTTTGTGGGATCCACCTCCACCTCCATGCTCCCCAATAGCCCAACATAACTGTAATGCCAATTCTATCTGTACAAGAAAATATATTATTTGTGGCAAAAAATGTAGTATACAGACAACAACCTGATTGCGAGAGTCGTCTTACCTTGGCAGGGCTGTCATAAGCTTCGCCAAGTCTGTCAATGATAGGCTTCTGCAAAAGATTTTACGTAGATTATTACTGTAATATTTATTCAAAGTACGGCCAGAGTTCATAAGAGGAAAATCTAGCACAAGTACCTTTGACAAATTAAAATTGGGTCAAAGTTAGAAATATAACTGACAAACGGATTCTAGTAACAACAATAATGAAAATATAGTGGCAGCAGATTTAAGCATTAACTCTATAGGATGATAATGGTGCTCTCTCAGTCAACCTTCAGGTCAAGGTGTGATCCCAGTTTATCCGAAAGGGAATACGAAAAACAGTGGTATTATGAAGACCAAAAGCCAATGCAGTCTGGTATTTCATCGAGAATTATAGCAAGACATTAAAGTGGCAAATTTGTGATTCTAGTTAATAAGATGTCATATACACAACAGTTCACACTCTGATGTAGTATGAAACAGAATTAATAATGTCAGTTACTTGGGACAGGAAACAAAATTATAAGATAAGTGTGTTACATAACCAAAATTAATGATTTTGTTGATTAGAGTGTATGAAAACTTGAGAGGTTTCGCTAAATTACTACCAACAACAAAAATGTGAGAATAAATTTGCTTCTACTCAACAAATAAGATCTATGAAGATAAATTGCCCCTTTCTTTAGCCAGAATGTCAGCCATAGAGGATTTTCAACCCATTGATTTTGGACTCTGACCTGCACTATAACTGCACTATGTTTGATCCACGACAAAGCAATGGAAATCTTTCGAGATCATGTAACAAATAATAAGTTTTCATCGAACTTGCATGGTTGCACTTTAGAAAGCATCATCCAAAATTACTCGTCCCAATCTATATGGGCCAAAGGCCCAAAACTGATTCTTAAAAATGCCCTTTAGCATATAGCATGCTATCCTTTGAAAAGTTGGAGTGACCAAGTGGGAACCATGTTACAAAGAAAACAACTCGACCAGCACAAGATAAGTTCTTAATGATGGAAATTGCCTCTATATATTTATCTCCCTGTGATTTTTCTCAGGAAACACCAAAGGTTAGACTTTCTTCAACATTCTAAGGGCATGTTAGAAAGACCAAAAGCAACACCTGATTAAATAAAAGAACCGAGAGAGACAATCGGCAATGGTGGTAATAGCAGGGACGCAAACCAACAGAGCATGTTCTGTCTACAATTCAGGCTCAATTTGCCACCAACTGGGCTTGAGTCTCAAGCTAGGTTCACAAAATAAACAAGCCCAAGCTGAGAATATGGTGCTCAACAGGCTCAATCTCAGATGTGTCGTGTGCATTATAGTGGGCTCCCAAACTTTGGGATCAGTGCATTACTCGACCTAAGCCAGGAAAAGCTTGAATCAATTCATCTTATTTTCACTGCTAATTAGAAGACCGCTTTGCCCTCATACAGTAAAACAATTCCTAAAACCTAATGTTCAAAACTACCATGACTATGTAGAACCTACAAATTATCTAACAATATTTCACAAAATGAACATATTAAGAAATGAAATAAACATCCAGAAAGTAGCTTAGTTAACCCCTTTTTACCTGTCATAATCATATCTTAGACCCTCAGCCTACCAAAGGGAACGAAATTTCCAGCTTTACAATATTATGACCATCAGTAGTAAGTTATTGAGAAATCAGTGCTACGAGGTTAATGAACTAATGAACAAAACAAATTAACGAACTGGTAAGCTAGAGTTTGCTAAGGAAATACCTTCAACAGTGCAATAAAATCTGGAGATCGTTGAAATGCGGCTAGCATGAATTCTAAAAGCCTCCTTCGCATCTGCAAATACACACTAAATTTTAGAAATACTAGTTTGTCTTCAGGAAGCACTATAGCCTTAAGTAACAATAAGAATTCCAACAACACACTGCAAGATTTAATAGGGGGAAGAAAAAGAATGTGAAAAAAAAAATATCTTTGTCATGTCTTAGTAATTCCTCAATGCTCAACTATGGAAGTGTCCAAATTCACCTCCAGGTAGCTAGGTAAGGACCAGAATTTATATGGAATATTTGTTTAAACCTTGAATTCTGATAATAGTATTCACGCACCTCATAAGCAAAAATCCTGTCTGGAAATAACGTGGCATTTCTTGACATAAGTAGTGGAATTAACGCGCAAATTAGTGCTGAAATAAACATTGACTTGAATTTCAGAATTTTAACAGATTTAGATGAAATTGAATAGAACCTTCTTTTAAATAAAAAAAAAATTTAGTCTGCTGAGGTAGAAGAGTGAAAAATAAAGATTTTGATGTATATATAAGAATTGAAAAAGAAAAGCTACATACAATTATTAACATCCCGCAATGCTATGGAAAAATACATGTCAAGAATCCGAGGTGCCATACGAAGTGCTTGTCTTAGCCTCTCGGACTGAGGGGTGTTAATTGCAGCTTGTAATGCTGCAGCAACCCCAGGAGAAGTCCAGTGGCGTTCCTGAAATAAGTGATAAAAATATTATAAAAATTTAAATGCAATATTCAGCTACTCATAAGTCATAATAACAGGAAAAGAATCTCTGCAAATCAAACATCTAAGTATAACCATATGGAAGCCTGAAACGGACATGAACCCTATTTGAAAGAACCAAACATAGTAGACAAAATAGGAAAAATAAATGTGAAAAGAAAAGAAAATGTTGAAAGAGAACATTTCAGCTGTTTGTTCAAATTCATTAAAAACTAAAACACATTTGTTGTGGTTGCATAGCAAACTCCATATTGATGAGAGACACTGTCTTTGCAATAGATTCCATGACAATATGTTTGTATTAATTATTCTTATAAATTGTCATACCCAAATATATCTGTTTTTGTAATAAGACAAAAATGTGTATATGGACATGGAAAGAACCATACAGCAAGCCCGTCATTCTCATCCTTGAGAAGATCGAGAAATAGAGAATTAGCAACATCAATAGTATCATTATCTTCAGCTTCCGAGTCACCCTCCCTATCCGCTATGGTTGAACCAGTGTAAGCTTCATCCATGAGTGCAAGTAGCATCTGCAACCAGAGAAAAGAGAATCCTCAATCACACAAGGAAAGAGGAAGCAAACACACTTGTCTACTCTACTAAACTAAAGAAAACTTGAACTCGCTCTTTAGATAGAGGTCTGCTCACGGCCATAGAGCCCTACCTTCTCAGACTACCAAAATGAGGAGAGGAAACAAGGGGCTCATACAACCATGAGTATGACCGACCAAGTGTTGATCGGCATAAGAAATTACAAATATTTGAATGTATTCTGTAAGGTATTCTTCAACAAGCAAACAGTAGTGGATACCTCGCTTTAGGTAGGGCTCTTGCTTGTCAGAAGGATCAACCGTATCACAACCTTCCATTTGTGATGAGATAAAATGACAATAATACAATCCCATGCATCTTAAATATGATGCATATCACTCTCTATAAGATTCTACCCATCATCATCATTATTTGTTCCATTTGAAATAGAGTCATGATTTTTTTACACCCCCTTTTGACACATGCCCCCATATGCCCCTTGATGTAGCATAGGCTAGAATCAAAGATTTTTTCTCTCGGGATACACAACTATACATCCCCCTAATATATTTGTAGTTGTGTATATGAGGGAAAGAATCTATGATTCTAGCACATGCCACATCAGCAGACATGTGTCAGAGTGAGGCATTAGAAAATCATTATTCTTTGAAATATTAGGTTTGCAATGTGGCTCCTCTTTTGTCACCTTTTTAACTTCCATAATGTTAGGGATGACCAACTGTTAGCAGATCATCTGGTAGTCTAGTACAAATTGCATTCCATTTATAAAAAAATTCTTACACTCCATAAATATTATTGGACACCCAAAAATCTCAAAATCGTCTCCTCATTTAGAGGATACGTACAAAGTGAATATTTCCTCCTTTGGTGATAAATACAGAAGTTTCGAAGATTGACTTTCTATTTACAGAAGTTACATATAAGAACAAAATATTCCAAAGAGATGTCCAAGAGATCCTATTGACTAGGTCAACTGGTGGGTCGTCTACTAAATTGACTGTGGTTTAATAGTTACGACGTCACTCTTACTTCTTTTTCATCGTTACTCAAAAAGTTGATAAATAAATAAACAAAGATTATATACTTCATCATTATTTTACTACTGATTTCATTCAATACGTTTGGCTACAACTTTGAGGGATACTCCATGGGATTGGTGACTGTTATATATATAATTTTATTTCTATAGATTTAGGCTTTCTATATCTATACATATTCCTAAATATAGAGGATTCCATCATAGGGAATTAAGTATTGATTTACTACGTATTTTAGTAGGTTTAGAATTGTTAGTTGTTGTAGGACTCTTTATTTATATAAGGAGTAGACTCATTAATAAAATAAGATTGTTTGTTTCAATCATGTGTTAGTACAAAAGGAAGTCCTTTCCCTTTCTAAATGTGAGTTAGATTAGTCTTGGACCTTCTGAAGAAATTAAAAATGCAAATCTAATTGAGAAATTGGAGGAGACCATAGAGTAAACAAACTAAGATTCAATTTGATTAAACAAACTCAGGAGCATCTCAACCTGTAATTTCCTCCCATCAACAATGAGGCTGAACAGGAATTGAGGAATCTAGCATGGTGAATTCAGATGGGTAAAACGATGGAAAGATTTAGCCAAGGTTTGCTCAAAGAGATTTTCCACAATTTGATTCAAGGGAATCACTTAGAATTCATATACAAAGTAGAGTGATTTTATGGAAAAGTTGAAAATGAAAAGGCTTTATTGTCTCGTTCCACATGAAGGGAGTATCTTCAATTTGGTTTCGATGATATAATCATACAAACCCAGATCTCACATAAGGAAGAATGACGGAGGCCATGTTAATTTGTTTTGGATCAATTGACTATGAGAATCTTTTTGGCATATTAGCAAAACTACCACAAGGTTCTAAATCCATACAAATTTATCAAGAGGGGTTCAAACATCTTTCCAATAGATTTGATGGTTGGACAAATAGAGTCTTGATGGGATCATTGTTCAAGGGCTTCAAGACGAGATAGAGCATGAGGTGTTGATGTCTCAGTCTTCAACGCTACAAGAGGCAATGTGGTTGGCTCGATGCAAAACAGAGAAACTATCTTGACATCAACGTGCAAATCGACCAATACTAGGACTGGTCATAAATCAAATTAAAAAATCTACTGAAGATGATTACAGCACCCACACAACACATTTCAACAGATGAAATAAAAGTTTGATGTAACAAGGGATTGTGTTATTATGGAGTTACAACCTTCCAAACTCCCTAAAGGTATATTGCTTAACGCTTCGTAAAACTCGTGTTTCACTGTTTGAGCATCAGTCTTTGTTCTTATAGACACAGCCATAGGCCTGTATGTCGTTTGGCTCTGCCTTATGACCTCACTCGACAATTGATGTTCGAAGATGTAAATATATTTTCCAGAAGGAATATATCAGATGAAATGAACAGTTTTAAGGATATTAATGATGAATATGCTCCAATTGAAGTTACTTTTCCACTATAAAAACATGGTAGGTCTTATAGTGGCCCCATTACACTTCTATTTCTATCTAGGTTTAGGCTTTTTATTTTTATTGGTATTCCTAAACAAAGAGGATTTCATAGTAGGAAATTAATAATTATTGATATATTAGGTATAATAGACCATTAGGGACTAGATGAGATGGTAAGGACGACTAAGTGTACTCCCAAGTCACACCTTCGAATCTCTATATACCCCTTAGCATAAAAGTGGTTATATTAACTATTGTCACGTGCAAGGTGGTTGGTACATGTGACCGGCAAAGTAAAAAAAAAAAAAGGTATTTTAGTAGAAATTTAGTAACACTTCTGAAGTCTGAATGGAGGTGGTCCACCTTTAAAATTCAGATTTTAGAAGCTTTATTTCCGTTTGTTTTGGTTCAAATTTCAAACTCTAAAATCAAAATTCAGAAGTTTTGAACTAGTTATGAAGAGATACTGGACGAAACTTCTGAAATCTGAATTTATTTTTTTTATTCTTAAAATACCTTCCTCAAAATCCTAATTTCTATCACTTATCATGTCTTTATACGAACCTTAAAATCTTTATTTTTTATTTTTCTAACTCATTTCTTTTCTCCCTCTCCTTCCTCTACAACTGTGTTGTCAAAGTCTCTCCCCTTTCTCTCGATTTGTATTTGAAAACCCTATATTTTTATATGAACCCTAAAACCCTATATTTTTCAACTAGAAAATGAATGATTATTTATTGTTTGAGTATTATCTTATTAGAATATAATTTTTCAAGAATGAATTCAAATTGAAAACAATACTTTTAAGGTGTTTGATGTGTTAGAAATCGAGATTAAATGTGTGGATGGTTTCATTATGCATAACATATCATGTTTTTCAGTTAATAATTTATTAGAATTGCAAAAGGGTATTATTATCAAAATAGTCATTATGTTTTAAAATTCTATTTGTAACCAAAAGATTTTTAAAATGATAAACAAACAACTTTTCTAGAATAAGATTTCAGATTCCAGATTCTAGATTCCAGATTTCAGAAAACAAACTTCAGACTTCAGACTCTAGACTTCAGAAGTGTTACCAAACATACCCTTAGTAAGTTATTTTAACACTCTTTTTTTATATAAGAAGTAAACTCTTAATAAAATAACAATTTTATTATGTTTAAATTGCTTGTTTACACAAAGGAAGCTCTTTCCCTCTCTAAATGTGGCTACATAAAACCTTATTGCTAACAAGGTTAATGGATAATAGAACAAAAAAGTGTGAAGTTAGGTTGAAAGAGTGTTAGGGTTCTTAGATCAAGAAGAAGAAGAAGAATTTATTGAAAGGAGGGAGACACAAATTTATTATTATTGCTTGCTTAATAATAAGATCAATCCACCTATGCATAGATGATTACTTGCCACTTTGGCTATAAATCTAAAATAGAATAATCATAATTTAATTTGACAACCTAATTAGACTTATACTAAACTCCTCATAAACTTAAAATAGAAACTCTCTAAAATAATACTAAATTGAATTATATAAAGATCCTAACATCCCCTTCCCCTTAGAAACGACTCGTCATCAAGTCAAAAAAATCCAGATAACAATATCGTCCCTAAGTTTGTTTGCACGATTATCAGTAGAAGGAATATAGACCTCTAAAATGAGTAGTTGGGGTTTATTTTCAACAGTGCTCCGTTTTGAATTATCCATCACAATTGAAAAAAAAAAAATCCTTGGCACATCAATCCACTTCCTCTATAAGGGAAAGTCATTGAATATAAGAGGAAACCCATGAAGGATTGGCCCAAGTAATGATGTTGTGGGTTCAAGAGTTATTGGTCTAATAGGAGCATGCAGAAGGGTGAGATAGTTGGAATTCACTCAAGAGGTCAACTTTACCATTGTCACAGCTACAACTTCATCCTGAAATTTTGCATAATTCAAAATTTTGTATAAGGGTGATGACACATCCCCCTTTAACATGATCGTCCATGAGAGACCAATGAAACATGACTCAAAACACACTCATCTTTACCCTCTAGCCTTATTTAATATTTAAAAAAAAAAAAAAAAAACTCCTTCATTTTCAATATCCTTACACTGTTGAGATTTTGAGCAGGATAAGACCCATCAAAGAAATCAATAAGAAAGGATTAATTTATTATACCAATAATCGTTATAATTGCAAGGAAAAATCGAGAAGAAAAATATAATTTGCAGGTACTGTGATTATGCATTTTAATCATAAATAATCTTCCCTGAAGCAATGATTTTCCATCTTGGCCAAAAAAATGTTCTCCTCACAAGACTAATAATCTCCACCCCAACCCAAACAAAAAAAATTTAATTAATTAAAAAATCTTAATAAATTAGTCTACCACGATTAACCCCACCTTCAAAACTAGATCCTCCAAACAAACACCGTTGGCACCTTCTACCACTCCCTGTATGCATGGGGGGCCAAGCTGCCATCAAAAGTTGGCTTTTTCTTTTCTTTTTTTTTGGTCTGATCTGACTGTTCTTGAAAGGATAGTATTGATCGATCAGGTCATTATGTACTGCTGCTAATTTATGTTTTTCGTGTAATAAAGACATGGTAAATGTTTTCATGAGTAAATCAAAACAAACTCCCTTTGGTCAAACAGATCCATCAATATGGGTACGTCGTCAATAGTTTGAAAACCCGAACTTCAACCATGGATTAGCTATCCATGATCTACCCATTCATCATTTGGGTCCCACTTGGGCACCCAAACAAGAACATTATTTTTTTCTGAATCCATCATCAAAATAAATCTTCTCGCCTAGGTGATTTGCAATGAAATTTAAAAATATAAACTCACCTTGTTTATAATACATCTCCATTTCTGAGATTTTCATGAGAAATTTGATCGAAACCCAAGATTATACAGAAGAGATACACAACTTTTGTTAAACACAAAAAAGACTTTCTTTTTTATCAATAAAATAAATCGATATATCCGAAATGCTGATCGTGCTCTTAACTAGAAAAATTGGGATATGCCTCTTATCTGTCAAATGACGGGTCTTTCTTAGCATGGAATGATATCTGAGAATGAAAAATCATGGAAGGGTGGACCTGCAATAAGGGCACAATTTAGAATCAGACACCATAAAAAATAATCAAAACATAAGAGTTAATCCAAAATCCATAAATTCCATATTCACTTGTAGAGCACGAGAACATTTTCCATTTCATGTACTGGGATGCAATAATTTTTAAGATAATTTTTCAACTTACATAATATTCTTCAAAATGAGAAACAAGTAAATAATTTCAGTAGTATCACCACTTGATGAAAATGAGCGTTATGCTCATCTGAGAATTTTGAATCAAAAACTAGCTCTTGAAGTAAATCAAAACCTAGCTTTTAAAATTCCAGACAATTATGACTCCACACTACATGAAGCATACCTTCTTGTTCACTTAGAATGTAAAATGGAATGTGAGCAATCATCTCAGTGCCACCCTTACTCCAGTTGACAGTACCTGGACTCTGCTTATGGCCACTTGAAGGTCCCAAAACAGACATACATATTGCTGGTTCATTCATTAATCCCAAATAATCACGAGCCCGCCTCCAGACTCTCATGTCTGCGTTTCGGGCTCGAGCTACCTGAAGAACCAATATAATTTAACTAAGTATAATTTATACACAAATGGACAAGTTTTCAGAAATTTTGAACCTTGTTGACCTTAAGTGATGGACAAACCTTAGCTAAAGATACACGTGCCCTTGGTAGTAACTCACGATGATATGTTGCAAGCTTTGCAATAGCTGTCACGACAAAACATAGAAGCCTAGCTTGGGATGATTTTCTAAAAGCTGCACCATCAGAGCCAAGAATTGACTCCTGGCTTAGACCCAGACGACTTCCCAAATAAATAAAAAAGAAAACATCAAAGCATGTCATATAATCGATATAACCAAGAAAAATTCTAAAGGTGCTAATAACATGGGCAATAGTTACACCAACCTAGATGAGAGATTCTCATATAAAAGCAATTCTAAGCTTTCAAAAAGCTCCCGAGCTGCATCTTTGTGGGATCCACCTCCACCTCCATGCTCCCCAATAGCCCAACATAACTGTAATGCCAATTCTATCTGTACAAGAAAATATACTATTTGTGGCAATAAATGTTATTGTATACGGACAACCACCTGATTGCGAGAGTCGTCTTACCTTGGCAGGGCTGTCATAAGCTTCTCCAAGTCTGTCAATGATAGGCTTCTGCAAAAGATTTTACGTAGATTGTTACTGTAATATTTATTCAAAGTACAGCCAGAGTTCATAAGAGGAAAATCTAGCACAAGTACCTTTGACAAATTAAAATCGGGTCAAAGTTAGAAATATAACTGACAAATGGATTCTAGTAACAACAATAATGAAAATATAGTGGCAGCAGATTTAAGCATTAACTCTATAGGATGATAATGGTGCTTCTCAGTCAACCTTCAGGTCAAGGTTTGATACCAGTTTATCCGAAAGGAAATACGAAAAACAGTGGTATTATGAAGACCAAAAGCCAATGCAGTCTGTTATTTCATCGAGAATTATAGCAAGACATTAAAGTGCAAATTTGTGATTCTAGTTAATAAGATGTCATATACACAACAGTTCACACTGATGTAGTATGAAACAGAATTAATAATGTCAGTTACTTGGGACAGGAAACAAAATTATAAGACAAGTGTGTTACGTAACCAAAATTAATGATTTTGTTGATTGGAGTGTATGAAAACTTGAGAGGTTTCGCTAAATTACTACCAACAAAAAAAAATGTGAGAATAAATTTGCTTCTACTCAACAAATAAGATCTATGAGGATAAATTGCCCCCTTCTTTAGCCAGAATGTCAGCCATAGAGGATTTTCAACCCATTGATTTTGGACTCTGACCTGCACTATAACTGCACTATGTTTGATCCACAACAAAGCAATGGAAAACTTTCGAGATCATGTAACAAATAATAAGTTTTCATCAAACTTGCATGGTTGCACTTTAGAAAGCATCATCCAAAATTACTCGTCCCAATCTATATGGGCCAAAGGTCCAAAACTGATTCTTAAAAATGCCCTTTAGCATATAGCATGCTATCCTTTGAAAAGTTGGAGTGACCAAGTGGGAACCATGTTACAAAGAAGACAACTCGACCAGCACAAGATAAGTTCTTAATGATGGAAATTGCCTCTATATATTTATCTCCGTGATTTTTCTCAGGAAACACCAAAGGTTAGACTTTCTTCAACATTCTAAGGGCATGTTAGAAAGACCAAAAGCAACACCTGATTAAATAAAAGAACCGAGGGAGACAATCGGCAATGGTGGTAATAGCAGGGATGCAAACCAACAGAGCATGTTCTGTCTACAATTCAGGCTCAATTTGCCACCAACTGGGCTTGAGTCTCAAGCTAGGTTCACAAAATAAACAAGCCCAAGCTGAGAATATGGTGCTCAACAGGCTCAATCTCAGATGTGTTGTGTGCATTATAGTGGGCTCCCAAACTTTGGGATCAGTGCATTACTCGACCTAAGCC
This sequence comes from Akebia trifoliata, assembly GCF_017979445.1. Classification (NCBI taxonomy): domain Eukaryota; kingdom Viridiplantae; phylum Streptophyta; class Magnoliopsida; order Ranunculales; family Lardizabalaceae; genus Akebia; species Akebia trifoliata. Next base: position 44,865,238 of record NC_141385.1, on the reverse strand, counting down.
AGGAAAAGCTTGAATCAATTCATCTTATTTTCACTGCTAATTAGAAGACCGCTTTGCCCTCATACAGTAAAACAATTCCTAAAACCTAATGTTCAAAACTACCATGACTATGTAGAACCTACAAATTATCTAACAATATTTCACAAAATGAACATATTAAGAAATGAAATACACATCCAGAAAGTAGCTTAGTTAACCCCTTTTTACCTGTCATAATCATATCTTAGACCCTCAGTCTACCAAAGGGAATGAAATTTCCAGCTTTACAATATTATGACCATCAGTAGTAAGTTATTGAGAAATCAGTGCTACGAGGTTAATGAAGTAATGAACAAAACAAATTAACGAATTGGTAAGCTAGAGTTTGCTAAGGAAATACCTTCAACAGTGCAATAAAATCTGGAGATCGTTGAAATGCGGCTAGCATGAATTCTAAAAGCCTCCTTCGGATCTGCAAATACACACTAAATTTTAGAAATACTAGTTTGTCTTCAGGAAGCACTATAGCCTTAAGTAACAATAAGAATTCCAACAACACACTGCAAGATTTAATAGGGGGAAGAAAAAGAATGTGAAAAAAAAAAATATTTGTCATGTCTTAGTAATTCCTCAATGCTCAACTATGGAAGTGTCCAAATTCACCTTCAGGTAGCTAGGGTGTTTTGCATCTTTGCACCACTTATTGTATTTATCTTACGAAAGCAAAATAGCAACAGTAAGGACCAGAATTTATATGGAATATTTGTTTAAACCTTGAATTCTGATAATAGTATTCACGCACCTCATAAGCAAAAATCCTGTCTGGAAATAACGTGGCATTTCTTGACATAAGTAGTGGAATTAACGCGCAAATTAGTGCTGAAATAAACATTGACTTGAATTTCAGAATTTTAACAGATTTAGATGCAAATTGAATAGGACCTTCTTTTAAACAAACAAAAAAGTATTCTGCTGAGGTAGAAGAGTGAAAAATAAAGATTTTGATGTATATATAAGAATTGAAAAGGAAAAGCTACATACAATTATTAACATCCCGCAATGCTATGGAAAAATACATGTCAAGAATCCGAGGTGCCATACGAAGTGCTTGTCTTAGCCTCTCGGACTGAGGGGTGTTAATTGCAGCTTGTAATGCTGCAGCAACCCCAGGAGAAGTCCAGTGGCGTTCCTGAAATAAGTGATAAAAATATTATAAAAATTTAAATGCAATATTCAGCTACTCATATGTCATAATAACAGGAAAAGAATCTATGCAAATGAAACATCTAAGTATAACCATATTGAAGCCTGAAACAGACATGAACCCTATTTGAAAGAACCAAACATAGTAGACAAAATAGGAAAAATAAATGTGAAAAGAAAAGAAAATGTTGAAAGAGAGCATTTCAGCTGTTTGTTCAAATTCATTAAAAACTAAAACACATTTGTTGTGGTTGCATAGCAAACTCCATATTGATGAGAGACACTGTCTTTGCAATAGATTCCATGACAATATGTTTGTATTAATTATTCTTATAAATTGTCATACCCAAATATATCTGTTTTTGTAATAAGACAAAAAAGTGTATATGGACACATGGAAAGAACCATACAGCAAGCCCGTCATTCTCATCCTTGAGAAGATCGAGAAATAGAGAATTAGCAACATCAATAGTATCATTATCTTCAGCTTCCGAGTCACCCTCCCTATCCGCTATGGTTGAACCAGTGTAAGCTTCATCCATGAGTGCAAGTAGCATCTGCAACCAGAGAAAAGAGAATCCTCAATCACACAATAAGTACCAGTTTTTTTCTCCACTCAAGCAAGTTTCAAAAGTTATAAAGATAACCTCAGGAGCCGTACTCTTCTGGATTGAAGCAATGCTACTCCCAAGGAGGGACCCAGAGCTCCGTTCCACCTTTTCCAATGCTACTACCAGTACTGGCAACAAATGAATGGAAAAATATGTCAAAATAATGTAAGCCTAACATAAGAAATCTTCACACCATAAAAAGCTAAAACAAGAATGCTCGTAAATTTTTTAATAGAAAAGAAAATTATATTAAATAAAAAGGAAGGAGATCAAGGAGACCAACTAAAATACAAGGAAATACGCAAGCTACCTATTGCCCTAACAAATATTATTTCATCTAAACAAAAGGTCCTTAAAATGCACTCCATGAAACTCCTTGAACACATTACACACAACAAACAAAAAGGAAAACCAATAAGCCTGCAGTACTAATGATAACCCCCCAAAAGGAATGTTCTTTCCCTTCGAAGACCCTGATGTTCCTTTCCTTCCACATGCCCCAACAAACAACAAAGGAGGTCAATCTCCATAGAATCCTTTAAACAATGAAGCACCTGAGCTAAGGAAGCATTAATAAAAGTGGAAAAAAGATATGAAGTGAGTCCAAATTTCCTAAGAAAAAGGACAATGAATACATAGATAGTTAATAGATTCCACTAATTTTACATAAGAAACAAAAATCAACTGAAATGATACATCTAACCATGATAGATCAGTAGTAAGGATTTTCTTTAAGGTTGTCATCCAAATGAAAAAAGCAACCTTTAGAGGGAACCTTTGGATCCCAAATGATAACTTGAAATTCCACGCCAGAAACGGACTTTGATAAATCATGGAAAGATTTGACCGAGAACATATCCGTTTCAACAACATGACCAAATTGTTTTATCCTCAATAGACAAGGCAAAAGCACAAGAGATAAGGTTGGAGAGATATGCGATGACTTGAACATCACTGTCATTGAAGTTTCTCCTTTTTCTGTGTTGAAGGTTCTCTTGGAACCAAATTCCAAGAAAGTTCATCCCCAGCACCCATAAGTTATCAAGTGGCAACCTTTTTTTCTGATGAAATGGAAAATAAACAAGGGGAACTAATGTGAAGAAATGGCTCTTTACACCAACAATCATCCCAAAATAGCACCTTATTCCCTCTACCAGCCTTCATGGCAACTATTATGCAAATTTTCAAAGAAAATGCTCAAAAGCTCTGAATCTGAACCTCAAATTTAGCAAAAGTTCATCAGCCAAAGTTAACCAAAATAAAAAAGAACTGCAATGGGTTAGGTAGCCCATTTCCATCCAAACGTAAGGTTATAACTCAAGGCGCATGTCTCAGCAAGCTGAAGCTATAGCCTCAGTATGACCTGTTGAGGTTATAGGCTTCCACCTATTAATTATTGTTCCTGCCAGTGTTCAATTATAGTTATTACTGCACAGCAGTTAAACGTGGACATCTGACTGATACCCAAGATAATATGACTCAAATCTCATTTTATTGAACCTTGTCACATGCAACTGAAGTACACCAAAAGATGGTCGGCCACAGCAGACAAGTTTTGCAGTACCAAGTGTGAATGCAGGATAAGGCAAAGACAGATAATCCATTATTCATCAGGATACACAAACTATAAATAAATAGGGACCAACCAAAGAGCAGGACTAGATTGTGTGTGTATTTGATAGATGACCAGAATGCATATAAAAACTTCCAAAGGTGGTTGAACTAGCATATTTATGACATTATCAAAGGCGAGGCAAAAGAAAACAGTTGCTAAGAAAAGAAAATAAGAGAACTCACTTGGCAGGTCCACTAGTGACGGGAATAGCGGAAGAAATGACCCAGGAGACATCATTCCAGGAAATATCTTTAGAAATAATTTCTCTAAACTGAAAAGAGAAATAGCCAAATCATGATCAGCTTATATCCATGAAACATTCTTGAAGATTAGTTAATGTATCAAGATCACCTAATATATGACTATTACAAAATCTTTTGAGACTTAACAATCAAATGATATCTGAAACAATTACAATATATAAGGTTAAGAAATATAGAAGTTATTGTGAAGAAAATGGTTAGAAATAGAAATAGCAAAGAAAGTGACTCTCTTTATCATTTTTACTTAAACCTCACATGAAATGATTTTTTAAAGTTTGTGAAATACAAAAGAAATATGATTGAGTATTGGATTGACTTATGAGTATTCTACATGTCATCAGATGAGTCATCATTGCATGATATTGAAACTCAAAGATTATGAAAAATGAGGAACAGATCATGAATCAATTCTTAACTCTACATACAGATAATAGTTATGCCAATAAAAAAATGATGGGTAAAGGATAAAGAATTTATTAGAAAAGAAGAGGGGGGCCAAGGAGGCCACCCAATTAAAATCAACCTATATTAACTTACTTCTCTCCATTCCACGCAATCAGCTTTAACAGTAATGGAAAGAACTGCAAATGCATGATGGGTATTAGGCAAGAAAAAGTCATATGCATAAAGCCAATTCAAAAAATTAAAAGCAGATTAAGTTTTGAATGACACAATAATTTATGAATGCTATAAAGTTAGCTAAATTATTTAAGACTCGAAATTCATTTAGCCAACCCCAAATCTTTGGGATAAGACTTATCAAAAAACAAAACAAAAAACCTTGGGGATTAAGGTTTTTGTCGTGGGGGTGACAGTGGCGGGGGTAAAATTAAAAATATTGACATTAAATATAACATGTATTATTTTATTAGGAAAAATCGGTTCACCATCCAATATGAATACTAAATGCCACTTTTCCACCAGCCATGTATAGTTAAAATTTGAGATTAAAAAGTAAAAAAATTAATAATAATAAAAACTTATGCTACTTACCAATTATTAGTAAATCTTAATCACAAGGCATAGCTGTCATTTGTTAGCCTGCACTTAAGATTATTAACTTCAAGTTTCTACTGTGTGCGGCCAAACAAACAATTTGCTGAAAATGTTCCTTTGAAACTGTGAATGTTAAGTTAGCAGCATTTCAGTTAATAAAAAAGGCCCACCTATAAAACCATTCTATGTTTGTTTGACCAAAAACAAAACATTTCTAGGAATCTCCCCCCTTCACATACAACAGAGTGTATGTTCTGGTTATGTAAACAGAGGTTCGTGTGTATCTATGTAGGTCTGTGTCATCCTTGCATAGGGACCACACTTATCTTTAATATTTTTCCATTTTATCAGGTGTCTCAGAAGATACTATGCATAACAGTAGCTCATACAAGCAATTTTGAACTTGTGGTTTGAAATCCCCCAAATGGTTTTGCACATAGTATATTCGAAAAATTGAACAGATCAGATGCTCCAAAATTCACGCATGACAAGAAGTGTTCTTAACTTCAGATCATACCAGTGGAAGTAAGGAAGGAAAAGAACTGATAAGTTTTGCTTTATTTGCATTCAAGAAATGGAGAGTTGCTTCTGCAACAACAGGGTCCGCAAACTCACTGCAATCGACATGAGATAAAAATTAGTGTGAACTTACCCTTGCAATTGGATTATTACCAAACATATAAGCAATAACTTTCATAACAGCTACTTTTCTCTTCAAGTAAAAATTTTGGAAAACTGAACACCGAAACAATACAAAGTCAAATTGGGTGGCAAAGAAACAGGCCAGGCCAGAAAGATTAAGGGTATGTTTGATAAGTGATAGTTGCATGTGAGAGTTGGTAACCAGCGCATGTTTGTAAATTTACGATGTTTGGAAACGCAACTTACGCGGGTTGACAACTCGCAAACTCTCAAACCACTTTGTCGTTTCTGAAGTTCCATTCACCCTTTAGGGTGAATGTTGAGAACATTTGCAACCCGCACTTTCCATCGCAGCCATCTCTCTCCTCCTTCTTCCCCAGCCATCTCTCTCCTACTTCTTCGCCTGCCACAACCACTGTGCCAGCCATCGTCTCTCTCCTGCTCCTTCCCTACCCACAACCACTGCACCAGCCATCTCTCTCTCTCTCTCTCTCTCTCTCTCTCTCTCTCTCTCTCTCTCTCTCTCTCTCTCTCTCTCTCTCTTCATTGATTTCTCTGCACATTCATGACGTCTTCTCTCTCTTTCTGCCTCATCTGTAAATTCATGGGGCCCTCTCTCTTCTAGTCTCTCTCAATCTTCTCTCTATACTTGTCTCTTTCTCTTTTGATATGGATTCTTGAACAACTCTCTCAAATTTGAACAACAATAGTGGAAGCAACAACATCTGCTCCGTCCCCAACACCGAAACTCTCTCCTCTGCTCTGAATCTCCACCCCTGACATCACCGACAATCTCCAAACCATCTTCACCAACCAAACACCAAAGTTATTTTTAACTTTCACAATAGACTTTCAAAAGTTGAACTCCCAAGAGTTCAACTCTTGAAAGTCCGACTCTCACCCTCAATCTTCGTGTTCCAAGCACACCCTAAGCAATGTTAGAAGAAGTGAAAAGCCAATAATATGTTATATACTTACATCTAAGGCACTTTTTATCAATCTTCATCTATGTTATCAATCGCATGTGCACATGCGATCGCACAATAGCATATACAGTCGCAACTCAGGAAAATCTATTTAAAAAATAGAAAAAATATGAAAAGTCGGGGGGAAAAGTGCATGCAATCGCATGTCATTGCATAATTTTGTTAGTTTATGCAGTCGCATATCGAGAAAACTTATTTTTTTAAAAATACAATAAATGAACAGAAGTACATGTGCATATGCCATTGCATACTTTTGTATGCGATCATGTGATAACCTAATATGATCAAAACTGCATATAAAAACTCCGATCTTCAACCGCTTTGTACTACATTTTCTATATGAGAAAAGATAGGTAATTGCATTCTTCTTTCAATAAACAACAATACCTTTTTTTTTTCTTTTTAGGGCGCGGGGGTGTTAGTAACTATAAAAATTAATTGACCAGCCTTCACCAACTAATTACTAACCACTAACTCACTTGCTTATCAAATATATAGACTAGAGAAAAAAAAATTAAAAACTTATTGCTAACCGAAGAAATAATGAGAGAAGGGAAGGGGGGGGGGGGGGGGGGGGGGGGGGGGGGGGTGCATAGGAGAGCACATAATGAGAAAAGATAAATGTGGATATCCTAAAAAAGACAACGGTGTGAACCACTACACAAAGCACGCTTTAAAACATCTTCATTTTTGTTAGGATATCTGTTATGTTGTTTGCCAAACGAGGAAAGGAGAGAACAAGAAGCTCTAAATCACCAAGTCCCAAACCACTATAATAATCTTGACATCACTTTTTTTAGTACGCCAAACTAAAAGCATTACAAAAGACCATCATTTCAACTAAGTTGTCCAATACCAAGCCTATGAGATATATAAGACCTTGTAGAAATGAGATACCCTGGCTTTGTTTGAGTAGCACTACTCTACAAGACCCAATCTCCCCCCTCCTTGTCTCGAAAACTTTTGCCCATATCAACAAAGTCACAAGAGAACAACCATAAAATCTACCTTAATAAAATTTATGACTAAAGGACCATTTTCTACCTCTGAAGCATGAATAGAAAGGGAGGATCAGGCCTTCGTCCTTTAGGCTCTCAAAAAGTTACTAGCTACTACAAAACATTTCTCTAAACTCCTTCGACGTAGCCATAGGAAAACCACTACCTTGATCTTGTTAATGACTCCATTTGCTCAATGGAAGGTTGTGAAAAATCCTTCCATTTCTTTCATTTCAAATGCTCCACAAAATTAACAAATAAGGTGGATAACTAAAGAATAAAACCCAATCCCTAAAAAGACGCTATCCAATGGAAGACTAATTGCATTCTTATCTATTTGTGATTACCAATCATGAGAAGTCAGAATCAATTTATTAAAAATTAATGGTGTTCTGATACTTTGTTCAACCTTAGGTCTTGTTGTTACCAATTCTCAAATACTAAACCACCATGCGGTTGAGTAATATTGTAAGTGAAACCCTTGCCATAAGTTTTGCTTGACTACTCATAAAGGTGGCAAGCGATCAGCTAAGATCAAAGTTTCAACCAGTATTTGTGACCTGGATCAAAACCGAGCCAAGTTGAAAAGGTCAGTCAAGAACCTACAACCCTAAACCACGAAGAAACAACAAATGTGACATTAACCTGAACCCAGCTTAAGAATCAAAAGTCTAGTCACCAAATACTGCAACTTATTGAAAAAGTTGCATTGAAGCATGACTTTTTTCTTTCAACACTATAAGTCGCGACTTTTATTCAATAAGTCACAAATTTTACAAATTTCTCTATTAATCGCAAACTTCACTATTAAATTACAAACTTAGTAGTTAAATAGGGAAGAATGAAAGTATGACCTTAATGCAGAGAGGAGATGATCTTGATAAACATAATGGTGACCATTTTATCAACGAAACATAAGATAATGAGGATACAAATGATAATGACAATGAATTTGATGATTTTAACCGGTTGATGAATCATAATTTGGACTATTGATTGTAATCGTTTTATATTTTAACAAGTGTTGAATGTTGTGGATTTGTGATTACATTTTTTTTGGATGTATGAATGATATTAATACGAGGTTCGGTGATTTATTGTTATAGATTAATATGGTATTGATGATATAATATGAGAACACAACTTGTACAGACAATTCTATAGCCTTAACCCTGGCACAATTTTTACCCTTTTTTTTCCGAATTTACTGAATTTTTCCCATGCTAGCTATTCCCAAACCCAACTTGGTGACAATGATCAAAAGTACCCAAGAAAATGATCAGGTGGGTTTGGGAAGGTTTTAGGATCAAATCAAGACTTTAAAGACAGTATATTGTTGATATCGGGTTTGTCTTTTAAAAGAGTTTTTTTTTTTTTTTTTTCAAGGAGTTTAAAAGAGTTTGTTTTTAAGATTTCACACGTAGATGGGAGTGGGTTTATTACATCTAAAAAAAATAGCAACAAACATCATTTAGACATATGTATTATGTCAGCATAAAAGATCAAGAAACCTTTCATAATGTAAAAAGATTACCGGCTTAAGCATGAACGGAAATACGTCCTTAGACTAGGATCAGCATCATGTAGAACCACCTCTCCAAAATCAAGAAAGAATTGAAGAATTGCCTAATAGAACCAAGAACAAAAAAGGATTAGCCCTTTAAAAGATAAATTACCATACTTAGCACAAAAAGTTCCAAAAGATAACAAAGCAATTTAAACAATGGAAAATTACTTAACGAACTCTAACGGCGTGATTTCTTTCCAATACCTCCTACTTTTTGGGTGGTATCTTGACAGTCCAGTTAGTAAACAATTTTTTCATTCTTAATGCCCCCTAACCCCGCTTTCAATCATTGAGATGAATAATTCAAACTCTTGAGATCAATAATTCAAATCATCGGGATTTTCCCAAATTGTCAAGATGGACATTTTACAACCATTGAGATCAATGATTATAAATTGTTGATCTCAACATTTGGAAATGAATTGTCAATATCAACTATTTGAATTGTTGATCTTGATAATTTGAAACTCAATCTCGACAGTTTGAGTTTGCAGTTTTATTGGGGTGGGGGGCATTGAGAAAGAAAGATTTGACTAATTGGGTTGTTAAGATACCGTCCAAAAACTTAGGATGCATTTAGAAACATGTATATGGTGCATTTTTTAGGCAGTCAGACATATGAAACCTCTTGGAAGTATAGGTGTCAAGGGAGTTTATCTTGCTTTAATACTTAAGTGGAACAAGGGCCACATTCCATAATTGAAGAAATTTGTGATGGAATCACCCATCAAAATTTGGACTTCATGCCAAAGAAACAAATCTTTATTCAAATTTGATAAAGAAAACATTAAATTAAATGTATGTAGTTCTCTCCTTTATTACCCATCTTTATATCTACTTCGGATCTTCATAGAATTCATTTAAAAAAAATTATAATAACTAGTTTTCTAAACCATCTCTACCACATAAGCATGAATTTTAATCAAAATAAACAAACAAAGCAAAATCTAGAACTAATATAGAAAACATTATGCACCTGTGTATAACCCAGAACATGTAGACTTTTACTTTGTGCCACTCATCTATGCTTTATCAATTCCAACTATTGCAATGAGCTTGATTCCATTAAAATTGATCATTAGAATCCTTTATGTGCATTAAAATCCCACTAAGTTACACTAATCCTTTGGGAGAAATGATAAAATATCAACCCCTATGAGCTCCTTTGACAGGAAAGTTTCTCGAAGGCTTATTGTTTGAGAAACTCTTTCGATGCTTTCTTATGCCAGGCATTCATCCCAATCTGGTTTTTTAGTTCCACTATCAACAATGACACTGCATAGTTTTACTCTCCTCTTAATTTTAATTTGAAAAATGATGGACCAATTCCAGTAATTAACTTGTTTTTCTTCTTATACTAGCCGGAATTCTAGAGAGGTTCAATTATCTCTCAATTCTAAAGCATAATCACACTAAAAACACATCAAATTCAACTTAGAGACAACAAATTGAACCAACAGATTGAGAAAATGAAACCTTACCAGCAAGAGAATGCCATTAGAGGTCTGCGACTGAGACAAGGTCGCCACCGAGCGTTGAAAGATTTTGCTCATTTGTGGATAAACCCTAGCTATCAAATCCTCAGATTTCTCAGACTTACAAATCTCATAGAGCTTTTTCACCTAAGAAAAAAAGAATCACAGAGCCAAATCGATTATGAAAAAAAAAAAGCTAAAAAGAGATTGTGAGAGAAAGAGATGAAACAAACAGATTGAAGGAGAGATGGATCCGAAGCAGGGTCGTTTGCAGAAGAAGAGTCTCTGGCACCAACAGATAACGATCTCAGATGAAAATCCCAATCTCTGTCTCGATCCACTGTTTGTTTCTCCATTTTTTTATATGAAACAAAGATTCAATTGTTTCTCTGCTTTTCGGAAATGAATCGAATTCATGAAAAAAACAATGATTTGTGAAAGTTCGATATGTAGGGAGGTTTGTGCAATTGTCTTCTTCTGGTTTTTCAGGAGCTTTAAAAACAAAATTTTAACGAAGCGTCGCCGTGGCGGGTTATGACTGATGAGCTTGCCATCACTTGATCCTAGCCGCCCAATTTGGATACAATTTATTATTTAGTAATTCAGATTTTTTATTTGTTAATGTCCACCAAAGAAATTAAGAATCCTACATAATCAATTTTTCTCTTTTTCTCTTGATTAGATGATATCAACTTCATCAAAGAACTCACATTAAGTTTGATGATTGTTGAATTACAAATATTTTTCTTATGTAGCCCTGAGGGGTTGGCTCAATGGCAACTTCGGACCGATTAGCAGTTAATGCTCATAGGTCATGAGTTTCATACCCAATATGAGCATTAATTCCTAGGGGTCATCTGCGTGAGCGCACCCTCACTCGATGTGTGCGATGTGATGGTATTGCACTAGTCCTTAGACAAGACCATGGTCTATGAACTGGACAAAACCTAAATACGAGTTTGGTCCGTTGTCTACACAGATACCCAATTATCAAAAATATATATATATATATATATATATATATATATATATATATATATATATATATATATCTTATTTGCCTTGTATGGACATTCTAATTTGCATGAGCCCATCAAAAAAGTTCCAAATTTTCAAAATCTCAAGTTTGATTTTAATTAGAAAATCTAAAATCCTCCAATAAGCCCACAATTCACAATAATTGTCACTTAACATCTTTTTCATGCATATGCATCATTTCGTACTCAAATCTTGTCACTAACCTATTTCTCTAAACCCATAACCCGACTCAATTCCATACCCACTTCTCTAACCTAAAACCTAAGTCACAACTTAAGTCCAAACTCATTTTAATTTTAGACCCATGATCTATCCTAGTCCAAACCCACCTTCAAAGCATATTTCAAGTATCCAAATAAAACTCAAGTCCACAACCCAAATCCATAACTTAATCCAATATTAAGCCCATTTCACATCCATGCCAACACTAAAAGCTCATGGCCCATGAGTATATGTTGGTCTTTAATAAGCTCCAACACCCAAAAAGATCTTCACTCATGGCCAATTTTTCAAGCTCATTGGAAGGTAGACTCCCTTGAGAAATTTTAAGAATGACCTCTTCAAAAAGTAAAATCAACCCAAAGGTGTTTTGATCTTTGGTAAAAAATTTCTAAAGATGAGAGAAGTTCTAACTCTACCCCAATTTTTAAAGTTGGGGTATTGATATGATCTTGTTCATTGTAGTTTAGATTTTCACCCTGAAGTTCACACTTTTTTACCTTCTTATTTGAACTTTTTGAAACTTGTTTGTTGGGACCTTTAAATGATCTTGTAAGGGCATGAATTCAAGAGGTCGTTATTGATACCCTAGACAATATTAGGCTTGATCGATTCGTCATGCAATTACTTTTAAGGAATTTCGGGATCCATCTTTCAAGGATTTTGTTTATGGACTGTTTACCACCTAATCAGCTTGATTTAGAGGGTCATGATACATCCAAGTCAACAATCCACGTTGAAGAAATCAGGGCCACTCATTAGAGATTGTAACCATCACCACCATGCATTTCTTCATATTGGTAAAGGATTAGTTACAAAATGTGGTGAAGAATACTCTTAAATACGCCAATAAAACCAATGACTTCAAAAAACTTGAAAATGACTTCTTCTTCTTTCTCAAATTTTTTATGTCGGAATGGAATCTTCAAAACTCGATTGAGATTTTGGAAATCCAATTTTTTTAACGAAAAACAGTAAATTCAAATGATTAGAGTCGCTTCAACCTTTCAATCTTGAGAAATGTGAGGAGTGGGGTTCAGGACTGATTAGAAAGAACTTTTTTACTAAATGGACTAGTAAGAGAAGTCCTAAAGCTTAGGGACTAATTAGAAAGAAATCCCTCCACTTGCTCCTTTAAGTTATTTTCCAAAAAAAATAATTTGAATCATTTTTAAAGTAGAGAACTGCTATTGGTGCCCCCAACCTTTATTACACCCCAAGTAAAAATTAAAAATAAGCAAATTATTGAGAATAAGTAAAAGTTGGGGTGGCAATAGAAGCTCTTTCTCTCTTTTTGTTAGATTTCTATTTTATACGTTTAGGATTTTATATGAGTCTAACACAAATTGTAAACAATGTCTGAAATAGTTTGAACGAGTGTTATAATGTTTTGTAACGTTGAGATTATAATTTGAGCCGAACCTTTGCACTGTTTTAATCTTTAATTGGGGTGTGATAAATAATTTAAGAAATTGGGTAAGGTAAGTAAAATTTGGGGTGCCAATAGTAGTTCTCTAAACATGTTATTAAGTGAATATCTATTTCTTTCGATTAATATGACGAAATTTTGAAACTGATATACTGCCCAAGTCATGGAAAATATCTCAAATATTATTACCATGTTCGTGAAGAGAATTTATTTTCACACTAAATTTTACTTCCAACACACCAATCCTTTTGAAATTAAAGGATTTGCATACATGTAAATGATGTGGTGTACGGAAAAAACCTATTTGAAGAAGCGCATAGCAGCTTGTTTCCATAAACCATAATTGACCATGTAGCCCTCTAGTTCAACCAATGCACAATGGATCATCAAAAGTACAGTTCTCATCAATTCAACAGTGTAGTACTGAGGTTCCTTCTAGTGCCTTGTCTAGAGTGACATAAGAGACAAGAGCTTTGGGTTGGTCAACAAATCTGTTCGAGTTAAAAAAAAATAATGATGAATGCACGCGGTGCTGGTACTTGGATGATGTGGCAAGGGCACAAAACCGCACATCTTTTTCTTGTGTATCTTAATAAAAAAAAGATCTATAATTCTGTGCCTTTGCCACATCAATCACGTATCAAAATCGTGTGCATTCATCACGACTCTTACAAAAATTAGGATTTATATAGGATTTAAAAAAAAAAATTATAATTACTCCAAGAGTTTTGTCAAAAATTTCAAATAAATAATCTAATTTATATCATATTTTATCAAGTAATGTATTGTAAGAGTATTTTTTTTTTAATTTAAAATATTAAGTTAATTTTGAAAATAATATAATAAAAAGATATTTTTTGTAATTGTAGAAATATAATTAAAAGTTGTTATAGGGCCATGGTTGTAATTTTATATTGTAATGGCCTTTTTTTTAATTTAAAATATTGTCTAAACCAATTTTGAGGATGATATACATCATAATAAAAGATTATTTTTATTTTAGAAAACTAACTTTATAAAGCTCGGTTCATAGACTATGGTCTTGATAACAAGGTATCGGCTTGTATCTAAACTTTGCCCATTCCATAGACGATGGTCTTGTCAAAGGACTAATCCTGGGGCGTGTGCAACACTCACGCATCACACACACCCACACCCCCACCCACCCACCCCAAGTAAGTGAGGGTGCACCCTCATGAGTGGCCCTTGAAGGATTAATGCTCATACTGGGCATTGAACTAAATGAAGTACAGGCATTAACCGCTTATCAATCCAAAATTGTCATTGAGCCAACCCCTTGAAGTAATAGATGACGTGCTTAAATCATTATAATGTTAATTACATTACATTAAAAATATACAAAATCCAGTTGATTTGACATGGATTTCTTAACTTGGATAATATTTTCTAACTATTGGGCGATATTGATCTCAAATGAGCAATGCAATGGATGGTGACATCTACTCTCTCACCAAATTACCCTAGAGATGAGGATGACTTGCCTTAGTCATTTCAAGTGCCTCTAAGATCAATATGAATAGTCTAATATTTCAAAGGAGTTTTATGTTTTTTATATGAAGTTATTATTTTCGATAAGTTTAAATATTTATTATCAATATTAAATATAATTTGTGATTGAGTTATCTAGTGACCCACTTTATAATAAGAAAAGAAAATGAGTTCAAGTTTCGACTCTTAAGGTCCATTTGATTGCATGGAAAGTGAGAATTAATTTATGAATTTCAATATACTTAGAAAAATGGGCATCATGGAAAATTGAAATCTATCATTTTAATTGCACCTAGAAAATACCAGGAGAAAAAAAAAAAAAAAAAAACTGAATAAGAAGAGAGAGAGAGAGAGAGATATGTTGGTGGGAGGGTAGGGGCATAGATTGTTGGAGCATAAGGCTAAGGGAAAAGAGGGAGAATGGGGAGAAAAAGTAAGGCAATGTTTGTTTGCGCTATTTTTCAGCGCTTATTGTTGAAAATAAGTGAAAAAAAATTCAGTACTATTTTTATGCTGAAAAAAAGTGCTGAAGCAGTAATTTGACACGGACAAGTATGCCCTTCGTTTTTTTGAGCATGGACAAGTATGCCCTTATTCTTAAAAGGATATTACCTCTTATATCCCATGGATAAGTATATAAGCACCCGACAAATTAATAAACCCACACCATAACTAAATTATTTTGTCTTATATGAGTTAAAAGTTTTGGAATGAGTTGATTTTTGGTGAGGATGATCTCCTCATTAGTATATAAGCATCCTACAAATTAATAAATCCACATCATGACTAAATTATTTTGTCTTATATGAGTTAAAAGTTTTGGAATAAGTTAATTTTTTATGAGGATGATCTTTACAATGAGGAGATCATCCTTACTAAAAATCAGCACATCCTGAAACTTCTAACCCTATCAAAACAAGTTCAAGAACCGTAAATCGTCTTTAAAAAAAAAAAAATTATTTTTGACAAGTTAGAAGTTTCAAAATGGACTAATTTTTTGTGAAGATGATCTCTAAACCATCTTCACTAAAAATTTGCTCATTCCAAAATTTTAACCCATATAAAACAAAAAAAATTGGCTATGGTGTAGGTTCCCTTATTAATTCATAGGGTGCTTTTATAATTACACATCATTCATTTCCATCGACAATTATTCATCCAAAATTAAGTTATTTTAATGTTGATTTCAAATTTTGGTGACTTGTATGACATTATTAATTTTAATTTGAAATTTGTGGGCTTTTATAAATATAAATTATTATTTATAAATTGAAGATTTGGGTATTATTTATTATTTAAAAATAAATTATATTTTAATTTTATAAGAAATAATATATTTTATTGTGTTTGATAAGAAATAGGCACTTGAAACATGCAAACAATGTATAATATGATTGTAAGGGTAATAAAGACAATTTATCAGCTTCAGCAATGTATAACAAATATAATTCAGCATCTAAACAAACAACTTTTTCAGCACTTAAATTCAGTGCTTATAAGTTTTAGCACTTAATGCTATTCAGCACTTATTTTTTTCAGTTTAACAAACAGCACCTAAGTGAAAGGGGGGCAGGAGTGTTGGGAAGAAGTGACGGAAACAACATCCAAGGTGTGCAACAGTGACATCGTTGATGTCGGAGGTCAACAGTGATAACAGTGGCATATATATATATATATATAAGGGCATGATCGGCACCCTACTATTTATCCTACGTTTTGCCCTACGTGTATTATCCTACATAGGTTAGAAGTTTTAGAATAGATTGGTTTTTTGTGAAAATCAATCCATTCCAAAACTTTTAACCCCATAAAAAATGGTTTACAAAAAATGGATGATTCACGAGTCTTCAACTTGCAAACATGGGACTAGAAGTTTCGAAATGGGCTGATTTTTTGTGAGGATGATCTCTATGGTGTAGAGATCATCCTCACTAATAATCAGCCCATTCCAAAACTTCTAACCCATGTAGGGCAAATAGTAAGATGCCGAATATTTTCCATATATATATATATATAGAAAGAGAGAGAGAGAGGTCAATTAATGTTAAATTTCATTTTCCCAAGGGATTGGCTGTAAAAAATGAAATTCACTCTTAGTTGGATTTTGGATGAAGGTGGATTTTCATTTTCTATGGAAAAATATCAATCAAATAATGAAAGAGTTGTGATAATCCCCCCCCCCCCCCCCCTCCCCCCTTTCGTCCCAATACGCCGGCATCCAGAATCGTAGATCATTTGCATCGGGATACACAAGAAAAATGTAGGACTATATCTATCCCAAGGTAGATAGTCTATGATTTTGTGATGGAGGGGAGGGGGAGGGGGAGGGGGGGGGGGGGGGGGGGGGGGGGGGGGGTGGTTAGAAAATCATTAGTCATAATCAAAAATCAAAAATATGATTTTCCATGAAAAATGGGAACACACCGTTATTAAGGTATCATCTTCTTTTTCACAATGTTGGTTATAATATCAACCAAAATACCAAAATCAGCTGTAGCCAGTACCAAATTGTGTTTAAAAGTCCCAACTAATAAATAAACCGGTTCGAGCTTAATTTTGTAATAAAGTTGGTTAAATAACTCTCAATTTGGCACACTAGCCCAACCAATTTTATGCCACTTAATACCTCTCCAATTTTATTTTATTGTCTCTTCTATCACTTTTTTCAATAATATCAATACATCTTTATTATATTTCCTCTTTTAACTCTTATCTCCAAAGATGATGGTTATGCAGATACTAGAATCATAGTTTTTCTTTTCTCGAGATACATAATTGAATATATATATCTTGATGAAGAAAATCTATGATTCTATCAAATGCCACATCGGGAGATTAGAGGGGGTGTCAGAAAATCATTATTCATATATAATTGGTGTTTTTAGCCTAATCAAAATAAAATTTATAAGTACCGAGAACAAACGGGGATGATGGTCCAGCTTTTAATTCTAAAAATTGGTGTAGTTTTAATTTTCATCCTAGGTTGGCCCATTTGATAACCGGACTACAATCTTAGAAATATCACATCAAAGCCAGTTTGATTACATCAATTACAACGTGAATAACAACTCAATTTTGTTTTTTAGGCACACGTAAATTCAAAACGTAACAAAAAACCCAAAAAAATCAAAATCAAATCAGACCAACATAAAGTACATGCACCAGGCCAGGTTATTATTTAGTGGACTTGAATGTGTTTTGATAGTGAGATCTGGAGTTGGTGAGCTCATAGCTTTATAAAGTTGACTCAAAATACAGCCAAGTTGACTCAACTTGATTGAATTTCAAGGTGACTCAACTATTAAACTCAGTACAACCAACTTACCAAATCAACTCATCCACTTGGTTGAGTCAGTTTGAAAATATACCTAGTTGTGTTAGAATTCTTTGTAAAAAAAATTAATATATATTTTTTATTTATTTTAACTATGTTAAATATTTGAAAGTTTAATATATTTTTATTGACTCATCTAAGTCATTTATTATGAGCTTTTGAGTCGACTCAACATTATGGACATTCAAATTGGGTTGAGTTTTCGAGTTTTAAAACTATGGGTGACGTTGACCAGTGACCCCAAAGTAGGGCCATTTGGCTCAAAAGACTCACGAGGGGTTGGTTTGGATTGTTGTCGGCTATACACCATGTCCCAATGCTTCAAACTTTAAAGTATTGAAAAGTCTCAAATAATCATTCAAATAGAATATGCTTTTAGATATTCTATACTCCCTTAGAAATTAATATTAATTAGATTCAACGGCTTAGAGTCATTGCATTTCTCCAATCACCTTTAATTTGACGATTTTGACCTGTCAGAAGAAAAAAATCCATCAATGAAAAATTTGATACCATCGTCCGTCAAATACGAACTTTTTTTACATTGTGATAGTGTTGTGTGGATGACTTGTTTAAGAGCCCGATGTGTTTTAAACACCAACTAAATCTTGCCAGGTAGACATGATTCCTTTAAAATAAGAATATAACACCGTTTTGGTCCTTCTGGATCCTGATTCGAAAATATTATGCGTTCTTTTAAATAATTAAGTTGTATTAATCGAATTGTTATAATTAGATGATTAGATCAACTTTTGATCTTATCAGTTGTTAGTGATAAGGACTTGTTGATGTGGTTGATAGGAATTTGATTTTATGAGGGTTGATTCCAACCGTCCAAATAAAAAATTGCAAATTGCATGACTTGATGGTTGTTGAAATAAATCAAATTTTAAGTGGGTTAATTCCAACCGTTGGAATAAAAAATGGCATTAGAATTATTGGAAGCAAATAGGGTGGATGGAATAAGACTCCCATATATTTGTATAAGCAACATTGTAATGATAATGATAATGATGTCCCTTATCGTATAATTGAATTCAATTATGTTACGGGCGTCAAAACGTGTCTCGACACGTAAGGAGAACGGTTGATTTATTATGTGATGTGTTCTCTACCAGATGCCCTTCATACATGGGTGGAGTAAGGATTTTCTTTTAGTGTGGAGTAGAGGGGGGGTGCAAAAATTGGAGGAAGATGAGGGAGTGGGGGCAATAGGGTCAAACAGGGTATGTTAGTAGTTCAAAATGTAAGGGTATCTCAAATTTAAGCATAAATTCAAGGATATATAAAATGTCCAAAATAGTTGAGTGGGGGCAATTGCCCCCAATGTCTCCTTACTAGATCTCCCTTTGCCTTCATAGACTTTGAGCTTACTCCAACCAAGAAAAATATGTATGCAGGGAATGATGGATAGGGCTAGGATGGTTGATGGCATGTTTGGGTGGGATTAAGTTTGACTTGATTTCAAATATTATAAAAATATAGATTAATGAATCTTTTGAAGTTATTTAGAGTTATTTGATGCTATTTTTCATTAAAATATGGGTTTTATGTCCATCTTAATCTAAATTGAATAATGATCATAAAAAAGAGAAAATTTACTATTTTATGATATATTTTATTTAACAAAATTAATACTACCTATACTGGCTCAAGATCAAGGCACTAAATCATCTTTTATTAGGAGGAGTTGCATAGTGAGCCAATGGACTTAATTTACGATCCTTAAGTAAGACTATAATAACAAAGTTCAAATTCTAAAACTATTTTGCCAGGATTTAATTCAAATAAATTCGGAAAAGACTTGGAAAACAAATTCAAAAAATATACAATGATGATTTTAGGTTTCTTACAAAAATCCATCATCTTCAACCTCCCAAGATAATCTATCATATTCTTGAGATTTGAATATTGAAAAAAATGAAACATCGAGGTAAAGGATAAAAATAGACAATTACTATTGGCACACCAATTGTGTGCAAGTCTTTGGTGATTTTACATAGGAATTGGTGTGGCATTAGTAAAAGTTGGCATGGCAATAGCAGCTCTTTTAAAAATATTGTCATATTTTATGATTAATCGATGATTTATTAACGTTTTAATTGATTATTATCTTATTCAGAGAATTTTGTGACTATGTACGGGTCATCATTTTGACCTCCAACTCTTCGCATTCACTCCTCTTGCGTCTTCAAACCTAACTATAGTAACAATCTGTAAATTGTGAGGTGAGAATAGTCCAAGAACATCATTTTGGCTCTATGTATAAGGTTAGAGGTACCTAATTGGTAAACTCACGCTGCTTCGATGGTACATTATTGACTGATCTAGGTGTCCTAATTGGTCCCAAATACATGTCTACCACTACAAGTAATACATTTTCAAACTCGTGGCCCATGAGATTTTGGTCCACTTTTTTGAAGGAATTTTATAGAAGAATCAACCTAAAACCCATAATGTTCAAAGTCATCGATGAGAAAGGCTGGCTATTATGATTTTGAATACAGTTCGTGATTGAGATGTCTCACCCAAGTCATCTCGACCGAGATTTCCGTTTTTTCTTCTTCAATTTCAATTTTTATTTCTTCTTCTTCTTCTTCTTCTTCTTTCTGATTTACAAAATTTTAAAAATATCTCTTCTTATTCAAATCATCTTGACATTGTTTGTGAAAAAGATGACATAGGAAACCGAGACTAAAATCAATGATGACTATAAAATCACGCATGAAATTCATTTTTAGTTTATAAATCAAGATTCGTTGGAAGAGCATAGACGATATTTGGTAGAACTAATTGGTACACACCCATGCCATCAATATAAAAAAACAAAAGGCTTGGCTTGCCACTAGAACAATTCCTTCGGGTTAAAACCATGAGTTTGTCTCTCTTGTTGAACAGTGAATTCAATCCCACGTGCTGATGAATCTTTTAGGTCGTGTTTGGAGCGAGGAGCTGAGGGGAGTTAAAGTTGTGACTCCCAACTTAAAACTCCAATCGATTGTTTGCTTCACCAATGCCATGGTGTTGTAATTCCAAGGGGGTCCTCAACGCCACATTTTAAGGGAGTTTCAACTCCCACCTCAATAATCTACCTGATCTCAATTTAATGAATTTCTTTTTCTTCCTTCACTTTACCTTCTGGTTCTGAGTAATAGTACGAGTCAAGCTAGCATGGTTAACTTAGTAAGATTTCATATCTTACTAAGAGTTGTTAGGCCCATATAGATCACTTAATTGACAATCAAACATCATAATCCTCTTAGATTTCATGAAAAAACTCATATTCAATTTTTTTTTTTTTTTTTATTATATATAGTTTAAGAAAGCCTATGTATTAGGCTTGATCCAAGGTATTGAAAATGGACGAGTACAAAAATCCTAAATTTGAAATTGATCTGATGAGAAAATTTTCCTTTTTCTATTACTATTTCATTTCATCTCAAAAATCAAGTTGACTCACTTGGGTCATCTCAAACATAAATAGTTTAATTCACTTTACATTATTCAAAAAAAAAAAATTATAATCTTTAATAAAAATAAAATTATTTAAAGATATTTAATAAAAAATCATATTTATTTAAAATAATAAATATTTAAATTAAAAAATTCAGTTGAGTTGATTGAGTTTTATCGATCAGGATGATATTTTTAAAGTAACAAGTCATATCGAATCCCCACAAAATGCAAGGATTGAAGTTGTATACACACCCCTTTGGACTGAATTCCTACATGGGAATTTCTTTGAGGAGTTCAAATTAAATCAAGAGCTGCAACTCGCATTCCAACACCAACTCCGACCAACTGTCGCTTTCAAAGAATCAGGGATATTATGGTCATAATCTTTTTTCCTTTTCTGCGGCTTATTTCGTTATAAAATCGCAACTTTCTTACCAACTTTCCAATGCAAAGAGAAAATCTCCTTTCCTCTACACTCTACGGAAAGCGAGAAAAAAATCTCAGATTTCTGATTCGTTTATTTGTTTAGAAGGTTCTCTTGCTTTAAAAATCACATTAAGATCCATTCTCTGTTCTTTAAACTCTTCTCTGTGGTTCTTCTTCGATTTGGAATCTTGTTCCGAAATCGTAAGAATCGCCTTGTGTCTTGTGTTCTCCGTCGATCAATCGGAGAAAACAGTGCAGATTCTGAGGTTCCAATGTTTAATTGGTAGAAAAATTAGAAGATCTCTGGATTTTCTTTAGTTGAGAAATCGAGAGAATCTATCCGAGTTTGTCCTGATTTTATAATTAACAATCTGAACAAGTGTTAGATCAAGTTTCTGTGCTTCTAAAGATCAAATTTTGAGTATTTGAAGTTTCATAAGTACAGATCAACTTGATTTCTGAAAGAATTGTTTTTTAGGTTAAATTAACATGATTTGCTCAGTAAAACAATCCGCTGCGGCTTTTACAGCCTCTGATCTTCTTCGGCAGAAGTCATCGATTTGTTCGAAACAGCGAATCTCGTTGATTCCTCCCATATCTGCAGCGAGAAGCCTTAATTCGGTTTTCTCCGCTCAGAAACCTCTCCATATTTCCTCTGTTGGAGGTTTTGGATCCTCTAATGGTCTAAATAATCGAAAACCAACATTCGATTGCAAAGTTTATGAAGCTGATCGATCGCAGCCGATCGACTCCAACATCGAACTCCTCGATCAAGAATCACGAGCGGCCGCAGCGCAGAAGCTCAAAATAAGCATCTATTTCGCCACTTGGTGGGCTTTGAATGTGATCTTCAATATCTATAACAAGAAGGTTCTCAACGCTTTTCCCTATCCATGGCTCACGTCCACACTTTCACTCGCAACTGGATCTCTTATGATGTTGATTTCTTGGGCTACTCGGATAGCTGAGGTTCCAAAAACTGATAGAGAGTTCTGGAAATCTCTCTTTCCGGTAAGAAAAATAGGGATTTAAATGTGCTTTTTAGGGTTTTAGTTTTGGTTTGATTTGTTAGTTTTTCGTCTGTTTTGGGGGTTTCAGGTGGCTGTGGCGCATACAATAGGGCATGTTGCAGCAACTGTGAGTATGTCAAAGGTTGCAGTTTCCTTCACTCACATCATCAAGAGTGGTGAGCCAGCTTTCAGTGTCTTGGTTTCGAGGTTTTTGTTGGGCGAATCGTTTCCCGTGCCAGTTTATCTCTCACTTCTTCCAATTATCGGAGGTTGCGCTCTCGCAGCTGTCACTGAGCTCAATTTCAACATGATTGGTAAGAAGATTATTTCATTAGAGAGAAAATAAAATTTGCATAGCGAGTTTTATTCTTTTAGATTTCAAAATTCAATTGGGGTTCCCCCCTTTGTGGTGGTTGTTTTCTGAAATGAGTTTGGTGGAATTTGTCGTGATGTTAGGGTTTATGGGAGCTATGATATCAAATCTGGCGTTTGTATTTCGAAACATATTTTCAAAGAAAGGGATGAAGGGGAAGTCGGTTGGTGGAATGAACTACTACGCTTGTTTGTCTATGTTGTCACTGTTGATTCTCACCCCATTTGCGATTGCTGTGGAGGGTCCCCAGATGTGGGCAGCTGGATGGGACCAAGCAGTCTCTCAGATTGGACCCCATTTCATATGGTAACCACAAGAACTAATTGCTCTCATTTTCTTGTTTTTTTTTTTTTGCTTGTATTTTACCTCAATTTGTGCATATTTGTTGGTAAATAGTTAGTTAAAAACCTCCAAACACATTTTAATATTTACAGTGAAATATTGAAAGAAACTGTTCTCTCTTTGTTTCAAGAATCAGCTTAGATATAGAAAGTAGCGACAAATAAATAGTCCAACATATGAGGGGTCCCTCTGTTCCAAGATAAAGAATGTTAAATGTATGACAAAAATAAGTGAAAAACTACTGATCGTTTTTTACCTTTTGTGAATTAACTTGTAAATAATTCTGCTATTGTCGAGGTCCGAATCTCTACGTTGTAGATATTCGACACTATATATTGTGAACATTGGGATAATTGAAGAAAGAGTCCGACTAGCCTTACTTAGTAAGGATTTCACCCTCACTAAGGTCCTTGGACTCCCCTTGTGGCATCCAAAAACATGATCCGATGCTTCAGGGTTGTACAAGACAAAAGTCTATGAACTTTGAAAAAAAAAATTCCAAAAAATTTATTTGTCACCATTGAATTTCAATTTTAAGTTTGGGAGTTATGTGGAAGTTCGGTAGCCGTCCATTTTCAAAACCTTGGATCAAGCTCAAAAGAAATTGTTGTTTTTTTATCCGAGTTCTTCGAAGAAATGTAGAGAGCTGTTGTGTTAATTGCTGATGTGGTCATCCATTTGAGCAAAACGACCCTTAGTAAGGCTTAAAATCTTTACCAAGTAAGGAAAATGTTTCTCTTGAAGAAATACGCTCTCTTGTGGAGAATAATTGTGTTCAACCGATGATGTACTATGATGGGTCCCACCTAGGAGATTTAATTTGTTTGGATTCCTTACAATTGACCACAGCATTTATTCTGCCAAAAATGAAGTTTTTCATCTGGCTGTCTTGATGGGGACCTTGTAGGAAGCATTGTTGTTATCCTATATGCAAACCTGTGCGATGTGTGATACGAGGTAAAGAACACCTGTGTATGATCCAAGGTAGAGAAGAGCACATCAAATTTAGGCCATCTCAGAGATTATTCTGTCTTTCACTCTTTCTAACACTGTTAGAGTTAAATAGGGTTTTGTTAACATGTGCCCTAAGGGCACACAACATTCAATACACCTTGGAAATAAGCATTCCTACCAACAACAAAAAAAACGCCCTAAAAAATTTCTTACCAAAATTGCCCGCAAATGCTTATTTTCAAGGTGTATTTAATGCACCATAACATAGGCTCTTAGGGCACATGTTAACAAAATCCAGTAAGATATGCACTGCTTGTTTGAATGGAAATGCCACCAAATAGTTGATGGATATCTGCTAGTGAAATTGAATGTTTGACCAAAGCTTCTGGTTATTTTAAATGCGTGCTATTTATGAAACCTTTTATGTTACGACTGTCAACCTCATAAACCCAATGCTTAGCTTCTGCTTTTTTCCCTATTGTGAATGATTGAAGAAGAAATTTTAGTGTCATGGTTTTCATGATGTAACAGTAGTGATCATCAAAATTTTAATTATTCTTCTTATTAAAGTAAAGTATTTTTTTGTGGCTTTGAATCATACACAATAGGTGGGTGGCTGCCCAGAGTGTGTTCTACCATCTGTACAACCAGGTGTCTTACATGTCTCTGAATGAGATCTCCCCCTTGACGTTTAGCATTGGAAACACCATGAAGCGGATCTCTGTCATTGTCTCTTCTATCATCATTTTCCACACACCTGTCCAACCCATCAACGCCCTCGGAGCTGCCATCGCTATTCTTGGAACCTTTCTCTACTCCCAGGTAAACTCTTCTTCTCTTTATAAATACAGTACGGATGCCCAAAAAAATTTTGTTGGTCGTTTGTCTTGGAATGACTCGAATACCCTTGACTTTTTAATAACTTAGATGGCCAACTAGATATACAGACAGAAAAGTGGTATTTGCTTGTATCAAGTCAAAGATGCTGAGAGAAAAGATTGCAAAACAGCCTTTGATCTCTTGGAGGGGGCACTACATCCTCTAGGTCTAGGGAAATTACTGAAATGCCCTTAAATGTTCGTTACAAAAACATATAATTTGCTTAGATCTCCATGATGGAGTGGTCGTGAGTCGTGACCATCATCTTGCCCATAAATTAACTTGATTTGGTTACTATAAACTTCCAAGAAATGGACCCATGCCAACATTTTGTCATTCTCCAGAAAATAATTCAATTAATTATAACTGCTTGCCATACATCACATCCATGAATATGGGTGGCATGTGCACCACATCACTTTTATGCAGGAGGGACCATACAGCTTTATATTATTCGAATCCTACGTGGTGTTCTAATGATTTTTTGTAAATGTAAAAGATTATTTAGAAGATGGGCAAAACAATAAGAAATTCCATGAACCCCTTCCCTCTTTTACTAAACTGTCAATAACTTGTTAGTTCTTACTGGACTAACTCATGTGTTATATTGGCCTAATCACCTGAGACTTATGATGGTATTTGGGATTTTTATTGTGCAGGCAAAGCAGTAAAGAATCCGTGCTATAGAGTAATTTGGCTTTTAACGGGAATGATGTAAGAGGTGGCATCCGATTTTTGATCAATCCAAGCAGAGCTCTGGTTCTTGCTGTAGATAGCAATAAGAATAATTAATAGTTAAAATATTATCAGACAGGTGATTAGATAGATAAGTAGCGTCGATCCTTTTGGTTTATAATAGTGTTTTGGTAATTAAGAATAATGTTTGAGACAGCTTCTTTTTTGAGATGTTGTTTTAATAATACAATGGAATCTATATTTTTCTTGTTCATAGTTATGAATCTCTAAAGAATCTATATTTTCCTTGCTTATCTCTTGTATCTTACCTAGTTTTGGATGAAATTTTTATCTGAATATTGTTTTGTTATTATTATAAAGGTATAACTGTATAAGCATTTTGGGTTTTTTTTAAAGATCTGTTTTATTAATATTTCATCGAAGAGGTTGTAAGTGAAAAGGTATACGATCATTTTGTTAGTTGAAAGATCCAAGTGTTTTTAAAAAGTTAACTAGAATTTGTCCGTCCTCAAAATAAAATACCATTCCTAAAAGTAAAGTCACACAATCATTAATTAACTTTAATGGTAAAAAATAACTTACTTTCAAAAAAAAATATCTTTTTAAAATTTTATAGAATCTTATCTTTTACAACCCTGTCACATCATATCATGTTTTTGGATGTCATATGGTGACGTCGACAGAAAAGTTTTAGTCGAAGTCCATTTCATTATCACAGGAGACACACTGCCCTTAGTAAGATCTAAATGATTTAGAATTGTTTGGTGCAGAAACAAAAAAGTTGCATTACCTTGATATTTTCACCAACTGTTTTCTCATTTAGTGTTATTTGTGTTTGCAACAACATTTCTCCCACATTTAAGTCAGAACCTTAATACAAGAAAAAAGATGTTAAGATTTAGGAAGAAAGAATTGTATATCTTTTTCGTGCCCTTACCTTTTGTATTTATAGGAATTTCAATCCTTAGATACTCCTGATTTTTTTCTTGATTTTATCCCTTTTTGTTTTAGTGGTTCTTATTTATTAGTATGCGATTTTCACATTAAAAAGCACTTAGTTTCATATCTAAAACAGAACTTAAAAAAGAACATTGATTTTATTAGGCCCTTAGAACTAAAAGTTGACTATACAAATCCTTGGCACTCACAACAAGCAAAGGAATGGAATGATTTGAAGAGTTATGATAAACTAACTCAGAAAAAGCTATTCAATTTTCCCTCACTTGACGTGGCATGTCACATGTGCACATAGCCATAGATCTTTTCTTCGGGATACACAAGGAAAAGGATATATGGTTCTGTACATATGCCCACCTCATCGGGTGATTTTTTTTTTTTTTTTTTTTTATATAGTGTAACTTTTTATTATTTAAAATAAAAGAAGAGTTGAGCGGGCTGAGATAGCCTCCCATACAAGGGGGAGAAGAAAAGAAGAACAAAAAACCAAAACATCTACAAAATACCTAAAAAACCTATGTATCACAAAGAGAATCCTTCCTGAACACAAAGTCATAAAAAGAGGCCGCCACAAAATCCCTACTCAACTTCGACCGAAGGTATAGAATGTCCAAGTCAAGCGAGTGACTTTTACCGAGTCAATTTATCATTAGTCTAATTAAAATATGATTTTGAATAACATTAAATGGAAGAATATGATTTGTTCAGTTTACTCCCAATTTTTTGGAGTAAAAATAGAAGGCCAAGCAAAGTAGATTTGTCAAATTAATTAGAAAATATTTGAATCAAAATAAAATAATTTCATCTAAATAATATATTTGAGTATGTACATTGAGTACGCAATGGAGACTTGATTCTTAACTTCATGGGTTCATAAGA
This sequence comes from Akebia trifoliata, assembly GCF_017979445.1. Taxonomy (NCBI): domain Eukaryota; kingdom Viridiplantae; phylum Streptophyta; class Magnoliopsida; order Ranunculales; family Lardizabalaceae; genus Akebia; species Akebia trifoliata. The sequence goes on along the minus strand of NC_141385.1, from coordinate 44,837,402 downwards.
TGGCTAACCAACCAAAAAATGATTAGGTCCAGCATGATACAAAACCAACTTATTAGGTAATTGGATATGAATTGACACGTAAAATGACTCTATTTTGGTCATTTTATTAGACTCTCATAGAAGACCAAAGTCAATAAATGTCCCATTCTCATCAATTTGAAAACCCACGGAATATATCTAGTTTTTACCAAAACTAGAGGGGTACCTCAAAATTACAAAGCTTTTATGTTTGAAAGAAAGCAAACAATTTTCGGCGAAATCTTTCTTTATGACATTGTTCTTGTTGGACCTAATGTATAAATCTGAATAAAAAAAACATTCTTAAGCAAAATGGTTTTTCTCACTATAAAAGGTGTTTCAGTGATCATTTTTCTAGAGGTCTCGGGATTTAGCCTTCATATGTGTTTCATTTGTTTGTGGGAATGGGTAAGTATGCGTTTATTTTTCATCTTTTGATCTTTGCATTCTCTTTTTTTAATTGTTAATATGATCATTTACTCACAAAAATAGAAAAAATAGTGGTTGTTCTAAAATGGCTTATTAAAAGCAATGAGTTCACTTACAAAGAATTCATTTGTACTGGTGACATTGTTATGGATCTGAAGACACCAACAAACAAGGTTCAACTTCTCAAGAACATTGAGAAAAACGATGGCATGGCCTTATTTGTATACATTGGAGACTCGGTGCGAGTGACTTGCTTTGCTTGCATGAAGCTGACATAGGCATTGTCATCGGATCTAACTCAAGCCTTAGGAAAGTGGGGAATCATTTTGGTGTTTCTTTTGTTCCGTTGTTCTTTGGGTTGGTGAAGAAACAATAAGAATATGTTTAAGGTGGCTCTTTTAATTGGAATGGGATGTCTGGCATTCTCTACACAATCACTAGTTGGTTCGAAATACAAGCCTTCATTTCGGGACGGTCTATACAAGATTATATGGATCTTCTAGTTGTTCAAAATATTGAATTTTTTGGTTGATAAATGGTTTTTCAGTTATGTCGATGTACAGTGCTAATCATTCTATATTTGGGAAGAAGTACTACAATGCATTCATCAGACTCCTTGTATTCTTTTGTATATGATCTAAAGCATATTTTTCATCTTGAAAAATGTTTCTTCTTTCTCAAGTTCACATGTACATGGGACTCTCTCTATTCTTTCATAAGAACTTTGTATACATTTCTTGTTGATTCAATAAGATCTGAAATGTAAATCATGTGCCAGGACATGTATAAATAATGGTGCTCAATGGGATGATATCGACAAGTGCTTTCTACTAATAAATCCTTTTTTTTTTTTTTTGGGAAATCAAGATGTGGATCAAAAGTTATGAGTTTTGAAAATTTTAGGAGATACTCTCTTCTACAAGACTACATCTTTATGCTTGAAAGAAATTCATTTTCAAGGGAATATCAAATTCTTGGGAAAACAAATTCTACCATTTGATTGAACCAAAGGAACTGTCGAAAGGAGAGTTGGTCTTTAGTTTTGAAGGTGTGGGTAGTTGTGAGAATAGCAATAAGCTGGAATTTAAAATTGGGATAGCTTTAGAATTTAAAGTTGTGAGAATACCAAAGGAAATGTCGATTGGATTGACAGGAGAGAAATTGGGATAGCTTTAGAATTTAAAATTGTCTTAAAAGAGATCTAGGGCAGAGTTGGAATTATAAAATATTTTAAAAGGATTTCACTCCAAATCTCTCCCCTTTTGGAGGGAAATACAACTCACTGTTTTTTCTTTTCTCTTCTCTCCCCCACTTAAAAATCCAAACAAGAGAAATGGGGAAAAACTCAATTATTTTCTCTTCTCTTCTCTCCATTTCTCTCAATCCAAGAGTTGAGAGGGAGCCTCTCATGTTGAGATAACCCTCAACCATCTCAAGCATCATCTAGTGTAAATAGCAATTTTCATGTGTCCCACGCACTCACAAGTGGGTCATTTTGCATTTTAATTTGGAACTCATTGCAATGCATCACTACATATAACTTGACATTAAAGTAGACTTGTTCAAAGAGGCCTCCTTGTTAGAATAGTCCCACATCACCTGGATACTATTGGGAGGTTCAATGTATAAAGTGTGGGCTACCCTCTGCTTGCAAGCCGATTTTGTCAGGATAAGTTGGGTTCATGGGTTTTAACATGATATTAGAGTAGGTGACTTTAGGGATAAGTAGGGTTAGTATCTCTAGCCCTGCATGGAGGGGGAGAACTAAGTGTCTCCAGCCCTGGCATTGAGGGGGAGTGTTAGAATAGTCCCACATCACCTGAGTACTATTGGGAGGTGCAATTTATAAATCGGGGGTAACCCTCTCCTTGCAAGTCGATTTTGTGAGGATGAGTTAGGCCCATGGGCTTTAATATTCTTGTGGTAGTTGCATCAAAATAAGACATAGGTCTTCTCATCGTTATTAACTGGCTTATTTGTTAGAAAAATATGTTCTATTCTCAAGTGATCATTCACACCCTTAAACAATAAAGGTATCCCATTCTCATCAATTTGAAAATCCAGGGAGTATCTATAGTTTTTATCAAAATCAGAGGGGTACCGAAAAATTAAACAATTTTTATGTTTGAAAGAAAGCAAACTTCCGCGCGAAACATTTCTTTGTGACATTTGTTCTGCTATTATACTCTCTCTCTCTCTCTCCTCTGCAGAATTTCTTGATTGGAACAAGAAGCCATGGAATCGAAATCTACAGTTGCGATGGATCCTATAGAACAGGAACCCAAAGAACAAGGGACCTCAATGAGACTCTGGGACAAATTCAAAGGTGAATCTGCGTTCGCCAAGTACACCCCTTTCATGATTTGTTTCGCTTCAGGAACTTTGGATTTGAAGACCTTCTGCAATTACGCCAGCCAAGATTACTCTTTGATCAAAGTTATTCCGACTGCGTGAGTTGTTCTCAAATTTTCTCTCAAGTTCTAATATGTCTTGGTTTTGGATGATTTTCATCATAAATTGTTTGGTTTCATTCTCTCTTTTTTCTATAGGTTTGAGATGCTGGAAGAATGGATTGATGATATAGATGCCAGATATGCGATTCGAAGACTGGGGAAAACTGTTAGGAAGACTATGCGCAACATAAGTTCTTTCATAATTGTAAGATTTCTCGCAATATTTCTCAATGGTTATGTAATTGGTTTAATTCAGTGGTTCTTGAACATCTAAACGCAAATTAAGATTTGTTTTTTTGGTGTTTTAGATCATCATAGAATCGTAAATTGTGTTTCTCATTATTTCTTGAATTATTCCTAGCCTCTTTTAGAATTTTGTGAGGACGTCTGGATTGCTTAGCTAATATCCATAAATTTTAGCTATTAGTTCTTTCGTAATCGTAATATTTTTTGTGAGATTTCTTGATTGGCTTATGTTAAATGGTTCAATTCTGTGCTTCTTGATCATCATAGAATTGCAATTTTTCTTTTTCATTGTTTCTTGAATTATATTAGCCTCTTTTAGAATTTATTGATAAATCTATATTTCTTAAAGAAGTTCCATTTAGATTTATTTTTCTATTGCTTCCATTTACTAAGGAAAGAAATGCCAAAGTGTTGAAGGTAAAGAAAAGGCCACTCACAGTATTTTGATCAACATTAAAGCCTTGATGTTTCAATGGTCCAAGAACATCATCGAGTTTTCAATTGGGGTTTCATGGTAAACTCCGAGGAGTAGTTGAGTGTTTTATTTGTTTGATTTAGTTTTTGTTTTGCTTTATATATGTTTTCTGAACCTCTGAGATGTATAGTTCGCTTCTTTGCAGTTTGGTTTTCTTACATTTCTTTGATGTATTGTCCCTATAATGACATTTTCATGCACTAATTTCTTTATCGTTTTTTTTTTGTGTGTGTGATCTGATCAAATTAACATTAATTACTGTTCATAACCATTTACAGTAGAACTTGGGGCTCATTCATCAAAATTGTTCTATCATTGTTCTCAAAGTGCTTGGGTTAGACTTTCACACCTTCTATTTGAATCATTATTCTCAAAAATAGATTCCACCTACTTTCCCATTTTTATTACGTTGGAGTTTCATGAATTAACTGCAAAGGAAATTAATAGAAACTTTAATGAAAAAATTAAAGGAATTCAAAGTAGTATTAGATGGACCCAGATGTCCATACGGAAAACGTGCCTGAAACTGCCTGAGTTAGTTGAGCCAAAACAAAGCATGTTAGCTGATCATGTGGTCCAATTGGGCTTAATCTCTCGTATCGAGCTTTGCTTTATTAATATTGGTTTCTCTAATCATGGGACTGTAGCAGTGGGCATGACGCAATTTTTGCCATTATCTTGGTGGCCCATTGATAATAGAAGCATAAGAATTGAACTTAATGTTTTTCCTTTTCTCCATTCATCTTGCATATGTGTGAGAGAGAATCTTACAGTTATATGTATTCTAACAAGAATTGAATTTGCAGGAATGTAGTTTTAATAAGGGGGGCAAGAGTCATATGAGTTCCAACTCAGAAGTAATGGAGAAATGCAAAGATTTCTTCTTAGCAAGAACTTACGAGCTTATTGCTGCAACTCCTGAAAAGATGAAAGTTGCTGCTTACCAAATAGGTACTATGACACCTCGCTTGAAGCTCCATAATTTCTTAAGTAAAGAGCTCATCATCTCAGCACTTCTGGATTCTAGTGAAAGAAATCGTCTCTGCCAGAAATGGATTGATAATTATTCCTCTGAAAGTTTTGAGGTTTGTCATATTATTAGTCATTGATCCGTTTTTCTTTTTCTCTTTGTATTTTCGTAGCTCAAATGTCTCACTTTTCATTAATTTTCTTTCTGAATAAATACAGGAGGCAACTCTTCAAACTGAGAACTTGCTTGATCAACTAAGCATCTCTTTGACGCAGGAAGAGTTTGAAGCCCTAGAAAAGATTTACCATCAAGCTATGATATTTGATATGAATGTTTTTTCTGCTCAAACGATTACTTGGGAAACTGTAGTCCCTCTATCTAGAACACGTAACCTTGAGGGGCATCATCTCATCATATTTTCTGATTTTGATTTGACATGCACGACTGCTGAATCCTCTGCCACTTTAGCGGAGATCACAATTTGTAAAGCAACAAGAGCAGATCTAGGGGATAGATGGGGTGCTCTTAAGACACAGTACACTCAAGAGTACGAGCAATGCATCAACAGCATAGTGTCTAGTGAGAAAGGTAAGAAGGCTTTAGTTTAGAGATGTCATTAGTTTTTTTCTCTGACATGGGCAATCACTTATTGAAATCCTGTATTTATTCTTCCTAATGGTTTTGCAGTAGAAGAGTTTAACTATGATGGTCTATGCATAGCACTTGAGCAACATTTGGAGTTTAAGAAACAATCAACTTCAAGATTGTTTGAGTCGGGAATACTGAAGGGTATAAATCAGGAAGATATACAAGAAGCTGGTGAACGTTTCATGCTCCAAGATGGCTGTATAGAGTTCTTTAAGAAGATTGTAAACAGCAATGCACAAGTCCATATACTTTCAAATTGTTGGTGTGGAGATTTCGTTAGATCCGTTTTTTCATCAGGTTAGCCTTTTACTTAAAAGCTTCATGCTCCAAGATGGTTGTATAGAGTTTTCTATTTGTGTAAATACTTGCTTTGTAATTTACATAGGTAAATTCTTATTTCTTTATTCTCACCAATTGTCCCACACTACACTTCTGGTTACAAGCACAGCTTTTCCCAAAATTGCAATCTTTCAAAGTCCAAACACTGACATCTTAAATGGTTTTGTTTCCATAATGGTGAGTTGCCTTCAAGCTTACTGATTTAGACATGGTGCTATTTTTGTTCTAGCAGTTGTCCCTGAAACAGAATTTTTCACGAGCTTCTCACAACATTTTTAGTTACGCTTTATTACCTATTGAAAAAAAAAAAAAAAATATATATATATATATATATATATATATATATATATAGTTACGCTTGCTTTTCCAAGTGCAAGCTATTCATGTGTGTGTGTGTTTTCAGTTAAGATTGATGCGTTATGTAAATGTAAAGTATGCTATAATATTTTAGAATCTGATTAATTATTATTATTATTTTTTATATAGGTAAGCTGGACTTGAACCCATGACCTCGAAGTTGTTTTGCAATGTTTCAAAACAACTGAGCTATGGATCTAAGCCTAAATCTGATTAATTCTTTTCTGTGTTTCTCTGAGATTTAGGACCTGTTTGGATATCTATAGTGGCATCAGAAAGAAACTATTTTAAGCAAGACGGTTTTGCTCACTATAGAAGGTGTTTCATTGATCATTTTTCTTGAGGTCTCAGTGTTCTAATAGATCTTTGATTAAGATTTAGCCTTTAGATGGGTTTCATTTGTTTGTGGGGGTCAGTAGCTGATATATATATATATATATATATTATTTATTTTTCTTTTTCTTTATTTATTTATTTTTTTCATGATTTTGTATTTTCTCATTTTGGTTGTTAATGTGATCTGTGTATTCTCTCTTTTTGGTTGTGCAGAGAACATGTAGTGACTGTTTTCAAATGACACAGTTCTTTTGTTGTGCAGCCGGAGGTTTAGATCGTTTGAGTTTACACAAGAATGAATTCACTTGCAACAAATCCAAATCTACTGGTGAAATAGTTACGAAGCTGGAGACACCTATAGACAAGATTCAACTTGTCAGGAACATTGTGAAGAATGATGGCATGGCCTTATCTGTATACGTAGGAGACTCGGTGAGTGACTTGCTTTGCTTGCTTGAAGCTGATGTAGGCATTGTCATCGGGTCTAACTCAAGCCTCAGGAAAGTGGGGAATCATTTTGGTGTTTCTTTTGTTCCGTTGTTCTCTGGTTTGGTCAAGAAACAACAAGAATATGTTCAAGGTGGCTCTTTTAATTGGAGCAGGAAATCTGGTATTCTCTATACAGTCACTAGTTGGTTCGAAATACATGCCTTCATTTTGGGACGGTCTACACAAGAATATATGGATCTTCTCAAATTTTAGAATTTGGAAATTTAGCTGATACATGGTTTTTTAGTTATGTCGTTGTACAACATTAAACATTCTGTATTTGGAAACTCATTTTCTTCATCTTTCAACTGTCATAACTCCGAACACAGATCATTGTCAACGCTCGTGGAATAAAGTGAAGATAGTACTACAATTCATTCATCAAAGTCCTTGTATTCTTTTGTATATGATCTCAAGCTTATTTTCTATCTTAATAAATGTTTGTTCTTACTCAAGTTCACTTGTACATGAAAGTCTCTGTGTTCTTTTGTCTGTTGGTTCGATAAGAAGCAAGGTGAGGCACTTGAATTGGTCATGAAATGTAAATCGTGTGTCAGAACATGTATAAATAATGGTTCTCAACGGGATGATATGGGCAAGTGCTTTCTATTAATAAATCCATTTTTCAGGAAATCAAGATGTGGATCAAAAGTTGTGAGCTTTTGAGAATTCTAGGAGATGCTCTATTCTACACGTTTATAAGTTGTAGCTTTTGAGGGCATTTTTCATTTTCGGGGGTTGGGGTGGGAAGATGTATGGAAATGTTAAAAAGAGAATTAGTTTTCAGTTTTGAGGGCATTTTTCATTTTTCGGGGGTTGGGGTGGGAAAACATCTTCCCACCCCTGGAGAAGTCTTCCCACCCCTGGAGAAATCACTTTGGCCATGAAATTGGTTTCCAACAAAAATACGATGTTAGGAAAGCAATTTTCCGTGCCCAAATTCCAAACAGATCTTGAAGAAAGCTTTCTAACAGATCCATTTTTTATAGGTAACCAGATAATGGACTAAACATAGAGTTCTTCAAAACTTCTAAGTAGAAGAAAAGTAAAACTTTGTTAGAGCATGTTTGGATTGAACTTTTTTCATCTTTTACTTTTAAAAGTTGAAAAGTTAAAAAGGTTGTTTGGGTTAATGTTATCTCAAAACTAGAATCTCTCACAGTTACTTTCTCTATGAATTCAAAAGACTTGAATGCCCAAAATTTGTGCAAAATATTATATGGGTATTGTTGCAAAGATTTCTACAAGAACATAAAAGAAATTACTTTTTAAGTAGGAAAGGAGGAGAACATGAAAGAGAATTGCAAATTTAAACAACTTAAGAGAGAATTATATGAGTGTCATAATTAAATTAAAAATTCCCTTTGATAAAAGTCACAAATCCAATAATGATTCGAATATATAATAGAAGATTTCAACTTGGGTTCTGCATACAAATTATTTTAGGCATAGTTGCAATTTAGAGAGTTTTGGTCAATTTTTTAGGTAATTTTGACGGGCAAGCATAAAGAATAATACTAAACTAACTCAAAGAAAAAACACTCAACTAATGTGGAATATGCATAGAACCATAGATTCGAGGAAAAAAATGATTGAAATATCATTGGCTTCGACCTCTTCCCAAAATTCATTCTTGAGATTTAATTATAAAATATTTAATGAAAAAAAAAAAAAAAAAAGTAATTTGAGTACCCAATGGAAACCATGTTGATACTCTTTATTTATTTTTATTTTTTTTTAAAGAGATTAAAGATGATGGATATTAGTCTCTCATAGGAGACCAAAGTCAATAGTGTCCCATTCCCATCAGTTTGAAAACCCAGGGAGTATCTCTAGTTTTTGCCAAAACCAGAGGGGTACCTCGAAATTACAAAGTTTATGTTTCAAAGCAAGCGAACTTCCGCGCCAAATCTTTCTTTCTTACATTGTTCTGTTAGTGTCCCATTGAAAATCTACAGATGCGATGGAAGCGTCCGTACAAGAACCCCCTTTCAAAAAAATGAAGAACGTACAAGAACCTGAAGAACAAGGTGTCGCAATGCGACTCTGGGAAAAATTCAAGAACGAATCTGCGTTCGCCATGTACTCCCCTTTCATCATTTGTCTCGCTTCAGGACATTTGGATTGCAATACCTTCTGCAATCATGCTGCTCAAGATAGCACTATGATCGGAGCTTTGCCGGTAGTGTGAGTTTTTTTCTCAAATTTTCTGTCAAGTTTAATTTGTCTTGCTTTGGTTGATTTAGTTTTTTTTTTTTTTAATTTTAATTTCTCAAATTTTCTCTATTTTCTTTATAGGTTTGAAAGGTTGTATGAATGGATTGGTGACGATGACAGATATGCAATTGTATCATTGAGGAATAGTTTTAGGTCGACGATGCTCAAGATAGAACGTTCTTTTGTAAAAGTAAGATTTCTCAATGGGGTTATGTTAAATGGTTTAATTCAGTAGTTCTTGGACATCAAAACAAAAATTAAGATATTTTTTGGTGTTACAAATCATCGTAGAATCGCAATATGTGTTTCTCATTATTTCTTGAATTATATGTATTCTTAGCCTCTTTTAGGATTTAGTGATGATGTCTCAATAGTGTTTGGATGACGATGCTCAGCATACACAGTTCTTTGATAATTGTAGGAGTTCTTGCAATATTTTTCAATTGGGTTATGATAAATGGTTTAATTCAGTGGTTCTTGGACATCAAAACCCAAATAAATTATTTGTATGCAACATACACACCCATACTAACATTAGTTACAGTTCTTGGCCATTTCTAGTAGAACTTGGGGCACATTCATTGGAGACTAATGGAAAAAAGTGTTTTGTAATACACAAAAAGAAGAGAGCATTTATTTAATCTATTTAGTCTCAGCATAATTTCATCAAAATTGATCAATCTATTTCCCTACTCTATTTATTATCAGGCCAAGTTAGGTGATCACAAAAAATAATGTAATTTTGATGATAAGAACTGTTGGGTGTGTTGATTACAGCAGAAGAAATGTGTTGGTCTTTCCATCATTCCATGGCATCCTTGTTTCAATCTTGCCACTCAATAGTACTCCTTTTGAGGTGTGCTAGGCCATTTTGAGGGAAAGAAAAAGCTGGATATTTGAAGGAGAATCCGATTCAAGAAGTTACCATTAGTGCCGTGGGATATTTTTACTTTCAGTTTAAAACCCTTAAGAAATTTAAATCCATTTTCTTTTAAGATTGCAAAGGGAATTAATAGAAACTTTAATGACTAAAAATTAAAGGGATTGGAAGTAGTCTTAGATGAACCCAGATTTCATATGGTCAACTGCTCCAATTGGGCTGGATTTCAGCCTTAAATCGTTTTCGTTAATATTGGTTTCTCTAGTCATGAAACGGTAGCAGTGGGCATGATGCAATTTTTGCCATTATCTTGGTGGTTCATTTCTAATAGAAGCATAATAAGGAATGAAACTTAATATATGACATTTACTTTTTTTCCATTCATCATGCATATGTGTGAGAGATCATCTTACAGTCATGCGTATTCTGAAAAGAATAGAATTTGCAGGAATGTCGTTTTAATATGGAGGGCGGGAGGCATACTTACAACTCAGAAGTAGAAAAATGCAAAAATTTCTTGTTAGCAAATTCTGTCGGGGTTGTTGCTGCTACATCTGAAAAGATGATACTTGCTGCTTACACAGTAGGTGCTATGACGCCTCGCTTGAAGCTCCATAATTTGTTAAGTAAAGAGCTCATGATCTCACCACTTCTGGATCCAAATGAAAGACGTTTCTGCCAGATATGGATTGATAATTGTTCCTCTGAAAGTTTTGAGGTTTGTCATTTGTATTTTATTTGCATATATTGGCTTCATTTGCTCGAATATCTCACTTATCATAAATTATTTCTGAATAAATACAGGAGATAACTCATCAAACCGAGAACTTACTTGATGAACTAAGTAGCTCTTTGAGACAAGAAGAGTTTGAACTCCTAGAAAAGATTTACCATCAAGCTATGAGACTTGAGATGGGTATTTTTTCTTCTCAAATGATTACTTGGGAAACTGTAGTACCTTTATCTGGAACGCGTAACCTTGAGGGGCATCATCTCATCATATTTTCTGATTTTGATTGGATATTCACTACTTATGAATCCTCTGCTGCTTTACAAAAAGCTGATCTAAGGAAAATATGGGATGCTCTTACGACAATGTATACCCAAGGGTACGAGCAATGCATCAACAGCATGGTGTCTAGTGAGAAAAGTAAGTAAGAAGGCGGGTCATTGTTTAGTTGAGATTCAATAATTTCAATCCATACACTTCTATGGTTTAGAGATGCAATTAGTATTTTTTTTCTCTGACATGGGCAATTAATCACTTATTGAACCTAATGATTTTACAGTGGAAGAATTTGACTATGATGGTCTATGCATAGCACTTGAGAAAGATTCAGAGTTTAAGAAACAAGCAAATTCAATACTGTTTGAGTCGGGTGTACTGAAGGATTTAAGTCAGGAAGATATAAAAGAAGCTGGTGAAAGTTTCGAGCTCCAAGATGATTGCGTAGACTTCTTAAAGAAGATTGTAAACAACAATGCACAAGTCCATATACTTTCAAATTGTTGGTTTGGAGCTTTCGTTAGATCAGTTTTTTCATCAGGTTAGCCTTTTACTATTTAGAAACCATGCTATTTTCTCACTATAATTCATCAGTTTTTTCCCTGATCATTTTTCTAGAAGTCTCAAGATTTAACCTTCATTTGTTTGTAGGAATCAGTAAGTAGACATTTATTTCTCATCTTTTCCCTGATCTTGACTTCCAGGGATCTTTGTATTCTCTTTTTTTAGTTGTTAATATGATCTTTTACTCAAAAAAGAGAAAAAATAGCGATTGTTCAAAAATAGCCTATTAAGAAAATGTACTTTTGTTGAGCAACGCGAGGTTTAGACGTTTATTTCTCATCTTTTCCATGATCTTGACTTCTGGGGATCTTTGTATTCTCCTTTTTTTAGTTGTTAATATGATCTTTTACTCAAAAATGAGAAAAAATAGTGATTGTTCAAAAATGGCTATTAAAAGAAATGTACTTTTGTTGAGCAGCGCAAGGTTTAGATCATTTGAATGTACACGAATTCTTTGCGACTGGTGAAACTGTTATGAATCTGGATACACCTACAGACAAGGTTCAATTTCTCAAGAACATTGTGAAGAACAATGGCATGGCCTTCTCTATATACATTGGAGACTCGGTGAGTGACTTGCTTTGCTTGCTTGAAGCTGATATAGGCATTGTCATCGGGTCTAACTCAAGCCTCAGGAAAGTGGGGGATCATTTTGGTGTTTCTTTTGTTCCTCTGTTCTCTGGTTTGGTGAAGAAACAACATGAACATGTTCAAGGTGGCTCTTTTAATTGGAGCGGGAAATCTGGTATTCTCTACACAGTCACTAGTTGGTTCGAAATACATGCCTTCATTTTGGGACGGTCCACGCAAGATTATAAGGATCTTCTCGATTTTGAGGATCTTGAATTTTTTAGTTGGTAAATGGTAAATGGTTTTTCAGTTACTTACTTTGATGTACAGCAATAATAGATCACCGTCAACACTCATGGAATAATGGATATGCCAATATCTGTGAAGATAGTACCACAGTTTATTCTTTTGTATATGATCTCAAGCTTATTTTCTATCTTGAAAAATGTTTGTCCTTCTTCAGTTCACTTGTACATGAAAGTCTCTATATTCTTTTGTCAGAACTTTGTATTCTTTTGTTTGTTCATTCAATAAGAAGCAAGGTGAGAAACTTGCATTGATCATTAAATGTATATCGTGTGCCAGGACAAGTGTAAATAATGGTGCTCAATGGGATGACATCCTCAAGAGCTTTCTACTAAATTCATTTTTTCAGAAATCGGGTTGTGGAAAATGAATTCTACCATTTGGTTGCACCTAAGAAAATGACAAAAAAGGAGTTGGTTTTCAGTTTTGAGGGTTGGGGATAGAGTAAAGATAATTACTTAAGGAGGGAAAATATTTTCCGCTTATGGGGAGAATCAACTTGTAACTTATTTACAAGGACATTAAAGAGAATCTGTAACATTTGTTTATGGTCCCTATTCCCTCTTAATCTCAAGTACCTAAACTGACACTTCGTTTAAGGTTTTGGTTATGGGAATAGGTAGAACTGAATCAAAACCAATCAGTCAGCACTCCTAAGCCTAATCAAAGTTGTTTCTTTTTCCCACCTTTATAAAATATGGAGAATTCCACTTTTATAAAATTTCACACCATTACTTTTTATAACACTTAACATGAAATTACATATGGTGTCTAAGGTGCAGATAATCATTCTATACTTGAAAAATGTTCCTTGTAATCTAAGAGCATCTCCAACACTTAAGAGCATCCTTGGGAATGGGATGCAACACTATCAATTTAGTGCAAACTATTTGGGTCAGTCCTATTTCTCTTATGTAAAGGAGTGGGTGATTTTTTGCTCACAAAATTTCTCTTCACAGTGGTCACAGACTCTTTAGCGCTTGCCACGTCAAGCCTAACAAGGATAAGAAGTGAGGTGATATGGGCAAGTGCTTTCATAACAATGAATACTCGATGGAGACCAAAGTCAAAACCAACTTATTGGTAAAAATGTATCAGGTATTGGGTACATATTGACACCAAAAATCTTTTGACAAGAGATTAAAGATAATGATATTTTGGTCATTTTATTATTATCTCATAGAAGACCAAAGTCAATAAGTGTCCCATTCCCAGAAGTTTGAAAAGCCAGGGAGTATGTCTAGTTTTTACCAAAATAAGGAGGGGTACCTCAAAATTACACAATTTTATGATTGAAAGCAAACAACTTTCCGCGCCAAATCTTTCTTTGTGACATTGTTCTGTTATTTCTCTCATATATTCTTCTGTTACTAACAGTATCTCTTGTTCTGTTATAACTCTCTCTCTCTCTCTCTCTCTCTCTCTGCAGAATCTCTCTCTTCTGCAATTCTATTTTCGAATTTCTTGATTGGAACAAGAAACCATGGACTCGAAATCTACAGTTGCGATGGAACCTATCGTACTGGAACCTGAAGATCAAGGGGTCTCCATGAGACTCTGGGACAAATTCCATAACGAATCTGCGTTCGCCAAGTACACCCCTTTCATGATTTGTTTCGCTTCTGGAATTTTGGATTTGAAGACCATCTGCAATTACATGGGCCAAGATAAGTCTTTCATCAGAGCTTTTGAGATTGCGTGAGTTTTTCTCTCAAGTTCGATTTGTCTTGGTTTGGATGATTTACGGTTCTTTTGATCATAAGTTGTTTGGTTTTATTCCATCTTTTTTGTATAGGTTTGATATGCTGGAATACGGTTGTAGAGTTGGCAGATATACGATTCGAAGTGTGGGGAATACTGTTAAGACGACCATGCGCAACATACACAGTTCTTTCTTAATTGTAAGATTAAGAATAGCAGTATTTCTCAATTGGGTTATATTTAATTTAGTGGTTCTTGAACATCAGAATGCAAATTATGATTTTTTTTTTTTTTTTTGGTTATAAATCATTGTAGAATAGCAAATTGTGTTTCTCATTATTTCTTGAATTACTCCTAGTCTCTTTTAGGATCTAGTGAAGACTTCTTGATTGCTTAGCTAATATCCATAAATTTTAGCGATTACTTCTTTCGTAATTGTAAGATTTTTTGCAAGATTTCTCAATTGGTTATGTTAAATGGTTTAATTCTTTGCTTCTTGGACATCAAAACTCAATTTTATTTTTTTTTCATTTTTTTTTGGTGTTATAGATCATTGTAGAATTGCAATTTGTGTTTTTCAATTATTTCTTGAATTATATGTGCTCTTAGCCTCTTTAGAGATGACGTCTCAATTGTGTAGCTAATATCCATATAAAGTAATCTTGTCTAAAAATCATTCACAGTATTTTGAACAACATTAAGTTCTTGATGCTTCAACTTTCAATAGTCCAAGGCCATCATCGTGTTTAAGGGGATGACGCAATTTTCCTTTTTTCCATTGATTATTGATATCTTGCAGTTATACATATTCTGAAGAGAATTCAATTTGCAGGAATGTGGTTCTCATATGGATTGCGGCAAGAGTTCCAACTCAGAAGTAGATAAGTGCATGAAGTTCTTGTTAACAACAGTTACCTGTATTATTGCTGCGACTCCTGATGAAAATATGAAATTTGTTGCTTTCACACTAGGTGCTATGACGTCTCGCTTGAAGCTTTATAATTTGTTAAGTAAAGAGCTCTTCTGTCTGGATCCTAGTGAAAGTAATCGTCTCTGCCAGAAATGGAGAGACAATTATTCCTCTGAAAGTTTTGAGGTTTGTCATTTAAATCGATTCACATTCAGGCACACATTTGTATTTTATTTGCACATATAAGCTTCATTTGCACAAATGTCTCTCTTATCATTTTCTTTCTGAATAAATACAGGAGGCAACTCATAAAACCGAGAACTTGCTTGATCATCTAAGTATCTCTTTCACACAGGGAGAGTTTGAATTCCTAGAAAAGACTTACCATCAAGCTATGAATCTTGAGATGAATGTTTTTTCTGGTCTAACGATTACTCAAGAAACTGTAGTCCCTTTATGTGGAACACGTAACCTTGATGGGCGTCATCTCATCATATTTTCTGATTTTGATATGACATGCACTACTTACGAATCCTCTGCCGCTTTAACAAGAGTTCATCTAATGAATATATGGGATGTTCTTATGACGCAGTATACGAAAGGGTATGAGCAATGCATCGACAGCATAGTGTCTACTGAGAAAGGTGAGAAGGATGGCAGGTTCATTTCTTAGTTGATATTCAATAATTTCAATCCATACACCTCTATGGTTTAGAGATGCAGTTAGGCAATTAATCTCTTATTGTGTATTTATTCTTCCTACCTAATGGTTTTGCAGTAGAAGAATTTAACTATGATGGTCTATGCATAGCCCTTGAGAAACTTTCGGAGTTTAAGAAACAAGCAAATTCAAGAATGTTTGAGTCGGGTGTACTGAAGGGTCTAAATCAGGAAGATATAAAAGAAGCTGGTGAAAGCTTCATGCTCCAAGATGGTTGCATAGAGTTCTTTAAGAAGATTGCAAACAATGCAGATGTCCATATACTTTCAAATTTTTGGTGTGGAGATTTCATTAGATCCATTTTTTCACCAGGTTAGCCTTCACTATTTGTGTAAATAGTTGCTTTGTAATGTAGCACAGCTTTTCCAAAAATTGAAAATTTTCAAAGTCTAAACACTGATTTAGAGATGGTGTTATTCTTATTCTGGCATTTGGCCCTAAAACAGATTTTTTCACATTCGAGGGTGATCGGACCTCCTTTAGACCAATTTGAGATGCTCAATCTCCAAATCCAAATATGACTCAATAATTTTCCCTACGGTCGTGAAAACTGAAAACCACCCACTCACTATCTATTAAGACTTCTAACCACGTTGGAAACTACCCTCACATTATTTTCTCACAATTATCCTACTCCATGTACATATCATGTTTCCTGTGGTAGTTGCATCAAATAATACCTAGGTCCTAAACCAAGAATGATTTTAGTTAACACTTTATTTTCCAATTGCAATCTATTTGTGTTTATTAAATGTAAGATTGCAGCAATTTCTTTTGCTGCTTTATGTAAATGTAAAGTATACTAAGTTATCATATAATCTTTATGTTCTCTTTTTCCAGTTGCTAATATGATCTTTTACTCACAAAAATGGCCTATTAAAAGCAATGTACTTTTGTTGAGCAGCACGAGGTTTAGATCATTTGAGTGTACACACCAATGAGTTCACTTACAAAGAATCCATTTCTACTGATGAAATTGTTATGAATCTGGAGACACCTACAGACAAGGTTCAACTTCTCAAGAACATTGTGAAGAACGATGGCATGGCCTTATCTGTATACATTGGAGACTCAGTGAGTGACTTACTTTGCTTGCTTGAAGCTGATATAGGTATTGTCATCGGGTCTAACTCAAGCCTCATGAAAGTGGGGTATCATTTTGGTATTTCTTTTGTTCCGTTGTTCTCTGGTTTGGTGAAGAAACAACAAGAATATGTTCAAAGTGGCTCTTTTAATTGGAGCGGGATGTCTGGCATTCTCTACACAGTCACTAGTTGGTTCGAAATACATGCCTTCATTTTGGGACGGTCTACACAAGATTATATGGATGTTCTAGATTTTTCAGATTGAATTTTTTTGGGCTGATACATGGTTTTTCAGTTACGTCGATGTACAGTGGTAATCATTCTATATTTGGGAAGAGTTGGTTCCAAGGTCTTTTCATGTTTTGATATTCTTTCAATCGTCAGAACTCCGAACACAGTAGATCATCATCATTAATGCTCGTGGAATAATGTGAAGATAGTACTACAATTCATTCATCAGAGTCCTTGTATTCTTTTGTATTTGATCTCAAGCTTACTTTCATTCTTGAGTTCACATGTACATGGGACTCTCCCTATTCTTTCATCCAAACATTTGTATTCTTTTTCTTGTTGATTCAATAAATAGCAAAGTGAGGCACTTTCATTGGCAATGAAATGTATATCGTGTGCCATGACATGTATAAATAACGGTGCTCAATGGGATGAAATTGTCAAGAGCATTCTACCAAATCCATTTTTTAAGAAATCGTGATGTGGAGTTTTTGAAAAGTTTAAGAGATACTTTTCTTAAAATGATACTAATAACTAGAATATATAAGAGGGCCACGGGGCTTAAGTGGGGTATGACACACCCGAGAGTGGAGGAAAATATGCACTCAACAATTTTATATGAAAGACAGTCATGACTTCCATTAGCTCTACTAGGCAAAGTACTCCTTATCAAGGTGGCATTAAGAAACTTTTTTGGGAAGTGGTTGAGAATAAGTCCTTATGGGATAATTGGATGAGGAAGAGGTATTTATTGCTTGGTTAGCTCTAAATAAAAAATTTGCAACAGTGGAGAATCTTCAGAAAAGAGGTCTTATTATTGTCTCAAGATGTATCTTATGCAAGCACGACTCTGAAGAGAATGTTCATCTCTTCTTTGGCTGCTCTTATAGTAGCTAGATTTGGAAAAGAATTCTGATGAAATTTGGGATTTCTAGAGTGGGCATTGGCTCGGCAAGAATTGAGGCTCTAGCACTAAAAGGAATTAAATTCCCAAGTATATCATTGTTGAGTTTAGTCCCACATTAGACACTCATTGCCTTTTCTATCTCCTTATAAGCTCCTGTGCCTCTCCACTCATTGCCAATTGTTTTGAGTTGGACCCCCCAAATTTATCAATCATATGCTTTGCCTTTGCTTTTGTGCGGTGATCTATCATATTTGGAAGGAAAGAAACAAAAGACTGTTAGAGCCTGTTTGGATTCAATTTTTTTTTTTTTTTTTTTTTAAACTTTTAAAAGTTGAAAGGTTATTTATAAAGGTTGTTTGGGTAAACTTTCTCCCAAAGCTAAATTCTCACACAGATACTTTCTACTTTGTATCAAATGGGGCATTCAAATGATACAATTCAATTTTTGGGTAATTTTGAAATGCCACCATAGGAAGCACACCAGCTTTCTCCCCTATGCATATTTTCTCGTTGACCACTTAATCCACTTGGCTCTTAAGAATTCAAACTCTACAGGGACTATTTAGAAAAATGAGAGAATGATGGCAAAAGAAATCAAAGAATGACGATTGTTAGATTAAAGTTGAAATTGTATGCCTTTGTCTCTTGGAGTTTGGTCAAGTTGAAATTGTATGGTTTATAATATTATCTTGAGTTTGGTCAAGTTGAGCTATAAGACCAAATTACTTTAGGCACGCAGTGTAGCAATTTGCAGAGTTTTGATCGATTTTTTGGGTAATTTTGATAGACTAACAAAAAATGACTGAAATGCCATTGACTTCAAACTCTTGCAGAAATCCTTGAAAGTTGAAACAAAAATAAATAAAATTTGAACAAGAGGAAAACAAAAAAATCCCTTCCCAAAATAGTACAAAGATGTGAGACCTCTCTCTCTCTCTCTCTCTCTCTCTCTCTCTCGTTGAGATAACCATCTCATGCAAATAGTTATTTTCATACTTCCCACGTACTCACAAGTGGTTCATTTTGCATTTTAATTTGGAACTCATTACAATGCATCATTATGTATAATTTGGCATTAAAGTAGAGACTTGTTCAGACGGCTCTCTCGAAAGGTTGATGGGGTTGCATTAAAATAAGACATTTGTCCTAAACCAAGAATGATTCTAGCTTTAGTCTATATTTTCATCTCTTTTAACTTAGTTTTTCTGTTTTTAATCTAAATCCCCAAATGTTAATTGGGGGAGAATGGTGTGCCTAATACCTTACACATTCATTCTTCAGCTGAACCTTCTTATCTAGACCTCTAATTGGAGGAGAATGATGATATCAGTCTCTCATAGAAGACCAAAGTCAATAATGTCCCATTCACATTAGTTTGAAAACCCAGGGAGTATCTCTAGTTTTTGCCAAAACCAGAGGGGTACCTCAAAATTAAAAAAAAAATTATGTTTCAAAGCAACAAACTTCGGCGCCAAATCTTTCTTTATAACATCGTTCTGTTAGTTCTTTCTTACAGCTAAGTGTACGGGGAAGACACATACACGAGATGTCAAATAAATAATGTCACAATCACAAATATCGAGTGTTTAGCATGTCAAACTTGTACTCCATCTTTGATAAGTGGTTGAGGTGACTTATTTAAAATGAGTGATGGAAGGTCCACTTATTGTTAAGGTCGTGCCAAAGAGAAGTGGAATTCTTTGAGAGAAATGTTTACAGGAGTACAGGACAGGCAAATGCTGTGTAGGTCCTGGTCATTCATGGTTCTATAAGTTTGCTTTGCTGCAAGAAGCATTTCGTGAGTTTTTTTTTTTTTAAATAAGTTTGGTGGTAAGTAATGCAGAACAAGATTTTCTTTAGACTCCTAAAAGGGAGTGTTCCAAATGAGGATGGTAGGAAAATGGTTCATAATAATTCTACAACAACAACAAAGTCTTATCCCAAAGATATGGGTCGGCTCGGCTAAACGAATCTTGTTCCTCCATTCCAATCAGTCCAAAGCCAAAGTTTTTGTCATCTACGCTTTATTTTCAAATTGCAAGCTATTGGTGTTTATTAAATAAGATTGAATGCTATCATATTTCAGAATCTAATCAAATCATTTAGTTAATGATGTTTTCTTGAATTGGTTGTCATGGTTTTCCAAGATTATGTGTCAGTTTCTCTGAGATTTAGAACCTGTTTTGGATAGCCAAAGTTGCAGAAAGAAAGAAAAAAACACTTTTTCAAGAAAAACGGTTTTCTGACTATAAAAGCTGTTTTACTGATTATTTTTGTAGAAATCTCAAGAGCTCTAATGGGTCTTTTGTTAAGATTTAGCCTTTGTATGGGTCTCATTTGTTTGTAGGAGTCGGTAAGTGTTTTATATATTTTTTTCTTTTTCTTTTCTTTTTTCTTCTTTAGTAGCTGTTTCATTCTGTGTATTTTAAAATGACACTGTACTTTTGTTGAGCAACAGGAGGTTTAGATCATTTGAGTCTACACACGAACGAGTTCACTTACAAAGAATCCATTTCTACTGGCGAAATTGTTATGAATCTGGAGACACCTACAGACAAGGTTCAACTTCTCAAGAACATTGTGAAGAATGATGGCATGGCCTTATCTGTATACATTGGAGATTCGGTGAGCGACTTGCTTTGCCTGCTTGAAGCTGATGTAGGCATTGTCTTCGGGTCTAACTCAAGCCTCAGGAAAGTGGGGAATCATTTTGGTGTTTCTTTTGTTCCGTTGTTCTCTGGTTTGATGAAGAAACAACGTGAATATGTTCAAGGTGACTCTTTTAATTGGAGTGGGAAATCTGGTATTCTCTACACAGTCACTAGTTGGTTCGAAATACATGCCTTCGTTTTGGGATGGTCCACACAAGATTATACAGATCTTCTCGATTTTCAGAATATTCAAATTAGCTGATTCATGGTTTTTCAGTTACTTTGATTACAGCGATAATAGATCACCGTCAACACTCAAGGAATAATGGATATGCCAATAGCTGTGAAGATATAGTACCACAGATTGGCATATGATCTCAAGCTTATTTTCTATCTTGAAAACTGATTGTTCTTCTTGAGTTCACTTGTACATGAAAGTCTATATACTCTTTTGTCAGAACTTGGTATTCTTTTGTTTTTTTCATTCAATAAGAATCAAGGTGGGAAACTTGCATTGATCATTAAATATATATCGTGTGCCAGGACATGTGTAAATAGCGGTGTTCTAAGAGTCACTGTTTTCTTTAAAATGACACGTATAACTAGTATTACTAAGGTGGCTTTGCTTGAAAATAATAAAAATAGTTTCATCTCAAATTTAAATTAACAAGGATGCAAGGAATTTGGTTTCAAGGGAAAATGAATTTGGTTTCAGTTTTGAATTCTACCTTTTCTTTTAGTCTTCTTTCAATCAATCCGCTCCTTATCCTTCTATTATGAGATCTGGATCAATAACTTTATTTAGATGATATAAATTCAAGCTTTGAAAAGCTAAATTTATAGGAATAGCACACCAGCTTTCCCCCCTATGCATGTTTTCTTGTCGACCACTTAATTTACTCGGCTCAAAGGATTAAAAAGACTTGAATTCGCAACATTGGTGCAAAGGATTATATGGGTGTCATTGTAAAGATCTCTAGCTTGGCATAAAATAATTTACTTTTTAAAATGGAAATGAAGAGAACATGAAAGAGAACTACAAATTTAGACAATCTAAGAGATAATTATAAGACAAAATCCCCTCAGATAAAAGTACTATTATGAGTCGATAATACATGCACATCTTTAAAGTGGAAAGAGAAAAAAAGGTAAAAGTGTTACCTATCCAAAGATTTTTTTTTTCTTCAGACTTATAAATGAAGAATCCCATTTTTTTCATAATGCCTTTTCATTTTTACCCACCAGGGATTAGCTGAGATGGTAAGGAGGGACTAAGTATGCTCCCTAGGTCTTGACTTCAAGTCTTTATATACCCTTCCACAGCAATGTGGCTGCTTAAATGGTGTCACGTAACAGGGTGTTGGATGGGGTGTAACACCTAGGAATTAGTTTTACGGGTTGGGGCAAAGTCCAATGGACCAAGGTCAGTCCGCTAGACTTAGAGATACCCTAATCCAAAAAAAAAAAAAAAACTTGCATTTAAATATGGTGTTTTAACTTTGAAGTGCGGATAATATTATATATGAGATGGCTGCACCCCCTTCCCACATCCGCTTCTAATCAAAGAAAGTCTTAGACTTAGGTTTCTATGATTGGTTTTAAATCTTGTCTGAGATCGAGACGACTCATCCGATACATCTCGGTATCATCCACCAATGAGACAGATAGACAAGTTAAACGTATTGGACGAGATTTAAAACCATAGTTCATTTTTCTCATTTTTGAACGAGACGACTCAAATGTATCAAAAAACTCGTTCTTGGACAAGATGATACATCAAAATGAGTTTTAAAGCCATATTTCTGCGTAACTAGTTATGAAAATGAGAGAATGATAGCAGAAGAAATCAAATACTGACTATTGTTAGATTAAAGTTGAACTTGATCTTCTTTTCACTTTGTTTCCTCCCACCCCTTTTTTTGATCATGAACTAATAGAACTTTTATTAACACACCAATCTATATGTAAACTAATTTTAGAAGGATTGGTGTGTTGTAAGTAAAAGTTGGTGGGCCACAAGAGTTTCTCTTAGCTAAATATTTGTTGTTGATACTTGATAGAGCTTAACTAGCAATGATGGAGAAAATAAAACCTTTGTCTATTTGGGTCAACAATTTCATTGAGGAAAAAAAAAAGAAAAAACCTTCAACCTCTTGCCTCAAACCATTGGTTTTCCTTCCCAAAATTCAAATATATTCTTGAGATTTAACTATTGAAGGGTGATAGAATCTTGTAATGAATTAATTCCTAAAATGGCAAGACTTTTAAAAGTTGAAGCAAAATCCAATGAAAATCAAAGAGCAAGATTGTTGTATAAGTGCGTGTCTGATCCTATAGAACGGATATAAAAAAATCTCTCATTGGTCTAGTCTTCAAGAACCAATATATGAAATGCAAATTATGTAATGACATGTACAACGGAGTAGTCCACAATGACAAGGCAAAACAAAATGTACCTTTTGAGATTTTGGTGATGGATAATGAAGCTCGAATGTTAAATTGGATGCCCTATCTTAATAATTGGATAAAAGTCAATTAGGGAAAATTGTGCCGAAAAAATCAAAATCAGATATGTTGTGTATAAGTATTCATGTCCATACTATGCCAAATCTTAAATAATTATTGCAATTTTCCCACTCAACCCATTTCAAGCCTAAAAAACCTTGCTCAAAGCTTGAAGAACTTGAAGGAATGAAGATCAAGAACAAGGTAGGAATAATGTTGTGGAGGCTTTTTTGGGCTTCCACTCCTTGAGATAAGAATATTATTCTAATTGTAGATTTGATTTTGATCTAAAGATTTTTATTTTTTGTTGGTGCTGACTTGGTTGACCTCTTCTGATGGTGGACTTGATCTTGATCCAATGAACATTTTTCTTCATTGGCAATAGTTAATATCCTCTTATTCACCACTTTTCGGTGGTAGAAGGCAAGGAGGATGAGGTCCCAGTGCGTGCTTGCCAAGGATGCTCTAACACTCAAGTTAATACTCAGATAGAAAAAAGATGAATAAAGAACAAGATGAATAGTATTAAGTGATCTAGAGATTATAACTCATCCAACCAACCAACCCCCCTCTTTAGTTTTTAGAATGTATACTTATAGGCAAGTCTTAGAGACACATGTCACCACATTACTTGTCTAGGTGTATAATGAGTTGGGTACTTGAGATGCATTTGAATGCTTTGAAAGATATGTCAATCACTTATAAGCAAACATCTGAGTCTAATGCATAAATGTTTTAAATCATTAATGCAAAGTAGATAAGTGAAGAATTCTGACATGTGATGTCCCATCAATTTGATAAAGTCCTACTTGCATTTTATTTAATGTGAAAGAATATGCTTAAATTTAGATATATACTAGGGATTATATACGAGCTAGAGACTAGATACGAGTTCGGGTTCAAGTCAGATATGAGTTAGGGATTAGATTAGAAACGAGCTAAGTATTTGATACAAGCTTGTGTTTAGGTCATATATAAGCTAGAGATCAAATACGAGCTTAGACTTGTCAAATACAAGCTAAGGAGTATATCAAAAATGAGCTAGGTATCAGGTCGAGCTCAAATTTAAGTTAGATATTAGTTAAGAATGCCCTTATGTGATATCATTCAAATGTGAATTATTTTAAGATATTGATTTAAATAAGCTTGGGAGCTTGGACCCTGCTTTGTTACGTGAGAATCATTATATATTTTGGTAGTAACTATCACGATCTTAAGTAAAGACAAAAATGGTTACCACAAATGTTATTAGTTGAGGTTTGCATCACTTACCCATATTCCTCACTTTGTTGTGATCAACTTTAGTAGAAATCCGATGTTGTTTGTTGCACCTATCTTATTGTGGTAGAGCCTTGACCTACTTGCAAAAATAAGGGTTAGGACCTTTATTTTGAGCCTTCAAAAGTAGGGCGGGTTCTAAAATTTTAACTTGTCAATTTTGAGTTGGTTTAGCACTTAATAGTGCGCAGTCCGTTACTACGTCTACCCATATTTGTAATAAATAGATAGACGCATACTTTTGCATTAAAATTCAATGTTCCATTACCTAGGTCAATTCCCGTTGAACCCATGTTCACTTCTATTAGCCATTAATCCTTTGCTTGCTTAGCGGAAAAAAAAAAAGTTGGTTGGCCTAGTCTTCTCTATAAGTGTGCATCCGTGAAATGCATATGCAACGAAGGAGCGCTAGCTCCAAGGTAAGACAATGTATAGCTACTTGAACTGTCCTGAGTTCCTAAACTTTATGAATCAATCACCTAAACTAAATGTACAGAGTGGATCTAAAGCCCACTCTTAATTAGTTAGTGGCCTGCCCCAGGACTTAGTCAACTTAGGCCTGATAGGGGTATAAGGTTGAGCCCACCTCTTTTAGACGAGTTTAAGTGTGTGTTTGGTAATACTTTTGAAGTCTGAATGGAGGTGGTCCACCTTTAAAATTCAAATTTCAAAAATTTTGATTTCATTTATTTCGTTTTAGATTCCAGACTCCATAACCGAAATTCAGAAGTTCTGAAAGAGCTACGTGGGTCGCTTGATAAATTCAAACGTTTTGAACTAGAAATCAAAAAACAGAAAACAAGAAACTTAAGAAGTGTTACCAAACATATCGTATGACTCAAAAACCTGCCCATCGAGAGCAATGGTAAGGGAACTTCTATTAACACACTAATTTTTACTTGTAACACCCAAAAATGTTAGTGTGTTATAAGTAAAAAATCGATGTGTCAATAGAATCTTTCCATTATAACCACTAGTCTCAATTTCTTTCTCCATTAACACAATAACAAGGACGATGGATGGATTGAAATATGCGGAATCATGAATCTGAAGAACACAATAAAAACTAGGTCAGTTTTTTCGTTCTTTTTGAAACTCACGATTGCTTCATTAGGTTTTCGCAAAATCTTAAATGACGTGCTCGTAGAATCCACCTACTGCTTTTTGATCTGTGCCATTTAATAATTTTTGTTATTTTTCACGTTCTTTTGGTGAACCGTTATGGTTAAATTTTGTTCTTGATTGAATTTTTTAAGGATTTAATCACTCCATGGAACTACCCATCTATTTGAGCTCTATTCTGATATGGGTTTTGTTCATTCGTTTCAGAATTCGAAAATAGAGCTAAAACCATGAAGAACTGCTCGTTGACCTCACTGTAATTTTTCCACAAGCATGCCCTGTCAGTAGCTGATTATAAAAATTAGGTTTTCAGGTTTACTTAGTCCTTCAAGATATAAAGACCTCCAATCTTTCCTCTTCTTTTTTTAAATTTTTGTTAAGCAAGCGAGTTAGCGGTTTGTACTTAGTAGGTGAAGGCGAGTATTGAACACAAATCAAACAGTTTTTCTTTTTTCCTTGATTTGAATGCAATGTATACCTATCTGTTTCTTTGTGTTGATCAAAAAAGTCTAGTAATATTTGATGCTAGGATGGAATAGTTACTGTTCATGATGCTCTTTAACAACCTTTTAAATCCATCTTCGAACACTTTTAGGGCACAAATTGGCCGAAGCCTCCATGAAGATTGGGAGATTTTGAGATTTGGCAATCTTCTTTATTTGTTTTATATCCATATGTTTAGTAACTTCATTGCTGAATGGTAGTTGGTGATCTTTTAAGGCAGATGTTAGGGTTTATGTTTGGTGTTTGATAATATTTTTCTTAGAAAGCGATCTACTATGATTGTGTTTGATTTTTGACTTTTATTCTTTCTTCTTATTCTGTTAAATATTTATGTATCTTCATAGTGATGATTCAATACTATTTAAGGTCTCTAGCTAATCTGTGAACCCCTGTTTAAAAACTAAAGCTTCAATAAGATGGGAAAGCAAAGCTAGTATAATCAATTCTATTGGACTATTAGATTAGGTTTTGTTGTATTTGGTGTACATTGATACTCATATGCCTATGATTCAAAATACCATATAGTATGAGAATGCCTCAGTTGATATGGATCAGTATTTGTCGAGACTGATATGAAACATATATCAGAATGTATTGGTATGTTTCAGTTGAGACAATATAGATTTTTCTCTTGACCAAAACATTGCTTCGAGACAAGATTTTAAGATACATCATAACATAATCTTTATGTCGTCAAATTCCAACCATCTAGAATCATAAACTAATCAATGACAATATCATTTGATAGCCATGAAAGTCTCATCTAAATCTAGCTAGTAAATTGGGATCATCCTTTGAAGAAATATTGTCTTCAAGGTTAAAGTTTTGATATTCATGGGAGGAATCTTCAAATCTTCCATTGATTATAATTTGTTCTTTTAAGTCTTTGCCAACTTCAAATCCAAATCCAAACAAGATATCAGTGTGATTGATGGAATTTTTTGGAAGTAGTAACGAATTATAGCATTGCAAGGGGACATGTTTGTGAAATTAAATCATAGTTGAATATGAGAATTGATCAGTTGAAATAGACTGTCATTCATGAGATTTTATGATGCAGGACATGACTGCTGGCTTGATTTGCATCCCTTATTATTTTAGCTTTGAATTAGGGGTTTTCTTCATCCATCACACTTTGATTTTTCATTAAATTTGTGACCCGAAAGTGCCAGCTTGCTAATTTGATTGAATTCTTTGAATGTTGATACCGTGACTTGGGTTCAAAACCCATTTTCACCCACCAACTCCCTTGCTTATTAAAAAAGAAATTCTGAATGGATCTCTTGAAATAGTTAGTGGTTCGTAGAGGCGTCATTATTGAAGTTAGTAAATGTGGTCTGTTTCAATAAAAAAAAAAATTGAGAATTTTTTGTTGATGCTTCCCTTGCTCTTGCTTCATAATTTTTTCGAGAACCTGCTGCAGCTCCCAAATCATGCTTGCACACTTGCAAATAATATTCCATGTTTCAAACATGAATTACAGAGCACTTTATTATTGTATTAGATTCCCATGTTTTAAGCATGATTTTACAAGGCACAATATATCAGAGGATGATTCCATTTTTCTTTATCAATGTGAGAATTTCTTTACTAATAAATGATCTGGACGTCACAATGCAGTCTCAGTTGTGAGAAATGACTACTGAAACAACAATGGATGATCCTAGGAAGGTAAATCTAGAAGCTACTACTTCTAAGATTCAACGTTCAGCATCTGAATTCAAAAGATGGGGTAGGAAATATCCATTCATCAGATATGGGCTTCCACTCATTTCACTCACCATATTTGGGGCTTTTGGTCTTGGCCATCTCTTGCAAGGCAGGTTAGTGCTATTAACATACAGTTCAAATACTAAGATTCCATATCTATCTTAAAATAAAGTGAACCACAGTTCAACTTGATACTTGGTTGACAATAAACATTAACTCATTGGAAATTGAGTTGAAGGTGCTGAAGAGGAAAGGCAAAAAAGTGGGGTAGTGTGGACTCCACTCCACTGTAGGTGGAGTGGGACGTTTATACCCCACAACTTTAGCTAGAGTGGGATCAACCATTGCGTTTTATGATACAGATTATATATTTTTATTTATCTGTGGGGAGACATTCTTACCGTTTGGATTTCAGACCATCTTACTAATCAAGTACGATCTATAAATAGAGCCACGTATATGCGTTTACACCACCTTTATGGTCATCTGTTTTTTTTTTGCTATGTATACGCTTCATTGCTATAGAAATGATTTTGGTTTTAAGAAGGCTTCTTTGCTGTTTGAAGTCCACACCCCCACTTCTGGCTTTTCATTTGATGTATGTGGGACTTTGTACTACAGTAAGGATGTTGCAAAGGTGAAAGATGAGCATGAGTGGGAGATCATTGAAACTACAAAAGCACTGTCGAGAACAGGGGCTGTGGAAGGGTATAAGCCAAAGAAGATATCATTGGAGGAGGAGCTCAAGGTAGAACATTTGCTTATATATCTTAAAATGAAATTCAATACAAGTGGGGACATTTTTATTTCCACCCTTCCGTGTAGAAACATAACCAATTCTTCATCTTGTGTACAGGCTTTGCAAGATAAAGTCGACATAAACAACTATGAGTATAAGAGAATCCCCAAACCAAATGAAGGCAAGTCAAGCAGAAATTAGACTCTCAATAGTTTTTCTTTCTTACCATGTAAGCCTCAATAATATACACTCATGATATGGAAGTGTACAAGATTTCTTCACTCTATTTTAGTTATCATGAGTCTTAGTTGAGCAATTTCTCCACTTAATCCGTCAACAACAAAACATTATCCAAAAGATTTGGAGTCGACTGAACTAATTTTTTGACTCCATTTCATTCTGTCCAAAGCCAATTAATCTGTTATTGAGAGTGAGTTCTTATCTGCTTTCACCATTTTCATCCAAGTTCTTATTGGTCTTTGCTCTTTTAGTTACTTAAAACTTGAATTTTTTTCTAATAATAAGGCTGCAATTTGTCTTCGTTGAATATGCCAGACCATTGCCACTGAGTCTCCACTTAATCCATCAGCAACAAAACATTATCCAAAAGATTTAAGGTCGACTGAACTAATTTTTTGACTCCATTTCATTCTGTCCAAAGCCAATTAATCTGTTATTGAGAGTGAGTTCTTATCTGCTTTCACCATTTTCATCCAAGTTCTTATGGGTCTTTACTCTTTTAGTTACTTAAAACTTGAATTTTCTTCTAATAATAAGACTGCAATTTGTCTTCGTTGAATATGCCAGACCATTGCCACTGAGTTTCTCTTAGTTTGTTGCCCACTGGCGCTAGATCAATTACTAACACATATGTTCAAGATCATGAATGTATGCTAGCTCCTATTGCTCCTCTGTGTGTGTGTGTGTGTGTGTGTGTGTGTGTGTGTGGGGGGGGGGGGGGGGGGGGGGGGGGCGGCACGTAAATGTTTTAAAAGTGATGTATGAAATGATCGATCTAGCTCAAGGGGAGGAGCTATCAAACTGTTCTCATGTTGAAAACCCCAACTCGAGACACCGACCTTTTGAAAGATCCTCACCTTTGGCAGGGCAGAGAGATAAATGCAATCTTATGTTCACAATCATCCCAGGTAAAAACTTTTCTTTGGGGTGTTACCTAATTTTCCCAAACTTCCCAGTTCCCTTAGAGAGTAGAACTGAAAGTTTTCATCTAATCATGTTGAAATTTGATTTACAATGGAACCCAGTTAAAAAGTGGGTCATGATTCAAATGATCTTTCAATTTTTATTTTTTATTTTTTTGGTAAAAAATGAATCAAAGATGAACTCCAGAGATTGCAGTGTACTGTTTTACTTTTTATTGCCCTTTTAGAATGAGATTTTGGGGAAAATTTATGAGAAGAACCGAAGAAGGCCATAAGAGCTAGGGGTGCACATAGTTCAGATTGGTTCGGATTTTGACAAAATTGGAATTGAATCAAACATGATTGGTTCTACAAATTTTGAATCGAACCAATCCAATTACCCTATAGAACCGAACCAATCCAATCCAATCCAATCTTGGTTCGGATCGGTTCTCGATTCTCATCTGTTGCTGATTTGGAAGATGTGTTCTTGAGGTTTGCTTTCGACAATATTTTTGCTGTTACATTTGGGAAGAATCCTAATTATCTTTCTAGGAACTTTCCTATTAACGAATTTTCCAAGGCGATTGATGTTGCTACTATAGGCATGTAATTCCTAAAACATGGTGGAAATTATGTTGTTGGTTGATGATCGGGAAGGAGAAGAAATTGGTGAAGGCAAAGAAAACCATAGATCGATATATGTCACAATTCATATCCTCAAAGAGAGAAGATATGCTTAAAGGTGTGGAAGAAACTAATCTAATAACAGCTTACATGACTTCTTCAGAAGAAATTTCAAGGAATGATTTGCTACCTAAAGGTGAAAAGTTCCTTAAAGATACAGGGTTGAGCTTCCTTTTCGTGGGTCGAGATTCAACTGGTACAGCTCTTGCTTAGTTCTTCTAGGTGATTGCGAAGTCACCGCATGTGGAGGCAAAGATCTTAGAAGAACTCAACATTGTATTATTGAAGAACACGAAAGGTGAAGGTGACGTATAAACCAATCCAATCCACAGATGTAATATGGGTTAGTGTCACTGTTACCTCTTCATAACACAGTTAAGAGAGAGAGAGAGTTACCTCTTCGTTTTTCAACGAGATAGCGAGGTGAGTGAGAGAGACGAACGATGGTGGCGGCTGAGTTTTCAGCTTCTTCTAACTGGAAGAAGAGAGAAATACAGAACGAGAGTTCTGTTTTTTTAATAATTAAAGATATAAATATATATTAATATTATATATAAATTTGATTCGGATTTCAGATTAGTTTAGTTCTATTATATGTCTAATCCAAAATCGAACTAAATCAATCGGATTTTTTTCTTTTGATCCGTACCCGAACCATGAGTGTGTTCAATCCGAATCAATCCAATTCAAAAACTTCGAATTGGTTCGATTCTCGGATTTATCCAATCCAATGTACACCCCTAGTAAGAGCGACTCCATCACAATACAGGCTAGGCATAATAGACAGGCATTTTATTATGGAGTCATTTTGGCCGTTCAAAGAGTTTGCACTCTAATGATACTAGCCAAAATGGCTCTCCATAAATATTTAATGTATCTTTTTTTTTTTTTTTTTTTTTAATTCTATCCAAAATTCAGTTACAGTAAGATGTTACTCAATTGCCATCATCTTGACGGCCAATGGGTAAAGAGAGAGAATCTCACTCTCTTCTTTACTTCTCTCCCTCTTTATTTTCTTCAAAAAATTTGGAGTACATAACTTGCAGAGTGCGTTGGAGTGCTTTAGCGGTGATTCAAAATTTGGTTAGATAGTAATCCTTCATCATTTTAGCCGAACAAGATGGGATTCATATATAATTTTATAATTAATTTCCTTGATTCTTTAATATAGCCTAAGGCCTCAAATATAAGATTGGTATGGCGTAAATTGATTTATGATATTTTTTTTTTTTTTTTTTTTTTTTTGGGGGGGGGGGGGGGGGGGGCGGGAAACACAAATTTCCTCGAGATTAGTTTCAATCTTCTATGGATATTAAATTCACATTTTCTTAGAGATACAATTTTCTTCGGAACCCTACCATCCCAACGATCATGATGATGGAGAGCGTCAACCCCTTGGTGAGAGTAGCATTATCATTTAAAAAGAATCAAGATTGGTGAACTGAAAAGAACTCATATGGTCACACACATTCCCAACCATCCAAACGTCGAAGTCTAATGATTAGGATGACAGATCAATCTCAATAGTTGGATTTCATATTTTCATTATCAGGATTATGAATAAACATGTGCATTTATTTTCACAATTGGAGTCAAGATTGGATGACCCATTTAAAAACATAAATTCTCAAGATCATTAAACCATTATATCATACTGTTGTAAGCTTTTTTTTTTTTTTTTTTCTCTAAGGTCGTGGACTGTATAATGGGCCTAGAGCATAGAAAACGTTCTCAAGTCCAACAGTTAAAATTACTATTAACTTTTTGCCCTTGTTTTTTTTCCCTCTCTGGTTAGGGACATGGTTTTAAAACTTGTACGGACCGAGATATATTGTCCGAGTTAACTCGGTATCGAAGTTGAACAAAATCAACTCACAAGTCACTTTTTTGATCGAGATTTAATACCTCATGTTAAATTTTTTGATTTTTTGAACAAGACGTCTCAAATATATCGAAAAACTCGTTTGAAATGACTCGATATCAGACCTGGACGAGACAAGATCTGAAACCGAGTTTTAAAACTATGGTTAGGGATGGAAATAAAGGGTGCAAATGAGACAATTCCTAAGAAATTTAAAATTGTAATCATTATATTTATTTCGATTTTGATTCTTGTTAAATCAAGGTCTGACTTCAAAATAAATGAAATCAAAACCACAAAAAGATACAAATACCCATCGATTGTTATTCTCGAGAATTGAATAATGATTTGAAAACACATTTTTTCTTTCAAAAATTAACATATCTATTAACTTAGTTATAATTTGTTATACTAAAACATAAGTTAATATTTTTTTTTCAAAACTACAAATTTTTTTTTTTCGAAGTAATAAATTCTTAGAAGAGACTGATCATTTTAAGCTTCAATCAATGATTTATATGAAAATTTGAACAACTTTATTTAATTTGCATTATTTTAAAACAAAAAAAAAATATCTTAAGTCATCTGTCTATAGTATAACAAGAAATAACAAAATAAATCGGTTTCGAAAACTCATGGGTACCTGTTGGATAGAATCTAATGGTTTGGATCCATTTCAGACCCCACTCTAATCAATTCCAATAAAAGAGAATCGAAACCAAGGATTTTAATTCTAATTTCAATTCGGGTGAATGAGTACCCATTGACACCCCTAGTTGGAATAGTTGGTTGAAAAGGAAAATATTGAACTGACTTCCTTCGACACAACGCTCAACATTGTGTAAAAAAAATCACAGATTTTTTTTTATTCTATCTTGAAAAAAATTAAAAAAAAAATGGTTCTTTAAACACTGCCACATCAGTGCAGTGTCAAAGGAAGTCAGTTTAGAACGACTCGATCGAAAATTCATCATAGTTAGACTTTTACTCGTGGCATTTGGGAGGACGTCCGATCGTGTACTGTTTGATGACTCCGGGACCATAATATCATTATCGCATTGAAGATTGAGATTTCCATATGTGAAGGGTATTTTGGTCATTGCAGAAATCCCCTCAGTGGCTCAGTGGATAATAGAGCAATGGGGAGAGAAAGAGCCCATTATTTTGATGCTCAGAACCAGCCATGGCTTCTTCTTCTTCACTCACATGTTCTTTCCAATCTTGGTGAGTTTTCTAATCATAAAATCTACTGTCATCTCATTTGCGTGATTTTTGAAGAATCTGAACTTGGGTTTCAGTTGTTTCTGTGTGTGGTGTTGTCCATAAAGAAACTACCTTTGATGTGTAAACATGTGTGAAACCATGAAATTCTGCAATGGTTTTTGATCTTAGCATGCAAGTTTTGGATATTTGAGTAATTGGTTTAGTTAAGAAAGTTAATCTCTCAAAAATTTGATCTGGGTCTTTGCTTAATTTGTATTTTTTTTATTCTTGCATATAAATTATTTGATTACATTTCTCAGTAAAAGTGAACTTGGAAGTTTGGAATGAGTTTCTTATCTGATTTTTATTTATACTGGGATAACATGGTCTGTTATATTGTACCCCAGTATTTAATACTGTATAAATACTTCTATCATACCATCTTCTCATTTCATGCTGTATTCTTAACATATATGATACAATTTTGTCATTTGGAAGCCTCATATCCCTGTTTTCCACTCTGGAGTCTATATATGCATGTGTAACAGGGAGTTGTAGAACTTCGGGGCGGGTTAAAAATGAAATCCTGGGGTGGGAAAATCTTCTTATGTCTACTTCGAAAATTTCTCATTGTTCAGTTATTTAGAGTTGTTCAATTAGAGCACGATGGATTTTCATATCACCATGTTTCGTGGTACTATATAATTTGGTTTAGTTGATGAGTTTGTGTTGTTTGACCAGTTGGAGTAGTTTAAGGTCAGAAATTTTAAATAGGTATTTGCTGGTTAATGCTATTTTGTACAGATGCTTTAACTTGAAAAATCTGAAACTAGTATCTGCTTATCATGTTTCAGCAATTTGAAATCTGTATTTTTGGGCGAGAGAAATAGATTCCATGTAGCTAGTGTTCCTGTCACTCGAGTTGGGTACCTTTGGAAGGCTGTGGAGTGCAAAGAATCACGAATAGGGAAGCATCCTATTGAAGTGCCATCCAATGTGACAATCGCACTGGAAGGCCAGGCTTTGAAAGTAAAGGGTCCTTTGGGGGAACTTTCGAGGACTTACCCACGTGAGGTGAAGCTAGAGAGGCTAGAATCTGGGAGCTTGAAAGTCAGCAAGGCAATGGAGACTAGAAGAGCCAACCAAATGCATGGGCTTTTTAGGTAAATTACTAGTACTTTGGTGGCTCATGAAGAATGATTCATGAGAGAACACATAATCCGGACCGTTTAAACACAACATCCAACAATTGAGATTTATATGTATCCTGATAACATACATCTCAAAGATACTTGTCTCAAGATAAATCTCAACCATTGGATTTTGTGTTTGGGGGGGGGGGGGGGGGGGGGGGGTGTTCAAAGGCCATATAAGAAATCAAACATTGTGCTGTACCTTTTTTAAAATATGGGTTACAAGTCTCGGAATGGGCTGATATATTGTGAGGATGATTTCTATGGTGAGGAGATCATCCTCACAAAAATCAAGCCCATTCTGAAACTTCTAACCCCATCAAAAGTGGGCTTCAGAATGGGCTGATTTTTTTGTGAGGATGATCTCCTCGCCATAGAGATCATCCTCACAAAAAATCATCCCATTCCGAAACTACCTACCCATATATTGAAAAATGTTTGGCACAATGTTTGTTTTCTTATATGACATCGAACACTCCCCATATAAATATGTATATATCTGTTGTGTGTAAAAATGGTACCTTGTAAGGAATATTGTGTCTGTCCCACTTTCCTTTTCTTCTTGTGATTTTGGTATACCTTTATTTTATTAGTTCAAAAAGTTTTTATGGATATTCTCAACTTAATATTGGATTCTTGGGTAAGTTATTCGAAATTTAGGTGGCTTGAGAAGTACTTTAGAGTTAGAGCATTTTAATCAAAGGTTTCAGTTGTTCCCCTAGGCGAACCTATTAGGGATTCAGACAGGTGGTTCCCATGTGACAATCACCTTCAGTTGTGTCGGTGAGCCTTTAGCACTTATGCATCAGGCAACATGACAGGGTGTCCTGGACGCACCTCTGCAATACGCAGTATGGACAGCTGACTTGGCACCTGGCCTAAGGGACGCTGCCCAACAATCAACACAAATGCATTAGGATATGTTAGCCGCATTAATGTGTTGGACTACTGTGCATCATTTTCTTTCCCTCAAGTTGAGAAGATTTTTTATTTTATTTTTATGGTGTTAACTATACCAGTTGAATATTCCAATTTGGTTTGCTGGCATTGTATCATGGGATTATAAACTATCTAGAAACCTTAGTTTTTATTCATTTTTATCAGAAATTCAATTTTGTACTTATACATTTTAATTTGTATGCAGTTGGTTTACTACTAGGGCTGTATGACTGCATAGACATGCACAAAACATACATTATAGAATGTTTAAATAGAAATAGAACATAAAATTATCTATGGATGTTGTATTGTACCTAATATAGTAGATAGAGACAAATACATCTGCATAATCTCTACAAGATTATACAGTTGTCCTGCCCAGGAGGGGAGAATGTGGTATTAGCCATCTCTGCAGAGTGCTTCAAACAAGCTCTTTCGGAATAGTCTGTCTGACCATTCCTTAAAATTGTCAACAAGGAGGAGATATTCAGAAGTGGTGGACATCACAGATTCAACTCGTTCATTTGTAATGAAGCTCGGTAATGATTTTGTTATGAATCATTATGAATTATGGCTGTGAGTCTCCCACCATTTGGAGAGTCAATGGGCATACCTCTCTAACAGATTCAGTTAGGGTAAGTTTATTGTGAATCATGGTTGAAGTAATATTCCAGAATGGTGAATGAATATCAGTTGCTTTGGCTGTAGAATGAAGATAGTGATGGTGAAACAATCATTTTCTTTTTCCGAAAGACAATATATAAGAACTAAGGCCCAACAAAGAAAATTCTTGGTACAACATGACCCAACATACTTTGAAAACACTCTGATATTAATTACCCCATGAACAAAAATATGTCTATTGCAGAATTGATCATCTAACGAGGATAACATTACTCTGATAGCTGGATCACAAGGAGGTATGGGAGGGACAGGAGGTTTCTTTTTGATTTGGTAACTCATGTTCTATTTGATGGCTGGAAGTTGAAAGGGAGTATATCTACCAACCTGTCTGTCTCCAAATCGTGGAGGAGAAACTAGGTTCGTAGTGGGGTGGGTGAGAATTTCATACAAATTTAGAGCTACAAAGAACTATGCGGTGGTTATAGTTAGCGGCATAGTCATCAAAATGGAATATGGGTTTAAAATGACAAGGGAAATAAACGAGAAAAAAATGTATTAAAAATTATGAAAAATGTAATACACATAAAGAGAGGGATATATACATTTATTCTAACTTTTCAATTTTATGGATAATCTATTTCCACACGTAATTATACATTTTATGATGCTAAAAAAGTGTAATCAGTGACATTTCTTTTGAGCAAAATAACACATTATTAAAAAAAAATTAAACTTCAAAATCAAGATATTATCACCAAATCGTTCATTAGACAACATTTATGAACCAAATCACAAACAACCATATGGCCACAAAAATTAACTATGGGCCTACATCCCCCCCCCCCCCCCCCCCCAGAAAAATCATGTTTAAAACATAAAAATGTGTTTAAAAGGTAAAGACCCGTATTTTTTTTCTTTTCTAAATTATGTTTTTCCTCAATTTAATCGGTACAAACTTGTTTTAAACACAATATTTTTTTTTATAAAAAAAAAAAAAAAATTATGAGCAGCAGCAAAGTTGATGAGCACATTTGCCACTTAATTACCCGCATGACATGCATAATACTTTGATTGGTGGAGCTTCTTGTATGATCATCTAATTTCTGCAGTGAGGTAAACTAGATGCCTAGGAGCATCATCATAATGCTGCAATTTGTTGATCATTATGGAGTTGGACTCTTTCAAAAGGGGATTGTGAGGGAGAAGATGAACCAAAGGACATTGCTAAGAGCTCATGATTTAAATAGGATGTTGATGTGTACCCAGTCGGTTGTGCCAACTTTTTTGGAGCAACCTTCGTAGTTTCCAATAAGACACCATCCTGGCAATGCCTAGGCTTCCTCGTGCCATTCCATTAAAGTTAATCATATACCAAGTAGTTGGGAAAAGTACCCAACCTACTTGAATGACATTTTGAGGATGATGGTGCTAGTGGAATGTTTGGATTAGGAAAATGTAGTTGGCTGGTAAGTGGGTAGAAAAAATGATAGATAGCTCCATTGTTTTAAGGGTGACATTGGTTGGGTTAGAGTTGCATGTTGCATGAACTCTTCTAAAGGGTGAGTACCCTTGTCAGACACCTCGGATTTCACCACTTTATACACACTAAAGTCATATACTTTTGAATATTGTTTATTTCCATTTTCTCTCCTCCTCTTTCTCTCTCTTGATTTTTTTAAAAAAAACGGCCATTCTCTCTCTTCTCTTCTTTCTCCTCTTTCTCTCTCTTGAATTTTTTTTTAAAAATTCGAATTTAAGTCCATTCAATGTTCGGCCATTACTCCCTCATCTCTTCTTTCTCTTCCCTTCTCTCTCTTCTCTCTAAGAACGAATTTTTTTTTGCTTCTTCATCCTCTTCAACTTCTTTACTAAGGTAAATCGAATTTTTTTATTTATCATAAACATCTCAAGATCTTGAACTCAACCACCTTTAGTAAGATTTGAAGATCATAAGATCAAGATCTTGAGATGTTTATAATAAAAAAAAAATTTCGATTTACCTTAGTGAAGAAGTTGAAGAAGAAATAGAAGCCAAAAAAATTTCGTTCTTAGAGAGAAGGGAAAAGAGAGAAGAGAAAAGGGAGTAATGGCCAGACATTGAATGGTCTTAAATTTGAATTTTTTAAAAAAAATTAGGAGAGAGAAAGAGGAGAGAAGAGAGAGAATGACTGGTCATTCAATAGCTGTTTTTATAAAAAAATTAAGAGAGAGAAAGAGGAGAAGAGAAAGAAAAAAATAGGCCATTAAATGGCTGTTTTTTTTTTTTTTTTTTTTAAAAATTTAGGAGAGAGAAAGGAGAAGAGAGAAAAAATAGGCCATTAAATGGCTGTTTTTTTTTTCAATTTGAATTTTTTTATAAAAAATTTAGGGGAGAGAGAGAAGAGAGAAGGGCCGGCCATTGAATGGTTGGTTTATTATTCTTTTTGTAATCTGCAACAAATTAGGTTCTTTTTTGAAAATAATTTTTTTATTAGGTTTTTTTTCATAATTTTCCCTAAATATTAATCAATATTTCTATAGATTATGAGTCTAGGTTTGTAGAATTCAACACCTTCGTGGTTGTAGATACATAAAAGAACTTGGTTAGCTATAACTTGGATCCTACACCATGAACCTATGCGTTTGATCAAGATGTATACTTCGAGTGGCAATATACAAATCAAGTCTATTCTCTGTGTCTGGGATATCCCGAGGAACAACTGAATAAGGTGTCGACAAAAAAGGTATAACAAGGGGATTAGTGGGCAAGGACAGAATAAGTGAGCTTGGTTGGCTATTGGAACATATTCTAGATGTTTGTCTATAAGTGGGGTTGTCCAGATATCCATCTCTGAGAAGGGCAATGATATCATGCTTTTACAAAACGTACAGGGAAAGCATAAAGGGACTTCTATTCAATAAGAAGTTATTTCTCATGGCACAAACGGGATAGACGTTGCCATACAACCAAGTAGAATTTCACAACTTGGGGGCAATTGCCTTCAATTATTTGTGTTAGTGCACAAGATGTTATGACTACGAGGAGAGTTAGGAAGTTGATTGGTATCTTTAATCTAGAAGTGGATATAGAGAAAGGAAAAAAAAAAACACAAGTTGAGGTTTGTCAAAAAAGTCTGTAATCTTGGGAGAGATGATTGAGTTTCCTATGAAATCCTCACGGGAGAGTAGCTTAGGATATTGTTCTCAAGTTAATAATGACAACTAAATTATTCCTATGGAATGTTAGGGATCTCAAAGAGAAGGGGAAAAGAGTTGTGGTGGTCTATGATTCTATCAGAAAAATTTCACATTCTGGTACTTCAGGAATCCAAGCTTAATCAAGTTAATATTGAGTTGTGAGGTATGGGAAATAGGTGTTGGGATAACCTTATGGGTATTGTTGGTGGAATAACTTTGGTGTTGGATAAAATATTTATTGAGGTTGTAGATGAAACAAAATGGGGATAAATTTTTTTATTGAGGTTGTGAATGAAATAAAGGGGCTTCTTCTATTTTATTTATGCAAATCCGTGGGGGAGAACTTCAATGTCATTCAAATATCTTTCAAGAAGAAAAGAGGTTGTGGGGTTACCACCAACATGAGGCAATTTGTTGAGTTTGTTAATTGAAATTTCTTGGTGGACATTTACCTTGGAGGTAATGCTTTCTCTTGGATGAACTATCAAGATATTTCAATCTTAACAAACTTAATCTCTTGTCTCATCGTCATGGAAGGGGCATTTCAACTTACAAGTTCAAGTAACTGTGCCAAATACAAGTTCAGATCATTGTCCGATTAGCCTCAAAGTCTAGCAAGGTTAATCTCCACACAATGTCGTTCCATTTTGAAACATGTGTCTACTTCACCAAAATTTTAAGGAGCTAATCTACTTATGGTGGAATGAGGTTTTCATTTTTGGTAGGCTAGACTATATTTTCAAGAGTACCTTGATGGCCATCCAAGAAAATCTGAAACTTTGGAATCGGGAACCTTTTGGTAGAATTGAGGAGTCCAAGACGTAGGAGTTTGGGAGATATTGAAAGGAATGGTAAGTGGGAGGAAGAGGGAAACTTATCAGATGAGGCGAAGAGGACTAGGACCAACCTTAAAGCAAAATACCAAAGATGTATAGCAATAGAGGATTTTAGTTAGAATTAAAAAAAAAAATCTATGGTGCAATGGCTGAAGGACAGGGATAATAACAATAAATTGTTTTATAGGATTGTGTCCACTCACAAGAGAATAAATTTCCTATCCAGGATTAAGGTGAAGGGGTTATAGTTGGAAGGGGTGGACAATATTAGGGATGTTAGAGTGGAATTTTGCAGGAAGTTGTGTTCCTAAGGAATATGTTTCTCATCCATTGTTGGATTAGTTTGATTTATTGAATTTCCTTGATGGAACAGACTTGGCTTGAAAAACCATTTGAGGAAGGTGAGCAGTATTGGATTAGCTAGACTTCGATGGAAGAAACTTAGCTTGAAAGACTGTTTCAAGAAGATGAAGTTCTTCAATTTATATTCGGTATGAGCAATGGGAAAGCTTTGAGCTTAGATGACTTTTTCAATTCCAAATTATACTGGGACACAATCAAAAGTTATTTAATGTTGGTGATCAATGAGTTTTATGAGAAAGGTTATCTTGATTATTGTTCTAATAGTACTTTGCAGCCTTAATTTCAAAGAAATTATGGCAGAGGACATAACTGATTTGAGGCTGCTTAGTTTGGTTGGTGCTACTGACAAGATCATCTTGAAGTCTGTTATTTCGATTGCCATTAGGCCTTATCAGGATGATTATATTAAAATAAGACAAATCTTGGAGTTTTTTCGCGTGATAAGTGTTATGCAAAGTCACATATATTTGCCATATCAAAGTCAAATTCCAACATTACTTTTATGAAGTTGATAGATGTTTTAGACACACCCCTCTCGGAGAATAATTGAGATACCCCTACTAACAGAAAAGGATATGCATACCCTTTATTCAATATGTAGCATAAAATCCTTGATTTGTTCCCCTCAAAATCAATCATCTTCGTCCTTGATTTTTCCTCTTCAAAATCAGTCATCTTCAACCTTAAGGTTCAATTTGCTTCTATCTTTAAACCTCAAGGATAGATAGGATTTTTGTAGAAGTAGAAAATGATGGAATTTTGGGTAGAAAAATAAAGGGTTTTTTGGAAAGGTTGGGGCGAAAAATACCCTTGATTTTCTCTCAGATTGTGTTATCTCCAAGCTCTTTAACTTTTACATGGTAAACTTCTTCTGATCTATTCAACCCTATCTTCAATCCATCATTTTGAATCTTGTCTTAACAAGTGGTAGAAAACCTTTGATTTTTCTACCCAAAATTCTATCGTTTTCTACTTCTCCGCAAATCCTATCTTACCTTGAGGTTTGAAGGTTGAAGTATATATAATCGTAAGGTTGAAGGTTACTGGTTTTGAAGATGAAAAAATCAAGTTTGATTATGATTGGTTTTTAGGGAAAAAAAAATAAGCCAAGGTTTTTTTTGGCTACATGGTTAAGATGAGGTATACAGGTCATTTTCTATTAGTAGATGTATCTCAAATATTCTCCATATTGTGGAGGGGTATGACTAAAACACCCATTAACCTGGGGACAAACTAGCAGAGCCATTTAATCGCATGGCTGATGTAGTTGGTATGCGTGATGTTGCATAACTCTTATCATATGAAGCCTTCTAATTGCAAATGAGTACATTGATTCGAGGAAAAGATAGCCTTAGGGGGTGGTGTGCAAAATTGGTCTGGACAAAGCTTACTTCTACATTTATTGGAATTTTTTTAGGGTACTTTTTAAGCCATTTGAGGTTTGGTCAAAGATGAATTAAGTCTTATAAGCAAAAGACGAACTAGAAAGTGTCTCTTCAATGGTTCTATTGTTATTGTTTTTGTGTTGGGGTAAGGAAGTCCCATTATTTCCCTCCAACTCGCAGAAAACACATTGGTCTTGTTGCGTGGAGTGATCAACTGAGGAAAAGATTTGAGGTGGCATCTGGATTGGCCATTAATCTCCAAAAAATGCAAGGTTTTTGGGGTTAGGAATTTCACCTCCATCGACATCCCTGCACGTGTCATGGGTTGTTAAGGGAGGTATTTTCCTTCATCATATCTTGACCTTTGATTGGGGGTTGACATACAATAGTAAGTCTATCTAGGACCTGGTTATAGAATGGGTGGGGAGGCACCTTGGATCTTAGAAGTCAAATTATGTATCGAAAAGGGGGAAATTGAATCTGATCAGAAGCTTTCTCGCAAGCCTTCCAATAAACTTCTTTTCATGGTTTACAATGCATAAGAGTTTGAAAGCGCAATTGGATAGCTCTTTCACAACTTTCTATCAAATAAAAAAGATCGGAAAAAGAAGTTCCATCTGGTTGGTTGGAGCTGCATTTGCCTTCCAAAAAAGAAAGAGGGGGTTATTTAGCATGAATGTTATGGTGAAATGTCTATGGCAGTTTGGATAAGAACGTAATGGCTGATGAAGAAGAGTTGTTTAGTTAGGTATGGATAGAAGCGTTTTTATTGGCAAAATGGGTATGTCTGATCCTCTTTTGGTTGCAAGGTTTAGAAAGGTATCATTAAGATCCTCCCCAAATTCCTTAACATGCTTGTGTTTAGAGTGGGGAAAGGATCTAGAATTTTTTTTGATAATTAAAATATCATAAAGAAAGAAGCAAGAAGATACAACGATCAGTCAAGATAACCAATCAAAGAAAAGAGCTCAAGCATCATCCTCGAAGAAAATCCCTTTGAAATTGGGATAAAGTATACACCAAAAAAATAACCACCCTAGAACATACAACATAACATCCTTAGTGGAAGAAGTAGCCCCTTCGAAGATCCTCTTATTTCTTTCCAACCGAAGTCCCCAGGTCATCGCAAAAGGAAGTAGGTTCCAAATGATTTTCTTTTTCCCTGAAAACAAGGTAGAGTTCCAAAGGATCTAGAATTCGCTTTTGTGAAGATCATTGGTTTGGCAAATCGCCAAGCCATGTCAACATTTTTCAAATCTCATTTAAAAAATCAAATGTCTATTTATAGGTTCATGGTACAGGATAGGGATGCAGTGTCTTAGGGCATGAGTTTCAAGAATGCTTTCGATGACCAGGAAATTGAATTTGTTACTCATTTCACTGGACTTTTATCTGTTGTTCCCATTCATTTTAGGGATGACGATCTTTGGATGTTGGGAAGGTAGTAAGGATGGGTTTTTTCCGGTTAAGTCTTTTTATGGCTCGGTGCTCCTATGCCATCATTACAATTCCTTCATAGAGTAGTTTGAAACCCCCGAAGTTTTGTGCTAAAATTTCTTTTTTCATTTGGTTGACTGCTTTGAATAAAATCCGCTCCGTGTACAAGAAGTGATGAGTCCCCAAATCACTTACTCCTCCATTGCAATATCACTTCTGAGATATGGTCCTACGATTATTATTTAATGCCTTCTGCCATGTGTTGGATCACACACTTTAGGAATTTATTTTTAGTAATTATGGATTATATGTATTATTGGTGTAAATTGTTTCTGGTCCAGTATCTTTCTTCGAATCTTATTTTCCTCATCACTTTGATTTGGTGCAGGACTCTTACTGACAACATGGTGGTTGGTGTCTCTAAAGGATTTGAGAAAAAACTTCAATTAATTGGGGTTGGGTATCGTGCAATGTTGGAAAATAAAGATTTGGTATTAAATCTCGGGTTTTCTCATCCGGTTAGGATGACAATCCCCGATGACCTAAAAGTGAAGGTGGAGGACAACACCAGAATTACTGTTAGTGGATACGACAAGTGTTCCATTGGTGACTTTGCTGCCTCAGTTCGGAAATGGAGACCCCCGGAGCCATACAAGGGGAAGGGTGTCAAATATGCAGACGAGATTGTAAGAAGAAAAGAGGGGAAGGCCGGGAAGAAGAAATAAATGGGTAACCTTCGGTTTCTTTTGCCATTTGGTTTTTCTTTCGGTGTAGTCTAGTTTGCATCAGCAGAATCCAATGTACTTGCATGACAGTTGAAGCTAAACTGTTATTGCATTTTGATGAAAAAGGCTTTGTTGTTGTTGTTGTTGTTGACTTGAAACATTAATCCATTCAAACAGGAGTGTTGCTCTTCATATTCGGCCATACTCACTTGTTTATCGAATCCATATTGGCTTTAAATTAGATGGTTGTGATCATTTCCTTGGGTTTATCTTTTGATCTAGAAGATTTCTTGGTAAATATGGGCACTAGAGAAGCAAGCCAAGCAAACTGTAGGCCCTTTGAATCGTGG
The DNA here is from genome assembly GCF_017979445.1 of Akebia trifoliata. NCBI lineage: Eukaryota > Viridiplantae > Streptophyta > Magnoliopsida > Ranunculales > Lardizabalaceae > Akebia > Akebia trifoliata. The sequence continues at coordinate 44,793,113 of NC_141385.1, read as the reverse complement.
TTTTAAATCTCATTCGAGACCAAGAGGACTCGTCCAAGCTGTCTTGGTATCGTCCACCGGCAAGACGAATTGACAAGTTGTCTCAAAGACATGGTTTGTTCTAATTCACATCCATTGTTACCAATCAATCATTTTTTTTATATAACCAAATGTACATGCATCGGTGGCCTGAAATAATGCCATGTGGCATACGCAGGAGCCCTGGAGTTGATGCTATCAAACAAAGGGTTGACTGATGCTTTTCAACTAGATATTGGTTTAAAAAAAAGATAATGTAATATGAGCAAGTAAAAATAAATTTAAATTATTGATTTCTTTCACTAAAATGATTTAAGGCCCTAAATATGCTTGTTTGAAAAAACAAAAAAAGTAACAAATAGGGGGAAAACATTGGGATAAAAGTGCTTTAAAATCTTTCGTACTCGATACATACTTTCGTGGTCTTTCAATAGTAAATGTAAATACAATTCTCAAATCAGCCCTTAAATAGTTTGGCTCATAATCTACTATGAGGATTATACTCTATTTACAGACCCATAATGGAAAATTTGTGTTCTTGACCATGTTTGGCAACCCATAGTTTGTGAGTTTGATACCCAATATGAGCAGGGCAATATTTCCTTGGGGTCACCTGTGAGGGCGTACACTCACTTACCCAGTGCGTGTGATGTGCGGGTGTTGCACGTGCCCGGGGGAGGTACCCATCATTAAAAAAAAAAAATGTTTGGCAACCAATAAAATAATTAATTATCTCATAATCAATTACGAAAAAAAAAAGAAAAAGAAAAGAAACAAAGAAAATGAATTAGAATATAAAAGTTTGTTGTATGGGAGTTCAATGGACGAACTCCCCCCTCCCCTCTTTTTTTTTTCTTTTCTAATACAATTTCTCCATTATTTTTATTTTATTCTAATTGATTTAGAAGACGAAATCTAGAACAAATCAAATAATTAATCCAAGTGTGTGGAGAACAAGTGTGTGAGGGTATTTTTTGTCATTTTATTAGTTCTCTCATAGTAGATTTGGGTCAAGAGATATGTCATGAGTGTGGCATTAGCAAAAGTTGATGTGGCAATATTAACTCTTTTGTTAACTCTGGTGTGCGCACGTTAACCTCTTTGAACTCCAAGCGCAAATCAGAACAAATCGATCTCAGTTTTAGTGGTTTAACCTTCTCTCTCTTCCTCTGTTCTGTTCTTGGGATCTCAATAGAGTTGCAGAGTAGAAGAGAGTAGAAGAGAGAAGAAGAAGATGGAGAGCTCGATCCGCAGTTCGGAACTCACACCAGAAGAAGAAAGGTTAGTGATCCGAGACATTTCTATGGCGTCCGAAGCCCAGATCAAAGAAGGAGACATTTTCTACCTCATCACCCAAAGGTTTCAACTCTCTTCTTATCTTTTTGCTCTTTCTCATCATCATTATCATATTTCTTTGATTTCGTTTGAACTTGTACCGTTCTTTGATGTATTTGAAGATCTCCGCATGAACGAAATTTTCCCAGAAAGTGTGAGAAATATTAGGGTTTTTATGCTAATTGGTACGGATGTCGTTTCTTGTTTGAATGATTTTTTTTTCTTTGTTCTGTAATTCACGAAAATGTTCCATGTAAAACAGATCTGTGTGGTATACTCTCAGTTCTGTTCAGTAAAAATTACTACAGACCAGAAATAAAGCTGGTTACAACCGAGGACATCTAAAAACTGGCAAAGATGAGAAATGTGACTGACTAAATGCAGTGAAACAGAGATCAAATTAGATGCATTATGAACAAAAACCGAAGTCTTGGTAGGAGACAAGGAAATTAATGGAAGTTGGTGGAATTATTTTCAGAAATCACTATATATATATATATATATATATATTTTGATAGGCAAAAAAAACAATTTATTATGAAGGAAGAATGTACAGAAGGGAGGATGAGATATCCAACCCGAAAGCATAAGAAACCGTTAAAACAAAAACACAACCAAAACAAAAGAAACTGCTCCTCAAGGTTACAAACCCTATCCCATCGAATAACAAAATCTTCAAAAAACACCCCTCTAAACACCTTGAACGCTTTGCCCCAATCGAATAAGAAAGCTAAAGTTGAAAGCACTGTGTCCTTGACGTCATTTTCTTTCCCATCGAAGATCTGACTGTTACGTTCTTTCCAAATAGTCATAACAAATGGCAAACAGGGTGATGCTCCATAAAATCCTCTTTGTCTTAGTCAAAGAAAAACCCCATTGAGGCCATACTTCGAATAAAGATTTGACCGAGCAAGGGAAGAAACAAAAGAAATTACTAAATGGTTGTAGGATTAAGCTTATAAAAGTGATAAATTCAACTAAGATAAGTATAAAAAAGATTTTGGTCCATGTGGCGTTCCAACAGAAATTTGAAGGTGGCACCTTTGCAAAATTATATTACTTTTTCTAGGATATAACTTGAGTCAGACTATTAAATTGTGGTAGAGAATAAAGAAAGAATTAAGACCAAAAAGTAATGATATTTAAAAGATAATTTCTTTGAAACCTGAACTAGAGGTTTCCACATCTCTACTTCATAGGCGGATAAGAGGAGTTGAATTTGCTCATCAAATGATAATTTCTTGGTTTATATTCATCTATATATTGATGACATAGGGACTATCTCCTCCCCTCCTAGTTAGTAAGGTTTGGAAGGCAGTTCCAAGGTTGTTTTCTTGGTATGGACTGCAATGTTGGACTCTTGATAGCAATCTCCCGTTTAATTCTTGAAAATTTTGTTTTTTTCAATAAAAGTATTATTCTCTGGATTATTGAACTATTTTGAATAATTCATGGAATTTTAAGTTTGAAAAGAATAAAACACATTTTTTACGACTTTTACAAATTTTTTTATAAAACTTGGTGGGAAAAAAAATGCTATTATAACTTGTTGTATGTTGCAGAGTGTAAACTTGTAAGTTGTGACGTGTAACACAAGTCGACTTTGAGGCGATCATGCTTCAAAATTTTGGAGGAATTCACATTTTTATGTGGAAAATTTCCCTTTTATCTTTAAAAAAAATAATGACATGACCCTCTACATTTATTTGAGTTTACACCTTAATTTTTCAAATTGATGATTTGACCCTTGACTTTGGTCTTCTTTTAAAAATCAATGGAACAACAACCTCAGTCCTCATTATCACCACCATCATTATGACCATCACCAACACTATCATATGGCTGAATTTTTCTTTTTCAAATTTTTAAAATGAAACGGATAATATATGTATGAAGCATATGTTGCATATGTTCCACTTATCGAATTTTTGGCCGAATTTTAGACTGGATTTTTGCTATCCAAAATCGAATAACAGTCGAATTTTTACTGTATTCCAAATTGCTAACAAGGTGTTGGACAAGATCTTTTCTAGATGTTCAAGATTCTAACTATTCCTTACACAAGTCACGATCTCTTTGAGAGCTGGCATGTTAAGGTTTCTTTTTTGACATAGTTTGGGCCATATGGAAAGACAATAACCAAAAAGTTTTTGACAACCACGAGGATAACCTTGGCGCCATTACCATTTTTTGTTTTGGCAGACTTTAGGAGTTATGGGAATGTTTGGTCGGTAACTAATGGTTTTTCTTTTCTTTTCTGATGAGGTGCTGTACCCTAATGATGGTTCCCTTCACTACAGTATGTTGGTTGCATTTTTTTGGCCTTTTGGCCCATTCCTTTAATGAAATATCTGTTTATCAGAAAAAGAAGACCAATCATTTTTTATGGAGTTGAATGGTGGGAAATTAAGAAACAACTTGTTAATAGATTTAGCATAGAAAAATGAGGATGTTGTAATGGATGATTGGAGGACTAGCAAAGGGAAAAATGAATATATTTGAGGTGATTTCGGAATATTCCCAATGTGAGATGATATTTAGGGAATTCATTGAGATGGTAAGTGCATGTACAAAGAGGACCAATTACAACATCAGTGAGAAGGAGTGCTTGGGTGCAGATTGAAGACTCTAAAAGAGTAGGAAGAATGCCAGTAACTTTTTGGATGGAGATTGGAAGTAATGAAAAAAGATATGAGAGCGCATGACTAGGTATGTCTCAGTATAGTAGAGAGTTGAATGACGAAACATATTCGTGCTGTTGACTCCAATGTTTATGATAAGGTGTAGACAATGATGATTGTATTTGCCAAATACAATAGCATATGAATTCCTGGACATAGTGGAATGGAGGAACATGGCTTGTTTAGCCAACCCCAAATCTCTGGGATAAGGCTTTGTTGTTGTACTTGCATGTGAATTCCTAAATAATAAAAATTTAGAAATTAGTTTCTCATTGCGGTTTTGGCCAAATGCATTCTATATAGTTCACTGTATTCTTGTAATAATTATATAAAGACATAAATTATACCGACAATTTGAGAGTCACTTTCGATGAGAGTAATCAACCAAGCAATTAGAGCTTCCTTTTCATAAATGAGTTTACAAACCTCTCCACAATAGGATCTCTGAGGACTTGGATGCTTGTCAATGGATAAAGGTCAACCTAGTCATGAAGGAGGGAAAATCAATCACCCAAAGGCATGATATTTTATGCGTTGTGGAGTTTATTATGATGAATGTGGTGTTTGGTGTCACCAAGAAACAATTAAACTTCAAAATCATTCGTAGGATGTCATAGCCTTTGTGTAGGGTCTTTTCAGCCTTGGTTTCTATTGTGCCAGGGAGTTTTTAGTCCCATGTGATGTGAACAGCTGATTAGTATTATTTTTTAAGTTAGGCATCCTTAGATGAAAGAGTGGTCTTTCAGGTTTTGAAAAGCTATATATATAAGGAAAGCTTGGAGTTAGGCTGCTGCATCGACATTTCATTCTTCATGCAAGGGATAACTCTATGCCATGCCTGCTGAACTGAGTTTTTGTGAATATTCTTCATTATGTACTGATATTTTTATTTTATTTTTTTGTGGGGGGCCAAGCTTCATACACCTGATTTTATGTGCTTCATTTATTATTATCATCATCATCACTATAAGAATAACTAGCCTATGAATTCTTGAGTTCTGACCTCCTGATTTATCACTTGCAGATGGTGGCAACACTGGCTTGATTATGTGAACCAAGACCTGGCAAGTGTGGTAAATGATGGGTCCTTATTGTACAGTTCTGAATACTGTGAATCTGCTGGTTCAAGTACTGTAAAGAGACCTTCTGGCATTGATAATACCGATTTAATATTTGATGCGGCATCAGAGGACTCCAACATGGGATTGGAGCTTCATGATACTTTGGTAGAAGGACGTGACTATATATTGCTTCCGCAGGAAGTTTGGAAGCAATTTTATGTTTGGTGAGTGCATATTAATAACTAGTTGCTTCTTGATGTAAAGCTCTCCTTCCCCTTTCTTCTTGATGGCGTCATTTTTTTCCTAGAACTTTTTCTTTATTTTATTTATTAGGCTTTCTAATGATATATGAATGTAAATTTGGTGGTTTGCATCTATTTTATAATTGTCTCTCATTACATGGATACTTCCTATGTTGGATGTCATTCAGTAAACCTTGCAATCATGGATATGTTGGTATGAGTAGGTTACCTTTATATTGATGTTCTCTTTTTCTTTATCTTTTTCTATAGAAAAGCTATCTTTTTAATGATTAAAAACAACTTATTTATTGAGAGATGGAAGTGCCAAAGAAGTTCTCAGATTTCTGGGACAATTTCCTTGAGTTGAGTAATTTTGAGTATCTATTTGGTTGCAGGTATGGAGGGGGTCCAACATTGGCGCGGAAAGTGATCAATTCGGGTCTGTCTCAGACAGAGTTGACGGTAGAGGTCTATCTTCTACGTCTTCAACTACTTGTGATGCCAAAAGGAGAACGCGCTAGTGTCAGAATAAGCAAAAAGGTGTGGTTTAGACCGCAATAGGTTGGGTTGCATTCTTGTTTCAATGAACAAAATTATTTTATTTTGTGTGGAAACAGATTGTCTGAAGTTCAGATCATTTTTGGCAGGAAACAATTAGAGAACTCCACAAAAGGGCTTGTGAGGTTTTTGATCTTAATTTGGAGCAAGTAAGAATTCACTTTTTTTCCCAGCCACTTCTTCATATCCAAATGTTGTTCCAAATGTCGTAATATTTATTCTTTTCCGTATCACAGATATCCATTTGGGATTTCTATGGTCATCGAAAACATGCTTTGATGAATGACATGGATAAAACACTTGATGACGCCAACATACAGATGGAACAGGATGTGAGTGTCCTTATTTTTTTTCTCCTCTTCATTTATATCTTATCAAGAAGCTTTTGAACAAGCTAACACTCACGTTTTATGACCTCACTGTACTCCTGTATTACGACCTTGAATCTTCCAGGACATTGTGTTGTTTAATCCATTATTAAAGCCCACAATTTCATTTTTTTTTTTAATTTTTATTGTTCTTGAATTCTATATATTATTAATATTCAAGTTTGCATTAATGAAATAATATAAATGTTTTCTAGCTGCTCTTCTTCTGCTCCCTCTTTGTGCAGCAATAGTCTATATTGGTACTTCTTAACCAGTAGAATCCAATAGATTTTGACAACATCTTGAAATTGTTAGGACATCAAGGACACATAATCCATATAAGTAATTGCCTCCTTTTGTTGCGGTTGGCCAACTTTTTGGGGTTTATCTTAAAACATTGTATGTACATGTCCAAAACATTAATTCTTTGAAGGCACCTTTTGTTAGAAACATGTCTCTATTCTCATGGCATGCTGCCCATGTATTCCAAGGAAGAAAAATATTCATCTCCGTATCTTTTTTGGATTTATTCTCCTATAACTATTATTGTACATCTTAACTTGCATTTATTGCGCACAAATGAAGTTTTATGTGGTCATGATTGGTAGGGAATTCCAAATTGAATGATTCTGTCAACGGTACATGGTCACCTTTTTTATTTACTTGCGTGACTCAGAAGTACCCATGGAAGTGAGAATAATCATATCACATTAAATGCATACACATTAATGTGTGATACGCTTAGCTTACATGAAGTACTATATTCACTTGAGTATTTTCTTTTCTTCTATTTTTTAAGAATTAGTATGACAAAATTACTTTTTTTGTATATATATATAGAGTCACGTTCAAGGGCCAACTTTTCGGCAAAACATTTTTCAAAACATGAGTTAGAAGTTTTGGAATGGGCTGATTTTTGGTGAGGATGATCTCTACGGTGAGGGGATCATCCTCACCAAAAATCAGCCCATTCCAAAACTTCTAACCCACGTTTACAAGTTGAAAAATCGTGGACCGTCCATTTTTTGTAAACTATTTTTGATGGGGTTAGAAGTTTTGGAATGGGCTGATTTTTGGTTAGGATGATCTCCTCACCGTAGAGATCATCCTCACCAAAAATCAGCCCATTCCAAAACTTCCAACTCATGTTTTGAAAAATGTTTTGCCAGAAAGTTGGCCCTTGAACGCCACCCATATATATATATGTATAAATATTAGTAATTATCTTGATAAATTGATAATATACGCAACTTTTTGGAACATGAATGATTGTATATGTACGTGCTACTTACTTTTTTTTTTGTTCTGTGCTACTTACTTAGATTACATTGACATAAGATTATATACCAATACCTACCCAAATGTATTTCATTTTGACCGGTGAGTGAAGATTATGTGTAATTTACAAATTCTTTCTACAAGAAATTTAATATATGTTTTTTCATAATTTTAATTATTTTTTAGTACATTTAAAATATATTTCCAAGAAAATGAAAAACAACATTTTTCTTTAAAATTTATTGTTTCTTGAAATATTTTACGCCGCATTTGTATGCTTGTCAAAATGACGGAATATCGAGGATATTGTCACTGTAATCTTAGAAAATGATAAAACAAACAATAAAATACAGTTATTCGGTTATAAGTTATCAAAAACAATAAATAGAGTGTAGAAATAAAGATTAATAATGTTCCTCATTGTATTTGAGTGTTTATATGAGCATGGTAATGTACTTAGAATACACCAAAATAATAACTTCATTTGCTAATCGCTGACCCTATACCTATCAACAAAAAAAAAAACCCTCCTTTTTACAAATAATTTATGTTTTTTGTTATTTTTATAAATTTAGCAATATATTAAGAATGGTTTTCCAACAAAGAATATCTTTGTTGAGATGTAGTATTTATCAAAGTATTTCCACTGAAGTCTTGCATTTTTATACCTAAAATTTGATTTTTTTTCGGTTGAAAATTCATTTTTCACCGAAATAATACATGAAATGAATTTTGATTTCCACTAAAGTACATAGAAAAAAGAAATTGTCGGTTAAGTTTTGTATTAGGCATTGTGGAAGTTGAAATGTTTTGATATATTTTGTGGAGTTATGTTGAAATTTAACATTATGCCTGAGAGCTGATTATCATGGTTGAATTTATTGTTCATTTAAATATTTCACTAAAGAAACGATGATTTCCACACAAAATATGTCAAAATCTAATACCGTGGACATAATATAGCGGCCCCATGCCTGATAAATGAGGAGGGTTACATGAGTTTTGCTGCCTATATAAAAACTTTGCCTCCTCCAAACATGCATTTTTTGGCATAATATAATATAAGGAGAGCCTTTTACATATATATCTTTTCTTTTTATAATACTCACTTTTCATCTCCCACAATCTTATCTACCAGATACATGGCCATGTTAATATGTTTCTTTTCCATTTTTTTCCGGACAGATTCTGGTGGAGGTCCTTGGCGATGGTAATGATACTGCATTCGGCGGTTGCTTGAGTTCTGTACAGGAAAATGGATCTGCAGAGAAGGAATCAACTTCTGTTCTGGTGGAACCTTGTAAATCTACCTTATCCACTGCAGGTGGTTTGTCTGCAAGCAAGGGTGTTTCTAGGAGTTGCAGTTCAGAGTTGTCACAAAGCCAATACCTAGCTTCCCCAGCTGGAGAAGTGGATAATTCATATGGGGTGAGTAGTATTGGTACAAGGGGGGCTTCTGGAGGTCTGACTGGGTTGTTGAACCTTGGAAACACTTGTTTTATGAATAGTGCAATACAATGCCTTGTGCATACACCTGAGTTTGCTCGATATTTTCGGGAAGACTATCATTCGGACATAAACTGGCAGAATCCTTTGGGCATGGTTGTAAGTAACTGATTCTGCAATTTATTTAAAGTGATTTTGTATATTATTTTCTGCAAAATTATATGTTAAAAGTTTTTTTGATAAATAAATTATATGTTAAAAGTTATGAGAATAATTTTGAAAAGTTGATCACTTCTCTCTTTAAGGTGTCACATTAGTGGAGCCAAACCATATTGTTTCCTTTCGTGCCATTGAATAGTAGATTTCTTTCTTATTTAGGGTGAGATTTATTTCCTATTTATTTAAGAGTGTTGGGGTGCGAGTGGGGGTGGGCGAAAGGGGTGGGGTGGAGAGGGTGTGTGTTGAGGGTGGGTCGGTTTGTGTCTATGTGAGTCCAATGGTTTCAAAGTTGTTGGAGGCGTACGCCTAGAGGTATGTGTCACGATCCCATTATGCAACCAGAAATTTCCCCCCTACATTTGGTCTTGAGGAAGCTCAAGGTTAGCAAAGCTTGGGAACAATAAACGTCCTCTTTACAGATCACTTGTGTGTTCTTCGAGTGCTCTCATGAGTGAGTGGGTTCCTTGGGAGTTTGAGGTGAACTCTTGATGTAGCCCAAGTTAACCTTCCCTAAGTTTGTTCTAGGAGTTTACCCCAAACTCCCAATGCACCCACCCACACAAGAGAACACTCAACCAGAACACACATGCTTTGAGAAGAAGGTTTGTACTCAAACGCCTGAGCTTCATCAAGACCTAGTGGAGAGGAAAAACCTCAGATCATACAATAGGATTGTGACACTAACAATGACTCACTCCCCAATCAAAGAGTTTGATACCACTCATCATAGACTTAGCTTTAACTTGGCTTGACATCCATGTAACATTCATGCTCATGCGACGCCAGCTTGATTTTGAGAGCATTTCAAATTCTTATTCACCACCCTTTTCAAGAGAGGTATGGTCGGATTTCCTTTCCTTATCTCGGACTTCTTGGTGTTTGCCTTTTATCTATGAAAAAAAGGTGTTTCTATGTGCACAAGAGACAACCATTGTTATTTGAAACAATTCAATGCTTCCTTAGTGCTGCTGTTCAAGTATTGGAATTAACGGTTGCATGCCATGATTGAATAATTTTGAATGAGCCATTCCAATACTATTCTCCAATAAGGGAATCAGTATTGATGTAGATTCTTCTACACAATTATAAATCATGATGTATCAAAGTAGGTTCAATTGCCTTTGAACAGTTGGCTATTATTAAATATTTTATCCGGAAGAAACTTGTTAAATGTACCATGAAAATTTCAATTGTTATTTTGTTGATGTATTCTAATTTAGGAACTTGGTTTTTTCATGCTAAAGAAATATTTTAAGTTCCAATAGCAAATTGGAAAGCTTCGCATAAGGTTCTAGTTTTAGCATCTTGAACTGAAACTCATCCGATGAATGTTGTGTTCAATCATCTTGCAGACATGGATGATACAATCTTTGATGGTTTTCTTATAATAACATTGCTAGGAGCATTCATTCAAGAGTTGAGATTGTTCTAGTGAAAACAAAATGCGACCCCCCTCGTTTCTTGATAGTTTTGTTGTAGCTTGCATTGCGTTTTTGCTTTTTCTTTTTCATTTTTCTGTGTTTGGGGTGGGTCCCCTCGATCTCCCTTGTTTCTTTGATTATCAATAAGTTCATCTTTATCGATCAAAAAAAAAAAAAAAAAACAAAAACAAAATGTGACTCTCTAACTGCTTCAGAACGACCGATTAACAAGCAATGCTAGCCTCTCTTCAATGATCATCATTCTTTTGACCCATAATCAACAGTTGATAAGATGCCCACACATCATGTTACTGATGGGCTGTAAAGGGATTCATTTTTAGTATGTGATAATTCTCATGTTGACTGCTCCATGTGTATTTTTGAAAGTTGGGATGTCATAAAATCAGCTAGTGGGAAACAACATGATAGGTATACTACCTCCCTAGTATCTTTCTATTGAATTTGAAGTGTTGTTATGTAGGGGGAGCTAGCTTTAGCATTTGGTGAGCTACTTCGAAAACTGTGGGCCCCTGGACGCACACCAATCGCTCCTCGTCCATTTAAATCAAAGCTTGCTCGTTTTGCACCCCATTTTAGTGGTTATAATCAACATGATTCACAGGTTAATTTCAAATCAATGTCTTTCATAATTCAACCTTTTGAAATATTTTATAAAGTATATATCCCTTGATCGATTCATCAACTTTCTGTAGGAGCTTTTGGCATTTCTGTTAGATGGACTTCATGAAGATCTGAATCGAGTGAAACATAAGCCCTACATAAAGTCTAGAGATGCAGATGGCCGACCTGACGAAGAAGTTGCTGATGAATACTGGGCGAATCACATTGCTCGAAATGATTCTATAATAGTTGATGTATGCCAAGTGAGTATAAAATGTATGGTAGTCTAATTTATAAAATTATCGGACTTTATTTATCTGTTAGGTATTAACTGAAAATTTCCAATGTTTCTACTTGGTTGGGGTGAATGTCCCATTCTGAGTAAATGTATGGAGATTCTTGCTTTTTTAACTTGTTGTTTATGCGGTAGGCAGGATGTGGAAGTATTTTTATTAAATTTCAATGAACATTGACAATCCTAGATGGATGATATCCATGAACGAACTGTATTACCTGAGCGCTTAAATGGATATTCATTGCTATATCATAACTGAAGCATATGTAAACATGTAGTCATTCAGGTATTGGAGTTCATTTAGTCCCAGAGAATGCTTTATGTATTACACTTATTTCTGATGGGTAAAGAATCTATATATAATGGAAGAATCCAGCCATCCATTTTGGATTTGCCTTTTCGGAGGGATCGCTAAATGAAATCTGTTAGTTATTTCATCCTAATTGTGTTTAACACATTTCTTAGGGATTTATTTTGAAAATACACATCCATAAATATCAATGTAAATGGTTGTCTTGACATGCATGTGATGTTCCTTGTTATTGAAGCAACAGTCATATCTCTTGTTGTAAAAAATATGTCTGGTCATTCTACGTTGTTTTCTTTATTTTTAAGGTTTGTAGGATCTGGATATTCAAACTTTTCAATTCCTTGTGAAAACCCATCCTTCCATTAGGATTGCAGGGCTTCTGCAAGAGCTACTTGCATTAGGCAGAAACCAAACACTATAGTGAATATGCCTTCACTAAAATAGAAGTTCAAAGGTCCCCTTAGTTTATGGGTCTGGTACCATGACAGTATCTGGAAACAGTGGAACTTGTCAAATGCTGAGGGATGGATTATGTTGCACCTGCCATCCATTGGAGAAATAGAAGAGGTGAGGATGCCATGGATTAACTGAAACCTGATTGAAAACAGGAGGGAAAACAGAAAATCTGAGCTTTAGAGAGTGACAATGCAGATGGCACAATCATGGATTATGTGGATTTTTCTGTTTAAATTGAAAGTGTTTCTTCTGACATCATCATATGTGTCAATAAGTTTACTCCCCTGAAAGCATATTTACCTGTAATGGTCAAATTATGTATAGGAGATTAGGAAGTTAACTTGTAGTATTCCGTCTTCCATTGGTTGAATCACCTCGAGAAGGTAAAAATCCGCTGGAAGTGAACGTCGTGTGGAACTGTTAAGCAACTTATTTCTTTCTTTCATATTTTTTTCAGAAAAAGGAAAAAAGAACTGGCTTTTCAACCTGCATTTCCTCGTGCTATTCTTTAGTTACAAAACACCTTTCCTGCCTGTGAATGGAAAATGGAGAAAAGCCAAAATGAATAAAATTGGACAATGATATTAAGAGGTAATTGACCTTTGTTGTTACAGAAAGCACATCCGTACAATCACTACACCTAAACTATTGGAGAATACTCAATGGGAGCTCATTTCATACAATCAACATAAATCCGTCCGACCATTTCAACTTGACTTTTAGAGAATATCGATTATGACATTGTATGATACATTTATCTTCACTAGAACACTTTAAAGTGAATCAATATTACGAATCCGCCTAGAAAGGGCACCCCTAATGCCTTTATATCTGGATAGGCTTGTCTAACTTCTTGTTGTATAAAAGTGCATACACCAAAGATGTACTGGAATTAGGTTTGGTTTGAAAGATTTATGGTCTATGAGGCAGAAACAAAGGCTGGAATTAGTGTACCAAGGGTTTCAGGGACATGCTTCAGAGGCATCATTTAGGCAGATGAGATAGTTAACCTGCTTGTTGAGGTGCTTTAAAGCAATGATTGGCTCGTGGACAGACCTACTCAAGGGAGAGATCTTTGATGCATTTCTTGGCCTTCCTCCTGGAGCTAGCTATAGAAGAAAGGCTATTTGTGACTTGGTAAATTGAGAAGACCAAAAGAAGGTAGGCATTGTGGAAGAAAGGGTATTCCTTTAAGGGTGGGAAGATGAGCCTTATAAAGTTGTGAGGCTCATTTCTTGTCTCAATTTCCATCTAGGGATGCATTTTAAGTACATTGGTAAAGTTAATTAGATACACTTCCTATGGAGGGGAAAGGAGGGTTTGTCAACGAGAAGGTTTTGTAAGCATATCTAGCAGGGAAACTATTGAACTCATTTGGTTAAATAGTAATGTTTGCATTTTCCATATACTATTCTGACTCCTTTTGGAGTTGACCCAAGTTATGCCCAAAATTTTGTTAGGGTCTCTTCATGGTTGATGCATTTAAGTATCATCTCCTGCTGAACAAATTCTCGGGAGGATTCCTGTTTTTGCAATCTTGTGGGAGATTTGGAAGGAAAGAAATCAATGGATATTCGTGCTCAACGTTAATAAGCCTTTAACGTTTAGGTGTTCAAAGTTATTCCCTGGATGTAGGTATTTCAATTTGGATGATTTTGTTGTTGGATGGAATATTTTGGTTCATAGGGGACCAATTGATAAATGGCTTGTCCATTTCTAGGAGTTTGGCTGAGCATCTCTGCCTCAGGTGTTTCTAATGTACTTCTTGTGGTTCCTTCAATAAATCAATTTCATTTACGAAAAGATGGTGGAAATACTTTTGAGTAGTATAATATCAACCAAGTACGCAATGTATGCTACTACTCATATTAGTCATGAGTTCATCCTACTGATTACACTTTTATGCATGGCATGGAGTTGCTCTATCTTTATTACAAGGAATGGTCACTAGTTGTCCTCCCTGCCTCAGATATGCACCCATTGCATCCAGGGGGTTGGGGGCCCAACACTCTGTCAGCCTGGTCAAAAGGAATGCTATAGGCCATAAATTAACCTGATTGATATGATCCTAACCATATTTACTGTTTTTGGTTGGTTAGTAATCAGAAAAGTAGCTATATATGGTAGGTGGTTACTTTCACCGCTTGGATCAGTTTTTGTACATAGAGGATCCTTTGGAAGTGGAATCGGAAGGTTCGGTCTGTTCTCCCACCTTGACTACTGTTTCCTCCTTTATCATATTTCTACCCGATGCATTTGTATTGTGTTCTAGACATCTTGTAGGGCTAGGGGTGTCTGAAGAGCGTAGTTGTGTTATTGGTTTTTTACTATTTATTTTGTGTTTTTTCCATGCCTACTAGATATTGGCTGCCCACTGCTGATGACAGAACTCCGAACTCGTCCGTGAATTTATGTATCTGAGTAATCCAAATTTGACAGGGTCAATACAAATCGACTTTGGTCTGCCCCGTGTGTGGCAAGATCTCCGTGACTTTTGATCCCTTCATGTACCTCTCGTTGCCTCTCCAGTCTACCAACACTCGGACCATGACTGTCACGGTTTTTACTAGCAATGGTAGTGCGCTGCCAACACCATGTACTGTGATTGTTCCCAAGCAGGGTCGATGCAGGGACTTGATCCAAGCGCTTGGCAGTGCATGCTCCTTGAAAAATGACGAGAAGCTTTTGCTTGCAGAGGTTTGTAGGATTTGAAGATTCTAATTCTTTCATGAAAAAGCAGTACATCTGTTTTACTTAGTTGATTGCTTCAAATATGTTCTTTATAGATACACAGTCACTTGATCCATCGGTTCATGGAGGATCCTTTGATATTTTTATCCACCATTAAAGATGATGATCACCTTGCTGCTTATAAGATACCAAAGTTTGTGAAGAACACAATATTTCTTCAGGTGATACACCGTCGTGAAGAACAGTAAGTATAGTTTGATACTTGTCTTCTCTGCATTAATTATGATTATTCAGTCAACAGGCTGCCTCTTGGATGGTAGTAACACCAAAGGAGTGCATTGATTGGACAGTTCTAGCCATTACAACTAGTTAACTCTAGGGAACTGACACACTTATTTCGTTGTCTGTCCTAAAGAAGGGAGTTTAGTTTGGCAGTATGATTGTAATTGGTGTGTTCCTTGGGGCCACTGCATTGCGCTTGAGCTCAGTGAAGTGGCTACAATCAATCAAACACTTATTATTGATGAGTGTGTATACCAATTGGAATGAGTGCCTGTTCAACTTTTCTGGGGTGCTGCCCCATGCCATATATTCCTCAAAGGAATATAGCTCTCTTTTGGGTTACTTTAGCTTTTTATGCTTTGGGTAATTGTATTACTATATATTTTTTAAATTTATTAATATCTCTCTCAGGGAGTCTAGTAGTTCCCACAGTGGAGTGATCTGGAAACCTTATGGTACACCTCTTGTCTCACCGATCTCACGTGATGATGTTATCACAAGAGGTGATATACAAACGATAGTTCGCACCATGCTCTCTCCCATGTTAAGAGCTGAGAGTCTCAGGCCTTCTGACCTCCCTGAGACAAGAATCCCTGAAGCAGCATCTCAAGATGTTGGCTCAAGTGAAGCATGTACAGATTCCACTGCATCAGACTCCATAGATAAGGATCAGAGCAGTTCTGAAATAGAAGCCACATCCAAACTGCCTCTTCAATTAGTGGATGAAAATAATGCATGCATTGATCTGTCTACGGGAGAAGAAAAGTCCATCAGACTGTCCTCATCGTCTACATCAATTCTGGTGTTCATTGATTGGTCACAGAAGCATTTGGAGAAGTATGATACCCATTACCTTGAGAATTTGCCAGAAGTGTTCAAGTATGGGCCTGTGAGTAAGAAAGCTCGTACCGAACCTCTCTCCTTGTACACCTGCTTGGAAGCTTTCCTTCGTGAAGAGCCGCTCGTGCCTGAAGATATGTGGTAAGTTTTTTAATCTCTCATTTTCTATATACTACCTAGGTGTCAGTCATGCTTAATCGATGATGGCGGACCTTGGAAGTTGAAATACACATGGATTACATTATTAGGATGATACCCCATTTTTAGCAAGTATACATCTTTCTGACCCATTGATTCTACTATTTTGCCTGTTTGAAGTAATGAAATGAATTGGATAGTTGAGATCGTCCAATCATGATATTTGAATTTTAGCATCTTAGGTGGGATTGATTGTCTGTCCCTCTTCTGCGTCACTCACAGGCAGTATTTTTACATCTACTTCTCTATTTAGTCTTATAGAGAAATTAATTTTTGTGCTTTTCAATTGAAAGATTAAAATATTTGGACGTGCATTTTCTGTGAAGGTACTGTCCACAATGCAAAGAGCGACGCCAAGCAAGCAAGAAGCTGGATCTATGGAGACTTCCTGAAGTGCTAGTTATCCATCTAAAGAGGTTCTCTTACAGTAGGTCAATGAAACATAAGCTGGAAACATTTGTGAACTTCCCCATTCATGACCTTGACTTAACAAACTATGTAACCCATATGAACGGCTCCAAGCGCCAGCTTTATGAGCTTTATGCCTTGAGTAACCACTATGGAGGCATGGGAAGTGGGCACTACACAGCACATATCAAGGTGAATGTCTTGTAGCCATCCTTATACTCTTCAAAGAGATGAAACTCTACATAAGTCGTATGTTCATGCTTATTGGTCTGGACTCTGGACCATCCGATCAGCTGGAACACTCTCCTTGGCTAATGGATAGTCTCTTTTCTGTACTGTTTCTATAATGACCTCGACATCCAAAAGCAGGTGATTTGTCGAAGATGGTTACTATCAGCTGATTGGTTTGGTTCGAGGTTATTGCTCATCCACTAACTGGTATCCCTGAACCCTTAACTGGAAATGCCTGGATGAATGCAAACCATCCAACTGAAGTACCCTTCTCCATGATCTTGTTAGCCCTCATAACATTGGGCACGTAGATTGGATTTTAGGTTCATCCAACTGGTACATTTTCACGATCACAGCTTGTCTGAGTGGTCGGTGGTGGCCATGGAATGCACATTTATAATCTCAATTGGCACGTGACCCTGTTTTGGTTACAGATGGTACTGTTTGTAGAAGTAGATAGGAGTTGCTCTTATATTTTTCAAATTTGGGAATCTGATTCCATCTTATTCTTAATACCTTGCAGCTTCTAGATGAGAACAGGTGGTACAACTTCGATGACAGCCATATTTCATCCATTAACGAGGAAGACGTGAAGTCTGCTGCTGCTTATGTGCTATTCTACAGGAGAGTGAAAACCGAAAATGTCTCTGTAAGTAATGGAGCACAGTCCTCTGCAGGTCACAACAATGTTTTGTCCCAAAAGTAGAACAGTCAAGCTTCCCAGAGAGAGAAGCCAAGCAAAGGTGTGTGTATGTGTGTGTGTGTGCATTAATTGTATATAACTTTTATGAACTATGTAATGGTAGTTAACTAGTGATATGGGTAGCATTTTCAGATTTTATTTTTAGACGTAGGAAGCAGGGGCTCTAGCAGAAAAAAACTTTTCTTCACTGGGTATTATTCTTGACAAGCTTTAAATTGGTATCGTATGGCCCCTCACAAATCCAGGGTGGCTCCATTGTTGAATCTCCTTGTAGTTGGTCTAGCTATTATTAGCACGTGAAAATATGTATGATGAACAAATGAATTTTGCTTGTTTAGTAGAGAAGATGCAGTAGGTTAATTAGAACCCACCATTAGATCTAATTGGTTTGTTTTTATTGCTTGAGAACATCTGATCATTTTTTTCTTTTTTTTACCATGTTTCTTGATTCCTGGGTAAGTACTGTATATCCTGATAATGCGCAAATTATCCCAATGAACCGTGCTCATTGTATTTCATGTGTTGATCTTGTTACATCTCCATTCGAAAAAAGGGTTGTTAGAATTGATCTTCCTTTTAGATGTTGATTTTTTTTTTTTTATTATTTGTAAATGTCCACATGGACTGTGTGGATGTGCCAGATTTATTGGTTGTAGATATTGAATTGGTATTTATTATCTGCATGGAAGAATTGTCTAATTCTTGTAAGGATAGTGCTTCCCCTACAGCCAAGCATGCTCTAAATGAGTTTTCAAGAGGAACACGAACTTCCTCTGTTCGAACTCTATGAGGTGTTAAATGATGAAATTGGGTTCATTTTGTTCAACCCTATATATTGGACAGGCATAGTTGATGAATGAAGAAAGCTGGGGCATTTGTTGTTGTCGTTTTTTTCTTTTTATATTTAATATATATATATATATATATATATATATATATATATATATATATATTTTACACTCTTCAAGTCAACTAGAAAGTTTTCAAGGGGGGAAAAAAAAGTATTGCAAACATACAGCAATACTAGTCATCTGTTTTATGGAATATTTCAGTTTCAATTTCTACTTGAATGTCTAATTTCCATGTCTGTTGTGAGTTCGAAATCCTTCTTTATTTGTTCTTGGTTTAAGCCTTGCCAAGAGCATTTTCATTGGTTGAAAAAAGAAAAAAGAGTACGCAATAGCTCTTATTGTCTAACTCGTTATGTTAAGAGCCATTGCATCATTTCTATATAACGATAATGGTGGATGTATCTGTCGTAATAGTTTGAATTTGAAATTTTAACAAATTGTCAGACTTGATGATAAAAGTGGTGGAATCAACAATAAAAATGTTGAAGTCGGCAATAAAAATGTGATGAATTCAATATTGTCAATGTGATCCTGATTTTTTTTTTTTTTTTTTCATTCTATTGATTTCAATATTAGGTAAATATTTTATTTTTTTCATGATAAAAATGTGGTGAACATGCCTCTCAACAATTTAGCTAAATTGACACCTTTTACGATAAATCTTCTTGGAATACTAAAGGTGCATATATTATGGTTGGGAAAAAGACACTTGAATCAAAAGTGACATTACAATCTTCAAAAACAATTAGCATCTCAACTTCGTTGGTATTTTTTTTTTGGTAAGTCATGAAAAAAATTCTATAAAAAAAAAAAATTAAATGTTCAAAATGTGTATATCATTTTCCATTTGTCATCGTAAAAAAAAATCGTGATAAATGATAGTAATGGCTATTGAATAATTTAAATATGTGAAGAAGATGAGAAAAAGAGTAATTTGAGTATTTTAGAAACATTATAAAGAGAAATGAGGACTAAGGGTGTGTTTGGTAATATTTCTGAAGTTTGAATGGAGGTGGTCCACCTTTAAAATTTAGACTTTAGAAGTTTTATTTCCATTTATTTTAATTCAGATTTCAGATTCCAAAATCAAAATTCAAAAGTTTTGAACCAATAATGAAGAGATGCTGGACGAAACTTCTAAAATCTAATATTTTTTTTATTCTTAAAATACCATCCTCAAACCTTAATTTTTATCTCTTATCATTTCTTTATACAAATTTTAAAACTATTATTTTTAATTTTTCTACCTCTCTTTCCTCTATAATTGTGTTGTCAAAGTCTCCTCCGTTTTTCTTGTTTCGTGTTTGAAAACCTTATATTTTTATACAAATCTTATATTTTTCAACTAGAAAATGAATAATTATTTATTATTTGAGTATTATATCTTGTTAGAATATAATTTCTCAAGTATGAATTCAAATTGAAAACAATATATTTTGGGGTGTTTGATGTGTTAGAAATCGAAATTAAATGTGTAGATTATTTCATTATGCATAACATATTATGTTTTTCGGTTAACAATTTATTAAAATTACAAAAGAGTATTATTGTCAAAATGGCCATTATGTTTTAAAATTCTATTTTAAAATAATGACCATTATTTAAAAATTCTATTTGTAAATGGTCATTATTGTTAAAATGGTCATTATGTTTTATACTTTAAAAAATAATAAACAAATAACTTTTTTAGAATAAAATTTTAGATTTCAGAAAACAGACTTCAGAAATGTTATCAAATATACACAGAAAGCAAAAAGTTTAGTAAATAAGCTATCAAGTTACCGTCCTACAGATAAAAGGACTACTTAGAGAGAGAAAAAAATCTCACAAAAGAGTCTATTAAGTAAATTTACCTATAAAGTAATGGAAATCCTTTTCCTCATGCAATGGCTATAAAAATTATCTAACGTGGATTTGTGTTCGTCATACTCACCTTCTCTTTATGCATGTAGGCTATTAGGTTAAAAGATTCTTTATAATAGGCTTTTGTTATTTGTCAAGAGAATTTTAATATAAAAAAATATTATTTTATTTATATTATTATAATTAAAATATTTTTTACGATTAATAGTTATGGTTGCAGTGTGTACCCATTGCCACTACGTGCAACGTAGGGTAAAAAAAATAATTGTATATGCATTTCACAGGATACTTCCCCTTTACTGTTTCGCGGGAAATGATTTTCTTACTAGAAAGTTGACCTACGCCCAACACTTTGGATGACGTGGTACGGATACGAAATTATAGTTATTTTTCTCGGGATACAAAACTGTACATTTCATAAATATATGCAATTCTATATCCCGAGAAAAAAAATCTATGATTTCATTCCGTACCACGTCATTCAAGTATTGACTTTGGAAAGACTTTCTAGTTTGGAAATCAGCGCTCTTTGTAATTTAGTACAACTGAAAATTTTGTGGATACTTAAAGGTTTGTACTGTTTCGCGGGAAATTGTAGAAAATCGTAAAGGTGAAGAATTGTTGATATATGTAATTTATTATAACTGGAATTTGAAAATTTGGATAACGTGTGGGCATCCTGAATTCGAGGAGATTGAATTACAAGAAGATTCCAGAAGATTCTAGAACGTTCTAGAAGGTCATGCAGCTGATCCAGGCATCTCCGCTTTCTTCTCCTCCTCCTACACTTCCTTCTCTCCTTAGGTACCTGTAATAAGGGTTTCTCTCTCATTTCAATTCTCTGATTGATGATCCGTATGCGTTGTTTGGCGCTATAAAATTTCGAGTTTTTTGTTTTTTGAGCAATTCTGTGTTTATTTTCATGAATTGTGGGGTTTGTATGAATTGGTCTCTTGAGGTTTATATTAAACCCTTAACATTTGTTAAGGGGGGGGGGGTGAATTAGGAAGAAAACACAGATGTGTTTGTAGAAAATTTATAGGGTTTAACTTAAGTTTTGAAATGTTATAATGTAGGCTGGTATGTAAATTCACAGGAGAAGAGGCTTGATGGATGTCAAGAATTGGTCTATTGATGTTTATATTAAATCCTTAACATTTGTTAATTAGGGGAGGGGGAATTAGGAAGAAAATACAGATGTGTTTGTTGAAAATTTCTAGGGTTTAACTTAAGTTTTGAAATGCTATAATGTAAGCTGGTAAGTAAATTCATGGGAGAAGAGGCTTGATGGATGTCAATTTGAATGGGTGTTTGAGAGGTGGAACTGATAGTGGTGTGTAAATTCAAGGGTTAATTAGGGGAAAAAAGAGAGAAGAAATTGGGGAGAAGATACAGAGGCGTATGTTGAAATTTTTAGGATTTAATTTAAATTATGAAATCCAGTAAAGTAGGATAGAATGTAAATTCAATGGAGAAGAGCCATGATGGATGTCAATTTGAATGTGTATTTGAGAGAGAGTAGTAGGGGTGAAGTCCAAATGCCATAATTTAAAATTTTCGATATTTTAGCTTTTGTGTTTTGGGCTTTGGATGGTTGGAAAGAAGCATCCTTTAGGCATATGTAGCATATCTAAGGTTTTTAAATAATTTTTTTTTCACTTTTTTATTCTGTTTCTGATGTAAGCTGAGACCAAATGTGAGCTCATCACTAGATGAATTATTTACCATTAGACGCAAACACAATTCTCTAAAATAATATTTTACTGATGTTGTGTTATGCTCTTATGGGACATTGTTTTCAAAAGGGTGAGTCATAGGCCTTGGGGCAATGAATCATTATCTAAAAGATTTGGGGTTGACTAAGCAAATCTTGTTCCTTCATTCACTTTTATTTGGAGACATGTCTTATGTTATCCCCAAAATGCTCTAAGTTCATTTAGTATTGGCCTCATCCATTGAGATTTTAAAATAATCTCTTAACTCTCTAACCTTCTCACTTGTTTTTTGATGTTTTTCATCGAAGGTATGTGTCTCACGTGCATATGCTAATTATCGAAATTTTAGGTTGTTGCACCTTCTGAAATTTTATTTATTTCTTTTTTTTTTCCCTAAAAATTAGTTAATATCATTCTACATTAAATAGCATCGACAGAAACATCTTTTTCCCTTAAAAATTTGCTTAATGTTTTCCCTCAATTTTCCTAAAGGAAGTGAATTTATCATTTTTTTTATAATTTTTTTTATGAAATCATTCGATGAGGATTTTTCTTGAGGATTATGCCTCACAAGTTCATTGAAGTGTTTTGCGATGTGTCTCCATGTTTAGAAACAGTGATATGGAAACTTTGACCGATTGGGAGATGGAGTATCTTTGTTCTTTTGCTCTACGTGATGGATACTTCACATTCATTAAGAGTTTATTTTCTTTTATTTTTTAAATTTCCTTCGTGGAGAACACATGTTCTATTCATTGAGAGGTAGAAAATGCCTAGAATATGAATCAACACTGTTGACATAGGTCCTTCATGTAAGAAGATAAAAAGCTATCACGAACTAACAAAGTGGAAAACAGTCCAGGTACCAGATTGAATTTGGCATGATTAAATATGAACAAAAAATTAAACGTAAATATGTATGTGATAAAAATCAATCTGAATTAAGATCACTACAAGCTATGACAGCGAAGAGAGAGAATCAGACAAGAGATTATGGGATGGGGTTCCTTTATCTCTTCATAATCCTGCTGCTCAATGGGACTTAAAAGTAGGGAGCAAGAGTTGGGACTTACTTTCATTTGAGCATATTTATAAGATTCTCAAACTCCCACCATGTAAATGAGTCTCCAACTATAGGCCTTTCATTTGAGATGTTAAATTGGGATAGACTTGGATTCTAGCAAATCCTAGCCTTGTGAAGAGCCCGCGGGACAAATTGAGCCAAGGAGGAAGTTCTAGGAAACCTTGGTTAGATGGGGAACCAATATCTTTCCATATGGAAGGTAGGAGGAAAATGCTGGGATGGTCACCCCACCAGCTTTTATGGTCACCAGATAACTACTAATTTGGCACCTTATACAACAACCACATCGTGATTCGTGACAATGGCTTTCTTACAGACCTCGAGATAAGGTTTGTAGTCATTTATAAAAGATGAGATTTGAAATGGAGGATGTGATATTTGGAGACAATGATTGTGTTGAGGTGAGCAAGGATGATCCCTTGCAAGTAAGTTAGATTATTCTGACAGCGATGTAGATGAAGGAAATCAGTAAGATGGTAACCAGTTGCCTTATTTAGTGTCTACTGATCTTTTATTCAATGTCTATCTGGTGCTACTTCTATTTTCAAGCCTATGAGACATCAAGGACGGGTTTCTATATAAAAATCTCCAAAGCTTCATATATTTCAGATTTTTTGTTATTAATAAGTGAAAATCAGTTGGTATCTCTGGTCAATGATGCTTATCATTTGATAACTTCAAAGTCAATGACATGCTATTATGACTGTGTATGTAACGATTTTACACAAACATCCTTTCGTTTCTCATCCATTTTCTCTCTTTTCCCATTCCCTCGCCCTTTTTGATGTACTTTGCATTCTTCTTTAATATTTAGAACAAGTAGAAAAGACCGACCTTGATGCCTACCGGTCCACCTTGCCTGTGTTTTTTACTGTTTCAACATTGTTTAATGACTTATGAACCGAATAACACTTGTTTCTATTTCACTTCATGATCCAGCAATCGTAGACAGATACCAGCAAAAAGAACATTGGTGTGCTCTTTGGAGCTCCCTGCATCAAGCACAACAGTTGTCGCTAGACATGTTTTATCCGGTCTTGCAGTTTCACTTATATTTCTCTCTCGAACAAACCAGGTAAAGAGGTTTTAGTTTTTCTTTTGATCTTTGTAGTTGTATAGTCGTGCTCTTGATATGGTTCAGGAGTTATTGTTCACTTTAAAAATGATAGCATAGCCCATTATGCCCGCATGGTTGTTGAACATGTTAACTGTGAAGATACAAATTTATCGTAGAAGTTTTAACTTGAATAGGAAATCTAGGATCCACATCACCAACAGTAGGACTTTTTCCCCATGCCATAGTTGTAAGAGAGATCATTTCCTCCAATTAAGACACCCGTTTGGGAGTGGATCAAAGAATGCAGTTGCAAACATTTTTTAAAATTTATTTTGACAATTTTGTTTCTCTTGGCCAGGTCATAGCAGCAGAACCCTTCCACTACTCTAACGTGTGCCAGCTTGCAGTTGCCGCTGATAATGGTGTAACCCTTCCGCTTGATAAAATGTCTGATGAAAGTAGTAGAAAGCAAATGATGATGAGAGGCATGTCAGCTGAGAATTTTGATCCAATCAGATATTCTGGAAGATGGTTTGAAGTAGCTTCACTTAAGCGTGGATTTGCTGGCCAAGGACAGGAAGACTGCCATTGTACACAGGTAAAATGCTTGGGATAATCTAGAAGTTCTTGTTTCTCGGTAAAATGATTTTATCCTTCAGAAAAATGTTTGTCGATGAAGGAATACGTATATTCTGATTCCTTCACCTTATACAGTATGTTGAATTGGTAGGCCATATGGATGATAGCCTAAAAGACGAACAACTGGTGCCCCACCATTGAAATTATACTTCGACACCATTTTTCTAAACCATTAAAATTATTGCTCGTTGATGCTTTCCAATAAGTGCCCCCCAATTGAACAGCTAGAAGGATTCGTAGGAAGGCCACATCTGTCAAAAACATGGACACACAAAGTGCCTTAAGTCTCTGCAACAGACGGACTTCTTATTTTTCTCTTCAACCTTCCTATTATTGATGATTTATTACAAGGCAAGAGGCTACATACTCCTTAATATCTGTATACTGAACCTTCCAGATCTATTAAATCGCAGGGCGTATATACATTTGATGCTGAAGCCCTCGCAATTCAGGTGGATACTTTTTGTGTTCATGGTGGTCCTGATGGATATATTACAGGTATAAAGGGAAATGTTCAATGCATTCCTGACGAAGATGTGGAGAAAAAAGAAACTGAACTAGAAAAACAAGAGATGATTAGAGAGAAGTGTTACCTCCGTTTTCCTACATTGCCATTTATTCCCAAGCAGCCTTATGATGTGATTGCAACTGATTATGATAATTTCTCCCTTGTTTCGGGAGCAAAAGACAGAAGTTTTATTCAGGTAACGATACACATTTATTTCCTAGAAAGACATTTATATACCTATTTATCCATTCTTTTTTAGGAGAGGCCGCAGCTCAAATTTCATATTGTTCCAATGATCCTAATTGTACTGTCGCCCATAATCAGATATCTAACATTGTTCTTAACAATGTGTAGTTTGTGAGGTGACCAATCAAGCTGTGTGATCTTATATTCTGTTATTTCCACTTAAGATATTTTTTTAACCAAATTATACTGGCTTTGATGTTTTAGATCTACTCAAGGACACCAACTCCAGGACCTGAATTCATAGAGAAATACAAGACCTACATGGCAAACTTCGGGTACGACCCAAGCAAGATCAAAGATACTCCTCAAGACTGCGAGGTGATGTCTAATAGTAAACTAGCTGCAATGATGTCTATGCCTGGAATGCAGCAAGCCCTAACAAACCGATTTCCTGATCTAGAATTAAAGTCCGCTATCGAATTTAACCCTTTTACGAATGTGTTTGACACATTGAAGAAACTCCTTCCTCTCTATTTTAAGTAGTTCTTGAGCTTCATCAATTTTTAGTATGTTCTTTATATGTTTAACATTGTGAAGTTGGACTAGCCTCAGAGCTTTCAAGGTTATGTAATTGTTTAGATCAAGTCTGATAACTGTCTTAAAATTGAAAATTAGTTTTTCTAAAAATACTAAAAGCTTAACCTCTAATGGAGATAGGTTTTTTTTTTCCTTGCTTCTCTTCTCTTATTAAAAGTCATGCAGGTGAAGTCAACAACCTCATACCTAATTTACTCTCAATGACCTTGATAGAAAAAACTCTCCATGGTCAAGGAGTATTGAGTTGTTCAACTTTCCTGGAGATGTTTGAATGTGTCAAACTGGGGTTGGTGAACTCGGATCCGACTGTCTACATAGTCCTCTAACCCAGGAATGAGTTCTGTACCTTCGGATGTAGTGTATTGGGTTCTTGTTTTTGGTTGGGATCTGTCATAACGCTCCAGTACCTTAAAAAAAACATGAAACTTATTTCTCAAAGCCCGGCTTCAAGTTACATGTGATGATAGCGTCTTCTGAAATATTTTGTTCTTTGTGTGAGACGGAATGTCTCCATCTTTCTCTCGATCAAATTATTGCATCAAAATGAGATTTTAAACTTTAGTTATGATGCAATTGTTGGCTCTTACCTATATTTGTAACTTTCATGTGATGAATTGGGTTTTTAAAGGTGATTAGGTAATTTTACGTTCTTTAGTTAAGTCTCGGCAAAAGGGTAGGTAGTAGAGAATAAAAGAAACATTTGACCATTTTGTTTTATAAGAACACTTCTTGTTAGAGAGAGTTTCGGCTTATATACTTCCCTACCAAGTGTTTTCTATCTAATCTTACCTATTCTCTTTCTCTTTATTTGTGTGTTCTTCTTCGATCTTTTCGTTTGCTTTAGGTTATAATCTTATTCTTCTCTTACTATTTGGGAATTTACTTTTTCACATTTGGTCGAGGTTAATTCAATTTAATTTGGATAAATTTAGGAATGTCTCGACAAAATTTCTTAGAGCATCCCATGCCCTAGGATCAAATCTCTTTGTCATTTCATTGGCTCACCCGTGTTCATATTAAGAACATGATGATACTACGTCGGCTCCAGTGGGAGGGAGGGGTAGCAAGCGTTATCAGACCCATACTTCCTCGGCCTACCTCGTTTTTCTTTATTGGCTCGCTTATCTTCGTATAAAACCATGTTGATTGTTGATAAATAAAGGAGTACAATATTTTTATTTTTATTTTGAGTGCAATCATCTAAATTGAGTGCAATTGATAGTAGTGGTGTGCAACTAGTTGATCCAAAAATAATTATAGAAAAAAAAAAACTTGATAAATATATAATTCCCTTTTTGTCCTTCCAATCCGTGAAATTGGGAATTTGGTCGTTAATTCTAGAAGCTCTTCATATTATATATACTTTGCTATGTTCCGGTCTGCCTAAGCAACTGGACAGATAATAAATTACACCTTTAAAAGCCTACCTTTCGTTATAAATACCCTTTACATCGCTTGGAAGGATTGGGAATAGCTTTGAGAGTTACGCCATGGCATAAAATAAGAGAATTGCTATTGACACCCCAGCTTTTACTTATTACACTCTAATCTCACCCATATCGAAAGAAACACACTCTCCATACATGATAGATATTGGGCTCAAATTATTAATCAACATTACAAAACATTATCACACTCATTCAAAAAATTTTCAGTAGTTGTTTATAATTAGAATAAAACTCATATAAAATCCTAAACTTAGAAATAGAAATCTTAATAATAATAATAATAATAATAATAATAATAATAATAATAATAATAAAAAGGAGAGAACTACTATTGGCACACCAACTTTTATTTATTCTAAAAGTTCAGGGTGGAAATAGCAGCTTCTTAAAATAATTGTAACAAAATGAGAATTACGATCGTTACAATGGTAACAATTGAGATTTGTCCTATCTTAGGAGTAGATCCTTTGTAGCAATTTTTCCTATAATACCCTGTTGTACTATTTACATGGTTGAGAGAGCGCTACATAAACAAAATAGTTAAATTTGATCGTTTAAATTTGGAAGTTCAGTGATTGTCCATTTTAAAAGCATTCGATGAAGTGCAATTTTTTTTTTTTTTTTTTTTTTAATTTGATCTAGACCATAAATGTTGGAGGTCTGATGTGACTTTTTTTTTTTTTGGGTTCATGGCACTCTCTCAACCATGTGAGAAGTATTACAGGGTACTACAAGAAAAGACTACCACAGAGGATTTGCTCCCTCTTCCTTGAAGGAGGTTTGAATAAAGATGTCAATGGGTCGGTTCCAGTTCAATTTTTACATGAATCAAAATCATTAATTTTTTCTTGATTTCGTTTCTTATCAATTTCAATTATGGCTCTTATATCAAGGGAATCAGAGTCGAAACTGTCAAAAAATTTCTTGACTTTTAACGGAACTATCAGTTTTGATTCTCAATCGGTTCAACTCCAAGAGACCCTATTCTAATTGGTTCCAATAAAAAAGGACTCAAAACCGCTCTATTGGTTCTAATTTCGATTAAATTATTCTAATTAAATGAGCACCCATTGACACTCCTAGGATTGATCCATTAAATAATGATTCTTCAATAACTTTTTTTTTTTTTTTGAAAAATGATTTTCAAAAGTGAATGCTGAACCCTAAAAATCGCATCACCCTTGAGATGATAATCCACAAGATTTCCATTCGTGTTGAAGCATATTTAAAACTTGTCAAGTTAGTGACTTGAATTGATGCAATAATTTCATTATTTATGAAAATGTTGGGATCATTTTAGTCAAAAAATTCTTTACTTGGGATTGGATAATTGAATGCTCATCTTCTCTTTTTTTCTTTTCGAAGTCCAATTTCATATATTGATTTCTAACCTAATGATAATTTTTTGTTCATTTGACGAGTCTTTGTATTAAAATTTTATTTTGAACATTAATTATTTAGAATAGAGATTCCATTGCCAAAACGCATTTTACTAAGAGCACCCCAATTCTTATGATATTAACAAAGAATGGTGAATCTCTATTTCGTGCGCTGATTATGACGAAATTCCAAGTTTGGTGGACTGTTCATTTTAATTCTGAAACCATGCTTTCATCATTTTTATAACCTACGAACTCGTGAGTTTGACACTTATAATATCTACGAATTCATAGATGAGTTGTGCAACCTCAAAATTAGACTTGTATCACATATCTTGACATGAAAGTGGATAGGAACCATTGATGTGTTCCACTCGTATCTTGAGGAAAGGCATCTATGGTTCCCATACACTTTCATGTCAAAGTGTGCGATGTGAGGTCCAATCCTGAGGTTACTTCAACATTTTTCTTCATAGTTATACCAATGAATTCATTGATTATAAAAGTGCCGAATTCACTGGAAATGCATGTTTTGATAATTAAAATGAACAGTGTACTGTAACCGGAATTTGGACATAAGTTGAATCTGTTTTGGGAAAAAAAACAACAAAGAATTAGCACACCAATCTTGGGATGCTCTTAGAATAAGTTGGCGTGGCAATAGAAACTCTCTTTTTGGAGTTTAGACTAGTCTTATTCGACTCGTGAATCGTCTAGATGATTCGATACGACGTGTTGTGAGTGGAGTCGAGTTTTCACGTTTTAATCAAACAAACACACTTCAAAGGTAAAGGGTATATTCGTAATTTTAAATGCCAGGCCAAATCTAGAATTATTTCCTATTTGTACCAAACCATCAACTTCTGAGAGAAGGAAGAAACCTTTCTTCAGTTTATGATCTCTCTGTAAATCTCCCGCCATTAAAATCAGTTTATTTATCTCTCAAAAAAACCCTAACCCTAATCCCAAAATTAATCGATCAAAAGATTCAAAATTCTCTCTGTAAAAACCCTGGAAATCTAAAAAGGAAAATGTCATGGGGATTGGGATGGAAACGCCCCTCTGAAATCTTCCATCTCACATTAAATTATGGAGATGACGACAATGTCGATGATCCTCCTCGTTCTTCTTCTTCGTCGTCTTCTTCAGATGAATTAGGGCTTCGATTGGAATTAGATTGGTCTGCTGGTGATGATGAAGATCAGGTCGCTCTTAGGCTTCAATCTCAGCTGATGGTTGCTCTTCCACCACCACAAGACTCAGTTGTTGTTAAACTTCATCATAAGGAGGAGGAAGGAGAGGAGAATGTAGGCGTCGAGATGATGGTTGTGAGGCGGAGAGAGCCATTACGAGTTGTTAGGATGTCAAAGACTGTTGGGTCAGGTCAACAGAGCGATGGAATCGGAGTTTTGACTCGGTTGGTTCGGTCGAATCTGGCACCATCGGCTGGTCTTGGTGATGGATTATGGGGTTTTGCAGAGCATTGGAAGAGCGTTACCAGGCTCAGTCTCTGTGGATGCAGCTTGTCTGTGAGTTTCGTTATTTTTGTAGAATTAAATTGGGATTTATGATTTTTTACTTTCAATTAAGTTTGTTTGGTTTATAAAGTTGCCGTCTTTGATTTATGGAGCAAACATGGTTTCAAAACTCATCTGAAACCGAGACATATTGCCCGACTCGTCTTGTTATCAGGCATGGACGAGATGGACAGACAAGTCAATGTATAGGATGAGATTTAAAACCCCACGTTCATTTTTCTCATTGTTGAGCGAGACATCTCAAACGTATCGGAAAACTCATCCAAGATGACTCGGTATCAGGCATGGACAAGACGTGACACAAAACCGAATTTTAAAACCATGGGGGCAAATGAGTTTTATGGTTTAAGGAATTATTGGTTGTTCCATGAATTATTGTGTACTTTGTTTCAATTTGCAATGGGATTAAATGATTGCATTTGAGCTATCTTGTTGCAATGTTAATCTCGATATATTAGTAATTTTAATGTGTAATGAGTGTTAGAAGTCCCAAATAAGTGCTTTGATTACCAAGAGTTTGAGGGCTTTTTTTATTGCTTCAATCCACAACCTCAACGTTACATTACAATATGTCAACCAACTAATCTATGGCTCAAAGTCCTTGAACTTGTAATCAGTAACATGGGATTTTTGTTACAGGATGCAATTTTGTTCATCCACCCCTGAATAGTAGCCAAACCAAACTATCCCATTGAAGCTATCCAGGAAAAAAGAAAAAGAAATAAAAAAGAGCAATGTTGTGGGCATAAGTTCTTGTTTTGGTGCGGGCCTCACGTGTTTGAGCTTAGGCACATATCTTAGCTTGTTCTATTATCTTGGCCAATAAATCGATATTGATAGTTAGAAGAAAATTTTGCAAAAATGATTTTTTGTCTACTTGTTCATCATGACTACTATTTAGATCTAGATGGATAGTTGGGTTTCCACCATCCTGGATTTCACAAATCCTTCAGTGAGGGTTTTGAATGTTTTTTTTTTTTCTTTGAAGTCAGCGTCTTGTTTTTGGCAGATCTAGACATGGATAAACGAGGTATATGTATGTTTTCCTTTGAAGCTGTTAGAACTTCTGTTTGGTGGTTGTAATATTTTTCCTTGATAAAAGTTCTGTGATGCTAGTCAAATAATACAAGATTTATCAAGTTATGCTCCACCATTCATCTGGGAACTTACTTAAGGTTCGAAGAATGAATGTTTTAGAGAACCTAGGGCATATGACATGGTATTCTGTGATTTCAAGGCCAATGATATTGTTTCAGTTCCTAATTTAGTAAGAACCTCTTTTTGTTGGACATGAATTAGGGAGCTGAATCTTCTTCTTTTTTAATTCAATTTATTTTGTGTGTGTGTGTGTGGGGTGGGGGGGGGGGGGGGGGGGGGGGGGCTTTCAAGAAAAATACTTGGGTTATTAATCATAGTCAGAGTTTTCTTACATACTTGTTGATTTTTTGACATATTATCAGGTACTTCCAGTAGAATTAACTCGATTGCCACTTCTTGAGAAGCTATATCTTGATAACAATAAGCTATCCCTTTTGCCACCGGAGCTTGGTGAACTGAAAAATTTGAAAGTACTCGGAGTTGACAACAACATGCTGATCTCAATACCTGGTAAACTTGGATTCAGTCTAGGTCAATTTAGTCTTATGCATGATTTCTTTTCACTTGTGTGATCCTGTTTGAAACCTGTAAGCAGTAGAGCTCAGGCAGTGTGTTGGATTAGTGGAGTTGTCTCTGGAACATAACAAACTTGTCCGCCCCCTTCTTGATTTCAGGTCATTCAACAAGCAATCAACATCTTGAATCTTCCTTTCATTTCTTTCACCGCTTTCTGTTTGATGTTGCTTATAGGGTCTAAAATTTACTCTCTAATGTAAAATATTCATCTTCAATTAATGGCAGGGCTATGGCTGAGCTACGTGTTCTTAGGCTATTTGGCAATCCCCTTGAATTCCTGCCGGAAATATTGCCCCTGCACAAACTGTGCCACTTGTCTCTTGCAAATATCAGGATTGTGGCAGATGAAAATTTAAAGTCTGTGAACGTGCAAATAGAGGTAATAGATGGTGCAGATATGTTTAGTAAGTCATTAAATTCATCGAATTTTATCCGGTAAAAGATCTTTTTTGGTGGTCACAGACGGAGAACAGCTCCTATTTCATTGCATCTAGGCACAAACTGAGTGCCTTCTTCTCTCTTATTTTCCGTTTTTCTTCTTGCCATCATCCTTTATTAGCATCTGCACTGGCCAAAATCATGCAAGACCATGGAAATCGTGTTGTTGTTGGTAAAGATGAGAATGCTGTGCGGCAACTTATAAGTATGATAAGCAGTGATGATCGCCATGTGGTATGTATGTAACCGTAGCTTTGGTTAGTTGTATTGATCGAATGTTCTTGCCTTGGGATTAATTCAACTTGCTCTTCCTTGTGGCAGGTTGAACAAGCATGCTCCGCTCTTTCATCACTCGCTGCGGATGTTTCTGTGGCAATGCAGTTGATGAAGTCTGATATTATGCAGCCTATTGAATCAGTCTTGAAATCTGTGGTCCCAGAAGAATTAATTTCTGTGTTGCAAGTTGTGGTCAACTTAGCCTTTGCCTCCGATGGTGTAGCTCGAAAAATGTTGACCAAGGATGTATTGAGATCGCTGAAAGTGTTATGTGGCCACAAAAACGCAGAGGCAAGTTTATAACTATATTGTTGAAATTTACATGGTTTCCTTTTATTTCTTTCTTTTTTAAAGAAAACTTTATGTCTTAAACCTATGACATGGGCGCACAATATTGGAACTTATCTTTTGTCAGGTTCAAAGATTAGCTCTACTTTCTGTTGGTAATTTGGCCTTCTGTTTGGAAAATCGTCGCATTCTAGTTACTTCTGAAAGTTTGCGTGAACTTCTACTCCACTTGATGGTTGCACCTGAGCCCCGTGTGAATAAAGCTGCTGCCCGTGCTTTGGCAATCCTTGGTTTGCTTCTTTGATCTCATATATCTGCTCTCTTTTTTTCTTTTTTTGAGTTCCTGTAAATATTAATTTTTCCTGTTCCTTTGCCCCTACTTAGGGGAGAATGAAAATCTGCGCCGAGCACTAAAAGGGAGACAAATTGGGAAGCAAGGGTTGCGTATACTTTCAATGGATGGGGGTGGCATGAAAGGTCTGGCAACTGTCCAGATTCTTAGAAAAATTGAACAAGGAACTGGGAAGCGTATACAAGAGATGTTTGATCTTATTTGTGGTACATCAACTGGTGGTATGCTTGCTGTTGCTCTTGGAATCAAACAGATGACCTTGGATCAGTGTGAAGAAATATACAAGAAGCTTGGTATATACATTGCATTATGACACTTATGTCCTAGGTCTCATTTTTATTCTTAATTTATTCATACCATTCTACAATTGTGTTTCCTCAGGGAAACTTGTGTTTGCTGAACCTATCCCGAAGGACAATGAAGCTGCAACTTGGAGAGAAAAATTTGATCAACTCTATAAAAGTTCATCACAGAGTTTTAGAGTTGTTGTCCATGGATCTAAAGTATGGAAAATTCACATTCCTTTCTTTTTGGCTTTGGATCATCATCACTTAGATATGGATATTTTTTGAAATATAGATTTAAAAACAGGTTTAGCAATAAATAAATAAAAAATCATATTTCTTGACAAAAGGTTGCATATCTTGCAGGAAATGGATGTTCTTTTATCACATTAACTCTCAAAAATCTCCTAGGGAGACTGAGAGTTAATGAGATATTTATATTTGTAATCCCATGAGTTTATTTAACTTATTTTCTTTCCTTTTTCTTTTGTAAACTTTTGATATGTAAATTTCCTATTTTTCTTTTTATGATTTCCCTTCACCTGTCACAAAAAACCTGGAGGAAAAGTAATATTTGGGAGTTTTCTTTTTGAATTAATTCCTGAAAATGAGATTTATGACTAAGCCCAATAACGGGGCACCTGATCTTAAACTGTCTTGCAGCATAACGCAGATCAATTTGAGCGGTTGCTGGAAGAGATGTGTGCTGACGAGGATGGCGACCTGTTAATAGAGTCGGCTGTGAAAAGCATTCCCAAAGTTTTTGTAGTAGCAACACTGGTTAGCCAGATGCCAGC
This sequence comes from Akebia trifoliata, assembly GCF_017979445.1. NCBI lineage: Eukaryota > Viridiplantae > Streptophyta > Magnoliopsida > Ranunculales > Lardizabalaceae > Akebia > Akebia trifoliata. The sequence goes on along the minus strand of NC_141385.1, from coordinate 44,758,477 downwards.
TCAGCCTTTCCTGTTCCGTAATTATCAGGTGCGTAACAAAGGTATCCTAAGTTTTTTGAAATGGACATATCTTTACTTGGGAGAATAGTTACTTGTATATGATTTTGCAACATTCTAGAAATCTCAAGCATATATCTTTTCCTTCTTCTTGTCTGACCTCTGTTCATTTCACATTATAGTATCCTGCTGGCACACCGGAGATGGCTTTAGGAACAACAGAAATTCCAGCTAGTAATGGGATTGGAACAGCAGCTACTAGTGCCTTTGTTGGAAGCTGTAAACATCATATTTGGCAGGCTATAAGAGCGTCATCTGCTGCTCCATATTATCTTGATGATTACTCTGATGGTATTTTCTTATTATTCTTACTTGAAATAAGTCATTCTTTTGGTTTCTATTTTTTTATAAAGATAAATGTGTTAAAATAGAAAAAAGTAGTACATTTTTGGAGCCTGGGAGTGTGGCTCAACCACACCATTGCAGTTCATTCTGGTCCTAAATGTTCTTTTGCTCCCTTACTTTTACAGATGTTAACCGCTGGCAAGATGGGGCGATTGTAGCAAATAATCCTACTATTTTTGCTATAAGAGAAGCACAACTTCTATGGCCTGATACAAAAATTGACTGTTTAGTTTCCATTGGATGTGGTTCTGTTCCAACTAAGGTAACTGAGGAATTGTTTCTTATTTGTGCAAGAGGTTTTTCAGGATTCTGTCTCAAATGAATTTTTTTATTATAAAAAAGTGTTCATATACACTCCAATAACAGAAGGTGTGGCTTTGGACAGCGTTGAATAAAGGAACAAACTTCTTTTAGCCAACTCCAAAATATTTGGGTTAAAGCCTCAATTAAAAATGGTTTCATTGATGGTTGTAAGGTGATAGTGGCAACTTTATCTTGAAATGTTGCATGTTGGAATGATGATGTCATTACAATTTGTATGGCGTCATTATCACCATTTCCAAATCTAAATTGAGGTGTTATTATAAACTTCCAACCTCAAGTATGATACCAGTGTCCTTTTATTTTGTTCCAAATACATTTTTAGATTTTAAATTCTACACCCAATCTTCAAATATATATTTTTTAAATTAATGCATTTTTATTTTCTTAATTTTCTATATATTATTGAAAACAATGGAAAGTTGTCTAAAATCATACAAGTAAGCACCAACATCAGACTACCTACTTGTACATTGTTTGGTAGGAAAACTCTTAAATATTGCTGGCTACCCCAATTGGGTTTCTTGCTAGATTTAAATGAATAATTTACATTAGACTAGGAGAAGGCTTCAAACAAATTATTTCCATCCATATAAGCTTTACCTACTTAAATCTACTTATTTGGGAGTTACAGTGGTGTGGACCTTGTTGGGTCTATTCATTTTTTCTTCATTTAATGAGTGTGTTTATGTAGACTCGAAAGGGTGGGTGGCGTTATATGGATACTGGTCAGGTGCTGATTGAGAGTGCATGCTCAGTGGATCGGGTGGAGGAAGCACTTTACACATTGCTACCTATGCTTCCTGAAATACACTATTTTCGGTTCAATCCAGGTGAAATGTTGATTTTTGTTTTTTGGGTTAGAATAATACTATTGAAAAAAATTATGTAGTTTTTTCTTGATAAATATAAGATGGATTTTGTTAACACACGTTAAGCTGCATTTAATACACCTTGGAAATAAGCATTTGAGGGTATATTTGGTTTTTAAAAAAAATATTGAAGGCATTTTTTTATAGGAAATTCAATTTTCAAAGTGTTTCTAATGCAGCTTAACATGTGCCCTTAGGGCACATGTTAAAAAAACCATATAAGATATATTACCAAAAAGGGTGAAGGGCAAGAGGACCTACCTACAAAGCAGTCCCTACAAGACTAGGGACAGGAACAACATAAGACCAACCAAAAACATCAGAAAGACACAATCAGCTACCTACTCTCATTACAAACCAAATCCCAATTAAAAACAAAATCCTCAAAAAAGACTCCCTTTAAGTCTTCGAACTGTTGCACCAATAGAGCAACATCCCCAAGATGTTGATAATAAAGTGTTCAGAATCCTACTATTTCTCAGTGAAAACCCAGCTATTGCTCCTTCCACAACCCTCAACAAATGGCAATTGGAATCAAAGACCAAAGAATCCTATTTTGCCTCAAAAACTGTACTGCTGGAAGAACCAGATTGGTTTGGAAAAGACGAAAGAAATGAGACCAAATAATGTGAACAAAGTTGCAATGGACTACGAGATGATTAAGCGATTTGCCTGTTTTGCACATGTAACAGTAGTCAACCAATGTGATCCTTTTATGAATAAGGTCATCTGTTGTAAGAATCATGGCAGCTGACCATATGTAAAAGGAAACCTTATATGGGCTCAAGCTGATTCCAAATGGATGAAGATGGAAAGGTAGAATATGTGTTATTATCAGACAAGGACTGGTAAAAAGTTTTTTTTTTTTTTTTTTTTGTGCCTTCCAAAAAATGGGCTTGTAAAAAGATTTCAGTGAGAACACATTACCTTTACCTTGCAACCATATCCAGTGATCGTGTGACATGAGTGGAACAACCTAGCGATGGAGTCCTCTTTGATCAATTGACTCTGCCAATTAAGTTACTCTTTAGATCACATATAGCATAGCTGAATTTTATTCAGGGGGCTGTACAGTTGAAACAATTTTTGTTTCTCCTGCAGCATTATCAGTTTTATACATAACAAAATAAGACAAGATCTGCAGAATATCATAACAATTGCTATTGTTTCCCAATCTGATTGGTTTCTGTCAATCTTCTGCACAAACACGATACCAGACGCTGGGCATGGCTTTCTATGTTTTATTCCAAAATTCTGTTGTACCTATCAAGAAAAAAAAAATTTCCATCTTCTTTTTCTTCTCCTCTAGTTTCTACTACCATCGTTAGAGTTTCTAAAAATAAATACCAGACCTGTTACACATCGCCTGAATTTGAAGTTCCGCTATTTGCATTTGTCCTAGTCCATTTGGAAGCATCCTGTAAGGATTATTTTTTGGATAAACCTTCCTATTGGGATTTTGATGATTTGGTTAAACAAATCTAAACTTGAAAGGGTCGAAAATATGGAATAAACTTTTTTGTATTAGCATTCCTCTTTCACAAGTTTACACTGGTTCTCCTTATAGGAGATGGTACAAACACAAAATCAGGAAACTGATTACAATAGCTAGCTGGCCTAACTAATTTCCTAATTTACAACATTGATTAATATTCTATTTACAGCAAATATTCACAGCTAGCAAAACTCCTAATATTCGGTAATATTAACACTCCCCCTCAAGCTTTTTTGAAGATATCCTCCATAGCCAGCTTATCAATTAGTCTGTCCAACTGTCTTGTAGGAAGTCCCTTTGTAACCACATCTGCAACTTGCTCGGTGCTAGAAATGTACAACATACAGATCAATCCGTTTTTGAGCTTTTCCTTGATGAAGTGTTTGTCTACCTACACGTGCTTTGTTCTGTCATAAAGCACTGGATTGTGAGTGATCAAAATTGCAGTTTTATTGTCACAGTACACTTTCATAGGTAACGAATTAGAGGTCTTCAACTCTTCAATAGTCTCTTAATCCACAACAACTCACAAATTTCATGAGCAACTGATCTAAACTCGGCCTTTACGCTACTTCTTGGTACCACATTCTGCTTTTTACTCCGTTAGATGATAAGGTTGCCTCCAACAAACGTGCAGTAACCAGAAGTTGACTGTCTATCAATAGCACTCCCAACCAAATCCGCATCAGTATAGGCTTCAACTTGCAAATGCCCACAGTTTTTTAACAGTAGACCTCTTCTTAGGGTCCCTTTTAGGTATCTGAGAATTCTATAAGCTGCATCAAAATGTTCTTGTCCAGGTGAATGCATGAACTGGCTAACCATGCTGACTACAAATGCTATATCTGGACGTGTATGTAAAGTAGATAAGTCTTCGAACAAGTCTCTACTATTACTCACTATTCAGAACTTCTTTATCTTTAGAAGGCTGTAGCTTAAGGTTGGGCTCAATGGGTGTCTCGGCTGGTTTACACCCTAGCAGACCTGTCTCATCAAGTAAATTAAGAATATATTTACGTTGATTCAAAAATATACCTTCTTTGGATCTAGCAAACTCCATTCTAAGAAAGTATTTTAATGCACCCAAATCCTTGATCTCGAAGTCAGCTACAAGTCTCTCTTTTTAGTCTCTCCAATTCTTCATTGTCATCACCTGTCAAGATTATATCATCCACATAGATAATTAAAATTGCAACCTTGCCTTCTCTACTGTGTTTGTAGAACATGGTATGATCAGCTTGGCTCTGACAATAGCCACAACTCTTCACAATTCTCCCAAATCTCTCAAACCAAGCTTTAGGGGACTGTTTGAGACCATATAAAGACTTTTTTAGTCTATAGACTTTGTTTGGTCTTTCCCTCAAACTCAGGTGGTAGAGTCATAGCGACCTCCTCCTCAGGATCTCCATTTAAAAAATCATTTTTTACATCTAATCGGTGTAATGGCCAGCTAAAATTTTTTTTTTTTGAAAAGTATAATGTATTGAGCAAAAGAAGGAGAACTACAAAGAGAGAGGCCGAGAGAGCCTCAAGAACAAACAACAAGCAAAAAGTAGCAAATCAAAGAAAAAACAAAAAAAACAAAAACAACATCACTGATTACATAAAGAGTCCCATCTAAAAACAAAATCGTCGAAGGTAGTCCCCGCGAACTCTATATTCTGCTTCGACCAAATGTATAACAGACCCAAAATTTCCAAGAATCTTGCACGAGTGGTACTGCTCTTGTTGTTGAACACTCTGTTGTTTCTCTCGTTCCAGACTCCCCAAGCAATAGCCGAGGGAAGCATAGCCCATAGGATCCTTTTTCTGATGTGGAAAGCGTTATTGGTCCATTCAACTAACACCGAAGAAAACTTACGAGGGAGGACCCAGTTCATACCGAACATACCAAGGAAGATTGACCAAATATTATAAGAAAAAGAACAATGGACTAAAGTATGATCAACAGATTCTCCATCACTCAAGCATAATGGACAGCCATTGGGAATGATCCAACCCCGCACAATCAAATTATCCAACGTAAGAATCTTACCAAGGGCGGCCAACCAAACAAAAAAAGATATTTTAGACGGAACTAACCTGGACCAAGTGATTGAGCCCAATAAGGGTCGCTCAGCTTCGAAAGAAAGCCATTTAAAGAAAGACCTGACAGAAAATCTCAAATCCTTAGCCCTTGTCCATTCCCACTTATCCTGTTCGTTGTCGTTGAGGTTAGACGTATGTAGAAGATCAAGGAGAGATGTCACCTGAGTTAACTCCCAGTCATTAAAGTTTCTCCTGAATCCCAAGTCCCAAGTAGGGCCAGACTCGTTGCGAACCAAACACTGCTGAATAGAGCGGTTCTTCTTAATAGAACAAGTGTACAGAGACGGAAATTGAGTTGCCAGAGGCGATGTACCGCACCAACTATCCTCCCAAAATCTAATTCTATCTCCCGAACCCGCTTTAAATCTAATCCCTCCTTCGAAGTCTTCACTCCCTTTAAGAATCCCTTTCCAAACACTGCACCCATATGAATCTCTAGACACACCACTATACCAACCTAACCTTTTCTCCCCATACTTGGCCTTAATAACCTTTCTCCACAAACTGCTCCTTTCCTCACCGAATCTCCAAAGCCATTTTCCTAACAGCGCTCTATTAGCTAATCTAAGCCCCCTAATTCCCAACCCCCCGCTCTTTTTGGGCATGCAAACAATTTTCCATTTGACCAAATGATACTTTCTCATACCATTCCTGTCGTTCCATAAGAAATTTCTCATGAGCCTTTCCATCCTAATTTCGACGGATCTTGGGAGTGTAAAAAGCGATAGGAAGTAAACTGGAATACTCATTAAAGTGTTTTTGATCAAAGTAACCTTCCCTCCTTTCGACAAATAATTGGACTTCCAAGTGCTCAACCTTTTCTCCAGTCTCTCAAACACCCCATCCCAAATTTTGATACTATTATAAGGTGCTCCCAAAGGTAATCCCAAATATGTCGTGGGCAAGGTACCATACCCACAACCCAACATCGTGGCCAACAAGTGAATATCTGTTTCCTCACCTACCTCGTAGAGCTTACTCTTGTGCAGGTTTATGTGTAAACCTGACATTGCCTCAAAGCAGCACAGTAAAACACGAAGCGCCCTCACCTGATCCCTCGAGTGCTCCAAAAAAACTAGTGTGTCGTCCGCAAATTGAAGGTGAGAAATCAAAGGACCATCTTTCACTCTGAACCCCGAAAGCTTGCCTATATCAACCGCTCTTGTAAAAAGTCTACCCAAGGCTTCAGCTATAATGAGAAACAAGAACGGAGATAAAGGGTCCCCTTGCCTCAATCCTCTTGAACCCCTAAAAAAACCTGCCGGACTCCCATTGACAAGAATCGAAAAAGACACTGTTGTGACACATTTCATTATCCAACTGATCCACCTCTCTCCGAAACCCATCCTACCCATCATGTACTCTAAGAAATCCCAGTTCACATGATCATAAGCCTTTTGAAGATCAATTTTCCCTATCATTCCCCCTTCCTTATTCTTAATCCTAGAATCCAGACACTCATTAGCTATCAAAACTCCATCTAAAATTTGCCTACCCTTAACGAAAGCCCCTTGCTCCTCACCAATCAAACTAGGAATAACTTTCTTCAACCGGCTCGCTAACACTTTGGATATAATCTTGTAAACCGAGCTAACCAAACTGATGGGTCTAAGATCTTCTATCCTATCCGTCCCAGTTTTCTTAGGGATCAATGCCACGAAAGTGCTATTAAGGCTGTACTCCATACATCTCTTATCTTGCAGTTCCTTGATGACCTCCATAAAATCTCTCGAGACAATATCCCAACAATGCTTGAAGAATTCCATGTTAAAACCATCCGGTCCCGGAGCCTTATCCCCACTCATCGAAAAAAGAACAGACTTAACCTCCTCCTCCCCTATTTGTCTTTCTAACCACACCCTCTCCTCCTGATTCAGAGACTTAAACTCTAGATTATCCGGCCGCGGTCTTAAGGGTTCCTTTTCCTCATACAGATCTTTGTAGAAACTCACTACTCCATCCCTAACTTCCTCCTCTCCTACCCTCATGACATTTTTTATGTTGAGTTTGTCAAGCTGGTTGCTTCTTCTATGGAAGTTGGCTATTTTGTGAAAAAATTTTGTATTATTGTCCCCTTCTTTCAACCATTTGACCCTTGATTTTTGTTTCCAACTTATCTCCTCCATGAGCGCCACTCTTTGGAATTCTAGTTTCAATTCCATTCTCCTGCTTCTATCATCTGAATCCAAAACCCCTTCTTCTTCCTTCTTATCCAAGGTTTCGATATCTATCAAAATTTCCTTTTTTTTCTCAACAATACTCCCCAGAACCTCCTTGTTCCACCTCTTCAACTTATCTTTCAGAAATTTGAGCTTCTTCTTAAACACAGATCCCGGGTTTCCTACTGAAGGACACTCGTTCCACCACTTCCTAATGAGGTCTGAGAAGTTAGGTTGCACCAACCACATGTTCTCAAACCTAAAGGGAAGAGGGTATTGTCTAGGATGGCCTGCTTCTAGAAAAATGGGGGTGTGATCTGAGACTGGGCTAGGACTAGCTGAATGAATCACATTTTGAAACTTTTCATCCCACTCACTGTCAACCAGGAACCTATCTAATCTAGACAACCTAGGGTTACCTTGATTATTAGACCAGGTGAAACGTCTACCTAGGAGAGGGAAGTCCATCAAGCAATGTCTTCCAATAAAAGCGTTGAAATTTCTCATCCCCCTGGTAACAATCGAACCCCTATTCTTCTCATAAGTAAATCTGGTAACATTAAAATCCCCGCCCAAAACCCATGGTTTCTCCCAATAACCCGCTACATCTTCAAGTTCCTCCCAAAATTGCCTTCTCTCCCTATTGATAGTAGGGCCATAAATCCCTGAAAACACCCATTGAAAATCTTCATCCCGTTTCCTGCATAAGATAGACACTGAGAAAGCCCCAACTAAATTGTCTGTCACTTGAATCCACTCCTTATTCCACATCATAATAATACCGCCAGCTGAACCTAAAGCAGGAAGAGCTATCCACTCAATGTTTCTCCCCCAGATTTCCTTAATAATCTTATCATCACATCTAGCTAGCTTCGATTCCTGAATCGTTACAATGAGAGGATTTTTGCTCCTGATAAAGGATTTCACTGCTGCCCTTTTTCTCCTATCCCCTAGACCCCTAACATTCCAAGAAAGAACTTTTAGCGACATTGGACACCTAAAAAAAACCCTCAACCAACACAAACTCCTACAATTTCTCCTTTCTAACCAACACCTTTTCCGCTCTTGTTCTGATTAACCTCCTTGTCATCTCCATAGGGGCAACCACTACTAACTCATTATTCTCACCGTCCCTATAACTTCGGATTTCCTGAGAATCCTCGAAGGCCACTTGCTCATATCTGTCCTCAATTCCATACACTTGATTGATGCGCTTGCACTCCTCATCTAGAGTAGTTCTATCTCGCAAATCCCCTACAGCCACTCTCAAAATTAGGGAAGACTCCCTGTCCTCTACTTCTGAGACTAGGCCAAAGTCTTCCGCTAAATTCAACGCATTACTAACTAGCCATTCCACCGTCTCTAATTCTGTTCTGACTATCCCTTCCTCACGATTTTCTAGTGTCGGTGCACCCATGTCTCTCTCAGCCCAACTTCCATCCCTATACACCTCTGTTTGGTTTGTAACTTCCCCCTTCCTTGTTAACTGAGTGGAGAGAAATGGAACCAGAGCTAACTCACTGTCATCTTTCCTGTTCTCCTTTCTACCTTCATTCTCTCGGACAAGTTCAAAGGACTGAAGGGAATCGATGAAGGCTGAAGGATACCAATGCCTGTACTTAGAGAAAACATCACGTGGACCACAAAACGGAATATCTTCATATAAAAATAAAGACGAAAACACAAGACAAGATTGGCCACTTAAACGGGGGTACTGACCAGGAGACATCAAAAATACCTCAGGACAGCTGAATGGACCTGTTACGACTATCTCCATAGAAGTACCCACGATCCTATGCTCCTCACGCCTGTTGCTAAGGGTTTCCACAACTTTCATATTAGCTGAGTGTTGCCAAAGATCAGTACGCAATCTATCCCAGATTCTAGTTACCGCCACAAGATGGTGATTAGAATGCTCCTTAACGCTCTTCTCCTTCCCTAAGGCTTTTGTAGTCTTTGTTGCCTCAAAGTGATCCACTGCAGAATATGAGATACCAACACTAGAAGTGGTTTGTCCCGTTTCCTTAGCTACCAAGCCTGTGCTGATCTTCTGATTCCTTTCCTGACTGTCCCTTTCTCTGGTAATAGTCGAACAAAGGTCCATTACCTTCGAAGTACAGCTGTCAACCGCCCCATTCTCAGGCTGCATCCATGTTTTCAACTGCCCCGTCATAACCTTCTTTGAAGCCCCCCTACCGATGTACTTGGACTGACCTCTTGGAGATGTAATCAAAGCATTACCTTCCATCTGACTGAAAATGTCGCTGAAACCGCTGCACTTAAGATTCCTCAAATCAGGTTCCTTGCATCTCTCCATACAATTCCCCACCTCTTCATTCCCTTCGTAGCTTAAACTCTGCCCAAATTCTCTGATCTCACCACCGACAACACCTTGTGCCTCACCTACTGTAGATGGGATTTCCTCTACGTTGAATCCCGTCCAGGCCCCATGCTCCACGGCCTTTTTAGAAATTCTCTCTATAGAATCTGGATGCTGGGAAGATAACACCTGTATTGACTTCGTTAGCAAATTCCTCACGATGCCTATAATGGTCTCTATGGAACTGTTATCACGTCTGTGGGCCTGTTTTACCCTCAGTTCGAACCTCCTAATACTTGGGCCTTTTCGAATGTGAGCCCGGATTTTTCTAAACATACCTGCTGCCTTCTTAACCAGGCCTGGGTCAGCTGCCTTAATGACCATGTTATCTTCCATTGGGCCTTTGCAACCCAGCCCACCATTACCCACATTGCCACTCTTATCTGATGTGGGCCTCCCACCATCCCCTTGGGCCCCTACATTGTTCTGCCCAATATCACCTTCATTGGATTTGGTGCACTCTACTAACCCATGCTTACGCAGCCATCTAGTGTAAGCTAGGTTTCTAGCTGCCCTACATAATAAATATACCATACGCACTTTCTTATCAATCCTGCAACGTGGCTGTAACCTACCATTTTGGGCTACGCGTGTCCCAAAATACTGACGATTTTTGAAATATCTGTTAACTCGCACGCAACCTTTACCGAGACTTGATACTGCCCCTTCGTTATTGATAATACCAGGTATCTTCTTCTCCACATTTCCCACTTCTTCTTCTGACTGTAAGTTCCCCTCGGTTGCTTGACTACCAGGTCCAACTGCAACTCTAACTCCAATGTCTTCTCCTTTTCCCAACCCCACTTTGGACTCCAGCCTTTGAGCCTCTTCTCCTATCACCTCCACGCCTAGTTTATACCGAAATCCATCCACCCATAGATACAAACCTCGCAGCATCTTCCATGGACAGCATCCAACTTTTAACTTCGCTCTATCCAACCTCGCACAGACTAAGGTTTTTGGGTCTACCTCCAAAAGACCGCCTAGCTGTGTTCCTATCTTTCGAAAGGCATCGTTAGTCCACTGATGGAATGGCAGCCCGCTAATGCCCACCCAAGTTCCTCCTTCATTCCAAGTTGGTGATATTGCATTGCAATCAGCGAACCAAGGACGTAAATCGAAGGAATCGGTACCCACCGAAACAACTCTTCTTAAGTTTACCTTCTGAAATTCTGATCTATTACCCACCATCAAAATCCGGGTGAGGGGTTCCCATGCTAATAGTTTTAGCTTCTCAGACTTAGACAAGAATTGTTTCATACCAACAAAAAACTCCTCCCAATCTGCATCCATTGAACTCGCTCTGCATATAAAAGCCCATCTCCACTTGCCGAATGCTGTACCATTATTGTAAGCTTGTTTGACCACATAATCATGATTCTTCTCCTCACCTGGCGAAGCTGTAGACTCTTTCTTAGACTCGGGTATTATATTAGGAGCCTTCACCCACGGATTGACCGGTCTGCTCTCTGCCACTGGAACCCTCGTCTTCTCATTAGGTTGCAATCGTGTTTTAACTGCAACACTAACTTCTCCCCATCCAATACCCCTTAACCCTGCTGGGAACACAATCCCCCGTGAACGAAATTTATCCGAAAACTGTTGGAGTTTCAGATATCTACCGTAAAGATTTTGGTCCTCCTGAATCATAAATATTCTGCCACCTTTCGAAAATTTTGCCTTGTAAATTTTCGATGAAGTTCTCGCTACATCGAGTTGCTGAGCGACCCACAGTGCTTCATCCTCCATCAGCTGAATTGTTGATTCCATTCTTCTTCCCTTCTCTTTAATCTGTAGCCCTCTCTTATGCTGGATCCATACTTCCTTCAGCTCGAAAATCTTACTCTCTACTCGATGTGTAGAGAAGTTCGCCATCCTTAGTGTTCTCATGTAACACTCCCCTCTCTATTTTAGAACAAACCTACTTAGAAGTTTGCTTGATTTGGGGGGTAAAGGAAAAAAAAAGGAGAGAAACTATCACTTGAAATGGAAATGATTTACCAGCTAAAATTTATATCCAAAGATAATAAGGTTCTTGACTAGGAGAAGTAACAGGAATTGAAGATGAGTTAGGAACAGAACTACCTGTGATATCTGGAGGTCCAGCTCTTGAAGGTCGAGATTGATCATTTCCAAGAGGAATAGGTTGACTTTGACTCTTTTGATGAGGTCCTCTCCGAGTATAAACTAGAGGCTCAGTATTGGGATTTTTTGGACCTAGTTGTAGTGATTCTCCCCTTGTTTCAGATACAGTAATGTTCGACACTATATGACCAGGATTCCCTTCATTGTTTTAATTGATTTTATCACATTGTTCCTGACTTTGAATTTCAGAAATAATAGTAAGATGAGAAGAATGAGGTGAAGTAGTTAAAATCATATTTGGTAAAGGTGTAGGAGATAAATCCCAAAAAAATTTCTTCCATCACCTCATTCTCCCCCTAAAGAGAATTTTTGTGAAAGTAGGATTTATTTTCAAAGAAAGAGACATCCATACTGACATAAATTGTTCTTGTTTGGGGATTAACGGAATTCAAGAGGTGGGTGCAGTTTAGAGTTGGCAAGGGCAACAAGGTCAAATTCTGGGAGGACTAGTGATGCAGGGAAATGGCTTTTTGCAATCTCTTTCCCCATCTCTTCAACCTTCATCTAAGGAAAACTTGCCTGGGGCAGAATACTTGAACCTTGAAGGAAACGAGCCCGCGTGGGATTTGGGTTTCAGGAGAGGTTTCAATGATTAGGAAATATAGGACCTAGCTGAGTTAATGATCATTCTTGATGGAGCTCACTAGAACATCATAGAAGATGCTAGTATGGAGTGGACCTGTACCAAAGGAGCAAACTTCCCCATCAAATCATTCGCCCAATCACTTACAGAGCTCAACAACTATCCTAGTCAACCCCTCGGCTAAGATTGGGGGTTCTAAAGCCCCTTCTAAGGTTCAATTTTTCATTTGGTTCACCACTTTGAATAAACTCCCACGCTAGATCTGCTTATCTCTCATGGTTTTGTGACATCAAATTGTTGTGCTCTTTGTCTTATCAATGGCGAATCTGTTAACCATATTTTATTACACTGTGAGTTGGCCTACGCCATTTGGAGTCATTTCTTTGGTCTTTTCGGGACTTCTTGAGTGCTCCCAAACACTACTTGTCCCTTTTTCAGAGTTGAGATTTGTCATACTTCTCGAGGAGATTGAACATCTTTTGGAGGTTCCTTCCCTTTGCCATTTGTTGGGGAATTTGGCTGGAAAGGAATGGGAGAATTTTTAGAGGGGCGAACTCAAGCGTTTATGATATTTCCCTAAACATTATTTTGTTTTTTTGGTGTAAGTTATACCTTGATTTCATTGGTATCTTCTACGAAGACTTTGTTTTCCGGTGGGAATCCCTAGTAGATCGTTAGGAGAGTCTTAGTTGGTCACCTAGACCGCCTTGTTAGTCTTTTTTGTATCTTTTACCCTCTTTAATGATATATATATATATGTAAGGATTTGAAGATGCTTGTAAGAGGGGTTGTTTTTTGTTTTTTGTTTTTTCTTTTTCTTCTATCCCTTATTCCCTTCTATATCAAGAAAGACATTCTATAGTGTAACTGAAGAACAAAAACTATGATAAAGTTTTATAACTTGGTATTGTATTTATATCCATGTGAACAGTTGATGAACGGTGTGGTATGGAGCTGGATGAGACCGACCCTGCAATCTGGCTGAAGTTGGAAGCTGCAACCCAGGAGTACATCCAAAACAATTGTGAGGCCTTCAGTAATTTACGTGAAAGACTACTTCTACTACACCAAAATGAAGAAAAATGGTCTGAGAAATTGAAGTCCCAGCAGTTTCCTAAAACAAAGCTTTCAAGTGTGGGTATGTGTTGATTGCTTCCTATACTCTCCGGTAATTTATCAGAAAGAGTTTTTTTTTTTTTTTTTTTTTTTTTTGGGGCGGGGGGGGGGGGGGGGGGGGGGGGGGGGGGGGGGAGGATTGTTGTGCACAAGGTAATGTTTATACATTGAAATTTTTTTATATTTTGTAGTGCTCAGCGAGAACAGCCCTTCATTAGGTTGGAGACGCATGGTGCTTCTTTTGGAAGCTTCTCACAGTGCTGATTCAGGAAGAACTGTTCACCATGCTCGGTCACTCGAGACCTTTTGTGCCAGCAATGGCATAAAGGTATCTCTTATAAATAGGATATTAGGACTTTCAAAGGCTGTGCCAGCAACAGCATTTCCTACACCATTTACGTCGCCTATGTTCTCCGGAAGCTTTCCATCAAGCCCATGTCTATATAGTCCTGAAATTGGCCCCCAGAGGATTAATCGAATCGATTTAGTCCCTCCTCTAAGCTTGGATGGCTTTCACGCTGGTAAGGCACCTGGTTCACCAATAAAATCTCCTCCAGGGCCCAGGCAGCTCTCAGTTCCTGTCCAATCATTGCATGAGAAACTACAGAATTCACCTCAAGTGGGCATTGTACATTTGGCTCTTCAAAATGATGTGGTCGGTTCAATATTAAGGTCGATTTTTGGGTAACCCTTCCGCTGGATGAGTTATTTTCACTTGCAGATGTAGATCTATTCTCAGTTTAACATTTGGTTTCCATTTGTTCAGTTGGCAGAATGATGTGTTTGTGGTTGCTGAACCTGGGGAACTTGCAGATAGATTTTTACGTAGTGTTAAATTTAGTTTATTGTCAACCGTGAGGATTCGCAGTAGAAAGGAAACATCAGCCCTTGCAAAGGTTTCGACTGTGGCTGATTTGGTTGCATACAAACCATACTTCCAGGTTGGGGGTATCATCCATCGATACATAGGACGCCAAACACAAGTATGGTTTTCTGATTTTAATTTTATATTATCTTTTCATATTTTCAAAGTAAACAACTAATTGTTCATATGATGGCATGTGTAGGTCATGGAAGATGACCAGGAAATTGGGGCGTATATGTTTCGTCGGACAGTGCCTTCAATTCACTTGACACCTGATGATGTCCGTTGGATGGTAGTTTACTCATTCCATATTTTCTTCATTTATTTTTTCTAGCATGCTTACTTTGTGGCATCAAACATAACTAAATTTCCAGAATAGATTTTCACTTCAACCTTGCAAAATTTTCATTTAACAGAAGAAAAGGAATTTTTATTGAGGTCACCTATGGGAATAACAGCAAACTCCTTCAGAAAAAATTGGTCATTAGTTTAGCAAACAATTAATTTGGGAACATAGCTTCTACTCCTACCTCCATGTACCAGCCTCATTCCAAAATGTAGTTCACCATAAACTTGTATTTGCCCCACTTTGAATCCCACGATGGATCAGTAACTATGCAATCTATATGCTTTTAAACGCTCTGGGTTACCTCCAAATCTCCCATTTTGGATTTACACCACCATTAGTCCCTTTCTTTGCTTTTTCTCTAAGCTGTTGATGCATGAAAAGTGGTTGGCTTCACATGTCTATTTACTGTGGTTCTACTGAGAGTCAAGTACACAAACATGTATGTTAGAAACCATATGCATCTCACTTCAATAACACTTGGATTAGTCTCTGTATTTTGATAGTACCTACCTCTTCCATTCAAGGGGGCACCATACTCCTTGATCTCAGCTGTCAGGATTATCAGATGATCTTAGCCATCCAAGTGATTTTATCCTTTTAGGACAGCCAGAGAGTACTTCTAGCTCTGTAATCCACATGGGCCCTTGACTTTTCAGTAGTTGGAGAAATCTCTTGTTGTCTTGTTATATCTAAAGAAACATTATTAGGGAACCTTGTGCAATTTTTGATTAATAACTATGATGTGCATGTGTTGGGTTGATTTGCTTTTTATGCTCATCTTTGCTACTCCTTTGTGAAATCTCTAGGTTGGAGCATGGAGGGACAGGATCATAATATGCACTGGGACATATGGTCCTACCCCAAGTTTAGTGAAAGCTTTTCTAGACTCTGGTGCCAAAGCTGTTATTTCCCCATCAACTGAACCACCTGACATGCAGTTGACGACATTTCATGGTTCAGGCGAGTTCAACTGGTTGGAGAATGGAAGGTTTGAGATTGGAGATGAAGATGCAGAAGATGAAGTGGTGGAACCCTCCAGTCCAGTCAGTGACTGGGAAGACAGTGACCTGGAGAAAAGTGGGGAACATTCAACGGTTTGGATGGACGAGGAAGAAGAGTTGTCGCAGTTTGTTTGTCTTTTGTACGACACATTGTTCCGGGAAGGTGCTAGAGTGGATGTGGCTCTACATCACGCTCGTCAGTCATATCCAAAGCTGAGGTATTCGTGCCATCTTCCCAGTATACCATAGTGAAGAAACAGATTTACAAAAAATAAAAATAAATAACTAAATAAAATATATGGATACATGTAACAATCAAGTCAAGTGAGAAAATAAGAGGGTAAGATCCCATTTTGAGGCTAATAAAAAGTATCTCTTATCTAAATTTAGTTGTTTGGAGTCTCATTCATCCTAGCAATTTGTATAGATTAAAGTATATACATTTTGAATTTATTGCACTCGTGGCTTTGGTTATTCCTTGATACCTATTTCTTTATCACACTTTTGATGCAAATATTTATTTTATACATAAAATGAGGAAGTGTTTTATTTGTTATCCCCTATTTTGGTATTTTGGTTTGGGAATGATGTGAACCTAAAGCTCATTAGGGCCTCTGTCTTCATGTCTGGAAACCACTAACTGAAATCAGTGGTTAAATTTATTTTATTTGCTCAAAGAAGTTGGTTGTGTAGAGCTATCAATGATTGGTTTTGGATCCAATCGGGGTTGATCAAGGACTTACCTAATGTTGGACCCACTTGATCCCCCCCAACCCCCCTTGTGTCTGGACCCATTGTAGTTTATGTATAGGCTGAATTACAACCAAATCCCATTAGTACTGAATTGGAGCAAACCCAACATCGACTAGACTATGTACCCAAGTGATGATGTCTCCATATTTCTGACCAGTCTGTACTTTCAGTAGGTGTTGGAGCAACCCAACATGGTTATATGGGTTCGTGCCTTGGATTTCTTGTTTAGAGGCGAGTCATTTCGTGTCTGCAGTCGTTTTTAAGGATTGAATAGTTGCGATGACTGTTGGGGCTGTTACATGAACCTTCATTAGGTTTCAACCCAGTCTGCCCTTATGTGGAAATAACTGGTTTCAAAGTTGTTTCCGATCGACAGGAAAGGAACAGAACTCTTATCAACCTTTGCAAAAAAGTTTCCCTTTTTGTCATTTGGGTCCTATTTGATGAATTTAAAAATGCTATAATCAGGATTTAAAGTAATTTGCTTTAGTGCAACATGATGATTTTAGGTTGTGTTGAGATAAAAGATAGTGAAAGTAGAAGTGAACACATTTGATCGACCCTTGATAGAAAGTCGTAATGCTCAAGTTCCATTGAGTTGTGGGTCATACAACCATGGTTTTAAAACTCATCTTGACATCTTTTCTCATCCATGAACGACATCGAGTCGTCTTGGACGAGTTTTCCAACACATTTGAGTCGTCACGTTCAACAATGAGACAAATGAACAATGGTTTTAAATCTTATCTGACACGTTTGACTTGTCTATCCATCTCGTAAGTGGACGATACATCTATCCGTCTCGTTAGCGGACTCGTAAGTGGTCGATACATCTATCCGTCTCGTTAGCAGATGATACCGAGACGCATCGGATGAGCTTTAAAACCATGCATACAACACCCCATTGTTACACACCCATGACATCGATTTATAACAACATTACTCTAGTAGAACTGCCAAAAATAAGTGTCTTACTGTAGTTTTACAGTTCAATATTTCTTTTGAAAGGTGTAGTTTGAATTATGCCTCTTGACCATTTCTTAACATGCTAAAATATAGGGTGATTTAAACATACTCTTCTACGTTTTAGTAAATATGAGAGATATCTTGCATTTTCAAACTGGTGACATGCCCCTTGAACTCAATTTTCTCAAATAAATTAATGAAAATAACATAAATGCCTTCATCTTCAACCTTTGAAAAAAAATCCCTTCATTTTCTTCTTAAAACAAGTCATTTTCAAGCTCTTCAATGCACGATATGACTCTGTTAAGGTTTGAAGGCTGAAAAGAAAAATAACGATATGACTCTGTTAAGGTTTGAAGGCTGAAAAGAAAAATAAAGGATTTTTAGCTAGAGAGATTAAAGATGAGGGCATTTAGGTCTTTTTCATTACTCTATTAACAAGACTGAGGTCAAGAGATGCACCTCATAAGCTCCAAGAGGTTGCAATGGGTAAGGTATCATGAAAACTTACCTAACCCCTTTAATTTACTATGTCTCAACATTCGCATCATCTCACGAGATAAACAAAATGTCTCAAGCGATAATTTGAAAATCTTGACCAAGTCAATTGGTATTTTGTAGATTTTGATTTAATTAATTAATTTTTTTTTAAATGTAATACTTATTATATAAATAAAATATGATTTTATGATTAAATGTCTTGTAATCTTTCTTATTTTATTAAAAAATTATTATTATTTTAATTTAAATATATATAAATCAATCATTATAAACTCAGTCAAATGGTTTGCCTTGTCCAAGACAACTCAATATCTTCTATGGACGAGATAAAACGTCAAATTGAGTTTTGAAATCATGTCTCAAAGTCTAAAATCCGAACCTGACTTGTTTATTAAATAGGTAACTCGATACAATCCCTCTGACCTGTTTAACAAAACAGGTAGGGTCGTCTCATATTCAAGTTGACACGCACAACCTATGAACACGACACGAGTACGATACGAGCACAATTACAATTTGTGCCTACCAAACTACCACTAATATAAATTAAGGATCACAATACATAAACAAAGTTCAACTACCTAAAAAATGCACACAACTATTAACTGGGTATATTATATGGGTCGGGTTGTACGTGGATCAATACGACATGTTAAAGACACGATATTTAAATGCGTCAAAACTGATTAAATGGGTTGATATGCCTAACCTAAACACATCTCTAAGTTAGACGGGTCGAAAAGATTACAACCCGAATAAGATTAACCCATTAACTTCTTGTTTTTTTGTGAGACGGGTTAAGATTAAGAATGGTCACCCCCTCAAAATGCAAGGAGTATCTCTAAAATCACTAAAACGTGGGGGGCATATAAAATCACCCTAAATAATTTCTAAACCGGTTTAAAAGATTTGACTCGTACTAGGCGAGACAACTCGGTATCCTTGGCGAGACAAGACAAAATCGGTGGGTTTTAAAACCATGATTGTGACACGAGTTCACACGTGTCACTCTTCAACTCTCTGGAATCCAAAGCAGCAAACTCCATTGATGTTGGTTTGCTACAGAGACTGAGAATGTTTCGTTAATGGCTGTTTTCAGATCCCTCAAAACCATACTCCGCAGAAACCCTAAATCTCGAACTTTTCTCAGTTTCTACGCCTCTGCAACTCCATTTCCATCTCCACCTCTTCTTTTCTCACCGATCTTCTCTTGTTCCTCTCATCCATCTTCGATCTTATCTTCTTCTTCGAATCCGTTCTCTTTCGCTCTTCGCCTCACCTCCTCTCACTCAAGCTTTCTTTCTCCATTCTCTAAATGGATTCCATTTTCAGGACCTCTGTTTCTGTCATCTCCTCCATGGAAGCTATTGCAGTCTGCGACTCCTTTGTATCTACGTGGAGAATTCGTTCTCCGAAAAGCAGAGTCTTTGAATTTGAATTTGCTTCAGAGGAGGAATTTTCCGATTAAATTAGAGTTTGGAGCGGTTACTTCCGTTACAGGATTGAGAAATGGGATTGATTCGAAGGAATTGCGGAGTACTGGTGAGATCATTGGTGGTTTTGCGGAGAATTTCGTTAATTTGCCGAATTTGATTTCGATGAGTCGATTGGTTTCTGGTCCTTTTCTTGGATGGTAAGTTATTCTCTGAATCTTTTTTATAATTTATAAAAGTTATTATTGTTATAGTTTCTCACAATTTTACAAGCTTTGTGGTTTTAGAGATTGGTTGTTCTATGCTCAAATTGCTCTAATATTCTCCACTAAACTACATGCTTGTTTGGATCGCCCTTTTCCTGCCCCAGAAGACAATTTTACCAGGAAAATAGGTCAGTCCGTCTCATAAATCGTTATCTGAGCAGAACCTCCAAAAGGCATCATATTTGGCCGAAAGCGTGACTTGAATTTAAATTCTCCATGGAAAGAAGACAAAAACCCTGCACGTAATTTTTATTTTTATAATTTAGAAATTGCATATTCCAGTTTCCTTGCATTCCCCTGATAGCCCGTCTTGCCAAAATAATCTCACTTTTGGTTTCTTCGTCAGCTCGGATAGATTGACTTCTTTATTTAGGTATTCAGCTGTTTTTCATTGAAGAAAACTTCTACAAATCATTTGAATGACATGAACAAAGTGGCTGGTAGCTTATGGGTTTCATTGCATCGAAGGTTTCATGGAGGTTTTCAGTAGAAAGATGTGAAAATGAAAGACAACAATTGTTATACATTTGATTTAGATTAGATTGTTCTTGGTGGAAGCATTGTAGCAATAATTGAAGTAGGTTGGGAAGCGGAAATGAAAGGAGGCGTGAATATTGGGTAGTTCCTCAACTAATGCCAAGTTTGTTGTCATCTTGATAACGCCAGCCTTAAAAGGGTGTTGAACAAAATTGCATATCAAAGTTATCTCCCGTGAATCATTGATTCGGTCGCACTGAAGGTATATATAAGGATGTAATAAATGCATTAGATAAGAGAAAATTGACATATGTGGTCAGATTCAAGGAATTTGTACATCCATGAGATCCAATAAATAAATAAATAAATCCTTTTCCACCACACTGGATTAGTGGATTGATGGCATTAGAATTATTATTTATTAACAGAGTTTGACACAGGATGATCATTAATGAATGGTATCTTTCTGCATTTGTGGGGTTGGCTGTATCTGGAGCAACTGACTGGGTATGAACAATGCAACTTTTTTAATTTTTTTGATAGATGTAAGGGTGACAGCCATTTTTTTTTAAATCCCAGGTCTGTGGTATTACTAAAGAGAGGCTTTACCCCCTCACCGGGGTGGTACCTTCAACTATGCAATTATTTGCATCACCACAGATTTGGTATATACAAAATGGGATTTTGATTTCTGTCGTTGGTTTCTTGTTGTAGCTAGATGGATACGTGGCTAGGAAGATGGGTATAAATTCGGTGGTTGGATCTTACCTTGATCCCCTTGCTGACAAGGTTAATATTTAATACACTTTTGTGTTGAAGCTAGTGACATTAACTCATCGACCTCAACTGAATTATGTAGTAGCAGGTTGTTGTGTTAGGTTTTCATCATTGGCACATTTTTCTGAATTTTTTTGTGTATGGATGATACAGGTTCTTATTGGTTGTGTTGCTTTAGCAATGGTACAAAGGGATCTTCTGCCGTGTAAGTTCTTGGTCTTCATTGTTTTGAGACAAATTAATCTCGTTTCAACAGGAGCTGTATTCTCTGATTAAGCTTCATCTTGGTATAGTATGTTAAACAATCCAGGTGGCATTTGTTTCTTAATAAGCAATTATAGGTCCAAAGCCTCTCTTACTGGTTTGAGCAATTGAAGAGGACATGCCCCTTTTCTCTGTTTGATCTCTGGACCAGTTTTTTACATTGTATTGGACTTAGGGTTCCCTAGATCAGTTGTGGCTCATGGCATTCGTTGACTGTCAATTAATGTGTGCATTTGTTCCTATTGAGAACCTCTATTTGCATATTTTGGGTTGGGGAAAAACACACATACTTATATGTGTTGGTTCGCGAAACCAATCTGATTTAGTTTTTGAATTGTGAAGCTTGGCTTGTTGGACTTGTTGTGCTCCGAGATGTTGGTCTCATCGGTGGTGCAGTCTATAAAAGAGCTAGTAGCTTGAATTGGGAGGTGAGATTTCTATGGGAATTTGGATTGCTTTATTGTCATTTTCATTCCATAGATCTCTAATTATATTCTTTATATTAGTGGAAAAGTTGGTCTGAGTTTACCAACCTCAACGATACCCATTCACAGAAGGTGGAGCCCCTCTTTCTCAGCAAGGTAAGCTTACTTTTCTTCGCATATAATTCAGGATTTCAACGATGACACACATACGATTTTTTATTGGTATTGTTATGAAGCACATAGATAGTGTACTGATTTCCATAGCTTCCAGACCCACTGCTGAGGGACAACAGGATAAGAAATAACTTACCTTGAAGTTAAGGGAATCTTAAATTATTAGATATAAAGTTGGGAATCCTAAAGTTTTTGTTTTGATTCACGACTCATCTGAACATAAGGTCAACAATGAAAAGGTGTAGAGTTTTTTCTTGGAATCGTGGCATTTGGTGACTAGCAATTAATGCCTTCAACCCACATACTTCTGCCTATTTAGAACGTTCAACTTGCACATTCCTTCTTTCTGGAATTTTATAATTTATAAAAAATAAAAATAAAAGCAGTTGTGGAAAAATTATATTATGTAAAATAAAACACACAAGCTGATTATATATCTACATTTAAACTAGCTTGTGTTAAGGAACAAAATGAAAATAAGAGTAATAAGAAACATCTAGAAATAAATATAAACTAACTAAAGAACTATAAGTATCTGTAATATACACGGGTGTAGTGTTTGGAAGGGTATTTTGAAAATGAGCGAGGAATTCGAGAAAGGGATTAGATTCAAAGCTGGTACGGGTAATAAGATCAGATTTTGGGAGGACAGTTGGTGTCACGCCCCAAAAACTCAACCCGAATCCTCATGATTCCCAAGTTGAATCCCGAGGCATGATATAAAACCCGTATCATGATAATCAATTCATAAACGTAAACGGCAAATAATATAACTATATGTCATACCTGATCATTTCTCAACAGAACAGACACGTATCCTCAAACATCAGAAACACTTGACATATATACATAAAACAGTAATGACATACTATAGTGTTCATAATTACATAACCAAAAACGATAGCTAAAGACTTAAACCTAGCTCTAGTTTAAGACTTATTACTAGTAATACCCATGCTCCACTCCTGGAAGCTTGGACTGATCATCTATAAGGCCCTGGCACTGAGCCTCCTCGGAAGGATCACCTAAACCAGGTGCGCCTGAAATTTGTGATGTCGTAGGGGTGAGTAACAGGGGAGTTACCCAATAGGGGAATCTTACAATTCTAAATAACAGCATCCTATATGCAGTTTAAACATTCTAAGAATTCATAAATCATGCATATTTGATATTCAACACAATTAAAAATAATTGAACTCCGATGTCATAAAACTTAGTAGGAAATTAAAACACTTAAAAATCTGAAGAAAACAATTGTTCATAATATAACATCAAATAATAGAGTACTATAATAGAGAGTTGAGGGTCACGACTGATGTGAACATCTCAGTCAAAATACGATTATTCCAATACTTCACCAGTGTGGAACCCCACCGTTAGTTCCTGATTCTATGGCCAGCCTCTGCCATAATTTGGGTAACTGTTTTCCGGCTCAGGTTGGCCGTTGACCAAGGCCTTAAGAAACGGGCCAAATCAAGTAGGTCATTCTTTCTTGACTACTCTAGACTATTAATGATCATTAACTAGCCATCTTCATCTATGCCAATCTGGCGTGCATGTGATCCTCGATATTCTCTATCAATTATACAACTATCTACATCTTGTTCTCTATTAAAGATAGAAAAGAAACTCCCGGATTCCTGTTGTGATGTTGTGTTCTTATGCATCCCATAATACATAAGAACTCAAACAACGCAACTGTTATCCTAGAATAACACGTCATTCCGGAAATATCACAACATGTTATTCTTTATAGGTTTTCACAATCTCTTTAATAAATCACTAAAATACTACATATAAGTATTTATTTTCTTTTCAAAATGTAATGAAAAATAAAACATACACGTGTTTTAAATACCCAATCCACTCTTAAATGTACAGTCTTATCTCTATTTTCTTTTTCTTTCTTTCGTGTCTTACACGACCCTTAGTCGAAGCATTTCACTCATTCGTGTCTTACACAGTCTATGACTGAAGCATCACTTCATATTTTCTCTCCTTTTCGTGTCTTATACGGCATACGCCGAAGCATCTCACTAACTGGGTATTTTAAAAGCACGACATTCAATTGAGAACTCGTTCTCATATTCATTTTAATAAATTACTTTTCTACCCAACTTTTAATTAGAAACATTTCTTGGAAATCCATCACTAAAATGATTAAAGTAAACTGTCCACCAGTTTAACTTATTCAAAAATCATGTATGTTTATAACAATGTGAACAAAATATGTATTGTGTAAAAAAAACAGCAACTTATATAGTTGCTGTATTTTCTTTTTGACAAGTACAAAATACGTATAAAATACGTATTAAGTACTTATAAAATACGTATAAATTAACAACTATTTTTTAGCATGAAACTAAAGTAAACATAGTAATATATTATATAAAAACAGCAACTTTTAAAGCTGCTGTATTTTATTTTCAATACGTATAAATACGTATAACGTACGTATAAACACGTATAACGTACGTATAAAACAACCATTTTTTTTTTATATTCTATCCAACAATCATGGTGTCAATTTAATACAAAAATAGCAACTTTCATAGTTGCTGTATTTTGTTTTTAGTATATATAATTACGTATAAACATGTTTAAATCAATTACAAACATGTAAGAATTCCTTTTAAATAAAATACCAAATACTAGCATGCTTTAAAATCATAAAAACAATAATATAAATATGTATAAATAATATGCATGTTGTTAAAAATTTACAAAACAATTTTAACTTTAAAATTTCTAATCAAAATTATTTTTAAAAACAACACAAATCCAATTTTTACAACTAGAAAATCAGCAATATACATATATATATACATACATATATTTTACTAAAACCATTATAAATAGTTGTAAGGGCCTACCTTATTTGTTTTCCTTTCCTTCTTTTCTTTCTCTTCTTTCTTTCTTTCTTTCTCTTCCTTCTTTTCTTCTTACTTTTCTCTTCTTTCTTTGTGTAAAGAAAATGAAACAACAACTAAAAAATCAGCTAATATCTCTATTTGATATTTTTTTTTTTTTAAATATCTAGATATTTTAAATATCTAGATATTACAAAATTCTAATTCTTTTAGAATTTCTTACAAATATCTTAGTTAATTTGACTTAGTCAAAGTTGTTTGACTAGTCAACAATAATTGACTTGACTTGACTTGAGTCAACCATAGTTGACTTGACTTGAGTCAACCTTAGTTGACTTAGTCAACATTTTTTTTTTTTTTTTTTCAAACATTACAGTTGGTGCGGCACATCGCCTCTAGCAGTTCAATTTCCATCCTTGTATGCCTGTTCTACAAAGAAGAACTGCTCGATTCAGCAGTGTTTGATTCGCAACGATAGCAACTCCACTTGGGATTTGGGGTTTGGGAGAAGTTTTAATGATTGGGAGCTAACAGATGTGGTATCTTTCCTTGATCTTTTGCATTCGTGTCCTCTCAATGACAGTGAACAAGACAGATGGGAATGATTGAAGGCTAAAGACTTGAGATTTTCTGTCAGCTCGTTTTTTAAGTGCCTCAACCCTTGTGCCGAGCAATCCCTTTTGAAATCTATCATTTGGTCAAAATTCGTTCCAGCTAAAATATCCTTTTTTGTTTGGTTGGCTTCCCTTGGGAAGATTCTTACTTTGAACAATTTGATTGTTCGAGGGTGGATCACTCCAAATTGTTACCCTCTTTGCAGGAAAAATGAGGAGTCTGTCGACCACCTATTAATTCATTGCACATTCTCTCACCAAATTTGGTCAATATTCCTTGATCTTTTCCGTATTCATTGGGTCCTTCGTTGTAAGTATTCCCTGTTATTAGAAGGGTGGGCCAGTAATGTCTTCTCTTCCAGGAAAAGATTTCTGTGGACTATTCTTCCCTCGGCTATAGCTTGGGGGGTGTGGAACGAGAGAAATAACAGGGTGTTTAACAATAGAATGAGAAGCTCTCACGACATATTCTTGGAGATCTTGGGCTTATTATATCTTTGGGCGAAGCAAAACATCGATTTCAAGGGGATCACTTTTGATGATTTCGTTTTTAGATAGAATTCTTTATGTAGTCTTTGATGCTTTGTTCTCTTTTTAGCTTTTTACTCTCTTAGAGGCTTCCTCAGCCTCTTTGTACTTATTTTTCCTTCATTTAATATATTACACTTATAAAAAAAAAAAGTATCTGTAATATATGAAAATATTTGACAAAGAAACAAGTGATCTTATTTAAAAAAATCGATGTGGAACATTAGCATCTAGCAACTGGTTAAGGAAAATAATAATATAATGAAAAAGAAGATATAATAAATAAAAATGAGAAATTGACCATAAAAATTTTCGAAAAAAAAAAAAACCGGCAAAAAATTTGGTGAAGGCACTAAGTATTTGAAAATGAATGAAGAACAGGAAAAAATTAATGTGGTGAGAAAATGGTGACGATTCTCTTATTTCATCCTTCAATTTAAGTTGCATCAGATTTGACTCAGCTTGAGTGTAACCAAATTGAGAAATTGTCTAGTTGATTTACTGGCACATGGGAGTTGTCTCATTGTTTTGAGATTTTTGACTGAGTCATGATCTGACTATGATAATCAGCAAGTATGGTTGTGTGTATCCTTTAAGAAATGGTTAATTTTATTGGCTTTCTTTCTTGCATTCGGGACAGGTTAATACAGTCTTCCAATTGATCTTAGTTGCTGCCGCTCTTCTTCAACCAGAATTTGGCACTAAAGAAACTCAAGTATATATCACTTACCTGAGGTAATCCCACTACTATATTAATTAGGTCTCTCCACACTTTAATCCCATCTTATGTTAAAACTTCAAGGAAAACAAACCATCTTACTTTTCAAAATTAAACAGCTGGTTGGTAGCCTCAACAACAGTGGCTACCACAGCAGCATATGGAGTACAACACATGAAGAATGGATCAATGTCAGTTATGAGGCAATCCTTTCCCAGAAGCAAGCCCTACTAATCGGTAATTGGCTCTACCCCAGATTTAGGGGCAATTGAAGGTTTTGGTATCTGTGAACCTGACTTATCCGAGGAAACAAAGCTGCCTTCTTAAGAAAAGTTTCTCATGACTACAGTGGTTGTGGTTTTTGTAGTGAAGCTGCAAACAATTGAATCGCATGAAACAGTGAGCAGAATCAGTGGACAGATAATGTACCCTATGGGTCTCCTGAAGAAATCTGAAACCAAAAAAAAAAAACACTTGGAAAGCAGACTCAAAATGGGGAAGAAGTAAAAGCCAACATATTTTAAATCTTTAAATTAAATGTTATTTTCTCGTTGTTTATTAATAATAAATTTAAATGTTCTTACTCTTAGTTTATGAATGAGAATTTTTTTACATTTATGGCTTTACTTCACTGTTATATTTGTTATTTTTATCATATGTGGTTGATTGAAGTTGAGCAGCATTGAACCCTAAATTTCTGAGGTCTATGAATAAACTGGCACATTTTTTTGGTTTTTTCGTCATGACAATACTTCATGGCATGACCGCATGACACAACATACCAAGGCCTAGGCACTTGCAACAAATATCGAACAATCTGAAGCCCACAGTTGCATCATTTAAATGGTGCCAAAGACGTAGGTTGTTACTAGTTGGGATTTCCAGCACTTGCAAGTCTCTATAAAATGCCTGCGAACACATCTGAATCTGCCTTTGACAAGTGTTCAGCAGCCTCAACGCCCAATGTGGTGGGACGGACATTGGAAAACTTGTGGCGTTGTGGCATGTGATGTGACCGTAGGAACTAGTCCTATCACGAAAGGAAAGGGTGTGGAGAAATCTTTACTTGATCAGGATCTGTTCTGTAGACTCATACTTTTGCATCCTTGAGTTCTAAGAAGAGAGGATTTGGGCGAGATGTGTTACCTATCCTCAGCCCCCTCATAAAGGAAAAAAAATGTCACCAAGAGAGATTTGATAAGATCTCAAAAATAGCATTTATATATGATTAAATATTTGTATAATTAATTTAAAATTTTAAATAAATAATCTAATTTAATCTTTTTTAAAGGATTTCTTTTTCTTCAAATTTTTTTAATATTTAAAATAAAACCCGCCAACTCTAGTCATAACTCACAATAGTAAAGATAAGTTTTACTCGGATAATTCTCAATTTTAGGACACATGATGTGATTTCTGCAGTACGCCTGGTGCATCTTTCGCATCCTTGTTTTTAGATCAGATTTACCTGGTTGACCAGTCAAATCAGTTTGCAACATGGTTTTAAATCTTGGTTTTGCGTCTCATCTCATCCATGCTCATCTCATCCATGCTAGATACTGAGTCATCTTGAACGAGTTTTTCCATACGTTTGAGAGGTCTTGTTCAAAAATTTGAAAAATGAACGTGAGATTTTAAATCTTGTCCGAAAAATTGAGTTGTATGTCTATCTCGTCCATGCTGACTCAAGCGATACGTCTCAATTTTCGATGAGTTTTGAAATCATGGTCTCCGACAAGAAACAAGTAAAACAGTATCATGTGATTTAAACATGTGCCTCCATATTTAACGGAATATTTGAAATACCCTTGTGTTTTCAAATAGATGATATACTATTAGCCCTCTCTTTAGTAGGGCATAAAATGTGACAGATTTTATCTGAGATCTAAGTGATCTGAATCTGAATCTGAATACAGTGGATTTGGATTATATCCGAATAAGAAACTGGGTCAAATAGGGTTGATATACCTTGACCCGGAGTCGGATTTGGGTCGAATATGGATACATTGCTATATCCGTCTAGATTTGAATGGTATATAGCTTTGAAAATTATATTTTTATGATTTTTCAAGATATCTTTATTCTACTATTTTAATATAACATGAATGCTTATAAATAAATAAATACGTTATAATGGTAAAGTAATTAGAAAAGAAATATATTAAAAAAATGTTGAACGGTAAAAAATTATTCAACCTAGCCCAAATCAAGTAATTCGATGAGGTTGGATCTAGATACTGGTTTAGCGAAAGTAAAAGGGCTCTAACATGGTCTTAGCTAATAGGATTCGAGACGGATCCAGATTTGAATGAAAAAAAAATCGAATCTAGATATGGACATACTCATATCGACCCTGAATCTAACCCATTCTACGCCCTATTTTTTAGTGCCCTTGATCTCTTTTTTATTTCGAAAGACTAAATAGAAAATATAAGTCCTCATCTAAAACTTTTAGCCAAAAACTCTTTGAATTTTCTCCATAAAACCGGCCATCTTCAACATTTTCTCGCCTTCAACTATCATGATCAAAGAAAAAAAATGTGATAAAAAAGTGTTCCTCTCTTTAGGTAGAAAATAAGGGGATTTAGGTTACCTTTTATAAGTGTTCCAGTGAAGACCAAAGTCAAGGAGCGTAAGTCATCACTTTGAAAACACAGGGGTGTCTCAAATATTCTCCAAAACATAGAGGGGCATTTCTAAATTGCCCAATGATATTTCCAAAAATGCAAGGAAAAAAAAAAACGCGTTCAGAAAATCTAGTAATATTTATTAAGAATTCAACTGTGAGAGTACAATTCGGGAACTTCTGATAGCAGAAATGGAGCTGCAGAAGATAATGGTGATGGTTTTATGCGTTTCGATCTTTCTATCGAGCGCGAGAGCTTGGACTGGAGAAATCCATGGCAGAGTTGTCTGTGATGTTTGTGGGGATTCTTCTATAGGACCTGAAGACCATGTTTTGGAAGGTAAAGTCTATAAAGAACCCTATCAAGCAAAGCTCATCGTTTCTACAGCTCAGAATCTATTTTTACCAAATTTACTTATTGGGTTCTGCTTTAAGATCGTAATTGATAATGGGTTGTGATTAAAAACATGGGATTTTGGTAGAAATTGAAGGTTTGAGTTTTCGCTCTTAGAGGTAAAAGGTTGGGGAAAGGGGGTTAATTTGGGGATGATTAGATTGGTTATACGTGTTAATAGATTGAAAAAATGATTTTGATTTTGATGGGAGGAGATTAGGTTGCAAGTTTATATCATCATGATTTGATATATTATGATGAATAAGGATTTTAAGTTAAGACTGATGAACCTGAAAAGTGTCACTTTTCTTTTATGTCTTTTGGGTGGGTTGTAATTACATTCTCGAAGTATGCTAACCCATGTTCTGATTTTGCATTTGGGCGTTATTTTTTTGGGTTTATGCTGGTTGGGATGTGTGTAAATTTTTGGTTTGGTGATAAAGTTCCAAACTGTTAGTCCATGGTGGTTTTGATCTGTTGTTTAGATTAAAGGAATGTGTTTGATTTTGTTAATAGCAGTTCCTTTTCTCTAAAATATGCAGTTCTTTTTGTTTAGTTTTGTGATGCTCTACTTCTTGAAAATGAGATTGGTTAATTTCTTCAATCACGCTACTAGAAGACACTTATTTGGTGTCAAATGGCTTGTATTATAATGTTTTAAGTAATTAGCGTACTGTATGTTAGAGCTGGAGAGGGGGAAGTTCAGGTGAATCAGTCGACATTATTGTCCCATCCATGGTTTAAAATATCAGAATGTATCGGTCAATACATATCTTTATCAGCCAAGAGAGATATTAAACATTGAATGTTTCGGGTTGTATCAGGTTTGTATCAAAATGTATCGCTTTGTATTGAATGTATCAGCCGATACCGTATCGGTTTTTCATTTACTGAAACATTCAATTGTTTCGACATTTTAAACCATGGTCCCATCTTTGGCAGTCAACAAGAAACATGGTGACGTAAGGGGATCACTTGTGGTTCAACGTAGAGGAGGTTGTTCGGCTGGCCAACATTGTGGAGAGACATCTTCATGTCAAGAGGAAGACCCAAAAGAATAAGGTTTGAAAGTAGTGAAAGTGGATATTAACGCTCTTGCAATAAAATAAGGGATGGTTCTAGGCTTGGACCCATAGCTTAGTTGGCTGACCTATCGCAACTTTGAGGTAGTGGTTTGAAGTCCAGCTTATCCACCCAAAAGAAAAAAAGAAAGAAAGAAAATGAAAAATAGTTAACATTGTTTTAGATGGGATTCATTCAGCCAACTTCAGAATTTTGGAGTAAGGCTTTGGTGATGATTGATTCTTATAGTCTATGTTAACGATCAAAAAAAATTCTTATAGTCTATGTTGGTTGCCAAATGTATATGTTCAATGCTTGTTCCATAGGAGTTAAAACTCTCAGAAAGTGTCTTTAATATGTGATGAACCGTGAACGAACTACTTTCATACTTAGTAGATCAGGCAAAGAAAGAATATTGAATTAGAGGTGAGTCTATTGGCCTTTGCCATATATGAAGATATAGAGAAGAAAAAAAATGATATAATTGAAGCATTCTTTCAAAGGAAGAGGATGTGTTTCTTCCATAATTTTTGGCTTCATAGGGACAAATTCTCCATCCATCTTATTGTAGATCTGTTTGTGGTTAAAATTTTAATAGCAGTGGTCAGATTGCTATTTGATGTGAGCTGTCAAGGTCTTTGTGGGTTCTATGAGCTATTCTATATGCCATAGGGAAAATGGAAACCCGAAATATGGGTTAACTCTAACAATTGAGTTGTAGTATGCCATCTAATACGTCTGACATGACAAATCATAATTCATGTAGCCAACCCCCGGTAGTTTGGATAAGGCTTTGATGATGGTGATCTGCATTGGATTCAAGTTAAAAATCAAGATTAACCATTTAGGACTGCTGGTGTTATATTGAAGAGTAAGATTGATAATGTGAAGAGTTTCATAGCTCCTAGTTACATCACATTCCATTCAAATTACTCCAGCAAATTTTTTCCCCAAAATTTGGAAAAGTTCACCAAATAAGGGACCAGCCGATTAATCGCTGAATTGTTTAATATTCCTCCTCCCATATGTATGGAACTGTATTTTTTGTTTGTTTGTTTGTTTTTTTTTTTTTCCTGAAATACTCCCAACCTTGTAGAGATATAGTTTAATAATAAGGGTTGACGTTGGGTTATTTGATGCAGGTGCCGAGGTTGCTGTTCTGTGTATAACAAAATCGGGGGATGTTCTCAATTATCAGGCGTTCACAAATGCAAAGGGGATATACACAGTGGCAGAGACAATGCCTGAGAGTGACAGGTGGGATGTGTGCTTGGCACGGCCGATAAGTAGCTTCCATGACCATTGCACCCATCACGGTGATGCCAACGCAGGTATCAAGTTCACTTACAATCTTCCATCGGGTTATTCTCATACCATTAGACCTTTTCTCTATCGGCCCGCCATTGTTCCAATGTACTGCGTTTGAATGTTAATGTTCGATATAATGTATTGTAGTTGTTTATTTTAGATATAAAGAAATGGGAATTGTTCCAACCATATATTTATTAGAAAAAAAAAAAAAAAAAATCTCTACTGCTTTTTAATGTTATATGTTACATATAATGTAATGTAGTTGTTTGTTTTAGATATAAAGAAGAAATATGATTTGTTCCAACCATGTTTATTATAGAAAAAATGTCTTGGATGCTTGTAATCTCTCTCTCCTTACGTTGTTTTCGTTCGTCATCTTCCATGGCGATCCAAATAATCCGATGAGGAGGCAGTATGATTAGCTTACTTGTTGACCTGACCCGGTGATGTAAACCATCCAATAGATGTACTTTTGATGATCTCGGCTTTTAGAAGTCGGAGGAATTCTGCAAATGTTGCTTCTTGAAGATGGTTAATCACCCAAGTATGCAAGGATCCTTGGTGACTAAGCATGTCAATGGATCGGATCAGGGCCAATCTAGGACCAATTTGATAAGACAAATCAGATTGGACCCTTGTTGGATCGGGTAATTTGTTTTAATTGAATCTAAATATTATATGCTCCAAATTCTACTCGATTACAATTGGATCGGGTCTGGACTGGATCAAATCAGATTTAATATACAAAATATAAATAAATTTCATATATTTAAACAAAACAAATTATAGAATTTACATCTCACATTTTATGTGATCTGCATATGGTTAATCTAGAACCAGGTTATCAATTAGGATCATTTTCAGAATCCAAATCCTTATTCCAGATCCAAAGTTATTCAGAACAAACTGGATTTTGGGACTGATCCAATCTGCTGTCAACGAGATTGAAATGAGTTTAGAATCTTCATCTTTTAACCATTTACTGGTTTGCATTACTATTTAGAAATTAAATCACAGAATCTTCGCATTCTGATTATCAATAAATCATATTTCTCGAGTTGGATCTTGTGATCATATTTAATCATAAAAATATATATATATTTAATAAGATTTTAATTAAAACTAAAATTTAAGGTATAGTGAGCCCACTCATCAATCAATCACGAAATTCGATTCACAGTTTTGCATTATTTTAACCTATATAAAAGTAGTTGATTAATGCGAAGAAATATTAAGCTATGGGCCGGTAGATATGGGTCTTGACTTCAAAAAAAAAACTCATTGATTATCTGGTGGGGGCACATCAATATCATGAAGTAAAAGTCAAATTCAAAAGAATGGGTGAGCTTAATAAAAATAAATAAAAAGGAATTGGTCCCATGGTTTCAAAACTCGTCCAAGACCGAGATGTATCGCCTGAGTCGTCTCAGTGTCCGGCATGGACGAGACAGACGGACAAATTAATTTTTCGAACGAAATATTAAACCCTATATTCATTTTTCATTTTTTTGAACGTCTCAAACTTATCAGAAAACTCATTCGAGACAACTCGATTTCTGACATGGACGAAAAGAGACGCAAAACAGAGTTTTAAAATCATAATTGGTCTTGAAGCATGTTAAGTTGGACTAGAAAAGTTTGACTTCAAGTAACAGATGTATCTAGTCCTATTAAATTTTAAAGAATTAAAATTGGTGCTGATAAGGGATAAGATATCTGGGATCCAAATAATTAGTTATGGATCACTATACCCGATCCAATACACTGGGTTTGGTTTGTACAAGTCCAAGGAATTGTAACCAATAAGACGACTTCAGATAGTATTGCTTTGATCCAATTAAGATCAAGTATTATTTTTCTACTATTATGAAGATTAAATTCATCTATACTCTTAATATAAAGAATTTATATTGCCACACCAACTGTTTATTATTATAAATTTTTAATTGAATTAAGGGACTGACTAGTTGCACATCAACTTAAAAAAAAAAAAAAACCCTTCTTCCTTTTTGGTATTTTTATAACCTCTATATTAACCTATTGTTTGCACTCCAATACCAAATCTTTTAGGGTCTAAGTTTTATTTTAACTTGTAGTTTTTTATTCTTTGTCTGTACTCTACTTTGATCTTGTCTTGTGATTGATTTTGTTAATGTTTTCTTTGTTTTCAATTTAATTAAGGCATTGATTTTCTAATCTTTGTTTAGCATTTAATATGAACCCTTGTATTTCAAGAGAATGTAATTTTGTAAATATGTTTCCGAAATGAAAAGATATACTTCTTGCAAAAATTATTGTATTAGCAATAATTTTTGTGGGCATAATTTTTGGAGTGCAACATTTTTTTTTAAATTATTTTTTGAGTGTAATCATACAATGGAGTGCAATTGGTAATGGGTGGTGTGCAACTAGTTGGTTCCTTAAATTAATTGTACCATACCTAATTAGGATAGACACTACACATACCTAAAAAATAATTGCATTACTATACGTCGTCCAATAAAACTATGGATCCAAAGTCCTCTCTCTCTCTCTCTCTTAATTACTTCTTTTACCTCAAAGATTGAAAAGCCTTTCTCACATAATCAAAATCCCCAATTGAAGCTATTGGAAGAAGGGAAAAAAGAAAACTAATGATAAACTGATTTTAAAAAAAGCCACTCGAAATTACTCGCTGATGTGGATGTGTGTACGGAATCATAAAATCTTTTTCGAGTCATACTGGGGTGACACGGATGACATCTGACATGGTGGAGGGCACATAACCGTAGATGCTTTTCCACAAGATACAAGTAAAAAGCATCTACGGTTATGTGCGCGCCACCACGATAGATGTGTCCCCCCCCCCCCCCCCCCCCCCCTTTGTGTCACTCCAACATTAGTCATATTTTCCTTGTGTAGCTTAAGAAAAGATCTATAGTTCTGTGCACATGCCACATCAGCAAGTGAATTTTGAGTGATTTTTTTTTTGAGTTAGGCAGTGTTTGTTTGCACTATTTTTTCAGTTCTTATTACTGAAAAAAAATAAATTCAGCACTTTTTGTCAAAATAACGCGTTTGTTTACTCTATATTTTTAGCACTTATTGCTGAAAATAAGTAAAAAAAATTCAGTATTATTTTAATGCTGAAAAAAAGTGCTGAAACGGTAAGCACTTTATTTTTTTCGACACGAACAAGTATGCCCTTATATTTAAAAGGATATTACCTCTTATATCCCACGAATAAGTATATAAGCACCCTACAAATTAGTAAACTCACACCATAGCTAAATTATTCTTATATGGGTTAAAAGTTTTGGAATGAGTTGATTTTTGATGAGGATGATGTCCTCATTAGTATATAAGCACCCCACAAATTAATAAACCCACATCATGGCTAAATTATTTTGTCTTATATAGGTTAAAATTTTTGGAATAAGTTGATTTTTGATGAGGATGATCTCGACAATGAGGAGATCATCCTCATCAAAAATCAGCCCATCTTGAAACTTCTAATCCTATCAAAACAAGTTCAAGAACCGTAAATTATCTTTTTTTTTTTAAAACTATTTTTTACGGGTTAGAAGTTTCAAAATGAACTAATTTTTGGTGAAGATGATCTCTAGACCATATAGACCATCCTCACTAAAAATTTGCTCATTCCAAAAACTTTAACCCATATAAAATATAAAAAAATTGGCTATAGTGTGGGTTGCCCTTATTAATTCATAAGGTGCTTTTATAATTACACATCCTTCATTTCTATCGAAAATTATTCATCCAAAATTAAGTTCGTTTAATGTTGATTTCAAATTTTGGTGACTTGTATGACATTATTATTTTTAATTTGAAATTTGTGGGCTTTTATAAATAGAAATTATTATTAATAAATTGAAGATTTGAGTATTATTTATTATTTAAAAATGAATTGTATTTTAAATTTATAAGAAATAATATATTTTATTGTGTTTGATAAGAAATAGACATTTGAAACATACAAACAATGTATAATATGATTGCAAGGGTAACAAAGACAATCTATAAGCTTTAGCAATGTGTAACAAACATGATTCAGCATCTAAACAAACAACTTTTTCAGCACTTAAATTCAGCGCTTATAAGTTTCAGCCCTTAATGCTATTCAGCACTTATTTTTTTCAATTTAACAAACAGCACCTTAATTTATCGCAACTCAAAAAGAATGAAAAGAGAGAGACTAACCTAATCCAATAACTAAACGGATCAAGTAATTCGACCCATTACCCAAACTCAATACACAATGGGTCGGGATGGTACTTGGCCCAGTGCAACCCTATCTAATATATATAAGCCCAAGCCCATGGTTTAATAGAAATATTGGTCAAGTTAAGTCAGTTAGATCGGACGGCTGAGAGGAAGAGAAACGGTACAAATTACAAAACAGAGATTGAAGACTGAAGAGAGGAAGAATCAGGACTCAGGAGAGATATAGGTGTAGTTATAATAATGTAAGAAAGGAAGAACGCCCGTAAGAAACGGAGAACGTCTCCTTCACTCTTCTCTTCTCTCATTCGTGTTTCGTGACTTTCGTCTCTGGAGAGGACAGAGGGATAGTAGAGAAAAACAACAAAATAAAATAACATAAAAATAGAAAGATCAATCTTTGATGATCGAGGAGGAGCTCTTGAGTTGCAGTTAAAATGATAAAATGGCTGAAACAGATGCGGGTTGCATTCGGTACTTCGTTCTTATGGCTTATTTGTTTGATTTACTTCACCCAGGTTAGAATTCAATCCTTTTTTTTCTTTTTAAATGGATTTTTTGTGTGCTTGATGTTCCCTTTGCCCTATTCTCAATTGTTCTCTTCTTGATAGATTGGATTTTTTGAGTTTTGGAGGCATTTATGGTTTTAGGTTGTTGGGTTTTTGGATTTAGTTCTCCGGGTTGTTGGGTTTTGATGATTTTTTAATTTTATTTTATGTTTTTTAGGATTTGGGGGTGATGGGGTCTGGGAATTTGGTAATTTGAATCTAGGGTTTGTGGAGATTTGGGATTTTCAGAAGATTATTAGTATTTGAGATCCTCCTACCTTATTGTGTTTTCTGGATTGATTAGCTTAATTCGTTTGATGGGTTGTTCTTTTTATTCTTTTTTTAATTGTGATCCAGGCTTAGGTTTTTAATTGGGGAACGCCAAAAAAAAAAAAAAGAGAGAGAAATCAATCAGAGCGATCCTGTTACTAGACAATGAAGTGTGATAAATTCAATAAAATAGATTTCAAGGTCTTACTTGGATTAATTTCCTAGAAGTGCCATTTGGTTTTACTTTTCAGATTAATCACTTCTCATTTTGGAAGCTTGATATGAGTTAATGTTTCTATACAATGTAAACAATTTAACGATTAAGGAAGACCGGCCTCCTTGCAGCTGTGGTTTGTAGCTCAATCGGTTCATATTATGTACCAAAGCCATGAGGCACGTATAAAATGTCGGCCTTTTTTATTTGCTAGGCCAACAATACGTGAAGTTGGGTTCAACAAGATTTGAACCTAGGTCATGGGATCAACACTCCACACACCTTTACCAACTTAGCTACGTCACACCTTAGTTCAATTCCAGCTTATCTATCTTGATCTTTGAATCTCTAGAAGACATTCTTTTTGCCATTTACCCATTGATGGATGTATGTTTAGGTCTTTGCAATGAAATATTTAAATTTGTTGCCAGTATTGTTATATAATTCCATAAAGTGGTCTTGACGAGTACTTCCCAAAGATCAGTACATATAGTATTACTAGCATTAAAATTTCAGATTGACCAACTTAGGATCCTGGTATGCATAATTGTGTATTAAACTGAAGAGTGGGAGTGTTAAGGATAAATATCTCTAATGCAAAATTGAATAATTGTTCTCTAATATCATTGTGAACCTGCATCTGTGGTAAGGTCTTTCTCTTGGATTACTTGTAAATGTTTATTGTGATCTGGTTGTTCCATTTATTATTCCCTTATTCAGCTTCCATTTAACTTTTCAATTTCTAAGTTCAAATGGTTATATGTGAATGTAGGGTTTCAGATCCTTCGTATGGACTGCAGTTTCTTACCAGCTGAAAGACAGGCTTAAGTTGTCACCCTCAGCTTCCCAACTTGTGTCTACAGTTTCGTTTTTCCCTTGGAGTATAAAACCATTTTATGGGTAATGGTCTGATCCACTCTCATATTCTTCTTTTTAAAACTATGCTACTTTGAAACCACTATTTTCATCAATGTCATATGTGACTCCAGGATGCCTGATACGTCTGCTTGACCATGTGACTTTAGAAGTATGGCCAAATAAACCAAAAATAAATACAATGGCATCTATAATTAAGAAAAATTAATATATCATTAGAACTGAAATATTAAGAAGTGCCACTTAGTGAAGTGGTAAGACGTGTGGAGAGTTGTTCCCACATCCTAGGTTCAAAGTCCCTTGAACCCATACTTCTTATGCTAACTACTAATCATATTATTTGTCTCTAACCACTAATCCAGCATTTACCTATAAAAAAATTTTGAATTATTCAAGAGAACAATGTGGGTATATGATCTATATTAGTAGATTCAGTTTATCATTCTTCTTTTTCACTTTTCTAGTTTAAGTTGGCAATTCTATTTGATTTCAGATCTTCTGGAATTTAAAAAATTGTCTTCTTACCTTACTTTTTTTTAGGTTTCTTCTGTCATATATTAAACTAGTATTCATGTCATATACATACACGTGTATTTGCATGTGTAGTAACTCTGCATAGTGGTATACGAGAACAATAGCTGAAAAAAAAAATATTAAATGAAGGCTCTACCCTATCTGGTTTGGCAATTGTATAAAAATTGGATTTCCTGTGATACATAGTTCCCTTTTTTTATTTTTTATGTGGAGACTGAATGAGATCTTCTATGCAGAATTTTGTCCGACTGTATCCCTATTAGAGGGAGGAAAAGGATCCCATACTTGATCATCGCTACTATGCTCTCTCTCTTTCCATGGCTCATTCTAGGCCTGAAAGCATCCCTAAGGAGTTCACAGGGGCCCCTCATCATCTTCTTAACAGCACAAAATCTAGGCTCAGCCATGGCAGATGTTGTGGTTGATGCGATGATTGCCGAGGCCGTGCGATCCGAGCGGTACTGTCATTTCTGTCTTTCTTTCTCCACTTATCATAGTTGAAGAAATCTGGTGTGCCCATTGACTTGACTGCAAGGGCAGTCTTGCAAAGAGTATATGGTACATGGCTTACATACAGGGGTGTCGGATGTCCTATTTTGGAACCCCTTTTGACTATATTCAACTTCAACCTAAATAAAGGACTTTACAATCCGACTTATTGCATTATTTTGGCTTGTTAAAACTGCCTCCTCAAAACTCCAAAGTCCAACCCCAAACTCACCCACACACAGTAAATACCATTGTTTGGGTAGATTGATTCCCGATACAGGATTCCTCCTATATGGCACCCATTAAATGGTGTGTTCGACCCTTGAACGTTACTGCTTGTGCTCATATTTTGATAAACCATTGTTTTACAGCTGTTCTTTGTGGATAACTGGATACTCACATAGCGTCTTATTTTTTGCACTTTGACCAGGGCAGCATTTGCCGGAGATCTCCAATCAATGTCATGGTCATCAATGGCCTTGGGAGGAGTATGCGGGAGTTTGTTAGGGGGTTACGCATTATCCAACTTACAGATAGATACAATTTTTCTTCTTTTCTCTGTACTCCCAGCCATACAATTATTATCATGTGGTTTGGTTGAGGAGGATTCTTTAGGCAGAAAAGGTCTGCTAGATCTTGGTAACTCGGGAAGCTCTCATCAGGGGAATGGAAATTATAGCATTTCAGATACAGACATTTCCTTGGTTGGAAAGTCTAAGGTCAGCATTTCGAGGAGAAAGAGAAGCAATAAAAACAATAAAACAAGAACAGACAACACAAATAAATCTGAGACTCTGGAAAAGGATGGTTCATTGACTGGACGATGGTTTCACTCTCTGAAATCGGCTTTCTATAGTTTGTGCCGGGCATTTACGCAACCCATTATCCTGAGGTAACTATTCACAATTGTGCACCTGTAGTAGGGATTACTATTCAATGGGTTCCTCTACATGGGATTTCCTATGCTAGAGACAACCAATGGATACTACGATCATCCTTCTTGAAAGTCACAATGGATGTAATCATTTGGTTGGGCTTGGTTCTAGTGTAGATCTCCGAGGCGGGATCCACAACCTGTCCACCATTGATAGGCCATCCTCAAGGGTCCCTGCTAGTTATTCTTTTTTGTTTTTCTTTCTTGCCGATCCTCAATTGTTTATCTTCCTAATCATGAATCCTTTGTGTTTGAATGTTTTGGGGAGATCAGACCAATGACTTGGTTTTTCTTGGCAAATGTTGTGGTTCCAAACCTCTCGACAGTCATGTTCTATTACCAGACTGAGTTCTTGAATTTGGAACCATCATTTCTGGGGACAGCTCGTGTTCTTGGGTGGTTGGGTCTTATGCTTGGAACCTTCACCTACAATCGATACTTAAAGCACATGAAGTTAAGAAGAATTCTCATGTAAGTAGACAAGTCAGAAGCCTTCCACCTTAAATATTTTCCATTTCGTTGGATATGTTAGTGCTTCAATTAGTGAATGGTATCAGTGCTGACGTTTTCTGTTATCTTGATCCACAAAATGCAATGTAGGTGGGCGCATGTTGGTCTGGTTACCTTGAGCCTCCTAGATCTTGTCTTAGTCTCCCGATTGAATGTTGCATTCCACATATCAGATAAGTTTATGGTGCTATGTGGATCTGCTCTTTCCGATGCAATCAATCAATTCAAGTATGTATATTGTGCTTCATATCTGCCTTTTTTCCTTTTTCATTTTTTTTTTCATATATATCTCTACTTTTTCCTGTCGTTAATTCACACTGTTTACTTGTTCTGTGAAATCGATTGGAAGTATATTTTGCCAAGTTGCATTGATTCTATTGGCTTAGTATCTATTCAGTTTGGGTGCTGGAAAAGTAGCGCACACTAATCTGAATTTTATCAACTATTCCTACAATTTCATCAGAAAAAAAGAAAAAAGAAATGAACATTCATATAATTAATTTTCCTTTTTTGATTGTACAGGTTTATGCCATTCCTGATCCTTTCAGGGAAGCTATGCCCACCTGGGATTGAAGGGACTCTATTCGCCCTCTTCATGTCCATAAACAACCTTGGTAACACATTGGGGTCATTTGTAGGTGCCAGTTTGGCTTCAATGCTGAACATATCTTCAGGTTCATTTGACAACCTTCTGTTGGGGGTCGCTCTTCAAGTTCTCTGCACTTTCATCCCAATTGGTTTCCTATTTTTGATACCAAAGGACGCCACAGGGATATCAACCTAGTTAAAATAGGATAGGTTTTGGAAAAAATTGGATATACTTTCATTTTTTAGGGTTATACTAGCCGTATAAACAGCAGTTGGGAATGATTGTTATACTGGAGATTTTTTTTTTTCAGTTCTTTACTTAATAAAATTTATTCACGACTTTCTTCTGGTAGGGGTGTCTTCTTTTCTTTGCCCACCACCCTATTTTGAGACTTACCATTAACAGCCAAATTTTGTGTCACAACGTAGGTACATTCTCCAATGCTAGTAAATACAAAAAAATTCAATTTATAATAAGGCCTACCGCATAAAACATGAAAAAGATCTGGCTGGGGTACCACCACCACCATGCTTACCTACCAAAAATTATTGGACTTAAAAATTTCCGACATGATATCTTGCGCATGACTCTATTTATCACCTGAGCCCCAAATCACTAGCCCTATAGATTGCAGAGACTATAGGGTTAGATTCAGTGCGAGTTCCCCCTGGAATTTGAAGGTTTTCAGGGAGAGTTGCTTATTTTTTTCAGTGTTCTTGGTGTCTTTGATTTATCAGCATTAAGGAAAAAAGATTGGAGTTAATGCTCTCTCTCCATTGTTGTGATTTTTCATTTTTTTTTCCCCTTGTTTTTGTAGTAGAAGATGCCATTTTTGGTTGTAAAATAAGACTCTTGAATACCCTTCAAAGTTTTGTTCCACATTGGAAAGATGTCTCAGAATATTTGTTTCGGATCCTGATAAGATTTCAAGAATTGTTCTTGAGAACATTTTTGCGCAAAAATAGGCATTGAAACATACAGTTAAATTTTACAAACTATCTGTGTGTGTCTTATCAGGCCCAGTTTTCAAACCTAGAACCTGCTGGTTATGGGACGTACCACACAACACTTACTTCCACTGCACTGCACCACTGAATTCTTTTTTCACTGAAATCTGCTAACCCTTCAATATTAAGGTCACTGTACAACAATTATAGTAATCCAATTGTGCAAAAGTTGGGACAATGTAAGTTGAGGCAATAGGTTTACAAAAGGGGAAAAAAATTAGATGTAAGCATTTTTCCCAGATGTTTAAAATCTCAACATAATGCAACATTTCAGTCGAGAGAAAAAATGCGTCTACATGTTTCCAAAAAAGTGATATTGAATTCTCCTGGATGAAGCATTTCAAAACGATGATCCTTCGGGGGCAAGATCAATGAAAGAGAGCTACAACATGGATCTCACCCAGACTATCTATCATCTATGACAACAAAAACAATCTTGACTTGATAAATGACCACAACACTCCAAAACACTCGATCCGAAACATTAAATGTGTCATAATTAATATTTCCTTCGTCAATCTCAACTGAAACATTCCAGAATGACATGAAAATTTTTAAGGCATGATCGTGGGCAGCACATTTGAAGTGGATGGTGACAATGAAACAAAGTTACATAAGTAGAGACTTTGAGTCGGTAACCAAGTATATACAGCTTGAACAAACATCAAATTCTTCTATTATTAATTTTTCAATCCAAAGACCCATCAATACTAAAATTCAGTTAGAAGAAGATTACACACTGATGTAACAAAAGAGGGGGCAATTTGCTCTAACTTTGATATTTACAATGGGTGTGTCATTGCAAAATGTCAGCTATCTTAGGAGGCACCAGAAGAACCAGTATATGGACAATGAAAACAACCCCCCTCTCAGATTCAAATTACAAACCTGGTACACTAAAGTGAAGGCAAAGAACCAGAAACCATACATCACGACTAACATGCCTCTCACCTGTGTCTACCCCCCAAATTATTTGCAGGGGAAGATCAAGATCAGAAATGGCCATTCCCACCCTGAGATCAGATTAATCTTGGTTCACTTCCTGTGCAGGTGGGGGAGCAAACCTCACATTCCCTGGCCGAGCCACAACGACATTCTCATCAGCAAATAATGATTTGATAAATGCTGGAGTCCTCAGTGGGCGTCTGCCTGTCATCCGGGGGTACACATCTTCGAGAAAATAGTATGCATGACCGGCTATCATTCCCTGAAAAAAAAGGAGGGGGGGGGGATAAGATTCCATTTAAGTAAGCGTGCGTAAGATTGAATATTCACTTACTATTAAACAACAAATAATATGCTTTAATAGTGTCTGGCTGCAAGTACAATTCAAAAATTATTCTACTAACTTGTCGCTGGCTTTGACCAAAGCAAGTAACTGAATAGAATAATACAAATGCAAAATTTCCTCTCCATTTGTGTGTGTGTGTGTGTGTGTGTGGTTTTTTTTTTTTTTTTTTTTGGGGGGGGGGGGGGGGGTTTGTGTTATGGCTATCCCAAACATCTAATTGATAGGCCCACTATAAGAATCTTGTACCCAACTCAGCCAGATTTGATGATCGTAACCTACTTAATGAATGGGCTTTATTTTTGTTGTCACTCCATTTCTTATAAATTACTTGTGCAGATTGCAACAATTACCGAAATGAAACCAATCAAAGAGATGACTACTATTAACTGAAATTTCAGGGTGGGAAATTCCAAAGGGGGGGAAATGACCATGTCCACCACTATGTAGCATAGATCCTTAACTATTGTAGATCAAAATTTATGGTAGTATATAATGCTACCACTATTAGCAGGTGAGCATATCCCTAGTTAAGTATCTATATATATTTCAAGACACCAAGTTCTCTTCATGAGAAACTATAATGCAAGAGTTCCCAATTCATAAAATAAATTGCTGTTTGTATTATCACTGTAGAATGTTAGCTGCCAAGAAACATACCAGCAGATCCACCCAAGCACTGGTACCAAAAAGTACAGAGAATCCCAGCAGAACCTGAAACAGAAGCAAAATGAAACCTGAGCACTAACGTAACAAATGATCCAGAATTCGAACTTAAAAGAGGTTGCAACTAATCACGAATCAACTTCAAACAAGTATCCAGCTTTTAAGCGCATCTTTGAAGTGATAATTTTTTTATTTTTATGGGTAAGCTGGACTTGAACCCACAACCTCAAAGTTGTTTTGCAACGTATCAAACCAACTGGCGAAATTGATCAATTTTGGAATCTATGTTTCGACAACAATTGAATAAAACCACTAGAAACTAAGGATAGGTTAATAAAAAACGCAGGATAAAGAGAGATCTATAGGACGCAAGCACGGTTGGGAGGGAAGCGTGAGCATCAAGATTTAATAGCGCTAGTTACTTTCAGTGTTAAGGACCACGGAAGA
This sequence comes from Akebia trifoliata, assembly GCF_017979445.1. Taxonomy (NCBI): domain Eukaryota; kingdom Viridiplantae; phylum Streptophyta; class Magnoliopsida; order Ranunculales; family Lardizabalaceae; genus Akebia; species Akebia trifoliata. The sequence goes on along the minus strand of NC_141385.1, from coordinate 44,713,949 downwards.
AGATGATCATGAAGGCTTTCCAATCTGAGAATATAATCCGAAAAGGTGGGTGCAACTTGGGGTTTGGTAGGCAAGGGGTTTAGTTTAGTGTGTTGGTTTAGAAACAGATATTTTTAGAAACCATATGGACAAAGTGCCAACAGTAAGAAACAGACATTTGGTTTTGTCTTTCCTGTTTTTGCTTTCTTTCTTGGAGGCACTCTCGGCCCCCTTGTACTATCTTTCTTTTGATATTTATAAAATCTTTATACTAATCAAAAAAAAAAAAAGTAGAACTGTAGAAGTGAGCAAAATTTCTCACTGTTGGCACTTAAAGAAATCTGGTTAGTAGCTTAGGTAATGCCATCAGAACAACTGATATCTTAAAGACTACCCTCAAGGTTCCAAGGTAGTTGTTGTTTTTTATTGGTAACCCTCATGGTTCCTTTTAAGATTAGAGAAGATATATTCAAACTAGATAAACTGAATAAAAGGCAGAATGAGAATGTTAAACCCAAAAAAAAACATAGTAGCTACATTGGATCTTACTCACCCATGGTAGATAAGCTGCTGTAAAAGTAAAGAGTCCCAAGAAACTCATGTGGATAAAGGGATGCTGCTTGCTCCATACATAAACCTGTAAAGAAGAAAACACTCATCAAATTTGAAATTAAATAATGAGAACTCTTCATTAAAGAAAACAATAGTACATATATAACTGACCATCATGAAGGTCAGCGAATTGCTAAGAAAGAATATCTTAGCAAAAGACTCCGACACATAAGGTATCATCCCACCAACAAGAACAATTCCAGTTAAAACAGTGGCACCAAATAGGAGCATGTAAAAGAAGTCAGCGGTCCTTCCCCTAAAAGAGTTCTCTTCAAGAAGCTTGCAGTATCGTGCAAGGAAGAACATGTGAAATAAAAAGTCCAAGTCTGTCAACATCAAGAAATAACCATCTTCAGTACGAAAATTATTGGTAAGATGTGAGAAGTAACCTTAAAGCGCATATTTAAAAGACAAAGGAAAAGTGAAAACAAAAACTGATATAATTCAAAGTTCATTAAACGTATGGCAGAAACTAAAATTTGAAGTAATAACAGCTTAAAACTAAAACAAAAGTAGAAGCATATGTACAAAATTACATATATGCTGATGGAGCACAGATTCTTACTGAGACTTAAAAATTAACAAGCAAGTGAGCAACAGCTCATGACAGTAGAAACTGCAGCATGACTATCAAAAGGCAGAACATTTTTGGCACAAAAAAAATGCAAACTAACTCTACAAAAATTAGAAGAATAAAATACCTTTTAAATGCACTGATGATTCCTTGGAAATTTCCATTAATGATATTCCTCTTACAATACAAGGAAACTTGACAGAATAGTAAAAAATGAATAAATTTGAAATCTCAAACTAGAAGAACTTGCAACTGGTCAAATGAAGGAATCTAAGCAGAACTTGCGCATAGGATCAGTAGCATATAGGGGAGCTAATAAGATTATTGCGACTCTCAAATATTTACACACCTGTGTGGTAGAAAATCATTTTCATTTCCATACCTCATATGCTTGTTTATTTTAGTATTATGACTAAGAGCATGTTTTAATACCTGTTTTATCATTTCATATGGTTTTAAAAAAAATATCTTAATATTTCTAATATTTCCACATGTCCATCATTTACATAAAACTGTATGAATTTCTACACTAATAGAATTATGCTATTTCCATACCAACCAAAATAGTCACCTAAATCGAAATTTAATACCTTACAAGTAAAGCATCCCCTTTGAAGTGCCTGGTTAGCATAGCCTAATAGGAGAAAGGACATGACCAATCCTTACGAGGACATACTTATTATCGTATCGGCTTATAGTGTTTGATATATGCAAGGAGAGACAGCGCTTAACACCATATTTTAGAGGATAATCCACACATCTCAATTTGCAGACTGGTTTCTTTGAAAGTTGAGGATATTGTTTCAAGATACACCATTGAAACAATCATATTTCACCTTTCAAAAGGCGTTGCCATTAAGGGGCATACCTTAGAATAGAATGGCCTCCCAAGGTACAATTGCATGCATCCAAGTACAGTTGCACCTCACAATCATGTCCAACCAATCAAAACAAAGGCTATGACAAACCACCTCACAACATTGCGGATTTTATCATCTTTTAGTCCTTTTCTAAGGCCCCGGTTAAATTATGCATAGGATTCAAGATAAAAGGAAATAAAAGAAATACGATACAAAATTGAAAATTATATATCTTCAATGACCATGGCAAGAGTAATTCCATTTTTTTCAGCCCAACCTCACATTATAAAACATGGGAACACAGAGAGTGCCACCAAAAACCAATACAAGGACTTCATCCCACATCTTCGGATTTATTTTAAGGTAAGATTTTTTTTTCTTGCATTAAAGGTTAATTGGTATTAAATTTCAACATCTTTCCACAAAATTTATGAAAATGGATCAACTTCCACAGGGATCAAAAGGGAACATTACTGGCATATTTCAACTCCACAATATATTTATTTTTTATAAAACTAATTATAATACATAGAAAATAATAAATTAGTATTAAGTAAGACATGTAATGGTGAACATAATATAAAAAAATTAAATTATTGATATAAATGAACTCCAATAGGTTACTTGCATGCATGACTTATTTTCTACAATTAAAAACTACTCTTAAAATCAAATTTTAAAATTAGAAGGGAAAAAAGAGGAGTTTGTAGGCCCATGTGGTTATGACCTCCTTGGGTCATAAGTTGACTACTAAATAATATTCTTCCGAACATTTAACTCTGCAAGTCTGATTACGAGAGTAAAAGTCTCAAATAATTGCATTCGCAATAGCACATACCAAATAAATGCTATTGATCTTGCTTTTCAGACTCCAAATGGTTGTCCATAAAGTATTGTGAGTTATTTCTTATGGGTTATGAGTGTGCTTTTATGCTAATTTTATCATCTCCCAAACACTAAAGCATATTTTCTATCTTTTCTATGAACTCCATAATATTTCTCTAATTTCTAGAATTCACTCTAATTGAAATATTTCCATCTTAAGTTTAACCAAAATAGACTGAAAAACCTTTGCTCATGCACCGTCTATCCTGGACTACTACCACAAAATATGGTACCCAATTTCAAACTACTTCCCCAAGCTCATGTCCCCCTTTTAACTTGAAGTATAGTAACATCAAAATACAGGTACAAGAAGATTTAGTTGGAGCTCGGGATCAATGAAGGTCCTTCACAACCACTTGAGATGAAGCCTTAAAGAACCCCAATCAGGGATCCCTCTCCATCCAATAGTGATGAAAAGGAAATAACAGGATTGGGACTGCATTTAAGATTGGATCTTTTTTAATTTAAGAAGAAATTTATTCAACAATAACTTATCCCAAAGATTTTGGGGCAAAACGAGTTATGTTCCTCAATTGCACTGTCTCAGACAAGCCTTATCCTAAAGAAATTGAATCTCCTCTTATCAAAGAAAAGGGGAAAGAAGGCAATGCTTCCTCAATACCATAGCTTGGTGGGGCTTGCAACGTCTCTCACTAACTCACAAGTTCACATTTTTCCACTGAAAAATTTACAACTTACCCTATGGAAATAAAATAAACCCAAATATAACAGACAATAACTAAACCCAAAAACAAGATTGAAACCCATCTCAACTGAATAACACAAAACTAACCATAAATCAGAACTTGCGTCATTCTTTTATGTTTGTTAAGTATCATACATTTCCAAGAAAGTATTATTTCATCCAAATGAAGATGGAAAATGTCTTCTAGATTCAACAAATAAACGTACCCATTTTACGGAAGTAAAAGAAATTTGTAATGAGACGCCAGAATTCATACTGCTGAACAACTAGATTCGGATTCAAATACAAATGATAAGGAGAAATTATCTGCAAAAAAGAAAAAAAAATCATTAAAAACAAGATTCTTTATATGGTCTGCAGTGTTACAGTTACCATCACTAGCTTTACAAACTCAATAAGTTGGCACCTTTATTCCTTTATCTTCTTTAAATTCCAAGGAAGTTCAAATGATAAAAAAAATTGTCAAAATTTAAAACAACCCAATTGAAATAAACCTAAACCAATTAAACCCAATTACACAAAAACAATATAAACATCTTAGAACCCTAAAATGTCCTCGCAAATTTAAAACTAAAATAATAAAAAAGAATTCACAGAACACTGATGAAAGCAAAAGAAAAAGAACAAAAATGAAAAAACAGTGAAGATCAACATATTAAATAAAAAAGAAATTTATACTTCGAGCGAGCATCCAATGGTGGTGACAATTGCTGCTGTGAGATATGAACGGGTGATGATGGGCATCTGCTTGTACCACTCCTCTACTGCTTGAGCCATTCCAAGTGTTTTCCGATTCAACCCAAAACTCTAACCTGACCCCAACTTTCTTGGAAACCCAACAGAGACAGAGAGAGAGAGAGAGATCTGGAGATGCAGAGAAAGGGACCAAGAAGAGCCAGTCGGCATTTTACTTTGAGGATATCAAGATATGGCTTTAGTTTGGGTAATTTAGATGTACCCTCCAAGTCTTGGAGTATATGTGAGATACCCCTATTTTTTCAAAATGATGACATGTCCCTTGACCTTTATCTTTTTAGTAGATTAATAAAATAACCGAAATGCCCTCGTCTTCATCATCTAGGCTAAAACCCTTTATTTATCTTCATTCACAAAACTAATCATCTTCACCCTCTTAGATAAAAGTTTTACTGTCATCTTTAACCTTAAGATTTATCTATTTCAACCTCCAAAAATAAAAGGTAAGATTAAGGTTTTTGGGAAGTTGACGATAGTGATGATTTAGGTAAAACATAACATTTCCTCTCAAAGATGATTTGAAGATAAGGGTGGATAGAATGATCTAAAATAGAGCTTGAAGATAGCTTATTTTTGGTAAATAAATTAAGGATGTTTTGGCTAGAGATTTAGATGAGGGCATTTAGGTCATTTTATTAATTCATAATAGAAGAAGACCAAGGTCTTGGGGAATGTATTTTAAAAACAAAGGAGTATCTCAAATCATGATTTCAAAACTTGTACGAGACCGAGATGTATTATCCGAGTCGTCTCAATATCAGGAATGGACGAAAGATAGACAGACAAGTCAATGCATCGGACGAGATTTAAAATCCCACATTCATTTTTCTTATTATTGAACGAAACATCTTAAATATATCAAAAAACTCGTCCAAGACGACACGGTCTCATTCATGAATGAGATGTCAAAATGAGTTTTAAAACCATGTCTCAAATACTGTCAAAAATATAAAGGGACATGTCTATTAAAGTTGAAAGGGGAAAACAATGCTTTAGTGATTCTTTTGGCATTTAAACCAAAACTTGACCCGTCTCTTTTGAGGAAATTGTAGAGTTTGAAGAGGAATCCTTTTGGGGAGAAAAATAAAAAATCAAGGTTGAAGATGAAGCCATTTATGTCTTTTTTTTTTTTAGTCTGTAAAAAAAAAAACTGCTATGGCCACACCAACTTTTACTAATATCACACCAATTCATATGTAAATCATCAAAGAATTGCACACGGTTAGTGTGGTGTTAGTAAAAATTGGAGTGACAATAAAAATCAAGGCCAATGGTGGCACACCATAAACTTGAATATCTAGGTGGGTATCTCAAATATTTACTGGAGGGGTATGTTTATACTTTATATCACACTTATCTGCAACTCACTTCAAACATGCAACCCTTTACTATAATTAACGCTTCTTACATTATCGATATCATGAGAAACCTATGTTACCTACAAACCAGTTTGTGAAGTTTAGGTGGTTGTTTCTAATCTTGTGAAGATAAAGCATCCCAATCGGTTTGAATTGTAAGATCTATACAGGTCAAACGGTTGTGATTTGTTGGCTGCGATGTTGGCAATTACGAAGGCTTTGATGGATCCGTAATGGGATTAAACCAGTGTCCAAAAGGGATCAGATCACATCGACTAAAAGTTTTAAGTTGCAAGATCAGTGGCAGATATCCGCCTCCCACCTGAAGCTTATTGTAGGGAATTAGGTTGGTTACGCAAGTTGTCGTAAAAAAAATATCTTTAATACTAATGGCCATCAAGAACAGCCTATATGACAACAAAAGAGAATGAACATATAATTTATTGTTCAACGCGAGCAAAAATTGATTCATGAAGAAACCAACATTCACAACCCAAACAGACTAAATTTGATGGAGAGAAAAAAAGTGAATTTCTCTCCATTTCTCTTGTTTGGATTGTTGAGTGTGGAGAAAAAAGAAATGAAGAGAAAAACGGATCAGTTTTTCCCCTCTTTTTTCTCTCCAAACGTAAGTTTTTCTGTTGTTAAACCAAACAAGATGGAAATAAACTGGATTTCTTATCCCTTTATTTTATTTTTTTTTCTTTTAATGAGTTTCTTTTCTCTCCATTTCTCTCAACCCAAACAAAGCGTAAAGCTATAAAATAAAGGAACCTGCAATTCAAGAATATGTAAGCTTTGGTTCACCAATATATTTCCATATGTAAGTAAATGAGATGTAGATCATGAAAAGGAAAAACTAGAAGACTAAATATGGCGAAGATATAAACATCTTAGAATTAAAAATTAATGTTTAATCAAAGTAATACATCGAAATAAAACATAGATCACATACAACCATATAGCTAGGTAAACAAAGGTCTAAATAAAACATAGATTACATAATGCTACTTTTAGGGATAATGCTCTTATGATGATGATCACATTGTGCTATTAGAACAATGAAGCGTCAACTTAGCTAAATTGGTAAAATGTGCCGAGTGTTGTTCCCACGTCCTTGGTTCAAACCCCTTGGACCTAACTTCACCTTTGCTAACCACTAACCTTTTACCTGTCAAAAAAAAAAAAAAAAAAACAAAATTGATGCTATTAAAACAAAATTAATAATGAAAGGCATAAGGTAAATCCCCAAGAAAACAAAATAGAATAATGATTTCCTGACGCCCCCCCTCTACACACGCCCCCTGACGTAGCATGTGCTAGAACCATAGATTCTTTCCTTGGGATACTCAACTGCACATATTTATGGGGATGCACAGTTGTGTATCCCGAGGGGAAAATCTATGGTTCTAACCCATGCCACATCAGGGGGCATGTGTCAGAGGGGTGTCAGAAAATCACAACTCGACAAAATAAGCTTCCCTTTCTGTTTTGTCTCAAATAATGCCAACTGGAACTCCTGTAAGACGATGGTTGAAACTTGAAAGTGCCACAACTGAACTACCATGAGAACTGTGTTTTATCTGAAGGAGAATTATTATCTTTCTTGATAAGGTGGTCTCTGATTGCTGGGAGAAAACATGGAAGAACAGACACGGGGATCAAATAAGTTCTGGACTTGAAGATCTTCAACAAGTGAACGGAAGTATAAAAAGTAAAATAAAAACTGATGGTGTTTTATTGACTAAAGCAAGCAATTTTGAGGCTGAACAAAATGTGTCGGGTTTATAACTTCTATTAGTACTACTGGACGTTTGTCAACCAAAAGAACCAGATCTGATCTGCTCAACTTTTCTGGTTCACCACTTCACCTTATATGAAATTGAATTTATCAGTTTCCTTTAATCTATATTAACAATTTTTATTTTTAAAAAGTGAAGTTTGGGTTTCAATCAATTTCACATGGGGCACTTAAATTATCAAATTTGCAGCTAAGCTTCAATATCTAACCTTGTGAATCAACAAAGCCCACCCTCCATGGATTTCTACAAGTTTCTTCCAACATTCTGCATTGGATTTAATCACCATTTTTTGCTGGGAGAAATTAATGATCAAATACTCAAAAATAAAGAACAGCTCCTGCAAGAGCAAAATTTTTTATTACTAATTCATGAATGAGTGGCTTGATTAAGAGTAAAATATGACAGTAACAGGAAAGTGACAGCTTACTATTTTGGTAAGGTTAATGGAGTTGATAAACAACCTAGGTTCAAAACCCACCTTCGTCAGTAAGTATTGACCACTTACCTGCTTGTTTATCAAAAAAAAAAAAAAGTAAGGAGCTATATGATATAGGTGAGAAGCATGCAGGAGTGAAAACTACTGGACACGATCATTATGAAACTTTTGTTGACAGGTTCAAACGTAAAAGAGAGAATTGAATCACATATTTTCTATACGTTTTTAATTTCTGTGTCCATATTATCCATTGATAGGAAGAAATCCACCTGTAAAAAGGAAACTAAGAAGTAAAACAACATAAACAATAAAGAGATATAGAACTCGATACCAAGGCGTACCCAGAGAGTAATTGTGTTGACCTTTAATGGATAGTAAGTAGTACAAATAGAAAACATAATATCAACCCGCATTCGTGAATCACATCAATGCATCTAAATTCCAAACAATCCTTAGATCGTCAGCATCAAAAAGCGCTTAAATATAACCAATTATCAAGGGTTCAAGATATATAAATAATTTGAGTTATAATTCAAGAAAAAACACTATATAAAGAACATAGTCATTGGGAAACAAATTATAAATAGAAATCTCCATGGAAGATGGAAGGAATTGAGAATGTGGAAGGAATGAACCAGATTATTTGAGGTAAATGAAATATCCTAGCTTCTGTAGTTTGTCAATACATCTAAAGAAATACGGGAAATGCAACTTCCCAAGTAGGGATTTGTATGGTCCTCTCAGTTCGGGGTCATTTGTATTTTAAGCTTTTGTTTCTCTTTGATTTTTGCCTTTTTTGTACTTTTCTGTACTAAAAGGGGGTCATCTCGTCCTCTGGTCTTTTTGATATAAAATTTATACTTAATCAAAAAAAAAAAAGTAGGAATTCCAAATTACTTGAACCACAATGTTAGATGTCTTTAACATTGATGAGTGGTCTTAAACTTATGTATTAGAAAGTTGGTTCATTTATATGCATTAATGGAACCACAAACAAGAGAAATTTGTGGATAAAAAGAAACAAAGTTACACACTATCACTATCATCAAAACCTTATCTCCAAAATCATCAAAACCAATAGTTCTTGGTCTTAATCTCCTTCTATTGAACCAACCTTCCATCCTATTACATTGATATTTTCACTTCTCTCAATCCCCTAATATTTGTAGGAAGACAGTCAGGAGGGTTGCTTTTTAAGAATGGAGATTGGCTTTTCGATGATTCAGTCCATCCATCTTGTAGGGTAACCAAATCAAATCAGCAATTCCCTAATGAAGATCCTAGAATAAGCATTGTCATAAATTTCTCTATCTCTGACCAACCTTAAGTTACCTCTTGCACCCCTTGTCTTGGGAGCTCCTAAGGCACTTTTGAAGATAGGAGGAAAAAACCCATAATTTGGGAGTATGATCTTTCCTATCCAAGAGTACAATATGCCACCCAATAGCTGAGAATGTATTAAATGAAGAAAATTAGAGCATATTCCATTATGAGCCCTGCCCTAGGGGTTAAAAGACACTTCAAGTTTTATGGCTATGATGAAAAATGCAGAAATCCATCAGCTAAAAATCACCACCCCCTGATTTTTATGTGTGAATCAAAGGGGGGGATTCAGGAGTCAATGAGTCCAAAAAGTGCCACATGGCGACTTTTGATATGTGGGGTCATTGAATATTCCCCTTTGTTGATGCCCTAAATAAATGACTACTGCATATACTGAGTACTGACTATGTAATTATGAATTTATAACCAACAAATTACCCATTTATAAAAATAAAAAAATCAAATGAGAAAAACAGGCATTGAAACTATAAACAAATGAATCATGCCACAATACAAAATTTCTACGAACTTCATGTAGAGGCATGTTTAGGAATTACCAACAAGTAATTTTTAGTTAATAGTAAATAGAAGTTCATGCTAGCTGGTCATACACTGAGACTAGTCACAAGAAACCTTTCTTATCTCTATTGACAGTTGAAGATGAAAATGGGGTTAAAAGAATTTTATGAATAACATTCGTAATACAAGAATTTGACAGCAAGAAAGAATTGTAATTGCTTCTCATATTTTAACACTCACTTCCAAAATTTAACTCCATGAGTTTATATGATACAACATACTTGAAAGAATTTTACAATAAAGAATGTATAACCTAAAAAATCAGTCAAAGAGCTCGCTCCAACACTTGTCAATTGTTGCTTGCACCTTTTTCCTTTTGCAGAGGTCTTGGACCACCTTTTGCCAAGTGGAGGCCTTTGGAGAGAGATACTTATGTAGCATTACTTCCACGATTTTGGAAGCACCTACAACTCTATGCCGCTTAGATAGCCGGATTACAAGCTCATCTAGAAAATCCCTCCCATCTTGAGGAGGGTTTAGCTTTTCTCCCAAACTCTTCAAGAAAATGTTGCATGTAACCAAGTCAGGATCACAACCCTGATCCAACATGCTATTTAAGAGATCAATGGCACGTGAGATGTTACTCTGCTTGCACAAAGCATTGAAGAGTATGTTGTACGTGATTATGTCTGGCTGAGATTCAGAGCCTTGACAAAGCATCTCATTGAGAATCCTTAGACCATCATCCACAAGGCCAGCATTGCAAAGGCCATGGATCATTGAACCATAAGCCACAACATCAGGTCTACATCCTCTACCCAGCATGTTCTTCCATACCATCATCCCATCCTTGAGCTTGCCATCCTCACATAGGCCATGAATTAGTACACTATAACAAACTTCATTAGGGACACAACCATTCTTTTCCATCTCTTTCCACACAAGAATTGCTTTTTGGCAATTTCCTGTTTTAAAAAAACCCCTCATCAAGGAGCTGTAAGTGAAGGCATTGGGTGCACAACCCTTTGTCACCATCTCTAATAGAACCTTGTTGGCTTCATCTGGTTTTCCTTCTCGACATAGACCATCTATAAGAGCGCTATAGACAACAATATTAGGTTTGCAGCCCTTTTCTATCATCTCTTGCCACAACAACATCGCCTTTTCTGAATTTCCTTCTTTAAACAATCCACTAACAAGGGCTGAATAAATAAATTCATTTGGACGATGTCCCCTTTCCTCCATAGAAACCAATACACGAGCCCCATCAGCAGCCTTTCCTTGCTTAACAAGCCCATTAACAATTGTTCCATATGTAACGTCATTAGGTACACATTTGTTTGATACCATCCGATCCAAAAGAACAATTGCTTTGTCCAATTTTCCCTTGAGACACAAACCATGAATAAGAATATTATATGTCACCTCATTCGGAACACACCCTTTAAGAAACATGTTATCTACAAGCTTTGAAGCACGGGCCAAGTCGCCCTTCTTGCAAAGCCCATTGATCAACACATTAAATGTCACGGGGCTCGGGAAACACCCCTCAATCTGCATCTCATCCAACAGAGAAACTGCTTCATCAATTCTCTCCTCCTTACACAACCCATCCATCAAAGTGCTGTAAGTGAACACATCAGGGGTGCAATTCTTATATGACATCCCTCGAAACGTTTCAATCGCTTTATCAATCAATCCCATTTTACACAAAGCTTTAATAACTAAATTAAAAGTAAGTACATTCGGAGAAATACCCTTTCCAACGTTATACGAGTGAAACAGCATAGCTTGGTCAAACAAACCTTCCTGAATGAGAACATTAAGAACCGAATTAAACGATCGAACAGTTTGCCTACATTGAAACTCCTCAACCATTCTATTAAACAAGTTCACAGCTTTCTCGGCTAAATGCGCCTTTCCATAAGCTTTGAACATAATTATGAAAACTTTCTCAGTAAGAACTCTATTCTCTTGCTTCATTCGATTTAAAAGACTCTCCAACGTTGTAAAATCACCAGAATCAGCATAGTTTTTTATGAGAGAATAAAAAGTGGAATCACCATGTTTGTAAGAACCCATTTTAGGAGAGTTCTTGAAGATTTCTTCTGCAAGTGGGGTTTCGATTTTATCTTCAGTGTTGTGTTCAATCTCAGAAGTATTGTTCAAAAGGGTTCGACAAGGTGAAGTAGAAAACTTACATGGGTTTGAAGATAGCCTCCACCATTGTTGTCTTTTCCTGATCAAACCCTTGATAAGCATACTTTATCACTTAAGATTTTGGAACAAATTAGACATCTTTAGAGAACTTTTTTTTCTGAGGAGTTTTCACTGAAGAACAGTAGCTTAAGATGGAAGTAAGGAGAGTTTTCTGAAGAGGAAAAAAAGATGGGAATTTTGTCGAATAAAAAAAAAATTCCCAACTTGAGATTGTGTTTGTTTCTGAAGAAGAGACCAAGCGAGGTTTTCTGCGAGAGCTTCTCGTCTCACTCTTCCCTCTCAGACGCCCAAGATACAGAGTTGACTTGTCCGAGGCATCTCGTCTTGGACGAGTCAATCTATTTATTGTAGAGATCTTCTATTACCAAACTAACTTTTACTAAAGAACCCCAAATGTGTGCAAATACATTGTTAATAGAGTGTATGAATTGGGGTGCTCTTAGTAAAATCGGTGTGGGAATAGAATACCTCTTATTTTATGCAGATGTAAAATTACTTATTAATCTGCCTTTTTATTTAAAGAATTGGACTCTTTTTTTCTTATTATAAGATGGACTAGTAGATGGTCACAAGACTTTATTTTGGATATATAAATATTTTATATTAAAAACTGATTATTTACACCAAAAACTCAAAATCAGCCAAGTTTTTTATTAACATGGATGAATTTTTTTTTTAAATATGACTTGTAATCTTGGATCTCGAATAAGTTGATGTGATGCATGATTCAAATTAATTATCTCAAATGATCACCTCTGAGACTTAGACGACTATTTCGGATCATTTTCAACTTCGATGAATTTTTAAATTATGATTAGTTGTATAATAATTTTTGAGGGTTCAAAATTGTATAATAATTTTTTTTAGAGGGTTTTTTTTAGATGGTTATCTCGGTCGCTTCCCTTTTTATTGTTTTATTAATTACTAATAAATATCTTTACCTATAAATAAATAAAAATTGGTTATATGTTAGCCAAATCCATTTTTCTCTTTTATCCCATGTCGTACAATATTTGGGTCTACAAAACCTTAATTGTGAGTATACATTGATCATTGATTCCTAATTTTAACATGAGTTTTATGAAAATTAACTGAATGTGAACTACAAAGGGACATTTGATTAAAATCGTTGAACCTGATTTCCAGTTTTGATTATGGATTGTTAAATTAGATCATAAAAATTGATTTTTTATTTTTATTTTTATTAAGAGGTAAATTTTATCTTTCTATATCTAAGAAAAATTGGTCAGTGACCAAGAAAACTTGTGTAAATTTTATGCACCAAAAATGTGATTATTTAATTATAAAAATAATTTTTTTAATATTAAAATATTATCATTAATCTCGAAAAAATTGGGTGCAATATTTTTTTGAACCAAAATATTACAGAATTAATTAAATAGAATGAGTGGTAATAAAAAATTTACAACTAAGTCTTGCTTGCAAATTCAATTTGGAATCCATTAGTTGTATTGAACTCATTTTGGAATGACATTTCTAGAAAGATTCATCAATGACCTAACTCCCTAGAGTAGCTTGAATTAATATCCATGCAATAAAGATCAAATTTCCACGTTCACTTCACTGAGAGTCCAGCTTCAAATTTAGACAAATCTGAGATCAACAACCTACAAAAATGGTAGATCACGGAGACCTAGAGCCGTGTGTACCTGACCATCTATTCAGAGAGTTTCCATATTGAACAAAGTACATATGCATCAGTAGTAGAGACATTATTAAATATGTAAACAAGGATGAGAGCTTTTAGTCAATAAATTCTTAATTTGAAAGCAGAAAAAGAAGAAACGTAGCAAGCCAAGCATTAAATATTACTTAAGCGTGATCAGTATCAAGTAACTATTATCAACAATGGTTCAACCAAACCAACTATGGCTCCACTAAAGTAACTCTGGAATGATATATGAATTACACTAGACTATTATACAACTTATATACAACCGCGTCGAAGTAATAGTATATAGACATAGAAGGGAAAACTGGAGAAATTCCCCATTCTAGGGTGCCATGAGGATCTTACTTATACGCATGGCATGCCTCTTGTCCATGAGACAGCCTGAACTAGCCAACGATGTTATCCACACCTGATCTGATCTTACTAGCTCATCATCATCATTCCTGTGCCAGCTCCAGAATGCATGGGTTGAATTCACAATCTTTAGCTCACCATGACCAAAGCTTGCTTCACGGAAGACTGACCATTCCGGCTTCGGGTTTATATATCTGTCAATTCATTTAAGGTGTTTGAAAAACCAAGGCCAAAAGTGCTCCACAAAACCAAGTTCAAAGTTTCTCAATTCCTATGATTAGCTTTATTTTCAAAGGAGAAGAAAATGAAGCAAAATGTAACAAACTTGGAAGTGGTTTTGGCTGAGAAAAACAGATTTGGGGACGCTATTGAACTCTTAAAACATGATTAAGAGATTCAGGGGCGGAGCCAAGATTTTGCCCACTTGGGGGCAATTAAGAGGGGGAAATTTTTTGTGAGGGCAATAGAGGCGGGTTTTTTTATCTGCCACTATCATCTGTCACAATAACTCAAGAATCCCTATGCACTTTGAAAATTCTTGTGGGGGCAAGTGCCCCCAATGTAAATCCTCCCCTGAAGAGATTTGTTTTATAGCACACCTAATAAGAAAAAAGAGTGTAAACCCAAATATGGAAATTAAAACAAACTGCAGGTACTGAGAAGAGGCATACTTGTGAGCTAGGCCTTCTCTGTTGCCACCATCACCAATAGTTATGTGTACAGCTCCACATGGATCCAGTTTACCATTATTGACACGTGTCTGCCACTCAATCAATCAGAATATATAAAGCTAAGTACCATATAGTTAAAGATGAGGCGGATATGGCTTACCGCACGCTCATAAGCATGTACATGGCCAGCAAGCATTACATCCACTCCAGCGGCATAAAGCAATGGTTCCAATGAAGACATCATGCTGTCCCCTTCACCTTGATGAGCCTTATTACTGTTATACCATGGCACATGGAATAGTGCTAGCAGCCATGGCGTCTTTTGCCGGTCCACCTTTGAGAGATCTTCCTATACATCCAAAACAAAACAGCCATCTCTCTTATACTAGGAAAAGAAACTTTCCTTCTCTCTTTCCCTTTTAGAAGAGAATTATCATGTAAACAGGAAGTAATTTCTTCTATAAGTAGCTGAACTGTCATTAATTTACACAAACCACTAAAAACATGTTCATTACAAAAAATGAGGAACACAATAGTGTAAATTTAGAGAGCTGCTATCAGCACCCCAACTTCTACTTATTACACTCCAATTAAAAATAAAGAAAATAAGTGAATGGTAGAGAAAAAGTAAAAGTTGGGGTGCCAATAGAAGCTCTCTCATTTCTTTTTTCTAGATTTTTTTTTGTTTTGAGGCGCGGGGGGGGGGGGTGAATTTTATATGAGCCTTGTTTGAACAGGTGTTTTAATTATCTTGTTTTATGTTGAGATTATAATTTGAGCCAAACCTTTGTAATGTTTGAAGAGTGTGTTTTAATCTTTAATTGGGGTGTGGGTGTGATAAATAATTAAAGAAATTGGGGCCTAATAAGTAGAAGTTGGGGTACCAATAGCAGCTCTATATATTTGTGTAGGGCAAATATTTAAAAAAAAAATACATGCTGTTTTCTGTAATTGGTATAGCTGCCATTTCCAGTGTATAGGTGGAATGACTGTCACCATCAAGGGGACATCATGTTCGTCATCTTCATCCCACATCAGTAGCTTGCATTTCAAATTGCTATTTGCAACCACTACTGATATCAGGTGGAGTTCCGTCAGGCTCGTCACGAGCGCCTATGACAATAAATGTCCATAAAGTAAAACTCTATAGAGTTTGTTGTGGAGTCATTTAGCAATTTTAGAAAAGATTTGTGCAGATTTATATATCTTTAACTAATCAACCAGCTATTTAATATAAAGTTAAGTAAAATAAACTAACCTTTAGCCATTTATATTGTTCTGAATGCTCGTCATGATCTGCATAGGAACCAAGCATGAGAACATGAACTCCTGCAACTTCAAAAGAGTAATAAAGATTTGAACTTGATCCACTCTCTTCAAAAGGCATCTTCCACCTGGAATTGTAGGATTCAAACCCATGTTTGAGCAATGGAACACTTTCCTGTTCATGGTTTCCTTCTGTTACCATCCACGGCCTTGTACTTGCAAGTGGCTGCACCAGCTCACCAAACGTATCCCACCGGGGCTGCCAGTAATCAGCATAAGAGAGGTCCCCTGGGAGCAGATGCATGTCATATTTGCATTGGTCTATGTGGTCAAGAGTTGACTTAGTCCAACCTGTCTGACCTAGATCACCAGCCACGGCAAAAGTAATTGGGAACTGAGAGGGAGGTGTCTTGAAGTTGAATTCAGGACCTTGTCCTCCACACCGGTAAAAGTAAACTGTGTTATCTTCCAAGGGTCCAATGACTGTGTGGTGTATCCTTCCTGAGCTATAGAGTAAATAGCTGTAGGATGTACTTTCTCCTTGAGATTGCAATGAGTATACCTGAGGTGACGTTCCGTATTCAACCATTGAAGGAGATGATTTATCTTTAGTGATCCATGTGATGCGCATGTGCTTATCTCCCGCCAAAGAGATGTGAACCTGCAAATGTTATTTTGTGCAGACTGTGAAATGGAATGAAATAAAGCAACCTTGCAAACTGTATAGAAATTAATAATAACTGAAACAATAGATGAGACCAAGACTTGGAGAAATTAACATGAAAAGGTTCACATGACCATTCTTTTACATCAAAAGATGCAAGACAAACTATACAATACAACAGCTACAACTCCCTCCAGGACAAAACTTTCCTCAAGGTTTTGTGAATTGTACATTACATGTTCAGGAATTGATTGTAGGGGGTTTTCAGTTACAAATTTAAGTTTCTCGTCAAAATATCACTTTCATATTAACCGAGTGCCAACAACATGGTCTTACACGTGTTGGGTTTCGATTGTGAATGTGGTCGGTGTTCCTAAGGGATGTGGGCATCTAATTACATGTTTTCTGCACTCACTAAAATCAAGTTGACACCAAATACCCCCAACAATGCCATGGTATTTAAATCAGCTCCATACTACTAATGCTAGATATCACTTTCACATTAACCGGGTGACTAACGACATGGTCTTACACGTGTCGGGTTTCAATTGAGAATGTGGTTGGTGTTCCTAAGGGAGGTGGGCATCTAATTACATGTTTTCTGCACTCACTAAAATCAAGTTGACACCAAATACCCCCAACAATGCCATGGTATTTAAATCAGCTCCATACTACTAATGCTAGATACAACCGAAATTAGACTCATTACAAAAAAAAGGAAAAAAAAAAAGAAGAAGAAGATATTATGAGGACTAATACCCCTAAATCGGACTATCTATTGGTTGGGCCAGAATCTAACACAAAAAATTTGGGACCGTGAGTTAACCATCATATGAATCATGTCCTACACAAAATAACTGCTAAACACTATACATGTTTCTCTCTTGATCTCTGCATCCCCCATCCCTCAATCTCTTTTCTTGTGTTTCTATCCGTTGGGAACTAAGAATAAACTTATTAGTCCAATCTACTCATTTGCAAAGCCTTATCCCAATTATTTAGGGTCAAAAACATTTATTGTATTTCAGCTTTTGATGCTATTTAGAGTTGTATCTTCTGCAAAATAATGTGTATTCACATCTTTAAAGTTACAACTAGAGTTAGATATAATGAATCAGACTTCATGTGAAGAGATTAGGGAAAAGTTTATTCTTGGCTGCCACCTCATTTGTTTGCGCTTGGGACCAACAATGCAAGACTAATTCTCGACGGAAGGTGCTAGCTAGCTTAGTTGGTAAAGTCTATGTGTGATGATAACAGAGACCTGGGTTAATTTCCTACCATCACCGAGTAAGAGATCCCATAAAAAAAAGGCTTACTGATCAAAAAAAGACTAAAGCTTAACATGGTGGGTTCTTTAACCTAACTCTTACTTACACAGAGTGGTAATTAGATGTGGGAAAGAACTTACTTTTAAGAGTGAGAACAATTGTTACAACCCATTTTTAACTGAATAATTTTAAGAAGTTGGAGGTCACAGGTACATCACAGACTAAGCCCCTTAAAACTTCCAAGGGGTGAGTGTTCTATCAAGTGAGCATGTGTACCTTAGCCTAACTCCGTGTGACACATCGGAGTAAGCCAGTAAGGCTGACTTAAACTACATCGAGGGGATTAGCTTGAGTGCTGCTGAGCAACAAAGGGTTAGATCTGTGACAGGTAGCTCAGATGCATAGTGTGTATCCACACGTGTGGGAAGTGGTGGGTTCAACCCAATGACGTCTTGTTTCATCAATGGAGTTGAAATCACCTTATATCCTCAGTTAACATGTTCGGGCACAGCGGATAATGCCCTGCGGGACCAACAAACTAACCACATTACCTATCAAAAGCAATTTTAAGCAGTTGTAGATAGATTCCAGAACCCTGGAGAGAGCAAGAGCTTCCTAATTTCAATCATCCAGACCAAATTAAGCGTTAAACTACAACATTAGCAGAGATTTCATTGTTTAGAAACATATTGAGCACTTAAAAAATGCATTTTCGTGAAACAGGCATGACCATCCAAACAAGCCCTAAACCTTAAACCTAAAACCTTCACCAACCAACAGATCCAGATAAGATAACGATAAAGCTACAATCTTACATGGAATCCTCCACTTAAAACTTAAAATGGAGTTCTAAAAACATAAACTTCTTGAAAGAAAATGCTCAAATTTAACATAGAAACCAGAGAGAATTAAGATAAAATAAGCTTAATTTACCTGTTGTGGATGAGAAGAATGTTTTCGCTGCAATGGAAAATCTAGAACTTTTCGAGGTTTTGGTCGAATATAATCAGCAGTAACAGTTGCAGAGAGAAGAAAAATCGCCATTAAAATGGTTTTTAGCTCCATGTTTGCTCTGCAATAGCTCGTTTGACCAAAAGCTGGTTTCTGCTAAAAATCATTAGTTTTAAAACTCGTTCAGATTCGGAGACGGGCGAAACTTTTAACTATCCTTCGAGTCAAATCGGTAACTCGACTTGTTCTCCACCGAATCAAATTAGGTGGTGTTTGTTTGCGCTATTTTTCAGTGCTTATTGCTGAAAAAAATTAAATTCAGCACTTTTGTCAAAATAGCGCGTTTGTTTACTCGTGCTTATTGCTGAAAATAAGTGAAAAAAATTCAGCACTATTTTGATGCTGAAAAAAAGTGCTGAAGCGGTAAGCACTTCGTTTTTTTCAACACGGACAAGTATGCCCTTATTCTTAAAAGGATATTACCTCTTATATCCCATGGATAAGTATATAAACACCCCACAAATTAATAAACCCACACCATAGCTAAATTATTTTATCTTATATGGGTTAAAAGTTTTGGAATGAATTGATTTTTGGTGAGGATGATCTCTACAATGAGGAGATCATCCTCACAAAAAATCAGCACATCTTGAAACTTCTAATCTATCAAAACAAGTTCAAGAACCATAAATTGTCCATTTTTTTTATAAAAAAAAATTATTTTTAACGAGTTAGAAGTTTCAAAATAGGCTGATTTTTGGTGAGGATGATCTCTAGACCATATAAACCATCCTTACTAAAAATTTGCTCATTCCAAAAACTTTAATCCATATAAAACAAAACAAAAAATGGCTATAGTGTGAGTCGCCCTTATTAATTAGGGGCTTTTATAATTACACATCCTTTATTTCCATCGAAAATTATTCATCCAAAATTAAGTTTTTTTAAAGTTGATTTCAAATTTTGGTGACTTGTATGACATTATTATTTTTAATTTGAAATTTGTGGGCTTTTATAAATAGAAATTATTATTTATAAATTGAAGATTTGAGTATTATTTATTATTTAAAAATAAATTATATTTTAATTTTATAAGAAATAATATATTTTATTGTGTTTGATAATAAATAAGTATTTGAAACATGCAAACAATGTATAATATGATTGTAAGGGTAACAAAGACAATTTATCAATTTCAGCAATGTGTAACAAACATGATTCAGCATCTAAACAAACAACTTTTTCAGCACTTAAATTCAGCGCTTAATGCTATTCAGCACTTATTTTTTTCAGTTTAACAAACAGCACTTAGTGTTCGTTTATGCTCTTTATACAAGAGCAATTAGTACATTTCTTTATCCTTCGTTTTTAAAAGAAAAAAAAAATGCTAAAGTGACTTCAATAACACTCAAGAAGCATTGCTGTGCATATGAGTATGCATTGAAACCATAGATTTTTTTTATTGAGATATGAGTGTTTCAAAACGAAGGAAAATTGATGGTACTTTGCACATCATGGATTTAAATCTCGCCTGGGATTGAGATGACTAGCCATAAGTCATTTCGATCTTGTTCAACAACGATACAAATATAAACGATGTCTCAACATTCACATCATCTCGCAAGATAAACGAGATGTCTCGAAGGATATTTTAAAAATCTTAGTCAAATCAGTAAAACTTGGGCAAATCAACAAAAAAAACTGTAGAATTTGAATTTAAATATTTGTTATAAACATAAGCATAATATGATTTTACGGTTAAACGTTTCCCAATCTATCTTACTTTATTATAAGATTATAATTACTTTAATAAAAATGTGTAAATGAATCGATAATAACCAAGTTAAATGAATTGTCCCGTTTGAGACAAGTTGACTTGCTCGAGACAACTCGATCTCGTCCATGGACGAGATGAGACGCTGGCGAGTTTTGAAACCACATTGCATACAAAGTGCTATTTCGAGTCACTATATCAATGATTTTTTTAAATATAACATTAGTCTTCTATTTGGGCAAATCACAAATTCAAGTACTCTACTTATGTTATCCATGGAGAGAGATCTGGATCACAAATCACTTTTGAAGTTTTCAATTCTTCCCAAAAATTTTTACTTCTCAAAATTCTTCTTTCAAATGATAACTATTTACTTTAAAATGATAAGATTACCCCCCTTTAAATAATTATAATAAGGTCCAATAAAATTAAAATATATTTATTTTAAGAGATAAAAACACCTTTAATTGTCAATTGTATCTAGGGGTATAAGTGTAACTTACATGGGTTTAGTTTGTGTATTGTAATTCTAACTAATAGGGGAGGATATTTGTTTAAAAGAGATCGAATTTGATTCGAACCTATAAATTATTTATTCCACCTTGGAGATTAACCCGTGTCCAATTCAAAATTGGCAAACACCAACCTGACCTTGAACTTGAAATGCTCAACACAAACTTAACCCAGTTGGGTTAATTTGTTCACCGTTAACCTTAGACAGTTTAATAATGATAAGGGCTTACATAAACATGAGTGGCATGTAAAAGAATTTCAAATTTACAATATTTGTCCTAAAATTGCGATTCAATTTTTCAAATTATATATATAAATTATATGAAAATTTTAAAAAGACGAAGAAAATGACGATTAACTAAAGTTATCATCTTAATTTATTTATTGTTAGTCATAGTTTCCAACAAAACAAACATGTGCATTGTATGTCGATATAGAATTATATAAACAAAGAGATTAATAACAAAGAGATTGTTTATTTTATGAAAACAATCACATGTTAGTTGTGATACATAGAAAAACAAAAGTATACATATTAAAAGAATGTGAAAGAAACTAATATGTAAGAAATATTTTTAAATCATAACAATATGAAGCTCAGGTTCAGGCAAATCGGGTTGCCCAATGCCTCTGTCTGAATCCAACCTAATTTGAGTTGGGTATTTATCTTTGTTGCTTGAACTCAAGACCAAACCTAAGTTAACTATGACCAGACCTAACCCAAGGTCGGATTCACACTACAAAATATGAGGTATTTAGAGGCGGTTTTAAACTGCTTCCAATTTCGACTAAACCGCCTCCAATATATTTAAGGGCGGTTTAGTAAAACCGCCTACTATAGTGGCGTCGCTGATTCCTTTTAGTGGCCGACTAAGGGCGGTTTTAAAACCGCCTCTAAATAATGATTTAAGGGCGTTTTTTATATTTTTAGAGGCTGTTTTAAAACCGCCTCTAATAATAATAATTTAATGGCGATTTAAAAACCGCCTCTAAAGAATATGATTTAAGGGTAGTTCTTATGTTTTAGAGGCTATTTGAAAACCGCCTCTAATAAGAATAATTTAAGGGCAGTTTTAAAACCGCCTCTAAATATTGTTATTTAAGGGCGGTTTTTATATTTTAGAGGCAATTTGAAAACCGCCCCTAATAACAAATTAGTTTTAAAAAAAAAAACAACATTAGAGGCAGTTCAAAACCGCCTCTAATGTTGTAAAAAAAAATTTAATAAAATATTCATTCCAAAATAAAACCTGCAATTATATAAAGAAAAAGATATATTATTGGCACCCCACATTTCACTTATCACATGTTTATAAAAAGATGTTACAACCTGTAAATGTGTTGTGTGGAGGTCTACGCTACATAAACTACAACGTACCAAACATACATCTACGAAATTCAAAGACAAAGTACGTATTCACGAATATTTTCACTATAAAATAAGATACGACTCTATGAATTATAAACAAAATAAGTAACTCAAACATTGATCGATAGACAACACTACCTTTTTAATGGTGTGATTCTTATATAGAACTATACTAGTTCCCTTTGGAGCCAACCCATACTTATGTACATCAACCGATATCGATGTTACTCCTTTGATAGAAAAATTGAAGGGTGGAATTGGGTACCTAGAAAGGGGAAAATTGTGCAAAATAATAAATACCAACAAATAAAAGAATAATTGAATTATGTTGCTTCTTGAAGAGTAGGTGGTGAAAGGAGTTCAACCAACTTTTGGAAAAGCTTTATAATTAAAACGATAAACTAAACACACAACAATAATGGATCTTTGCATCTTAGAAAGATTACAGAAGACTACATTTATCCAAGTTTGACTGTTCACCTAGAAGTCTAAATTAATTAAAATAAGGTGGTTCTTAGTTAAGTAAAAATACTTTCCATTTTGATTCTAAGAGAATCACTTTTATAATCCAAAGCTAATATAGAGATCTTGAATCTAATTATGTGAAAAATTAAATTTTAGAATCCAAATCGGATTTTACTAAAAAAATAATGTCATTTCAATGTAATGTTTGGTGTCATACCCCAGTTAAGCCCCATGACACTCTTATATTCATAGTTCTCTCCCTCTTCAATAGATCGGTCTTTGGAGTAGTTGGGTGGTTAACACTACCTAAGTCCTATATCTTCTATTAATTCAATTGTGTTGGTATCCACTAACTCAATTCACATCCTTGTTTGTCCCCCCCGTTGCTTTTTTAGAACTTCTGATTTGCACGTTCTTATAGTTCAATGTGTGACACGTAAATTGAAAGAAAGTATATTAATTATGAATATTTAAATTCATAGTAAGCAAGATTCAACAAGGTTTCCAAATCTTACCCTCGTAAAGACCAGATCTCCTGTATGCATATACCGCAATGTTATATGAAGCTCTATCCGGTTCACATCCCACATGCTGCATTAGAGAGAATATCTTTGCAGCTCCATGTGGAAAACCTGCACAACTGTTGGATTGAGAAAGTTAATATTACTAGCCTTAAACAAAACCAAGTTACTCCCTTATTACTAGAGACATGGTTTGAAACAATTATGCCATGATAAGAGATCATAACAAGATGAACGGACATTGACCTATAAGCTTCCGTGCGAGCATTATAAGCATACACATCAGGCTCATGCCCATCTTCTTGCAACTCCTCAAATATTTCTTTTGCTTTCTCGCAAAGTCCTTCCCTTGCAAATGTATTGATTAGTGCAGTGTAGGTGCAGATATTAGGTGCACATTTTTGGCTTCTCATTTCATGAAACTAACTTTAGAGCCATACAAAATTTATTGGCTTACAATATAAATAACACAATAAATTTTGTACTTCACAAGGGAGGAAACAAATTGGAAATAAAATAAAAATGGGACCCACCTTTCTGTATAAGTTGATCAACATTGTATATGTATTCGTAGATGGCTTGCAGCGATTTCTCTTCATCCCTTAAAAAATCTCCACTTCCTTTTCAATGTTTCTTCCCTTCATTAACCCATCAATATAACCATTGTATACAACCACACCTGAGTAAAATATCAAGGCTTGTTACTAGATAAATTCACAAGTAATCTTTGGTAACTAAGTAAAAGATGTAATATTCAATATTTACAAGCTAATGTGATTTGATCATAAAATGGGTAAGAATTCATTAAATACAAACGACAGCTCCCAACTTGTATGAGTCCATGTTGGGTTCAACATTTAAGAGATTGTAGAAGAAACATACTTGGAATTTGTCCACGTTTTCGCATCTTAGCAAAAATAGCCTCAGCCTTCTCTAGCAACCCAGATGCGCAATAGGCACGCAAAAGAGGGGCATAAGTGTCGTCGGTAGATAATATATTTGGTTTTCTATGTTATCTTAGATTTTTCTTTCGTGATATCTTATACAAGATTTCAAATGTCATTTCAATGTAATGTTTCTGCTAGCAGGAAAAACAAGAAATTGTCTCGACCAGAACATTCCAAGAATTCCGAAACATACAATGTTTCGGGGTCAATGTTTCATTCCAGTTTTGTCCAAAACCAGCATATTCCATTGAAACATTCTGAAATGAAACGAAACTTTGAACAATGTTCTTAAGTTTATTTTATTTCACCATTTTCCAGTATAACAAAAGTAAGACATTCTGTGAATAAAAACTATTTTGGTAGACACTACATGAGAGTGCCACAAATCAGTTGTGAATAAAGAAGATATCTTAGTTCAGGAGTAATTACATTACAAAACAAATTAACCGGGTCTAACCTTCTCAATGTTTTCCATTGTAACTCAACTTTCGAAACTTGAACCTTCACTTTTGCAAGCTTGCTGATTTCCTCAGGATGATCGACACAGTACTGCATATGCTCCTTTAGTTTTGGCTTAAAATGTAGATTAAACATATGTAATGCATCATTTAGCAGAAAAAATGCATGTTTCATTGAGGGTTAAGAGGCAATTCAGGGAAGGAGAATTACCCTTTGTTCAGGCTATTGGCAGCAGCAGTTGCAACTATGGCAGTAATGGAATCATTCATCCATCTATGAATATTTGCTTGGCATGAATCTAATAGTGTTGTTGATTGGCTCGTTCGAAAGGCAATACAAGATTAAAGTTAGATTAGAACTTGCAATGTTCATTGAAAAAATCAAATTGCTCAAAGTCGGGACAATGAAACACACATTCCAAGAAGAAAAAATAGATGTGTTCCCTGCACTCAAAATAATGTGTGTTTTAACTTTTTAACTTGCAATAATATCATCTGCATTCTTCACGGATTAGGAGTCTCACTACCAAAATCCATTAAGTTTGACTAAAAAATCAGAAGCTAACAACAGAGTAACACACATAGTGTGTGTGTGTGTGTGTGTGTGTGTAAAATACAGATTGAGAGAGAGAGAGAAAAATGATACTAACTCAATATCTATATGCAAGAACTTCGGCCGAAACGTTTTGAAAAGGGCAAGAATCCAAACTAATCTGTTTTACAGCCTCAATGTACACCGCCTTGAGATCCTCTCTTGCACTCAATTCCAATGCAAATTGTATCTGATATTCCTTCTCCCCCTCAGGATCCCTTAAAGTGCTTGACCCTGAATCCACTATAGTCATAACAACAAACAAAAGAACCTGTTTAATAGAAAACAAGTGTCTTACTTGATTATCTCTGAAAAAATAAATAAAAATAATGGCAGAGTTGAGTGAAGTAATGGCCATATTTCAAAGTTCCCAGACGATGTTAGAACTTTTTTTTTTTCAAAAAAAAAAAAGAACTTTGCAATATAGTAGCAACCCATGTCCACTTCATAAAACCGAATTTTGAAGAATGTAAGTTGGCAGAGTTGTTATAGTTCATCTAAATTGGTGGAGGAGTTCTATGGGCTGATCTTTTGGAGGAGACATTGAAGCATTATTTAACTCCAAAATCTTGGACTGACTATTTATTTATAAGTGTAGGTGGGACACTCTCAGTTGGTGGCATTAGTGGGCAAACATTCAAATATGGGCCTCAGATATGTAATGTTCTTGAAATGGATGTGATAACAAGTACTAGTTTGAGATCTATGAGGTGTAAATTGTACGATGCTTCCCCGATCCATCTGATTTACAGCTGTTAAATATAGTAAATTATATGGTCATTATATGCTTGATTGTTCTTTGACCAAAAGCATTCAAACCGATGCAAAGTTTATGGTTTGGTGTGGTATTGTAGTTTTATTCAATTGATTGAGGGTATTATTTACGATATTATGATAATATACCTTTTGATATTAGTAGGTAAAGTTATAAAAGTTCGGCATTTGGATTTTTCAGGTATGTTTACAAATGATAACTATAGCTGTCCTCATTTAATAACTAACCAAACACACGTGCATTTGTTGGTTTTGTTTTATGTTTTTACACAATGACTTGTACACTCCATAGAAACAAGTGTTCAATCTAATATACATACCTATACACATTCCAATACCCCATAGGTTGGAGATGAAGTAGAAGGCTTCATAAAAATACTAGTCTAGATAACAAATAATTTAGCCACATCTTTGTAAACGATAACGACAAATGATATAGACAACGAATAAGCAAATCTAGGCAGTGAAACAATTTTTTTGCCCATAGACATTGAATTTGGAATCTTAACAAAAGGAATGAAGTCGAAGAAATAATATGAAAAATTAGCTTTACTTTGAACGTTTGAGTGAATTAGATAGCCAAAGAAAATAAACGATGCAAAAGAGACAACAATGGGTAAAATATGATTTCGGAGATTCAGTCCAATAAAACTTTCCATGCTAATTAAAAAATGGATTACCTTTCCAACATCATTCAACAGCTGCTTCTCTAATATCTCATCTTCTTTGCTTGTCTTACCTCTTCTAACAGTCCCAACAAGCAATCGGCTAACAGTCTTATTCTGAGAACATAAAGAGGGTTGCACAACTCTAAACCCGACTGTTTTATACCAAAAGGAAGAACATTATTATGTTCAAGATTTAATATAAACTATGATGAATAAATTCCTTTCTATGGTATTATAATGCATATAATAAATAGTAAATCCATGAACAACTTGGTTATGTATAGTCTACGGAAGACCATTTCTTAGCTCAGTGAGAAAGTCAATTTAGAAGTCAAATTATCTTAGTCACTATAAATAGCTGTATCAGTTCACCTTCTTGACACGGGTTAGAATTTCTGGACTTGAAGCCACTAAGATGCATCCCTAGGCCTCATTAAGAAAGAAAATATAATTAAAATCAATATTAACATGCTGAAATTATTAAACGCTGTAGAGAAAAGTAGACATACTTACAAATACCCCATATGCGGACTTAGATTTACGACTATTAATGGTCTATAAACCTCAAACAGGTCTGCAAATGTTTGATGCTCAAAAGGTTGGCTTAACACAACCTGGAATATTTCTTTGGCTAAGATATGTTCTTTAGCCTGCAGTACAACTTTCTTGTATTCCTCACTTGGCATTGATGACCTCTTTAACGAAGAACCAAAATGGTGAGTATATAAATTCACAGAACTAGAAGCTATCCTTGGGCTAACAATAGACAATCAATTCAAATATACTGTCAGTGAGTAGTCTTAGGAAACTAATGCAAAGAAGGGTAAATGATCTACTCGCACGGCTATATTTTGTACTTTGGACACTAAAAGTTCTAATTAGTTCATTCCATCATCAAAGTAAATGAGACTTTAAAAAGATAAAAAACCAAATTCAACACTTATATAAGGCATTAGAAACATCACATTTAGGTATAAGTCTAAATTTATTATGTTTTTTAATAAAACCAAAATTCAAATATCCTAAACTACAAAGCCATAAATTAGATGACTAAATCCCAATTAAAAAAAAAAAAAAACTAACATTCCTATTGATTGCATTGGTTATATTTAGTTTAATCATCTTATTGCAACCCATTCAATAAAAGGACTACTATAAGTTCCTTAGATCAATCATTTCTAATTTCTACAAAAAAATGAGGAATGAACCATCTAGTATAGAACCTGTTAAATTTTATGTAAAGAAGATGAATAACACTCTTGTGTTAATTGCATGCAACAAATTAGCTCAAGTTCTATACAATAGATGTTAAGCTTGCAACAAGTAAATATTAGAGCAAATCTAGAAGCTAAAAAACAAGAATTTGTTATATTTCTGTACATGAACTGGTACAAGATGAGCAGGGCCACTCTTCTTGTTGTTTTGTTTCAAAGCACTTGATTTGTAACGAATCACTCCTTGTCTTCCTATCTAAAATAGCACCTACCATACTTTTCTAGGGTTATTAAGTCCATGAAAAACCTTCATCTCCACTATTCATTTTTGTAACTATTTAAAAAAAAAGAAACCCAAAAGTTGGATTGATTTATCTAATAAGAAAACAACAATAGTTATTGCCACAAATTCTAAGCTACACTTCTATCTTCTTCACTTGAACAACCCCAATGTTGCAATGTAAACAACAGACCTCATTTTTATTTTATAATGTTCCAGTCTCCACAAACACTACTTGACACACATAAATGGCAAGAAAAATAGAGTAAACTATGAATAACAAGCAGTAACTTCACAACCCCATTTTATTTCTTAATATGGATTGAATAGGGAAGGAACAAAAAGGGGGATATTCTCAAAATTTAAATACAGAAAAAATGGATAAAACAAATGAAATCATCACAGATGGTAAACACACCCCCACACACAAGCACACCAACAAAGATTTATCAGGAGAGATAAATATTTTTTTTTTCCAAATAACAAACAATTGGGGGAAAAATATCTAGGGCACGATGGCAAATTATCCAGCTTGAACAAAGGTAATTAATTCCCTTCACATAAAAAACAAAGCTTCCAAATAATCATCTATATAAGCTAGGCATGTCCAATGAACACTTCTGATATGAACTAAGATGATTAAACACTGGATTCCTTTTGAAAGAAATTTCAGCTCTCATTCCTCACCAAATCCATCAGTATTGAGCACAGAATATGGTAACTCAATCGATTACACATATATATATATATATATATATATATAGAGAGAGAGAGAGAGAGAGAGCTCACCGGTAAAGTGGCAGCGGTGCTGATAAAGTCAGACTGAGATGCTCCAATTTTTAGGGCTTTCAGGTAAAGAGAGAGAGCTCCAATCCTTAGGGCTTTTGGATAAAAAGTGTGAGAGAGAGAGAGAGAGAGAGAGAGAGAGAGAGAGAGAGAGAGAGAGAGAATCAGAGGACGAGATGAGAGGATCAAAGAGATAGATAGTGAGGGAATCGGGCCAAAGAGCAAATAAAATACTGCAAACGATTTGACGGGAAGGAATTGCGCCAAAAATTTCAGAGTCGTCATATTGAGCTGGATTTAGCGGTAATTTTTCAATCAAAGGAAGAGAGGGAGATCGAGAGTCTCTAGGGTTCCTGCGAGAAAATCATCCGAAAATCATATAGAGAAATTCGTGAACCAAAACAGACTTAGATTCTTCGACGGTTTCGTAAAACAGCCACCCCTAATCGTCTCTTTGGAGGCGTTTTGTCAAAAATCGCCTCCATTTTCTGATCGTTTGAGGCTTTTTTACCGAATGCCGCTGATTTAGTTTCTTAGGAGGTGCCTGATCTAAAACCGCCTTTGATGCGACTGTTTAAGTGACGCTTCGCTGAATTGCCCTAAAAAAGAGCCTCTAAAAACCCTTTATTTTGTAGTGTCAACTCATCGGGTTCGTGTTAGGCCTACCCAAGTTGCAGCCCTAAAATAAATTGTTTCGAGGAACCCACGGGTTCCCATTGGATAGAACCCAATAACTCAATAATTTAAATTCTTATTAATTCAGTTCTATTTTAGACCTGACCTTAATCGATTCGATTCCAATAAAAAGGGAATTGGACCCATGATTTTTTTAGTTTATGTTCTAGTTAAGTGTGTACACCCTGTACGTAGATGTAACTAAATTGGAAAAAATAAATAAATCATAAAACATTACTTTCATTAATAAATCTAATATGTGTTGAGTTGACTCACCGCACAGAGTCGTGAGTTATCGAGTTGACTAAAGATCTTTTTAACAACTCGAGTGACGTTACGTTAGTACTGAGTAGTTTGGACACCCTTATCTCTTTCGCTCGTCATCCTCCCTTTAGAAATCTCTCTCTCTCGTTGCTTTTATAGGGTTAGGGTTTCACATATCACGCACCCCTCTGTCCCCTAATCTTACAATCCTGCAATTTTCTAGGGTTTTAGGTTTTTATTTCTACAATTTTTTTAGGGTTTTCGAAGATGATGCAACCAGCACAAGGCGTTGTTCCTCCTTCGATGGCACCACCAACTATGGATCAACAACAACAACAGCAACAGTGGATGATGATGACACCTCAGCAGCATCAGGCCCCACCCGTATGGAACCAACAGCAACCACCCCAGGCGCAAGCGCCGCCTCAATCTCAGCCCCAACACCAGCAACAGTACCCCTCTTCTCAGCCTACGAGTGCGGATGAGATCCGCACACTTTGGATCGGAGACTTGCAGTATTGGATGGAGGAGAGCTATTTGAATGGCTGTTTCGCTCACACAGGCGAGGTAACCTTTGTTTCTGTATCTTTTATGTATATTTGCTTGGTTATAAGAAATATAAAAACTTGGTTGTTTGTTATTGATTTCATTATATTTGCTGATTTTCCTCGTAGAAAGTTAATTTTGTAAGTATGGGTTTCTTGTATAAATCTCTAAGTTGAGCTTTTAGTTATTCTATTATAATGGGTTGTTGAGGCAAAGAGACAACAAACCTTCATCCCATCTAAAAAGAAAATCATTCAAAAAATAAACCCCTAGATTCCGGGAACGTCTTAGCCCAATAATAATTAATCCACGATATTGATCACAATCTCTTGAAGCAAACATTATGATGTATGTTTCTTTCCAGATTCCCCAATACACAGTAAAAGCGGTAATGGATAGACGAAAAATTCAATCTTTATGCCGTAAAGATTGATTTTTTCAACAATGAAAGAGAGACATCATTTGGACTCAGCTCCTGAAATCAAGATGTAATGAAAAATCATCTCCATTTTTTTTTTTTTTTTTGGTAAAATATTGTAATGGAGTTTTTTGTGTTGTGTTATATATGATACGGAGATGGAGGTACCTCTATCCCTCCCTTACACCTGATTTCTCTTTCATGATGCCTTTTTTGTAAGTCTAATCCATACAACAAGCTAGATTGACTACCTTCCCAACCTATATTCTTTCCAGTGCCATAATCTGGCTCTTTGAATTTCCCCCAGAATGAACTCAACCCCTCCAAGGAGAACCCAATTCCTCATGTCGATGTATTTTATTCATGATCCATCCATTTCTTTTACTAATTCTAGCCATTTATGTTTTTTTATCTTTAATAAAAGAGAAGTGAGAAAAATGGGTCACTTTTTTGGTAGTGATATCCTGATTCTACCCGAGCAGTAATAGTCTGGTTTACTGATCAAATGAATATTGAACTTTTATCATATGCAGTAGTTGTATTGAATTATTTACGTTTGTTCTATTTTTATTTATGGTTTTGTATTCTTGGTTCATGACATTGTCTTTTCTGTGTACAGGTCACTTCAGTGAAAGTTATCCGCAATAAGCAAACTGGTCAATCGGAGGGTTATGGGTTTATCGAGTTCGCAACTCGTGCTACTGCAGAAAGAATTTTGCAGACATATAATGGCGCAGTTATGCCCAATGTTGAGCAAAGTTTCAGATTGAACTGGGCTTCTTTTGGTGCGGGGGAGAAGCGTCCTGATGATAGTGCGGACTTTACGATATTTGTTGGTGATTTGGCTTCTGATGTTACAGATTATGTTTTGCAAGAGACATTCAGCAGTCACTATCCCTCTATTAAGGGTGCAAAAGTTGTTACTGATAGAACCACTGGCCGTTCGAAGGGATATGGGTTTGTTAGGTTTGGAGATGAAAGTGAGCAATTACGTGCCATGACTGAAATGAATGGAATGTTCTGTTCAACGAGGCCTATGCGTATTGGCTCGGCCACCACCAAAAAGAACATGGGTGGTCAGCAACAGTATCCAAAAGGTATGTGTTGCATTGATGCATGTGTTGGTTGATCTTACGTTGCATCATTGTTTCTGCTAATGTTGCTTTAATTAGTGCATACGAGTTTGACAAGTTTAAAGGGAATTATTTTGCTATTTAAAAGGTCAATGTTGCTCTTGTTTGTTTTCGATGCTTCAATATTTTTAGTAGTATCTTTTGGGGAATTTGTTCGAGTGTTTGAGGCTGAATCCACTAAACGGTGTTCTTAGGTTACTTTTCCTTCAGTTTTTCACTTGAAGATAAGCGGCAGTTTACGAATTCATTTCCTTCCAGTATTTTCCTTTGTAAATTGGGCACATTAAATGCTGTTCAAATTCCATACACTTATAAAACTCATGTTGTCTCAAAGCAGGATGCCAAGAGGCTCTCTCTATGGGGGCCTGGAACTGATTTCAGCTGAAACGCATTCCCCTTTAGTGCGTGGCCTCTGTTAGGTCAGTTTTTTGTTTTGTTTTCATAAATGTCCTTAATTTCACATTTCAGTGGCTTAATGCTACATTCTCGAATTAGTCTTTCCGGTTTTTTATATTACAAGATCTGCAGCCACATTACATTTCCTTCGATGTTTCAAAATTTTATTTTCCTTTTATCGGTTTCTTTCTTAAGTCTTCAGGAATTACTGCTTTAATTTGTTGTGCATCAATTCCTTTTGCGCAATTATATTATATAATGTAGTATGGGGTTCCCCCCCTTTCCCATTTCCATTTCTTATTCATATTTCCAGTTTTCATTTTACAAGAAGAGGCCATTCTGGAGTTCAAGTAGCAGTTTTTGTTGCTGAATTCCGACTGCCTAAGCCACAACTAGCAGCCATGTTTTGCACTTGTCTGCATGTAGCACTATTTTCTCCTTCCTAGGTTAGGTTTCTTTTGGCATTTCTTATTTAGTTCCCTTTTAGGTGAACATCTTCTTCCCTGCTGCTGCTGCTTATCGTTTTTTACGAGGATGCTTTTGATTATGAGAAAAGACCTACATTATTTCCAGTTAAATATGGTTATGTACTCGTACAATTATGTGATTTCTGTTGGATGTGATTCACTTTAGTTTGCTAGATACCCATTGGCAATTTCTTTTTTCCTGGATTTGGAATGCAATGGTGTGATTAAAGGTATACTAGATTTATATGATATGGAACTGTCCTTTTTTCTTCTTTGGATATATAAGGATCATGAATCTTTCTTCTCTAGCTTTTGATTTTCTCCCTTTCCCCCACCCAAATGAAGAGAGGGATTTTAGGTTTTACCCCTATGATATTTTAGAAATTGGTTATAACCCCCCCACTGCGAAATGCAAGATCAGGCTTACCCTCTCCACCAAAAGTTGGTGTCGTTGATTGACGACGCAATGTTGGAGAATTTCAAGATTTATGCAGAATGTCCAAAATTCTCTATCAAGACTGAAATTACTAAATTGCCATCCTAATTAAAAAAAAAAAAAAGAGAAGTTAAAAATTGGGTGTATTTCGGCTTCTTCACTGAATAATTTCATCCTTCAATGTTTTCTTCGTCAAATTGTATCAAATGGAGTTGATTCTTTGTTCTTAATTTTTGTTAGGAATTGCCTTATCTGATAGTTCCCATCCTTCATTCTTTCTACCTCTTCTTATTTGTTGCCATTCACGACCTCCTTGGTTATCTTAAAGTTATCATGTGATATTGAGCTCAAAACCTCTTATTCCGTGCAATGGATGATGATGAAAGCACTTAGATGAGTTCCTACACATATTTAACTTAATCTCCATTTTCTAAAAAAAATACTAAAATAAAAATTAGGGTCTTTCAGTTCTGTGCACGGGGGTTACACCAATTTAATATTAACAGAAGGGGCAATACTTTTGAGTTACACTTACAAGAATTAAATATTAAACTAGTGCTAACCCCCTCTCCCTTGGCATAGCTTTTATTTCTTGTTAGGAAATGGAGATTTTGAGGTAAAAATATTTGTATGAACTTGGTTGGATTTCACTATGATCCATTGCACAAAATGAAAAGTTTTAAGTTCGATTTCACATGATTACTTTAAGATGTGGTTAATGATGAAATGCGGAGAAGATGAAGGATTGGGTATTATTTAATGAAAACCCTAGATGATAATCTGATTCAATGACGAATCCTAATGGATAACAAACCCTAAAGAATGAATTGAACAAAATCCTAATGAAAATCATTTTAATCTTCTTTGTTTTTCAGAATATCTAATGGCCTTTTAGTAATTTCTCTTCGAAGAGTATTTTTAACATTTCACATAATATTTCAACTTCTCTGTTATCTCATTGTCAGGCAGTGACACATACTTTTGGTCAAGGAGGGT
This sequence comes from Akebia trifoliata, assembly GCF_017979445.1. Classification (NCBI taxonomy): domain Eukaryota; kingdom Viridiplantae; phylum Streptophyta; class Magnoliopsida; order Ranunculales; family Lardizabalaceae; genus Akebia; species Akebia trifoliata. The sequence goes on along the minus strand of NC_141385.1, from coordinate 44,679,357 downwards.
AAGCTTCACTTTGCATTTCGTGCCCAGGGAGGCCTCTAATTTCGTTAATCTCATAGGGATGTAAATCTAAAATCTCTGTAAAATGGAAAAATCCAAAAGCTTATTCTGATTTTTGTTAGCTGTGCAATAACATCAAATTTTCAGTTTTAAACCTCTTTTGGCATGAATTATGATGATAAACATGTGCAAAATAAGATTCATATTGTTAACCCCAATAATTGGGATAAAGTTTAGATAACAAGTTTGGTCCTAGTATTTGAAAGAATCAAGTTACCCTAGAATCTGCTTGGGAATGTATATGGTTCAGGATTAACATTCATAAACTATGCAAAGACTTCACAAGGGTATCATTAGGTAAAAGATACAGGTTGGGTTGAAGGTTGTTAAGTTATGTTTATCGCAATGCATTAAGTGCATGGACTCCTAATTGTGCACATCCTTTCTAAATTTCCTTTATTTGTCACAAAGGAAAGTTGCAGTGATGACAAATTGATTTAATCTGATGGCGATCATGTAACTTGGGTTCTTTTGGAGGAGTCTTGGGAATTAGGAGATTGACCAAGTTACATTTTGTCCCCTTGTCTAACTATTCAAAGAATGGATCTAGGGAGGGTTTGAAATTGGGGGAATTGTACAATGTCAAGTTTGAGAGGTTCCTGTTCTCTGAAGCTTTATTTTCCCCTGAAAATAGTAACTGTTGACCATCTCATTTCTTCTTGGTTAACAATTTGAGGTTATCCTAGGGCCTATTTAAAATTAAAGGTCCTTATGGCATGCATTTACCCCTGACAAACTTTGTTTCATAACATTTTTGTTGGCTGCACACCGGCTTATGGCTACTTTATTCAATTCCGAGTGTCAAAACTGATTGTGTACTTCTAGAGAAAATCATAGGAAGTTGTCATTGTGAGTTACTGTATTGTTTGAACAACATATTAAAATATATTTAAATGTCCGTAAGCATGTCAGCAAAAAAAGAAAACAGAAAGTTGACTTGAAAATAATCAGGGATATCTGAAAGCTGCCTAATCATGGCTTGAGGAACCGAGATTTGGACTTCATGATTTAATTAGATAATAGCATTCTCTCCATTCTTTGTATTGTTCTCAAGATATTCAATGTGATACTAATCAACCGCATTCTCTTAGCTTCATTTGCATTTGATTGTGTTACTTTATGAGTCAATTTTTTATATTTTATTTTAGTTTTTTATTTTATTTTAAATATTAGTAAAATGAGATTTATTGAGGAAGAAAAGAAAAAAAAGTAATACTAATAAAGCTTCAATGACTCGAGAGGTCAAGGAGCATTTCCAACAGAAAGAGAGCTATAGACTGACTAAATTTTATTTAAATCCAAAGTCATCAAAGATACAGGCCCTAATGTCATGGGGAACCAAAGAACAGTATGATAAACAGTCTTTGTATTTCGTTACTGAGCATCCGTCTTGTGCCAACAATTGATCCTAGAAATTTCATTAAATTTTAGCATTGTAAAGAATTGTCTTTGGTTATGATGAGGTGTCTGTACGTGCTGCTTGATATATGATGTCAAATATTACTGTAAAACTTTTTCCTGATTCATTTGACTTCTTGGTGATGCTGCCGGCTGAAATATTTTTTAGGGGTGTGCCTACAGTTGGTTCTGGCCTTCTGGGTACCTTGAAAATATTGTGAATGGTCATGTAAACCTGATATCTATCGTTATGTTTACTGTAAAGCAAGTAAAAATCTGTTTATTTTTTTTCCTGCTGTCTAACATGTTGTCTTTGGATTATTTCCTGTGAGATGCCACACAAATTTGGGTTATCAAAAAGTTTGGGACTTGGTATCTGTCGTTTATTTTTGTATTAGTATATCTGTTGTTAAAATGGAAAATAATTGATATAGCTGTAGTAAATGTGATTATGAGTTGGTGAATTTTGCCCCTGAGAAAATTGACGTGCTGTTCATATGGCAGAAGGTTATGCTGAACCCCAGTATCATGATGTATTCTTTGAGGTTATAGGTTGAAGTCTAGCTTCCATGTAAAATAAATATCAAGATGTATTATTAGTCACAACCAAGTTGGTTAGGTCTATTAGGCATTTCTTTTGTTTGGTTTATGACATAATGATAATGTAGAAATTGATCTAGGGTGTAGAGAAGAAGAAGAGAAGAAGAAATTCCAGAAGAGTATGTTTATTATTTCTTCATTCCTATTTATAAATTACATGATAAATAGGAAAAGACGAAAAAGGACATGATAGAAAATAAACAAATAAATAAAACTATCACTGATAACACCCCCCTCAAGCTGGTGCAAAGATATTACACATGCCCAGCTTGCCCATAAGATTGTCAAAACTGGCAGGTTTTGGTGAGGATATCGGCTAACTGTTGTGTTGTATGAACAAAAATTGTGTAGATGTCACCGGGAGTAACTTTCTCCTGGATGAAATGTCGGTTGATCTCAATATGCTTGGTGTGATCATGTTGAACTGGATTATGAATTATGTTAATGGTCGTCTTATTATCATAGTACAACTGAAAAGACGTAGGAGGTCAACAATCTAGCTCATGAAGTAAAAGTCTTAACGAAAGTAACTCACACATGCCAAGAGGCATGGTTCGGAACTTAGCTTCCGCACTTGAGCGAGCAACAACAGACTATTTCTTACTGCATCAAGTTATTAAATTACCACCCATCATAGTGTAATACTCAAAAGTTGAACGGTGATCAGTAATAGAACCTGCCCAATCAGCATTTGTCCATGCTTCCACACGCACGTGACCATGTGAACGGAATAGTTAGTCTTTCCCCAGACATCCTTTCAAATAGCGAAGGATGTGTACGACAACATCAAGATGTGTCGTACGAGGGGCATGCATGAATTGGTTAACAACGCTTACTGCATTGGTAATGTCAGGTTGCGTAAGAGATAGGTAGATGAGCTTACCAACCAAACGTTGATAACGATTGATATCTTCAAGGGCTTCACTATCACTTTCACTCTATTGGTGATTTGGCTCAATTAAAGTATTAGTTGGTTTAGCCCCAAGTTTGCCAACTTCTTGGAGCAGATCTAACACATGCTTGCGCTGTGAGATAAAAATATTTGTCTTGGAGCAAGCTACATCAATACTCAAAAATATTTCAGAAGTCCAAGGTCTTTTACTTCAAAGCGATTTCTAAGAAGACGTTTCAATGTTTGGATCTCAATAGGGCAATTTCTTGTTATGATAATATCGTCAACATACGCTATAAGGATTGTAGTTTAAGGTCTACTATGCTTGAAAAATAGTGTACGATCTGCCTGACGTTGTTTTTAACTTACATCATGCATAATAGAGCGGAATCGCTCAAACCATTCTCAGGGATTGTTTGAGACCATATAAGGACTTCTTTAGACGGTACACTTTCCCATCAACATTGGAAAAGAGAATTCCTGGAGGAGTATCCATATAGATTTCTTCCTGCAAATAACGATGCAAGAAGGCATTTTTCACATCTAATTGGTGAAGCTCCCAAGAGAAGCTTGCTGCCAAAGAGAGGACACGAATACAATTTATTTTGGCTACCGGGGCAAAGGATTTTTGATAGTCGATGTCGTAAGTTTGGGCATAGTCCTTGGTAACCAACCTAGCCTTGTACTTATCAATCTATCCATCTAACTTGTACTTCACTGTAAACACCCACCTGCAGCAACAAATTTCTTTCTCTGTGAAAATGACACTAACTCCTTAGTATCATTCTTTGTTAAAGCTCTCAGTTCCTCATCCATAGCCTGTTTCCACTTGGGATTAGAGAGAGCTTCTTTCATGCTAGATGGGATGGAAACAGAAGACAGTAGCTACAAATGAGTGATAGGATGGAGACACATCATGGTAAGAAACAAACTGAGAAATAGGATGCAAAGTACAAGTACGTTTATCTTTCTGATGAGTAATGAGAACATTGGAATCTGAAGAAACTGGATTTGGCTCAGTGGTGTGGTATGGTGGATCAACAATGGTTTGTTTTCCCTTTCTAATGTAAGTGCATCCAAAACTATTAGGCACCTATTCGATTGGTCGCACAACTTTCACATTAGATTCTGAAATAATTGGTAAATGTAATAAAATTAGGAAATATGACTCCGGAAGGGACTCATGATTAGTGGATGGATGAAACCACTCCCCCTAAAGAAATTGTCAATCAGGGCTAGGAAAGTAACACTAGTCTTCAAAGAACGTGATGTCCATTGTGTGAAATTGATGTTGAATGGATTAGTTCTCTTCATTTTGGAGCTTATGTTTTCTTGGAGCAAACTTTATATGGAGTTTAGAGGGGTTTTCTTTGAAGATTTTGTTGTGAGGTGGGATATAGTTTGTTCTTTGTCGCGAGAGTAATTTGTTGGTCTCGTGTGGGTCTTCTAAATCTTTTTTGCTTTGTTCCCTTTCTTTGTTTTGGGTCGGTCTCCTCGACTCCCCTCGTTGGCATTGATTAATAAAATTATTTTTATCGATAAAAAAAAGAAAATAAAAAAGAAATTGACGTTAGGTAGGTGGATGATAACATATATAACCCTTCTGAGAGTTAGAATAACCAATAAACACACTTTAACGTCTTAGGATCAAGTTTAGTGTAAGCAGGACTGGAGATATGAGTAAAACAAATGCACCCAAAGACATGTGGAACTACAAAAAATAAAGGACCATCAGGAGCAAGGAACAACAGAGGAGGTTGGAAGTTCAAGACACTAGAGGGAGTGCGATTGATAATGTAACATGCAGTAAGAACTGTTTCAAACCAGAAATACTTAGGAATGCTCATCCTAATCGACAAAGCTCTTCTTAATTCCAACAAATGACGATTTTTTCTTTCGGCAATACCATTTTGTTGGGGTGTAGAAACACATGAGGTTTGTTGTTCTATCCTTTGAATAGCACAAAATTGTTTCAAACCTCCATAAGAATACTCTCCACCTTTATCAGAGCGGAGGATTTTGATCTTTACTCCAAATTGAGTTGGAAATATCGAATGCAAAACCTTAGAATATGGAATAGACATCATCTTTGCTTTTCTTTAAGTACACCCATGTACATATGCAATACTCATCCACAAAGTATCAAAATAGCGAAAATCCAACAAAGAAGTAAGAAGGGGTGGCCCCCAAACATCAGAATGCATAAGAGAAAATAAAGATGAACTTCTTATAGTTAAACTTGTTGGATAAGAAGAACGACAATACTTTGACAATTGACAAACTTCACTTTGTAACTCTGACAATGATAGAGACTGAAACAAAAAAAGAAACAAACGCTGTAAATATTTAAAAGAAACATAACCCAATCGAATATGCCATTGCATTATTCGAGATTTATTGACTATCTTACTACTCTGAGAAGCATAAGCATGTGGAATGTGTTGAGACGTTGGGATGTTGAAAAGGTACAAGCCATCTGTTTCACGACCACTGCCAATCACCCTAGTCATTGTCAAATCTTGAAAGACACAATGAGAGGGAAAGAATGTTACGCGATAATTTAGATTTTTTGTAACACTACTAACAAACACAAGATTAGTAGTGAGATTATGAACATGTAAAACATTAGATAAAGAAATCTTGAGGAATCGTGATGGTGTCTTTACCGGTTTAGGATGATAAGGAACCATCAGCTAGACAGACTTTGTCCTTGCTTGAACATGGGCTATAAGATTGAAAGAATGGAGACATACCTGTCATGTTATCTGAAGCTTCTGAATTAAGAATCCAAAAGTTAGATTGAGATGAGGAAACATGATGAGTAGTGGCAGGGGTACTTGTGTGTGCGAAGGAAGAGGTCGCAGTGGAACGATCCAAAAGAGCCCTCAAACGAATAATATCCTCCTGAGAGAATAGTGCATATATTGCTGGAGGCGGTAGCTCAGAACTCGGAGAATCATTGAGTATGTCAGCATTGGAAGCATGATGAGCTAAGGAATCTGTCCTTAGACTGGAATGAGTCAGGACGACCTATCAAGTTCCAACACTTTGCTCGAATATGCCCAAAATTTTCATAGTGGTTGCACTTCGGTCTCTTTCTGCTATTTGGCGCCTGGGTGGATTTATCAAACTTCTTCACTGTCGGAGCTTGTACTTCTTCTTGTCTACTAGCTGCCATGTCAAATCTATCACTCAGGAATATCTAGATGTCCCATAGTCAAATGTTGACTTTCCTCACTTTGAACATAAGAGTACACAATGTTCAAAGGAGGTAGAGGATCCTTGTTCAGAATTTGAACTCTAACTATCTCAAATTCGGGATTCAAATCGTCGAGAAATTGAAATGTACGACGTGTCTCAACATGTTTGTTGAACTGTGCACAAACTTTATAGCTTTCCCTGTTGAAGGGTAAATAGTGATCGAGCTCTTCCCACATGCTGTGCAATTCAGAAAATAGCCTGACAATGTCTTCTTCTCCTATTTGAGATACGATATATTATGTTCTAACTGATAGATTCTAGCACTATTCTGAGCTTGAGAATAGGTTTTAGTCGCTGATTCCCAAATTTGTTGTGTTGTCTTCAAAAAATGTAGCCTCTATTAATATGAGGTTGCATTGAATGCAACAACCAAGACATAACCAAAGCGTTCTCAGCATCCCATGATTCGTATGTAGGATCTGATACATTGGGTTGTTTCTCTTTCTCATTCAAATAGCCCACCTTCTGTCTTTCATGGATGGCTAGTTTCGTAGACTGAGCCCACTCCAGGTAGTTTGTGCCATCAAACTTGACTATGGTGATTTGGAGGTTTGGATTTTCATCTCTAACTTGAGAGGATCCAAAATCACCATTGATAGATTGTCCTGAAGTTACTTTTGACATTACTTCGGAGAAATAAACTACTCACATAAAATCTAGATCACACGGGAGATTACTCGGAAACACTAATGAACCATGTATAACATCAGATGGGGATCTATCTCCGCACTCCTGATGAAAGAAGGACAATCTGACCTTGAAGGCTATTACAACTGTGACATAGGCTGCTATAGCCGCCAATTAGGTGTGAGGAATGATCCGATGGAGATCTATAAACCTAGGTGACTCGAGGCATCCCTAGGTGATTGGAGGCAACCTTAGGTGGCGGGAGACCGCCCTAGGAGGTGGCTGAAATGGTGCGACAGCCCCTAGGAGAGGTGCTGCTGACTTGCGACATCCCTAGGAGGCTGTTGAGGGGCTGGTGACAACCCTAGGTGGTGGCTGCTGACTTGCGGCAGCACCTAGGGTTTGTGTGGCTGGCAACAACCCTAGGAGGGTGGGCGACAGTCTGAGGGCTGCAAAAGGTTGGAGATTGAACCTCTACTTGCTTTGGAACTCTCTTTGATCTTCTCGGTTGTCACCAGAGCTTTAATACCATGTAGAAATTGATCTAGGGATTAGAGGAGAAGAAATTCCAGAAAAATATGCTTATTATTTCTTCATTCCTATTTATATATTACATGATAAATAGGAAAAGATGAAAAAGGACACGATAGAAAATAAACAAAGAAATAAAACTATCTCTGATAACAGATATTGGATAAGTCATTGCGCTTCTCAACACATTATCTTAGGCAGGTATTCTGTCCTATTGGTATTCCTCTCCTCTTTTGTTAAGTTTTATCAACTTGACTAGATCTTGAATGGTACATGTGAGCTTTGCGTTTATTTTTTTTACCTGTATTTGTTATTTGCAGCTTCTTACCAGTCTCAAGGAGCTCAAAACGAGAATGATCCAAATAATACTACTGTGGGTACTTCGTCCTTTTTTTTTTTCTGTGGAAGCACTTCTCATTACATCAATTTGACTCGTATAAATGTTTTTTTTTTTTTTTTTTGGTGCAGATATTTGTTGGAGGTTTGGATTCAAATGTTACTGAAGACCATTTGAGACAAGTTTTTAGTCAATTCGGGCTATTGGTCCATGTGAAAATTCCAGTAGGAAAACGTTGTGGTTTTGTTCAATTTGCCAACAGGTAAGCAATTATTTCCTCATCATTGGAGCTATCTGTGTTATTGAAGTATCAGAACCTCTAATTTTTGTGATGCGTTACTGCTTTTCCTATATATTGTTCTTTAGGGCTTGTGCAGAGGAGGCTTTACTGATGTTGAATGGAACCCAATTGGGTGGCCAAAACATTCGACTTTCATGGGGACGTAGTCCTTCAAACAAACAGGTTGTTTAGATCATACCTAGCTTCTAACATTACATATTTTAGACTTGAGTGCGTGTAAATGCACATGTTTTAATGAATCTGGCAAATTTACAGGACTCATCGGCTGGATTGGTTCAGCCACAGGCAGATCCAAACCAGTGGAATGGGGGATACTATGGATACAGCCAAGGTTATGAAGGCTATGGATATGCTCCTCCTCCTCAAGATCCAAACATGTACGCTTATGGAGCATATCCTGGGTATGGAAATTACCAACAACAGCAGGTATGAGTCCAATGTGTTTGCTTGCCCTTTCCAGTAATTTGTTATTGCACTGCATCTATTGATAATACAAGTTTGCTAAAGATGTTTTCCTCTGCTGAAATTTGGTACTCTCTTTTCAAAACATTTTTCCATTCCACTATCTATATATTTGAGTTGTTCTTCTATTTATGTTTATCTTTTGGGCTCAACATAAACCTTTCTCAGAGGTTGATGGTTTCTTGGTAGTTTTGCTAAAATTGGGGTACTATGGAAGAGCTTATTCTGATGCTAGTCTTACTTTAAATCAATTTAGGTTTAAGTTACCATAGGACTGTGACAAGTCAAGAATATTATCTAAAAAAACTCTGTATGTACCTCATCAATGGGAGAGTGATTCTTTGGCACACATCCATTATGTGAATAAATAGAGAATGACTTCTTTTCATGCGTGCTTGAACTGGTTAGTTCTTTAATCAGCAAAAACCCTTGGCTCTTCTTGTGACTTGGAGATTCTCTCATCCCTTTTTATTTCTATTTATTGTATGGTTGTCTCATAGGTATAAGTAGACATTAATCTTACTGGTTTGGTCTCAAGTCTTTGGGTGAATTATTTAGGTATTGAAGTTTTAGTTATAGTCATTCACTACTTGTGATGTAGGACATCTACAATTCTAGTTTGAGTCTTAAATAGTTTCTTATTCTTGTAGGGTATGTTTCTATTTTCTAATTCTAGTAGGATTTCTATTTCATAGTTACTTTAAGAAGTTTTTATTTTGTTTAGTTTCTATTTGTTTGTCTAAATTCGTTTTTATTCTTTAAGCTATAATGGGAAGTGCTTAGGAGTGTTCAAATTGAGTTTATAATAGGTTTAGAAAGTTGTTATTCATGTGCCATGTTTTTTGAGGCATGTGAGCCATTAATTTTTTGGGTTGGATATATTGTAAACATTTCAGTGTATTATTATTATTACTTGTAAAGATATGGTGTCCGGTATGGTTAAAAGATTATGATATTTTTTGGGTTGGATATATGGTTAAGGATACTTCTGTTCAGTATCCTCCCACTGACTGTTATTAAAGACATTCGGTACATAGTCACCAAACTCGAACAATAAGTTTCGGTACTGTGGTACCGAACAGAACTATTACATGGTGTGCCGATTGGTATTTTTCTGTTTGGTTACTGTACCGAGTGTTGATAAGAACATTCGGCACATATCTGCCGAATTCAAAACATGAGTTTCAGTATTTGTGTACCAAACAGGAAATTCATAAATGTACTTATCTCTGCTTCTGTTCGATAGGTGAGTACCGAAGGTTCTTTATAATGTTCGGTACTGGATTGCTGAACAAACTGACAACTATGAATATATTATCTAGCACAATAACATTTCAAGGACTTTGAATACACCATGTAGACACCTTATTCGAGTATTTTACAACATCATAATAAATCTAGAGTTTTCAAAGAAATTTAAAACAATTAAATGATCATTTATCTTTGATGAATACTTTTATTTCATTGTGTGGTATTTGTAACCGTCATGATCACAGAGACCAGATATTTGAAATGAAATGAAGGTTTAGAGACCAGAAGCTTTGTGTTTTTGGTGGTTTTAGGGTTTGCGTCAATGTTTGGTCTGTGTGCAATGAGAATAACATTTATTTCATTTGGTGGTTCAATTGTATGTGCATTGAGAATTTCATTTAATTGTGTATTGAGAATTATTTACATTTTTAGGTGTGTATACTGATAAGTGTGTGTAGAGTACTTTTGGTGTGTGCAAATAGACGCTTCCTTATATTATTTCCTTTATAAATGGGAATATAAATTTTTATTATTTCGATCTTATTTTAAGTAACTTTGAAGATTTAATATTATCATTGTACTGATATTTTATCAATCATGTTTTTCTTTGTGATGCAAATGGTGCCAATATTTATGATTATTATTATTTTTTCTTTTCTTTTGGAAGGTTGAGTTGGTATATGTGCAGTTGAATTTGGCCATCCTCTGGTAATACGAATGAGATGCGACCATCCACCAATATGGATCAATAATCATTGTGATTATCAAACACCAATTGATTGACTCAATCAACCTGGTTATGCAATTATACTGAACTCCATAATAGTCCAACACTTAAAAGTAAATACAGAAAAATATACCGATTTAGAAGCATAAAGTTACATGAGTAGAATTTGATGAAATAAGATTGTGTTACTTTCCAATGTAGATGTGCGATCTGTCGTGATAAGAACACAAATCTATCGGGAAAGGATTTTGCATATGTTGAGATATGAACACAAGTTGGACAATATCTAGCTCCCAAAGTGCAGATTCATGTAACAAGTGCTGTAGTGCAAACCCTAGGCAGAAGAATCTGCTTCAAACAGCTGGAGACTTGATATCTGATCCAGTGTTGTCAAATGCGGCCGCATATGCTATTTTAAAAACAAAAATCGCATATCCAAAAATATGCCATCTGACAAATATGTGATGACATATTTTTGTATACGATGCATATTGTAGTATGCGATGGCATACTGTCCAACAGTCATATTTTTTTTTTTTTGCAGCATATGCAATGGCATATTTTTTTGTGCAGTAGCATACTGTCCAATGGTCAGATTTGTTTATTTATTTTTTGCCGCATATGCCACCGCATATGTGATATGCGAAATCGCATACACAAACAGCACGTGCTGGTTGCACATGGCCACATATGCTATTTAACAACATTTGAGTTCTGATCTGATTCAATTGCCTTGGGTCAGGGTTGGGTCCCCCTCCATACCTGATTAAGAATCAGGTCTGGTCTAGATTGTGGATAATGTGCCCCACCGCTTCAAAATATTTAGACTAAACATTCTTCCAGACTTTGCTGGTTTTTTGACTGGTGTCGGGCAGCCTTGTTTGTTTAATTCGAGTAGTGTATCATGTTAATGAAAACCCGTTCTAGATGACTTCTATTCACCCATCAAAGGAGAGTAATTCTTGTCTAGTCAATTACTTTCTGTTGTCTAGATCCGTGGTTAAGTTTGTCGGTTTCTGCCGTTGGTTTATATAGATTTCATTGTGGTTGATTAGTCCTAGTTGCTTCTGTTTAGGGGTGTCAATAGGTCGGGCTCAGGCCTTTCAATAATTTTTTGATAGGTCTGGACCCACCCGGACGCCCACATTCACACTCCCTCATTTATGTATATGATATATTGGTGCATATAGTGTTTAATGCAATACTTATTATATTTTCATTGTGCAGTGATCTGCTGTCTCTGAACAGTCTTAATCGGCTAAGTGATTATTTAAAGAGGGGAGCAATGCAATGGAATCAGGTTGATTGCAATCTACCGTCGGGTATTAGCCGCCTTTCTATGAAGCTTCTCGGACAAAGGCGCACGCACTGGTGTCAGCTTCGTGCTGGTTGTTTTATGGATTCTCTCTCTCTCTCTCTCTCATGTGATTTTCCTGAGTGTGTTTGAATTTAGAATTAAAACCAATCGATGAAATTTTCACAGTTTGGTGTTGACTTAGTATGAAGGGTACCTATTTCTTAAAAAGACTTGATTACTACTGTCTTAGTTTACTTAGTTGTAACTGCTTAGTTCTTTATTTAATAGAACTTCATGGAAGACCACATTTTCCCGATTACTTGCATCATTTCAAAATTCTATAATGGTATTAGAATTTTAGTCACTTCCTATTCTATCCTAAGGTGGGCCATATACCTATAGTTCTCACTATTTTTACGTCCAGCCGTGCCCTTTTGGTGTTTCATTTTTGTAAGCTCTACAAAGAAGTCAAGGGGCTCTTTCTTTGAAGATTTTGTTGGAAGATGGGAGAGGGTTTGTAATTTGGACATGGTAGTTCGTTGTTTTTAGGCAATTTTTTGGGTCTGTTTTAGCTTTTCAGGGATGGTTGCATAAAATCTATTTTTACCTATCCATGAAAAAAAAGCGAATTGTAGAAATTTGTGGGAATATGCCAAATTAATTTGGTGGGCAATTAGATCATGGCAATCTCTCTCCTTCGATTTAATAGATTTTTTTTCCCTAATCTCAAATGAAGTTTGAATGTCTAGTTGGTCCAGTTAATATTTCATGAACTCCTCTCTGAGTGATCTTGCATTGATGTTTTTGTTATTAGTGGAGTGGAAGTTGCAGCATTGCACAATCTCCGAAAGTGATCTTTCATCCCAACTTTTAGACCATACCCTTTGTCTTGCCTCTTTACATCAATTGAACTGGTCTATTGGCCATACTTAGATTGTGAGGATTATTGTCCGAGGGTTACTATTGCCGCATCTACTTTTGCTAACGCCACACCACGTTCAATTCTGTAGTGATTTTACCTAGGAATCGGTGTGGCAAAAGCAGCTCTTATCGTCTACCCACATCACCCTCTGAAGCATGTCATGTGAGCAGATCAGTGCATCTCCTGATTCTATTATTTGGATAACATATCTTGAAGGACATGGTAATTTATACTACATGGTGTGAGATAAAAAATGCACCATTTACATTAGGGGTGCAACTTAATTCGGTTCAAATCGAGAACCGAACAAAACTGTGAAATTTGGATTGGTTTGATTCGGTTTATATTAGTATCGGTTCGATTTCGGGTTTAACAAATAAAAAATCGATGAATTCGGTTAGGTTTTCGATTCAGGTAATATAAAAAATTGAATCAAATCGAAAATCTAATTAATATTAATTTAAATTAAAATATTAAATTTATATTTAATTTTTAATTTTTACAAAACCTAACCTTACACCCATCTCTCTCTCTCGTCTCTGCGACAGTGCGACTTGCTGTTAGTGGTTGCTAGCTTGCCACCGGTTGATCTCTCTCTCACTCTCTCGTCTCTGCAATTTGCTGCTAGCCAACCACCGATCTCTCTCTCTCTCTCTCTCTCTCTCTCTCTACGATTGCGACCTGCAACTGCGTCTTGCGACTTGCGACTGTGACCGATGGCAGGTTCATGTCTCTCTCTTTTTCTACGACTGAGATTGTGGCTATGGCTGCGATTTACGATCAAACCATAAATCTCTTAGTAACCCATGGAATCGAACCGAACCAGATAGGATTAAGGTCGGTTTGGGTTGGTTCGATTTTGATTCTCATATGATGAAATCCATTTTGATCGGTTCTATTATGATTTTGCTCAGACCCGAACCAAGTTGAACCCCTAATTTACATTTTGCTTCCTTGCACAAGGAAAGAGGTCATCAAATTTTCTCAATAAGCTAAGCACTCAATGTAACAATCCAACGATAAATGATTGATTGATTGATGATGCATTATGATCAATGGGGACAACTATGATGGGACCCATGACCATTTGATGTCTCAACCGAGTTTTGAGTTGACTCTACAAGTTTTTAATTGGATCGATTTGACTAGTTTTAAAACGTGCATACAAAGTAGCCGAAGCGCAAGTTAAGCATCATGCAGAGCTTTCGCCCTTTCCCACTCCCACCCACCCCAACTTCCCAAATAGTCAAACAAGTGAGTTGTCACCATGTCACCACACCTCAACAGTCACGCGTGCTCTTGGTCCCACACAAATATATTTCTCTCTCTTACGCCAAACCATCGAAACTTATAAAAATATTTGAATTTTTAATGAATAATTAATTATGTGATTATAAAATAATTTGTTTGAAGATCACATGAGGAACACATTTACTTGAACAGTTTTTAAGTATCAAATGCCACCACCCAAAAGAAGTTGACATAATTTTTTAGATATATTCTCTGCGGGACACTCTTATCTATAGCGGTGTTTTATTTATGAGTTGGAACCTCATATCGCACTTCTTCACATGAAAGTGGACAAGAACCATAGATACTAATTCACTCATATCTCGATAAAAGCTTCTATAATTCTTATACATTTTCACGTCAAAAGAAGTTTATTCATTATTTATAATTGAAATTTTAGTAATTTTCAATCAGTCGTACTGGAGTGACCTCATATTGCACATCTTGATTTGAAAGTGGATAGGAATCATAGATGCTTTTTCACTCATATGTAAGGAAAAGCACCTATGGTACCCATAGGCTTTCATGCCAGGGTGTGCGATGTGAGGTTCAATTTTTAAGGTCACAAGTTTTATTTTTACTTGACTCAATTCGAGCGTGGAGTCGAGTCTTAAAACTATGCTTATATCCTAGAGTTGCACTAGAGTAACCTCAAGATTGTACCTCATATCACACATCTGACATGAAAGTGTGTAGGAACCATAAATGGTTTTTGAATTGTATCTTAATAAAAAAATGTTTATGGTTCCCACACACTTTCACATCACGATATGCAATATGAGGTACAATCTTGAGGTCACTTCAACATTATTCTATATCCTATTATAAACTATGCTTATGAGTCGTGCTGGAGTGACCTCAAGCTAGAACCTCATATCGCACTTCTTAGCGTGAAAGTATATGGGAACACCATAAATACTTTTCACGATGAAAAGCATTTACGGTTCCTATCCACTTTTGTGTCAAGGAGTACGATACGAGGTTCTAGCCTGAGGTAACTTCAGCATTATTCTATGCTTATATCCAAACAGAGAACCATTAATTCCTATATCCAAATATGACATTATTAAACAAATAGTAATAATAATAATAAAAATAATAATAAGTTGGTTTCATTATTGAGAGCTGATGTCCCAACCACAATGCCAAACATGGGTTTGGGTTGTCCCCCTTCTCTTTTAAAGTACAAGTATCAACAGTTGAGACTTCCCCATTTTCTTCTACTTTTTAATGCGTCCAGGCTGTGAAAATCATGGACGACTACTTTAAAAAAAGAAGGCAAGTTACAGGTTTCTTCTCTCTTTGACTTTCACAATATATATGTCCATAAGAGACCTCTAGACTTTAAACATTATTACAATCAAGTCGGTGGATATATTTAGGGTGATTTAGACATACCCCCTATTTTTTGTTCAATATTAGAGATACCTCCTATGTTTTGAAAATCATGATATGCATCCCTTAACCTCATCCGTCTTTTAAATAGACTAAGGAGAAAAGACTGAAATGCTCTCATCTTTAATCTCTAATAAAAAACCCAGATTTTTTTTCTCTCCAAAACCTAGTCATCTTCAACTTTTTTGGATATAAAATTTATCCCTCATCATCTATCTTAAGATTGTATCCACTTCAAGTCTTGATCAACATTCAAATCTCAAGGAAAGATACAATTTTTTAGGAAGTATAAATGATGAAATTTTGGATAGAAAAATCTAGGATGTTTTACATAAAGAGGAAAGATAGAAAATTACTTATGAAAATAAGGTTGAATAGATTAAAATTGTCTTGGAGGTTGAAGAATTTGAAGATGATTAGATTTGGAAAAGAAAAATCTGGGTTTTTTGCCATACATTAAAGTTGAGGGCATTTAAGTCTTTCCCCCTTAGTCTATTTAGAAGACTGAGGTCAAAGGAATGCATTTCATCAATCACAAAATAAAGGGGGTATGTCTAAATCACCCAATAAATATATACCATCATCAATGTGTAATTCATTTTCTTGAAAACTCCTAGTAAGTAATTCTTTGAATAATTCCTAAATTCTATACAAATTTATCGAATCCTTGAGAAAAATCAAAGTAGCTTGACTTTCTTTTTGTTCTTAAAATTATTCATGATTTATTTGTTTATCAAATTAAATAAGTAAGATAAATTATTTAAAAAGTGTAAGTACATAAGAAATCTTTTTTCTTTTTTCAGCCTATCTTTTATTTATTGTGTTGATGACGGGGGTGTCCGGATTGTAGGCTTGACTAGTAGGCGAAGCAATTGGCCTCTTAGAGCACCAAATCCCCCGATACATGCAATACCCTACAAACCACAAATATCAGGTAAGTCATGATAAATCCTTGTGGGTGGCCAAAGAGGGGGATTGAACTCAAGACCTTTTCCTTTTTGGAGAGAGGCTCTAACTGTTGCGCCCAACACTCGTTTGTTTCTTTTTTTCGTCCAATCATAAAGTTACATGGTCATACATTCTTTAGAAAAGAGTCTTGAAGAAAAATCATACCCAATTAGTTAGGATATTATTTTCTAGAATAGGAAATTTTTGCCTTAATGAGAAAATTATTTTGTTTTTCTCAAGGAAATCAATTTTCCTGTAAATTGTGCAATTAAACACGTTCAAATCGGATTTTCCTGTCAATTTTCCCTCATTATCATCCAAATAATGATATTGATTTTCCTTTATCCCCCTAATTTATTCTCACTTGATACCAAATTAATAATGATTTGGTTGCCTAATTGATGGGCCTAATTCCAAACATGTATCACACCACCATTCATTCAAAACAAACCATTTGATATACATGACTTTCGACAAGTTTGACCAAGTTTTAGCTCTTAATCTCTTTCAAAAAGGGTTATTCATAACTTTAAGTAAAGGAGTTAAAATTTGGCAATTTTTGGTAAGAAAATATTTGGTAATTTACTTAATATAATACACTCCATTTCATAAAATACATCCATATTTTCTTAGTCTACTCATTATTTAGTTTCATTTCCCAAAATACATTCTAATGGGTACCTTTTTATGCATTTCTAGGGGTATTTTGTTTACTCCATGAAGGTATGCCAGCTCATATACCTTCTTCTCTCAATTATTTTCTACCAAATCCAAGTCCACATGCAGGCTTTGATCACTACATGGCCTCCTCATGACCCCACCACCAACACCTACTCTTCTATCATCAATATATATATATATAACTCCTCACCCATTTTAGCTCTCAAGAGTTCAAAACAGTCCCTCACCCCTCCCCTCCTCTCCTTCTCAAGTCTTCTCTCTTTCTACTTAATTGTAAATGAGTCTTCTAAGTAGACCTTATGGTTACTCAAAGATGGAGATTGAAGACCCAGAAGAGCAAATTCATCGACGAGCACAGTTCTTGATTTACAAAGTACTCGAACAAGCCAATTCACGAAGAAAACAAACGTCGTTGAGAGTGAGAATTTGTAGATTGAAGGTTAAGATTGGGAAGAAATTCAAAAGGTTGAGAAAGAGTATGATGTTCACAGTTTCAGTAGCTAGAGTTAGAATGTATAAACAAGTAATGGATCAGTTGAAGAACTTGAAGCGCTTGATTGGCACTAGAGAGACCATGATCAGTCTTCCACCTATGTTCAAATAAGTTTTTTTTTTTGTTGAACTTCTTATGTCTTTGTTGGTTGAGAAAGATGGGATTTGCACCAACCAAGTCGAAGATGCGATTTGTGATCATGTGGGTCATCAAATTGAGTATCCAAGTTTGATTCGTTTCATCGGTTTAAGTTTGGTTGGTGCAATGAAGTTGTTTTAGTTGAGAGTTTTACTAATAAGAATTATATGATAGTAGTTTCCTTTGTGTTTTATCTAAAGCAATACTCATCAAGACGATACGCAATTGGAATTGAAAACCAATTATTAATTTCTATTCCAAGACTACATGTTTCAAGTATTTGGAGCAAAAATCATGAACCAACTATGTGTATATTTTCTTGAAAAAACTACTTTTCTTTATTTATTTTTCTTATACAACATAAAGATATTAAATCACTTATTCTGATTTCATATTTAGCTATCGTGCATGATATCCAAACCACATAGATCCAATCTAGGATTCATACATGAAAATTATTAGTTGGTTTAGTTGGATTCATATTTGAGATATAATAATAATAATAATAATGAAAATAGAATTTGAGCTAAAATCCAACCCAAATCTTGATAGAAAAGTGTTGTTGGAAAAGTTGAAGTGTTTTTCGGATTAACCCTAGATCCAATTTAAGGATTTAACCAAGTTTCTTCACTCAGATCAAGGGTCTCCGTGACTTAATTTCGAAAAAAATTAAAAAAGGGTTTTTGGCTAAAGGTTGAAGATGAGGGAGTCCATTAGAGAGGACTGAGTTGAAAGGGTATGTCATCAATTTGAAAATATAGGAATCTATCAAATATTTACTAAAATGTGAAGTCAAACACTAAAAATTGATATTAAAGCTATTTTCCATATATATGTATAGGGGGAACGGATCAAGGGACATATGAAAAAACATATGTAAAAACAATGCAACATTAATAAATTTTCAAAATATGGGTTAGAAGTTTAGGATTGAACTGATTTTTTGTGAGGATGATCTCTATAATGAGAAGACCATCCAAAAAAAAAAAAAAAATCAGTCAAATTTGAAACTTTTTACCCTATTAAAAGTGATTTAGAATGTAGTCGTCAATTTTTTGCCAATTTTTGCCAATAATTTGTAAATCACTTTTGATGGATTTAGAAGTTTTAGATTGAGCTGATTTTTTGTAAGGATGATCTTCTCATTATAGTGACTATCCTCGCAAAAAATCAACTCAATCCAAAACCTTTAACCCATATTTTGAAAAACCATTGTTTTTACATATATATATATATATTTTAACCCATTCTTGGAAAAGGTTAAACAAACACAATATTTATCATTGGTGGATCAACCAACAGTAGTACTTGAATTCGACAGCTAAAAGTCTATAATCAAGATGAATTTAGGTTCGATTGTTGGAGAAAAATTCAAATTTCGTAATTAATAATTATAAACTCTATAATAGTCGTTGGCTACATGTATTCAAATATAATCTTTTTTGTTTCTTATAAATACGTACTTTCTTTTTATCTACTCTTTACCAATACCTAACATTTCTTCTAAAAGAAGATACATCCATTCATTTCCATGTTAGTACAAAACCACCCAGCAACATTATCGGGGAAATGTAAACATGGCTAATAATTTCAATTTTTATTTACAAACATAAAAAATTTAATCACAAACTGATCAAAGAACTATATTTAGGGGCGGAGCCAGGATTTCTTTTACAGATTACATTTTATCTAATAGGAACAAAAATACGAACAAAAATAAAGAGATCTGCCCCTGACCATATTTCAGGGAAGATGTTTACGCTTCTGTTGAAAATTAAACATCATTCCAAATTAAAAGAAAATTAATTTCCTCCAAGACCTCAATTTTACTTATAATTCACTGTGATCATGGAAGAACCAGAGAGTATAAGTAACTAGTTAAAACTAGATTTAGGAAATAAGTTTGATCAGATTGCCTAATACTTGTAGAACTTGATGAGAAAGCCTTATTAGCTTTCAAATTGTATGGCTTGAAATGATCTTTATAATAATGGAAAGTGAACACCAGTCACTGGATTTGTATTAATGAGGCTCATCTTGTCAGTAGGAATGTTAATTTTCACACAAGATATGCTTTGTGTATGTTAAGGGAGAATGCATCAAAAACAATTTAAATGACCAAAATACCCTCAATTTCAACCTCATACCAACACCTCTTGATTTTCCTCCCCTGAAAATCCATCTTCAACCTTGGGTTCTTGTGACAAGATTGACACTGTTGAATTTTTTTTTTTTTCTACATTTTGTCCTCAAAATCAATGAGTAAGAAAATCAATGAAGTTTTTATCCTTGGTAACTTTGAAAGCAAGGGTCCAAAAAAAAGGTTTTTGAAGTTTTTATCTTGAAGATTGAAGAGCATGTTACCTGGTTCATTTGTTCGCTCGGTTTGTGGTTTGGCAGTCTAGAACGAACCTGATTCGTAGGGGTAGATAGAGATAATTTATTTCTTGGTTTGCTTAGAATATATCTATGGGTAATGGGTAGTGGCAACTATTTTACATCTCTCGGATGTCATCCATTTTATATGATCTAACGATGTCTACCAGTGTTGTAGAAAACGTTTAAAAAAATGGACAGCATCCAGGTGATTGTGTAAAAATAGTTGTTAATTTTAGATATCCCCCGAACATGTCCCTATATATATATATATGGGGAATGCTAATGTCTAAGACCTCATGAAACTCAATGAACTAAACACTTGTAAGGGGGATAAAATAACACTAGTACATTGAGACTAGTCATATAGCACCAAAGGTACATGATCTCCATGTATTATTCATTGCAAATCCAATTGGAGAATTGGATCTTCTCTAACTAGCCGGGAAAAGAATTCCAATATGGAAGGATTCTTTTCGTACTGAGCGATTACCTTAAATAGGGTAACTGATTAGGCAATTAGATGTTGAGATTAATCAAAATTAATTGCCTTCTTTTAATTGGGTTCTACTTCTATCTATTTAAGAAAGGAAGGAACATGAATGTAACAAGATTATCTTGAGTACAGTGGTTCTTGGGGAATCTGGGGACGTAGACGTTGGATCAACAAATCCTGTAAAATCTCTCGTGTTTAAAAAAAAAAAAAAAAAGAAAGTATTTTCTTTTTTTGTGTGATCAATTACATGTTCGTGATTCCTTGTATTCCAAAAATCTAGCACAAACCATACCATGAACTGGTTGGCTTCTTATTAATGGCTTGGAGCTTGGTAACATAGGTTCAAGACCTTATATTTTGGAGGAAAATCAACTCTTCTTTGAAGAGTCGGAGATATCGGAATTTCAGTCATTTTATGCTAGAGTGGTATTTCGATACCTTCTTCTCAGTCAACTATGTTCGCACCGTGGGAACACACTCATAATTGATTAATTATAAACTTTTGGGTGGTAGATTAATGGTCCACTAATCATATACGAATTCGGGTATTTTGGAAACTCTACAAGTGTCAAGCTTGTAAAATCAAAATCATCAAATGTCGAGGCTTGATGATTCAACCATTGTCTAGCCATGACTCTAAACGTTGAGTCTCAACATTGAAACGTTGAAACTCGATAGATCTTTCTGAAATACCCAAAATGTATATATAATAATAGTGAAACAAACATTCAGATCAAACGTTACACTTTTATTAAGATTACCCAACTCCAATCTTTAACGATCCAAATGTCCATTTAGCATCGAGATAAAAAAATCAAATCCGTCAACCATTGAGGCTCTACGTTTCAACCATTGAGGTTTGAAATCATTAATCGATCAGTCTCGACATTAGATAGACCGAAATCTAAATCTTTGAAATTATAATTAAGTATATTAAGTTCTCCATTATCGATTCACCATCACAACATTGGAAGGGACCGCGTCAAAAAACTAAGGTAAATTAAAAGTCATTAGAGAATAATGTCTTGGATACTTCAAAAATTCATACAAGGGGCTTTTAGATTTTAGTAACTAAACTATTAAGATCATATTGCCCAAAAGTTTGAATACTATTTAGCAACAATTCCATTTATTAAAGTCCATTAATAAGTAATATTTCCAACAAGAAATTTTGCAACAACGTGATTGAATTATTGAGAACTTAACGTTAGAAGGTCATCTCATCATTATGGGTTTGTAAGTGAACTAAGTGAAACCTTATGAAGATTAAGCAAAGAGTTGTGCTGGAGTAACCTCAAGATTGGACTTCATGTTGCAAATCTTGTTGTAAAAGTGTATAGGAACCATAGATGCTTTTCCACTCGTATCTCGAGAAAATACATCTATGATTTCCATACACTTCACGTTAGGGTTTACGATGTGAGGTCCAATCTTGAGGTCACTTCAGCATTATTCATAAGTAAATAATGTTATCCTAGAACTGGAAAAATAAAAAATAAAAAAATAATGTTGCCCTAGCCGACTCTTGCCTTGCCTACTTTTGACTACAACTGGTCCAAACAACGACGTGTTGTCTCCCATCTAACTACAATTTAGTGAGATAAATCTCTTGCCCGTCTATAATTTTTGCAGGGCCCACTTTGTTATTTTACTCAGTATCTCTCTATCTTTATTATATTTCTTCTTTAACCCCTTTAACTCATTTTATTATTTTTAATCTTTTAACCCCTCAATCTCAATTTTTTTTAATACTACACCTCCGACTTTATTTTTTTTTCCACTTTTAACCCCTTAATCCCAAAGAGATTGCCCCGTGCTGTAGGCACGGGCAAACACACTATTCCTAACCTTGAATCAATCCAAGAATCATAAAAAGAAATAGAGTTGACAAGGATACTAACTACTGTGATTCCATATCACACCCCAACCAATGCACAAGGTTGAGTTTTCAAAGACATTCATCACTTTTCATGCCATCCATTTCTGGTCTCATGAGGTTCTGTAATATTTGCAAAATGTGATTAAAAAATGAGTTAATGCAAAGGCAAGTTTTTGTGATATCATCTTGAAAGATTCACATAGGTGGATTTGTCTGCTGATGAATAAAGAAATATCCCTAATTAGATATGAATTAAACAATTACGAAAACATAGGTCAATGACTTTGGAAATTTATATATATATATATATATATATATATAAATACCGCCTTCATTTAAATGAATAGCAAGATGGACAGTGGGCAGCATGAAAAATGTGGTATCTAAATCCACTCTGGAACAATTTCATAACGGCTAAAAAGAGACTCCAATAAAAGATAAACTGAGACAACAACAATTTCATGAATGAAAGAAACTGGTTTAAGAGTAGTTTCATGACATATAGTATCCACATACCTTGTGAACCAACTTTTAAGCCCCAAATGTATATTATACCATACCCAACCATAAGAAGAAGAAGAAGAAACAATTGTCGATTAATAACATTTTCTTTTTTAAGTGCGCGAAAGGGGAATATAAAATGATCATGTTTTTATGCCCATGAGGAGCATATAATGCAAACACTAACCTTGGAGAGAGAAATCCTTGAGGGTTATGAGGGTGTACGCATTTTTGTAACTTCGTGCCGAGAAAAGCAACACAATCCAACTCTTGCAAGTTGGTTATGAAGCTTTACTTTTGCAAGTGAGGCACATAACTTTCCATGGCATTGCAATAAGATGTCTGGTCACTTATTCCATTCCCAACATTTCTGATGTTAGGGAAAACCAACGGACAAGCTGAAGCATAAAAACGGTACAATATAATTGATCCAGTTTTAGCTACTCACAACAAAAACAGACTCATGAGCATATATATACAAACAAGATTTGTTTGGCCGACTGCTTTTTTATTTATTTTTTCTTCAACGCTTCAACAATGGTGTTGAGATTACTTGGTTACGATAGTATGGCCTAGTGGCAAGCCGAGTTTTGACAAACTCCTCGGTCAGAGTACGTCAAATGTTCAAAACCCCACAAAGCAATGAATTCCTGGTCCAGTTGACCCTCGACTCAACCAATTGCACATAGGACTTTCTTAGGGGGCGGTGCATGTGACTCTGGGATTAGTCTCAGTGCCTCACCCGAATGGTGGGTATACCCACCATAGGCAAAAGAAAAATCTAATATTGGCCAATTTCGGCTCAATTTGGTTGGGCTTTTAGGATGAGCAGCTATTGTTTGCAAGCTTGGACCTCCTATCCACTTCTTCAATGCTATTGGGCTTTCCTGGACTCATCTTCTTAAGATGCTAAACAAATGGATTGGGCCCATAAATTATAACACAAAACTTGTTATTTATTATTTTTTTGGGTAATTTTGACAAATTCCTTATGTTTTAATAAATATTAGAGATACACCCTATGTTTTCAATAAGTTGACATGCACTCTTTGACTTCCTTAGACGTATAAAAAGACAACGGTGGAGTTGTTGAGAGATTTAACTTACTTTTAAAAAGACAAAAATACCCTCTAATTTTTCTTGTAATTAACATGATTTGATGGCCAAATATCTCTCCAAAATATCAATCTTAAAAAAGATGAAATTACCTTCTCTCAATTCGGAGGTTACTAAAGTGATCATTTATACAAGAAAACTGCTATTGGCACCCAAACTCTTAGTTATTACACACCAATTTCTTAATTATTTGTCACAGCCCACTGACAGATTAAAGCAAACTCTTCAAACATTACAAAGGTTTGACTCAAATTATCATTCAAACAAATTTAGTCCTTGTCTACAATTATGATTAGGTTCATATAAAATCCAAGACAAAAAAAATCGAAATCCAAGAAAAAAAAATGTGAGAACTTCTATTGGCACTCCAACTTTTACTTATTCTCAACCATGCATTAATATTCTTTGTTTAAATTGGGTGTAACAAGTATATGTTGGGATGTAAATAGCAACTCTATTATAAAATATTGTATGATTATCACCTATGGAATGAATCGTCTAAACATTAAGTTATATAAAATATGTAAATATATTATACTTATAAGAGCATATTTAAATTAATAAAATAATAAATATTAGATTAGGATTACACGGTTAAGATCTATTTTTTTTTCCTAAAAAAATTCAGGAATTTTGAATTCAATGTTGATTAGGTAGAAATATAAATTGAGTTGACTCGATCAAGCCATCTTTTCTTGGATGAGTCAATAAAACTCGGTTGAATCAATCAATTTTGTGTATTTTTTATAAACTAGATAATTTTGAGTAACTTTTAACCAATATTTTATCAAATAATTATAATATTTTTTAAGGGTGGATTAGAAGATGGTTGGTCACGAGGTCATTTTTTTTCTTTATATATATATATATAAAAGTTACTCAAAATTAACTATTTTATCAAAAAATACAAAAAAATGGTTGATTCGACCGAGTTAATTTAAAAAAATTCATTTAACTTGGTTTGTAATTCTCTTATTCTTATAACCAACATTTTATCAAATAAATGTATTTTTTTATAGGAGGATTAGAAGATATTTAGTACTAGATCAAAATTTTTTTTTTTACATATATATAAGTTATTCAAAATTAACTATTTTATAAAAAAAATATAAAAAATAGGTTGATTCGACAGAGTTTTATTGACTCATCCAAGGAAATATGGCTTGATTGAGTCAACTCAATTTATATTTCTAACTAATCAAAATTTAATTCAAACTTTTTGAGAAAAAAAATTAGATCTTGACCGTGTAATCAGAATCTAATATCTATTATTTTATTAATTTTAATATACTTTTATAGGTATAATATATTTACATACTTTCTATAATTTAATATTTAGACCATTCTTTCCATAGGTGATAATAGGGGTGCAACATGGTCTGGTTCAAACCGAGAACTGAACCAAATCGATAGTTTTGGGGTGGTTTAATTCAGTTTCAAACAACTTTCAGTTCGGTTCCTGATTACGAAAATGGAGAATCGATCATTTTGGTTTGGTTTTCGGATCAAGCTTGTATAGAATCGAACCAAATCAAGAACCGAACCGCTATGTAATAAATAAATATATATGTATATAATAACTATTATGAATTATTTTAGGAGTTAGGACATAGATTAGTGATCTTTTACGGATAAACTAATGAGTTTTTATGAATAGATTTGTGATTTATTGTTTGAAATTTTATATTTGTTTTTTCATTATTATTTACAATTTATAAAATATTGACAATCTGTAGAACCAAACCAACTTTAATTTGGTTTGGGTCGGTTTGGTTTTGTTTTGATTCTTATTTAGTAGAACCGACCTATGTCAGTTTGGTTTCAATTTGACCTTGAACCGAACCAAGTTGCACGCTTAGGTGATAATGATGATACAACATTGTATAAAGAGAGAATGATAGTTTGACCTCCCAACATTTACTTACTACATCCTGATTAAAAACAAAGAATATAATACGTAAAAGTTGGGGTGCCACTGGGAGCTCCCAAATTTGTTTTTTCCTAGATTTTTATTTTTTGTATCTAGGATTTTATATGATCCTAATCATTATTGTGGACAACGACTGGAACTATTTGAATTGGGTGTTATAAAATTTTGTAATATTTGTAGACACCCCATTTTTGCACTCGCCTGATTAATCAACTCGTCAACCCGATCGCAATGATTCCCAATGATGGATGTGTATTCCATTGCTTTATTTTGTTACCAGATGTGTTTCAGAAATCCGGATGAGGTATCTCAAACTAACAAAACCTTAGAAACCACGCTACGCTAGGTAAATACGACCCCAGAAATATAGAAATCATCATCTTGCAAACCAAAAAGAAGCTTCACGATAAAAATCACTAAAAACTATCAAATTACCAAAATACCCCTAATCTCAAAACAACCCTAGAGCCTACTCAAACACATAAAATAACAAATCGAAACCAAATAAATCATTTCGCCAATTTTAACAGAATTTGACAAAATTACGAAAATGCCCCTCATAAAGTTCACAACCATTTCACACAAAAATTTTTCATAAATGACACAAACCAACATTCTCATTGAATTCCTTACGAAAAACTGATTCTAAAACATCCTAGAACATCAAAAACTGACTTAAAACATGAAAAGTCCTCTCCGGGGGCAAAACGGTAATTTCACAATTTTCATAATTAAAAAATTCGAAATTAATAAATAAAACATTAAATAATTAAATTTAAACATTAATAAAATTAATTTAAAAATTTGAACCTAAAAAATCGATTAATCGGGCTCTCAGGCAAAATCGTTGAGGGTTCGTGGGATATTTCTTTAAGGACCCCTCCATTTGGGGGTCCAAAGAATTAAAGAAATAATGGAAGAGGGTTCTCCAAAAATCAAAGTAAATCAAGCAAGACTAAGGTCAAGGTATTAAAGTCAATTAAGTGAGACTGAAGTCAAAATTAAAGTCAATTAAGCAAGACTGAAGTCAAGATACTTAAAGTCAATCAATTAAGACTAAAGTCAAAACATTAAAAGTCAATCAAATAAGACCAAAAGTCATAATAGAATTCTAATTAAATAATAACTCTATCTAATAGAGTTCTAACTTAAAAATAATTCTACCTAAAACAATTTGAATTAAAACACAATTCTACCTAAAACAATTCTAATTAAAACACAATTCTACCTAATACAAGTCAAATTAAAACACAACTCTAATTAAAAGATCTCTAATTAAACACTAACTCTATCCAAATCAACCCCTAAAAAACATCTATAAATAGAGGTGCTCACACCCTATTTTCGTATCAACTGATAAACCCTAAGAGAAGTAGGTCTAGAAGCTCCTCTAGCCCCCCATAAACCCTAGTTTTGGAGCCCCAACTCCTTAGCTAACATCTCTCCTTCAATTTTAGTCTAGAAAACACCCAAAAGCCTTCTAAAAACACTCCCAAATCCTCAACGAACTTGAAGAGTTTAGATTCAAAAACAAGGAGATACCTTGCCTCGGAGATCCGAAGTCAAATCCAGAAACAGAACGAAGCAAGGGAGCACGGTACAAGGAGCTCTTTTTGTCAGATCTGAGGGAATAAAGTCCTTGCATCGGAAAGGTATTTTTTTATTTATTTTTATCTAGGTTTTAGCAATGTAATTTACTTGGGAATTTAGTAGAGACCGGCTTTGGCCGGGCGGGATTGGTGCCTAACACCTTCCAATCCTGTAACATGATCCCCGAATTCAGTTTTCTTGGTTTTAGATTAGTTTTTATCCGTTTAGAGTCATTGATCGGTTCCTAGACCGTAATAACTAGGTGGCGACTCCCAAACCTCAAGGGTCAAAAGCGGATCCGTGCACCCCGCGGATCGAGGGCGCTTTCAGTGGCGACTCCGCTGGGGACTATTGAGGATCAAACTTGAAAAATCCCAAGTATGGGAGCATTGCCAAGATAACCTAGTTTTTTTTTATTTAGTTGGATTTATTTTATTTATTTTTTCTCTTTATTTATTTTTTTATCTTGATTGTAGATGATTTTGGGTATTGCATTTTTTTTCCAATTAAGGATCACTTTTTGATGACTCCATAAATAATGAAAGATTCAAATTGATGGAATGATGAAGGTTGGACAGAAATATTAAAACGTTTTTAGAGAATATTCTAGTGAGAATTATGTCTGAGAGCCTCTTAATAAAACATAGATCTCGTCGAGTAGATTAATTTAGAATTTGAGTTCACTCAATTTCGTTATCGGAAGCCTTAGATATCATCGATGCAAGTTCAATCTGTAAATCTGGAATTATTTCTGAATGAAAGTTGGGACAGCAACGTTAAAACTTTTTTACAGAACATTCTAGTGAGAATTAAGTCTAGGAGTCTATTAATAAAATATAGATCTCGTCGAGTAGATTAATTTAGAATCTGAGTTCACTCAATTTCGTTATCGGAAGCCTTAGATATCATCGATGCAAGTTCAATCTGTAAATCTGGAATTATTTCTGAATGAAAGTTGTGATAGCAACGTTAAAAATTTTTTACAGAACATTCTAGTGAGAATTAAGTCTGGGAACCTCTTAATAAAACGTAGATCTCATCGAGTAGATTAATTTAGAACTTGAGTTCACTCAATTTCGTTATCAGAAGCCTTATATATCATCGATGCAAGTTCAATCTGTAAATCTGGAATTATTTCTGAATGAAAGTTGGGACAGCAACATTAAAACGTTTTTACAGAACATTCTGGTGAGAACTAAGTCTGGACACCTATTAATAAAATGTAGATCTCATCGAGTAGATTAATTTAGAACTTGAGTTCACTCGATTTCGTTATCGGGAACCTTAGATATCATCGATGCAAGTTCAGATTATATTTTTCCAATTCACAGAAAATCTGAATTTATCTAATGTTGGCACAATTAATGTTCTTGAGAGTGAGCTCATCTCAACCATTGTCATTCTATCATCAATGTAACACCTATTGGAATCTCGATTTATTTTGGATCACTCAAAAGTGATCATTGATTGGACCTTAAAAATTATAAAAATTATGCCTATTGCAATGTTTGTTTGATCATTATCATATGCCATATTTATTGATTAATTTACCATGATCTTGCTTGAAATACATGATTGATGTTGATCGTAATGTTAATGCGCTTATGTGATGGGAATAATGTGATCTTAATTGAATATTCATATGATTTGAATGATTTTGGTTTTGATTAAATGTATGATTGGTTTGATTGGATCCATGGGCCCATTTGTTTGAAAAAGGTCCCGGGCACACCCCACCCTGTTTTGCACACACCACATGCACGTTTACTGTTTTACTCACTTACACGTCCCATTTAGCCAACGTGGCACTAGTGCGTGGCCCGGTCTCTTCGGAGATGCGACGTCATTCATGAAACCCACAACTCCAGTCACGTACCTTAGGGTATATCAAACTGGGGGCATCAATACCATCTGATCAGGTGATTCTGAGAAGTATGTTGATGCACCCATGGCTGGAGCGACCTGAGCCTTTGACCTATTGTAAGCCACACAGTCACATGTCCCGATTGCCAACGTAGTACTAGTACGTGGTCGGTCCCCTCGTGGGATGCCAAACCATTTATGAAAGCTACAACTTTTGACTCGTACCCATAGGTATATAAAAGATAATCCAAGTATATCAATTGCACTTCTTGGTCAAAACCGGTGCCTAAGCAAGATCTTGCCCCGATGTACCCTACTGTACGAGGGGGATAGACTACGTCTATTCTAGACGAGAGGTATTTAAGTGGGCCCTTGCTCAGCATTGTGCGCCACCTCTCAACTGGAGATCAAACTGGCTGTTTTTGACTTCAGAGAAGTGAATTGAGGTTTTAAATTATCACCTATACGGTATATCAAACCAAGTCACCACGTATCGAGAGGTATATAGGTGTGCTTGGGCAAGGGTGGCTAGATAAAAATGCATTGCACGTAGTAAACCTAGAGTCTAGAAGCCTTCCTATAGGTCACGACCCGAATTGACTATGGGTGTTCCCGGGTTGCTCCATTTAATCTAACCAAAAGGTAAGTGGGCGGACCGATCCACACTGTTCAAACAAAACCCGCAATATCGGTCCTACCCAATCGGTGAAATGTACCGATTAATTTAAATCACTTAAACCAGTTGACCCAATGGACAAATTGATCAAACTGATCAATACCAAATTAGTTGGACTAATTGGTTTCACTTTTAAAGATCCAGACCACTTTATCTAGAAAGATTCGATCTTAAGATCAAATTAATTTATTTGATCAAAGGTTCAATCCCAATCAGGGGTAGACCCGCATCTAACCTTTCTCACTTTCTTGGTCACTATAGACTTATGGTGCATTTGGATTCGATTTTCCGTCAGACTTGGGCTATTTTATATCAAAACTTTAATCATGTGGTTAAGAGTCAAACCTTTAGAGTCAATGGTTAACCTTGGTTTACTTCCAATCAGGTGATAATTGGTCCTAAACGTTCTAAACCTCCATCTGTACCACTTTGGGTACGTGAAAAGAGTCGTCTTTCTAGAGTACCATTGCCAAGTAGTCAGTCATTGCCACAAGAAGAAACGAGTATCATGGATGAAGCTGCGCTCCGTCAGATTTTAGAATCTTTTCAAGCCCAGATTATTGCCTCTGTCCAAACACAAATTGAATCCCTGAAAATTGAAAAGGGAAAAGATAAAGCTATAGAACCTCAGGATGTGTTTGACCTCGTTGAAAACCAAGAAGATGATCAGTTACACGTTGACCCTGTCCTAGCTCATCGAATAACTCAAGTTGAAACTGCTTTGAAGAACATCAAAGACCCTGATGATCTTACTCTTGGATTAAGGTCAATGACCTTGTTTCCCACGGTCCGTCTACCAGAAAAGTTCACAATGCCAGATATGGAGAAGTTTGACGGTATTGGATGCCCTAGGACTCACTTAAAAGTATATGTCGGCATAATGCAATCTCAGGGTCTAAATGAAGAACAGATGGCTCAACTTTTTCAAAGAACCCTGACAGGTCCTACACTACGCTGGTTAATGTCATTGGACTCATCTCGGGTAAGAACATGGCATGAATTGATGAAAGAGTTTATTGGTCGATATTCATTCAACACGGATATTGAACTCACAAGAAGAGATTTAGAAACTACTAAACAAAAACCTGGGGAAACTTTCACTGAGTTCATTGCTCGATGGAGAGCTAAAGCCGCTCAACTGTGGGACCGACCTCAAGAGAAGGAACAAGTTAAGATTATCCTCAGGAATCTCACTCCAAATTATGCCAAGTACTTGATGCCTCAGTACCTTCCTACTTTTCAATCCCTCCTTGAGGCTGGAAATCAAGTTGAGGATGCCTACTCTTCGGGACTTTTTGGTAACTCGTCTGAGTCAAAACCCAAACATTTCAAGTCTAATGTCAATTCCTTACAAGTGGCCAACACCTCCTTCGCACTATCTCCTCAAGCTACTCAACCTTCACAAACTAAGCCTAGGAGACAGTTTGCCAATCTTGGAATGTCCCTTAGTGTTGCTTATCAAAAATTGATGAAAAGGGGATTGTTGACGCCTTTACAACCTAAGCATTTGCCTAATCCTCTTCCTCCAAACATGGATAATGGGCAATTCTGTGAATTCCATCAAATGCCTGGTCATGTTTTTGACAGGTGTATTACTCTCAGACATGCTATCCAAGACCTTATTGAGCAAGGAAAAGTCACCATACCCACTCCTACTACTCCAAATGTTAAGACTAACCCTTTGCCTACTTTTCAAAATCAACCCCCTCCTACTCTGAACTTAATATCCATATCCAAACCCGAATCAATTGATCCAATTTCCTTCATTCACCCAATGGGTCTTAACAGTGCATTCGCTCCATGCCAGAATGAGCACAACTACCCTAAGGCAGCGACAGAACTGAAGAACAGGGAAATTATTGAAACAACGGATTGTCGCGCATATGACAGAAGCTTGAATCAAAATATGAAGAGATAGTAAAAGCAGGCAAGTTCAAGTCATCCATCGAAGATAATCGAAGTGGCATAGACTCTAGATTTGTGTCCCTCTATTCATAATGATGTCGTCTTTTAAGTTTTTTAATTTTTTTTAGCTTCAATTGCGTCAGTCTTTGAATTCAGTTAGCCATCTTTATTTTTGGGTTTTAGTAAGGTTTGTCAGTTTGTGTTTTTTTTTTTTCTAATAAAGAAGCTTTTGATTATCATGTGTGCAATAATGATGTGAACATAAAATCTAACATGAGAAATGACTTAAAGCTCACTAATCAAATTTGATAAATATTGGAATTAAAGAGTACACTCAAGAAGTGCAAATTGGTGATATATTATCCTCAGGAGAACATGAGAGCATAGTAAACTTACTTGAGAAATTCAACAATATTTCTTGCGTGGTCTCATAAGGATATATAGATGGATCGCATAAAAATATAGATCAAGACATATAGTCAAGAGTGATTTCAAAGTCAAAGATTATCGGTCAAAGATGATATAGCTGAAAGCATCAACAAATATGCTAAGACTTACAAGTGGATCTACCATGTTTTTCACTCAAGTGAAGAAAGTTCTCATTCATAAAAGAATATGAGATTTCTTTTGAAGTTTGGAAATAGTTGAACGAGTCAATATCAAATACAAAGAACTCAGTCTCACTCAACTCCGTAGAAGAAGATTGAAGATTACTCCTTCTCAGAAGAAGACTGAAGAATATTCATTCTCTAAAAGAAAATCTTAGTTGACAGAGTAATCCAGATATCGAATTCCTGAAACTTTGACCAAGTTAACCAGCATTCACAAAAGGAGGCCTTCTTTGGTCGAACAATTTTCCTGTCTTACCAAGAAAAAGAAAACCTTCTTTAGCCCCTTGCAGCCTCTAAAAAAATCAAATAGCTTATTTCTTTCTAAACCACACCAACCAACCTTGGGAGGGAATCTTATTATGAACTACGTTTTGACCTGATCCCAAAAGGAAAAGAAGAAATATTTGGGGTACGTAGGCAACCTGAGAAGTTACTTCAGGCCCGGTCATTAAAAGAAAAATGTATTCTCTTAAGGAAAGTGTCATCCAAAAGAAAAATCTACTATTGAAATGTTCAAAAGAAAAGAATGTCAAACTAAGGGCATTAGAAAAAAGAATCAAAAGAATTGACAAAAAGAAAAGAATGCCAAACTAGGGGCATTTAGAAAAAAAAATCAAAATAATTGATAGAAAAGAGAGAATATCAAACTAGGGGCATTTTGGGAAGTTGAGCCTTATATCTTTTCTTTCTAAACCATATCCTAAGCCCACCTATTAAGTCCTCCTGAAGGCTAATTGACTCGGTTAAGGTGCAGGAAACTGAGAAATTGTCGATTTGGTTACACAAGATCATCAAGAAAAAAAAGAGAAGCCCGCTAAGTCGAAAACCTGAAAAGGCGGCTTAGGCAAAATTTAGGGCATAACCATAAAAAAGAAAGCCTGCTAGGTTGAAAACCTGAAAAGACGACCTAGGCAAAAATCAAGGTATCATCAGAAAAAGAAAGAGCAAAGCCCGCTAGATTGAAAACCTGAAGAGGCGATCTAGGCAAAAATTAGGGCATCATCAAACGGGAGGAAAGGTCCCGTCAAGAAGAAAAATTCAGAAGGAAGCTTGTGCAGAAACTGCAGAACCATTCAAGCCACGATATTTGTCTTTTAGCCAAGAGCTCACATCCGACAAAGACAATATTGAACTCGAAAAAATCAGAAGTCATCTTGAACATTGTAGGATCTTCAAAAGTATGTTTACTTGTTCAAGTGTTCGCTAATGGAAGATGTAGAATCATCAACCACTTTGAAGAGGAAGATCTTTTATTCTAATATTTATCAAGATTTTTTAAGTCCAGCTCAAGCATTTTTCAAAAGAAATTCGAAAGAAAATGATCAATTCTTTATTGCACATATGATAATCTTAAGAGTCTTAAATTTAAGAGAATGTCAGTTCTTCTATCTATCATACATCAGAGTCCATATTTTTCAAGCGTAATCCATTCCATCAGTCTCGTAGTCAAGTCCCAATTAAAGCCAACCTTGAAACTAGGGGCATTTTTGAAGGTCATTTAATTCCAAAGTTTTTGTTCTTAATCACATGATAAAAAGAAAATCATACAAAAGCTTAAAAGTCCGGCGAAACCCAATGATAATTACGAATCCAGATGCATGATAAGCCAATAAAGGCCTGATCTTTCAAACTTTGAGCTCGATTTTGAATCATATAATCAATTAATAGGATTGTTTAAGTTCCTATAAATCTAAGCCCGAGAAACGTGGCTTAGTAAGTTCGAGTCCGAAAAACGAGACTCCAACTTTTTTGAATCATAGAATGAATGGGCTTGTTGAAGTGCCTATAAACCTAAGTTCGAGTCCGAGAAACGAGACTCCAACTTGTTGAATCATAGAATGAATAGGCTTTTTGAAGTGCCTACAAACCTAAGTTCGAGTCCGAGAAACGAGACTCCAACTTGTTGAATCATAGAATGAATAGGCTTTTTGAAGTGCCTACAAACCTAAGTTCGAGTCCGAAAAACGAGACTCCAACTTGTTGAATCATAAAATGAATAGGCTTTTTGAAGTGCCTACAAACCTAAGTTCGAGTCCGAGAAACGAGACTCCAACTTTTTGAATCATAGAATGAATAGGCTTTTTGAAGTGCCTACAAACCTAAGTTCGAGTCCGAGAAACGAGACTCCAACTTGTTGAATCATAAAATGAATAGGCTTTTTGAAGGGCCTACAAACCTAAGTTCGAGTCCGAGAAACGAGACTCCAACTTTTTGAATCATAGAATGAATAGGCTTTTTGAAGTGCCTACAAACCTAAGTTCGAGTCCGAGAAACGAGACTCCAATTTTTGAATCATAGAATGAATAGGCTTTTTGAAGTGCCTACAAACCTAAGTTCGAGTCCGAGAAACGAGACTCCAACTTTTAGAATGAATAGGCTTTTTGAAGTGCCTACAAACCTAAGTTCGAGTCCGAGAAACGAGACTCCAACTTTTTGAATAATATATAGGCTTTTTGAAGTGCCTATAAACCTAAGTTCGAGTCCGAGAAATGAGACTCCAACGTTTTGAATCATAGGCTTTTTGAAGTGCCTATTAACCTTAGTTCGAGTCCGAGAAATGAGACTTCAATTTTAATAGGATTGTTTAAGTTCCTGTAAACCTTAGCCAGAGTCCGAGAAACGAGACTCCAGCTTTGTTTGAAATCATATTGAATTAATAGGATTGTTTAAGTTCCTTAGCCTGAGAAGCTTGGCTACAATAGGCTCCAGTCCGATAAATGAGACTCAAACTTTTTCAAACTCTAAAAAGAATTTCAAATAGGATTTAACGAAGTTCCTACAATGTTATAACTCCAATTACCTTTGTTAAACCTTGCTATGATTGTTTTCGTTGCATAAGTGCATCTCAATTTTGAATCATTATTGTCAGTGAGAGAAGATCTCTAAGACCTGTCACATTTTTACTTAGTTTCACACAGCATCACACCATTGCACACACGTGCACTTTTGCATCAGTCAGGGAGAATTTTCTAAAATTCGAGGATCTGACATCGTCAGTGAGAGTTCAAGCTCGAGGACCTGACAACCTTTTAGTTCGGGAAGAGTTTTACGCTCAAGGATCCGAACACCCTGACGAATTGCTAAATCAGGCTGCAAAATGAACTGTCACTAGCTTTGGCATTCGGATATCGCACTATCTACCAAAATAGATTTGCTATCTAGTTTGCTTCAACCCTCTGCCAAAGAGGGGCATCTGTAGACACCCCATTTTTGCACTCGCCTGATTAATCAACTCGTCAACCCGATCGCAATGATTCCCAATGATGGATGTGTATTCCATTACTTTATTTTGTTACCAGATGTGTTTCAGAAATCCGGATGAGGTATCTCAAACTAACAAAACCTTAGAAACCACGCTACGCTAGGTAAATACGACCCCAGAAACATAGAAATCATCATCTTGCAAACCAAAAAGAAGCTTCACGATAAAAATCACTAAAAACTATCAAATTACCAAAATACCCCTAATCTCAAAACAACCCTAGAGCCTACTCAAACACATAAAATAACAAATCGAAACCAAATAAATCATTTCGCCAATTTTAACAGAATTTGACAAAATTACGAAAATGCCCCTCATAAAGTTCACAACCATTTCACACAAAAAATTTTCATAAATGACACAAACCAACATTCTCATTGAATTCCTTACGAAAAACTGATTCTAAAACATCCTAGAACATCAAAAACTGACTTAAAACATGAAAAGTCCTCTCCGGGGGCAAAACGGTAATTTCACAATTTTCATAATTAAAAAATTCGAAATTAATAAATAAAACATTAAATAATTAAATTTAAACATTAATAAAATTAATTTAAAATTTTGAATCTAAAAAATCGATTAATCGGGCTCTTAGGCAAAATCGTTGAGGGTTCGTGGGATATTTCTTTAAGGACCCCTCCATTTGGGGGTCCAAAGAATTAAAGAAATAATGGAAGAGGGTTCTCCAAAAATCAAAGTAAATCAAGCAAGACTAAGGTCAAGGTATTAAAGTCAATTAAGTGAGACTGAAGTCAAAATTAAAGTCAATTAAGCAAGACTGAAGTCAAGATACTTAAAGTCAATCAATTAAGACTAAAGTCAAAACATTAAAAGTCAATCAAATAAGACCAAAAGTCATAATAGAATTCTAATTAAATAATAACTCTATCTAATAGAGTTCTAACTTAAAAATAATTCTACCTAAAACAATTTGAATTAAAACACAATTCTACCTAAAACAATTCTAATTAAAACACAATTCTACCTAATACAAGTCAAATTAAAACACAACTCTAATTAAAAGATCTCTAATTAAACACTAACTCTATCCAAATCAACCCCTAAAAAACATCTATAAATAGAGGTGCTCACACCCTATTTTCGTATCAACTGATAAACCCTAAGAGAAGTAGGTCTAGAAGCTCCTCTAGCCCCCCATAAACCCTAGTTTTGGAGCCCCAACTCCTTAGCTAACATCCCTCCTTCAATTTTAGTCTAGAAAACACCCAAAAGCCTTCTAAAAACACTCCCAAATCCTCAACGAACTTGAAGAGTTTAGATTCAAAAACAAGGAGATACCTTGCCTCGGAGATCCGAAGTCAAATCCGGAAACAGAACGAAGCAAGGGAGCACGGTACAAGGAGCTCTTTTTGTCAGATCTGAGGGAATAAAGTCCTTGCATCGGAAAGGTATTTTTTTTATTTATTTTTATCTAGGTTTTAGCAATGTAATTTACTTGGGAATTTAGTAGAGACCGGCTTTGGCCGGGCGGGATTGGTGCCTAACACCTTCCAATCCTGTAACATGATCCCTGAATTCAGTTTTCTTGGTTTTATATTAGTTTTTATCCGTTTAGAGTCATTGATCGGTTCCTAGACCGTAATAACTAGGTGGTGACTCTCAAACCTCAAGGGTCAAAAGCGGATCCGTGCACCCCGCGGATCGAGGGCGCTTTCAATATTAAAATTATAATTTGAGTTTAACCTTTGTGATGTTTGAAGAGTGTGTTTTAATATTCATTGGGGTACAATAAATAATTTAAGACGTATTTGGCCATCAATTCACGTTAATTACAAAGAAGATTAGACGGTATTTTTATCATTTCAAAAGTAAGTTAAATCTCTCACTAACTCCGCTGTTTGTCTTTATACGAGTAAGGAAGTCAAAGGGTGCATGTCAACTTATTCAAAATATAGGGGGATATCTCTAATATTCATCAAAATATAGCGGGGGTATGTCAAAATTTCCCTATATATATTTTTCATCCAGAAGAGTACTACAATTCTCTCCACCATCCTCATGAGGTCCAGTTCAAAGTCCAGACGACTCAAGATAGTTGGATTCACGCTACACAAATCTCGAAGAGTATCCAATTTTGCTTCGTACAAAGAACATTCGACCTTTGGAATCCACTTGGGAGATTTCCTTAATGACCAAAGATCAGCTTGATCAGATTATTTTTAACCATCCAAAAACTAACCTTTTTCTGTATGTCTTTTCTTAATTTCTAAAGAGAGCTTCTATTAACACACTAATGAGATTGTTGATAATGCAAAATTGTTGATATTTTGGAAATTAACGTCTTTGTCATCATGTTGAACCCTTATTCTCTCTCTCCTTTCTCCCACTTAAATCTACTAAATCTCCTATTTCTTGTCATCAACAACAACAATAAATATTAATGTAATTTCATTTAATCTTACTGTATTATCTATTATTAATTGTGTCGGGAACCATGAATCTATAGAATTTATCGAAGCTTCTAATATTCATTGGCATTTATTATTTGTGTTTCCATTTTTCATTTATTGCATCGCGTGTCGGTATTAACACATACATTTTTTCCCATCGAAATCAACTTTACAAACAATGGAAACAATAATTGAGAGATAAAACGAGAATACGGTTGAAAATTAAAAAAAAAAAAACATTTAAGAGCTCTCAAAATGACATAAATAAGATATAAAAAAAATGCCATTTTAATAAAAAAGATAAAGACATAATAGATTGATTTCAAATCATAAAAGACATTTCTGTCTCCAAAGAACTACATCAGCCGTTCTAGCTGTAGTGGGTGGAGAATCTCGTAATTGTCATTTGGACTGAAATGACATTAGAGGAGGATTAGGCAATGACAACAACCTTTCAAATCTAATCCCAATTTAAATATGCGATTAATGCCCTAAGGTTGTGAGTTTGATAATCAGTATGAATATTAATTCCTCAGGAGCCACCTACGAGGGTGCACCCTCACTTTCTTGGTTGATGTGCGGGTGTTGCACATGTCTTGAGATTAGTCCTTGGATAAGATCATCATCTATGGATTGGAAAAAGCCCAGATACGAGCTCGGTCCTCTATCTACAAGGAAATCCGATAGAAAAAAAGGAAGAAGAAGAGAGAGAAGTTGTAACAATTGCACATTTAAATAATAATTCTTATAATACATTTTAAAAATAAAACATAAATTGAGAGAGCTTCAATGGCCACACTAACTTTTACTAAGAGCTCCCTAAGATGGTGTGTTAATTACTTCTAATTCATATGAATTGGGGTGCTCTTAGCGAAAGTTGGTGTGGCAATAAAATATCTTTAGACTAATCACCCAATAATAAAGAATCAATCAGAGGGTGTGATCGGATAAGAAGAGCTGTCAATTCCCAATTGATTTGCTAAACTTAACTTTGTCTTTCCTAGCGTACAACATTGATCAAATGCATTCATTTATCAAAGAATAATGTTGAAGTGACCTCAAGATTGGACCTCACACCACACCCTGATGTGAAAGTGTATGAGAACCATAGATGTTTTCCTCGAGATAAGAGTGAAAAACATCCAAGGTTCTATCCACTTTCACGTTAAGATGTATGATATGAGTTGGTCTTGTTACTTCATTTCTCATTGGTACTAGATAATTTAATATTGATAAGGATTTATATAAAGATAAGTGACTTGTAAAATAACTAAAAATTTACAATTATTTTTCTTAAATACGTGTTACAAAAGTTTATATACATAAAATTATAAGCAAATAAAGAGAGAAGAAATAATAAGATTAACTAAAATAATTTTTTTATATTAATAGTAGTAATTTTCAAGGAATTGTTTTTTTAAAGTTGTAATATAATTATTGTATGACAATATATAATTACATTTAAAACAAGAAATTAATAACAAAATAATTATTTGTCTAATGAAAATAATCACGCATTAGTTTTGATATATAGATAAACAAAAACATACATATTTA
This sequence comes from Akebia trifoliata, assembly GCF_017979445.1. Classification (NCBI taxonomy): domain Eukaryota; kingdom Viridiplantae; phylum Streptophyta; class Magnoliopsida; order Ranunculales; family Lardizabalaceae; genus Akebia; species Akebia trifoliata. Next base: position 44,639,576 of record NC_141385.1, on the reverse strand, counting down.
AATATGAATTATGAATGTGAAAGAAGTCAAGATAAGAAATATTTTTAAATTATAATCATATTAAATTTAGGTTCGGAGAAATCGGGTTGACTGATACCTATGCCTATTCCCAACTCGATTTGAGTCAGGCCTTTTTTTTTTTTCTTTTCTTTGTTACTCAAACCCAAACTAATTATGTCTCAAGGTCAGGTTCAACCTTGCGGGTTTGAGTTTTGCCAGCCCAAGTTGCAGCCCTAATGTCATACCCAATTTATTAATATACACATTTTTTAAGGATACAACATTAAGCTCCATAAAACAAATAAGAATTATATATACAATCTCAACTCTAAAAATAAAATGAGAAAAATATATATCAGACCTATTTCTTTCCTACTAAAGTGAGAATTCTACTATCATTTAACTTATTTAATTTAGTTGAGTTGTAATAAGTAAAATCTGGGGTGCCAATAGAATTACTCATAATAATTGATGGTATACTATGTCCCACCACCACCTCAATTATTGAGGTTTTATTTTCCTTCATCTTTCATTTAGCATATGGGTGGAGCCGGGATTTTCTAGTAGTGGGGGCAAAATATGGTTAGCTGTAAAGTTGAAGAAGTTGAAGAGAAGATGAATGATTTTAGGGAGAAATTCAGTGATTTTTTATTAAAAATTGAAGAAAAGGATATTTAAGTCCTTTTCAATTAGTATATGAGAGAAGGCTTGGTCAAAAGGCAATGTCGTGAACAAAAAAATTGAAGGGGTCTAAAAGTTGGAGGGAGTTGAGGGTGAGGGTGTGCGGACAAATGGGGGCACGTAATTAGTTGATGTCCTATGGGGCAATTTCCCCCACCAGGTCCTTGCTAGCTCCGCCCCTGCATGCAAAACAAACACCCCACCCCAACAAAAAAAAAAAAAAAACGTCAAAAGTGGTTCAAACCATTTTTTTTGGAACCATATTTTTCTTTCTTAATTACTCCTAGATCAACTTGTGGAGATAACGAAAAATCAGATCTGAACTTTTTCGCAATAATTTTGATTATTTATTTATTTATTTTCATTAAATTATAACACTTTCCATTTTTCAACTTTTCAAATTCTACATTCTAACTTTTGATTTATACAAAGAATGGTTACACTCATGAGTTGCATGTATCATTAATCTTCTAATTTTATAGTAATCATATGTCATTAGTTACATTGGAAGCCATGGTTTAAAATATTGAAATGTATCAGTCGATATGTATCGATATCAGCCAAGACCGATACGAAACATTGATAAGTTATGGTAGTGTTTCTCTTGTATTTAAATTCATTATGAGATTTATGAAAATATGCAGAGAATTATTATTATTAAAAGTCCTTTGGGATTTAGATATTCACCATCTCGAATTGGTGGCTTAGGAGGTCCGATTTCCCTCGAACAAAATCAATTTCAATCTTTTTTCTTCTTTTTTATTTATTTTTATGATCCGATCTAAGTAGGTATGTAACATTAGTATCAGAGCGGCGATTCTCACATGGAAATTAAAACGATGGATGATGAATTCAAGGAGTTTTATGAGTTTATGCGTGATGGTTTGATGAAATGTTGTCTCATAATCGAAGAATTTCTCAAAAAAATTGAAGAAATTATTCGAAGATGGCAAACTATATTTATTGGAATCGATGACCCTATAAATGAGAACTTAAATGTGATCGAAAATCTACCTCCACAATCATTTTTCCAAAAATGTGAGATAAATGCCAATGACAACCTCATCATGTATGCTGAAGACAAAGAACATCAAAGATCTAATGAAGAGGACAAATGCGAAGTCAATATTCTTGAAAAATATTCAAAAATTGACTTTATCCTCCCCATCAAATTCAAAGCATATGCCATCAAGTTATTAATTATTTTCAAGAAGTGTCAAGACAACGACATCCAAAACAATTATCGCGATGATATCATCGATTTCAAGAGACAAATAGTTTGGGAATTATGTGTTAAGATGAATGTAATTGATTCCAATGTCAATTGGGATCCTGGAGGTTTCGACCTTGAGAACAAGGTCGTTTTCAAGGAGGATGGAATATTATGTGTCTAGAAATTATTCTCTTGTATCAAGATTTGATGCACTTGATGGATGTTATTTTAATTGTTTTAGAGTTTCAATTAGTTAAGGAGTCTTGGGTAATGGGTAAGGGTGGTTACGAATTTTGTAGGAGTTATGGTTATGGGATAGTTCCTTGAATGAATAGAATAGTGGATAGTTTGGAGAAGTGGATAATTATGGTAGTGTTTCTTTTGTATTTAAATTCATTATGAAATTAATGAAAATATACAGAGAATTATTATTATTAAAAGTCCTTTGGGATTTAGAAATTCACTATCTCGAATTTGTGGTTAGGATGTCCGACCTCCCTCGAACGAAATCAATTTCAATTTTTTTCTTCTTTTTTATTTATTTTTATGATCCGATCTAAGTAGGTACGTAACAATTGGGCCCATAAATTATAACACAAACCTTGTAATTTATTATATTTTTGGGTAATTTTGACAAACTCCCTATTTTTTGATGAATATTAGAGATACGCCCTATGTTTTCAATAAGTTGACATGCACCCTTTGACTTCCTTAGACTATACAGACAACAAAGGTTTAACTTACTTTGAAAAAGACAAAAATACCCTCTAATTTTTCTTGTAATTAACATGATTTGATGGTCAAATATCTCTCAAAAATATCAACCTTAAAAAGATGAAATTACCCTCTCTCTCAATTCTGAAGTTACTAAAGTGATCATTTATTCAAGAAAACTGCTATTGGCACTACCCTCTCTCTCAATTTTGAAGTTACTAAAGTGATCATTTATTCAAGTAACTACTATTGGCACAACAAATTTTAGTTATTACACACCAATTTCTTAAATTATTTGTCACAACCCACTGAAAGATTAAAACACTCTTCAAACATTACAAAGGTTAGACTCAAATTATCATTCAAACAATTCTAGTCATGTCTACAATTATGATTAGGCTCATATAAAATCCAAAACAAAAAATCGAAATCCAAGAAAAAAATATGAGAACTTCTATTGGCACTCCAACTTTTACTTAGTCTCAACCATGCACTAATATTCTTTGTTATAAATTGAGTGTAACAAGTACATGTTGGGATGTCAATAGCAACTCTATTATAAAATGTTGTATCATTATCACCTACGGAATGAATCGTCTAAACATTAAGTTATATAAAATATGTAAATATATTATACCTATAAAAGCATGTTTAAGTTAATAAAATAATAGATATTAGATTAGGATTACACGGTCAAGATCTATTTTTTTCATAAAAAAATTCAGGAATTTTGAATTCAATTTTGATTAGGTAGAAATATAAATTCAGTTGACTCGATCAAGACATCTTTTCTTAGATGAGTCAATAAAACTCGGTCGAATCAACCAATTTTGTGTATTTTTTTATAAAATAGATAATTTTGAGTAACTTTTAACCAACATTTTATCAAATAATTATAATTTTTTTAAGGGTGGATTAGAAGATGCTTGGTCACGAGATCATTTTTTCTTTATATATATATATATAAGTTACTCAAAATTAACTATTTTATCAAAAAATACAAAAAAATTGGTTGATTCGACCGAGTTAATTTAAAAAAGTTCATTTAACTTGGTTTGTAATTCTCTTATTCTTATAACCAACATTTTATCAAATAAATGTATTTTTTTATAGGAGGATTAGAAGATATTTAGTCACCAGATCAATTTTTTTAAAAATATATATAAGTTACTCACAATTAACTATTTTATCAAAAAAATATAGTTTGATTCGACAGAGTTTTATTGACTCATCTAAGGAAATATGGCTTGATTTAGTCAACTCAATTTATATTTCTAACTAATCAAAATTTAATTCAAACTTTTTGAGAAAAAAAAAAAGATCTTGACCGTGTAATCCTAATCTAATATATATTATTTTATTAATTTAAATATACTTTTATAGGTATAATATATTTACATACTTTCTATAATTTAATATTTAGACCATTCTTTCCATAGGTGATAATAGGGGTGCAACTTGGTCCGGTTCAAACTGAGAACCAAACCAAATCGATAGCTTTGGGGTGGTTTGGTTTGGTTTCAAACAACTTACGGTTCGGTTCCTGGTTACAAAAATGGAGAATCGATCAATTTGGTTTGGTTCTCGGATCAAGCTTGTATAGAACCGAATCAAATCAAGAATTGAACCCCTATGCAATAAATAAATATATATGTATATAATAATTATTATGAATTATTTTAGGAGTTAGGACATAGATTAGTGATCTTTTATGGATAAACTAATGCGTTTTTATGGATAGATTTGTGATTTATTTTATGAAATTTTATATTTGTCTTTTCATTAAAAACTATTACTTACAATTTATAAAATATTGACAATCTGTAGAACCAAACCGAATTTAATTTGGTTTGGGTTGGTTTGGTTCTAATGGAATTTGGTTCGATTTTAGTTCTTATCTAGTGGAACCGACCTATGTCAGTTTGATTCCAATTTGACCTCGAACCAAACCAAGTTGCACCCTTAGGTGATAATGATACAACATTGTATAAGAGAGATTGATAGTTTGACATCCCAACATTTACTTACTACATCGCGATTAAAAATAAAGAATATAAGTATATGATTGAGAATACGTAAAAGTTGGGGTGCCATTGGGAGCTCTCAAATTTGTTTTTTCCTAGATTTTTATTTTTTGTGTCTAGGATTTTATATGAGCCTAATCATAATTGTAGACAACGACTGAAACTACTTGAATTGGGTGTTATAAAATTTTGTAATATTAAAATTATAATTTGAGTTCAATCTTTGTAATGTTTGAAGAGTGTGTTTTAATATTTCATTGGGGTGCAATAAATAATTTAAGAAATTGATATGTAATAATTAGAAGTTGGGAGTCAATAACAGCTTTATTGTATAAATAATCACTTTAGTAACTTCTGAAATGAGAAAAGGTAGTTTCGCCTTTTTAAGGTTGATATCTTAAAGTGGTGTTCGGCCATCAATTCACGTTACTTACAAAGAAGATTAGAGGGTATTTTTGTCAATTCAAAGTAAGTTAAATCTCTTATTAACTCCGCTGTTTGTCTTTATACGTGTAAGGAAGTCAAAGGGTGCATGTCAACTTATTGTATGAAATTTTATATTTGTTTTTTATGAATAGATTTGTGATTTATTGTATGAAATTTTATATTTATTTTTTCATTAAAAAATATTATTAATTTACAATTTATAAAATATTGACAATCTGTAGAACCAAACCAACTTTAATTTGGTTTGGGTTGGTTTGCTTTTGTTTTGGTTCTTATTTAGTGGAACCGACTTGTGTCAGTTCGGTTCCAATTTGACCTTGAACCGAACCAAGTTGCATTCTTAGGTGATAATGATGATACAACATTGTATGAGAGAGATTGATAGTTTGACATCCCAACATTTACTTACTACATCCCGATTAAAAATAAAGAATATAATACGTAAAAGTTGGGGTGCCACTGGGAGCTCCCAAATTTGTTTTTTCCTAGATTTTTATTTTTTGTATCTAGGATTTTATATGAGCCTAATCATAATTGTGGACAACGACTGGAACTATTTGAATTGGGTGTTATAAAACTTTGTAATATTAAAATTATAATTTGAGTTCAACCTTTGTGATGTTTGGAGAGTGTGTTTTAATATTCATTGTGGTACAATAAATAATTAAAGAGGTATTCGGCCATTAATTCACGTTAATTACAAAGAAGATTAGACGGTATTTTTATCATTTCAAAAGTAAGTTAAATCTCTCATTAACTCCGCTGTTTGTCTTTATACGAGTAAGGAAGTCAAAGGGTGCATGTCAACTTATTCAAAATATAGGGGGATATCTCTAATATTCATCAAAATATAGGAGGGGTATGTCAAAATTTCCCTATATATATATTTCATCCAGAAGAGTACTACAATTCTCTCCACCAACCTCATGAGGTCCAGTTCAAAGTCCAGACGACTCAAGATAGTTGGATTCACGCAACACAAATCTCGAAGAGTATCCAATTTTGCTTCGTACAAAGAACATTCGACCTTTGGAATCCACTTGGAAGACTTCCTTAATGACCAAAAACTAACCTTTTTCTGTAAGCCTTTTCTTAATTTCTAAAGAGAGCTTCTATTAACACACTAATGAGATTGTTGATAATGCAAAATCGTTGATATTTTATCAACAAATTCGTAGATTATAAAAATGATGATTTCACTGTAAAAACATATTTTGGAAATTAAAATGAACAATGAATCAAAACAGGACTTTCATTATATTCAACGCATGAAATGGAGATTCACCCAATTTCAAAATGATTGTGTGCTCTAAGTAAAAGTTGGTGTGCCAATGGAAACAACCTCCCATCTCAGTCGTTTGTTTGATGAAGTGGCTCAAACCAAACGCAGGTTTGCCATGGATGCTACGTGTCTCGAAGGGATCCATTTCATTTGAGGGTATTTAAAAATAAGTCAAGAGATATTTAAAAATTTATATTTTATTTTATTGATAAATCCATTTTTAATAAGTGTTGATGGGTTTTGAATCTAGGTCTTTGGTATCATCACCCAAGACTTAACCAACTAAGTTTGCTGGCACCTGCAAAATTTAGTAAATTATGATCAATCAGACTTATCAAATTCGAACTGCAGATATTAAGTAATTTTTTTTTCTTACGTCTTTGTCATCATGTTAAACCCTTATTCCCTCTCTCCTTTCTCCCACTTAAATCTACTAAATCTCCTATTTCTTGTCATCAACAACAACAATAAATATTAATGTAATTTCATTTAATCTAACTGTATTATCTATTATTAACTGTGTCGGGAACAATGAATCTATAGAATTTATTGAAGTTTCTAATATTCATTGGCATTTATTATTTGTGTTTCCATTTTTCACTTATTGCATTGCACTAACACATACATTCTTTTCCCATCTAAATCAACTTTACAAACAATGGAAACAATAATTGAGAGATAGAATGAGAATACGGTTGAAAATAAATAAAAAAACATTTAAGAGCTCTCAAAATGACATAAATAAGATATAAAAAAAAAAAAAGCATTTTAATAAAAAAGATAAAGACATAATAGATTGATTTCAAATCATAAAAGACATTTATGTCTCCAAAGAACTACATCAGCCGTTCTAGCTGTAGTGGGTGGAGAATCTCGTAACTGTCATTTTGACTGAAATGACATTAGAGGAGGATTAGGCAATGACAACAACCTTTCAAATCTAATCCCAATTTAAATATGCGATTAATGCCCTAAGGTTGTGAGTTCAATAACCAGTATGAACATTAATTCCTCAGGAGCCACCTATGAGGGTGCACCCTCACTTTCTTGGTGTGTATGATGTGCGGGTGTTGCACATGTCCTGAGATTAGTCCTTGGATAAGATCATCATCTATGGATTGGAAAAAGCCCAGATACGAGCCCGGTCCTCTGTCTACAGGGAAATCCGATAGAAAAAAAGAAGAAGAAGAGAGGGAAGTTGTAACAATTGCACATTTAAATAATAACTCTTATAATACATTTTAAAAATAAAACATAAATTGAGAGAGCTTCAGTGGCCCACACTAGCTTTTACTAAGAGCTCCCTAAGATGGTGTGTTAATTACTTCTAATTTCATATGAATTGGGGTGCTCTTAGCAAAAGTTGGTGTGGCAATAAAATATCTTTAGACTAATCACCCAATAATAAAGAATCAATCAGAGGGTGTGATCGGATAAGAAGAGTTGTCAATTCCCAATTGATTTGCTAAACTTAACTTTGTCTTTCCTTTGGGTACAACATTGATCAAATGCATTCATTCATCAAAGAATAATGTTGAAGTGACCTCAAGATTGGACCCTACATCACAACCTGATGTGAAAGTGTATGAGAACCATAGATGCTTTCCTCGAGATAAGAGTGAAAAACATCCAAGGTTCTATCCACTTTCACGTCAAGATGTATGGTATGAGTTGGTCTTGTTATTTCATTTCTCATTAGTACTAAGTAATTTAGTATTGATAAGGATTTATATAAAGATAAGTGACTTGTAAAATAACTAAAAATTTACAATTATTTTTCTTAAATATGTGTTACAAAAGTTTATATACATAAAATTATAAGCAAATAAAGAGAGAAGAAATAATAAGATTAACTAAAATAATTTTTTTATATTAATAGTAGTAATTTTCAAGGAATTTTTTTTTAAAGTTGTAATATAATCATTGAATGACAATATATAATTACATTTAAAATAAAAAATTAATAATAAAATAATTATTTGTCTAATGAAAATAATCACATATTAGTTTTGATATATAGATAAACAAAAACATACATATTCAAATATGAATTATAAATGTGAAAAAAGTCGAGATAAGAAACATTTTTAAATTATAATCATATTAAGTTTAGGTTCGGACAAATCGGGTTGACTGATACCTATGCCTATTCCCAACCCGATTTGAGTCAGGCCTTTTTTTTTTTTTTTTTTTCTTTGTTACTCAAACCCAAACTAATTATGTCCCAATGTGAGGTTCAACCTAGCAGGTTTGAGTTTTGCCAGCCCAAGTTGCAGTCCTAATGTCATAGCAAATTTATTAATATACACATTTTTTAAGGATACAACATTAAGCTCCATAAAACAAATAAGAATTATATATACAATCTCAACTCTAAAAATAAAGTGAGAAAAATATCCGACCTATTTCTCTCCTACTAAAGTGAGAATTCTACTATCATTTAACTTATTTAATTTAGTCAAGTTGTAATAAGTAAAATCTGTGGTGCCAATAGAATTACTCGCAATAATTGATGGTATACTATGTCCCACCACCACCTCAATTATTGAGGTTTTATTTTCCTTCATCTTTCATTAAGCATATGCACCGAGGGGTGGAGTTAGGATTTTCTAGTAGTGGGAGGAAAATATGATTAGTTGTAAAGTTGAAGAACTTGAAGACAAGATGAATGATTTTAGGGAGAAATTCAGTGATTTTTTATTAAAAGTTGAAGAAAAGGATATTTAGGTCCTTTTCAATTAGTATATGAGAGAAGGCTTGGTCAAGAGGCAATGTCGTGAAAAAAAAAATTGAAGGGGTCTAAAAGTTGGAAGTTGAGGATGAGGGTGTGCGGACAAACGGGGGCACGTAATTAGTTGATGTTCTGTGGGGGCAATTTCCCCCTCCAGGTCCTTGCTAGCTCCGCCCCTGCATGCAAAACAAACACCACACCCCAACAAAAAAAAACAAAAAAAGTGAAAAGCTGGTTCTTCTTCTCAAACATCATCAGTTGCCACTTGCTATCTGTTTGAGAGATTCCTTAAAAAGATACATAATGATGAACATGGCAGAATCTGCTGCATCTGCTTTCCTAAAACCTGTATTTCAGCTGCTTGGCTCACAAATTGTAAAAGAGTTTGAATTGGTATGGGGTGTTAAGGACGAGTTGGACAAACTCTCAAGTTACTTGTCAGCAATTCAATCCGTTCTTCAGGATGCCGAGGAAAAGCAAATCCAATCGAACCAGAACCAGGTGAGGGATTGGATGAGAAAGCTTAAAGATGTCGCTTGGGATGCCGAAGACGTCTTGGACGAGTTTGCAACCGAAGCTTTACGATTTAAATTATTGGAGGAAGATGAAAATCAAACTAGTAAGTGGAAGAAGGTATGCAATTCCTTCTTTTCATGTTTGGGTTTAAAATCACTTTATGAAGATGAAAATCAAACTAGTAAGTGGAAGCAGGTATGCAATTCCTTCTTTTCATGTTTGGGTTTAAAGTCACTTTATGAACATGAAAATCCTTTGGCTTTAAAATCACTTCAATTTCGACGTGAGATAAGTCATAAGATAAAGGACATCAATGAGAAATTAGAAAGGATTGCAAAAGAAAGGAATGATCTTCATCTTCGTGATGGAGGCTCGCAGCTACCAGAAGTGATCAGGAAGAAACCGGAAACCATCTCCTTGGTGCACGAATCAGATGTTCTCGCTAGAGAAAATGATAAGGAGATGTTAATAAATCTGTTGGTATTTGATGGGTCTGTTTCAAAGGAGCTCTCTGTTATTCCCATAGTCGGTATGGGTGGAGTCGGTAAGACAACCCTTGCTCAGCTTATTTACAACGACGAAAACGTTAAGAAGCATTTCGAACTACGAGGATGGGTTTGTGTGTCCGATGATTTTGATTTGAAAAGACTGTCAAAGGCAATCATAGAGAATATTTCCAAGGAATCATCTAATTATGAGGAATTGACCTCACTTACTGAAAAAATTCAGAAAATAGTGAGTGGGAAGAAATTTCTTCTTGTATTAGATGATGTATGGAATGAAGATCGCAACCATTGGGAAATCCTAAGAGCTCCCTTGCGATGTGGAGCAAAGGGGAGTAAAATTATTGTCACTACAAGAAGTGAAAAAGTTTCTCAGATCATGGGCACTATTCCTCATTATTCCTTGAAACTTTTGTCAGATGAAGTTTGTTTGTTATTGCTGGGAAAATGGGCATTTCCAACTGAGGGTACCTGGGATGAACATCAAGATTTGGTTGCGGTTGGCAAGGAAATTGCTAAAAAGTGCAGGGGTTTGCCTTTAGCTGTCAAGACACTTGGAGGATTGTTACAAGGTACAAAAGAAGAAACGAAATGGAATGACATTTTGAGGAGTGAAATATGGAAATTACCACAAGGAGGAAAATATGATATCTTACCTGCTCTGAGATTGAGTTATCATCATTTGCCTTCACATCTAAAGCAGTGCTTCCTGTATTGTAGCATATTTCCCAAGGATTATGAATTTGACAAGGATAAATTAGTTAAATTGTGGATGGCGGAAGGTTTTATTACATCCGAAGTGGGGCAAAGGGCAATGGAAGATGTGGGTAGTGATTACTTTGATGATTTGTTATGGAGGTCATTCTTCCAGTATGAGATGAAAGATTGGCTTGGTAGATTGAGGTACAAGATGCATGATCTGATTCATGATCTAGCAGAGTCACTTTCGGAAGGTGAATGTTTTAGAAAGGAGGATGACAAATTAAATCATTTTTCTGAAAAGGCTCGGTATTCTTCATGCATCAATCATAATGAAAATGATCTAACAATCTTTGAGCCGTATCTTCAATGCGAAAGGCTACACACTCTACTAGTATCCAAGAGAGCAGCTGGAACTATAAGTTTCCCCACTAATTTATTCCAGCGAATTAAATTCCTCCATGTGTTGGATTTGAGTCAGACAGGAATCACAGAGTTGCCTGATTCAATTGGTAATTTGAAACACCTACGATTCCTTGATCTCTCTTATACCAGGGTACAAAGATTACCTGAATCAGTGAGCAGCCTTCATAATCTGCAGACATTAGATCTTAGTCACTGTGGTGAATTGGTTGAGTTACCAAAGGACACAAGAAACTTGATTAACCTACGACATCTTATCTTCGACAAGCACTGTATGATTAGTTCGACACTAAAGGGAATTGGGGGATTAACATGTCTACAAACACTGCCAACTTACATTGTTGGTAAAGAGAATGGGCGTGAGATAGGACAGTTGATGAAATTGATTAACCTCAGAGGTCAATTGTGGATTTCAGAGCTTGAAAATGTGGTCAATGCGAAAGAGACCATATTGAAAAATAAAGAATACATTGAGGAACTGTATCTTCGGTGGTATCGGTATATTGATCCAAGTGTTGCGGAAGAAGTACTTGAAAGTCTCCAACCTCACCGTAATCTCAGAATCCTAAATATCACTTCTTACAATGGTGAAAGATTTCCGAGCTGGATAGGGCATCCTTCATTCTCCAAATTGGTGGTTGTTTCTTTACGGTGGTGTACATCATGCCAAACCCTCCCTCCTCTCTGGCAACTACCTTCCCTCAGGAAACTTAGTCTAGAGGGTTTTACTGTTGATGGCATCATGGTTACTAAGGTTGTTTTTCCATCATTGGAAGAACTTTCTATCAATTCATTCCCAAATTTAGTAGAATGGAAAGGTGGCATTGAAGAAGAAGAAGAAGAAGATTGTTTCCCTTGCCTTGGTAAACTTCAAATTAGTGGATGTAAGAGTTTGATTGCTCTTCCAAGATTTTTAACATCTGTTCGTGAGTTAAAGTTGATGGGCTGCAATGAGAGGATATTAAGCTCTCCGTCTTACTTCACCTCTCTCTCCTCCTTGACAATTGACTTTTTAAAAAATCTAATGGTAATACCCAATGGGTCTTTCAAGAACCTAAAAGCACTCAAACATCTTACTATTTCTCATTGTGACCAGTTGGTATCATTGGTAGAGGATGATGAATATTGCAAAAACCTCGGCTCTCTGGAACGTTTACAGATAGAGGATTGTCCTAAACTCACTTTCTTGCCAGATGGATTGAAAAACCTCATCTCCCTTAAAGAATTGGTTATCGGAAGTTGTAGAAGACTCGCGACCTTGCCAAAGGAGGGACTGCCCACATCGCTTCAAACTCTCTCCATTTACGGATGTCCATTGCTAGAGGAACAATGTGAAAAGGAGAGTGGTGAATATTGGCCAAAGATATCATACATCCCCAACTTAAGAATGGTATGTTTTTTTTTTTTTTTTTTTTTAATACACTAAAATACCCTAATTCTTTTCTAGCCACAATTTTATAACCTTTAATTCTTTTCTTTTTCTTAAAAAAAAAAAAAACACTTAATTTTCAAAATCACTTTTTATCTAATTTGCGAATAGTTTGTAACATTTATTATCCCTATGAATAATATGATTTTGTAACCTGCCAAACTCAGCTCCAAACTAGATGGAACCAACTTGTCAATTCATAATATGATTTTGTAACCTGCCAAACTCAGCTCCAAACTCAATGGAATCAACTTGTTGAATCATAATGAAAATGCCCCTAGCTGGGTTACAAACTTAACAAGTTATTCAACTATCATTATATTTTTAAAGAAAACGAAAAATAAATATTTTATTTATTTTAAAATATTAAGACATATTTTTTAGATATTATAATTTAATATATTTTTCACTTGATTTGGTGGATGTTCGGGTCAAATCAAAGTTTTAAGCTTGTGGTTCAAACCATTATTTTTGGAACCATATTTTTCTTTCTTAATTACTCCTAGATCAATTTGTGGAGATAATGAAAAGCCAGATCTGAACTTTTTCGCAATAATTTTGATTATTTATTTATTTTTTGTTTAATTAAATTATAACACTTTCCATTCTTCAACTTTTCAAATTTTAAATTCTAACGTTTGATTTATACAAAGAATGGTTAAGCTTATATATGCTCATTTTTTCTTCTTTGTCATGCATTCAGGTGGTGGAGGGATAATTAATTTACTGAGGCGGTTGAGAGGTGCGTATATAATTAATATATGTTCTAATTACCTAACACGCCATTTTACTGTCTTAATTAGTCATTGTAATTCAAATTTGATTGGTATTTACAGATGGGAGATTAACACAATTGAACGACTTCCGAATTATATGAAGATATGTTTCTTATCTTTGTACAATACCGTTAATGAAATGGCTATTGATACTCTTTAAGAAACAGGGTTGGGACATCATACCATACCTAAAGAAAGTGGTAATATTACATCTTCAATCATTTTATAATTCATGAGTTTATAATTTTTCAAATAATTTTTTACTTTATCTCAGTGGGCGGATTTATGCAAATCTTACTTAGTGGAGGCAAAGTGGTATTACAACAAATATACACCCACACTCGATGAGTACTCAAATAATGCATTGATTTCATCATCGGGATATGTCATACTAGCTCATACTTTTTTCTTTGTAAATAAAGAAATAAAAAAGGAGTCATTAGAATTCTTAGAGAGAGTTCCAGATCTTATATGTTGGTCATCCATGATTCTCCGACTTGCTGATGATTTGGGAACTTCTACGGTATATAAACCACATTTTCTAACATTCAATATATGTTGTTATAGTGTACTAGTTAGACTCCTTTACTGAAAAATTGTACTTCTGTTTTCTATTGTAGGCCGAGATTGAAAGGGGTGATGTACCAAAATCGGTCCAATGTTACATGCATGAAACTGGTGTTTCCGAGAAAGTTGCTCGTGAACACATTACACATCTAATCAGTGATTCATGGAAGAAGATGAATAAAGAACGAGTCGATGATTCCCTTTTCTCCCAAACTTTTATAGGAACGGCTGTAAACGTTGCTCGAATTGCTCAGTGCATGTACCAAGATGGGCACGGTGTTCCAGATCGAGAGACAAAGGATCGAGTCTTCTCATTATTGGTTGAGCCAATTTCACAATTGGAATGATAGAGCCTGATAGTAGTCTTGTTGTTGCCTGTTTAATCATAATTTCTACATATTTGCTTTAATATTCAGTTAAACCCAAAAGGTTAAAGGTGCATTGTTTGTGTGTTGGTTTTCATTTAAGAGACCAATTGGCACTAATGTATGTGCGTATCGCATCTTATGTACATACCTTTTGAAATAATATTATAGTATGTGTGAGGCATTGAATTTGTAATATATTTTCCCAAGACTACAAGTCATGCAAGTTTTATTCTCCCAACACCGAATTATCGTGCAAGTTTACATCCATGAGTTGCCAGTCCATGATTTCAGAGTATTTGAAAAAAAAATACATTGGTTGTGTAAATTTTCTTTAGAAAATATAATGTTCATCAAATGTCAAAACATATTTTTGTTATTATTTTAGAACATATTTGTGGATAAAAAAAGAGAAAAACCTACTATGAGTATCTGTATAATAAAAATGAGCGCGATTTCGGGGACCCACATTTGAAGATCCTTAGAGAGATACCACATTCTCATTGGTTTATGTGTATTGAAAATTATCTCAACATGGGTAAAATGTATGTATTTCTGTAAATTTGGATACCCTGCAATGCACATGGGCCAATGAGAATGTGGGATATTTAAAAATGTAATTATGATAAAACACAATAGTTGGTCTCTCTCTTGGTCACAATAGTGGGTCCCACAAAATTTCTCTTCTTCCTCTTTCTAAAAATAATCCTAATTTTATTTTATTTCTTTTATCATTTTACAAAATTACCTCTTCAACTTTATTGTCTTTTCCTTTTCTCCCAATTTCCTATAATATGTCTCTAACTTTGTTATTTTTTTCTTTTTTAGATCATTAACCCCAATTGTTATTTTTAATAATACCTCTTCAAATTTATATATATATATATATATATATTTCTCCTTTATCCCCTTAACCCTAAAGAGATGGGCATGCACAAACTCTAATTATTTATAAAAATAGATGAGGATATTTTTATTTTTAAAAATAAATAATAAATAAAAAATGTTTAACATTTTGTGTTCAACTACATTCAACACTACTACTACTAGACTGCTATTATTATAAGATTAATGTTGGAGTGGCCTTAGTGGAGGACACACGGGGACATCTTGATGTGGTGGCACGCATATGCTCATAGATGTGTTTTCTCCGAGATATAAGTAAAATGCATTTACGAACATGTGCGCCACCACGTCAAGGTATCCCCGTTGAGGTCATTTCAGCACGACTCTATATGTTATTATAATTATATAAGAGTGCAAATAAACGATTATGACAACGAGTTTTTTTTTTTTGAAAAGTAGTTTTTATAATTAATTTGAAAATCTAAGGTTTGGAAGGAGTTATTTCAACTTCAGGGGAGAATGTGTAAACAGAGCATGAGTTTATGGGTTGGGGTCTATCTAGCCTCCATCGTTGTTGGAGGTTCATTGTCCATCAAATTGCTGAAATGTGGACATATTTCCTAGGGATTCCCAACATAGATTATAGAAACTCTATATTAACTATCTCAGGGGGAGATTCTATTGGCACAGCGACTTTTACTTGCACCACACCAATCCTTTTGAAACTAATATACATACGAATTGGTGTCTTATAAGTAAGATTTAGCGTGTTAATAAAAGCACTCCTATTCAGCTATTCTGTCGGACACCAAGGCTTTTTGGATCATCACCAATAAAAATCGGTGAGGCAGCCTAAGTTGTCTGTTTCCACAGAAAAGGAATCAACTTTAAATTTTATAATATAAATTTTGTGTTATCTTTGCTATTGCGATTTTTTCACAAGGATCATTTTGTAACATTGTTGGTAGGTCTTATATCTAACTTCCCACAATGGAGATGCATATAATGCCATATATCTATTACATCATCACCTCTTACAATTGGAATATCAATAGCTAAATAGTTTCACATATTGAATTTCTTTAAAAATCTTTCGATATATATTTTTTGAGACAAATTCTATCATTCATCAAGATTGGTTTCAAATTAGGTCTAATCATTATAGTTACTTCACCCATATATTTTATTATGAAGTTTCTATTGAAAATATCTAGTCCCGTGCAATAAACCTAAACCATTACCAGTGAGCAAGTTATCGTCTTGATCGAAATATACTTACTGTCACTGATTTTTAGATAAAAACACTGATTAATAATATTTTCCTTATATCTAAAAGAGACTATGGTGTCATTATGTTTAAGGTAAACATGCATTCTTGTTGTAATAGCTTCTCCACCACACAAGGTGATAATTAGTGGTCTACTCTCATCCAAGGATGTATTTAAATTTGGGGAAATTATCAAAAAAATACAAAAAAAAAAAAAAAAACTATTTATCAAAACAAATCCAATTTTTCAAATTTTTGAAAAAATATACAAAACCGGTCTTTGAAAGACCGGTTTTTCTCTCTCCTCAATTTTTTCTCAACACTTTCTCTCTTTTCTAATATTTAAAAAAAAAATGAAATTTTTTTAAAAACCGATCTTTGAAAGACCGATTTTTCTCTCTCCTCAATTTTTCTCAACACTTTCTCTCTCTTCTAATATTTAAAAAAAAATGAACTTTTTTTTAAAAACCAATCTTTGAAAGACCAGTTTTTCTCTCTCCTCAATTTTTCTCACCACTTTCTCTCTCCTTTATTATTAAAAAAAAAAAAAAAAACGAATTTTTTTAAATACCGTCTCTTAAATTTTTTTAAATTTCACGGACACGTCTCTTAAAAATCTAGAAATTAACAACTCTATTTTTTATTTTGCGGACATGTCTCTTAAAAATCTAAAAATTAACAAATCTCTTTTTTATTTAGCGGATATGTCTCTTAAAAATTTTGAAATTGATTTTTATCAAATATATATATAGGGAGCGGTTCAAGGGCCATATGAGAAAACATATGAAAAAACTTTCGTTTTTCAAAATAAGAGTTAGAGGTTTTGGATTGAGCTGATTTTTTGCAAGGATGGTCACTATGATGAAAAGATCATCCTCACAAAAAATCAGCTCAATCAGAGACTTCTAAATCGGTCAAAAGTGATTTACAAATTAGTATAAAAATTGGTAAAAAATCAACGGTCCACATTCTAAATCACTTTTAATGAGGTTAGAAGTTTCAGATTGGGCTGATTTTTTTTTTTTTTTTGGATGATCTTCCCATCATAGAGATCATCCTCACAAAAAATCAGCTCAATCCAAAATTTCTAACCCATATTTTAAAATTTTATTAAAAACCAAAGTTTTTACATATGTTTTTCTCATATGGCCCTTGAACCTGACCCATATATATATATATATATATATATATATATATATATATATATATATATATATATATATATATATTTGATAATAAAAATTCTAGAAATTAATTCTTATTAAATATATATATAGAAATAGAAATATAGTAAAATTAAAACTCTAAAAATCAAATAAATCTTTAAAAAATTTAGAAATTAAAATTTTTTTTTGTATTGATTTTTTCTAATTTAAAATAAATTAATTTTCAAGTAAATATTTAAAAACTAAAAACATCATTACTTAACTACCGGTTTTAATAAATAAATTCTATTAAAAATTAATAATTAAAAAATCCAACGAGAATCTATATAGAAATATACTAAAATTAAAACTCTAGATATTGAACAAATCTTTAAAAAATCTAGAAATTAATTTTTTTATATTTGTATTGATTTTTTCTATTTTAAAATAAATTAATTTTCAAGTAAATATTTAAAAACTAAAAACGTCATTACTTAACTACCGGTTTTAATAAATAAATTCTATTAAAAATTAATAATTAAAAAATCCAACGAGAATCTATATAGAAATATACTAAAATTAAAACTCTAGATATCGAATAAATCTTTAAAAAATCTAGAAATTAATTTTTTTTATATTTGTATTGATTTTTTCTATTTTAAAATAAATTAATTTTCAAATAAATATTTAAATATTTAAATATTTAAAAACTAAAAGCGCCATTATTTCTATTTTAAAATAAATTAATTTTCAAATAAATATTTAAATATTTAAAACTAAAAGCGGTATTTAAAAAAATTCGTTTTTTTTTTAAAATAATAAAGGAGAGAGAAAGGGGTGAGAAAAATTGAGGAGAGAGAAAAATCGGTCTTTCAAAGACCGGTTTTAAAAATAAAATCATTTTTTTTAAATATTAGAGGAGAGAGAAAGTGTTGAGAAAAATTGAGGAGAGAGAAAAATCGGTCTTTCAAAGACCGGTTTTTAAAAAAATTTCATTTTTTTTTTAAATATTAGAAGAGAGAGAAAGTGTTGAGAAAAAATTGAGGAGAGAGAAAAACTAGTCTTTCAAAGACCGGTTTTGTATCTTTTTTAAAAAATTTGAAAAATTGGATTTGTTTCGGTAAATAGTTTTTTTTTTTTTTTTTTTTGAATTTTTTTGATAATTTCCCCTTTAAATTTTGACAAAAATGTAAGGCCATGAAATAAATTTAAAACACCATGTGGTTGATAACAAGAAGATTCCTTCAAATTTTGAAGCGGGCTGGCCGCTTCAAAGTTGGACTCCATTGCCACACTATGGCCCAACCTAAATTAGAGAGTTGGTGGCTGAAAATCGACCACATACCCAACTTGCTATATTTCCATTTTTTTTAATTAAAACGCTTAATTTCGCAAAGTTGTAAATCATTAGCTCTTCATAATTCTTATTCTTTTATAACTCGTGGAAGAGATCTATACAAGAAAATAAATAATATATAGAGAAATCATACTAGTGACCCATAGATCTGTATGTACTACTCAATCTTGGAGGAAAAATGAACCGTGGAGGATATTTTTCATTGAGTACCAAAGGGGGACACATGGCATCTAAAGATTCGAGTGAGATATGTAGATCCGAGTGAATTCATTTGAGGGTAAGTTTGATAACTCGGTCACAAACCAAAAATGGATTCGAGTCTCAATTGGTCAAGAAAATATTGGGTCAATGATGCATAGTATAATCGTTTTATCAGTTCAAATTCCTAAAAATCAGGGATTAGATCAAAAGTGATTAAAATCTTAGTGAGGGAAAGTCCCAATGAAAAAGGAATGTATGAGAATGAGATATTAACTAAATACATTCCCAAATCACCAATTAAGATCTACTTTCTAAATTGGATAAGGGTAAAATCAATAAAAAAATCTAAAGGGATTCTAAGGTTTCATCTATATAAATATAAGAACATATGTACTAAAGGATATGAGTTCTTCCCGTTTAAATTTTATATTATTTTTGTACTAAGGTTCTGACTTCGGTGTTGAAGAGGTGTTATAGTAGACACACCCAAAACATGATGAGTGAAGATCGCGAGGTATTGTCACAAATCCCAAGGTAATGCAAGCTTTTGCATCTATACAAACCTCATTGAAAAACCTACAATGTATCATATAAATACATTGTAAATTGACAAATAATTAGAGTGGGAGTTCTCTAGAACTCTAGCTTGAATACTCACATGCACCCAATTACTAGATTTGCTATTACCTCTCAATGTAACTAAACTTTAAAACTTCAACTCTCAAGAATACAACACTGGAGACCAAACTAACCCTTAGTTATCTTAAAGCATAATGGAATTTGTTAAATCTCTTAACAAGATTAACCTAAAAAAAAAATAATAATAATTTACCAAAACGCAATAATTTGAAATGAACAGTATTTTGATAACAAAAATACACATCTTAGAAATATAATTGTTTTATTATAGAGTGATGAAATAAACTAAATCTTAAAGGGAAATGTCATTGCACTAAAAATTTCACTATACATTTTTCTTGTAGCTCTTCTTCCACAGTCCATAGAACATCACATTGAAGAAAAATAATCACTTCATCCTCTTGTGCTCTAGTTTAGATCATATTTGAAATAATTAAGTTTTTGAAAATGGATGGTCACTGAACTCCTAAATTTAAATAATTGGACAAAGTTGTACTGATGATGTGGCACACCCTCAACCTTTGATAATAGATAAAGAGGGCATTAGGAAAAATTGGCTACAGCGGATTTGCTCCAAGCTGAGATAGTGTCACATTGGAAACAAAAAATTAAAGAAATATTTCTTTAAGTTCATTGAAAGCTTTAAAATAGATAGTCACTGAACTTCTAATTTATAGGGTTAGATTTTACTGTTTTGTTATGTGGCACTCTCTCAACCGTCAAAATACTACCACCGTTGAGGCTCCGAATCAAATCAACGGATGCTAGGGATTCCCAAGGTTAACATAAGATGAGAACCACAGATTTCCTTGAGATAATCCTTCTAGGGATTAGTATAATCTGTTTTAGGGAGACATTTTCATTTATATATACAGAGAGAGAGAGAGAGAGAGAGAGAGAGAGAGTTCATGGTGGGGATGGTTAACCAAACAACCATATTTTTCAATACAATGGCGCTTAAGCTTAATTACTTCCAATACGATATCGGCCAAGACCGATAAGAAACATTGACAACGAAAGAATGAATTTTCTGGGAATGTATTGATTTGTATCAAATGAATTTTCTAGAGTCAGCTTGATCAATGAGATTTCAAGGTGACTCGGGTGGCGCGGGGTGGGGGGACTCAATAGAAATTGTTCTGAGTCAACTCGTCTGAGTCAAGTTATTTGTCATCAACTTGACTCAATGAACATTCAAGTCGAGTTTTAAAACTATGGCTATAACAAGCAATGTTTCCAGTGCTATATTAGACAAAAAAAAATTGTATTGGTTGGGCAACTGTGGCATCCAAGTTCAATTTTTGTCGATCAATTCATATTTATTAGAAATTGAAAAAGATTGTGCAAATTTAATCACTAAATTTTATCTTCATTTAAGCTCCTAAAATACAACATTAAATATATATTATTGAGGTTTGATTATTAAAGGATTATTCGTTGATGAAATCATATTTTCTTTTCCAAATTCTTATTTGGAAAAGAGAATTTAGAATTTTATAAATTTAAAATGATTCACTTAAACCAGTGCTTGAACAAATCGACAGTTCTTTAAAAAATTATGGTTCTATTTGAACCAGACCGACTCCGTTGAAGTTGATCCATTTGTTCAAACCAGTTCATAAAACACTAAGAACTAATTTTGGAAACAAGTTGAGTTCTAAATTGGATGGTTCTACCATCGAGTCAAAATTACCCATTAAATTTAATATGATAGATGATTCATAAGTAGGTTATGAGGTTCTCAATTGTTATAATTTTGGTAATTAATTGATTAACTTTGAATTCTACAGGTTGTCATCTGAAGGGATTGTTCAAGGAGTACAAATGTGCAGACCTTCTGATTTCAAATCTCTGTGTATGGGAGCTGTTAATATTCTTATTAGTTTTTTTATTTTTATTTTGATAAGATCTAGAGGTTGGATAAAAATTAATTAAGCACATTTATGTTTTGAAAAGTAAGTTATCATACTTTTGTTGTAGATTGTAATGTGATGGTAGTGTTGAGTTTGTAGCTAACAAGCTAGAGTGTTCAGGTTGGTATCACCACTTTATACCAAAATCGGAAATAAGGCTTCGTCATGTTGAAAGAGATGCTCTTGTATCCGGTGCTTTAGTTTTGCACTGTTGTGTTCCTATGTTATTTTGGTTATGTTATTGTGATTCTCAATATTGTTTGTGATGGATAAATTCTAGTTATCTAGTCCAACATGTTGAGTTTGACTCGAATTATGAAACAGGGGAAAGATTGGTGTTGGAAGAGTCCAACAACAACACAACTCTTTCTCCCTTGTCTCTCTCTCTCTCTCTTATCTTTACATGAGAAAAAACGTGGGTGACTATCCTGCCGAGATATTAGGAGAAGTAACGGGTTGCTGTTTTTTTTGGTAGAGATAGATTAATAAAAAATAAAAAAAAGAAAAACAAAGTTTTTTTTGGGGGAGGGCTGCTAGAGAACACAGAAACGTTGGTTTTCTAAGTTGTAACCTTCTACTTTGCTTTCTATAAAAAAAAATAGACCGTTGCCGCCCCGTGGATGTAGGCATAGCCGAACCACGTAAATCATTGTGTTGTGTGCTTGTGTGTGATTGTTATCTTGCATACCGTGTGTGATTCTTAAGCAGGTATTCAGACCTAGATCGAAGGGCTGTGCGGCGTTGATTGTTTCATGTAAAATCGTCATCGCCGATTGTATTTTGTTGGGTTCAAAAACCCAACAATTGGTATCACAGCACTTCCGGGGTGTGTTTGATATTTGTTTTTTTTTTTAATCAATGACTGAATCAGCAGGTTCATCGAAGGTTACAAGAATTCATGGATTTGATATCGTCAAATTCAATGGGAAGAACAGTTTTTCACAATGGCAGACTGTGGTAAGAGACATCTTGGTGAACGTGAAGCAATCAAAGGCTTTACGTGGGAAACCCGATCCTTTACTCGAGAAGTGGGATGAGGATGCTTGGGTGGAGTTGGACGAGTGTGCTCGATCCACCATACGTTTGAGTCTTATACCCGGCTTGGCAGAACAGTACAAGGATGAGAAGACGGCGAAAGATCTTTGGGAAAAACTAGAAAAGATTTACTTGAAGAAAGGCTTATTGACACAGTTATACATGAAACGGAAACTTTACGGATTCCGTATAGACCCCGTGAAGTCCCTAATCGACAATATCAATGAGTACAATAAGGTCTTGACTGATTTGAAGAATATAGACTTTAAGTTGGATGATACAGACAAGTCCATGATATTGTTGTGTGGTTTACCTCATTCCTATGATGCGTTTATTGACAATCTTTGTGGAACCAAAGAGAAAGAAGACAAGCTTGTTTATGACGAGGTTGTGGCTGCCTTACAAGATAAGGCGTTGAGGAGTTCTGCATATGAGAAGCCTGATGAAGGTATGTATGTCAATAGAGGTAGACCTGCACAAAAGGTCCAAGGTAACAAGAATCGTTTCAAGTCTAGAGGAAAATGCAAGAAAGGGGATTGCTTCTTTTGTAAGCAACCAGGTCACCACATTGCAGATTGTCCTAAGCGTTTGGCTAAGGAAGAAAAGAAAAAGGCTAATGACTCTTTAGACAGTGCATCCATCGCAGAGATAGATTCATGTGTGGCTGCGACAGATATTGGCAGTTTGAGTTCTGAGGTGTTGACCGCTACCCAGAATGAGTTTCGTGCAGGGAATTGGCTTCTAGACACGGGAGCATCATTTCATATATGTCCATATCGTGAGCAGTTTACTACATATAGGATAGTGAAGGGAGGTACAGTTTTGATGGGAGACGATGGTGCTTGCAAGACTGTAGGTGTGGGGACAGTAAGGATTAGATGTCACGATGGGGCTATTCGTACCTTGACAGAGGTTAGGCATGTGCCAGACATGCGAAGAGGTCTGATTTCAGTTGGTGTATTTGATGCCATGGGATACAGATATGCAGGGGGCGGTGGTTTCCTGAGAATCATGTGGGGCGACAAATGCATCTTGAAAGGAGAACTTCATGGGACTTTGTATCTTCTATGTGGGAATGCAGAAACAGGTGGAGCTATGGTAGCTCAAGCAGTGAGTTAGAAGCAGATGGACCAGACACAATTATGGTATATGCGGTTAGGGCACATGAGTTCTAAAGGTCTGGACGGGGACAAGACGTGCAAGTTGGACTTTTGTGAGAATTGCATCTTTGGGAAGCAATGCAGAGTTTCTTTTAGCACGGGTGTTCATCGCACTAGAGGTATTCTTGATTACATCCATTCGGATGTTTGGGGCCCTAATAGGACTATTTCTAAGGGCGGTGCGAGGTGGTTTGTGACTTTTATAGATGACTTCTCGAGGAGAGTTTGGTTGTACACCATGAAGCATAAAAATGAAGGCACTAGTATTTTCAAGATATGGAAAGCCATGGTTGAAAAACAGATAGGTAAAGTGGTGAAATGCATACGTTATGACAATGGTGGAGAATACAAAGAAGATCCTCTCAAACAGTTTTGTGAAGAGCAGGGTATTGTCAGACATTTCACAGTGAAGTCCACACCTCAGCAGAATGGAGTAGCAGAGCGAATGAATCGTACTTTGCTAGAGAGAGCACGGTGCATGTTGTCTAATGCAGGACTGAGTAAAGTTTGGTGGGCTGAAGCTGTTACTACGGCGTGCTATCTTGTGAACAGAAGTCCTTCCACAGCCATTGAGTTCAAAACTCCCATGGAGGTATATACTGGTCATTGTGTAGATTATTCTAATTTACATGTATTTGGTTGTCTGGCATATTTCCATGACAGGGATGACAAGACAGGTGTAAGAGCCAAAAAGGCGATATTTCTTGGTTATCCAGATGGAGTTAAGGGGTACAGGCTTTGGTGCCCCGAGGAACATAAATTTGTGATTAGTCGTGATGTTACCTTTGATGAAAAGGTTATGATCAGTCTTCATAGATTTACAGGATGGGATTCTCAGGAGGGTCTGAGCAGTGGTGATACAGTGGATGATTTTCTGAAGGTGGAGCTTGGTGCTCCAAAGACACCATCTCATGGTGTCACAGGGCCATCTTCATCTCAGTCCTTAGATACTTTATATGATGGTACTACAACAGATGTAGGAGATTCTTCATCCACAGGGGGTGATGATAATGATTTTAATTTTGATGGGGCTGATACAGATGTCGAGATGGGTGTTCCTATAGATGAACCTATACAACAACAAGAACAAGAAAGTGAGCCATCTTTAGCAACACGGAGGGAACCCAGGAATAAGCATCAACCAAGTTATTTGAAAGACTATGTTTCATATGTATCAATGGCAGTTGGTGATGAGCCTTCTTCATATAGGCTTGCTATGTCAGACACACATGGTAAGGAGTGGAGGGCAGCCATGGATGAAGAGATGAAATCTCTTCATAAGAATCATACATGGGAGCTTGTGAAGCTTCCATATGGGAAGAAGGCGATCGGCTGTAAGTGGGTTTATACAGTAAAAGATGGTTCTTCAAATCCCAATGGAAAATTTTCAGGTGTACGTTACAAGGCAAGATTAGTGGCTAAGGGATATGCACAGAAGGAAGGTGTGGATTATAATGAGATCTTCTCTCCAGTGGTGAAACACACTTCTATCCGGGTCCTTTTAGCATTGGTGGCGCAGTTTGATATGGAGCTCGAGCAGTTAGATGTCAAAACGGCCTTCTTGCATGGTGATTTGGATGAGGATATTTATATGTCACAGCCCGATGGTTATAGAGTTGTTGGGAAAGAGAGCTTAGTGTGTAAGCTCAAGAAGTCATTATATGGCTTGAAACATGCATCAAGGCAGTGGAATCTTCGTTTTGATGCATTCATGAAAAAACAGAGATACACACGTAGTAAGTACGATCCATGTGTTTACTACAAGAAACTCAATGATACTTCTTATATTTATCTCTACTCTATGTTGATGATATGTTGATTGCTGCGAAGAATAAACATGAGATTGACTTACTGAAGTCTAAATTGAGCATGGAGTTTGAGATGAAGGATTTAGGGGCTGCCATGAAGATATTGGGGATGGAAATCCAACGTGACAAGGAGAAGGGCAGATTGTGTCTCTCACAGAGACAATATATAGAAAAGGTTGTTAACCGATTTAGGATGCATAATTCTAAGGCAGTTAGCACACCATTGGCTGTCCACTTCAAGTTATCAGGGAAGATGTCTCCTACTACAGAAGGAGAAAGAGAGTACATGTCGCAGGTACCCTATGCTAGTGCAGTAGAGAGTTTAATGTATGCTATGGTGTGTACGCGTCCAGACATTGCTCAAGCTGTTGGTGTTGTTAGTCGGTATATGAGTAACCCGGGAAAGCAGCATTGGCAAGCAGTGAAGTGGATTCTCCGTTATCTATGTGGCTCCATGGATATTGGTCTTATCTTCCAGAGAGAGAGGAAGATGCAAGTTTACGGATACGTCGATTCTGATTATGCTGGTGACTTGGATAGGATGAGGTCTACGTCAGGGTATTGTTTTACTATGTGTGGGGCTCCTATCAGTTGGAGGTCTATGTTACAGGCTACAGTTGCTTTGTCTACGACAGAGGCTGAGTACATGGCAGTGACTGAGGCAGTAAAGGAAGCTGTTTGGCTTCAGGGCTTGATTGGTGACTTGGGCATTTCACAAGAAGTTGTGTCTGTCAGTTGTGACAATCAGAGTGCTATTCATCTAGCCAAGAATCAAGTGTATCATGCCAGAACGAAGCATATTAATGTGAGGTATCATTACATTCGTGATATCATTGAGGATGGTGAGGTATTACTAGAAAAAATCGACACCAAGGACAATCCAGCGGACATGTTGACCAAAATTGTATCTGGGATCAAATTCTCTCATTGCTTGAACTTGATTCGTGTTTCTCATTGTTGATGACCCCATAAGGGGTATTGGGTCTTTCGGGACATAGTGACCTTGTATGGTCTTGTTTTGACTCCTAGTGTGAAGTATAGTTGCCTCGGTGGAGGATGTGGTTCTTTGGAACATGGTGGTAATGGTATTGGTGATTGGTAACAGCTTGTAATTCTTTGTCAAAAGGTGGAGATTGTTGAGTTTGACTTGAATTATGAAACAGGGGAAAGATTGGTGTTGGAAGAGTCCAACAACAACACAACTCTTTCTCCCTTATCTCTCTCTCTCTCTCTTATCTTTACATGAGAAAAAACGTGGGTGCCTATCCTGCCGAGATATCAGGAGAAGTAACGGGTTGCTGTTTTTTTTGGTAGAGATAGATTAATAAAAAATAAAAAAAACAAAAACAGAGTTTTTTTTTTTTTTTGGGGGGGGGGGGGGGCTGCTAGAGAACACAGAAACGTTGGTTTTCTAAGTTGTAACCTTCTACTTTGCTTTCTATAATAAAATAGACCGTTGCCGCCCCGTGGACGTAGGCATAGCCGAACCACGTAAATCATTGTGTTGTGTGCTTGTGTGTGATTGTTATCTTGCATACCGTGTGTGATTCTTAAGCAGGTATTCAGACCTAGATCGAAGGGCTGTGCGGCGTTGATTGTTTCATATAAAATCGTCATCGCCGATTGTATTTTGTTGGGTTCAAAAACCCAACACAACACAAAAAATGCAAAAGACAATAAACACAATGCATATTTTATCTCTGTATTTTTTTTTTCCTTTTTGTTTGCTTGTGATGCTTTGCAATATTGCTTGTTTTATTTGTTATTTGAAAACAGTAAATTAGGATACTCTGTTATCATCATCATCCATGCCTTGCACCAAAACAGTAAATTAGTTTACTGTATTTCTTCTTCTTTTTCTTTTATAAGTATTGTATTATTTCTTTTGTTAAAGCTATTTTATGATAATGTAGTTAATTAGTTTATCTAAAATAAAACACAAAGGTCATTTTAAAGGGTTTCCTTAGTCAGAATGTAACATTTGAACTCTTACATTCTCTTACCAAGGGTCCTTGAGCTCAAATGGATCAACACAACACTAACACTCTCCTTACTAACCTAGTTTATCTTAAATAAAACACAAGGGTCTTTTTAAGGGGACTATTGTTAGGCATTCTGGCTACGCCACTTTGAATGCAAGAAATGACTTGACATTCTAAAACACTTGAAGGATGCACTGTGGCAAGAGATCCAAGTAAATATAAATTAATATGTTTGTCATTTTTCGAATAATATGTTTTTACATATTTTTTTAAATTGTTTATTTTTGTATAATAAGATCGAAATTGATGATTCAAAGAAGAAGTAGGTGATGCAACGTATGTTGACAAGGTACACAGATTAGAAGAATAACATAAAGAAGATTTACCGAAAATATGAGACAAATGGGACCAGAGCGGCATGGTAGAGTATGTACCTAAGGCCTAGGCCCGATGTCGAGTTCAGTCTTTACATATGCTTCTAATTCATTTTGTAGTGGTACTTATGTTGAGATGTAGTAGCAGTTGAATGAGATGCAAAACACGCTAGTAGAACGTAGTCGACAACATGAGGAGATGATTGTTGAGTTGCAAAACACGCAAATGGAACGCGATCGACAACATGAAAGGACTGAGCTACAAATGAACATGGAGATGCAGTTGCAGATGCACATACAAATGCATAGAGAGATCCATAACCAGGTGTAGAGCCAAGTCCAAGAGCATATAGCCCTATACTTCCGCATCATGTTTCCTAATGGTCATCCTCCCAATCAAGGACTTTGAAAGTCATCTAGATACATTTAATTTCTCCACCTTAGACTTGTTTACCTACTCGTTTTTTAATCAATAATTATTTTTGTTGTAACAACCCCCTTTTTTACTTCGCCAATGTAAAATTAAATATTTTATATTGCCGGTCTCAAGCCCGGATAAAGGAGGAGGGAAAAGGTAAGTATTGTTTATTTCTAAATAAGGTAATTTTATTTTAAAATGACATGTTTCTATTTTATCATTCATATAAGTTACTGTGCATGCATGATTCTTATGGCTAAAATAAATAGAAGCATGTTGTAGTAGATTTGATTGCAAATTAAGAGAAATTTAATCTTTGTTTGGGCTTGTTTATGATTTTTATTTTGCTTAATTTGATTTATGATAAATGAGTATAAGCATAAGTTAGATCTACTCATTTTGTAGATGGCTCACTTGACATAGTACCCGCTTGTCACAATGTGAAAAAAACCCAAATTTGACACCCTTGGGCCGTCAAATTTCATAAAATTCAACAGACCAAGAAGTCGAATTGGAGTCGAATTTTTCATAGTCAAATTTTGTTTTTCGACGAGTCGAATATGTCAAATTAATGAAGGATGAGAGAAATTCGACAGTTCTTAGTCGTCAAATCTGGGAACATCAAGAATTTCGACGATCCTAGATCGTCAAAATTCAGTTTCTAAAATTCGTGGGCCTTAACCCGTCAATTTTTTCTGTAGAATTGATACTTTTGTTTGATTGTGAAGTTCAACCCTTTTGACAATCAGACGATCACAATGCATTTCTTCATAATTTCATAATTGAAAATGTTTATACGAGTCAACAAATTTGTATTAGTCATTTCTTACCAGGTTTCTTGGTCTCGGCAATGTCCAAGGGCATGGTTTTAGAGACTTAGCATGTTAATTATTGACTTTAACCAATCTTTGGCATACTGATTATGACCTCCCTTAAAAAATGGATGAGGTCTTGAGTTCAAACCCATCTTTTGCCGCACATTGATTTATCATATCTAGCTTAGTATGTGTGATTGTTGGTGGCAGAGCATAAGTACAGGTTCCCACCAAAGAGACTTTAGTACCAATTTACTACTAATCGTTTAAAATGGTACAATCGAAGTTAGTTTTGACAAACAGCTTGATTGTAAATGGTGAGTTTTCTTTTTTAATGTATATTTCACAAAGGACAAACATCATGTGGGCCCCACCCTTAACATCTCTCCTCAACCGTTCAACATGCCCGTCAAACTATGTCCACCAATTTCTATATTCTGCCACGTGTAAAAAAATAATGCACGTAAAGCACACACGTGTTGCTGCTTTCTATCTAGGTAAGTGAGGTGAAGGGCTCACACCCACGTCGACAATGGGCCCATCCTTGGATTTATTTGATGGGTAAACCAGAGAGTGCATGAGCGATTGGGTGGGCCTGAACGCGTTAAAGTAATCTGACACATGTTTCCCAACTCTTCTAGAGAAACACGTGCAGTATTTCTTTACAATTTTCCAAAAATGTGCTCAATTTCATATGTGGCCAAGATCTCTTTGTTAGTTGGAGGAAGAATTTGCACGAATTAGATTTTTTATTATTTAAGAACGTATCATGAGAGGAATTTTTTTAGTAAGCTATAGAATGTATTATCAAATATCCAATATAATTCCACAAGATCTATTTTCGTTCTAATAACAGATTCTAGCCAATTGAAATGATCTTTTAATCAATCCAGTGACTATTTTGATTCCATTAGTAATGAAAATTTGGAATATCACGCATAGATAAATTAAAGAGGGATTTAACAACTAATTAACAAAATCAACTTGGGACTTACCTAAAAGATATACGACGTATCCTGAGATGGGTTTTATCTTCATAGTTGGATTTCATGTTTTAATAGTTAAGATTTCGTGTTTTTCATGAATTATCAATCCCAATGGTGGCACCTCGTAGGGATGAGTAACCACCCCCCACTAAACTTTAAAGATGAAAAAAATTCAATGATCTATGCTCCCCTGTTTTGATTGATAGAGATAGCCCATGTGTTTTTCAACTATATGCATCCCTTTGCAGAGCGAAGCCATGTAGGGACCGGAGTAGTTTAGACCCCCCCCCCCCCCCCCCCCCTACACACACACACACACACACACACACACACACACACACACATTTTGATCTATATTAGAGATACCCCTGTGCTTTTCAAACCAAGAACATCCTTGGGAATGCGACTTTGAACCTACCAAATGCCAAAAATTTGAGAAACCCTCCTTTGCAACTGTGGCACTTTTATGTTTGCAAAATAAAGATACGTCCTTCAATGTTTTTGTGAATATTTGATATACATTCTTATTTTCTTCAAGTTGATGACATGTCTCTTGACTTTGTTGTTTTCCTATAGATTGATGAAGATAACTTTGATGCCCTCATCGTCATCATCATCATAATCATTACTATCACAACAATCATCACTACCATCAACAACATCATATCACAACTATCATCACCACCTTCATTATTTTCATCATATCATAGAGGTTAAGTAGGACTGGTTTAGGGAAGAAAAATAATTGTTTTAAGGTATTTTCTTCTTTCGTTGATAAGTGAAGACCAAATTCAAGGCATATCTCACCAACATAAAAATAGAGGTTATCTATAAATTTTACCAAAATGTGGAGTGAACATGTGGTTGTTGAAATTTGAAAGTCGTGAAGCGGTGATTCTAGTATCACATGAAACATGTGATTTCGAGAGTGTGGTATTACTGAAATAGCCACAATAAGAGGTGTTAGATAAAAAAAAATATTTCTAATGTGATGTGTCTGTGAGGTGGCATAAATTTCATTAAATAATTTTGGGGTCTTATTTTGTATGTAATAATGTAAATGACAGCTGCACCTTATATTTTTTTAAAGCAAATGAATTTTGTGTCTTTATGTTGGTAATAATAATAATATCAGATTGGGCCCTAATATAAAAGAGTCATACACTCATGCTGGGGTGACACAGACCTGCAATTCTCACAATTCTGACATGGAGATGCGCACATAATCGTAGATGTTTCAGTCACGTGTGCATCTCCACGTCAGAATTGTGAGAATCGCAGTAAACCCTGTGTCACCTCAATGTTAATGCATTTAAAATCCCAACATGTAATCTGATGATGGGACACCATTCTCTTCTTACTGTCTGCACTAACTCTCTCTATTATCACAATCCTCATGAGTCAATAAGATGGGTGGCATTAGCAAAAGTTGGTGTGGCAATAGAAGCTCTCCTAAACAATAGAGTATTCAAATATTCATCAAAACAATTGAGAGCAAGGGAAAAAAAAGTTTTAGTAGGCATGTCAACCATTTTTTTTTCTCTTTTAGAGCTGAGGTATTTGGGCCTCTTAAAGCGCCTAACTAATACTCGGGGCACATGCAATGTGAAACACCTACGGTACCTTACCCAATCTTCTACAAATCTACAAAAATTTCCTGAATCAATGAGCAATTTTTTATAACTTGCAGACATTAGACTTTCATAAGTGTTACTGGTTAATTAAATTACCCAAAGACATAAAACTTGATTAATTTACGCCATCTTGCTTTTTGGACTACAAACATTCATTTGATACCATAGGAAATAGGAGGATTAACATATCTATGAACACTGTTAAAGTTCATTGTAGGTAAGGAGAGTGGATGTGAAATAAAAAAACTAAAGAGATTGATCAACCTTAGAGATGAATTGAATATTTTAGAGCTCCAAAATGCAGTGAATTTGAAAGAAGCAGTACATGGGATAGAGGTGATGATCATAGTCACTATCACAAAGCAAGTTTTGTAAATGAAGTACTTAGAAGGCATCAACCTCACCCCAGCCTCACAGTGTTAAATATCAAGGGCTACAATGGTGGAAGATTTCTGAAATGGACAGGGGATCCATCATTTTTTAAAATTAAAATAAATATTATATGTAAAATATTGCATCCGATCAATGATTATCTTTTTTTTTTCTTTAAGTTCTTCATAAGTTTTTTTGACCAATGAATTATTGAAATCATTGACCTTCACTTCATCATGTCACTAAAAATAAATAATTCATCTATATTAATGAATTTACTTATCACTTATAAATAAATAATACAATTTAAATTGTATTCAATCATATCCAACATTATTTACTAAGTTAAACATCTAAAAAATATTCATCCATTGCTTTTCTTTATATACGTAGTAAGTCATTTCATAACAAGATCACAAGAACAATAAGGAGATGCCTAATATGCCATCAACACTATAAGTACATCATAATTTATCAAATAAAATTTATCTCAAAAGTATAGTGCGATGTATAAAAAATATACATCAATGTATTTGAAAATATCATATCAATAAGAACAAAAAATATCATTATAAATTCTATCATAATCAACATATAATACATTAGTTATTATATTCGTTGTCATCTCTATGGTTAGTTTAGCATCACACAGAGCTCTGAAAATTCAGGAGTCTATATCAACTTAAAAGCTTGGCTTGTGACTCTATTTGGCTAATTGGATGAGTTATTAATTTTTTTTAAATTAAAATGTGTAATAAATTTAAAATAATAGTTTCTTTAAAAACGATCTAATAAAAACATAGACAATCGTGTCGGTTTTCAGCTCACAGCATGAACCCTAATATTGAGTTAAAAACGACTGCTATAAGTAGTCGTTTTTAGCCGACATATTTCTACCATCGCCCCCAATAAAAATGACCCAATTTTTAACTGGGTTTTGTGTCAATTTTAACTACAAATCGGGACTGCCCTACGATGATGTCGTTTGGGTCAGCTGTCTTTGTTCCCCACGTCCACGATTTACCTTCTCTCTCGCTCTCATGTCTCTCGCATCAGCTCTCTGTCTCGCCCTCTCTCTCAGACGAAATTATATTTCTTCCCTCTAGGGTTTTGATCTATCTAAGACGCAATCAGATTTTGACCCTCCAGGGTTTCGATGTCTCTTAGACGGCATTGGATTTCAACTTTCTAGGGTTTTGATTTCTCTCTCAGATTGAAAATCGAGTTTTTGCTAGGGTTTTCCTCACCCATTAAGGTATGATTTCTTCAACTTTTCCCCCCAAACCTTATAAAATTTTGATATTGTGGAGTTCTAGGGTTTTACAGATTTTTAAGTTCAGTTATTTCTTCTTTTGCATTGATCAAATCAATTTTTCTTTGCTTCTGCCGAAATCTCTCAATCGAATCCTTTAAAGTTCTTTTGATTGCAGAATTAATGTTTTGGTTCTGATGTATGATTGCTTAGAAAAAACAAATTCCTTTTTTTTATTTTTAAAATTTTCTTTGATGGAAATTCTTCTTTCAGAACCATTCTTTTTTGTTTTATAGCAACATATAAAATATTTTAATGAGTTTTTCACAATTGTTTTTTGAATTATTTGGTGACGATTCTGGAAAGAGTTCCTAGTGTAGATAATTATTCAGAGACTAAAATCTTGCTAAAAATGAGGTTTTCCTGAAATGGGAAATTTCGAGAATTTATTTAGTTGGGCCACCCTTAATGATTTTTTGTTGTGATCTACTAATCAGAGCAAGTTACAGCTCCACATTGATAGGTTTGAGAGAAATTTATGGGATGGATGGAGGGATGGCAATATTACCACTTGGTGGAATATCAAATCAAGTGATATGGGAAGTTTTGGGGCTTTTGAAATGCTCAAGGAGATGAATTTGATCCTATTGTAAATTACTCATAATGAAGAAGAATCTCTACTTGGGTCTACTTCTTTTGGTTTGCAAGATTTTGTATGGTGTGGAATCTATTTCATTGAACACCTAATGATTCAGAGTTAATGGTAAGGAAATCTTGCAATGGAAGGGAAACAAAGATAGTGGTGGAGATGGAGATGGATTCAGAGATTAATAGGAGAGTTTTGATGATGCAAAAGAAGTATATAAGTTATGAGACACTGAAGAAAGATGTGGTTCCTTCTAATCCTGGTGCAAGGAACATCAAGTCTTAAGTACAAAATCCCTTTAGTGAAGGATATATAAATGAAAAAGGTGAGATCCTCATTACTTTAATGTGATGTCTTAAGTTATTTTAATATATACAATTGAATTTGCCTATTTAACTTCGTTTTTGTGGCTTGTATTTGTAAGTCTGTATCAATTTTCTCATAAAATGGTTGAGTATTTCGAAGATATTACTAGATCAGCCATAAATGTTATTCATTGTAACAAAGTCTGGATTGGGTAATTATTTGGTGGGGGTTCAACTTTGTTACTTCAAACAAATTTCTGAAAGTTTCATCGAGAATTTGGAGAATATAAAACTGATTTCTTTAGTTCATGATCTTGTCAATATCAAGGATGGCGTTTTTTGTCAATATGGTGGCTCTGCTACCTTTGAATATTTTTATGCTTAGTTTCCTGATATCACTTCTTACTTTGGTAACTAATTTCATAGGCTTACAACTCACCTTATGATGACCCTAACCTTCGTCCTGAAGAAAAGAAGCTTATTTCTAGTAATAGTGATTATTTGATAGTCGCCAATTAAAATGAGACATTTATTGGATTGGGTCGAACATAAATAGATTCAATCAAGAATTCAATTCACATCTTCTAAACACTAGCTAGCTCACGAAAACCAACCAACTAAAATAGTAGTCACCTAGCCATGAACGAGCGATCATGGCTGTCCAGGAATTGACTATGTTCCGTTAGGATTAGGGATGCCAAAGCGTGGGGCCAGGGAAACCTATTGCATTCTTGCCCAAATGTGGCTATTGGCTCATTCCAATGATCATAATATAGGTAGGCCCATTCACTTGACTTTTAGTCCGACTTTTCGACCAGCCCTTGATCCTAACGTTTTCTTCGCTGGTTCATTCATTCGATTTTCAAGGTGTTATTCTAAAGTCAGAGGCAAGCCTACGCTCATGCAAAGCTTTAAAGTAGAAGGGGATCCCCCATCCGATCAATTGCTTTTAGATCGACCCATTCAATCAATAGGGGTGTAAATTAGTTTCCTTCCTTCACCTGGTAAACTAGGAGATGAAAGATCAGTGTAAGCGAGTCAATTCAATTGAGCGTCAATATCAATTAAAGAGAGGATCAACTGAATAAACGCCACAATCAAATTAAGAATCAAATTTTCCTAGAGCTAAAGAGCTAGAACAAAAGATAGATTACAGTGCTTTCCCGAGTTCCTGATCCGCTTTCAATGAGTATTGGCCCTCTTGGATTTTTTTTTTTTACAAACAAAATGGCAATCCACTTAATGGATATTAGGTCCTGCCCTATCAAGTGCACGACTTTGGTTAGTGCTACCTGCAGCGACATCCATTGCCCACTCTCAAAAAGGACAAGATGTATGTAGACAGTTAGGAATTTAAGACCAGCCTAGCTCCGCGAGAAGGCTGTTGCACTATGCAGGCCCTATGGGATACCTCAACCTGACCCCGAGAACTCAGTAGGCTCGTTGCTAATAGAGACTAGGAACAACAATGCTGTGGTGGAACATGTGGTTTAATTTGATACAACGTGCAAAACCTTACAAGCCCTTGACATATGAACAAAAAAATCTGTCCTTAATGGGATGATAAGAAAACAACACCAAAGGAGTCTCTCGGATGTCTCCTTCTGATTCAGCCGATTGGGGACACATCAGGGATAGGTGGAAGCGGAGGCAACTTCAGGATCAGAGGTGTGGGATCCCCACCCATAACGAGCTAAATGCCCCACCCTTCCACATTCATAACAGTTACCGGATCTCCTCTGCTAACCTTTTTCTTATCTCGAATGCTGACTTTCTAAACCCGGTGTTACAAGGGCTTGACTTTCTGGCTTGACTCCTCTCTTGATTTCGTGGTAGAGTCAACTCCTTATTCCATGCATGAACAATGCCCTTCTGCTTCTGCAATCGGGAATAGGTCTGAGGTCAATTGTACAATAATCGGTTTAAACTGCTTGGTCAATGCTCATCCCTTGTTCATAGAAATTGTCTTAAACTTAATTCCATGTATGAGTGGTATACTTTTTTAAATTATTTTTAGTTCATGTTAAGTATACAATATAGAAAGAACGCATTTCAGTACACTAATCTACATTAAAATCATATAAACAATATAAAACTATAAATAAATAAAAAACAATATACAAATAATATAAGATACTTTGATATGAATACATATAAAAACATTGGTAAGGAAAATGGGGATACTCCTCATTTCCAAAAACCTAGGACACAAATATGGACTGGTATTTCATTTAATATCTTAACACATGCATTATTTATTTTATCTTTTTTTAGCTTATAATTTTCCTGCTTTTAAATAATTCCTATGTAATGAAACTAGTGTTCTTGTAAAGATTTTTTACAATTGGATGTGTTATAATATACTATTTATGCTTTTTTGTTAGAAATCAAATATACTATTTGTTAGGCACTAAGAAAATAATACAATAGGAATTGCATAATCGTACCTAGAAACATCCATGCATTATCCAATATCGGTATCATATTGAAGTATCTAGGTTTTGTACCAAATAATAGCTGAAAACAAAATCTTATAATAAGTTTAAAAAAAAAAAGATTTTTTTGTAAATTGTGTTGCCATGTGTGTGACACATGGGTGGGACATGGTTTCTGTCACATATTCTTTAAAAATGGTGCATCCTAGCTAAGAACATATTTCTGTTATTTGTGATCCCTTGCATAATTTGATTGAATCACTGTTGAATCATGAAAGTTAGTCATCTAAAAATTCCTGTGGACTTTGTTGAGTGGGGTTGCTTCTAAACCTACCTAGATGTCAACTCATTGACTTTGGATGTCTAACAACTATCTTAACTTGCTGAGTCACAAGTCAACTGACTTGGGAGTATTGGGTGCTTCGAATAAGATGGGGGAAAACCTCTGTTTTTTTTTTTTCGTGTCGTAAGCAGGGAGTAATGAATGCGAAATGTCGGCTCATTTTTTTTTATCTCCAAGAAGCCTTATTTTCAGATTATGCTTTCAGAGAAAAAACATGACTTCTACTTGTCCATGTTTCTGAACAACCCCTTGGTTTTCGATTGTGCACACACACACATAGTAGAGACTGAGGTCCTCATTTGGGCTTCATGGTCTAGATTGGATTTAAATTTATTATATTTTTTTTTGTTCAAAAAATAAACTGTTTTTTGGGGCCAAATCTAGACTTTAAAAATGGATGGCCACTGAAATCCCAGATTTAAAAATTTAAATCTTATGGTCAAAAAATGTCTTTTTTTTTTTTTTTAATTTTATTTATTTTGGAGTTAATAAAAATTTTATGCTCTATATCTATGTGGCACTAGATCATGTTTTTCTTTGGGTCCATATTCAATTCAGTTTATGAAGGTTTTCTTACTGGAGCATTGATTGCTATTATAATGTTGGTCTTGCATTTGATTTTTTGATTTCAGTGGATTACATTAGTTCAAAAACATGTAGAGGTGATCGTGAATGATATGATATTATCCTTCCGGTCTTCAAGAGATATTGCAAGGAATGCAATGATGCATGAAATTCATTTCCTTACCGTATTTCAATGTATCGAAGGTTCAGATTTTCTCCCTCTTTCCATGCCTCTTGTTTATGTAGAAGGATGTTACATCAAGATCTTGAATTTTTTTCATAGTATCATTTGAACTTGCATCATCAGAGCACAAGTGCTTTTGCATACGTAGTGCGCTCCACCATGGAAATGTTTTTCAGAGTATGGCAGGCATTCAATTCCATTATATTGAACTGTTCTAATTATCTTCTTTTAATGCTTTCATTCTGCAGCAGCGACCTCCAATTGACCTTAGTAAGGGAAAGCAGAATCTTGTGAGTGATCTCTCCTCAACTGATATACCACATTTAATATCCTCATCTTGGGATACTGTGACTAATAAAATTATCATTGAGATTACTTTTGTAATTAGATCTATCTTTTCTGGAGAAGATTAGTTTCAAGGTTTAGTGTTTTCTGAATATCTGGTGTTAAGGTGTAAAATCTTATTTTGAGGCAATGTCTTGAGAGGAAAAATATGACTACTTGGATGAAATGTATTAGTGTTGATCAAGTATTACAATCCAGATTAAGAGGGTAGAGAGAGAATGATTGTAGATTTTTTGTGAGGAAATGAAATTTAGGGTCTTTGGGGTTTATAGAAAAGATTAGGTCAAATGGCCTCAAATACACTTTCAACTGTCATAAAACAGTAAAAAACTATATTGAGGTCATTTTACCTCATCGTTGTCAAATGACCTAAAATACCTTTTCAATTGTCAAAAAAAGTCTAAAACTAAGGCTATTTGACAAAAAAAGATTTTTTCTTTTCAATTCTAACCGCGATGGACTTTTTTTGGCACTGGGGTGGAAAATATATTGAAAACTGTAAATATATTGCAATGAAATTGAGCAGATTGAGGTACATAATTAACATCCTATCTTCACAATAATAATATTTAAAAAAAAGAAAAGAAAAACAAAGATGGAGAGCAGGTGCAAATCTGGCAAGTAATTTGTTCTGAAAAGTACCATTACACCAAAATTAGATTATTTTCCTTCTGGCTTTGTTGTATATCCTTTCAGTTGTGAGGAATACTCATGTCAAGATCATAGAATTTGGCAGCTCTCATTTTTTTTTTGGTTAGATAAATGCCTGATTTATATTAAATAAATAGAGAATGAACCAAACAGACACAAACACAGTAGGGTAGATTGAAAAAATATATTGATGTGATGGTTATGTTTTGTTGCTTAAGGTCAAGCAGTTCATTTATTTTTTTGATAGGTATAGGATTAGTGTTTAGCAAATGAAATTGGATTTGAGAGGGTTTGAACCTAGGACATGGGAACAACACTCCACTCCACACACCTTACCACTTAGCACTTCGAATCAGTCAGTTCATTTAGAAGGTCAATTTTGAAGGATCTATTGACTGGTTGGCCTACTACTTAGATGTGTTTTGGTCTCTCTGACATAGAGAGGACTCGAGGGCTTATTTCCTTCCTTTTTATTAGTGATTCTAGTATTTCTTTCTAATTATATAGATAATGGATTAGGTTCACCTTGTGCACAGTTAGGACGATACAATGCAGACCGACTCGAGAGAGATTCTTTGTCCATGATTTACTAGATGCTGTATTTGCTCTTAAAAATGGTTCCTACCCTTCTAATGTAAATGATCCTTGTCCTGATAGTATCTGAATATCAAATGCAGAAACTTAAAAAGCAGCACAACTGTATTCTAGACGAACGTTATGTGCAGATGCTATTTGCAGTAATCAGTAATTTCTTGAATTTTCTTTTTCTTTTTAAATTCATTATTTATTAAGCTTATTATTATTATTATTATTATGTTAAAGTAAGGTGTTTTGTTGCCATCATTGATAATAAATTACCTTGTATGCTTGGAACAACTTAAAGTTTACTCTCTTGTTCATCCCACTTATTTCTATTATGTGCAGACACTATATGCGTTTTAATACCCCTTTTTTTTTTCTTCCTGAACTTAATTTTGAGGTTGCTTGATCTACACCTCTGGCTTCTTGGATTGTTCTTTAATACTTCAATTTTCTGTTATACAATCTGGCAGGACATGAACCATGTATACTATGAGACCGAGTATCGGACTGAGTGGTGTCCGTCTGATTCAACCTTTGTCTCTTGTTTCCTGTTTGCAAGGAAGTTCTCGAGGGTTGCTGCGATGTGCCTTTTAGGTGAGGGAGTGGTGGGTACCTCCAACGCTGCTGTTTTATTAAACACAACCTGACCTTCTTTTCTATTATACTTTTCTTCATCTTTTAACATGCCCGCAGACCTTTTTTTATCTGACTTGGGCAAAAATAAATATAATACAAAGCATCAAGAGAGCCGTCTGTCATAGATTTATAGGAGTGTAACATGATGTACCACACAACAAATCTTGACAATACACATAAAAAATATTGTAAGGTAACAGTAGCTAAATTTACACAACATATAAGATGAAAGGCAGATTCAAGTTTTGGTTTCGAACTGGTTCCCTAATTTTATAGGTGCACAGGATGCAACTTGTTACCAGGTGCCCCTTAATTGTGCCATCATCATTCTCTTCTAATTAATTCTATTGTGTTCATATGTTCATATTTTATCTTACGACCTCAATATGTGTTTTGTTGTCTTTTGCTTTTTTAGATCTTTCAATCTGGATATTTCTTTGATTTTGTCTGACATCGTTTAGAACGTCTTTGAAAAATAGATGCCTTCGCTATTTTAATAAATATATTAATTTTTAGACCATTAATTTAAGATAAACATTTAAGAAGTTATTTTAATTGAAAAAATTACTTAATGATCCCTAGTGAAAGATTTTCTTTATAATTAGTCCCTAAGTTTTAGGGCTTCTCTTAATAGTTCATTTAGTAAAATTTTCTTTTCTTAATGGTCCTGCAACCTCATATTAGGTTATAATATTTTTGAAATATCGAAATTACCCCTTTTTCATCCTCTTCATATACTTAGGTTTTCCAATGACGATTCCAATCATTTCCGACAATTCCAATTTGATGAAAATTGATCGATGATGGTTCTTTTGGTTTGAAATCATCTACACAAGTCGTTATATTAAATTTTAAGTCAATCATTTCATGTGTTTTAGGTGGAAAAACTTGAAAAAATGAAAACAGGTGGATTTTATAGCGTTGAGTTCAACTTTTTTAAAAATAATTGTCAAGCTCACAAGTTTTAATTATTGTTGAGTTTGACAATTTTTAAAAAAAATGTCGAACTCGATGATAAAAATATTGAACTTAAATATAATTGTCTAACTTGATGTTGTAAATCCTCTCGTTTTTTTTTTCCTGAGTTTTTCCAAATGAAATATGTGGAAAGATCTACTTCAAATTTGACATAATGATTTGTGTAGATGATTTTAAACCAAAAGAACCATCCTTCATCGATTTTCACTTAAAAATGAAATAAAACAATTGAAAACCCATATTTTTTTACATACATATCAAAATTCTTGAAAATGACTTCTTCCTCTTTCTCAAATCATTTCCATCGGAATGGTATCTCTAAAACTTGATTGGGATGTTGGAAATCAAAAAATTTTGGGCAAAAATAATGAATTTGAATGATTAGAGTAGTTTTAATATTTCAATTATGAAAAATGTTTAGGGTAGGGTTCAAGCACTAAATAGAAAATAGGGATTTACTATATGGACTATTTAGCGAGCCCTTAAAAGTCAAGTAATTTTCCCATTTTAATTAAGGGGTTTCAGGATGACTAGATGCAGAACCGTCATATGTTTTCAGAAAAAAATTACTTAAAGGTCTCTCATGGAGGGATTTCTTTCTAATTAGTCCCTAAGTATTAGAACTACTCTTGATGGTCCACTTAGTAAAAAAAATCTTTTTAATCGGTTAAATTGAAATTGTCGTGGGTTCATAGATGGCAGGAGTGCTTTTGAGCAAGTAAAATGTGATCGGTCATCACCACCAGGCATCAAGAGTCAGAAGTAATCTCCTTTTATTGCCACGTGGCATAATCTTTAAGGCCCACTGATTGATATACATATCATGATGGTGATGTCTATCCCTTGGTTTCAACCAGTAAATTAACCACTCAAATCCAATGGCTAAAAATCACCTATCATGTTGACTGATTGTACTTAGATCTGATCTGATTGTATTGGATCCTAATATTGAGATTATAATAAAAACCTGATCCGGCACAAGTCTAATCTGGTATCTGATTGATTTCAGATCCGATCCTTATCAAAAACAATTTGGTAAGTATTTTGAATGTGTACTGCCATGGTAATTTAGAGATCTATCTTGCTCGAGTTGTTAAATTTATCGATATTAATTTTTTTTTATTTTTTTTAAATATAACTGTCATTTATAATGTTTTAAAAATTATTTTCAAACTTTTAATTGAATAAAACTGATATAAGCAACCGATTGGCCTCCACGAGTTTTAACCTTTAAAACTATATATGGTCTTAGTCTTGACTCTTGACCATAAAAAATGAAAATTTTAATAATGGGTACTTCTATTGGCACCCCAACTTCTACTTGTTACACTCCAATTATTTAAATTATTTATCATATAGAGCTAAACCTAACACGCTATTTAAAATTAGAACTAACAACATTTCCACATCATGATGTTCTCTTAATACACTAATAAATTAAAATTGTACAGGACAAAAAAAAGAAATATCACTAACAACAACAATCCTAAGAGAGAACATCAACCAACGTGAATAATCTACTCCAATTCTCCAACAACTTAATGATGACGATGCTATGCTCTTCTCTTATTAATTTCTTTATACTAAAAGGGAGAAAAATGTCATTCAACTTATTTAATTTAGTTGAATTGTAATAAATAAAATTTGGGGTGCCAATAGAATTACTCCCAATGATTGATGGTACTATACTATATCCCACCACCACCTCAAATATTAAAAGCGAGAAAAATATCATTCAACTTATTTAATTTAGTTGAATTGTAATAAGTAAAATCTAGGGTGCCACTAGAATTATTCTCAATAATTGATGGTGCCCTACCATATCCCACCACCACCTCAATTATTCAATAAGCACATGCACCCCTCAAAAGAAGTCAAAAGCTGCTGCTGCTGCTGCTCTGCTCTCTCTTTCTTCTTCTTGGAGTTCGACCATTATTAATACTTAGTCCCCACTAGCCAAACATCCTGACTTCTGACAGCTACTACCCTTCGATTAATTATTTAATTTTTTGTCTTTTTTTTTCTTTAGTTTTGAATCAATAAGAAGAAAATAAATATAATTATTACTATTTATGATTTTATCAAATAAATCAACAATTAAAGACGATTGATTTTTAAGGGAAAAAAAAAAAGAATTTAAGGTAAAATAAAATCAATGATTGTCAAATAAATAAAAAAGTTTTAACTTAAATATCTACATTTTAGTCAATAATAAAAGACCATAGTCAAAGTATACGACACAACTTAGGTGTTGTGTCTAAAATTAACCTTAAATGAAAGAGAATCGTGATAATTTGACTACCCCACGTGGCAAATTCAATCGATTACTTGTCGTGACAAGTTTGGGAACCGTAGAAAACTTAAGAGTTTTTTTTTTGTTAGAAACTGACTTTTAGGTCATGTTCCATTAGTCTATGAGAAATGACCCAAGTTAAGGCAATGCCACTTGTTTAAAAAAGAGAGATTCAATACACTTCTCTGCGCAAGAGCAAAAGCTCAATCACTCCCCGCAAGAGCAAAAAACCTCTCCGCGGAAGAGCAAGTCCTTGGAGCGTCTCAACAAAGAGCAAAAAACGTCTCCCCGCAAGAGCAAAAACCTCTCCGCGCAAAAGCAAAAATCTATCCAAACGTTTGCTAGCTCCCCGCAGGAGCAAAAGTCGTCAAGAAGCTCTATCCAAACGCAGGCTTAATGATGACGATGGTGTGCGCTTCTCTCATTAATTTATTTATATTAAAAGGGAGAAAAATATCATTCAACTTATTTAATTTAGTTGAATTGTAATAAGTAAAATCTGGGGTGCCAATAATACTACTCTCAATAATTGATGGTACCATACTATATCCCACCACCACCTCACTTATTAAAAGGGAGAAAAATATCATTCAACTTATTTAATTTAGTTGAATTTTAATAAATATGGTACTATACTATATCCCACCACAACCACCTCACTTATTAGAAGGGAGAAAAATATCATTCAATTTATTTAATTTAGTTGAATTGTAATAAATAAAATTTGGGGTGTCAATAGAATTACTCTCGATAAATGATGTTACTATACCATATCCCACCACCACCTCAATTATTGAAAGGAAGAAAAATATCATTCAACTTATTTAATTTAGTTGAATTATAATTAATAAAATATGGGGTGCCAATAGAATTAAGGAGAAAAATATCATTCAAAACTTATTTAATTTAGTTGAATTGTAATAAATAAAATCTGGGGTGCCAATAGAACTACACTCAATAATTGATGGTCCTGTACCATATATCCCACCAGGACCGCAATTATTAAAAGGGGGAAAAATATAATTCAACTTATTTAATTTAGTTGAATTGTAACAAGTAAATCTGGGGTGCCAATAGAATTACTCTCAATAATTGATGGTACTATTCTCTACCACCACCAGCACCATTATTGAGGTGACTTTCCTTCATCATTCAGTAAGCACATGCACCACCACCCTCCAAAAGAAGTCAAAAGCTGTTGCTGCCGCTG
This sequence comes from Akebia trifoliata, assembly GCF_017979445.1. NCBI lineage: Eukaryota > Viridiplantae > Streptophyta > Magnoliopsida > Ranunculales > Lardizabalaceae > Akebia > Akebia trifoliata. The sequence goes on along the minus strand of NC_141385.1, from coordinate 44,594,830 downwards.
CTGCTGCTCCTCTCTCTCTTTCTTTCTTGCTATCTGTTTGAGAGATTCCTTAAAAAAGATACATAATGATGAACATGGCAGAATCTGCTGCATCTGCTTTCCTAAAACCTGTATTTCAGCTGCTTGGCTCACAAATTGTAAAAGAGTTTGAATTGGTATGGGGTGTCAAGGACGAGTTGGACAAACTCTCGAGTTACTTGTCAGCAATTCAATCCGTTCTTCAGGATGCCGAGGAAAAGCAAATCCAATCGAACCAGAACCAGGTGAGAGATTGGATGAGAAAGCTTAAAGATGTCGCTTGGGATGCCGAAGATGTATTGGACGAGTTTGCAACCGAAGCTTTACGATTTAAATTATTGGAGGAAGATGAAAATCAAACTAGTAAGTGGAAGCAGGTATGCAATTCCTTCTTTTCAAGTTTGGGTTTAAAGTCACTTAAATTTCGATATGAGATAAGTCATAAGATAAAGAACATCAATGAGAAATTAGAAAGGATTGCAAAAGAAAGGAAGGATCTTCATCTTAGTGATGGAGATGGAGGCTCGCGGCTACCAGAAGTGATCAGAAAGAAGCCGGAAACCATCTCCTTGATACATGAATCAGATGTTCTCGGTAGAGATAACGATAAGGAGAAGTTAATAAATCTGTTGGTATCTGATGGGTCTGTTTCAAAGGAGCTCTCTGTTATTCCCATAGTCGGCATGGGTGGAGTCGGTAAGACAACCCTTGCTCAGCTTATTTACAACGACGAAAACTTTAAGAACCGTTTCGAACTACATGGATGGGTTTGTGTGTCCGATGATTTTGATTTGAAAAGACTGTCAAAGGCAATCATAGAGAATATTTCCAAGGAATCATCTAATTATGAGGAATTGACCTCACTTACTGAAAAAATTCAGAAAATAGTGAGCGGGAAGAAATTTCTTCTCGTACTAGATGATGTATGGAACGAAGATCCCAACGATTGGGAAATCCTAAGAGCTCCCTTGCGATGTGGAGCAAAGGGGAGTAAAATTATTGTCACTACAAGAAGTGAAAAAGTTTCTCAGATCATGGGCACTATTCCTCATTATTCCTTGAAATTTTTGTCAGATGAAGTTTGTTTGTTATTGCTGGGAAAATGGGCATTTCCAACTGAGGGTACCTGGGATGAACATCAAGATTTGGTTGCGGTTGGCAAGGAAATTGCTAAAAAGTGCGGGGGGTTGCCTTTAGCTGTCAAGACACTCGGAGGACTCTTACAAGGTACAAAAGAAGAAACGAAATGGAATGACATTTTGAAGAGTGAAATATGGAAATTACAACAAGGAGGAAAATATGATATCTTACCTGCTCTGAGATTGAGTTATCATCATTTGCCTTCACATCTAAAGCAGTGCTTCCTGTATTGTAGCATATTTCCTAAGGATTATGAATTTGACAAGGAGAAATTAGTTAAATTGTGGATTGCGGAAGGTTTTATTACATCCGAAGTGGGGCAAAGGGCAATGGAAGATGTGGGTAGTGATTACTTTGATGATTTGTTATGGAGATCATTCTTCCAGCAGTATGAGGGTGATGTGTTTGGCAGATTGAGGTACAAGATGCATGATCTGATTCATGATCTAGCAGAGTCACTTTCGGAAGGTGAATGTTTTAGAAAGGAGGATGACAAATTAAATCATTTTTCTGAAAAGGCTCGGTATTCTTTATGCATCACTCATAAAGAAAATGATCTAACAATCTTTGAGCCGTATCTTCAATGCAAAAGGCTACACACTCTACTAGTATCCAAGAGAGCAGCTGGAACTATAAGTTTCCCCACTAATCTATTTCAGCAAATGAAATTCCTCCATGTGTTGGATTTGAATCATACAGAAATCACAGAGTTACCTGAGTCAATTGGCAATTTGAAACACCTACGATACCTTGATCTCTCTTGTACCAAGGTACAAATATTACCAGAATCAGTGAGCAGCCTTCATAATCTGCAGATATTAGATCTTAGTGAGTGTGATGAATTGCTTGAGTTACCAAAAGACACAAGAAACTTGATTAACCTAAGGCATCTTATCTTCGACAAGTACTGTCTGATTACTTCGACACCAAAGGGAATTGGGGGATTAACGTGTCTACAAACACTGTCAAGATTCATTGTTGGTAAAGAGAATGGGTATGAGATAGGGCAGTTGATGAAATTGATTAACCTCAGAGGTGGATTGAAGATTTCAGGGCTTAAATATGTGGTCAATGCAAAAGAGGCCATATTGAAGAATAAAGAATACATTGATGAACTGGATCTTGAGTGGCAGTGGCGGTGGCGGTGGCGTGGTGATGATGATGATGCTATGGATCCAAGTGTTGCGGAAGAAGTACTTGAGAGGCTCCAACCTCACCATAATCTCAGAATCCTAAATATCACTTCTTACAATGGTGAAAGATTTCCGAGCTGGATAGGGCATCCTTCATTCTCCAAATTGGTGGTTGTTTCTTTACGGTGGTGTACATCATGCCAAACCCTCCCTCCTCTCTGGCAACTACCTTCCCTCAGGAAACTTAGTCTAGAGGGTTTTACTGTTGATGGCATCATGGTTACTAAGGTTGTTTTTCCATCATTGGAAGAACTTTCTATCAAGTCATTCCGAAATTTAGTAGAATGGAGAGGTGGCATTGAAGAAGAAGAAGATTGTTTCCCTTGCCTTGGTAAACTTGAAATTACTAGATGTAAGAGTTTGATTGCTCTTCCAAGATTTTTAACATCTGTTCGTGAGTTAAGGTTGACGGGCTGCAATGAAAGGATATTAAGCTCTCCGTCTTACTTCACCTCTCTCTCCTCCTTGACAATTGACTTTTTAAAAAATCTAAAGGTAATACCCAGTGGGTCTTTCAAGAACCTAAAAGCACTCAAAGATCTTAATATTTCTAGGTGTATAGAGTTGGTATCATTGGTAGAGGATGATGAAGAAGACTACAAATACCTATTATCTCTTCAACGAATGTCTATTACGTACCTTCCTGAACTCACATTCTTGCCAGATGGATTGAAAAACCTCATCTCCCTTAAAAAATTGGTTATCGAAGATTGTAGAAGACTCACGACCTTGCCAAAGGAGGGACTGCCCACCACGCTTCAAACTCTCTCCATTTACGGATGTCCATTGCTAGCGAAACAATGTGAAAAGGAGAGTGGCGAATATTGGCCAAAGATATCATACATCCCCAACTTAAGTACGGTATGTTTTTTTTTTTAATACACTAAAATACCCTAAACACCCCTTAATTATCAATGCGCATTAACGAACAGTAGGGTCAAAATCACAATTTTACCTTATAACCTTTAATTCTTTTCTTTTTCTTATAAAAATTAAAAAAAGAAAAAAAGAGACTTATTTTTTAAAATCACTTTTTATCGAATTTACAGATAGTTTGTAACATTTATTATCCCTGTAAATAATATGATTTTGTAATTTGCCAACCTCAGCTCCAAATTCGATGGAACCAACTTGTCAATTCATAATGAAAATGCCCCCCGAGCTAGGTTACAAACTTAATCAAGTTATTCAACTATCATTATATTTTTAAGAAAAAATTAAATAAATATTTTATTTAATTTAAAATATTAATAAATAGTTTTTAGATATTATAATTTAATATATTTTTTGACTTGATTTGGTGGATGTTCGGATCAAATCAGAGTTTTAAGCTTGTGGTTCAAACCAATCTTTTTGTAACTATATTTTTCTTTCTTAATTACTCCTAGATCGACTTGTGGAGATAACGAAAAACCAGATCTGAACTTTTTCGCAATAATTTTGATTTTTGATTTATTTATTTTTTTAATTAAATTATAACACTTTCCATTCTTCAAATTTTCAAATTCTACATTCTAACTTCTGATTTTTACAAACAATGGCTAGAGTCATGAGTTGCAAGTATCATTATTAGTCTTTTAATTTTTCTAGTAATCATATGTCATTAGCTACACTGGAAGCCATGGTTTAAAATATCAAAATGTATCGGTCGATACATATCGATATCAGCCAAGACCGATACGAAACATTGACAACGAAAGAATGAATTTTCTGGGAATGTATTGATTTGTATCAAATGTATCGGCCGATATCGTATTGTTTATTTCATTAACTTCACATTCAATCAATACAATATTTTAAACATTTCTGGAAGCTAATAATTTTCTTTTTCAGGAATTTATTGGGTATTCATGAAATACATTGATGTTTTCTTCAAATGTTGGTGCAAGTGGTTCTCAACAGGTATGGTTGAAAATACAGATTTGACATAGTGTGAAGTTGTAACCTTAGTTTTGAAACTTGTTGAGTTGACTAGAGTCGGCTCGATCAATGAGATTTCAAGGTGACTCGGGTGGCACGGGGTGGGGGGACTCAATAGAAATTGTTCTTCGAGTCAACTCGTCTGAGTCAAGTTGCTTGTCATCAACTTGACTCAATGAACTTCCAAGTCGAGTTTTAAAACTATGGCTATAACAAGCAATGTTTTCAATGCTATATTGGACCAAAAAAAATTTGTATTGGTTGGGCAACTGTGGCATCCGAGTTCAATTTTTGTCGATCAATTCATATTTATTAGAAATTGAAAAAGATTGTTCAAATTTTAATCACTAAATTTTATCTTCATTTAAGCTCCTAAAATATGGCATTAAATATATATTATTGAAGTTTGATTATTACAGGATCATTCGTTGATGAAATCATATTCTCTTTTCCAAATTCTTATTTGGAAAAGAGATTTTAGAATTTTATAAATTTAAAATGATTCACTTAAACCAGTGGTTGAACAAATCAACAGTTCTTTCAAAAATTATGGTTCTATTTGAACCAGACCGACTTCGTTGAAGTGGATCCATTTGTTCAAACCAGTTCATAAAACACTAAGAACTAATTTATAAACAAGTTGAATTCTAAATTGGATGGTTCTACCATTGAGTCAAAATTACCCATTAAATTTAATATGATAGATGATTGATTCATAAGTAGGTTATGAGGTTCTCAATTGTTATAATTTTGGTAATTAATTGATTACCTTTGAATTCTACAGGTTGTCATCTGAAGTGACTCTTCAAGAAGTACAAATGCGTAGAACTTCTGATTTCAAAATCTCTGTGTGTGGGAGCTGTTAATGTTCTTATTAGTTTTTTTATTATTTTATTTTGATGAGATCTAGAGGTTGGATAAAAATTAATTAAGAACATTTATGGTACTAGTGTGGTACTTGGTCTTAATTTATAGGTTGTTATGTATGAGTAGTGTTTGGAGTATACCAACATGAATTACATTTGTTTAATGTTTTGGATTTCTTTCATAATTATGTTTTGCGTTTCTAATAAATTAAACAATTCAAAGTTATCACTATAGGAAAATGAATTTTTAGAGACACTTTGGTTATTTTGGGTTGAAAAGTAAGTTATCATACTTTTGTTGTAGATTGTAATGTGGTGGTAGTGTCGGGTTTGTAGCTAGCAAGCTAGAGGGTTCAGGTTGGTATTACCACTTTGTACCAAAATTTGAAAGAGATTCTCTTGTACCCTGTGCTTTAGTTTTGCACTGTTGTGTTCCTATGTTATTTTGGTTATGTTATTGTGATCCTCAATATTGTTTTTGATGGATAAATTCTAGTTATCTAGTCCAACACAAAATATGTCAAAGACAATAAACATAGTGCATATTTTACCTCTGTATTTTTTTCCTTTTTGTTTGTTTGTGATGCTTTTGCAATATTGCTTATTTTATTTGTTATTTGAAAACAGTAAATTAGGATACTCTATTATCATCATCATCATCATCCATGCCTTGCACCAAAACAGTAAATTAGTTAACTGTATTTTATTTTCTTTTTCTTTTTCTTTTATAAGTACTATGTTATTTCTTTTGTTAAAGCTATTTTATGATAATGTAGTTAATTAGTTTATCTGAAATAAAACACAAGGGTCATTTTAAGGGGGTTTCTTTAGTTAGAATCTAACATCTGAACTCTTACATTCTCTTACCAATCAAACAGATCAACACATCACTAACACTCTCCTTACTAACCTAGTTTATCTGAAATAAAACATAAGGATCATTTCAATGGGACTATTGTTAGGCATTCTGACTACGTCCCTTTGCAATGCAAGAAACGGTTTGACATTCCAAAGCACTTGAAGGACGCACTGTGGCAAGAGATCCAGGTAAATATAAATTAATATGTTTGTCATTTTTCTAATAATATCATATTTTTACATATTTTTTAAATTGTATACTTTTGCAGAATAAGATCGAAATTGATGATTCAAAGAAGAAGTAGATGATGCAATGTATGTTGACGAGGTCCAAAGATTGAAAGAATGACATAAAGAAGATTTACTGAAAATATGAGACAGATGGGACAAGAGCGGCATGGTAGAGTACTACCTAAGGCCTAGGCCTGACGTCGAGTTCGGTCTTTACATCTGTTTCTAGCTCATCTCGTAGTGGTACTTATGTTGAGATGTAGTACCAGTTGAATGACATGCAAAACCCACTAGTAGAACATGTCGACAACATAAGGAGATGATTGTTGAGTTGCAAAACACGCAAATGGAACGCAATCGACAACATGAGAGGATTACTGAGCTACAAATGGACATGGAGATGCAGTTGTAGATGCATATACAAATACAAAGAGAGATCCATAGCCAGGTGCAGGTACAAAGCCAAGTCCAAGTGCATATAGCCCTATACTTCCACATCATGTTTCCTAATGGTCATCCTCCCAATCAAGGACCTTGAAAGTCATCTAGATACAGTTAATATCTCCACTTTAGACTTGTTTACCTACTCATTATTTAACTAATAATTATTTTTATTGTAACTAACCCCTTTTTAACTCCGCCAATGTAAAATTAAATATTTTACATTGCCGGTCCCAAGCCCGAATAAAGGAGGAGGGAAAAGGTAAGGTACTGTTTATTTCTAAATAAAGTAATTTTATTTTTAAATGACATGCTTCTATTTTATCATTCATATAAGTTACTCTACATGCATGATTCTTATGGCTAAAATAAATAGAAGCATGTTGTAGTAGATTTGATTGCAAATTAAGAGAAATTTAATCTTTGTTTGGCCTTGTTTATGATTTTTATTTTGCTTAATTTGATTTTTGATAAATAGGTATAAGCATAAGTTAGATCTGCTCATTTTTTATTGCCCTTTACATAATCAAGCGGAATGGTCAATGGAGACAGAAGAATAAGCCTTGTTCCTGCTATGTGTTGGTATTTCTCTGATTACCTTGTCACCAATGGCAACAAAGGGATGGTGAGTATTTTATTCACTGTTCATCGTCATGAGTCATAGGGATGCTACCATTGTTCATATTTGGTGATTCATATATCAAGGCGTGCTTATCTCAAATTATTTTTGGAACGTGGGTATCTCTAATTGTTGAGTTTAATCCCACGTCGGATACAAATTGCCTTGTCTCTCTCCTTATAAGCTCTTGGGCCTCTCCAGTCATTGTCAATTGGTTTTGAGTTAGACCCCCAAATTTGTTATGGTATCAAAGCGGGCCTTTCTTTCCTCCATGTCACCCAATTCATATCTCCATGTATTTTGGCCCATGTCAAGCCCACACGTGAAAGAGTGTTGAGTTTAGTCCCACATCGGACACAAATTGCCTTGTCTCTCTCCTTATAAGCTCCCGAGCCTCTTCACTCATTACCAATTGGTTTTGAGATGGATTCTAAAATTTATCATTTATAATCAACGAAATTATTGATAAATTACCAGAGAGATTGTTGATAATGCAAAATCATTGGTATTTTATCAACGAATTCATAGATTATAAAAAGGACGAATTCACTACAAAAGCATGTTTAGGGAATTAAAATGAACAATGTATCGAAATTGGAATTTCATTATATTCAATGCACGGAATGGAGATTCACCCAATTTCAAAACGATTGGTGTGTTCTAAGCAAAAGTTGGTGTGCCAATGGAAATAACCTCCCATCTTAACCATTTGTTTAATGAAGAAGCTCAAACCAAACGCAGGTTTGCTATGGATCCTACATGTCTCTAAGGGATCCATTTCATTTGGGGTATGTAAAAATAAGTCCCTATGTTGTTTTTTTATATTTTATTTTATCGATAAGCCCGTTTTTAATGAGTGTTGGTGGGTTTTGAACCCATGTCTCTATTATCATCGCCTAAGACTTAACCAACTAAGCTTGCTAGCACCTGGAAATTTTAGTAAATTATGATCAATCCAACCTATCAGATTCGAATCACAGATATTATGTAATTTTTTTCTTATGTCTTTGTTATCATGTTAAAACCGTATTCCCTCTCTCTTTTCTCCCACTTAAATCTACTAAATCTCCTATTTCTTGTCATCAACAACAACGTTAAATATTAATGTAATTTCATTTAATCTAACTGTATTATCTATTGACTGTGTTGGGAACAATGAATCTATAAAATTCGTCCAAGCTTCTAATCTTCACTGGCATTTATTATTCGTGTTTCCATTTTTCACTCATTGCATCGCATCGCCTGTGCACGATACTAATACATACATTTTGTCCCATCTAAATCAACTTTACTTGCCATCTAAATCAACTTTACAAACAATGGAAACAATAATTGAGAGATAGAATGAGAATACCATTGAAAATAATAAAAAAAAACATTTAAGAGCTCTCAAATTGACATAAATAAGATATATAAAAAATGCCATTTTAATAAAAGATAAAGACATAATATCATAAAACACATTTATGTCTCCAAAGAACTACATCAGCCCTTCATGTGTGCCCTTCTAGCTGTAGTGGGTGGAGAATCTTGTAACTGTCATTTTGACTTAAATGACATTAGTGGAGGGATTAGGCAATGATAACAACCTTTCAAATCTAATCCCAATTAAATATGCAATTAATGCCCGTAGGTCATGAGTTCGATACCCAGTATGAACATTAATTCCTTGGGAGACACCTATGAGAGTGCACCCTAACTTTCCTGGTGCGTCTGATGTGCGGGCGTTGCACATGCTCCAGGACTAGTCCTTGGAAAAAATCATGCTCTATGGATTGGGAAAAGCCCAGAAACATGCCGATCCTCTATCTACAGGGAAATCCGGTAGGAAAAAAAAAAAGAGGGAAGTTGTAACAATTGCACATTTAAATAATAACTCTTATAATTTCTACGGCCACGCTAGCTTTTACTAAGAGCTCCCTAAGATGTGTGTTAATTACATATAGTTTCATATGAATAGGGGCGCTCTTAGAAAAAGTTGGTGTGGCAATAGAATATCTTTAAACTAATCACCTGATAATAAAGAATCAATCAGAGTGTGTGAAGGGATAAGAAAGAGCCGTCAATTCCCAATTAATCTGCTAAACTTAACTTTATCTTTTCTTGAGTACAACATTGACCAAATGCATTCATTTATCAAATAATAATGCTGAACTGGCCTCAAGATTGGAGCTTACATCACACCCTAACATGAAAGTGCATGGCAATCATAGATACTTTCCTCGAGATACGAATGAAAAACATCAGTGGTTCTATTCACTCTCACGTCAAGATGTGCGATATGAGATGGTCTTGTTAGTTCATTCCTCATTAGTACTAGGTAATTTAGTATTAGTAAGGATTTATATAAAGATAAGTGACTTGTAAAATAATAAAAAAATTATAATTATTTTTCTTAAATATGTATTTCAAAAGTTTATATACATAAAATTATAAGCAAATAAAGAGAGAAGAAAAATAATAAGATTAACTAAAATAATTTTTTTTTTATTAATAGTCGTAATTTTAAAGGAAAAAAATATTTAAGTTGTAATATAATCATTATATGACAATATGTAATTACACTTAAAACAAAACATTAATAATAAAGTAATTATTTATCTAATGAAAATAATCACACATTAGTTTTGATATATAGGTAAACAAAACATACATATTCAAATATGAATTATGAGTGTGAAAGAAGCCAACATAAGAAACATTTTTAAATTATAATCATATTAAATTCAAGTTTGGACATATTGGGTTAACTAATACTTATGCATGTTCCCAACTCGATTTGAGTCGGCCTTTTTTTTTTTTTTTCGTTACTCAAACCCAAGCTAATTATGTCCAGATCTTACCCAAGGTCAGATTCAACCTAGAGGGTTTGGGTTTTGCCCGCCCAAGTTTCAGCCCTAATGCCATGCCCAATTTATTAATATAAACATTTTTTAATGATACAACATTAAACTCCATAAAACAAATAAGAATTATATATACAATCTAAACTCTATAAATAATGATATGTTTCAAGCTAAGGAGCTTGTTTGCGTGTTGAGCATGGGTACTAAGTAGTGGGCGGACTTGTCCATGACCCAGATAAAACTTGGGTGAAATTAAGAGGAGGTCCGAGTCAACTAATGTTGAAAAATCAACAGATCATGAGTTGTGGTTAAGGATGAAATTAATGAATGTCCAAATGATTGCCCTAAATAAGGACGATGGGAGCACTACGTCATATTGTGTATTCGGCGACACCACAATTGCGCTAAAAACGACTGCTAAAGGATGTCGTTAATTGTGACAGTTTGTGGTTGTCGCTTAATCGTCGTTTCAACTTACTCACTCACGCTACTAAGTAAAAGTTGAGGTGCCAATAGTCACTCTAAAAAAATTACAGAAGCTTGTTTATAGAAGCTCGATCTCCGTCGCACTCGAACTTCTTCTATTTTCTCTCAATCTCTGTCGTACTCGAATTTCTTCTCTCTTCTCTCATACGCACTCTCTCGCTCGACTGCTCTTCTCTCTCAAGTGTCTATCTTCTCGCTCTCTCTCGAATCCATCGCTCTTCTCGTTCTCTCTCTCTCTCTCTTACTCAAATATCAACTCTCTAAGTTTCTATCTAGCATATCTCTCTCTCTCTCTTACTCGACTCTCTCACAGAATCGATCAGTCTTTTTCATTTTGGAAACTAAATTGATCGAAATTTTATTTTTTAGAAAGAAATCGATCGGAGTTTGATCGAAATATCTTCGCTCGATCTCTTACTCATAGAATCTGTGATTTTAATCATATTTCGATTTGCAATCAGATTTCGATTTACAAGTTTTAGAGCATAATCGATCGGAGTTTGATCGAAAGTTTTAGTGCTTTGTTTGATCTCCTTCCCTTTGCTTGGTTTGTAATCGAATCTTCAGGTATGTTAAAGTCTTTGATTGAATCTCTGATTTTCCTTAATTAATTTAGGGTTTCAAATGTTTTCTTCATTATTAAAGCAAGTTTTAGGATTTTGTTTGATCCACCATTTCCTAATCATTTTAAATTACTTTCTATCGCAGAGGAAATCCATATAAGATCGCATTTCAACAACTAAGTTTCGATCTCTCTCAGATTTGACGCGAGTTTTTGTTAGGTTTTTTTTATCTAATCTTAAGGTATGTTAAGGCTTTTGATTGAAACTCGGATTGTTCTCAATTATTTTAAGGTTTCAGATTCTAATTTGAATGTTATTTGTCAAAATGCTATATATTCTCGGATGTTAGTTGTTTAATTGATATAATTATAAAATCTTCATCTAATTTATGGTCGACAACAACGATAAAGAACGAAGTTCAGAAGAAGCCAGAGATGAACTAAATCGAATGCTGAGTGAAGTTGGTAATATCTTTCTAAATATATATACTAGAAAGGCAAATGTAGAAACAAACAAATAAAAGTATCAGTTTAGTCGTCTTGGGGTTTTACTTCAGAAAGAGTTTGTGGTTGTGTTGATGAACACTAGCTTATACAGGTACATTCAGAGTAACTGTCAAAATTCAGATAATTAAGGCAACTCAAGAGAGCCGCATGCTTTGCATTCTTGTGAGAACTTGAAGTTAAATGTTAAATCTGATCCAAACAATCCAAGGAGCTACAAAGCAAAACTTGAAGCCTATCCATACATTACACCATCTATATAGTAAACGTTTCTATGATAAAATAGTTAGTAGATAAGAAAGGATTAGTGTCAAATCTTAAAGAAAGAATAATTGGAATCTAAGGAAAGACCTATATATTGACATGATGATGATGAATCGCAACCAATGGATCTAACTGAAAAACATTATGCATGGTTAAGGACTACCCACAACTACTTTCCATCCTTTTTTAAGCTATAATTATTTTGTGACAAGTATAAGAGTTCATTAAAGAGGATCGGGAAAGAATGTACAATATAAACCTAGATCATTGATCGATTGTAAAACTTGCTGTGTAGATTGCAAAAATAGAGATTAAGATATGGACTTTGGGTAAGTCGAATTCGTTCCACAGGGATAGTTTGGATTCAAAAACTCATTCGGATAAAAAGGCGAAAACATAATTAGAAAAAAGATTCCTTAAAAATGAAATTGATTTGTAAAAACAGATAAGAAAGTAGCAACTAATTTGTAAATGAAATTAAACTAACAATAGAGATTGAAGATATAAGGAAAAGAGCTTGGAGAGGTCAGTTCAACCTTTGCAATTCATCCAAAATGCTGATTTATTCTAATTATAACTCAATCCACGTAGCAAGTCATTGCTCATGGATCGGAAGATAAATCAAATTAAACATTGATGGTAACCGAAGAGTATTCATGAGAATCCCAACTTCAAACAAGTGTAGCTGACTTATACTTCAATTCATCACAGAGCATGATTGTTCTTGAGCTTATCTAAGTAACAATCATCAAAACTTGATTTGAATGTATAAGTTTGCTAATCTTATCCTAAGATGATTCTCAGAATTAACATGTAAAACAGAAATAAATAATCAAAACAACATTGGTAAGATGAAATTGCTCCGGCATTCTTGACCTCTCTAAGGAGAGTCTAGCCGATCATCGCAAGAATTGTAATTGCAGAAAATAACAAAAGAACGAAGAACATGGGTGACGAAGATGATGATCGATCTGTAATCCTTCTTTTATAGCTCTCTAAAGAATTACAAAAACAATGAATGGATCACTCTTGATGTTCTCACTACACTCAAGAGCTTTCTCAAAAGGAAATTACAGAGAATTAAAGAAAGAAAAATAAAAAATTACAGAAGAAGAGAGTCATTTTCTCTGAAATCAACCTTCCAATTTATAACATTCGTATTCGGGTAATCGGGTCGATTTGACGGATGATTTGATTCGAATGACACAATCAATTACAACCACCGAAACAATTGGAAGCTTCTGTGCGAATCTCAAGGATAAATTCCTCGAGATGACCGCGACGCGATCTTGGCTAGCCGCGGCGTGGTGACGTGGCACCCAAATCAGCTGGCCTTTGGCTGGTTGCTTCCTCTTTGCTCGCATGTTGTAACAAGTTGTAACAATAATTGTTACATCTTTTGTTGGTTTCCGAATGTGCCATTTTCACCTTAAATTGGTAATACATTAATGTTAGCTACATAAATTTGGGATTTAATAAAATTTATTATCATTTTTAAGGAACTAGTATTCAAACTTTAATAATCTTGGTGAAATTAAAGTCCAAAAGTGAAATTATTGGGACCTTATCAATCATACTAGAGATAAGAGAATATTTCAACTGCAATAACTGTCCATGAGTATGTACAAATCACCATGAACCAAAGTAGAAAACTTTTTGTACATGTTAGAATCAAATATAGTGAGAGATAAATTGGGACATTCTGGGAATATGTAAAATTATGTTGGGATTAGCAATGAAGAAAAGGTCTCATCTTATTAAATTGTGATTTTTTTGAAGTATGCCTCTGATTTCTGTTTTTTTTTTTTTTTAAGTACTTACATTGTTGAAAATGCTTGAATTAACAATGAAACTTGGATTACAAAATTTAAAGTATCTAATTTGTAACTTCTTCCTTAATGCTAAAACCTAGGGAACCATAGCTTACTAGTTTCTCATAACTTTATTTTTTCAGTTTCCCTTGTAAGAGTTCTTACACCTAGGATTTTCAAAGTACACATGGTCCCTTATTGACATATTATGTATCTTACTAGTGCATTTATTGCACGTTAATGTGTGCCCCAAGGGCACACATTAACAAGACCCATAAATAATTATCAACATTTCCAATTAAATAGACATCTATTTTTTTTTTTTTCCAAAGAAGAGTTCTAGTACTATTTTTTTGGTGGATGATGTTGCAAAGTTTTTGAACACCTACGTCACTTTTTACGCCTATTTAAGACCGTCGTTTTTTCCGACTATCAAAGACAATCTTTTTTTTACAACTGTTTGGATTGTTGTAATTAAAAAGTCACTCCTTTTAAAACGATTCATTTTGCGACTGTTTGGACAGTCATTTTTGGCGCATTATGACATAGTGGTGGTTGGACGAAGCTCGTATTGTAGAAATTGATTTCTCCTCCCTCGTGGAGCCGTGCTTCGGGTGGGTGTGCTACTACTCTCATAAAGATTTAAAAAACAATTTCTCTTATATAAAAAGAAATGGGATTAGTTTTAGATTGGGAAGGAACTAATTGGTTTGGTTGCAATTATTTGTGGCCCACCTTAATTCCCACTTACCAAACAAATAAGTAATGGAAATTTATGTTCTCTTTCCACATCAATGATCAAGAATGAATGGTGGTGATTGTGTTCAACTGGTAGCCCACCTCAAGTCCTCCAATCAAGAGCTGATGGGGGCTATTAATCATCCAGTTATAGCTAGGCCTGCAATGTAAGAAGTGACCATGTGGGTCCTCTTCATTACAAGTTTTAATTTGTAGGCTTGTAGATGTCACTTGACATAGTACCTACTTGTATCACTAAGGCTTCAACAACTTTAGAATGATGTGAGGCCATGGCAGATGAAATCAATGCTCTCCTCCATCAAACAACATTGTTTCTTGTCCCTCACATACCATCATGAATGTTCTACAGTAATTGTGATTTTACCTTAAAGGACATGTTCATGGATCAATTGAGATGACATTGATAACCTTGATTCTTTGATTTTTGACTGATTCTTGTTTAAAAATATATATAAAAGAAAGAGATAACACAATGATTTGTTTAAATGGATCATCTTTACAATGCCTTTTCCCTCTCTTTCCAAATCTTTTTACAATGCTTGATTTATCTCTTTAAATAAATTTTTAAAAAAAATCCTCAAAATTAAAGAATTCTATAATCCATTAGGAATTTTAACCACCCAGATCAATATCTCCTAAAATAAAGTAATTCATATCAATTATAAATCTTTTATTATTGAAATCATTTTCCTTATACGAAATTCAAGAATTTTTTTCATTCTGACTATGAATATCATTTGAGAAAGGCAAATAGGACTTCAAATTTTTTGACTCGACTTGTTGTTTGTCATGCGGATTTTTATTTTTTATGTAATTGAGAATGAATCTATTATTCATCAAGAGCTTGCACATATTTTACTTCTCGATGTAATTTGTAATTATATTTGTAGGCATTGATTCTAATAAAAGAGAGAGGTCCCTCTATCCCAACTTATCGATCCAAAACAAAAAAAAGTTTCAATGTAGATCTTGAGATTTCGTACTTTTAGTGTAATACGACCGTTCTAGATAAAATGATATTTTATTCCTCATAATTGATATTTTTATTTGATTGTGAAGTTCAACATGATAGCTTCTAAAGGTTCAACCCTTCAACAGTCAGATGATCACAATGCATTTCTTCATAATTTCTTAATTAAGTACATTTATATGAGTCAACAAATTTGTTTTAGTCGTTTCTTACCTTTCTTACCACGTTTCAAGGTCTCAAACAATATCCAAAGGCATGATTTTAAAGACTTAGCAGGTTAATTATTGATCTTAACTAAACAAATACTAAACGAAAGCTCTTGAGTTCAAGCCCTACTTCAGCATCCATTTATCATGTCTTACGTGTGAGATTGTCGGGGGAGCATAAGTACAGGTTCCCACCTAAGAGACTTTAGTACCATTAATTACTAGGCATTTAAAATAGTACTAATAAACAGAGCAAACTGCTACAGCAATCTAAGTTAGGTTTGAGAGTTACTTATTTTTCAACATATATTTCACAAACGACAAACATCATGTGGGCCCCACCCTAAACATCTCTCCTCAACCGTTCAATATGCCCAGCAAACCATGTCCACCAATTTCTATATTCTGCCACGTGTAAACGAAGCTACTAATGCACTTGTAAGCACACACGTGTTGGAGCTTTATATCTGAGTAAGTAAGAGGTGTAGGGCCCACACCCACGTCTACAATGGGCCCAACCTTGGATTTATTTGCTGGGTAAACCAGAGAGTACATGAGCGATTGGGTGGGTCTGTACGCGTTAAAGTAATCTGACTTGACACTGACAGTGGGTACAACTTCTTAGTTGATCATTTACACATACCACCTCCACGTTTTGGTGACCCCTCCTTTTCCAAACAATCATAACATACCCTTGACCGTAGTCTTCTTTGAGAGAATTAAAAAAATACCCTAAATACCTCATATTTCAAGGCCTCTTGCAAAAAAAATTATATTCTTTCCTCAAGTAAATATGAAAATCTGACGCATGTTTCTCATCTCTTTTAAAGAAACACGTGCGGTATTTCTTTACAATTTTTAAAAAATGTACTCAATTTCATATGTGGCTAAGATCTCTTTATTAATTGGGGGAAGAATTCACATGAATCAGATTTTTTTTTTTTTAAAGGAACGTATCAAGAGAGAATTGGATTTAGTTACACAATGTGTGATTGGTAAATGAGGATTAAATTTTTTAGGAAGCTATGGAATGTATTGTCAAACATTCAACATAATTCCACAAGATCTATTTTCGTTATAATAACAGATTCTAGCCAATTGAAAGGATCTTGTGAAAGAATCTTCTAATCAATCCATAGATCATTTTGATTCCATTAGTAATGAAAATTCGGAATATCACACATAGATAAATTAAAAAGGGATTTAACAACTAATTAACAAAATCAACTTGGGACTTACCTAAAAGATATATGATGTATCCTGAGATGGGTTTTATTTTCATAGTTGGATTTCATATTTTAATAGTTAAGATTTCATGTTTTTCATGAATTATCGATACCAAGGATGGCACCTCGTAGGGATGAGTAACCACCCCTACCTCCCCGCCCCCCATTGAACTTTAAAAATGAAAAAAATTCAATGATCTATGCTCCCCATGTTTTGATTGATAGAGATAGCTCGTGTTTTTCAACTATATGCATCCCTTGTTGAGCGGAGCCATGTACGGATTGGGGTAGTTTAGTCCCCTAGGGGGCTTTTCAAATCGAGGACGTCCTTGGGAATGCAACTTTGAACCTACCAAGTGCCAAAACTTTGAGAAACCCTCCTTCACGATAGTGGCACTTTTATGTTTGCAAAATAATGATACATCCTTCAATGTTTTTATGAATATTTGATATACATTCTTATTTTCTTCAAATTGATGACATGCCTCTTGACTTTGTTGTTTCCCTATCAACTGATGAAAATAACTTGATGCCCTCATCGTCATCATCATTATCATCATCGTAATCATTACTATCACAACAATCATTACCATCGTCAACAACATCATATCACAAGTATCATCACCACCTTTATTATTTTCATCATATCATAGAGGTTATAGAGGACTAGTTTAGAGAAGAAAAATAATTGTTTTAAGGTATTTTCTTCTTTGGTTGATAAGTGAAGACCAAATTCAAGGCATATGTCACCAACATAAAAATATGGAATATCTGAAAATTTTACCAAAACGTGGAGTGAACAGATGTTATGTGAAGGGGAAGATTCCTTCAAAACTTTGAAGTGGGTTGGTTGCTTCAAAGTTGTTTCTTTGTAGGGGAGGAACCACGTAGGGCACAAAACATTAAAAAAATGTTTTCAATTTTGAGATTCTATCTTCTTCAACCTTCAAATCTCAAGTACAAGATTGAATTTTTGTGTGGCAAAATAAGAAGTTTCTAATTCTTTTCTCTTCTCTCCCCACCTAACAATCCAAATGAGAGAAATGGAGAGAAACTCATTTATTTTCTCTTCTCTTCTCTCCATTTCTCTAGATCCAAACATAGTGTAAGATTTTATCTCTTTCAACCTTCACACATGAAAAGCAAAATAAGATTTTTGTGAAAGGTGAAGAAGGTACTTTGGGGTAGAAAAATCAAGGCTTTTGCTTATCACACATTAAAAACCTTGTATTGAAGATAAGGTTGAATAAGTTCAACATACTTTATTCTATAAGTTAGCAACTTTATTATCGACTAATCATTCTTCATAGTGAGAAAGCTAACAAAAGAATAGAAGGAAACCATTATGTAGGTCGACCATCATTAATATTTAGCCCCCACTAACCAAACATCTTGGCTCCTGATGGGTACTACTCTTCGATTAATTATTTAATTTTTTGTATTTTTTTTTTTTTAGTTTTGAATCAATAAGAAGAAAATAAACATAATTATTATTGTTTACAATTTTACCAAATAAATCAACAATTAAAGATGATTGATTTTTACGAAAAAAAAATAAAGATTTTAAGGTAAAATAAAATCGATGATTGCCAAATAAATCAAAGGTTTTAAGTTAAATATCAAAACGTTGATAACACATTTTAGTCAATCATAAAAGACCGTAATCAAAGTATATGACACAACTTAGGTGTTGTGATAATCTAACTACCCCACGTGGCAAACTCAATCGTGACAAGTTTGGAACCATAGATCTGCCCTCCTCAGGATACACGGTTCCCTCGAGATTCAGTTTTTTATAATGAAGCGCAGCTGTGTATCTCGAGGAGCACAGATCTATAATTTCCGAAATTGTCACGTCAGGGTAGTCAGATCATCACGATTCTAAATGAAATGCAGACGAAATGAGCCACAAATGAAATGAAATGTAAGGCCTTGTGAGTTGTCAAATACTATAAATACATGACCTTCGGCTATGTTAAACATTTATAGAAGTAGTTTCTGTAGCATAGAATTCCGATGTGTGTCGTCAGATAACACCAGTTCTGGTGACCAGAATTTGATGATGCTGTAGAAATTCAAAGTGGATAAATGGCAAAAGGCCGGAAACTCGAGTCGAACCGACACGAACAATTACTAGAGAGTTTATGTTACAATCAAGGTCAAGTATCCGGTACAGAAGTATCGGAATTTAGTGAAGAAGAAGTCTGGTCAATGGTTGACCACGTTGTTGACCAAGATGATCACATGAGTTACGAAGTACTAAGTGATTGGAGCTCCCATGAGTCAGAAACTAATGAAGACCGTTCGATTCCATATCTGGGTGGTCTATCATTGGCGTTTAACGATGACGATGGGAAGAACTCATCATGGACGATCGTTAACATGGAATCTCCACGTCAGCAACATATGGCCACATCAGCACCGATGAACATATCTGATTGGCCCAAGATCCTTCATGTTGACTCGGTTGAATCGTTTGATGACTCGGAGGAGGATGACGAGTTGGAAAGAGTTCCGCCTCATGAGTACTTGGCAAGGGAGTATGCAAAGAACCATAAGATGGCGGCAACTTCGGTTCTTGAAGGGGTTGGTCGAACCCTTAAGGGGCGGGACATGAGCCGGGTTAGGGATGCTGTGTGGAGTCGGACCGGGTTTGATGGTTAACTATCAACCGTTTTAGTGAAACTTGTAATTATTGTAATTTTTTTCTTAGGCGTTGATTCGGTCGAGTGAACTCGCTCAAGTCGAGTCACGCTACAACCGTTGAGCCTAAACACAATTCCAATGTGTAGTCTCCCTGTATTATTATTAGTAGCATTTTAGTGAAATTGGTGCAATGTGCGTATGTTAGCAATGACCCCACCTTTTAATGCGAGGGTGATGATGTGATTGCTTATGAAAATTACAACATTAATTATATATCTTTTAAAAGAAAAATACGATTTTTAGATATATGATTGGACATTTCTCTAACTTCAATTTTTTCATTTAAAGTGATTTTTTTTTTTTTTTAGGGTTGATTTTGTAAATCAATTTGATAGGATAACTCAAAAACTAACTGACATAGATCTTTCCTCAAGATGCACAACTGCACATGTTTTATGGGGACGTGTAGTTGTGTATCCCGAGGGAAAAAATCTATGACTCTTACAAGATACATGTCAATTGAGTTATTGAGTTATCTTGTCAAGTTGAATTACAAAATCCTTACAATTTTTTTTTTATTTTTTTATATGACGAGTTATCTAAACTTATGTCTGATAATAGGACTAGAAGAGCTAAATGATAGGCTAAGGTGTGTGGGTCCCTTCTCTTGGGCACGAGCAACGGTCGCACATCACAATCATCAAGTAAGTGACGGTGCGCCCTCGCGAGTGGCCGCGAGGAATTAATGCTCTACTCATACTGGGTATCGAACTCACGACCTATGGACTTTTATCGCCTATCAATTCAAAATTGTCATTGAGCCAATCCCTCAGGATTCATTTAAAGTGATTTTCCACACTTAAGAAAAACGTTTTTCCCACTCCATTTTAAGGAAAATGAATTTTCCTCCTTCAAAAGTTATATTCCACCTTCCAAAACTAAAATCCAACTCTCCTTCATGACACTTTCATAGGTGCTATCAAATGATTGAATTTATTTTCATTTTCTCATGGAATTCATCTTCAATGAAAATATATTCTTTGTAATCATACAAACTTCTACTCTTTGTTGAAAAAGTTGAGCTTGTCATCTCAAACTTGGAAGTATTGAGCGAGATAGTCAATGTTCATTTTTCATGACAATGATTTGTTTTGAGATTCAAGATGCACGTATGAAATTTTGAAATTATTGGTCGATATTAAGTAAACTCGATCGAATCAATCATGTTTTTTATACATTAAATAATTAATTAAATATTTATAGAAGGATAATATTCTAAATAAATTTTTGTCTTATATAATTAAAAATTTTCAGAATGGGCTGATTTTTTGTGAGGATGATCTCTATGGTGAGGAGATCATCCTCACAAAAAATCAGCCCATTCCGAAACTTCTAACCCCATAAAAAATAGTTACAAACTAACAATAAAAATTAATAATCCACAATTTTTCAACTTATAAATTAGGATTAGAAATTTTAAAAAGGAGGATGATCTATTCATCACCCTCACAAAAATCAAATCATTCCAAAACTTTTAGTTCATATAAAATAAAACGTATTATCTACAATTTTATCTATCGAACCTGACCCTTTATCTAAAAATACGACTTTACGACTAAACATCTACCAATCCACTTAAGAATAATAAATAATTATGATCATTAAATATAAATATATCATAATAAATAATTAAAAATCCATTTAAACGATTTGACTCCTTCCTTCATCAATCATGATGCGCAAGATAGCACAAAATAATGAACAATGTGGGTCCCACAGCCAAAGAGGTGCTTTTAAGGGAAATTGATGGATAGTGTCAGAGGGGGAGGGAGAGGTTAGCTATTTGTATCAAGAAAGGGACATGGAGTTTTGTATATTAATGAGGACCCCACATCCATCAGCATCATACCATCACCATCATCACCATCATTCATGAATTTTCGATTTTCAGTGGGACCCACACATCAATCAGCATCAGCATACATCATCACACATCGATTTGACATAATTTGTTTTTTTTAGTTTTCTATTAAAACACGGGACCTACGTGAAGAAAATTGTGAAAGTTGTTTTTGACTTTTTTAACTTGCGCTTTTTCTTACATACACCGTACTCGTACAGCTTGTTACCTTAAACCAAGTGGAATGATGTAGTACGACTCTCACCCACCATAAACTATAGCCCACTGATTTATAAGCATTTAAAATAAAACATCTCTCCAATCATGATCAGAACTTGACAATACTGGGGTGTGGGACCAAGTAACATTTTGGACATTTAGCAAAAAAAAAATTCATAGGATTATGACAATCGTTAAAATAAAAAAAATTTTAATTCTAAAAAATATTCTATTTGTTAAAGTAACTCGTGCTTTTGAACAAAAATGCCCTTCACTTCATCTTTTCTATTAAATCTTTCGTAAATTACAACTTCCTCCCTCCTAATCATTTTCAGATTTTACAAAGGAGAGAATTCTCTATTCTTACTCCAAAACCTATCAAATAACTATTGGAATCAACAAAAAAGATCTGATTGTGAGGAACAACCAATATCTTGCTGATCTTGGTGAATCTGGTGTTCCATCCATGATTTATTGAATATTTTCATCAAATGTTATCCCTCTCTCTTTCTTTTAAAATTCTTTGTATAATTTTATCCTCATAGTTATATAAATGAAAAATGGTAGTAAAATTTGAATGATTTTGATAATTTTTTGAAGCATAGATCATAAATTTTATGTAGTGTCGAAACTCAACATTAGAATATAACAGTACTATCGTCAAAGTTCAACATTACCTATCATTGAACCTCGACGAATGACTAACATAACATTTCTTCTATAAATAAAAGTTGTTTACATCGTCGGATCTCAATGATTGTATATTAACTATAAGTTCAAATATAATAGTATTGAAGAGACTCAACACTAAATTCATAACAAAATATTATTATAAGTAAATAAAAATTTTGGAGCGTCAAACCTCAACGATTATATATTAAGTATAGGTTCGACAATAGTTCTATTACAGTCCAATGTCAAGCCTCGACATTGTAAAATTTTTAAGATCTATGCCCTAAAAAATTCGCAAAATCCTTCAGATTTTTTCTACCATTTTTCATTGTTTATTTTTCATTTGTATAACTATGATGATAAAATTATACAAGATTATACAAAGAATTTTAAAAGAAATGAAAGAAAAAGATGAGAGAGGATAACGTTTGATGAAAATGTCCAATAGATCATGGATGGAACACAAGATTCACCAAGATCAACAAGATGTTAGTCGTTCCTCACAGTCAAATATTTTTTGTTGATTCTAATAACTATTTGATAGATTTTGGAGAATGGAGAGTTCTCTCCTTTGCAGAATCTAAAAATAGTTAGGAGGAAGCAAGTTATAATTTACAAAAGGTTGAATAAAGAAGATGAAGTGAATGACATTTTTGTTCAAAAACACGAGTTACTATAGCAAATAGAATGTTTTTTAGTATAAAAAAAAAACGTAACCCTTTTTTTCCATTGTCATAAACCTATGGAACTTTTTTGCTAAATTTTCTAAAATATAATTATCTAATGAAGCAATTGATTATCACCACCATCATCAAACCTTCTCCTAAGGATTTGGGGTCAGATAAACGAATCTTGTTCATCCGTTTTACTCTAACATAACCTTATCTTTTGGGTATTAAAGGTGTGATCATATCATGGTTTTAAATCTCGTCCGGGCCGAAACGACTTATCCAATACATCTTAGGACCGTCCACCAACGAGATGGGGATAGACAAGTCAAACTTATTGGATGAGATTTAAAATCATGGTTCATTTGTCTCATTGTTGAACGAGACGACTCAAATATAGTATAAAACTCATTCGAGACAACTTAGTCTCATTCATGGATGAGACGAGACGTCAAAAATGAGTTTTAAAACCATTGATCATATCCTATTTCACTATTTCAATTTGCATGCATTTGGATCTTCCACTCGTTCTTTTAGAACTTCAACTTGAATATTTTCTTTTAAATAGGGTTGTGACTGTAATCAATCGACCGATAATAAAAAAAGATTGTAATGAACCTTCATTGACCATGCTCGAACCATCTGAGTCCGATTGGAGCTACTCCCACATTTTCTTAAAATGCATTAATTTATAGTTTTATCTAACCTAACATTTCCACTCATCCTCAATCTCAACATCCTCATCGCAGACACTCATTTTATTAACTACCTGACCATCCAACATTTAGCTTCATAAAGCATAACTAGTCTTATTGCAATCTAGTAAAATATTCTTTTAAATTTGATTGGTATATTTTAATATTTCGTTCGTAAAACACTCAAGAATCACACCACAATAACCATCCAACTTCGATTCTATGGGTAACACTTACCTCCAATCTCTCCATAAAGATAACAAAAGTGGTGGCTTCATGGTATTTTTGGATAATCAATTTTTATCGAACAAATCTATTCTAAGAGTATGTACTATATTTACACTCCACATCCTTGCTCTTGGTTCTACTTATTCTAAAACCCTCACCTCCAATCACCTTCATCAATAATTTTAGTTTAGTATTAACTCTTCTAATCTTATCAACTAAGATTTTATTGTACCAGAGATGTATCGATCTTGATTTTCAGGCAGTGACAGTGTGTAGTAATCCTTCCATCACTAAGAAAATACAAGGTAATGATGGGTCAAACAAAAAATGAGAGGCAAATCAGAGTTGTTTGTATCGTTCAATGGATTTGGAAAGAAAAATAGAGGATCATTCGATCCATTTTCATAAAAGGTAAATTGCAATCCACGTCTTGATGAACAACGATAATAAATAAATCCTCCACACAATAGTAAAACAGTTTCGCATTTTTATTGTATAAATGTGGTGTAGGTATGAAACATCATCATAAGCATTCTACAACAAGAATTCCAAAAGTAAACAAAGTTAATATATCATTCCCCCACCAATCCAATGAGATGAACCTTAATTATAGAATCAATCAACTAGCTATGCAAAGTAACTCACCAAAGAAATTATGGGTTCTCTCAGCTGTCTTTTTCATTTATATTCTTGAAAGTTGACATGGCCAGTTGCCTGTGCATGCTCCACAGCCTCCTGCATATTTTCAGACACAAATTTCAGGAAAGTCGGGGAAGAAAAGATGGGGTAGAAAACCGTTGCAATTATATATTTTTTTTTTAACTTACTTTTTGGCCGATGACACCGATTTGGCAAACCCCACATCGTAAAGTGAAGTTGGCAGTATCCGTGTAACTCCTCTTCCTGAGGTCAACAAATGCCAAGATACATTAAGGTTGAAATGCTGCTAACTAAAATTTGTAACATTTACTTAAGGGTTGGGATCCATTGACTCCTAAGAATGACTCATGAAAAAAACACATGATCTCAACCCTTTAAGCATAAAATCCAATGGTTAGAGATTTATGAGTATCTTGATAGCACAAATCTTGGAGATACTTATCCCGAGGATAAATCTCAACCATTGGATTTTGCTTTCAAAGTTTGGGATCATGTGGTTTTTTCATGAGTCATTCTTAGGAGTTGAGGGATCCTGACTCCTTTACTATATAGTGTCATTCATGTTCGAACTAAGGTCACTTAATAGATTTATCATTCGAGAAATCTCTTTTCATTGCATGTATACGTACAAGTACGCACACAACACAATATTTTCCTTGGTGTTTGGATCCCTTGGATTGTAAAAGTGATTACTGTATACAGATAGGGAAGCCATTTCTTCAATCGATGGAGAGAAGTTTACCTATGTGCATCCTTAACAAGATTAATAGTAAGCCCTTCAACTGGTCCGATGGTCCTATCCCTACGTACACTGAATACTGTTTGGTCGAACTCCTCCGGAGCTCCCTCAGAGGGAGACATCTAATAAATAAAAGATAAATGGAAATCAAGTAACAAGCAAGTATAAATAAAAAGTATCAGCTGTCGGAAAATCGACACTCCCTGCTTTGGTTCTTATTTGATAATGTATTGGGAAAAAAAAGATGTGGAAAAGCAACATACAGCTAATGCATCGTAATGAAGCCCATCATAAATCAGCATAACCCTTTCGGGATACTTCATTGCCTGTTGTAATTTTCAATAGGTAAAAGAAAGTCGTCAGTATTGCCCACAACAGCTAACATTGTTTGAACTTATAGATTCAATGGCATTACCAACACTGACCTGACCATACAAATCACATCGCGTGGTTTGGATATCATATGCTGCGATTTCACGTCCATAGTAATCTGCTAATATTGAAAGCTCAATGGCACCTTTAAACAAGATAAAACTTGTAATTAGAACACATAGCATCTCTACATTCTTATGTCTGTTAGTGACATACAAAAAACTTTGAGATCACACAATTCGTATATAGTATGTTAGTGAGAATATCAGGGAGACCCAAAAATGCCATGTAACATGCAGGATTTTTCTACATCAGTTGTAAAATGTAGGACTCAAAATTTCAAAGAGCATTTGAGAGTGGTTTTCTTTTTTTTCTTTTGCAAAGATTTTAAATAGAGAAGCTTTGTGTTTCAACGAGGTTTCCATAGGTTTAATGGGCTCAAGCTAACACATCCTAGCAACATATCAAGAGAATAGCAGTAATGGCAAGTAATGGGAATATTTCTTCTTTCCAATAATTTTTATTTTATCTGTTTTATAGGCAAATTGTGTTACAATTAAAAATGATCAATTAAAGAAAAAGTGAGAAGTAACAGCAGAAATATGGCAGGCATATATTCCCAGCAAAAACCTCAATTTAAACTAGTGAGTGGGAAGCCTTTTTGAAGAGATGATCCTTTACCAATAGGAGGTAGAGCATCTTATATATCTCAACCTTGCTAAGCAGTTAGCATGATACTGCGGCCTTTTTCAGTTGGTGCAGTCATTCAGTTCATGCTGGATCACCTACACTTCATTTGAACATTATTTATTTGATTTTGAAACATATCAAAGATGGCCCACAAAAGGATTCTTCGATCATTCGATTCTAGTGCTCAAAATCCTGATCTATATCGATTGCGACTGAGCAGGCTCTCTTCATGATACAAGTACAACAGGTAATTAGGGACCACAAGAGCAGTCCAAGCCATTGGAAGATGTAACCAATATACTCACTCCAGTTCTGAAGCCAAATATCCGGCACAGCCTCAGGTGCAAGTGAAATTATATGGCATGCTGCATAGATTGTTTATCTTTCATATTCTTTATGAATCATGAGAATCAAATACATCTCATACAGCACTGCTTCTGTTTTTAATTGAACTAACCAAACAAAATAAGAAAGAAAAAAAAAGTGCCAACTTAGCTAAGTTGGTAAGACATGTGAAATGTTGTTCCAACGTCCTAGGTTCAAACCACCTTGAACCCACTTTCACCTTCCTAGCCACTCCTTTATCTATGAAAGAAGAAGGAAAAGAGTTGTTTAGCACTTTGTAAGGATAAACAAGTAACATAGCTTTCCAGGCACCAGTTAAGGTAAATACTAGTATTTCAGTGTATACCAAACCTGCCATTAAGGATAAGTTCTTAAAAGTGGAACTTTGGAATGATTGGATTACATGGTTGCTTAAAGAGGGACTCTTGAACCGAATTTATCAATGTTACCTGCACCTAGACAAGGTCCACCGATGCTTGGTTTTTTCTATGAGAAAGGGTAATTTTTGGGAAACTCAAATTTGATGTACACTAGTTATATATTGTTTCTGATAATGAATAAAATGCAACATCAAATCAGAAAATTTCATCAATTAACTTCAAGTTGGACTTAAACAAAACATTTAGCTTTGTGGTATCAAAATTAGAAAGCCATCTGCTGAAACTAAACGTCAACAAAATTATTGGATTCTTCCAAAACAAAATTTTCATGCTTCAGATGCAGTACATAAAATGCAGCATTTGGATTGTCATTAGTGTAAATAATGATGAATTCCTTGAGTATTCACCTGCTAAAATGTAATGCCACCTTTTATTATTTTATGTCCCTAGCAATGGATAATCAATGATGAATTCATGACTTCAGTGCAACAATATAAATGGATGGGAGAGGTACTAGGAAGATTGATGATGTCGATTGTTGCCTCAAATATTTCAAGTTCCGGATTTGTTTGATCTATAATAGAAATGGGTCATGTCAATCGCTAGGTTTGTATCAAGGTTGAATGGAGAATCTCCTGAAATTTGGGCTTCAGAAGAGCCTTCAATGATTGGGAGATGGTTTTATTTGTCAGGTTGCTAGACAAGTTAGAAGCATATCCTATTAGTTGTTGGGTTGCCAGACAAGTTAGAAGCATATCCTATTTCAGCCATTTGGGGTCTGAAAGTCCTGTCAAAGGTATCCATTTTAATTTGACTTGCTCCTTTGGGAAGAATTACCACGTTGGATCTTATCATCGAAAGAGGTATGCCTATACCAAATTTTTATTGCCTCTGTAAACAAAACGGGAAATCGACTAAGCTCTTCTTATTCATAACAAGATTGCATGGAGATTTGGTCACATTTCTAGTCTTTGTTTGGCATTGTGGGCTATTTTCCTCGCCCATTAAAGCGTTATTTGAAGGTTGGTTACCGCAGGCGTTATTTGAAGGTTGGTTACCGCAGGGGTATGCTTTTTTGGCATCTAAGAAGAAAATGTGGAGTCTTATCTATTTGTTGGGGATTATAGAAAGAGAGAAATCTTAGGATATTTCTACACAAAGAGCATTATCCCTGGGAAATCATTATTTCTGTGTTGGGG
Source organism: Akebia trifoliata (assembly GCF_017979445.1). Lineage (NCBI taxonomy): Eukaryota > Viridiplantae > Streptophyta > Magnoliopsida > Ranunculales > Lardizabalaceae > Akebia > Akebia trifoliata. The sequence goes on along the minus strand of NC_141385.1, from coordinate 44,566,497 downwards.
CTCTATATTTTTGGTGTAAAATGTTCAAAGAAGTCAAAGGAGTCTTCTTTGAAGATTCGTGGGGGAGATGGGATTGGGTTTGTTCCTTAGAAGAAATTTAGGAATCTGTTAGGGGGTGGTGGTGTTGTGTTTCTTTATGTATTTTCCAGATTTTTGTGTAAGTTTGGTTGGTCACCTTGACGCCCTTCTAACAAAATTTGATCTTTATCAACGAGGAAAAAAAAAACATCACCACTGCAAGTAAGGACTCAAACCATCAGACAAATAACAGTCAATTAGGCATATCTTGAATCATTTATTTAGTGAAAAAAAGAAAGAAAGAAAAACAGATATTCGTCACACCTCCCCACTTTTCAGAGTCAAGAATCCAAGCACAGTACTCCTCATTTGGTTTTCCAAGAAACGCTTCAGAGTATTTTGTAGTGTCACTTGCCACCGTTGCAGCTATAACCTTCAGAAGTCAACAAAACAATAACCAAGTGATGTTTTCAGAAATATGGGTAAAGGCCATAAATATTCATGCATGAACATAATATAAGAATTTAGATAGAATTGAATGAACAAACGAGACTTCGTTCAGCTGACCCAGAATTTTTGGCATAAGGCTTCGATGATGATGGGTGGGGAAATTTTTCCGTGCATTCAAAGTCAATGAACAACACGTTTAATAACACACAAGAAAGGTAAGCAGCTTCTGCTGAATCACCTTACCGTTTCTCCAAAACATCTATGTACAAGTAACCTGAATATCATAATAAGAACTAATAGGAAGGACATGAAGCAATAGCAAAAACAATAAGCACTGATCCATTAAAAAAACAACAATAATTATCACATAGACCAACAGATGAAGACCACAATTGATCTTCCAAAACAAGTTCAAGTAAAATGTAATCTAAAATCTTCAATTACATAAAATGTAAATCATCATTTTGGTGGGAAAGTGGTCCGGCTAGAGGGTTGTTTGGGAGTGGGGTTTGGAAAGGAATCTTAAGAAGAATGCCATTATTTAGGAAAAAAAGTTAAGTTTAAGGTTGGGGGCGGGTCTAGGGTGAGATTTTAGGAAGATTGGTGGTGTGGGGATGGACCACTTTTGGAGCAATTTTTAGACCTTTTCGATTTGTCTATGAAGAAAGGCCAAGTAATTTCTCTATTTAGAACCATTGTGAATGGGGTAAGAAATTGGGATCTCTGGTTTAGGAGGACGTTCAATGATTGGGAGTTGGAGAGTTTGATTCATTTGGCGGAAAACATTCATATGGAGGTTGGAATGGACAATCGAAGATTGTGGGGTATGGTGAGGAATGGTAGTTTTTCTGCGACAACAATGTACTACGCCATCTCTCCAAGATGTTCTATGGATTTCCCCGATGTGCTTGTTTGGGGTGGGAAGGTACCTTGAAAATTTTCAGCTTTTATTTGGCTAGCGAGTTTGGGGAAGTTGTCAACTTTGGATCAATTAATTTTCATTTCTCCAAATCAAGTTGTCTTTGTAGATCTTGTGCAGAAACATCAAACCACTTGGTCCTTCATTGCCGGGTTGCCCATCAAATTTGGTCACATTTCTTATCTCTTTTTGGATTAATGGGTTGTTTGCCACTTTCATTCAAGTCGTTGTTCAAGCTTTGGCTAGATTGGGGAGGCTCCCTCTCCCTATCCAAGAGGATTCTTGGGTCCTTGGCCCCTTTTGTGATCTATTGGGGTATTTGGAAAGAACGCAATCTTCGTATTTTTTAGGGGAAGGAGTCCAACATTCATGACTTGATCTTATTTATTTTGGCTTTCTTGTTTTCTTGGAGCAAACTCTTTAAGGAGTTCCTAGGGATCTTCTTCGAAGACTTTATTGTTAATTGGGATAGGGTTTGTCGGATGACATTGGGGTAGTTTGTTGGGGTTTCTTTTTCAGCTTTTTTTTTTTTTTTCCTTCTGCTATTTTGGGTTGGTCCCCTCGACCCCCCGTTGTATCTTTCTTCTTATCAATAAATTCATCTTTATTGATAAAAAAAAATCATCATTATCTACTTTAGTTTTTCTTCTATCTTCATCTATGCTAAACTCATTCAATAAACATTTTGCTTCCTAGTTGCCTGATATCAGTTCCCTAAAGTTAGTTGTTCTTATTGTTGTATTATAAGAATTGTCCCTTGCATTTTGTTTGGCACATTTTGGTCATGTGACACTCTTTAAGGAGAATTCCACTTTAGCAACTCAGAACTTCATATAGAGTGTAATGCAATTTATAAGTGACATATATGTACACATGAGATATTTACTACATTAGAGAACTTCAACACCAAAACTTAACCCAATGGGGTGAGTGTAATCATCTGACCAATAACATTCTAAGGGAGAATAACAAATTACGAACACCACCCAGAGAAAAGTCTACATATATATATATATATATATATATATATATATATATATATATATATATATATATATGCTAGGTGGGGTTAGTGCTTGGCGTAAGAAGGGATTCAAGGGGTTTGAACCTAAGACCTTGGGAACAACCTCTACAAGGTCTAGCCACTTAGCTAAGTGGCCCTTCTTAGAAAAGTCTACATATCATGGTTCAAACAATCAAAATCTGGATGATTTTGAACTTAGATCCTTGATACCCCACGAAATGGTGGGCCCAGATCCCAGTGCATGCCACGTTTATGGTTATCACATTTACAAATCTTAGCTACAATCTATAATATCAGTCTATAGTCTGAGCTCTAGACTAAAGTATTACTCCATACCCCATAAAGAGTGATTGATACTTTAGGAAATAAAATATGTAGTAACAGACTAGGAGTGTTTGGGAGATATGAAACAAAATTCAAGTTTAACTCCTTGTATTCACATCCAACTCCCATAAGTGAGCTTTGGTAACATAGATAATATACAGCCTGAAAACATGCTTTCATTCTAAACAAATATCCATTTTCCTTCTATCAGAAGCTACTTAAATCACTAGAGTGAGGGGGTAGGTTGAGAGAAAAAAGAGCAAAGGAATGATACAAAAGAGCAAAGCCCTACAACAGAACAAAATATTAACAGAAATAACTTCTCTGAAAAATCTCTAGACAGACCAAACACTATCAAAATTGCCTCCCATGCAAAACTGAGTGATGAGAAACACTCTTCTACAACTGACAATGGCAAAGATCCCGGTTAAACCATATGAGAGAGCAATATTCATAAATAGGATGGTTATCAAAGTGAATACAAGCTTCCTATTTGAGTGTTCTTTCATGCCATGCAGCAATAAAAAGCCACAAGGAGCAAGTGAAAATTTGAAAGTTATTTATCAAAAAAAAAAAATTGAAGGTCACACTAATCACTACAAGACATGAAATACAACGAGTAACGTAGACAAAACTATCACATTTTCTTCCTATTTATCACATCAGTTGGGACTCAATTAAAAACTCCATCCACATCTTGGTTCACCAAGATGCTCTTCCTATTTGAGCTTTGAAAGAATTTCTAGTTCATTAGTCGTTGAAAATGTTATTTGGGCATAAATTCATGCTACAAGGTGTGCGGTTATGGTAGAATTAAGTATTACAACAATCCAATATTTAAATAACTAATCAAAGACATAAATACAACACCGCAATGATACGCTCCCGTCTACCTATTTAGGTTTACCTTTAGGGGCTCCGTATTGTAGTAAAAACATATGGGAGGGAGTTATCGAGAAAATGGAGAAGAAATTGAGTACTTGGAAGGCTAAATATCTCTCCAAGGGGGGTAAGGTTAATTTGATTAAGAGTACTTTAACGAGTATTCCGATTTACTTCTTATCCATGTTCTCATTGCCTAGGTCGGTGGAAGCTAAGATTGAAAGACTCGTGAGGAATTTTCTGTGGAATAATAATAGTAGTGGTAGAAAGTATTATTTGGTGAAGTGGAAGATGGTTTGCACTCCTAAGAAGAATGGAGGATTGGGGATTAGAGGGATAAGGTTAACTAATAAAGCTCTCTTAGGCAAGTGGCTTTGGAGATTCGGAGAAGAAAGAGACAACTTGTGGAAGAGAGTGATTCGGACTAAATATGGAGAGACGAGATTTGGTTGGTATACTGATGAGCCTAGAGGCACTTATGGGTGTAGTGTGTGGAGAGGTATTCTGAAAGGGGTTGATAAGTTTGATAGGGAGACTAGATTCAAAGTTGGGTTGGGGGACAAGGTCACATTTTGAGAGGATATTTGGTGCGGAACTTCATCTCTGTCTATCCAATTTCCATCTTTGTACGCTTGTTCTTTTAAAAAAAATAATTCGGTAAGGCGGTGTCTTATTCGAGACGGAAACATAAATTTTTGGGAGCTGGGATTCAGGAGGAATTTCAACGATTGGGAATTGATGGAGGTTACATCTCTTCTAGATCTCCTTGATCAAATCCAATTCAGAAAGAACGAGCAGGACAGAAGGAAATGGATCAAGACTAAGGATAAGAAGTTCTCGGTCAAGTCTTTTTATTATTGCTTGTTGTCGTCGGGTGAGGTATCTTTCTCTCCCTCTGTCATTTGGTCCACTCTTGTTCCTTCTAAGGTATCTTTCTTTTTATGCCTTGCTTCTTTGGGTAGAATCCTCACTTTGGATAATCTGATTTGTCGGGAATGGATTATCCCAAATTTTTGCTATCTTTGCTCGAAGGATGGGGTCTGTCAATCATGTTCTTATGCATTATTCTTTCTTCTATGTTATTTGGATGTTCTTCTTATCTCGGTTCCAGATAGAATGGGTGTTTCCTTTATCTTTTTTTGAGCTTTTAAAGGGATGGAGTTCCAATATCTTCTCTTCTAGAAACAAGTATCTCTGGGCTATCCTTCCATCCGCCATTGCTTGGGGTCTTTGGAGAGAACGCAACAACAGGATATTCCATAGCAAAGAGAGCTCATCTCACCAAGTGATTTTAGAGATTTTGGGACTACTTTTCCTTTGGTCAAAGATGAGTAGGGATTTTGAGAGAGTGTGCTTTCAAGATTTTGTATTTAATTGGGGAAACATTTGTGACTCGTAGCTTTCCGCCGGTTTTGTTTTTTTTGTGTTTTGTTGTTTTGGGACTATCTCAGCCTCCTCCTTTCCTTCTCTTCATTTATATGATTTACACTTACCAAAAAAAAAAAAAAAACACTAAATTTTTTATCGAATCTGATGCATAGAAAATATACAATCTTACTAATATATTAAACATGGTGCCCTAAATAGTAAATTATTAAGATTACCAGTGTTGTCAAATGCGGTCGCATATTCGCATATGCTACAGTCGCATATTCCAAATTATGCTATCTACTAATATGCGATGGCATATTCGATGGCATATGCTATTTATGCGATGGCATATATTTTTTTCATTTTTTTTTTTTTGTAGCATATGCCACCACATATGTGATGTGCGAAATCGTATATGCGAACAGCATGTGCTGATTGCACATAGTCGCATATGCTATTTAACAACATTGAAGATTACAATATTTACATTAAGACTATTTACAGCAAGATGCTTATTTCTCTCTCCTGATGACAAAATAAATAATTGTTTCGTTTAAATGTCACAAAAAAACAAGTGGTATCACATGATACAGATAAATTGCATCCAAAAAGTACCCATGAAGTTCCCATATGAGTATCAATGTCACATCATGGCATCAATTTTTTTTTGCTAGGTGTCACATCGTGGCATCAATGTTCCCTACACCTTATCCCAAATATAGGGGTCGCCAACATAAATTCTAATTTGCCATTCAACGTTATCTACACTATATCTTCCTCCAAGGAGCAGTTGTATCTCATTATTTTAGATAATACACTATATACGATAAACTTTCATGCAAATAATATGTACATATATATATGAGGCGAACATACGAACATACATAGCACTTGTGTAGTACTAATAGGTCAGAAAAGACAACATGGAAGTAATCTTCCTAGTCAAGAAAACTTAGATTGATAAACCAAGATTCGGAGTTTAATTTCGGGCCTATTTCTTCATGTTACCCAGTTTTTCCAAGACAAGATATGTATAATTTTGAATGACTTCAATATGCATTGGCGATCCTATTTACAGATAAGAGAGTTAACCTGTCTTAATTCCGGAGCTTTGTGTCTGTCATGTTCCATAACATATCTGTAAGGAAATATGAAAAAAAAAAAAAAAAAAAAAAACAAAGACGAAAAATCAGATCCAACAATTCTTACAATCACCATTTAATCACAAAACCCAAATATAAAATTTGAAAGCTCACCCGACCGCATTGAAGAGGCAACTATTGTCCGCAGGAATGACCCTTCTCACAACAATACCTTCCATTTTATTGTCAAATATACACCTGAAGATATAGTAACAATAAAATTCCTAAGGAGAGATGATTCAAATGCAAAGTGAAGTCCAGTATTTAACTAAATATATCCATTAATTCTACATTAACAAAAAAAAATAGAATTGTGGAGATACCAAACTATAGTTCTGATTTTTCTGAAAAAAGAAAAAAATAATAATGCAAATAGGGACCTAATAAACAAGCAATGTTAAGTCTAAAAGAGGGAAAAAAGAGATAATAACCAATTTCACCAAAAAATGTAAATAAATAAAAAATACCAATGAGAAAAAATTAAGGCAAATGAAACTAAAATCTGATTTCAGAACCCAACTTCACATACAAACAGATGAAAAGGAAAACCCACAAATCTAACTATGAAACCTTACAATTAAAACAGATATATTGGAAGAAAATTCTGTATATAAACACCAAAACCTAAAAACAGAAACAAAATAACCCAACACATAAGAACATAGGTTTTCTCATAAACAAGCTCAAATTCAAACCAAATAAGGAAAACCCACCAAACATGAACCAAACCCAGATCTAAAAACAACTTATAAATCAATTTAAAGAATACCCAGATCTAAAAACAAGTTTCATAAAACAAATTTAAAAGATTTTTACAGAATGAACTATGTAGCACCAACCCTTTGTTCGAAAGAAGATCTTGTATTGTTTTATGGAGAGAAAGAAACAGAGATTATCTGAGTTACAGAGCTTAAAATAAAGGTCTCGTTTCTTGCTTTATTTTTTCTCTCTCCTAACGCATCAACTTGTCTTGGAATCTACTTTTTGACGCATCTCTATCCGGTTAAATTCGAAGCGTGCGCCATTTTTATTTTGATTTGGATTCTGTCCCCACAAGTTATCCTAGTTTACTGTGAGTATAAATCTTGTACTTACGGGAGTTGATTAGCTATCCGACTCAAACTCAAACTCAAACTCAAACTTTTATACACTAAATATGATCTGATTGGTGATTTACATCCATTGATTCATAAAGGGCTTTCTCAACAGGCCCACAATTTAAAGTACCGAAATCTAATTTCTTTAAATTAGAGAAAATTACTTAAAGAACCTGCAAGGATTTATTTCTAAATAATCCCTAAATTTTGTGTTATAACTTGATAGGACATTTAGTAAATTTTTTATTTCTTAATGGTCTCTCATTATTGGCGAACTCAACATTTTTTATTTACTATTGAGTTCACAGCTTTTTAAATAAAAAGTGGTGAACTCGATACTGGTAAAACCTACCCTTTTTTTTCGACTAAAATACATGAAAAAATCGACTAAAAACTTGAGATAATGACTTGTTTAGATGATTTCAATCCTAAAGAACCATTCTTGATTGATTTTCATCTAAAAACTAATAAAAGAAGTGAAAAAAATCCTAATTTTTTACATGCATCTTCACAAAATTTTAAAAAAAAATCTTTGAAAATGACTTCTTCCTTCTTAAATCCTTTTTAACGAAATGGAGTCTGCAAAACTTAATTGAGATGCCAAAAATCCAATTTTTTTCTTATGAAAACGATGAATTCGAACAATTAAGGCATTCAATCGTGATAAATGTGGGAGATGAGGTCTAGCGACTCTTAGAAAATAAAATTTTATTGAATGGACTATTAAGAGACCATTTAAAATTTAGGGACTATTTAGAGGGAAAAAAAAGTTCATTCGAAAGGGTTCTTTAAGTAAATTTTCCATTAAATTATCAATTACACTAATTTTTAATGTTTAGATCAACCAGTAGAAGTCCGGAGTAGGTCTCCAAGAGCAATTCCAACACACAACCTATCTCACTACCCATCCATTTTAAACTGTTATTTTGGGTCGTGAAATTCAAAATAGGGGTATCCAACACACGATCAATCCCACTACCCATTTTGGGTCGTGGGATTTTCCCAATCCAAAATGGGTAGCTACATACAACTTCTCCATTTTTTTAGGGAAAAAAATCAGATAGTTACATAAAAAATATTACAATTTTAGACGTTTAAAATTTGGTTTGAACTAAAAAAAATATTCAAATATTGTTGGATAGCGAATTCACCATTTTTGTCCAACAAAATTAGATTTTTTGCATTCCACTTGAGTTTCAGAGACTACATTCTAACACAAAGGATTTAAGAAGAAAGAAGAAGCTATTTTCAAACATTTTGAAGACGTGGCCAACAAATTGCACACCATTCATTACCAATTGCACTCCATCACTTAAAAGTTCCCTTTACACTCCATTTAAATGATTAGACTCCAAAATAACTTTAAAAAGAATTGCACTCCTTTTTATTAAAAAATTTTCTGTTCTTCCTCAATTATGTCTAAAGAATTTATTGCTAGTTCAATAATTTTTGCAAGAAATATATTTTTTTTGTTTCGGAATCATATTTATAAAGTTACGTTTTCTTGAAATACATAGGTTCAGATTAAATTTTAAACGGAGATTAGAAAATTAGTGCTTTAATTAAATTGGAGACAAAGAGACACGAACAAAATCAATCACAAAACACAATCAAAGTAGAGCACAAGCAAAGGATAAAAAAAAACTTAAACCCTATAAAAGATTATGTATTTGAGTGCAAGCAATAGGTTAAAATAGAGGTCATAAAAATACAAAAAAACATATATGATTTTTTAAGGTCAATGGGCAACCAACCGTTAGTGGTGTGCAACTAATTGGTCCCTTTGAAGATGTATGTAAAAAAGTAAGGGTCTTTTCAAACTTTTGTATTTCATTTTTGGATGAAGATTGATAATGATGGTTCTTTTGGATTGAAGTTATCTAGCCAAGTCATTATGTCAAGTTTTCAATCGATATTTCCATTTATTTTAGTTGAAAAAACTCAAAAAACGAAAACGGGTAGACTTTACTAGCGCCGAGCTCACCACTTCTTTTATTATCGAGTTTAACATCTTCTAATAGTTGTTGAATTCAACAAAAAAAAATGTTGAACTCAACAATAAAAAGCTGGGAATTCGACAATAAATAAGGTGAGCTCAACATTGTATACAAATTTTGGGATCTCAACTTTATGATTCATTTTTTGTTATAAATCGTCAAAATAAATCAAAAAACACATCTAAATATTCAAAATTAGAAGTATATCATTTTCATTCGTCATTCATGATCAAAACTTGTCGAAAATGATTGCAATCTCCATTAGAAAACCTAAATATATGAAGAAGATGAGAAAAATGGCAGTTTGAGTATTTCAAGAATATTGTCAGGTGAGATAAAGTTGAGGGGCCATTCAAAAATAAAGAGTTTATTAAATGGACTATCAAGTTACCATCCAAAACTTAGAGACCATTCAGAAAGAAATCCCTCTACTAGGATTTCCTATATTTGACGTCTTGAAAGGCAAAATCATATTCCAATGGTTCGGTCTATTTACAATTTTGCACACTCCAAAATGGCCAATGGCACCCACTTAAGTGACTTTTCTTATAAGTAAAAAAGGTAAATTACCATTTTCCCTTTTAGTTTTACTCATTGCACACATCATAACCTGATAGAGATAAGGTGGATGCATTATAATAATGTGCACAAGATACACTATATCAATCACCACATATCTTGCAAATCTTAGATTTGTATCAATTATGATCAATTAGATATATTTTATTGGATTGATTGATTATCTTTTCATATTCTTAAATATTTTGGATCTATATAAATCCAATGAGATATGTAATCATCATTTAAGAATTATCAATAAAATCATTTTACTACATGATGTCAGAGCTCAAGCTTCTCTGAGCACATCAATCTTGGAGTGTCGTTTTTTGGCGATGACGCTATTGCCATCGCTGAACCCAAATCATTTTGTTTCTTTTATTAATATTTAGCTTCTTTTTTTCAATAAAAAATCCCACATTTCTCTATGTTTTTACAATTCTCCCTACTTTACAAGTTAATGCCTCACAATCTCGATTTTCATTTTATCTAAAAAAAATATGAAAAAATTAGAGCATGAAAATGTCGTTATACAGACAATACATCAAAGAAATGTTACAAAACCAAATAGCAAAGAAGAGAACAATACATAAAGCAAAACAAAAACTAAATCAAACAAATAAAACACTCAACTACTCATTTGTATACCATGAAACCCCAATTGAAAACCAACTTGTCAGAGATATCCCCTTAAACTCGATGGACCATTGAAACTTCTAGAGTTTAATGTTGATCAAAATACTATGAGTGACCTTTTCTCTACCTTCAAACTCTTTGGCATTTCTTTCCTTCCAAATCCCCACCCACCCAATCTCAAATGAAAGTCATAGAGAAATAAATCTAAATGGAACCTTTTTAGACAATATTACTTTAAAGGGATATTAGCTAAAGCAATTGAGGCGTCATCACTAAATCCTAGAAGAGGCTAAGAGTACATATAATTCAAGAAATAATGAAAAACACAAATTGTGCTTCTACAATGATCTATAACACCCTAGTTTGAGTTTTGATGTCCAAGAAGCACAGAATTAAACCATTTAACATTAACCAATTGAGAAATCTTGCGAAAAATCTTACAATCATGAAAGCACTAATTGCTAAAATTTATGGATATTAGCTAAGCAATCAAGAAGTCTTCACTAAATCCTAAAAGAGGCTAGGAGTAATTCAAGAAATAATGAGAAACACAATTTTTGATTCTATGATGATCTATTACACCAAAAAAATATATATATTTGTAACTTATGATCCACAACCTGATTTCTAAAAAAGATGAATTTTAGTAGAAAGCTCTTGACGATGTCATCCCGTTGATCACCATTATTTACACATCCAGGCACACAAGATATACATTTAATGACCAATGCAAGTTTATCACCTTGCTTCTTATTGAATGAACAAACAAAAGAATACAAAGTTCTGACAAAAGAATATAGAGACTTTCATTTACAAGTGAACTGAAGAAGAACAAACATTTTTCAAGATAGAAAATAAGCTTGGAGATCATGTACAAAAGAATACAAAGACTCTGATGAATGAACTGTGGTACTATCTTCACAGATATTGGCATATCCATTATTTCATGAGCATTGACAGTGATCTATTATCGCTGTACATCAAAGTAACTGAAAAACCATCAGCCAAAAAAATTCAATATTCTAAACAATCTAGGAGACCCATATAATTTCTGTAGACCGTCCCAAAATGAAGGCATGTATTTCAAACCAACTAGTGACTGTGTAGAGAATGGCAGACATCCCGCTCCAATTAAAAGAGCCACCTTGAACATATTCTTGTTGTTTCTTCACCAAACCAGAGAACAACGGAACAAAAGAAACACCAAAATGATTCCCCACTTTCCTGAGGCTTGAGTTAGACCCAATGACAATGCCTATATCAGCTTCAAGCAAGCAAAGTAAGTCACTCACCGAGTCTCCAATGTATACAGATAAGGTCGTGCCATCATTCTTCACAATGTTCTTAAGAAGTTGAACCTTGTCTATAGGTGTCTTCAGAATTGTAACAATTTCACCAGTAGAAATGGATTTTTTGTAAGTGAACTCGTTCGTGTGTAGACTCAAACGATCTAAACCTCCTGCTAAGATGAGAAATAAATTTCTACTTACTGATTACTACAAACAAATGAAACACATATGAAGGCTAAATCATGAGACTTCTAGAAAAATGATCAGTGAAACACCTTTTATAGTGAGAAAAACCGTTTTGCTTAAGAATGTTTTTATCTGATGAAACCATAGGCAATCCAAACAGGCCCTAAATCTCAGAGGAACAGACAATGAATTCAAGAAACCATCATTAACTAATTAAATTCTAACACAAATAGTGAAAATGTTCAATTTTTGGAAAAGCTGTGCTACATTACAAAGCAACTATTTACACAAATAGTGAAGGCTAACCTGATGAAAAAACTGATCTAACGAAATCTCCACACCAAAAATTTGAAAGTATATGGACATCTGCATTGTTTACAATCTTCTTAAAGAAGTCTATGCACCCATCTTGGAGCTTGAAACTTTTACCAGCTTCTTTTATAACTTCCAGATTTAAACCCTTCAGTACACCAGACTCAAACACTCTTGAATTTGCTTGTTTCTTGAACTCCGAATATTGCTCAAGTGCTAGGTATAGACCATCATAGCTAAAATTTTCTACTGCAAAAGCATTAGGTAGGAAGAATAAATACGGGATTTCAGTAAGTGATTAATTGCCCATGTCAGAGAAAAAAAAACTAATTGCATCTCTAAACCATAGAAATGTATGGACTGAATCTCAACTAAGAAATGAGCCTAATAGCCTTTTTACCTTTCTTCCAAGACACCATTCTGTAGATGCATTGCTCATACCCTTCGGTATACTGTGTTGTAAGAACATCCCATATATTATTTAGATCAGTTTTTGTTAAAGCGGCAGAGGATTCAGAAGTAGTGCATGTCATATCAAAATCAGAAAATATGATGAGATGACGCCCCTCAAGGTTACGCCTTCCACATAAAGGGACTACAGTTTCCTGAGGAATCGTTAGAGAAGAAAAAACATGCATCTCAAGGATCATAGCTTGATGGTAAATCTTTTCTAGGTATTCAAACTCTTCCTGTGTCAAAGAGCTACTTAGTTGATCAAGCAAGTTCTCAGTTTGACGAGTTGCCTCCTGTATTCATTCAGAAAGAAAATGATAAGTGAGACATTTGTGCAAATGAAGCTAATATATGCAAATAAAATACAAATGTGTGCCTGCATGTGAATCAGTTTAAATGACAAACCTCAAAACTTTGAGAGGAATAATGATCCCTCCATTTCTGGCAGAAACAAATTCTTTCATTAAGATCCAGAAGTACCCAGATGAGCTCTTTACTTAACAAATTATGGAGCTTCAAGCGAGGCATCACAGAACCTATTGTGTAAGCAACAATTTTCATCTTTTCATCAAGAGGTGCAGTAACAATCGCGGAAGCTGTTGCTAATAAGAAATGTGTGCACCTCTTTACTTCTGAGTTGGAACACTTCTCATGCCCCATATTAGAACCACATTCCTGCAAATTCAATAGGACCATATGAAATTTGGGTTCATCTAAGACTACTTCCAATCTCTTTAATTTTTAATCATTAAAGTTTCTGTAAATTTCCTTTGCAGTTAATTCATGAAACCCTCATGTAATAAAAATGGGAAAGTAGTCTTGAGAGTGACAAGAAATGCTCTCTATCATTCTCTCCTCTTAAACTGCTTCGAATGCAGATGTATTTTGTTGATGTGAAACCCAAATATCACTGCTAAATCCTCACCCAAATTATTCAAATAGAAGGTTTGAACAATTTGGTCAGATCTCAAAAAAAGATGAAGATAAGAGAATGAAAATGTCATTATAGGGACAATGCATCATCGAAATGTTAGAAAACCAAACTGCAAAGAAGAGACCAATGCGTCTCGGAGGTTCAGAAATTCAAGAAATTGAGACGTTAGCCTTTTCTTTACCTTCAAACACACCGGCATTTCTTTACCTTTTCATTAAGCAATTGAGACGTCATCTCTAAAGAGGCTAAGAGTACATATAATTCAAGAAATAAACCATTTAACACAACCAATTGAGAAATCTTGCAACAAAAAAAAAAAAAAATCTTACAACTAAGAAAGAATTAATCTCTAAAATTTATGGATATTAACTAAGCAATCAAGAAGTCTCCTGTAAATCCTAAAGGAAGCTAGGAGTAATCCAAGAAATAATGAGAACCACAATTTGCAATTCTACGATGATTTATAACACAAAAAAATCTTAATTTGCATTCGGATGCTCAAGAACCACTAACACAATTGAGAAATACTGCGAGAAATCTTACAATTAAAAAAGAATTGTATATGTTGCGCATGGTCTCCTTAACAACATTCCCCGCTAATCGAATCATATTTCTGTCATCTCTACTAACAGTCCATCTTTCCAGAATCTCAAACCTATAGAAAAGAGAGAGAGAGAGAGAGAGAGAGAATGAAACCAAACAACTTATGATCAAAAGAACTCTATATCATCCAAACCAAGACAATTTTAACTTGAAAGAAATGTGAGAAAAACTCACGCAGTCTGAATAGCTGTGATGAAAAACTGATCTTGGTCGGCGTAATTGCAGAATGTCTTCAAATCCAAAGTTCCGGAAGCTAAACAAATCATGAAAGGGGTGTACTTGGCAAACGCAGATTCGTTATTGAATTTGTCCCAGAGTCTCATGGCGACACCTTGTTCTTTGGGTTCCTGTACCATAGGTTCCATTGCAACTGTAGATTTCGATTCCATGGTTTCTTGTTCCAATCAAGAAATTCTGCAGAGGAGAGAGAGAGAGAGTAACAGAAGAATATAAGAAAGAAATAACAGAACAATGTCACAAAGAAAGATTTCGCGCGGAAAGTTGTTTGATTTCTTTCAAACATAAAAACTTCGTAATTTTGAAACACCCCTATGGTTTTGGTAAAAACTAGAGATACTCCCTGAGTTTTCAAATTTATTGTAATGGGACACTTATTGACTTTTTCTACTATGAGAGTCTAGATATCTTGACCATCTAATTTTACTACCAAAAATTATATTCTTCTATTTAATTTTATCCAAAATCATATTTTATGTTTGGGGCGGGCTATGTACACCCCACTTTTTTGCTGTATAAAGCTACTTAAAAGTTAAATGTCAATAATGTATAAGCGCATAAATACCATTTTGAGTTTTATTATGTTTTACTGCACACACCCAACAAACATAACTTTTCCCTCCTATCGAAAAATCCTATTAAAGTTCAATCGAATCTGAATTTTTTTTTTTTTTACCATTATTTGATATAATTAAGTATTTTGATAAATGGAAGTGAGTTTTTATCATCTTTTGTTCTTGAAATTTTTTTAATCGTTTTGCAAATGAACCATTAAAAATCGATTTTATCTTTTATTGTTTGCATCAATTTTGTTTTTTTTTTTTTTTTTCCAAAATTCCCAGTATGTTCGATAAGTCAAGACTAAACTAATCAACAATATTTCAGTAGGAACATACCAAACACATTTTTTCACATGAGATCCCCATGTAAAGAACTGTTTGGTGTGTTTCTACCGTATGATACCGTATTTTTTGAGTATGTTTCTATCGAATTTATCATTTTAGATTGGTAGTTAGATACTGAACAGATCTTTCCACGGGATCCCATTTGAAAAACGTTTGGTATGTATCTACCAAAAATTATTGAAACATTTAGTAGGTTACTATTAAGTTTTAAAATAAATTGGTGGGTGTAACTAGCCAACAAGTTTTTGCTACAATGGGTGTATATAGTGCGCCCTTATGTTATTTCAAGTGTTTCACACCCATTTTAATTATTTGTTTCATACCCATTTTAATTATTTCATTCCTTTGCATGTTGTGAGTGCCAAGGATTTGTATGGTCAACTTTTGTTCCTAGGGCCTTATAAAATCGATATTCTTTTTTAAATTCTTTTTCTAATGAGAAAATTGCTTACTAGTTGGATTTGGAGTTGGCCCTATTCATTGAGAGTGAAGGTGTGAATGATCAATTAAAAATAGATTTGATTAAGAACACTTTTTCTAAGGACAAATAACTCTAATAAAAATTAAACCTCAATGGAAAACCAAATTTTCGGAGAGATTGCAAATTACTATCCATCAAAGTCTTGGAATTTAAAAAATGTTATTTCACGATTACTGAATAGCATTGCTTTTTATGCATATTAGCTATACAATTGAGACGTTTTCGACTCAAACAAGAAACACTGAACTACTCCTCCGAAATAACAATGAAAGTCCATAGTTTCGGGGAATGTCTGCTTATGCTCAATGACATTCTTGGACCATTGAAACATCATTACTTTTTAGGGGCATTAATGAAAAAATGTGGTCAGAGAGATTGCTAATTTTCCATTGAAGTCTTGAAATTTACAAAACACTTAGCTACCGCAACGCAATTGAGACTGAGACGTCTCCACTAAATCAAGTATTTAAACAAATAGAACTCTATGCAAAAACTGATCTAACAAAAGCTCCACACCAACAATTTGAAACTATATGGACACGTGCATTGTTGTTTACAATCTTCTTAAATAAGTCTATGCAACCATCTTGGAGCATGATTTAAACCCTTCAGTATTCTCCGAATGATTCTCAAGTGCTATACATAGCCCATCATAGTTAAACTCTTCTATTGAAAAACCATTAGGAAGAATAAATCCAAGATTTCAATAAGTGCCGAGATGATGAGCTCTTTACTTAAGAAATTATGGAGCTTCAAGCGAGGCATCATAGCACCTACTTGGTAAGCAGAAACTTTGAGTCGACCATTTGCAGATTTAGATTAAGAATGTAGACTCAATGTAGAATCGTTCTTGGTTTGGGTCCTATGTCTTATTTTGATGCAAATACCATAGGAGATCATTTGAACAAGTCTACTTTAATGCCAAATTATCGGTAATGATGCATTGTAACGAGTTCCAAAAATGACCCACTTGTAAGTGTGTGGGAAGCACGTAAGTATTTTTATCACTTGTGAGTTTGGATTCCATTACTTTTTAAAATGTCTTTATTAGTAATTTTAAGATTATTATAAGTGTTTCAATCGAATTAGGAATTTTACTATTTTAGAGAAGTTTTCTATTTCAGGTAAATTGTGGACTATAAATGGACCATTTGTAATAGTTTAGATGGAATTTTTTAATTAATTGAATCCAGATTAGAGATGATTTTTTCTCTTTTTTTTTTTCGCGTTCTTTTTCCAATTGCTTTGTATTTTGTATGTATCAACAGGTTTTTGATGCCCAATTGTCAGCTATTCTCTTGAGAATCAACGGATTAATTGGAAACCATTTTCAGATGCATGATTTCATATTTTCGCTGGAAACCATTTTCATGGCCAAAGCAATTTCCCCTTGGGCACAAAAATGTTTTCCCACCCCAACCCCCAGGAAAATGATTTCCCGCACCATAATGTTATTCTCACGACTACCCTCACCCTCAAAACTAAAGTCCAACTCTCCTTTTGATATTTTCTCAGGTGCAATCAAACAATAGAATTCATTTTCCCAAGGAATTGATATTCCCTGGCACACAATTTACATTTCATGACACTTCTTATTGAATCAATAAGCAAAAGAATACAATGTTCTGAAAAAGAATACAGGGACTTCGATGTACACATGAACTCAAGAAAAACAGACATTTTTTAAGATGGAAATTAAGTTTTGAGATAATATACAAAAGAATACAAGGATTTTCATGAATCAATTGTAGTACCATCTTCAACAGACGTGGGCACATCCCTTATTTCATGAGCATTGACGATTTATGTTGTTTGGAGGATAAAGAAAATGTGCACGAGGAAAGACACTGGAGCAGGATTGATTTTCATGAACTTAACTGAAAAACTATGACGATTTAGGCTGTCCCAAAATGAAGGCATGTATTTCGGCCCAATTAGAGACAGTGTAGAGAATGCCAGAGAGCCCCTTCCAATTAAAAGAGTGGCCTTCAACATGTTCACGTTGTTTCTTCACCAAACCAGAGAACAACGGAACAAAAGAAACACCAAACTGATTCCCCATTTTCCTGATGTTTGAGTTCGACCCAATCACAATGCCAACATCAGCTTCGAGCAGGCAAAGCAAGTCACTCACAGAGTCTCCGATGTATACAGATAAGTACGTGTCACCTTTCTTTACAATGCTCTTGAAAACTTGAACCTTGTCTTTAGGAGATTCCACATTCGTAATAATTCCACCAGTAGAGATGGATTCTTTGTAAGTGAACTCGTTCGCATGTACACTCAAACAATCTAAACCAACTGCTGAACAAAACCAGTATAGTAGTGTTTAAGATACTATCTATTGAATGCAATAGAAAGAATAACAGGAAGGATGTGTGCTGCCAGAGCAAGCATAATTATGCTACATAGCACTATAAAGATGCAATGCGAGAATCAGTGTAGTATTTTTATAAGAAAACTTTTTTAGCCTAAACAGGTCCTTTGAAAAAATTTATTTCCAGAAAAAAGATCAGCCAAACAAATGTTATCCAAATGAGCCTTAAAACTCAGAGAATCAGAGAAGTATTCTCAAAAGAAACACAATCACAACCAATCCAAGAACACACCATTAACTAAATGACTTAATTTTTTTTTTTTAATATCAGAAGTTAGCATAATTTACATAAAGCAGCAAATCAGATTGTCACAATCTTAATTAATGAACACAAATAGCTTGGAAATATATCCTAATTAAAAATGCTATGAGAACATCAAGGGAACTAATGAGAGTACCTGATGAAAAAGCTGATCTAATGAGATCCCCACACCAACATTCTGAAAGCATATGGACATCTGCCTTGTTTACAATCCTCTGAAAGAAATCTATGCAACCATCTTGGAGCTTTAAATGTTCACCAGCTCGTCTTATATCTTCTAGACTTAAACCACTCAGAAACTTCGACCCAATCACTCCTGAATTCACTATTGTCTCAACACTTGAAAATTGTTCTAATGTTTTGCTTAGGCCCTCATAGTTAAATCCCTTGACTGAAAAAATCATTGAGAAGAATAAATAAGGCCTCTCAGTAAGATATTTCCCATTTCAGAGGGAAAAAAACAACTATTAAAATCTTTACCTTTCTCACCAGACAATATTTTGTCAATCCAATTCTCATACTCTCTTTTATACCATTCCCTAAGAGTATCCCATTTCTTATCAATACATATTATCATCTCTGCTAAAGTATCAGAGGATCCAACAGTAGTGCAAGTAAAATCAAAATCAGAAAATATAAGGAGACGACGCCCCTCAAGGTTAGGCTTTCCAGATAAGGGGACTACAGTTTCCTGAGTAATCTTTTGAGCAGAAAGAGCATTCATCTCAAATTGCATAGCTTGATGGTAAGTCTTTTCCAGGACTTCAAGCTCTTTCTGTGTAAAAGAGATACTTAGTTGATCAAGTAAGTTCTCAGTTTGAAGAGTTGCTACCTGTAGTTATTCAGAAAGAAAATGAGAAGTGAGACATTTGAGCAAATGAAGCCAATGTGTGCCTGTGTGTGATCAGCAAGTGAATCGGTTTAAACGTGAAATACAAAGAATAAAAAATAAAATTTTTTTTAAAAAGGATCAATGCCTAATAATAAAAAAAACCTCAAAACTTTCAGAGGAATAATTATTAATCCATTTCTGGCAGAGTTGATTTCTTTCATTAGGATCCAGAATTTCCCAGATGAGCTCTTTACTTAAGCAAATATGGAGCTTCAAGCAAGGCGTCATAGCACCTATTGTATAAGCAGCAGCTTTCATCTTTTCAGAAGGAGACGCATCATCATTCGGGGAAGCTGTTTCTAACAAGAAATTCTTGCAGTTATCTACTTCTGAGTCGGAAATATCAAAACTAAATCCCTGCAAATTCAATTCTTTTCAGAATATTTATAACTGTAAGATGATCTCTCACACATATACATGATGAATGAAGAAAAGAAAAAGTTTAATTCTAATTGTACTTCTATTAATGAAGCAAAGCTAACATGCTTTGTTTTTGGCATTTCTTTCCTTCCAAATCCCCCCAACAAATATCAAATGGAAGTAATACAGAAATAAATCTAAATGGAACTTTTTAAGATGATATTACTTTGTTTTGACGTCCAATTAAACCATTTAAGATAAAACCAATTGAGGAATCTTACAATTACTAAAGAACTGCATATGCTGAGCATTGTTGTCCTACTCTATTTAATCACTAAATTTATGGATCGTAGCTAAGAAATCAAGATGTCTTGCACTAAATCCTAAAAGAGGCTAGGAGTAATTCGAGAAATAATGAGAAACACAATTTGCGATTTGCCAATGATTTATAGCACCAAAAAACAAATATTAATTTGGGATTTGATGTCCAAGAACCACTAAATCAAACCATTTAACATAACCCAATTGAGAAATCTTGCAAGAAATCTTACATTACGAAAGAATTGTGTATGCTGAGCATTGCTGTCCTAACACTATTTAATCACTAAATTTGTGGATATTAGCTTAGCAATCAACAAATCTTCATTAAATCCTAAAAGAGGCTACAAGTAATTCAAGAAATAGCGAGAAACATAATTTGCGATTCAACAATGATTTATAACACCAAGAACCATAGAATCAAACCATTTAACATAACCCAATTGAGAAATCTTGCAAGAAATCTTACAGTTACAAAAGAATTGTGTATATTGACCATCATGGACTGAACACTATTCCTCAATGCCCCAAATCCAATCGCATATATGCCATCTTTACCAATCCATTCTTCGACCGTCTCCAACCTATAAAGAAAATAGAGAAAATTTGAGAAATTGAAATCAAACAAATATTAAAAGAAGAAAAATACTAAATCATCCAAAGCAAGACAAATTGAACTTGAGAGAAAATTTGAGAAAAAACTCACACTTCTGGAAAAGCTTCGATGAAAGAGGCATCTTGGACTTCGTAATTGCAGAAGGTATAATAATCCAAATCTCCTGAAGCAAGACAAATCATGAAAGGGGTGTACTTGGAGAACGCAGATTTGTTCTTGAATTTGTTCCAGAGTCGCACTGCGACACCTTGTTCTTGGGGTTCGTGTACGGTTGCTTCCATCACAACTGTTCACCAATCAAGAAAGTTGGAAGATCGAAAGCAGAGTTGCAGAAGAGAGAGAGAGAGAGAGAAAGTAACAGAAGAATATAAGAAAGAAATAACAGAACAATGTTACAAAGAAAGATTTCGCGCGGAAAGTTGTTTGATTTCTTTCAAACATAAAAGCTCTGTAATTTTGAAATGCCCCTCTGGTTTTGGTAAAAACTAGAGATACTCCCTGGGTTTTCAAATTTATTGCAATGGTACACTTATTGACTTTGGTATACTATGAAAGACTGATAGAATGACCAAAAATATCGTCATCTTTTACCTCTTGTCGAAAAAAAAATAAGTTGATGAATTTGAAACAATAAGTTGGTTTTGGGTTTTTTGGTAGATTTTTTTGCGAGCAAGCTGAACGAATCTTATTCTTCCATGTTCCGAGTGCCAAGGATGGATTTGAAATCGTTATTCTTTTTTAAGGCATCCGATTCTCCCCCACATTTTCCGTGATTACCCTTTTGAGAATTTAGATTAAGGACAAATAAGCTAAGCTAGAATCAACTTGGTTTTTCGCCTAGTAGAGCTAATGGAAGTCATGACTGTCTTTCATATAAAAGTGTTGAGTGCATATTTTCCTCCATTCTCGGGTGTGTCATACCCCACTTAAGCCCCGTGCCCTCTTATATATTCTAGTTATGAGTATCATTTTAAAGAACTCCACATCCCGATTTCTTAAAAAATGGATTTGGTAGAATGCTCTTGACGATTTCATCCCTTGAGCACCGTTATTTATACATGTCATGGCACACGATACACATATCATTGCCAATCAAGTGCCTCACTTTGCTATTTGTTGAATCAACAAGAAGTAGAATACAAATGTTCGGAGTACTATCTTGAGATCATATACAAAAGAATACAAGGACTCTGATGAATGAATTGTAGTAATATCTTCACATTATTCCACGAGCATTGACGATGATTATCTATTGTGTTCGGAGTTCTAACAGTTGAAAGAATATCAAAACACAAAAAGACCAACTAGTGACTGAAAAACCATGTATCAGCCAAAGAATTCAACATATTCTTGTGTGGAAGATCCATATAATCTTGTGTAGAGAATGCCAGACATCCCGCTCCAATTAAAAGAGTCCATGGTTTCTTGCTCCAATCAAGAAAATCGAAAGTAGAATTGCAGAATTGCAGAAGAGAGAGAGTTATAACAGAACAAGAGATACTGGTAGTAACAGAAGAACATATGAGAGAAATAACAGAACAATTTCGCAAAGAAAGATTTGGCGCCGAAAGTAGTTTGCTTTCAATCATAAAATTGTGTAATTTTGAGGTACCCCTCCTTATTTTGGTAAAAACTAGACATACTCCCTGGCTTTTCAAACTTATGGGAATGGGACACTTATTGACTTTGGTCTTCTATGAGAGAATAATAAAATGACCAAAATATCATCATCTTTAATCTCTTGTCAATAGATTTTAAGTGTGTCAATATGTACCCAATACCTGATATATTTTTACCAATAAGTTGGCTTTGACTTTGGTCTCCATCGAGTATTCATTGTATTGGCATATTTTCGTTGGAAACCATTTTCAAGGCCAAAGCAATTTCCCCTTGGGGTGCAAAAATGTTTTCCCACCCCACTCCCTGGAAAATAATTTCCCACACCATAATGTTATTCTCACGACTACCCTCACTCTTAAAACAAAAATCCAAATCTCCTTTTGACATTTTCTCAGGTGCAATCAAACAATAGAAGTCATTTTCCCAAGGAATTAATATTCCCTTGAAAATGAATTCCTTGCAATCAATATCGTCACTTGGAAGAGAGTCTCTTAAAATTTTCAAAATTTGTAACTTTTAATCCACATCACGATTTCTTAAGAAAAATGGATTTCTTAGAAAGCTCTTGCCAATACCATCCCATCGAGCACTGCTATTTATATTTCATGACCAATTCAAGTGCCACACCTCACTTCTTATTGAATCAATAAGCAAAATCTAACAAAGTTTTACTTTTGTTCTCTTAGAAATTTTGACGAACTCTACACTTTCTTCAAGATCTTTCGATTGAGCTAAAATGGGAGTTAACCCTTAAATTCACAGGACCTTGAAAAGGAATAAAGAAGGGATTGCACATGGAAAATGGTATTCCCTAGAAACACAATTACCCCAAATTTTCATTGGAAACCATTTTCATGGCCAAAGTGATTTCTCATAGGTGGGAAGATGTTTTTCCCATCCCAAATTTCTATTCTCACAACTACCCACACCATCAAATGGAAAAATTCATTTTCCCAAGGAGTTTATATTACCTTGGAAACAAATTCTTTTCAAAAGCTAACAACTTTTGATCCTCATCTTGATTTCCTAAAAAAAATTGGATTTATTACTAGAAAGAACTTACCCATATCATCCCATCGAGCGACGATTTACATTTCATGACCAATTCAAGTGCCACACCTCACTTCTTATTGAATCAACAAGGCAAAGAATACAAAGTTCTGACAAAGAATACAAAGACTTTCATGTACAAGTGAACTTGAGAAAGAACCAACATTTATCAAGATAGAAAATAAGCATTAGATCACATTCTCTATAGCATCTGATTTTAGCTAAAGTAAATTTACTCTGGCTGCCTCATTGACTATTATTAAATTAGAATATTTAATGTCCTTGTACATAATTTACAAGTTGATTCTCCTTGTACGCGGAAAATATTTTCCCTCCTGAAGTAATTATCTTTAGTCTATCCCCAACCCTCAAAACTGAAAACCAACTCCTTTTTTGTCATTTTCTTAGGTGCCACCAAATGGTAGAATTCATTTTCCCTTGAAACCAAATTCCTTGCATCCAAGTTAATTTAAGTTTGAGATGAAACTATTTTTATTACTTTCAAGCAAAGCCACCTTAGTTATACTAGTTACAAGTGTCATTTTAAAGAAAACAGTGCCTGTTAGAACACCATTATTTACACGTCCTGACACACGATATACATTTAATGATCAATGCAAGTTTCTCACTTTGATTCTTATTGAATGAAAAAACAAAAGAATACAAAGTTCTGACAAAAGAGTATAGAGACTTTCATGTACAAGTGAACTCAAGAAGAACAATCAGTTTTCAAGAAAGAAAATAATTGGCGTATCCATTATTCCATGAGTGTTGACGGTGATCTATCATTGCTGTACATCGAAGTAACTGAAAAACCATGAATCAGCTAATTTTCAATATTCTGAAAATCGAGAAGATCCGTATAATCTTGTGTGGACCATCCCAAAATGAAGGCATGTATTTCGAACCAACTAGTGACTGTGTAGAGAATACCAGATTTCCCACTCCAATTAAAAGAGCCACCTTGAACATATTCACGTTGTTTCTTCATCAAACCAGAGAACAACGGAACAAAAGAAACACCAAAATGATTCCCCACTTTCCTGAGGCTTGAGTTAGACCCGAAGACAATGCCTACATCAGCTTCAAGCAGGCAAAGCAAGTCGCTCACCGAGTCTCCAATGTATACAGACAAGGCCATGCCATCATTCTTCACAATGTTCTTGAGAAGTTGAACCTTGTCTGTATGTGTCTCCAGATTCATAACAATTTCACCAATAGAAATGGATTCTTTGTAAATGAACTCGTTTGTGTGTAGACTCAAATGATCTAAACCTCCTGTTGCTCAACAAAAGTACAGTGTCATTTTAAAACACACCGAATGAAATAGCTACAAAAGAAGAAAAAAGAAAAGAAAAAGAAAAATATATATAATACACTTACTGACTCCTACAGACAAATGAAACCCATACAAAGGCTAAATCTTAATAAAAGACCCATTAGAACTCTTGAGATTTCTACAAAAATAATCAGTAAAACACCTTTTATAGTCAGAAAACCATTTTTCTTGAAAAAAGTGTTTTTTTTCTTACTTCTGATGTAACTTTGGCTATCCAAACAGGTTCTAAATCTCAGAGAAACTCACACATAATCTAGGAAAACCATGACAATCGATTCAAGAAAACATCATTAACTAAAAAATATGATAGCATACAATCTTATTTAATAAACACCAATAGCTTGCAATTTGAAAATAAAACATAAATGACAGAATCGTTGGCTTTGGACTGATTGGAATGAAGGAACAAGATTCGTTTAGCCGACCCATATCTTTGGGATAAGACTTTGTTGTCGTTGTAGAATTATTATGAACCATTTTCCTACCATCATCATTTGGAACACTCCATTTTAGGAGTCTTAAGAAAATCTTGTTCTCCGTTACTTACCACCAAACTTATCTTAAAAAAAAACCTCACGAAATGCTTCTTGCAGCAAAGCAAACTTATAGAACCATGAATGACCAGGACCTACACAGCATTTGCCTGTCCTGTACTCCTGTAAACACTTCTCTCAAAGAATTCCACTTCTCTTTGGTGAGACCTTAACAATAAGTGGACCTTCCATCACTCATTTTAAATGAGTCACCTCAACCACTTATCAAAGATGGAGAACAAGCTTGACATGCTAAACACTCGATATTTGTGATTGTGACATTATTCATTTGACATCTTGTGTACGTATCTTCCCTGTACACTTTGGACCTGGGATCCTTGGAATGATAATGATTCAATTGCAATAGTCCATTTTCTTGATGGTGAGAATAAAGAAATAAGCACTTACATAAGTACACATTACAAAGCAAATATTAACACAAATAGCATGGTTTCTAATAATAAAAGGCTAACCTGATGAAAAAACTGATCTAACGAAATCTCCACACCAACAATTTGAAAGTAAATGGACTTGTGCATTGTTGTTTACAATCTTCTTAAAGAACTCTATGCAACCATCTTGGAGCTTGAAACTTTCACCAGCTTCTTTTATATCTTCAAGATTTAAACCCTTCAGTACTGCCGACTCAAACACTCTTGAATTTGATTGTTTCTTAAACTCCGAATGTTTCTCAAGTGCTATGCATAGATCATCATAGTTAAATTCTTCTACTGCAAAACCATTAGGTAGGAAGAATAAATACAGGATTTCAATAAGTGATTAATTGCCCACGTCAGAGAAAAACCATAGAAGTGTATGGATTGAAATTATTGAATCTCAATGTTTTACCTTTCTCACTAGATAATATGCTGTTGATGCATTGTTCATACTCTTGAGTATACTGTGTCTTAAGAGCACCCCATACATCCCCTAGATCTGCTCTTGTTGCAGAACATATTGTGATCTCTGCTAAAGTGGCAGAGGATTCAGCAGTAGTGCATGTCAAATCAAAATCAGAAAATATGGTGAGATGACGCCCCTCAAGGTTACGTGTTCCAGATAAAGGGACTACAGTTTCCTGCCTAATCATTTGAGCAGAAAAAAAATTCATCTCAAGTTTCATAGCTTGATGGTAAATCTTTTCTAGGACCGAAAACTCTTCCTGCGTCAAAGAGATACTTAGTTGATCAAGCAAATTCTCGGTTTGAAGAGTTGCCTCCTGTATTTATTCAGAAAGAAAACGATAAGTGAGACAAGACTTTTGAGCTAATAAAATACAAATGTGTCATTTTCAATCCATTAAACATGAAATAGAAAACGGAAAATGGATCAATGACTAACAATATCACAAACCTCAAAACTTTCTGAGGAACAATTATCAATCCATATCTGGCAGAGACGATTTCTTTCATTAGGATCCAGAAGTGCCGAGATATTAAACTCTTTACTTAAGAAATTATGGAGCTTCAAGAGAGGCGTCATAGCACCTATTGTGTAAGCAGCAACTTTCATCTTGTCAGGAGTCGCAGCAACAATCCCAACAGCTGTTGCTAACAAGAAATTTTTGCATTTATCTACTTCTGAGTTGGAACTAGTAGACCACCTGCCGTCCATATTAAAACCACATTCCTGCAAAATCAATTCTTTTCAGAATACGTGTAACTGTATGATGATCTCTCACGCATATGCATGATGAATGGAAAAATTTAAAAGACATACATTGAGTTTCAATCCTTATTAGGTTCTTCTATTAGAAATGGGCCAAGAAGATAATGGCAACAATTTCATCATGCCCACTGCTACAGTCTCATGACTAGAGAAACCAATATTAATAATGCAAAGCTTGATACAGAAGATTAAGGATGAAATCCAGCCCAATTGGATCACATGACCATATGAAATCTGGGTTCATCTAAGACTACTTCCAATCCGTTTAATTTTTAGTCATTAAAGTTTCTATTAATTCCCTTTGCAGTTAATTCATGAAACTCTCATGTAATATAAATGAGAAAGTAGGTGGAATCTATTTTTGAGAGTGACAAAACATGCTATCTCTCTCATTCTCCCCTCTTAAGCTGCTGTGAATGCTGATGTATTTTGTGGATAAGCCTATATATCGGTGCTAAATCCTCACCCAAGAACCTTGAGAATAATGATTGAACAATTTTGATGAAATTAAGCTGAGACTAACTAGATTAAATAAATGCTCTCTTCTTTTTGAGTATTACACAACACTTTTTTCTGTTAGTCTCCAATGAATGTGCTCCCACGTTCTACTATAAATGGGTGTGCATGTTGGGCACTTAGTTTGATCAAATCACAAAAAAAATATTTAAAAATATGAAGAAGATAGAGAATGAAAATGTCATTATAGGGACAATACATCAAAGAAATGTCAGGAAACCAAACTACAAAGAAGTGAACAATACATCTTGGAGGTTCAGAAAACCTACATAGAGCAAAACAAAAACCAAATCAAATAAAACAACACTCAACTACTCCTCTGTATTTACAATGAAACCCAAATAGAAAACCAACTTTTCAGAGAATATCCCCTTAAACTTGATGCTGTTCTTGAACCATTGGAACATTGAGGCTTTAATGTCAATCAAAATACTGTGAGTGACCTTTTGTTTTTTGTTCAAACACTTTGGCAAATGGAAGTAATCTCCAAAAGATACGACCTCTAGAAGAGAGACCTATAAAATACCAAATACGACATACATCCATAGTAGAATTGAAGAAGATAATCCAAATACTATGGGACAATAGAGAAATAAAGGGTTCACAGATTTTGCATTTCTCTTGCATAAGAAACATAAAATTTAAATAAAACTTTTTTAGACAAGATTACCTTACAGTTTAATGGGTATTAGCTAAGCAGTCGAGATGTCTTCACTAATCCCTAAAAGAGGCTGAGACTACAAATAATTCATGAAATAACGAAAAACAAAAATTGCCATTCTAAGATGATCTCTAACACCAATATATATATATATATATATATATCTATCTTTATTTGGGTTTTAATGTCCAAGAATCTCTGAATAAAAAATTAAAGAACTGTGTATGCTGAGCATCATCGTCCTAACACTATTGAGATGTCATCACTCAATCCTAAAAGAGGCTAAGAGTACATAAAATTCAAGAAATAATGAGAAACACATATTGCGATTCTGCGATGATCTATAACACCAAAAAAAATCTTAATTTTGGTTTTGATGCCCTAGAACTACAGAATTAAACCATTTAACAGAACCCCATTGAGAAATCTTACAGTTACAAAAGAACTGTGTATCTTGAGCATCGTCGACCAAACACTATTCCTCAAGGCTCCAATCGCATATCTGTCATCTTTACCAATCCATTCTTCCAACGTCTCAAACCTATAAAGAAATATGAGAAATTTAAATTTAAAAAAAAACCTAAATCATCCAAAGCAAGACAAATTAAACATGAGAGAAAATTTGAGGAAAAACTGACACTATCGGAAAAGCTCCAACGAAAGAAGCCTCTTGGGCAGCGTAATTGCAGAAGGTCTCCAAATCCAAATCTCCTGCAGCGAAACAAATCATGAAAGGAGCGTACTTGATGAACGCAGATTCGTTCTTGAATTTTTCCCAGAGTCGCATTGCGACACTTTGTTCTTCGGGTTCCTGTACGGTTGCTTCCATCGCAACTGCAGATTTTCAATGGTTTCTTGTTCCAATCAAGAAAGTTGGAAGATTGAAAGCAGAGTTGCAGAAGAGAGAGAGAGAGAGAGTATAACAGAGCAATGTAAGAAAGAAATAACAGAACGATGTCATAAAGAAAGATTTGGCGCCGAAGTTTGTTGCTTTGGAACATAAAAACTTTTTAATTTTGAGGTACCCTCTGATTTTGGCAAAAACTAGAGATACTCCCTGGATTTTCAAACTAATGGGAATGGGGCATCTACTGACTTTGGTCTTCTATGAGAGACTAATATCATCATCTTTAATCTCTCGTCAAAAACAAAAAACAAAATTTAGAGATTTTTCATCTTGGTTGTGGGTAGCCATCTTAAGTTGGGTACTCAATGTATTGACATGTGCATTCTCCTATAGATTTTTTTAGATAAAACTATTTTATTTTGGGAGTAAGCTGAACTATATTTGTTATTATTGAAGAATGTGTAAGGTAGTTGGCACACCATTCTCTCCCAATTAACATTTGGGGATTTAGATTAAGAACAGATAAGCTAAGTTAAAAGAGGTGGAAATATAGACTAAAGCTAGAATCATTCTTGGTTTAGGACAAATGTCTTATTTTAACACAACCCTATCAACCTTTCGAAGAGACCCTTTTGAACAAGTCTCTACTTTAATGCCAAATTATACATAATGATGCATTGTAATGAGTTCCAAATTAAAATGCAAAATGAACCACTTGTGAGTACGTGGGAAGCACGAAAATAACTATTTGCATGAGATGGTTGTTTGCTAGAATACATGAGGTTATCTCAACGAGAGAGAGAGAGAGATCACACATCATTTTATTGCCTTGAGGATGTAATATGAATGGTCAGGGCTCGCATCTTTGTAGGGAAGGGATATTTTTGTTTTCCTCTCCTTCAATTTTGTTTTTTGTTTTTTTTTGTTTCAACTTTCAAGGATTTCTGCAAGAGTTTGAAGTCAATAGCATTTCAGTCATTTTTTGTTAATCTATCAAAATTACCCAAAAAATCGATCAAAACTCTGTAAATTGCTACAGTGTGTGCCTAAAGTAATTTGGTCTTATAGCTCAACTTGACCAAACTCAAGATGAGTAGAATCAGTCTTCTAAATAAAAGAAAAGAAGAACATGAGCAAGGAGAAAATGAAAGTATTGACCCCAAGAGACAAAGGCATACAATTTCGCATCATTGTTGACGATATAGACATACATATAATCCTCTTATGTATGCTAGTTATGAATATCATTTTAAAGAAAAGCATCTCTTGGAGTTTTCAAAAACTCCACTTCCCGATTTCTAAAAAAAATGGATTTGGTAGAATGCTCTTGACGATTTCATCCCATTGAGCACTGTTATTTATACATGTCATGGCACACGATATACATTTCGTTGCCAATCCAAGTGCCTCACTTTGCTATTTATTGAATCAACAAGAAAAAGAATACAAATGTTTGGATGAAAGAATAGGGAGAGTCCCATGTACATGTGAACTCAAGAATGAACAAACATTTTTCAAGACAGAAAATAAGCTTGAGATCAAATACAAAAGAATACAAGGACTCTGATGAATGAATTGTATCTTCACATTATTCCACGAGCATTGATGATGATGATCTATTGTGTTCGGAGTTCTGACAGTAGAAAAAATATCAAAACACAAAAATACCCTGGAACCAACTCTTCCCAAATATAGAATGATTTGTACATCGACGTAACTGAAAAACCATGTATCAGCCAAAAAAAAAAAAATTCAATCTGAAAAATCTAGAAGATCCATATATTGTGTAGACCATCCCAAAATGAAGGCATGTATTTCGAACCAACTAGTGACTGTGTAGAGAATACCAGACATCCCACTCCAATTAAAAGAGCCACTTTGAACATATTCTTGCTGTTTCTTCACCAAAACAGAGAACAACGGAACAAAAGAAACACCAAAATGATACCCCACTTTCCTGAGGCTTGAGTTAGACCCAATGACAATGCCTATATCAGCTTCAAGCAAGCAAAGTAAGTCACTCACTGAGTCTCCAATGTATACAGATAAGGCCATGCCATCGTTCTTCACAATGTTCTTGAGAAGTTGAACCTTGTCTGTAGGTGTCTCCAGATTCATAACAATTTCACCAGTAGAAATGCCTTCTTTGTAAGTGACCTCATTGGTGTGTACACTCAAACGATCTAAACCTCGTGCTGCTCAACAAAAGTACATTGCTTTTAATAGGCCATTTTTGTGAGTAAAAGATCATATTAGCAACTGAAAAAAGAGAATATGATAACTTAGCATACTCTACATTTACGTAAAGCAGCCAAAGAAATTGCCGCAATCTTATTTGATGCAACTACCATAGGAAACATGATATGTACATGGAGTATAGGATAATTGTGAGGAAATAAAGTAAGGGTAGTTTCCAACATGGTTAGAAGTCTTAAGAGATAGTGAGTGGGTGGTTTTCAGTTTTCACAACTGTAGGGAAAATTATTGAGTCATATTTGGATTTGGAGATTGACCATCTCAAATTGGTCTAAAGGAGGTCCAAGCTCCCTTGAACGTGAAAAAATCTGTTTCAGGGCCAAATGCCAGAATAAGAATAACACCATCTGTAAGTCAGTGTATGGACTTTGAAAATTCTCAATTTTTGGAAAAGCTGTGCTACATTACAAAACAACTATTTACACAAATAGTGAAGGCTAACCTGATGAAAAAACTGATCCAACAAAATCTCCACACCAAAAATTTGAAAGTATATGGACATCTGCATTGTTTACAATCTTCTTAAAGAACTCTATGCAACCATCTTGGAGCTTGAAACTTTCACCAGCTTCTTTTATATCTTCCTGATTTAAACCCTTCAGTACACCCGACTCAAACACTCTTGAATTTGCTTGTTTCTTAAACTCCGAATGTTTCTCAAGGGCTATGCATAGACCATCATAGTTAAATTCTTCTACTGCAAAACCATTAGGTAGGAAGAATAAATACACAATAAGTGATTAATTGCCTAACTGCATCTCTAAACCATAGAGGTGTGTGGATTGAAATGATTGAATATCAACTAAGAAATGAACCTGCCTTCTTTCTCACCTTTCTCAATAGACATTATGCTGTCGATGCATTGCTCATACCCTTCGGTATACTGTGTCGTAAGAACATCCCATATATTCCTTAGATCAACTTTTGTTAAAGCGGCAGAGGATTCGTAAGTAGTGCATGTCATATCAAAATCAGAAAATATGATGAGATGACGCTCCTCAAGGTTACGTGTTCCACATAAAGGGACTACAGTTTCCTGAGTAATCGTTAGAGCAGAAAAAGCATTTATCTCAAGACTCATAGCCTGATGGTAAATCTTTTCTAGAAAGTCAAACTCTTCCTGTGTCAAAAACACACTTAGATGATCAAGCAAGTTCTCGGTTTGACGAATTGCCTCCTGTATTTATTCAGAAAGAAAATGATAAGTGAGACATTTGTGCAAATGAAGCTAATATATGCAAATAAAATACAGATGTGTGCCTGCATGTGAATTGGTTTAAATGACAAACCTCAAAACTTTCAGAGGAATAATTATCTCTCCATTTCTTGCAGAGACGCTTACTTTCACTAGGATCCAGAAGTACCCAGATGAGATCTTTACTTAAAAAATTATGGAGCTTCAAGCGAGACGTCACAGCACCTAGTGTGTAAGCAACAAATTTCATATTTTCAGAAGGAGTCGCAGCAATAATCCCGGAAGCTGTTGCTAACAAGAAATCTGTGCACTTCTCTACTTCTGAGTTGGAACTCTTGCCGTGCTCCATATCAGAACCACATTCCTGCAAATTCAATTCTCTTCAAAATATGTACAACTGCAAGATATCCATAATCAATGGAAAAAAAGGAAAATTGAGTCATGCCCACTGCTACAGTCTCATGACTAGAGAAACCAATATTAATAAAGCAAAGATCGATACAGAATATTAAGCCCAATTGGAGCATATGACCAGCAAACTAACACAAGCATTTTCGGGCTCGTGATCCATATGAAATCTGGGTTCATCTAAGACTACTTCCAATCTCTTCAATTTTTAGTCATTAAAGTTTCTGTAAATTTCCTTTCCAGTTAATTCATGAAACTCTCATGTAATATAAATGGGAAAGTAGTCTTGAGAGTGACAAGAATGGACCCCAAGTTCTACTATAAATGGCCAAGAATTGTAACTAATGTTAGGATGAGGTTACATACCTAATTTGATCAGATCACAAAAAGATGAAGATAAGAGAATGTAAATGTCATTATAGGGGCAATACATCAATGAAATGTTAGAAAACCAAACTGTAAAGAAGAGAGCCATACATCTTGGAGGTTCAGAAAACCTTCAGAGAGCAAAACAAAAACCAAATTTCCGAGGATATGCCCTTAAACACGATGATGTTCTGGGACTATTGAAAGTCGAAACATCAAGAATTTAATGCTGTCCAAAATACTGTGAATGACTTTTTCTTTACCTTCAAACACACTGACATTTCTTTCCTTCCAAATCCCCCCAACAAATAGCAAATGGAAGTAATAGAGAAATAAATCTATATAGAACTTCTTTAGACAAGATTACTTTATATGTATATTAGCTAAGCAATTGAAACGTCAAAAAAAAAGAGTTTTGATGTCCAAGAAGCACAGAATTAAACCATTTAACATAACCAATTGAGAAATCTTGCAAAGTATCTTACAATTACAAAAGAAGTAATTGCTAAAATTTATGGATATTAGCTAAGCAATCAAGAAGTCTTCAAGAAATAATGAGAAACACAATTTGCTATTCTACGATGTTATATAACACCAAAAAAATCTCAATTTGCATCCTGATGTTCAAGAACCACTAAATTAAATATAACCCAATTGAGAAATACTGCTATTCTTAATCTTACAATTAACAAAGAACGGTATATGTTGCGCATGGTCGTCTTAACTGTATTCCCCACACTTCGAATTGTATGTGCGCCATCTTTATAACAGAATTCCAGGATATCAAACCTATACAAAAAAGATAGAATAAAACCAAACAACTTATGATCAAAAGAACCGTAAATCATCCAACCAAAACAAATTGAACTTAAGAGAAAAACTCACACAATATCAAAAGCTCTGATGAAAGACTTATCTTGGCCGATATAATTGCAGATGGTCTTCATATCCAAAATTCCAGAAGCGAAACAAATCATGAAAGGGGTGTACTTGGCGAACGCAGATTGGCTTTTGAATTTGTCCCAGAGTCTAATGGAGACCCCTTGTTCTTCAGGTTCCAGTACGATAGGTTCCATCGCAACTGTAGATTTCGAGTCCATGGTTTCTTGTTCCAATCAAGAAATTCGAAAGTATAATTGCAGAATTGCAGACGAGAGAGATTCTGCAGAGAGAGAGAGAGAGAGAGAGAGAGAAAGAGTTATAACAGAACAAGAGATACTGTTTGTAACAGAAGAATATATGAGAGAAATAACAGAACAATGTCACAAAGAAAGATTTGGCGCGGAAAGTTGTTTGCTTTCAATCATAAAATTGTGTAATTTTGAGGTACCCCTCCTTATTTTGGTAAAAACTAGACATACTCCCTTGGTTTTCAAACTTATGGGAATGGGACATTTATTGACTTTGGTCTTCTATGAGAGAATGATAAAATAACCAAAATATCATCATCTTTAATCTCTTGTCAATAGATTTTAAGAGTGTCAATATGTACCCAATTACCTGATCTACTTTTACATACATAGATTTTTTTTCGGTGAAATTATTTTGTTTTGCTTTAATAACTAATTTTACAAATCTACTTATATCGATCTTCTAATTTAACTCCCAAGGATTGGGAGTAAGTTGAACGAATCTTATTCTTCCATTGAACGAAACACCAAAGTGATTCCCGATTGTCCTGGGGTTTGAGTTTGACCCGATCACAATGCCTACATCAGCTTCGAGCAAGCAAAGCAAGTCACTCACTGAGTCTCCAATGTATACAAATAAGTACGTGTCATCTTTATGTACAATGTTCTTGAAAACTTCAACCTTGTCTTTAGGTGATTCCACCTTCATAATAATTCCACCAGTAGAAATGGATTTATTTTAGAAAACTACATTTAAAAAGTAAAAATCCTTACTTTTTAAAAAGAAAGAGGAAACTATTTTCTACTTTCTAAAAGTTACTTTCTTCTTAGTTATTTTCTACTTTCTACTTCTTATCCAAACGGGCTCTTTGCAAGTTCAACTAATAGAAAGTAGAAATTGAAAAACAGACAAGTAAACATGTAAAATTCTTACAAAGAAACAAAGTAATGGAATAAAACTTGCTGAGTTTCTCAAATTTTGCGAGAATGAAGGAATCACTAGACATTTTACTGCAAGAGGAGGGTCACAAAAAAAAAAATAGTGTGGCAGAAATGTTGAACATGACTCTTTTAGGAAGAGCAAGAGGTACAAATCTGCAAGCAAGCATGCCAAAATGTTTTTGGGTTGAGACAATTAACACGTCATACTATATTATTAATAGATCACCAGCTTCAGCTATCAATACTAAAGTCCCTCGAGAGAATTGGTAAACCGGTTAATCATTAAAATCTAAAAATATTTGGTTGTCCAACCTATGTTCGTGTGAAGGAACAACAATGATCAAAATTGGATCCAAAGTCCAGACAATGCATGTTTATTGGCTATGAGAAAGGCATGAATGGATGTAAATTTTGAGATGCGATTGCGGATAAATTTGTGATCAATAGGGATATTGTCTTCAATGAAGAACATGTTTTGAATATGAATATGAAGTAGGTTGATACACAGGTATGGATATGAGACAGAACGACCTTTAAGAGAGGATGTTGCATCAAAATTTTCTCAAGGAGATATATTTGGCGAGAGTTTCAGGGTGCAAGAACTCACTAGCATAGTTGCAAGTAGAGAAAAAAGATCCCATAAATCACTTGTCAAGTATGGATATGAATATATGGTTTTCCTTTTTTTTTTTTTTTTTTAAATCTAGTTATTGAAATTGCAGATCATTTCTTGCTTTTAGGATGTAAGTAAATGGTGGCAAGCTGAGCCTTGATAAGCTCCTCAGGAAGGGTAGAGGTCAAGTGTTCGAAACCCCACAAAGCAATCAATACCTTGGGACCACCCTCCAGGGTCCGGTTTTTATTCTTGACTCAACCAGTTGCACATAGGACTTTCTGAGGGAAGACAATGAAAAGTGGATGGTAGCCATGACTGAAGAAAAGTAAAATTCATCATTTTTTTTGCTTTAATTATATTTTTTCTTTAGTTATTCTCATAATTACCCCATCGTAAAATTTGTTTTTCCATGACCATTATCCCAAGAATTTTTATTTCCTTGAAAATGGAGTCCTTGCAATCAAACATGTGCATAGAAGAACGTATTGTTTTGAATTTTCAAGAACTCGTAACATCTGATCAAAATCCCGATTTCCTGCAAAAATGGATTAGTAGAAAGCTCTTTCCAATATCTTCCCATTGAGAAACATTATTTATCCTTTCTGGAACACGATTTACAAATACTCACGAACAATGCAAGTTTCTCACCTTGCTTCTTATTGAATCAACAAGAAAAAGAATACAAAGTTATTACCAAGAATACAGAGACTTTTATATACAAGTGAACTCAAGGAGAACAAACACTTTTCAAGATACAAAGTAAGTTCCAAGATCATATACAAAAGAATTACAAGGACTTCCATGAACCAATTGTGTACTATTTTCACAGAGATGAGCACATCCTTTATTTCACGAGCGTTGATTATCTATGTTCTTCAGAGTTCTGACAATTGACGGGTAAAGAAAATGTGTACTAGCAAAGACACTGGAGCCAGAATTGTTTTTCATGAACGTAACTGAAAACCATGTATTCACTTAAATTGCCATCTTCTAAAAGCGTCTATCCAAAATTTCTTGTAGAGACCGTCCCAAAAGGAAGGCATGTATTTCGGCCCAATTAGAGACAGTGTAGAGACTGCCAAAGCCCCCCTTCCAATTATAAGAGCCAGCTTTAACATGTTCTCGTTGTCTCTTCACCACACCGGAGAACAATGGAACAAAAGAAACACCAAACTCATTTCCCACTTTCTTGAGGTTTGAGTCTGACCCGATCACAATGCCCACATCAGCTTCAAGCAGGCAAAGCAAGTCACTCACTGAGTCTCCGATGTATACAGATAAGTACTCACCATCGTTCTTCTCTACGTCCCTAAGAACTTGAACCTTATCTATTAGTGACTCCACCTTCTTAACAATTTCACCAGTAGAAATGGATCCTTCGTAAGTGAGTTCATTCATGTGCAAATTCAGAACATTTAAACCTCCTGCTCAACAAAACAAGTTCACATTGTTAAAAACCCATTTAAAACAGTATCTACTTTTTTTTTTTTTTTCCTTTTATAAGTAAAAGAAAAGATTATATTAACAGACAAAAAAAGAGAATATAAAGATTCCCTATCGTTGTCATATAGAAAACCTACTGACTCCTACAAACAACTGAAACCCATATGAAGGTTATAAATCTTCATAAAATAGCTAATTACACTCTTGAGAAACCAATAACGAGACATTCTTTACTTCTGAATAACTTATGAAAGCAATGCAAGACCTTAAAGGGGCTACATGGCTTTAGCATTAAAAAAAATAATTCTGTTTTCTCCTCCAAATTGAACTTCTTGTTGCTTCCTAATGAACCATTTGCGAAGTCGCCAATAGTTAGAACTAAAAGTCAATTACTAAAAATACTACAATCCTGGAAAGCATGAACTCAATCAGAAAGCTATGAAAAATCCTGGCACAGAGTACCACAATTAACAACCAAAACAAAATAACCAACTAATTTAACTACCAGGATTTATTGAGCACAATAGATTAAAAAAAAAAACATCTAATGATGATAATCTATAGATTCTATATCACAGGCCAAAAATGAATCCATTGATCTTGCATTATACTTTGTGAATAAAAAAAACTGTTTTGAGAATTTAGACATTGGGTATTTAAGGTCCCATTTGGAAATAGAAATATTTAAGTATGATAAAATACCACCCAAAAATATTTTTGAAAATGCATTTTTATTAAAAAGATTGCTTGGATTGGCAATAAAAAAAATGTTTTCGCCCATCCCTGGTTGTTCCCGTCACAATGATTGACAAGAATGACAATGCAAGAATTGAACTGGCAAACTTAAAAAAAAAAAAGTTATTTTTGACTTGGAACAACAGTACAGTATTTATTTAAGAAGATAAATAGGTCATTTGATAAAATATCAATCCAAGTAAACATCATTAGCTAAATGACGTAATTGGGTTTTTAAATATCAAAATATAGCATACTTTACATAAGGCAGCAAATGAGATTCCCACAATCTTGATTAATGATCACAAAATAGCTTGCAACTTGGCAAATATAGCCTAATTAAATATGTTATGAGAAACTCATGAACACTTCTGTTTCAGAACTATATGCTAGAACAAAAATAGCACCATCTTTTAAATCAGTCAGCTTAAAGGCAAGTCACCATCACGGAAACTGAACATTTAGGAAGTTCCGAGTTTGGACTTTGAAAGATTGCAGTTTTGGGAAAGCTGTGCTAATAAGTAATAACCCAAAGTGCAGTATAGGACAATTGGTGAGGAAAAAAAAAAAACAGCACTTACATGACCAAGCAATTTTATTATAGAGTATAGACCACAAATGGTACAGTTTGTAAAAGTAAAGGGTAATCGAGAAAACCTGATGAAAAAGCTGATCTAATGAGATCCCCACACCAACAATACGAAAGTATATGGGCAACGCCTTCATTCTCTATTATCCTTTGAAAGAACTCTATGCAACCATCTTGGAGCATTAAACGTTCACCAGCTCGTTTTATATCTTCCAGATTTAAACCCCTCAGTAGCCCCGAGTTAAACACTCTTGAATTTGCTCGTTTGTCTAACTCTGAAAGTTTCTCAAGTGCTTTGAATAGACCTTCAAAGTCAAATTCCTCTACTGCAAAATCATTAGTAAGTGATTGCCCACTTTAGAGAAAAAATTAATAACATTTCTAAACCATAGAATTTATTGGTTGAAATTATTTGAATATCAACTAAGCAATGATGTCTTTTTTT
The DNA here is from genome assembly GCF_017979445.1 of Akebia trifoliata. Classification (NCBI taxonomy): domain Eukaryota; kingdom Viridiplantae; phylum Streptophyta; class Magnoliopsida; order Ranunculales; family Lardizabalaceae; genus Akebia; species Akebia trifoliata. Next base: position 44,527,495 of record NC_141385.1, on the reverse strand, counting down.
ACCTTTCTCACCAGAAATTATGCTGTTGATGCATTGCTCATACTCTTCGGTATATTGTATTGTAAGAGCATCCCATATATTCCTTAGATCAGCTTTTGGTTCAGTCAATATTGCGATCTCTGCTAAAATGGCAGAGGAATCAACTGCAGAACATGTCAAATCAAAATCAGAAAATATAATGAGATTACGATTCCCTTGGTTATGCCTTCCATATAATGGGACTACTGTTTTTGGAAAACTTATTTGAGCACAAAAAGTATTCATCTCAAGTTTCATAGCGTGATGGTAAATCTTTTCTACAATCTCGAGCTCTTCCGTTGTCAAAGAGATACATAGATTATCAAGCAAGTCCTCAGTTTCAAGAGTTGCTGCCTGTATTTATTCAGAAAGAAAAAACAAAAAAACAAAAAGCGAGGCATTTGAGCAAATGAAGCCAATATATGCAAATAAGATACATACCTGTGCCTATGTGTGATCAACAATGCTTAATAATAAGACAAACCTCAAAGCTTTCAGAGGAATAACTATCAGTCCACTTCTTGTAAAGATGATTGCTTTCAGTAGGAACCACGAGTGCCCGGAGTGTTTTACTTAAGAAGGAATGAAGCCTCATGTGAGGAGTCAGAGCACTGAGTGTGTAAGCAGAAATTTTCGTCTTGTCAAGAGGAACTGCAGTGGAAGTCCCGGAAGCTATTTCTAATAAGAAATCCTTGTAGTTCTCTGATGCTGAGGTACCACTGTCATCCATACTATCTAAACCACATTCCTGCAAATTCAATGCTCTTCAGAATATGTATAACTGCCATGAATATAGAAGCCAATATTACTGAAGCAAGAGCTTGACACAGAAGATTGAAGCCCAAGCAAGGATACAAGACACCCTATATTACAGTACTTCTACTCAAACTTATTGGAACCTCATGGACAACAATGGTCATTAAAAATGTCCCCTTATACAATTGGAACCTCACCGTGGAGAGAAGCTACTTATTCTTCCAAACGATAAACAAAATGTTAGAAAGAATAAAACTGCAAAGAAGAGAGAACAATACAATCTTGGAGGTTCAGCATACCTACAACAAGCAAAACAAAACAAAACAAAAAACCAAATCAAACAAAAAGCACTCATCTACTCCTCCGAATTTACAATGCAACCTCAATTGAAAACCAACTTTTCGGAGAGATTGCTACTTATTTTCCAACGATGTCTTGAAATTTACAAAATCTTATTTCACGATTACAGAATAGGACTGCTTTCTATGCATATTAGCTACACAATTAAGATGTCTCCACTAAATCCAAGTCAAACAAGAAACACTGAACTACTACTCCGAAGCCCAAATTATAGGAGAATATTCCCTTACTCTCGATGATGTTCTTGGACCATAGAAACATCATTGCTTTTTAGGGGCATTCATGAAAAACCCGTGGTCAGAGAGATTGCTAATTTTCCATCTAATTCTTGGAAATTACAAAATGTTATTTCACGATTACAGAATCGGATTGCTTTCTATTCATATCAGCTAGACAATTGAGACATTTCCACTAAAACCAAAAGTACATATAATTCTCAAATACTGAAAAAACACAAACTGTGATTTGACAAAGAATTATTATTATTGACAAAGAGAATATTGTATAATCTTACTCGAACTAAAGAATCACGAATTCTGAGCAATGTCAGCATAACACTATTCCTCAGTTCACTAATCGCACACTTTTCATCATTATCGTCCGTCCGTTCTTCCGCCATCTCATACCTATAAAGAAAATGCATAATTAAAAAAGAAAAGAAATTAAACAACTTATGATCAAACCCTAATCAAATAAAAGATGAGAAATTTTGGAAACTCACGCCCGTGCAAAAGTTCCAAGGAAATAGAAATCTTGGGCAATGAAAGATTGGAAAGTCCGCAAATTCAACTTTTCCGAAGCCAGGGAAACAATGAAAGGGGAGTAGATGACGAATGCAGATTTGTTCTTGAATTTGTTCCAGAACCTCATTGCGACACCTTCTTGTTCCATCGAATCCGTAGCTTTCGATGGGTTCTTGATCCAATCAAGAGAGCTGTAGCTCAAAAGCAGAATTGCAAGAGAGGGAGGGAGAGAGAGAGGGGTTTGAAAGCAGAGAAGAAGATCAGAGAGAGGGAACTCTTTGATTTTGATACAGTTGGTTCATAACTGAAGTACCGAACTATCAAACAGTTAGTAAATAGTAATAGTAAGTGATTTTCTGGACTGCTCGTCCAATTGTTTTTGTCTGGACATGCGGCCTTTAAATTTGTGTAATTTTGAGGAAACCCTCTGGATTTTGTTAAAATCTAGAAATACCCCTGGGGTTTTAAACTGACCAAACCATTGACTTTGATCTTTTACGAGAGACCAACAAAATGACCAATTACTTTCCAAAAGTCTAGAGTCCCTAGAGCAAAATTTGTCAATCTCTTGGACAATTTTTTTTAAAGGAAATATCACTATATTCTATTTGTTACTCAAATATGGAATGTGTATACTGTTTTGTAGAAATATGTTATAAGGGCATTTGTGGTATTAAAATATTGTTTATTTCAAATTTTATTATTTTGGTAAAATGACTTATTTTCAAAAATAGTAAATTATCATTTTTGAAATTAAGATGAATAATGCACCGTTTTGATAATTTTTCAATTTTCGATCCACGTTTGGATAAATTACCCAGGTAAAAATGGTAAAATCTCCAAGATGGGTGGATTTTCTTAAAAGTGTATAATTTTTTTTTAAATTTAATTTTTAGAATCTTTTAATGTAAAAGGGGAAGGGGCTTCAAACAATTTTTTTTTAAACCTTGAAGTTTCAAGGTGGGTAGGATGAGAGATATAAATTTGTTTTTATTTTGTTGGAAACTACTAGTTTCACGTCCCAACTCGATTGTCTCAAAGTGAGGAGATCTCTAGAATGGGGCAAGCGTAAGCAATACAAAGCAAGAGATTTGACACAAAGATCTAAGGAATGAACAACTAACTCACAACCCGTTAAAGGGTCTAACCTAACATTTTTTTTTTTTTAATGTTTCAGTCGCATGGGGACAACATAAAAACAAAAAAACCCGTCTGCTAAGACTAGTTTGAAGTAGTACAACTTTAAGCATGTTTAGACTTTTGTAAAGGATCATACCGAACGTTCAAAAGGACTTTATTTAGCCAAAGCTAAAACTGAATGAAAGGCAACATAAGCACTTTAAGTCGAATGTGATGAAATAGAATCAAGGGATCTGTTATTTAAGCTTCTTCATCAGTTGAGCTAATTTTAGCAGTTGCATCAATATCAGGTTAGCTCAATTTTGATTCCAAAAAGAGTCTAAAAGAAGTACAAAATAACTGAAACGTCCATATCCAATAATTAATCTAGTTTTCTCAGTCAATCTAATTACATCTACAATTATGTTTGGATTGAGAGAAGTGAAAAGAAGAAAAACTCAATTTCTCTCCACCATGCATGGATTGACATAAAGAACTTATGACAATTTTAAAATTTTAAAATATCATAAAAAAGATTTAGGGGCAGAATTGGAATTATAAAATATTTTAAAAGGGTTTCTCTCCATTTCTCTCCTCCTCTCTTCTCTCCATTTATAGAGAAAAGGAAAATCAACATTTTTTCCTCTCAAATTATTTTCTCTTCTCTCCCCACTTAATAATCCAAACAAGAGAAATTATTTTGTCTTCTATTCTCTTCTCTCCATTTCTCTTAAGCCAAACATAGCCTTAGTGAGAATCGTATAGAATTTTTTTTCCTTCTGGGAGGGCCTTCTCTCAATTCAAACATCGAGATCAACAAATGACATTAGTTGATCTAAAAGGTTGTTAAAAAGCCAACTCGACAATTAAAAGGAGGGTCAAGGGGGAGAAAATGGGCTCCTAAACACATATATAGCTTACTGAAAGCCATAATACACCTCTAATCCCCGCGGACTTCAAATACAAAATAAAATTACAGTCAAGAATTACTGTTGAGATCCGAAAACATATAACATCGCAAGCCTCAGAGTTCATACTTCTAAGTTTCTATTAGAATCATCTCTATCTTTTACGACCTCGATCGCTCGAGTGAGGTACTTCGCTCTGTTAAAATCGCTGAATCTCACCTGAAAACCCTAAAAGAAAGTAATTCTTCTCCTTTTTTTTTCTTTTAATCCGATCCGTGCTCTTGCAGATTTTACTATGATTTAGTTTAAATCGAAAGCTTCTAGGTATTTTGGAGCATTTTGATATTCAATGACTGATTTAGGTTTTCTTTGTTTGGAAATCTTTTTAGTTCTGAAAATCCATGAAAATATTTATAGATGAGATTCTAGGCGTCGACTGATTTCATTTGTGGCAATTGTGAGGTTAATGAAACAAAGGGCTTATCAAGGAATTTGAATTCTAGGGTTATAAGTGAAATTAGGGTTTTGTGGATATTCTTTGGCTAACTTAGATGAAATTTTTTTGGTTTAGGTGAGAAATTTCTCTCACATAGCACCCACTTCATCTTCCATATAAAAAAGAAACCTTCTTTGTGCATAGTTCTTCACTTTTCTGTGTCGAGAGAACCCATACTTACGTGAGTGTGGACTTCAGGGCAACGCGTATAGTTTTGTTGTGGTAGTCGTTTCTTTTCTTCTTCTTTTTTTTTAATTCGTAGAATTAATTAGCATTGGTATTGAGTTCTGTCCCTCTTGATTGATTATTTTTTATGATAAATATAATGAGATAACCATCATAAATCTATTGTGAACTTTACTATTATTATATTAAAATAACTAATTTTTTTCTTCTATATGGTATTGGGTCCAAGAATCCTATTTTTTGGGTTTTGTTGAATCCGATGCTTTGTATCCATATCATATCCCATGCAATGACAAGAAATAATATATTTCATATTTATGACGCTAATGTCACCCCCAAAACTACGTTAATGAAATCTAGGTTTAATCATGTTGATTGGTCCATGGAGACCTTTCGATACCTCAAGTGGAATAACCCGCCAAATCTGTAAATTTGTTGTTTGAGTTATTGAAAAATTGTCAAGTTGATATATGGATTAAGTTTGGTAGTTTGATATATGGATTAAGTTTGGTAGTTTATCCTTTGCCAATCTTTTGCTTAAGGTACGAGTTCTATACGACATTCATGGGCTACTTCAGCCTAATTGGTATAGAGAATCAAAAGAAATTTAGGCAATAAGTCTATTGACATATAGATATTCCAATTTCCCATTGATTATGGAGGGATATTTGAATAATTGCACAACAGTGGATCATTTCCAAAGGTTTCTTGGAGGCTTGCCATGCATGAATAACATAAGAGAGGTTTCTATAGTGTCATTACCCATACTTATAGAATTTCCAATTATGGTGGCAACTCATTAGATTAAGAACAATGTTACGCTGACATGTGGCATGGGTGCCAAGTATTAAGGTGTTCGACACAACAATTTCCAGAAATTTCGATACAGCGGCACAGCCGTACAAATATAAATTTGTGTTTACAAATCTTCTAGGTGGTGATCTAGTAATTTGTAGAACATGAAGGAAACTTTGAGTTGGATTGCTACTCTGGGCCTGATTTACAAGCTTAACATTAATTCATTGTAGAGAAAAATTATGGAACACTGGTTCTACAATATGTATGGAAAGTGCCTACTCGACATTCCCATTTCTGGTGCTCTCAATTTATCAACATAATGCTTCTTGACTGTCCAACATTTAGCTTGTAAAGCATAGTTGATATCTAAATTTAACTTATGCTTAGCTGTAATTTCCTGATCTTTTTATCTAGCTTAATGGAGACTGAGTACCCATAAGCCTTAAGGTCATCCATAAAAATTAAAATAAACAGGGTTTCTTGTGGGATAATCTCTGCTGCTCTATTTTGCATTTGTAAGAGTTTGGTGTCTTAGTTAGAAGAACTATAAATTTTAGGGCTTGAGGGTAAAAACTCCCCACATTATCAAATATCCCAATTCAAAGGATTTCTGCTCACTATTCAGTTGAGACAGTGAAAATCAGAGAGCAGCAGCAAGAAAAACATACTTCACTAGTATGTAAAGTGGGACTATCTAGGGGAAACAACCTTAACGTCTCCTAATTCCTCACACCAATGAATAAAAAACTACTACAACTTATTTATTCTGAGCTCTAACGTCATTGCATAATACAAATTTAATTAGTTTGTATCTACTTAAAACATAAATTAGAAACTCCCATTGACTTCTTAAACTGTAAACTATCTTCTGCCCAAGACTACCACTGTAAGTCCGAAAAAAAAAGACACAAAAAGGGCGCTTAATCTAATTTAGAAACTATGGGAGTCCTGGACATTTTGTCTACCTCTCCAGCTTGTAGGACAGACTCTATGGCCTTTCATCCTTATCTTGTATGCTTCTCTTTGGGCATGACAGCGCGAGACTGGAAATTCTAAGGCTGTGTGAGCTATGGTCCATTTCAAAGGAAGTACTGTTCATTGGACCAAGGAATTTAAGTAAGGTTGAATTTTGTTTTCATTATAAAAAATAGCTTTTTTTTTTTGACATTTTCATTTGAACATAGATTTTATTATGCATCTTAAAAATAGAACGATAACAATAATCCAATTGTCTCTTTTTTTCTTTTGATAAATGAAAATAGCTTTATTGAACGCAGGAAGAGGAGACTGCGAAGCTTTTAATAATCCAGTTGTTTGTTAAGTTTTGTTGCATGCTCCCTTGGAGTTGCTAACAATGGTTTATATAATTAATCTTGGTTTTTTGTTTTGAAATTATAATTTTTATATGTAAACAGAAAATAGTTATTACATTTTCTTATTTGCTTTCATTCCTTCCTGATTTGGGCTTCTGGCAGGGATGGATTTGGGTTCTCCAAATAAGAATTTAGAAGAGATGAATGATCTCAACAACGATGACGACTCTTCTTCTGTTGGAAAATTAGACCTTAATCTTGCAGTGAGTAAAGAAGGGTCTGAAACATGGGGTGACAAGACTCAAGTGAATCGGAATCAGCAGGACCAAGGATCCTTGTTGTTGCCCTCTGATGTCAGGTCTGAAAGGCCTGAATCGCCTTATATTAGACCTAGTTCTCCTGCACAGTTTGAATTAGATCATGATCAGGAGAGGAGAAAAAACTTTGACTATAGTGGAGAGAGGTTACGGTCTCCCCCAGATGAGACCTTAGCCATAAGTGGCGGATGTTCTGATAAATCTTCCTCTCCGGTTCAGGCGGAAACTTTCCACACCGAATTAGAAATTGAAGATCCTGCTTGTTTCTCATTGAAGTCTCCTTCGACAGAGGATTTCACTTATCAGCAAGAAGATTTGGAGAAAGCCAATTCACCTCATGATGAACTGAAGAAAATTTCTGGCCATTTTTCAGGAAATTCACAAAATGTGCAATCACTATCTGACAATGGACAACTAGAGGACAAGAATGGTGATCCGCATTCACCTGGAAGAACCCCTAAAAGATCAGCATCACCAGTAAGGCAAATGTCTGTTTCTCCTGAGAGGGCTCCCGACATACAAGAATTTGCAGGCCAAAAGCTGTCTCCTGAAAGATCATCTAGGCAGAAACATTCACCTTCTCCTGAAAGGCCTGGTGGGGATAGTAAGAAAGTTGTCTCTCAGGATCATCTATCTCATTCTGCAAGACGGTCCTCTACTTCTCCCGGGAGACGGTCTCGGAAAGATTCTCCACACAGGAGTGATTCTGTTCGGAAACGTCGATCCACATCACCGAGAAGGCGCCATTCGCCACCAGATCTACGAAGACAGGATGGGTCAGTGTCACAATCCACTAGGCAAAAGGATTCTTATTCTGGCCATGGAAAAGACTATCGTGATAGATCTCGATCAAGGTCCCCAAATGCAAGGGACCATTACAGAAGATCCCCAAGGTGATTTCTCTTTAATTTGTGTTATTTATTTACGTATGACTTGTTATCTGTTACCTATGAAAAGTAGATGGATTGTATATGTTGACATTTAGGGCTCTATTTTGAAAAGTAGAAGGATATGGATGTTAGGATTTAGGCAGCATTTCCAGGTTTATGTTGATCTTGCTGTCATTTCTGCTTGTTCTGACGGAATAATATGTAGCGGTGGTTGTCACTTGTCAGCCGACACCAAATCGTTTGGATGAGGCTTCGATGATGATCACCTTTTTGGTGGTGTTGAGGCGGCATTCTTCTTTTCGGGGTTTTAAAAACAAGATGGGCTGGAATGTGGAGGCAAAATTTATGATGTGTTCTCCACATTTTTTTAGGTTCAGGGCATGTAATATTTCCCAGCATTTATTTCTCTCTTGTTGATCATGTTGGATTTTCATTTGTGTCATGTTTTCGATTGCTAGGAGGAGGTATTCCCCGAGACACAGGTCTCCACCTTCAGGGTATCATTCTCGTCGTCGCTCTCCTAGAAGGAGACCTTGGTCACCACCTCCCAACCGGAGCACTGGAATTGGGAGACCTGGGAACAATTTATTTGTTGCTGGCTTTAGCTTTCTGACCACAGAGAGAGATCTTGAAAGGAAATTTTCAAGGTTCGGCCGTGTGAGAGATGTTCGCATAGTTCGAGATAAGAGGTGACTATGTCTTGCAATATATTGAGTATAATTTATGGATGATCTTTGAGCCAGTACCAACATTTTGCTTATCTCCTTTTCTTTTTCCAAGATTTTCCTTTATGTCTTCCATTCTAACATCTATGGTAAGTCTCACTGTTCATTCCCGCTTTTTTATGTTGGTTTATGAAGTATGTGCTGTATATTCCCACCTGTTCTATGACCATGGGATCGTTAGTTTATGAAGACAGTTATCGGGGTTAACCAAAGTACTGCTGACCTACTATATAAGGAAATTGGGAGGTGCCTTCTCTTCTTAACGAGCCCAACTGCAAAACCAAAATCTGGTCTGGTACATAACATTGCATACATAAAGCTTCCTACTGCATGAGCATAAGTTATTCTAGACATAATATCCTCTAGATATTCATCAGTCTTTGGGCATTTGGCATGGGAAGAAGTGGCATTTGGGCATTTGTGAACTGGAACATTAATTCCCATCTGGAGAGAACTTAGCTACAGTCGTACAAAACTAAACATCAGTCTTACCTCTTCTTTCCCTTCCAACATTTTTCTTTATCTAAAAGATCTTGCCTGTTTATTGGTGATTTTGGTTGTGAATTTTTCTGTAACATGGCCTCAAATCGCAGTCAGCTGCTTGGCTAATTCCTTCATGTATGTTACTTGGTGAGATGAAGAGGGTGGAGTGGAGTATCCTAGTGATAATTTGTCATTTTAATCTTATTATATGTCTTGTGCTTTAAATCCTTACTTTTTCTGTATGTAAGGTCTGGGGATTCTCGCGGTTTTGGCTTTTTATCCTTGGAAAGAGATGAAGATGCAGATGCAGCAATCCGAGCTCTTGACCAGACTGAATGGAATGGTCGGGTTGTCCTGGTGGAGAAATCGAAGTCCCGCTGAAGCTTATATGCCTTTGACATGGTTACAGCATAGTCCAAGCTAGTTTCTGAGTTTGAACTTGGTGGGGATTTTGTATGTCTTCCTAATATCTATGCTTTCTGCAACAATGTGTCCTAGGTTCTTGGTACATGGCAAGTAATGGTTGGAAAGAGATTCTTGACACTTATTGAACTCATTTTATATTTGATGTTGTGAAACTTCTAGCAATGTGTTTGTCACATTTATTAGAACAAGATTGATTTTTTTTAAATTATGGTAGTCACTTAAAGTTATTATGTGCCAACCACTTAAATTTTAACATGATTGTGGACACCCGCCTTGGTTGAGCTATGCATTTTGTAAGATCTTTCTCATGATTGATTGTTTGTATCTTTTTCTCAAATGACAATTTGCATAAAATCCTCTTTCAGGGTTCACTGGTGATTAGAAATGAAAGTTCGCTAGCTTCTTTTGTGCCTAAGAACCTCTACCTGGAGTACTTCGTACCCTCCAACTTTGGCCTTGAACATTATTGAACAATTTGACAATTCCAAACTGATCCCTTTTGGAGTTTGTGTGCATCACCAAATTTCTGTACGTTGCTTGGATGGGTGCATTGGTGAAAATCATACTCTTAATGCATTCTATATTTTCCAGCTGTTCTTTACGAACCCTCTCATCATATTTCTAGAGATTTTTCTCTTATGCTGCAGGCATTCTGAGGACTTATTCTTTCTCAACATGTAGAAAATGGAGCCTAATCGCCAGTACTATAGTTAAGTCTGGCAACACATCTACCTGGAAATTCTGGAATTGAACATGATTGGTTGTGAACTTGTGGTTAATGTACCTTGGCTTCCTAGGTCGAATGAATGCATAGTGAAGACATGATCTCAATCATTGTGATTCTTCTAGTTTTTATTTTTTTATATTTAAAGTTCGTTATACATATCTGGAGGTTCTCTCTTGTGCTGCAGGCTGTGTGACATGTTCTTAACAATAAAAGGTAAGTCAAAATTGATGGTCTGAACCCTACTTTTGGTCAAAGCACCACCTTACGCACCTGGAACTTCTGGAGAAGAACATCATTGCCATTTGCCATTTCATAACTGATCCATGTGGAGTTAGTTTACAGTTCTGATTTCTCATCTTGGTATCTGAAACCAATCAGTGAAATATTGCTTCCATGGCTGGGTGAATGAATTGTGCCAACATCCCACTCTGCAATGTGACATTGAGGTCAATGGTTTTTCTTTGGTTTCAGTCTTGTTTTTCCAAGTGTAATAGGGAATTTATGTTTATATGGACTCTTTAAAAATCTAATTCTTAGTGAATTGTTGTCTTGGAACTTCTTTTTGAAGTTAGTATCTTTGTTCTTTAATGTCCGTCCATTATTCTTGTGGAAACTTCGGTTATGATTCAGTACTTTACTTTTGTGTTTGAGGTTCTGTTGCTCTTTAGGTTGGTTAAGTAGTGCTGATCTGGGACTCATTGGTAGGCTTTGCTGGATATTTGATGTTTTAGAAGAAAATTCCAGAAGTTAAGAGTTGGATCACCTGCATTGACAGGAAGGTAACAAGCTTTACTTTTTGTTGCTAGTGTTTATTTCTCATGTCAATATTGAATGTTTGTCCTGTGACTTGGTGTGAATGCCATTAAATTTAGGTGGGGCATGCATATATTTCTCACAAGGCTATAGATGATTTCCCTTAGGATGCCATTGTTTTAGTATTTATGAGCTACATCTCTGTACAGAGTAACATGTAAGCCTAGACTTTTTTGAGTTGCTATATAAAAATTCTGAAGGAGCTTTGGTTAAGGGTTGCTAAATTATGAAGTTGTCTATTTTCAAATGAATACAGTTATTTGAGTATGGGATTGAGAGCAAAGGGGATTATCTGTAAAATTGTCATGGAAAAAGCGTATGACCATATTAATTGGGAGTTTCTTAGGTATTTGATGGGTAGGATGGCCTTTGGAGCTATTTAATCAATGGAAGTTCAGAAGGCTACTTTAGAGGGTCTAGAGGCCTTTGACAAGGTGACCCACTTTCTCTGTTTTTGTTCAACATTGTAATGAGGAGAGCAGTAGAAATAAGGAAGCTATCTGGGTTTGGGATCAGTAGAGAGCGCCGTTTGTTGCCACACTTGCAATTTGCAGATGAGTTACTTCTTGTCTTGGACGCATCAATGGATCAGGTCCGTCTTTTGAGTGGCCTTTTAGTGTGTTTGCTGTTTTCAGATTGAGTATTAACATGCTTAAGAGTAAATTTTTGGTGTGAGAATGATCCCCAATATTCATATGTTAGCGGGGAATGCTTGGTTTGTCAGGTGGATTCATTCCAAACATTGTAGCTTGGTCTCCCACTTGGGTTCCCAAATAGAAGTTAAGAGTACCTTAGCAAGTATGCCCATGTATTTCCCTTTTTTATCCTCTATGCCAAGGTTTATTGAACTTCATTTGGAAAAAAATGTTTCACAACTTTCTTTGGAATGACAAGGATGGGATCAGGAAATATTACGTTATAAATTGGAAATTTATTTGATCTTCAAAGACATTGGGTGGTTTGGGGTTCATGAAACGTAGGTGAATGAATTGGGCACTCCTTGGAAAATGGATTTGGAGACAATGAGGATGTGTTGTAGAAATATGTTATCAAAGAAAATATGGGTTGAGTAGGAATGGGTCGGAAACTGGGGTAATGAGTTCATCGTATGAGTGCAAAGTGGGGATGGGAAATGAGACTTTAGAGAAGACTTGCCGCACCAGACATCCTCCCAATAGAAAATCTTGTTCCCTCTTCCCAGTTCGAAAGCAAATCCTCCTATGGAATTTTGGAATGATCTTAAGCACTCATTTCCAAACCCCACATCGATACGGGCCTATAATGACCCCTCTTTCCCATTCTTTACTGTCCAAGCCATAATTGGATTGAACAAATTGCTTCCACAGGCTATGAGTTCCAATCTGAATCTCCACAACCAATTTTTCCAACAAAGCCTCATTTATTTTCTTCAAATTCTGTAGACCTAATCCTCTGTCGTTTTTAATAGTGTAAATCAATTACCAGTTCACTAAATGAAATTTGCCCTTCCCTTATCTATCATTCCATCAGACATCTCAAAAGCAGCTTTTAAGAGAGGTAGTAAAGCGGTTTACTGGAGAGTAGTTTCGACGAGGATATGTACCCCCTTTTGGATAAGAAACTGATTTCCCTCGATCCCTACCCCTTCTGTTCACCTTCTCAGTCACCGGGCGACAAATTGATTTGTTCCTGTAGGAGGGTGGTGTCCCCAAGGGTAAATCAAGGTATGATGCGAGCAATGAATCTACCACGTGCCCAAGAGTTTTGGTCAGAATGTTGATGTTGCACAATATGGTTGAAGACTGGTTTATATGCAACTTTCCTTGATTGTCTCGATATGTTGTCGATAGCGTGGAGTATACCCACAGCCTCATGGTTTGCATTGATGTCTGCCAATTAGAATAGTTGACTCAATCTATGAGGAACACCAAATGTGCATGTGTTGGATGAATTATACTTGTAGCGCTTATTTCTGGATCTAAAACCTCAAACAATAGTATCCATTGCTTTTATGTTTTTTTTTTCTTTAAATATTTTATTATTATATGGTGAAGCATGTGTTCAGATGTTATGTGAATCCCTGGCTATTTTGGTGAACTTGATTCAAAGATTGCAGAATCCAATCGAAAAACGCAACCCTCAGTCATTTTTATGATCAATGGACGGCTACTGAACTTCAACAGAACTCTCAAATTTAAAATCAAAATTCCAACAGTGAAAAATATATTAAAATTTTTTTAATTAAAAGTTTGTAGAATTTTGTCCTCTACAACCATGTGGCATTGAATCATGTTTTTGAAAGCCACAATGTGAGCTACACAACCCTTAGTAAGATTTTAGTAGGATTAGTCTTACTTTTTTTAATATAAAATAATCAATTTTTAATCACTTAAATATTTATGGTCTATATAAATTAAGAATTTATAATTGAATATCTAATGATTTAGGTCATAACTGAAAATAATAATAATTGTTGATTATTATTTTTTTCCTTCTATTAGTAAAGAAAATTTTATAAGAAAAGAGATGGAAATCAAGGAGGCCTACCTGTAGCTGCAACAAAGAGAAACAAAGAAAGGGATTAGTGTCTGTGTCAATCATACAAATGTAATTTCATCTAAATCAAAAAAATCTTCAAAAGAACAAATCTTTGATATATATACAAGTTTTCCATAAATAGAAGAGCAAGCTGACCAATTGAAAAAGAGAGCAATCCAATGATGCCGATTATAGCATATTGGAGGGTATACTCCATGGTTTTAAAACTCGTTTTGACGTCTTGTCCATGAACGAGACTGAGTCGTCTGGAAGAATTTTCCGATATGTTTATGAGTCATCTAAATTGATATTTTTCTGGAATCAAAGAAAGATATTCAAAAAATAGACGGCTCTTGTGTTGTGACTCGGAATAAACGTTTCTCTTTATAGGAACGGAATAACAATTTATTCCTATGGAGCATCCAGGAACAAGAAGATTTAATCGGAAATATCGACAAATTCTTGCGTAGTCCAAGGAAATGAAATAAGAAAAAAAGGTCCGCTGCTACAATTCCATCTCTATCGAATTTGAATATCAGAATAGCTGATCTAGTCATGATTCAATGGGTCAGGTCCACTTATTTATTTATTTATTTGTGTTGATTTCTTATCTTTACGGTGGATTTGATTGGGTTATTCCTAGCATTACTATACCTTTCTCTATTCATTGCGGGTTGGTTATTCGTCAATACAGGTTTAGCTTACGCTGTGTTTGGAATCCCTCGCCCAAAGAGTCGACAAGGAATTCCATTAATAATTAGTTGTTTTGAATTTTTGACACAACTCGATGAATTTATTAGATTCTTTTAAGAGGCCTAATGACTATAGATCAAACCTATCCCATTTTTACGGTAAGATGGTTGGTTGTTCACGGACTAGCTCTCGTTCAATAATGAGAAAAAATAAAATAAAATCCGATATGTTAAACTATATCGAGACAAATCGGACTAGTCGTCGTGGTCTCAGCCGCCCGCCACCCCCCCCCCCCCCCGGCCCCGCCCGGGGACCAGCAACACCCCACCTTTTAGATGGTCTATTATTTATCTTTCCAAGTCCTCCCACTAATCACGGAAAGGTAATCAATGTATTTGGTTTTGGGTGCTGGACTCCAAAAGAAGGAAGAATAAATGGCTGAGATGGGATACATTCCTAAGGATTTAAAAAAAAAAGTGGGTTGCCTTGAAATCTTGTAAATTAGTGGTGATTTGAAGATTTATCATATGAGGAAAAATGTTACTTATACCATTTTTTATTACACTCGAATGTTGTCCAACTTTGTTGTAATCAACATTGAAAAAATGGACAGCATTTGAACATCATGAGAGTAGATCCTCTGTAGTGTTTTTTTCGTGTTGTTTTTATTTATTTATTTATTTATTTTTATATTTTATGATTTTGGATAATTGAGAGGTTTCCACCTTAATAAAATAATAAATACCTACGATTTAAATTTGGGAGTTCAGTGGTCGTCGATTTTAAAATCAGTGATCATGATTAAATTATTATTATTTTTAATCTGATCAATGTGGGAAAAGTATGGGAGACAATCTGCTCTCGAACAACACCCTTTCACATCAAAAGTGTTGACTTTGTTGGGTGTTGACCATATATATATCATACTTGATGCATGTGAACATTAAAAGTAGAGTCCCCATGTATGTATTTTTTTTCATGTTTCCCTAATCTACTTCAAACCTTAAGAACGAGATAAGGTTTTTGGAGAAATTCACACATAGAATTTCAAGACAAGATAAGATTTGTATATAATTTCAATCCACACTAAGATTGATATTTTGGGTTGAGACAATGTTTTAAAAGCCGGACCGGTCATTGACCCGTATGACTGAACGGGTTGATCTAACCAATTGGATCCAAATATGAAATATTTAATAAATAATTTAGAATTCTTCCTAAAATCAGGTAACTTTTACTTCAAAAATATAACCCAATTTCACATGATGTAGGGTTATAAGGTTTGGAGAATTTAAAAAAAAAATAATAATAATAATAATAATAAATAAGAAAATTTCCTCGTAGATTTGAATTTTAATGTGAATTTGAAATTTAAATTTAAAAAATTAGTGGATGTACATTTTCAAAACATGGATCAAACCTAAAAATAATAAATTTATTTATTTATTTTAAATTTGGTGTAGACATGAATTTTAAAGGTTGTCTTACTAAGCATGTGAATCCAACAATTAAAATCTTAATGAGTTTGATCATGTTCCATTAGTTTGTAAGAGAATACTTATAATCAAGGGGGCATGATATCAATTTTAAAACACACGAGATATCTCAAATATTCACTAAATTGAATAATTTGGTAGAAGAGATACTAACGTCTACAATTTCACTGGATTATTACAAGTAGGGCTGGCAGTGATCCGAAATATACCTGATGTTTGAATTGATTCGATTTGTACAAAAACTTAAAACATCTGAATTTCTGATGTACTTGAATCCACTCTTCAAAAAATTTGTTTCGCATATATATTTTTTTTATTCTTAATTTTATATAAATACAAAGAGATAAAACGTTTTAGTCTTTTTGATTTCCCTCTATATTTGTAGTTGGATAGTAGATTTTTCAAAATTTTATAGTTTTAAATTTTTTTCGAACATTGATAAATTGAAAATAAGGCATGTGTTTGGATCAGATTGATTTTGAATTAAGGATGAAATGAAGCAGATCAAATTCGATTTACATATTCATTAATCTGATTGGATTGGGTACATGTTTAAAAAATTTCGGATCAATATTGAAGAGGTATTGATCTGATACCGAATCGATCCGTTGCCAACCCAAATTACAAGTACTAGAGTTATTATTTATTCTTTCTCATGTATTTCTAAAAAGGGAAATTATTAAAAAAAAACATTAATTCATAAAAATAAAAATAAAAAACCAGATTTAAAAAAAAAATTTATAAACACAAATCTTTTTCGGCCCTTTAAGAGTCGAAAATGTTCAGGAGGAGAGAGAAAATAAAGGGCCAAAAATTTCTCTCATCTTGTATATTTTTTCTCCTACTTTCACTTCTTTTCTCTCATTCGATTTCATTCTTCTCTCTCTTTCTTCATTTTCTCTCTTACTTTCACTTTTTTTTTTTTTTTTTTCATATATTGAAATTTTGATTATAATCAACGTGATCATGATCAAGATCGTAATCATGATTATAATCGCAATGAAAATAGTGATCCGCATCTTATGATAATCATAATCACGTTGATTAAGATCAAGATCGTAATCGTAATCATAATTCGTATTGTAATACAATCATGATCACGTTGATTAAGATCACGATCATGACCGTGTTGTTGTTATAATCGATCAACAAATAAATTGAAGAGAGAGAAATATGAGAGATATCATGATCTTCATCACGATTTTGATATTGATTTTAATCAACATGATCATGATTGTCCTACAATGCGGATCACTATCACGATCACGATCTCATGATATTGATTATGATTTGGATCATAATCTTGATCATCATTACGTTGATTAAGATCAAGATTTTACGATTACGATCTTAATCATGATCAATATCTCAATATAAGAAAGAAAAGATGTAAAACTAAGATAGAGAAAATGAAGAAAGAGAGAGAGAAGAATAAAATTGAGGGAAAGAGAAAAGAAGTGAAAATAAAAGAGAAAATAAAAAGGGTCGAAAATTTTTCTCTTATATTTTCTCTCTCCTCTTGTACATTTTCGACCCTTAAAGGGCCAAAAAAGATTTGTATTTATATCTTTTAAAAATCTGATTTTTTTTAAGGAATTAATTAATTCTTTTTAATAATTTTCCCTTTCTTAAAAAAAAAGTAAATATGAACAGTAAGAATTTTATCACCACTATACTATAGTTTTTTGATATTTACAAAATCTCCAGTACAATGATTTAGGTCAACGATCAAAAAGGGCAAGTCAACTAAGGACCATGGTCAATTTGTGTTTCTATTTCTTTTTTGAGCTTTAGAAAACAGAACAAATCCTGATCTGGATTTATTATCTTTATAAAATCAGGTTAAAGCCTGTAACAACTTTTTATGGTTTTTGTCTAAACTCCATATAATCAGAATCCCAAGTGTTCTTTCACAGATATTCTGCAGAGATTCTCTAATTTTTCTTAAAGGTATCTTCTCTCTAAATCATTATTTGATATTTGTTCTCTCTAAAAAATCATCTTCAGCTGAAAATTTGATCTGGTTTTCTCTAATTTTGTTTTTCTTCTAAGAATCATACAAATCTCAAGTTGGGTTCTTTCACTTAATTTCTGCACCATCTCTCCAAATCCAAATCTTGATTTTCTGTTTTTGAGCAACATTTTTTGTTTTTTCTGACTTGGTTACTGTGGCGGTAGTAAGATATTGTTTACTGTTCTCTCTCAATCATTATCTGGGTTTTCTTCTCTCTCAGAAAAATCATTTTCAGAACCAAAAATCTGATCTGGGTTTTCTCTAAATTTTTTCTAGAACCCATAAAACCGCCAAAGTTGGCACCTTTCACTGAAATCCAGCACTATCTCCCCAAATCTTAATCTGGGTTTTCTCTCTTGAAGCAGACAATTTTTTGTATTTTTTGCTTGGTTACTGTAGCAGTAGTAAGATATTGTTCACTGTTCTCTCTAAATCATCATCTGGGTTTTGTTCTCTCTCTGAAAAATCATCTTCAGCACTAAAAATCTGATCTGGGTTTCTCTAAATTTTTTCTAAAAACCATAAAACCCCAAAGTTGGCACCTTTCACTGAAATCCAGCACTGTCTCCCAAAATCTTGATCTGGATTTTCGCTTAAAGTAGACAATTTTGTGTATTTTCACTTGGTTACTGTAGGAGAGATGGGTCATTGCTTTAGCAAGAGTAATGTTTCAGAAACAGATGCTAAGAAGTATACAGCAGGTGGAGGTGGTGCTGCAAGGCATCACCAAAGAGCTCAAGAACCTGTGATTCATCATCCCAGACCTCCAACTTATCAGACCCAACCACCACCTGCAAGGCAACCAGCCCCGCCGGAGGTTCCCGTGCCCTTAAAGCCATCTCCATTAGCCCCAAACTCTAGGCCGGTTCACACGCCCGATACAATTCTCGGAAAGCCATTTGAAGATGTTAAGGCCCACTACACTCTTGGAAAAGAATTGGGTAGAGGCCAGTTTGGGGTAACTTATCTTTGTACTGAGAATTCGACTGGTCATTCTTATGCTTGTAAATCGATATTGAAGAGGAAACTTGTTAGTAAAAATGATAAGGAGGATGTGAAGAGGGAAATTCAGATCATGCAACATTTAACTGGGCAAAATAATATAGTAGAATTCAAGGGAGCTTATGAGGATAAGCAGTCTGTGCATCTTGTGATGGAACTTTGTGCCGGTGGGGAACTCTTTGATCGGATAATTGCTAAGGGGATTTACTCTGAGAGGGCAGCCGCTTCAATGTGTAGGGCTATTGTGAATGTTGTTCACATTTGTCATTTCATGGGTGTGTTGCATCGGGATCTCAAACCTGAGAATTTCTTACTCTTGACGGAGGACGAAGGAGCGCTATTAAAGGCGACTGATTTTGGATTGTCAGTCTTCATTGAGGAAGGTAAGGTTTCTGATCTCCCTTTTTTTTGGGTGTTTTTATTAATTGAATAAGTTTTAGACTTCATTGGTTTATGCCTTTATCATCTCATCTGAAGTTGTTGGATGCAGTAGCCATACATCACGAACTTCTAGTATCAGACTCTTTTGATTTGTAATTTGTGTTGATTTCTGCTTATGTTATAGCATCCTTAAACTTAAGCTATCTATGTTTCATCATAATCATATTGCCTATCCTGAATATTGGTGTTAGCATCACGCAGGGGCGGAGCTAGTAAGGAGTTGGTGGGGGCAATTGTCCCCACAGAACTTTGAGACACCCCTATATTTTCAACTAATTACATGCCCCATTTGTCTCCACTCCCTCACCTCTCTCCCCATTTGCCCCCACACCCTCATCTCCCTCCAATTTTTGTCCCCAAACCCTCACCTCCCTCCATTCAAGTTCTTCAACTATAAAACTAATCATAGTTTGTCCCCACTACAAGAAAATCCTGGCTCCGCCCCTGGCATCACGAATCCTATTTCTTCATTCCACCCTATGTCGTTTGTGTGAACGTCCTAGCATGAGTCAGAATCAATGAATTTCGATCGATAGTTAAGGGTTTGGCCATTATGCCGGCAGTCAACCTGACGTAACCTCCGGTTGGAGTAATTGAAGGGTTAATCAATAAATGATTTATTTTACGATGTTCAAGAGGTGAAGAGTTTCTAATGATGTTGTAGCTGTTTAATTTACTAGATGATGAATGACTAGAAGGGGCTCTGTGATTTTGCTAATATTGAAGAGCTAGTGCACCTTCAATATTAATTTACCGAGGCATGTATAGCTTTCCCAAGGATCCCTGTGAAGAAAGGCATTTTCTTCTTTTTAATAGATAGCAAATCAAGACATTTGCTGATAGCTTATTAGTTAAATCTCAGTTTCCTCTATGTTATTATGTTTTCAATACTTGATAAGGAGTGTTTATTTCTTTGATGTTGTGTTGACTTAGACAAAAACATTTCTGAGGGCTTTAGTTTTAAGTGCATGTTTAGCAACTATGTCCTCCTACTGATTTGACTTGCTACAGCGGCGGTCCTGCTTTCTTGGTTGTTGAATTTAGGTAGATTATAAACAGTTATCCAAGTAATAACTATAGTGGTATCCCATCATCATGTTGTAAAAGTCTTGTGTTGCTCATAATATGCCTATAACAAACTTTTGTTGATTGATCAGTTATGGAATTTGTGCCAGGTAAGGTATTTCGTGATATTGTAGGGAGTGCATACTATGTTGCTCCTGAAGTACTACGACGTAGTTACGGGAAAGAAATAGATGTTTGGAGTGCAGGGGTTATCTTGTATATTCTTCTCAGTGGAGTACCTCCTTTCTGGGCTGGTAAGGACAAAGCTATAAACCAACCAACTTTTGAAAAAAAGTGTACTTACTCTTGGCACATCCAATAAAGATTCTCTTCTCTTTGTCCCCCCACTGGAAAACATGAGCTTTATGTATTTGGATGACTGGATTTTACAGAGACGGAGAAGGGTATATTTGATGCTATACTACAAGGAGAACTCGACTTTGAAAGTGCACCATGGCCAACAATATCAAGGAGTGCCAAAGATCTGGTTAGAAAGATGCTCACACAAGACCCAAAAAAACGGATTACCTCTGCACAAGTTCTTGGTATGCTCTCTTTTTTATTCTCCTTTGTTGACATGAGTGCCAACTTAACTAAGTGGTAAGATGCTTGGAGTGTTGTTCCCACATCCTAGGTTCAAACCCCCTTGAACCTAACTTTATTGCTAATCACTAACTCTATACCTATAAAAAAAAAAGGATTTTGTTGACATATTATCAATTAGATATTTTTTGTGAGGAATTTATTGATAACCATCTTTTTTAATCGAAATTGCTACAAAGAAGATGAAATGGCATCTAAAAGCTACATGCACATGAAATTTAAGTACATACATGCCTTTTTCCAGCATGAATTCTATTTCACCATTAAATACTCTATCTAGAACCATATATTTAGTCGAGGTAGGACTCTTCTGATATTTTCTTACCACATCGATGTCGTTTTCGGTATTCCTTTCATGTTTTTAGAGCCTTCAAATAGACCAAATAGTTTTCTTTTTCTAATGAAAATTAATTCTTGTGAATACAATTTAATGTTATTGCTAAAAAATTCTCTCTTGGCGTAGTGGTGCTATATACATAAGTTGTGTTTTATAATAGTAATGGTGTTTTCCATTGACATCATATCAAATCGTCACTTTTTAATTGTAAAATAATATGAGGGAAACGGAAACCTATCGTGTTAATGTTTTGTGAAATTTACGTTATCAAAGATAATTTTTATTTTTGGAATGAAATCATTGGATAACTTTTTCTAGACAACTCATCTCAAATAATTCATGTTAAGTTGGTGCAATGCTGATAATGGTACTTAGCTTTACGTTATTACCTGTGTGCTTCTGACTGAGATGCTGTTTTTGGGGATTTGGGTGACTTACGATCCAGAGCACCCATGGCTTATAGAAGATATGCTGATAATGGTTACTTAGCTTTATGTTCTTACTTGTGTGCTTCTGACTGAGATGCTGTTTTTGGGGACTTGGGTGACTTATGATCCAGAGCACCCATGGCTTAGAGAAGATGGAGAGGCATCAGACAAACCAATAGATAGTGCAGTTCTCTCTAGGTTGAAGCAATTCAGGGCAATGAACAAACTCAAGAAGCTTGCACTGAAGGTAAGGCATCTAACTGTTATAATGAAAAAAAGATGTGTCTGACATGTTTCAAGATACTAGTCAACATTTATCTCAACCGGACTTTATTTTAATATAATTGATCTACTTATCAAAAAAAATACTTGGAATGGCTCTCTCATATTGAGAAATTCTGTCTAGTGGCATTCGATCACAGAAGCCCTTGACAGCTGCATAAATGACTAGAATTTGTTTTTCAATTGGAAGTGGTGCATATTGTGGTTGTTTCGGTACTTCTGTAAGCCTTGCACCTCTATTGGGTAATGCCTGAGTAGCAGCATCAAGGTCTGACCCAAATTGAGCAAGGGCGGCCACTTCGCGATATTGTGCCAATTCTAGTTTTGAACTACCGCGGACTTGTTTCATAGCTTTCAACTGAGCGGCAGACCCGACGCGACTGACAGATGAGCCGACGTTAATAGCTGGTCTAATTCCACGAGGTGGTTATGAGTAACCCGCTGCTTCAACGAAGGATCTACTGAGCGAACTACAAAATCAACAAGATCAATTGTCTTTGCGAAAAAAAAAAAAAAAACGCACGCTGCTGGAAAGGAAGTAGAGGGTGGTTGTAGATCAAATGGAAGTAGACCCCGCTAAGGTGCCAGGACAGTATTCCAATTACCACCAGGCAGATACTAGTCAACATGTGTCAAGACACTAGCCAACATGTGTCTTGACTCTTGAGATAGAAATTAAGTTGCCATCCATGTTTATATACTAATATATATCGATTTGTTTTTCTGACCCCCTATGTTTATAGTTCTTATGAGTTATTTAGTCAGCTTAGGAAGAGCTCATATTTCTTGCCATTGATGGTTGTGATTAATTATCTAGATCTGTGAATTGAACTCGCTGGATGATTTTAAGAGTGGGATCTATCACATTCTTTTGTGACAGTTTGAAATTAATAGCAAATGGTTCATAAAAAACAAGTCCATACATTTGACTTCATTGTTTGTAAAATCATCCAATGGAAACCAAATTTTAACCTAAAATGACTCCTTTATGAGGAGTCCGATTTATGCATGTCTAGACATGTGTCACATGTTGTCAGGGAAGGAGGAATGAGTAACTTTGTCCCATCCACCTCTGCTGGAGTGTGTACTCCTAAAGTTCTCATTATTCATCGAGTTAAATTGATATAATTGTATGTTTCTAATATCATCATACATTTTCATGGATTCAAGGACATGATCATGTCATGCCTCGTTTTCTTGTTTACTGTGTATGTACTGGCATATCTCTATGTCAAAGTTAAATGGGTTTAGATTCTTTTGATGTTTATTTTTCTAATAATCTTGGTGATGTTTGGAAAACTCATTCAGGTTATAGCAGAAAATCTTTCTGAAGAAGAAATCAAAGGTCTAAAAGCAATGTTCACAAACATGGACACTGACAAGAGTGGTACAATCACCTACGAAGAACTGAAGTTGGGATTGGCTCGTCTTGGCTCGAAGCTCTCAGAAGCTGAAGTCATGCAACTACTGGAAGCTGTAAGATACAAGTGGACTCCACAATCATTTATATGTCCTCTTTTACCTCATATTCGAATGGCATTATTGCCTAATCCATGATTTTCATTTCAGGCTGATGTGGATGGAAGCGGGACCATCGATTACATTGAATTCATCACTGCAACAATGCATAGACACAGGCTAGAAAGAGATGAACATCTATATAAAGCCTTTCAGTATTTTGATAAAGATAAAAGTGGGTGAGTCTTCTATTTTTTGCTCTGATTCATGGTAACACTCTCGTCTATCCTTCATGTTTCGCTCTGATTCTTGGGACGCATACCAACTACCATATCTGGAAAAAAAATTGTTGTTTTCTTTTGTGGGTTATTGTTTTAATGTGTGTCTGTTTACCTAGGAGGCTAGAACCATGTTCTTGAATGTAGTGAATGTGCATAAACTAATGGGTTGTGTTCCGTTGACTGAAGAAAAATGACTTGAGAAAACATACAAGATCCCAACTGTGTAAGCATGAAATCCAACATTCGGGATTTATACATGTGCGATAATATATATCCTACTGATACTTATCTCAGGGATAACTCCCGACCCTTGGATTTAGCGAACATAGTCGGGATTGTGTGTTTTTTCAGGAGTTTTTTTTTCGTGAATCTATGGAACCCAAGCCTAAACTAATATATTCTAATGTCATCAAATGAACCCTATGGATGTGTCATATATGCAATGTCCTGAGGTCTTTGTCTTATATTATGTTGGCCTCAATATGTCATATTAAGGCATGTATGATTTTATTGATTTAAGAATGGTTGAATTTGGCTAGTCAATTTTTGATTTGGACAAGTTGAACCATTATTTCGGCCTCTACTGAATCAACCAAGCTTAAAAAGTTGCCTTAACAACCTTATATTTTTCTGGACTCGCACATAATTTGGTGATGCCTGAGTTGACCAAAAGCCATTACAAGTTCTATAGGTCATAATATAAAGACTGGGGACCTGTTTGGATTTTCTATTTGGCACCCCAAAAGGGTAACTGTTAGAATTGTTTTGCAAAAAGAATATTGCGTTAAAAGAGTGATTCAAACAGACCCTACTATATATAAAGAAGGATAAAAAGTAATGATTGCTTATTGGAGACTTCGGGAATATCCTTGACAGGTTTATTACGAAGGATGAGCTACAAACAGCCATGAAGGATCATGGAATGGGTGATGAAACCAGTATTAGAGAAATAATATCGGAGGTGGACGCAGATAATGTGAGTTGTCTTTGAATCAAAACTTGAAGCTTTCTCTGCTAAAAAAATAAAAATCATGCAATGATACTGATTGTATTGAACCTTTAGGATGGGAGGATCGACTATGAGGAGTTCTGTACAATGATGAGAAGTGGAATGCAGCCTGGGAAGCTCCTTTAATATCTCGGAGGGTCACTCTGTGTTGCAACTAATAACTTGTTGAGACTTAGAGTCTCAGGACTCATAGCTATCTTGTTGAAGGTCTGAGGTATGTATGCCTAATTTGTTTTGATTGCCTTTTCTTTCAAGATCTTTGTCACCATTATTGTACTGAAAACATGACTCCAGCACTTAAGAGTATGCAAGTTTATTAGTTTGGAACATTTGTAGTTTTAGTCTTTGTGCATGTTTAGTTTGTTTTTGGAGGAATTTGTACTTATGGTTCTTTTATCATGCCTGAAAATGACAATTAGATTAACATTTTGAATTTATACTTCGAGGTTATTAATATCTGGTGAGAAATTTTTTTATTTTGTTTTGTCGTTCGATGGAAGATTTGATTTTGGGCTATCTGTAGAAAAATAAAAGATGAAAGGAGGATAGTAGAGAGAGAGTGTAGGTTTATTCAAAAGAGCAAAGACTTTACTCACCTCTAGCTCTATCACTATAATAAATAAGGGGAATATTATGGAAATAACCTTAAAGGGTTGTAAAAAAATAAAATATTAATTGGACCAAACTACCCTCACAAATACAAATAAATCCGTAAAATGGCACTAGTTTTACCTTCTCAGCATCTCTCATGTATCAAACGTCAGTCCAAGAACCCTTCACAAGGCAAACTGTCAAACAAATTCATACTGTTTTTTTTTTTTTCGAAAGTTATAATGTATAGAAACAAAATCCAGTGTTGAGATGATCAGCCAATGCAATACAAGAGCCTTAACCATTAGTCCCATCTACATATGAAATCTTCAATGAAAACCCTCTAACGTACTCAAACATTTACAACAAAAAAAACACACGCCCAATGATGGAAATAATTTCTTGAAGCATGTCTCCTTTCGAAAAACTAGATTATTTCTTTCCTTCCAAAGATTCCAAAACAGATTATCCTTCTTCCTGAAATGTTTCAAGAATGCTAACTTTTGAACACGGATGAAATTGATCTCGTAAAGCATCCAAAATAATGGAATGGAAACATAAAATGAGACCAAGCACAATGATTAAGTGCAACCTTAGCTGACATAGTACAAGCGTTGCATGTGCTACGTAAATTGACAGACATGATACAATGAGCCATATGGCATTATTCAAGGGTTAGTATTATTTTCAAGGCCATCAACCAAGTGAAAAAAAAAAAAAAAATCCAAATCATGGGTACCAAGTATTTCACTTGCACATAACCCTACCTTAAAGCTTTGAAGAATGATTTGATAAAAAAAAATCTTTTTACGAGAGGAGTGCTCATCCCATAGCATGTGATCCTTGTCTGATGGGAAAATAGTTACCATTGAAAATTGCCTTTTTAGATTGTTAACCAACCAACTACTCCAAAAGACCGATTTGTTGGAGAAGGGGAGAACTATGAATATAAGAGGGTCATCAGACTTAACTGGAGAATGACATACCTGAGAGTGGAGGAAAATATACACTTAATACTCCCCCTCACCCATAAGGGTGGAAAGATTTGAACCCGTGACCTATACGAACCTAGCGCTCTGATATCATGTTAACCAACCAACTACTCCAAAAGACTGATCTGTTTGAGAAGGGGAGAACTATGAATATAAGAGGGTTATAGGGCTTAACTGGGGTATGTACGACACACCCACACCCAAGAGTGGATGAAAATATACACTCAACATAGATCAACTATTAATGAGATTTTTCAATTTTCCCGAAGTGCAGGTTACCTTACTATAATGAAGAAATATAAATTCAATGAATCTAGAAAACCTGTCCTTTAATACAATTTCAGTTCTTATGATTATGGCAATTTATGTTTTCCTGTTCAATCACTTTTGATGGTATTAGAAGTTTTAGATGAGACTGATGTTTTTAAGCCATATAGGACAAATTTGGCCTCCCTAATGTTGTATGTCGAACGCTAGCCATCTATATATATATATATATATATATATATATATATATATATGTGGGGGAAAATTCTTGAGCACAGACACGTGGCTCGAATAAGGGCCAGGATTAATGATTTTGAGGTCGGGCGAACCACGACTCTTGCTCGGTTTATTAACCCCGACGAATGCGTGTGTTCGCAGCTCGGAACTAAGCCATCAGCCGGTGAAGTGGTCCGGGCAACTGCCTCATAGGTCGGTAGGACAGATTTGACAGGTGTGCCAGTGATAGACTGCCAGTCCTGACAACCCACGTCATGTCAGACCAACTCCGATTTTTTCAGAAGTGATAGGGCAGTTGCAACAACTCCTGCAGCTGACATGTCAGAGAGTAGGCAAACTACCCTAGGTCACCTCAAAGGGTGGCACAGAAAACGATCAAGTTGAACGCCTATATAAAGAAGAAAACTATGAGTAAAAGAGGTTCGAATTCTTCTTCTCTTAAAAATTACACTGATCGATTTGTCTAACTTGATCGTCGGAGTGGGCTGATTTGCAGGTCCCCCGAGCTTAAAGAGGAGGAAAGTGTAGAGCGATTTCGTGCATCTACAATATATATATATATATATATAATTTTTTTCAATTTAACATATATGTTACTTCTAAGAAAGTTCATAGAATATTGACAACTCATCTAATTGAACCAAACCGACGACCTTAGTTCAGTTTGGGTTGGTTTGATTCTATTGGTATTTCGATTCGGCTCTAGTTCTTATTTAGTGGAACCAACCTATATTGATTTGGTTCCAATTTGGCTTCAAGCCGAACCAAGTTGCATTGCTATTGGAAATGGTCCTTTAAAGTCTATATAGGACTTGAAGGTTTGAAGACAATGCTTTGATGAAAATAGAATAGAAAAATGTGATTTGTTCAGCCAACCTGAAATTTTTGGAGTAAGGCATCGATGATGCCGATGACTGCTCTTTGAGAAAATACTATGATTATAGTTCCTAGACTTAATTTGGAAAAGAAATCTCTTCTCTTCCATTCTTACATATTTTACATCTTATTGCACACAATTTTTCTTTTCTTTTTAGCTTTTCCTAAAGTAGACCCATTTGATGAACCTAAGATAATTACTGAATCATTCCATCGGATGACTCTACATCCAACTCGGGTCACTATTGTTTTCGTT
Source organism: Akebia trifoliata (assembly GCF_017979445.1). Taxonomy (NCBI): domain Eukaryota; kingdom Viridiplantae; phylum Streptophyta; class Magnoliopsida; order Ranunculales; family Lardizabalaceae; genus Akebia; species Akebia trifoliata. The sequence goes on along the minus strand of NC_141385.1, from coordinate 44,499,572 downwards.
CCCTTGATGTAGAAGATCTTGAAGTCCAGTACTTTTCGATCTCTTTTGTTGTTTTTCCACGGATTCTCCCAGCAATTATAGACCACCTGATCCATAAAGAAAATCAGACTAAATTGAATCAAGTATTATTATAAAGCAAAACAAAAAAGGAAAGAAATTAGAGACCATGGTTTTAAATCTTGTCTAATACCGACATGACTTGCCCGAGTCATCTCATTATTGTCCATGAACGAGATGGATAGACAAGACGTCTTAATCGCGTGGAATCTTGCAAGATAAATGGGATGAATTGGTTGAATAAATAAAAGTTGGCTAAATCAACTAGGATTTTGTATATCTTAATTACAATTTCTTTTTTTTTAATTTAAAATTTTAATAAATATTATCTAAATAAAATATGATTTTATGATTAAATGTCTTCTAATCAATCTTGTTTTGTCAAAAAAATTATAATTATATTCATATAAATATACATGAATAAATAATTATAAATCAAGTTAAAAGGGTTTATCTCATCCCATGGCAAGACGAGACATCAAATCGAGATTCGAAATCATGGTTGAGACAAATCTCTCTCCAACCAGATTAAACATCCTAGCAATGAGTGAGACCTCATCCTCTGAGACTCCACCTTAGAATCCTGATTTGTTACCTCTGAAACAAAAACATCCCAAGATTATTAGAGGAAAAAAAAGAAAGATTAAATGCTGTTATTTTGAAATGGGTACCTACCTTTAGAAGCCTTAGAAATATCTTTAGAATGTTCAAAGTCACCCATTTTTCCGTCATTATCTCTAGTTCAATTTTTTTTATTGAAGTAAAAAAAGGTAAGTAAGAAGGTGGCTTGATTAGTGGAATTTATATGGAGAGTGAGATATTCTTAAATGTTGAGAAGAATGGGTGGTAGGGAAAGATAGTAGGACATTTTGTTCTTAGCTTTAATGGTTGGTTGAATGATTAGTTTGTTGAGTTTTGTCTTTCTATGTATGTGCAGACAAAGCACAAATGTCCCCACATGTGCACAGCAACATCTCATAATTTAACTCCTTTTTTACCTGTCCTCGGAGAGATTTGTTGGCTTCTGTAGCTTCAGAAGTTCATGTGCTTTGCAGCTGTCGTGTTTATGGCGGCCCAATAATTTTTATTTATTATTAGAGTAAATGTTTAAATGACTCCTCCACGTGGTATATTCCACCAACTCTTCTGACTTGACATCATGATTTTTAAACTCATCCAAGACTAAGACGTATCGTCTGAGTTAACTTGGTATTAGAATTAAACGAGACCAACTCATAAAATCATTTTTTGAATGAAATTTACGAGTCACGTTCAATTTTTTGTTTCATCTCACAAGACGTCTCAAACATATCGAAAAATTCATCTGAGATAATTTGATATCGGAGCTGAACGAGACGAAACGTGATACAGAGTTTAAAAATTATGCTTGACATGTGTTAGAATCATTATTATATACTCATCGGGATACACAACTACACATCTCCATAAATATGTATAATTTGTATATCCCGAAGAGTATAAATCTACAATTCACATGTCACGTTGAGGGAGTTGATTGAGTATGTCACGTGGAGAGTCATTTTATCACCACTCTTATTATTATTACAGTAATGATAATTTGACTCCCTCACGTGGCATACTCAAGATATTCACCTGACGTGGGGTCTATCGAAATCATAGATTTTCTTGTCATCGGGATACATAAGTACACAGATTTATGGGGATGTGCAGTTATGTATCCTATGGCATAAAGTTCATGGTTACGGCATTGGCACACCTCAACGTCAAGCGAGTATTTTGAATATGCCATGTAGGTGAGTCAATTTATCACAACTCATCATTCGGCGCACCGAGTAACATCCCATATAAATCCTTTAGGGTGGCTCGTAAGGGACGATTTGAACTCAAGATTTCCGTTTCTTGAGACATGGTCTTGGCCATCTCGCCAAGCCTTTGGTGGTTGGGCCTGACATATTTCTTGGTTGAAACTAAACAAACCCATGGGCCCATTCATCTAGATTCTTTATAGGACCATAGAAAAGGATCCAATCAATTGGATGGCTGAATCATTGGAACCAAATGGTCCATAGCTCTATCCTACCTAATTGGATAGTCTTTGAAATTTGCAGGACATGAATCACGGCGATTAATAGAAGAGTCGTGCCGGAGTGACCTCAAGATTGGACCTCATATCGCACATCTTGATGTGAAAGTGGATAGGAACCATAGATGCTTTTTCACTGGTATCTCGAGGAAAGCATCTTTGGTTCCCATACACTTTCACGTCAGGGTGTCCGATGTGAGGTCCAATCTTGAGTTGACTTCAGTGTTATTCTTAATAAAATGACGTGAATCACAGAGTATGGTTGGACTCATTATTCTTGATTAATAAAATTACCTAAATTTCTTCATCTTCAACTACTGATTTTTTTATTTTGGGGGTAACATAACAATTTATTTAGTAATTTTTATTTTTAAAACTAGCTTCAAAAAATATATATACTAAATTGTCCCTCACACGATCGTCTCTCTTACCTTACTTAGGATTATCATCTACAATCAACGATGAAACCTCAAGATCTTTCTCGAGTCTCCAAATGAATATTAGTTATTTATCATTTATTTATTTTTAAATATCTCATTTTAGTAGTGAAATACTAGCAACAATTTCACTTATTTTTGTTAAAAAGCGACGAATTTATTGCTGATCTGTTTTGAAAAGGTGAATTTACTTGTATTTTCAAAGCGGCGTATTTGTTGCATTGTAAGCTTTGAATTTATTACTTACAAAGCTTAAGAGCAACAAAAACTTTATATAATTTAGTGAAAATGGAATTTAATGCAAGAATGAAACCATTCATATTCTCTGAAAACATCTTATTCAGCCAAAAACCATATAAAAGAGGCTAATCTATTATATAAAATAAGATTTTTATCTCAGTTGTAAACACCATCCACGGTGTGAATTGTGTTGAAAAGATCCAAGGGTTGAGATCAATTTTCTCTAAAACTGATGCTACTGTGTGAAACTACCCACTATGTAAAATCATCCCCCACAAAGATATTTCATGATGACAGATTGTGTTGGATACATCCAATGGTGGAAAATACTTCTTACTATAATAAATCTAACTACCACCCAACTTCCTAAAATCACCATTTTCCATTTCTCCCTCTCTCTCTCTCTCTCTTCTAACAGTTTTGGTTTGAGACTCCAAATAGAATTGGACCCTTTTGTACAATATTTGTCATTTTTAATTATTGTGTATGTTATGTTTCTTCCTTATTACGTCAAAGAGAGAAGAAAAAAAAAGGATTATTTGATATTTTATTGATTCACTTAAAATTTCAGGAATATTCAACATATAAGGAACACATGCATGTGTCACAAATGTTATAGGCTAGTATCATATAAGCTATACAAGTTAATACATAACCCCATAACTACATGATCTCATGATAGCATTATGATACAATAATAATATAATACAACCTATTATACTACTCTAAGAGCTAATACACCTAATTTGAACTAAAGTAATTTGGATTTGTCATTCTTATAAAGTTTGTTTTTGTGAAGAATTTGTCTTTGTATCTAAAAGTGATTTTTGTTAAAAACGACTAATAGTGATTTGAAAATTAATGAATTTGGTAGTTGGAATTGATAAATTTGTTGCTTGAAAAAGAAATAAAAATTGAATTATCTGCTTGGAAACAAATCAATTAAGCAGATAATTCATAGCATATATATAAATCACACAACAAATTAATTTGTTGCTTTGAAACAAATCTAATGGTGAATATGACAATTTTCTATTTAAAATAAACCAAACAGTGAATTTGTTACTTGGAAATAGATTAAGCAGTGAGATCGTCACTTCCAAATAGCAAATATGACAATATTTCAAATGAGTCGTGATAATTTGATGCCCCCCCCTTTGACATACACCCCCATCAAGAACAATACATCATTTGCCTCGGGATACAAAAGAAAAGATTTATGATTCTGCGTATCCCAAACCAAATGATCTACAATTCTGTGATTAGGGCTGGCAAACAGGCCGGGTAAGACTTTTACCAAATCCATACCCAAATTGAAACATACACACTTGTACCCGATTTCTTATCCGAATTTTAAGATAATACCCAAATTCAAATTCTTATCCACGTTTTTAGGTGGATAACCATACCCAATTTTTTAATCAATTCTCAGGTCACCCAAAACTTTACCCCCTCGTCTCATTTTTATTATTATTATTTTAATAATAAAAATTATATATAATAAAAAAATTTAATTATTTACATATATTTATATATAGAATATGAAATTATATTTTTGTTGTCGGGTAAACTGGTAATCGAGTAGGATATGACGTATATTCATACCCAACCTTACAAAACTTTTGGGTAAATGGGTATTAGGTAATATTACTCGAATTCTTAATCGGGTAGAAAACTTTGCCCATATCCGATTTATTCAGGTCGGATGAGTCAAGTAGATAGGTATTATCCGACCTATTGCTAGCCCTATCTGATGAGGGTGTCCGAAAATCATTTGCCTTTGCGAATTATTCAAGAAAAATATGACTGATTACCAAAAATTACAGTGTGTGAGAGTTTGGGGGGAGGGGACTACTCATGCCTTGAGGATATTGGGAAGCGTCGTCAAGGTTAATTTTGCAAAAAAAAAAAAAAAAAAAAAAAAAAACCTCTGCAAAAAGAGGATCATGAACCTAGCTTGAAATAAAAATACATCAAGGTCCTCAACAATAATCTCTTCGAAGATAGGTAAATTAGGAGACGATGAAAAATCTTAGAAGCAAAGATTGATGATAGTTAGTAGAACAATACACAAAAGTTTGTATGCCCTTTTTTCCCATAGTTTTTGGCCATCCTTTCAAGTTGGAAAATGGTGTATATACCACTAAGATTATACTCGTTCGAATTGTTGTCTGAAAGGATTGTACTTGTAACTTTTGATTATCAATGAAGAATTTGTCTTTGCAGCTAAATTTCGTGAAACAATTACATAAAAATGGCAAAATCACTTTTATTAGACAAAGTTCAACCACGAATTCATATCTTTTTTTTGTTTTGTTTTGATGATAGGGTTCTGAGCCTATAAGTCTGAGGCAACTAGCCTCTTAGAGCACCATATCTTGTCCAAATCCCCAAGTACATGCAATACCTCACAAACCACACGTACCAACAAATTCATAACTTTGAAATAAATAAAGAGTTGTGATAATATGACACCCCCTTTAGACAAATGCCCCCATCATAGAACCATAGATAACTTGTCTTGGGATATTTAGAACCATAAATATTTTTCTTGTGTATTCCAAGGCATTTGATCTACAGTTCTATGATGGGGTCGTAAGAGGCCATACTATCAAGGTTCATAAATAAAACAAGGAAATTGTTGTTTTGTAATAGAAAAACATCGACAAAGTTGCTCGTGGTTCACAATTAGGACGATGCTTTTTTTTTTTCTTTTAAAAATTTAATTAGTAAATTAGCTTCATGGAGACCCCATAAATAATTTGAAGCTTCACCGTTGCTCATCGTTTTTGGCCTAGAAAAATTATTGGAGTGTTATAGTCCCAAATAGGGGTGCACATGATTCGGATTTTGACAAAATTGGAACCGAATCAAGTATGATCGGTTCTACAAATTTGGAATTGAACCAATTCAATTACCCTATAGAACCGAACCAATCCAAACCAACCTTGGTTCAGATTGGTTCGGATCGGATCTCGGTTCTCATACTTATTATTTTCAATACTAAAATTAAAATACTTAAAACTTAAAACTAAGCAAAATAAATATAAAACAAAGCATCACGTATAACACATAGCACGCATAAACAAAACATTAACATACTTATTATTTCAACATAAACAAAGCATCACACATAACACAAAAATAGCAAACCCTTAGTCTGATCTTACATCGGTCTACCTATTCACTAAAAAATACTGGAATTTATTTAAAAAAATGAAAATTCCATGAATATTTCAAGTGGGGGAGTGATTGATAAAGAAATTCTTATAATTCAAAGATTCGTAATTAATGAAAAGGGAAATAAAATAAATATTAGAATCATATTCAAATATGAGTATGACACAAAACACTCATAAAATGAAATAGAAAGGAAGTTAAAATTCATTAGGAGAAAATCGTTCTTTTTTGAAATCTATTGTTAAAGCGTATAAAAATTAGTACAAAATATATATATATATATTGTAATGGATACTTCGGATTAGTTCGGTTCTCGGATTAGTTCGATTCTATTATACCCCTAATCCGGGACTGAACCAAATCAATCGGATTTTTTTTTTATACAATCTGCACCCGAATTAAGCCATACTCAATCCGAACCAATCCAATCCAAAAGGTTCTGGATTGATTCGGTTCTCAGATTTACCCAATCCAGTGTGCACCCCTAGTCCCAGATAGACAATCGTGTAAGAGATGTGCTTAATTGAAAGGGTATTTTGGACAATTTACATTTTGATGAGAAGATGAAGGTAAAGGGCATTTAAGTCAGTTTTCCGTGTCTAGTATAGACGACGATGGTCAAGCAGTATAATATCAGTCCAAAAAAAAAAAAAAAGAGGGTATCTTACATATTACCCAAACTCCAGAGGGGTACATCTAAATTACCTAAAAAACCTATTTTTCGTTGATTTTCGAGTTTCGACTGTTTGTTCTTCAATCTTCAACTTCGAAATTGCTGATTCCCTCTCTGATGGAAAAAGGGTTTTCTCCGGCCTTGACTTCGTCGTTACAGAAGCTCAATCTCAAAGAAGAAGAGCTCGAGACCAATACATCACATAGTACGTAAACGTATCCCTGTTTTCGATTCCTTCAAATTTACATCGATTACTAAAATAAAAAAAATGAAATTGATAATTGTTTTTCATAATCTCCGTTGACCCTTTTTTATTTGATCGATTTCCTATAAAACCCATGTTTTTGATTTGTGTTTAAAGAACCCTACTTCCTAATTTAGACTTTTCCCCATGTTGTTCATTGAATTATATCTGTTTAGTGAGAAAGTTACAATTTTTTTCGAAGAATTTATGTATTTTTATGATTGCCCATGTTGAATTTGGTCGTTTTTATTCAAAACCCATGACTGAATTAAAATTCCCATGTTGAACCCAGGTCTGTATTTGGATCCTCATGTTGAAATTAGTTTATTTATTTATTTTTATTTTCTGGAAAGCCATGATTTTGAATTCTTTAGTTCAATGTAGTTTCGCTGCCTGTATTTGAATCTCAAGGGAAAAGTTGATAATTTAATACAGAAACATCAACATGGATAGAGTCGCTAGAGAGTGCCTCCTCTATTTCTTAAAGCAGCTTATCCCTATATTGATAGTTTCTGGATGATTAGTGTGTTAAGCGAAATTCTCTTCGATAAGAGAATTCTCATAGAAAATTCTCTTGGGTCCGTCAAAGTTTTTCCGACACTTTGCTAGATAAAATAAATTAGTAATCTCGTATGAGTATCCCTGGTTTAAATAATCTATTAGTAGAAAGGTGGAGAAGGAGGGGAAGTATGGTGAAGGAATGTGGAGAGTTCTAGTTGAAGTCCAATACATTTCACATAATTTAATTGCTATTTTATCAGTTGGGTTGCATGTGAATTAGACAAGTCGCTTTCATGTGGTTTTGATTAAGAAGAACAATTTCACATTTTTGGGCATTCAAAAGCAAATTAAAATTCTGTTGGAAAAATTATATAGTAAGTTTAAGGAATGTTAGAAAGATGGACCGATTTGTATTAGCTAATGCCACTAATTTACAGTACCAGACCATATATAATTCATATTTACGTGCCATATATGTTGGCCATTTCACTTACTAATTATACGTAACTGTGTTTTGTAAAATTTAAAATTTTTCTCTATGAAAAAAATGAGCTGAACATTGTTTTTGTGTTATTATATCCATCACTTTAACTTGTTGAAAATGTCCATTGAAGGATCACCCCCTGATATGACCATACGTCGAAGTTTAGTTGGTTTGCGTGAAAAGATTAAAAAGCGAAGTCTAGTCAGTTTATGTCTTGGAGTTCTTGGACAACACTTTGAGGATATCATTGAGGACTTGAGCGAGATTGCTGTAAACTTTCCACCAGATAATAAGGTACTGTGATGTAGCGACTGAAAAAGCCTTCATTCTGTATTTATAACTTCTTTTATCTTTTGATTTATCAGAACTAACTCAAGGTCTTTAAACGGAAACTCTGTTTCATCGGGTATTTGTCATGAAACTGGTCTAAATATGATTAATATCTATGAGTATGATCTTTTGACCATATGGTGTTCTTGAACCTGTTCATAGGGCCATTATCCCATGTGAATTTGGTTGGACTAATACTTCTTCAAGAGTGTCTATACTTAGTTCCTTTACTAATAATCTGGGGGGACAGTGTTTGAGTCGTTGCATTGTTGAAAACTTGAAGTTTCTCCAAGATGAGAATGTATATTGTCTTTGTGGTTTGGCCTTTCCCTAACTAGATGGGGTGGTGGGTGCATAGAAGTCCAATATCCAAAATAGGTATAAAGTCTAAATGGAACCAATGTTATTTTATAGACATTTCACATTAACATTACGTATAAATAGGATTTATTATAATCTTATTAAAACATTCAACACTTAATAATGGTATCCACCATGGAATCATGCAGTACTAGCACCAAACATTTGAGCACTTGATGAACTTTCACTCTTGTGTCTGTCAAAAACTGCCCTGTTTATCTAGATCCTATTGTCCTCTTGAAATACTTGTCAATTCTCCATATTGGTGAAACCATCTGCCAAATGTTGCTTCAACCGGGAGATCCCACCATTCATGACCACCATCCCACACTAGTTACACTTTACCTTTTTTTATCCCATACTATTGAAGATCATATTATTCCAAATCTATTCCATCTTTCTCAGAAAAAAGAGATTCCAGTTAATGATTTTATAATACATTTTGGAAATCAAATTTCATGGGAATTTGGCTTCTGTGAAAACTTTAATGATTGGGAAATTCAGGAGGTATCCAGACTAATTGATAGAATTTCCTTGGTCCAAATCAATACTTTTGCAGAGGATACTCGTATTTAGGAAGCTAGCCAAGACAAAGTTCTTTTGTGAAGTCTTTTTGCAAATCAAGGAATTCTTTGTTCAGTTATCCCTTTCTTGATGTGTTCAAAAAATTCTCCTTCATTTGCTCCACTGTTCGTGGGAAAATTCTCACAATGGATGACCTCATGGTTAGGGGAAGCTTTTAAGCCAACTTCTGCTTTTTGTGCAAATCGAACTGGGGATTAGTTAACCACCTTCTTATTCATCGCTCCTTTTCAAGAGAGGTATAGGTTCATTAGTAATTTGTTCCAACCCAAGGCGTAAATAGTGATGGTGAGAATCTTTCTAAAAAAGGATTCTCTAAAGGATCTAATGTACAAATAAAGGATTTGTTTGTACATGAAATGGATTTATACGTATATCCTTGACTCATATTTATGAGATTATAAAATATGGCAAAACCTATATGAAGAATTGATTCACGTAGGAATGGAGGATATTGTTCACGTAAGAATGGACTAAGAATACCAAAGGGAGTTATTTATGAGCAAGTTTCCACAATATTATTGTGATGGTTACAGAAGTACGGGGTCGGCTGGTTTCATGGATCTCTGCACGTACTTGTAATTCAGGGGCACCAGATTTGCTGCTCAAACAGCAGTAGGCAGCGCCATTGGAACTTAGGTCTCGTAAGAAATTTGAATAACTAGGACAGGCCATCCCTGCATTGAAGGAGCATATTTCTTCTTTCTACATTTTCTCAACGACAGAAGACAAAAGGATATGACTCAAGTGTCAGGACCAGAAGTTTTCTGTAATATCTGTAATACCTTTTATTTGGGGTTCTCAAATCATATCTAAGATGTCATTCCTTGCATAGTCAGCTGCCTTAGAAAAAATTTACCTGTTGCCAAGCTGATAACTTGTCAAAAATCTTTGTTGATTTCTGCGTGACATGTAAGAAGAATGGAGAGAACATTAATCATCTTTTTAGCCATTGTCCAATTGTTTTTTCAGTTCGACCCTACTTCTTTCTATCCGTTAATGTTGTGTGATTCTTCTTTCTAGATCCACCCAGGTTCTCTTTTCATCCTGATCTTATCATGTATGTAGAATCCTTTCGAATCTTCTGCCTTTGACAGTTTATTGGGGGGATTTGGAGAGAAAAAAACAGTGACAGCTAGTTGTGCGTTTTTGTTGGACGATCAAAAGGGTTGCCCGACATGTCTTTTTTTTGGGCAAACAAAGAATCCACTATGAGTGCATACTTCTCCGTCACGGGGGGTTGGGGTGGGGGGATAGACACTTAATTTCTTTCTGGATTTTCTGTTTGAGCTCAAGCTACTTGTGTACATGTTGTGTAACGGTGGGATTTATACCAGGAAGTTCATGCGGGTCGCTTTCGTGGTGCGAGGAATTTCAAGGTAAGGAGAGGAGCATCAAGACATCATTATGGATATTAAATCCAATATGTTTTACTGATCAGGAGTCTTTGAAGAATTCAAAGGCACCTATTTTTGTTGATTTTGTATTTATTTGGGATTCATAATATATTGCCATGGATATTCATTTTCACACTACAGATAGTTTTTATGTCCTGGGTAATTGCATTCATGACATAGCCGAGTTTACTAGTTTCATTGAATTTTCCACATTCATAAAATTAGGCCAGGCCTGTTTTGACTGCAATTATCAAGTCATTTATCTGATATCTCTGAAGAACTGAAGGGATAAAAACCATATCATATTGTGCGATAAAGACAATTTAATATATGTATGTACTTATCAAATTTTGTTCTAATGTTCTAAACTTGTATACTTGATCAATAGATGGCAATGGTGGCAATTGCTAGGAGAAGAAAGTTACTGAATGATGACATCCTCATTTCACTGGCGGATGGTTCCTTTGACATCCTGGATATCTCGGGGTCTGATGTTTCTGACTTTGGCCTGACAAAAGCCGCAAGGATGTGTAAATCTCTCCGAGCTGTTGATATAAGGTATAGTAGCATGAATTTGCATCTAGTTTCAACTAGAGGAAATCTAAGTTCCTGTCATGTGAGCCGCAAAACCTAGGTGTTACAGTTTCATGTCGCACACATGTAGGCTGGACGCTCGTGGGACCCATTGATTGAATGGGTCTCCCCTGGGGATAGATGTTCGATCATCGGAAAAAACAAATGGTAAACAATCAAGACAAATTCTATGGGAGTGATGGTCTCAATAGTAGGAGATCTGCCAGACGAACCGTTGTTGGTAGGCTCAACCTCCTACGGTCTGTCACATTTATCAGTATGCCATTGATAAACTGTCCTGAATGGTCTAATCAATGCGCACCTTCTATTTACTCTTTTAGCTCTATACTTTGTTTTACACTTTATAGTATCTTCTCACCTATTCTATAAAACTTCAATTCGGTTCTTAATTTTCCCAATTATCATAGAGATGTTTCTTATGCAGCCGTTGCAGCAAAATTACTGCACTTGGTGTTTCAGAGCTTGTATGCCATTGCCGTTCATTGGAGATACTGAGATGTGGGTATGCTTTCTTCCTCTAAACTTTTTCGGGATCCAATTTTTTTATTTTTTAACTTTTTTACACATTTCCTAAACATTTTTCAAAAGCAAAACTTTTTAAAACCTATCCTTAAAAGGGTGCCTCATATTGATTTTCACACTTCCAACCTTTTGGGAGTCCTATGCTTTCTTCCTCATATTGCTTCAGGAATTTCCAAATACTTGAATACCATGCAATCATCTCATGAATGAAAAGTCTTATTTAGTCTATCCCATTTTGGTGAACCCCTCATTGCGATTGTAATGGGCTACTAATTGGTTAAAATCCAATTGGTTGCAGTGGGTGCCCGAGGAGTGACAGTACCGCACGCAGATGCTTAGGTATCTTGAAGCCAAAATTGAATGATGTGGGGGGAGAGTCGTGGGAGGAACTCGATAGCACGGATATTTCTGATGGTGCAGAATCACTGCGTTGGCTTGTATGGGTATGCACTTCTTAACAAGAAAATTCCTTTTCTTGCATCGTATATGAATACAGTGTGAAATGTCTAGTTTCCCTTTTAATTTGTTCATGAGGTTAACTATTTAGGTATACTTTCATAAAAAATTTCAGCCAAAGATCGATGAGGATTCACAGGAGACCTTGGTCACTGAATGCCCACGCATCATAGTGAACCCACAACCATCACCATTTGGTTTCCGAGGAGTAGTAGTACCCAATGAGGCATTACCAAATCTAACATTGGATGATCATGTTGTCATGGACATTGATCCCAAGACATGGGCAGTATGCGGAGTTGCTCCAAGGATCATAGCTCCATCTGTTTCAGGCTCTACTGAATTGCCCATGGCCGAGAGATTCAGGCTTGCATTTGTAGAGAGGGACACACGATTAGCACCAAAGAGAGCAAAGAATGCAAGGCAACATAGGCGACGTGCTGAGAGGGAGTGGGTGATGACAAATACAGATGCAAAGTCGGTAGTTCTTGCCTCGCAACTAAGCAAGTCCGTACACAGTCGGAGCTGATCATGGGATTTGTTTGTTATTGATCATGTAGCACATTTTTTAATGTTTGTACTTGTAAAAGCAAAATGTGTGTATAACCAATGAGTGTTGGGGGTAGTGGCCAGTTGGCCACCCACACGGATTTATCCCGGCTTACCTGGTATGTGTGGTTTGTGGGGTATTTCATGTACCCGAGGTTTGGGCGAGATATGATGCTCTAAGATGCCAGTTGCCTCACCCTGCTAGTTGGGTCCACTTGTCTTGACACCCGTCATCAAAAGAGAAAAATGTGTGTATAATGAACTTCAGTATGTAAGCATTATAAAAGGAAATGTGAAGTTTTGGATAACTTGAATTTTCACATTTTGGCTCTGACATTAACACACATGAAGAATTGAATGGAAGAATAAGATTTGTTCTGCGGACACCAAATTTTTGGAATGGTGATGTCAATTATATTTTGGCTCTAACAGTGTAGCGGGTTATTGAATACTTGGAGACCCAACAGCCCGAAAATACCATGGTTGTGGAAGCTGGTTCGCCTAGTGTTTGTTTGCATTTTGTTTTTTAATTCCCAAATAGACTTAAAATAAAAGGAGCTTTTGTTTAGAGAGGTGTCTATAAAATCATTTGTTCCTCTTTATATTTTCTAGAATCTAAAATTTTGGAAATAAATCTCTGCAATAATTGAGTACATGAAACAAAATCAATGTTAAAAGACCATACATCCAACAACAATTGCAGGACCTTGAATCATTGACATATATAAATCTAGAGTTCCATCCTGATTGATAATTTAGTCTCCATTAAAATACTCCAAATGCAAAAATGACCAGTTCCAAACATTATTATGTTCATCTTCACCAAAGGGTCTAATTTTCTTTAGCCAAGGTACTTTATCAACCTCAATAACCCCACTAAACAAGCCTATTAAGCATAGGACATTTCTGTGATTTGGAGAAATTATGGAGGGCAATTCAGACATTAAAACAACAAAAAAAATCCCAGTCACATAACCCTCTTCAGAGTTTAGATTGAGTATGAATCCACACCCTCACTCAAAAGCCCATAATCTCCAACGGTCAAAATCCTATCCCCAAACCCAATCCAAACCTTCACTCTCCCTCCACCTCTCATTTCCCTCCACTCATTTCTTTCCAAAGAAACTCACAAAATAACTCTGCTTCTCTTTCTCTCCCTCTCCCTCTCTCTGTATCTCTGCAGCGCAAAAAACACCCATCAAAACCATGTCTTGCTCCAATCTAACAATGTGGGTCTCCTCAAAACCTTCTCCATCTGATCCTTCTTCACTCTCCTTCAGATCTTTTCTCAACCCATGTCGTCTACCTTCCTATAATTCAACAACAACCATCACCCCCTCTCGCTTATCCTCATCGAATCCAATTCAATGCGGTCTTCGTGAGCTTCGAGAACGTATCGATTCAGTCAAGAATACCCAAAAGATCACGGAAGCAATGAAGCTTGTCGCGGCAGCTAAGGTTCGAAGAGCCCAAGAAGCTGTCGTTAATGCCCGACCTTTCTCGGAGACTCTTGTCGAGGTTCTCTACAACATCAATGAGCAACTCCAGACTGAAGACATTGATGTACCTCTCACGAATGTTCGGACGGTCAAGAAAGTAGGCCTTGTCGTTGTAACCGGTGATCGTGGTCTATGTGGTGGTTTCAACAATGCAATTATTAAAAAGGCTGAGTCCCGGATAGCTGAATTGAAGGGTCTTGGTCTAGAGTACACTGTTATTAGTATAGGTAAAAAGGGTAATTCATATTTCCTCCGTCGGCCTTATATTCCGGTCGATAAGTTTTTCGAAGGTGGGAACCTCCCCACCACAAGAGAAGCTCAAGCTATTGCGGATGATGTGTTCTCACTCTTCGTTAGTGAAGAGGTTGATAAGGTGGAACTATTGTACACCAAATTCGTCTCCTTGGTTAAATCGGATCCCGTAATTCACACTTTACTTCCCCTCTCGCCGAAGGGAGAGATTTGTGATATAAATGGTAATTGTGTGGATGCTGCGGAGGACGAGTTGTTCAGATTGACGACCAAGGAAGGGAAATTGACGGTCGAGAGGGACACGGTTATGACCAAGACAGTTGAATTCTCCCCAATTTTGCAATTTGAACAAGACCCAGTTCAGATCCTTGATGCTTTATTGCCTCTGTATTTAAACAGCCAAATTTTAAGGGCGTTGCAAGAATCGCTTGCAAGTGAGCTCGCTGCAAGGATGAGTGCGATGAGCAATGCATCAGATAATGCAAGTGAGTTGAAGAAATCCCTCTCCATGCAGTTCAATCGGCAACGTCAGGCTAAGATCACTGGTGAAATATTGGAGATTGTTGCTGGGGCTGATGCTCTTGTATAATTTGATTGGGTATGGTTATTACATCCCCATTATCGTTTTTCTCTGTACGTCTTTTTTGTTCTCTTTTTTATGTGTATTTTCTAATTCCTTGAAATATGCTTCTATAAGAACAGTTATAATTGTAATTCATAGCTGTGTCGAGCTTCTTGTATGGTGAGTTATGTTTTTCTTACCCTACTCTCTCTCTCTCTCTATATATATATATATACACACACACTTGTATCATTTTAGAGTTCTTCTCTTCATGGATTTATTCAGTTTATATTTTGAATAATTGGGTATAAACAATTTAAGAGCATTGTTCATCTGTGGATTCTTTACTGAGAATTCAAAGCTGTTCATCAGTTAATTTGATCCTAAGTGAGATGGAGATTCATGTTTCTTACAACTATACTTGTTCTTTGGCACCAATATATCATCTGAATCTGTGGTACTTTGTAGATTGAATTGGTTTCATATCTGTGATGAATACTAGATGAAGTTATTTTGGATTATATATATAATAGCTCTGAATTGAGTTTTTAGGCCAATTTGATTAGGCCTTTGAGAAGAGTGTATCTAGTATGAAGGACAGATTAGTATACAACTTTTGATGTCTTTTTAGAATTTTTGGGTTAGATGTCTTGAATTAAGATCTTGTTGGGTACTGTTCACCACGAGAAATTATGTGGGTCCAGCTCCACGCTGAGTTGGCAATGGGGTTGTAAGGGGGCAGTGCGTCCCCTGCCCCGGGTTACTATGGGGGAGACTTTTTCGGTTTTCTAAGAGGAAGTGAGATAGGTATTGTGAGCATGCATGAGGCACTTGTTTCTCCGTTTAATGCTGTCTAAAGTCATGTATTCTGTTAATTCAAATGCAATCGTATTCGTTCTCACTACCTCAATCCACTTTTTTTTTTTGGTCTTCCTCTCGTTCATTTCAAACCTTCAATTTTTCTCATCATTCTAATCTTGTCCTCTTAGAATCGCAGTTTTGCGAAATTGCCAGCTTCATTACATATTTATTGCTTTATTTGGAAACATCTGTCCCCAGCTTCAGAAAATTCTGAACTCTATTATGTAATATTAACAAACAAAACTGATCCCAATTAGGCAAAAAACAGTCCATGTATTGGATAGTTCTTACATAACAAATGTGATAAAAACAAATGAACTTCATCCAAGAGTTTGAGTCTCTGGCTTTGAAGTTCTAGTTGTCCAATGATGAGATCGAGTCATTGGGCCTACGCAGACCTTAGTGAGGGTAAGAAAAAGGTCGAGATTTTTTGCAAAATTATGCACTAGAGATTTTTGCTGACCCCTTTTGGATACTACATAACTGATCCCCAAATTTTTATGATAAAGCTTTGATGATGATGATGATGATGATGACGATGATGACGAGGACTAACATTTCATTTATCTAATTAGGTTGGAATATTCTAGCCTTCAATGTCGTTAGAGGCTAGAAAAGTCCAATCAAGCTTGATATTTTATTGGAAGGAGCCAACTTAGCGAAGTTGACAAGGTTCGTGAGTGTTGATATCATGACATGGGTTCTAAAACCACCTTCACCCACTAATTGTTGACCACTAACTCGCTTGCCTAGCACCAAAAAAATAGAAGTTCGATATTTTACCATGTAGGTTCACCGAAAAATGGGTCAAATGTTTTACTGAGTACCACGTGGACTACTAAGAGTGTCTCATTTGGAAATTATTAAGGTTGAGGGGTCATTTTTTTGAGACATTTTCCACCATAGTGCTTGCTACAACCAAAGCCAACCCACCAAAAGGTAGCATTTTTTCTATTTTTTTGTTCTCTGATTCATGTTGAAATAGCTATAATCATCTTCTTAGGGCATGTTTTAATTTCTCCATTCGGGTGACAAGCGATTGAAGTTCCTGTTAAACTGCTTCCCACTACTCTGTTGGCTGTCTGGTGTTCCCAGCTCACTTCCTCCATATGTTCCTCCACCCCCATATTGTTGCACTACCAACACCGACATAGTTGCACTGAAGTCCGAAGATGCCAACATGTCTCCAATCACACCCAACTCTGGACACTCACTCCACTCATTCAGCCCCACTATGAGCTCAATAGACATCGTCTGCCCCCTCCCAACTATGTACAAGTCATGAATACTATCTAAGGACCTTATAGCTTCAACCGTATCCTCCACACTGTTCACCACCGTTTCTTTGAATACAATTTTCTCATCTAAAGCACTCTTCATCCTAAACTTCCTTATAAACTCATCGTCGCTATGTTTTTCTCTATCCTTCTCGGTGATCATGCTTAAACTTGTTTGTTGATAAGAGTCTTCCACCTTTAGGTCATCCCCCGGAAGGAACCGAAGAACAGTTAGGCTGATGTCGGGCTGTTCGGCCATCCTTTTAGCATAAGATAGCGCTTCTCGATCGTCTGGGCCTCCGAAGAAGAGCATGGCAATGTAGTGGGATGTGTTGTTGTTAGTAAGGCCTCGGTCTAGGAGAATTCCAACGGAACAAGGTGCGTTAGCCAAGACGTTTTGGTTGATGGTGCGGAAGGCCAGGTTGAGTTCCTGATAAAGAATATACAAGTATTATTTAGGCATATATCAGAGATGTATTGTTGCATTGTAGTAATGTGTATATGATGTATGACAACATTGTTAATGCATCTCATCACATATATTTAAGATTTAGATTAGCATCAATCAAGACTAAATAAATAGATTAGATTGGATTGAATTGAATATCTTTCCATTTTAATGGACTTTTTGAGTCCATATAAACTAAATAGGGCTAATATAAGAGAATTTCTATGGCCACACCAAAATTCTTATAGCAGCTCAATTTTTTTGGCACTCCAATGAAGAATGAGAACACCCGTGGTTTTTTTTCTAGTCTTTTTCTAGGATTTTCAAGAATTCATAGAGAGAAAAGAGAAGTAGAACGATGGTGACATGCGCCTCTTCTCCTTCTCCCTCTCCATTTTCTTCTCCATAGCAACTAATGCCATAGGCGATGGCGGTTGGTGGCACTCTCCCTTTCTCCTCTCCCTCTCCTTGATTTAGTTGAAGAGAGAAAAAAATGGGGTCTCATGATGAAACTTTTTAAAAAGGTAGTCCCAAATCATTAAAACCTATTTAATTTAGGGTGAGATTCAATCTATATAATAAAACACAACCCTGAATCCCACTCCACTACAGTTATGCATATAAACGTCCCTCTCTAGTTATAGTGGAGTGGGGTCCATGCTACCCCCACCTTATTGTCTTTTCTCTTCAACCCTTTCAACTTTATTATATTTCCTTCTCAAAATCTAATTTAATTTTACTATCTTCCCTCTTTTACCCCTTTTTTCAATAATACCCTTTTAACTTTAATATATATCTTTCCTCTTTTTATTCCTTTAACTCCAAAGAGGATGCTCGGGCAAACTCTAGTAGACTTCTAAAAACGAATTAATAAACAAACATGAAATCCAATGGTTAGGATAAAACACATATCCTAAGAATACATCACGTATCTGGAATCCCTAAGAGATATCTTAACTATTGGATTTATCAATTCCACGGTCTGGATTGTGTATTTGTTTATGGGTTTCTTATAATGAGTCAATAGATCACAACCCTTATTTTTTATGAGTCGTGCTGGAGTAACATTGAAATTCACGAGGTTTGGGACATTGGTGTGGATAGAACCATAGATGCTTCTCACTTATATCTCGATGAAAAACGTCTATGGTTCTATAGACACATCCACGTCAGTAATGTTTGAAACGATGTCAATTTCAATGTTATTTAAGCATTTACCATGTTTTTATTTCAAGAATCCATTAAATTCTATCATTGGAGTATTACAAACAAATGTTGGCGTGACAACAGAATTTTTCTAAAATAAGCATATCAATAACTTCAATAAATAAAAGACTTATGATAAATTGACTGGAAAAAAGCCACTCAAAATTCACTTGTTGACATGAATGTGTGTATGGAACCAATGATCTTTTCCTTGTCGTATCCCAAAGAAAAATATCTATGGTTTTCTGTGCACATGCCACATCAGCGAATGAATTTCGAGTGGCTTTTTTCGAGTTAGGTTATTGCTGACTCTAAATAAAATTCAATTTCTCTATTACCTCCATGCCACCATCTATGGTTTGTTGCTTGTGAAAAGGAAGAACAATGAAGGTCACACGCTTATCCTCAGCCAAGGTGCAAACATCTTCATGTATAGTAGTGTAAGAAGAGATAGAAGTGAGGGTCTGCACATACACATTACTAGTGTTTTGCTGGTAATTTTGGAACGCGTTATGGATGATCTGGTCGGACTGGTTTTGGGTTTGGTTATTGGAGTTTCGAGTATCATTGTTGTGGACGACAAGCATGGCGGATGTACAGTCGGTCAACTCTACCAAGTGGAGACCGTACACCGAAATGGGCGAGTCCTTGTTTGGGTGGGAGGACTCTAAGAGGTTTATAATCGTAGGTACGTTTCTTGGGGTGTGAACGCAAGCTAATATACGGAGCTCCACATTACCCTTTGCAAGCTTTTGAAATGTTCTGTGCCTGTATGTTGTGAAACTCCTGGCTGACTTGTAGATCATGGTTAAGATTGGTGATACAATGGCCGTCATCACCAACAACTCAATCACCAACACTGTGAATGTCTCTTGATCCAATATCTGTCCCTCCATTCACACATATGTCACAAACAACATTAGTATGTAAATCATAGTTTTGAATCTCAAATACTCAACTCAACTTGACTTGGGTGCCCATTGAGTCGAGCCAAGTCAACTAGATGATTCATCCACAATTAGGACAGATATAACGTATTACAATGTACTAGGAATGAGATATATTATACATTTGCTGCTAGGATAAAGATCCTCAAAACCCATTTTGTATTTTGTTAGAGAGCTCTTCCTTGACCATGTTAGTCAGGTTAGAAGTCTTACTAAGACTTTTGGACGCGTTATGTCTCACGCGTTCCAGAAGCCTTACTAAGATTGGGAGTCTGACTATGACAGTGTGGGCACACTCTAGAGTTATGCCAGTTTGGCTCACTGGTCCGCCCAAAAAAAGAAAGAAAGTTTAGGGCCTTGATATTGAGCCCAAAAATGTGGGGTTAGGGCTCAAAATTTTCTAGTCCCTTAAATCCAGGTTAGGTTTTGGCTTAACAATGTTCAGTCTGTCCCAACCCATTATTATATTGTATGTATGTATATCATATATGGCTCGATGTATGATTTTGTAAATAAAAAATTATCAGAGAATATCATAGAATAACAAGTTTACTCATCACTAACCATTTTGCAACTAGGATGGAGATTGTACCCTGTTTTGATGAAAAGTAGCATCAAATAGTTCCAAATGACTTCAAAATGTACATGAATATAACATTTTTATAAAATTCAAAAATCAAACTGAGCTCATAAGGGTTAGGTTTGGACTTAGCTGACTAAGGCTCGATGAGGGTTTATGCTGCTATAGTTAAAATCCGTCTCCTTAGGGCCGGATTCGGGCTCAGCAATGACCGGCATGAATTTGCCCATTGACAACCTTAGTACATGTGCCACATGCAAGTATAAGAATGTCTTTTTCCAATCTTCTCTTAAATTCCCATCCTGACCTTTGACACAGTGTCCAACATACAACTGAGATTGGGAGGAAAAATATTGGTCCTTGGGATCCATTTTTTAGGGAATTCCTAAGAATATCTTCTCATCTCAGTAGTACACTAGATATTATACCTCAAATGTCATTAGAAACTTGAATTTTACTTGTATAATTCATCAAAAGCCTTATGTTTTTCGCCGCATCAATAAATGAAAGAGAGTGATATAGATACTGGTTAAGAAAGAACCTGTTCGTCCATCGCCAAATTGAGGACAACAATTGTTAGAACACCTTTAGTATTCAAGAGCAATCCGAGAGTAATTCCATCGTGAAATTTCATATTTTTGAAGAGGCCAATGAGGAAAATGACAGCCACCTTGATGGCTGAGGTCCCCATAGCCGTGGCTAATAAGTACTTCCAATGGTAGTGTTTCGATGACAAGCTCCAAATATCAGTTCTAAGACCACTTACAAGGAAGTAGAGTGGGAGAAATAATTCAGTCACAAACTCAACTTTCTCAACCAAAGGTGGTACAAGTTTACCCTTGGGGATAACGAGTCCGAACACAAACGGGCCAAAGATAGAGCGAAAGCCAATGACTTCAGAGATGAAGGAGCACAACAAAACAATTGTAAGAATGACACATAAGAGGTAATTGTTAAAGCTATCACCTTTGGGTTGGTCAACAAGCCGTACTAGTATGGGACGAATAACATAGATAACAAAGAAGACGAAGCATAAACCAGATATGATCACCAACAAGGATACATAACTGTGGGTTTGTTGATCAATCTCTTCCCACGACTTGATATTATCGGTCAGGGGAAGGGCGGTAACCAAGATGATCCAACATGACATTTCGATAAGGATGGCTGAGGCCATGGATAACTTCCCAACTTCGGTACCAAGGAGTTTAAGGTCAGTGAGGATACTAACGATAACTGGGAAGGCTGTAATGGAAAAGGCAACACCAAGGACAAGGACCTGCGCAAGGGAGGAGAAAATCTGACTTGGTTCATATGAGCCAATGAAAGTATGTATTTTGAGATTAACTGAGAAGTTGTAGGCAATAAGAATTGGCAAGCTAATACAAATGAGAGCAAGGATGACGGCTTTTAATCCGGTGGCTTTAATGATGCTGATGTCCATCTTCACTGCAACCAAGAAGATGTGGTAAAGGAGCCCAACATGAGATAGGGTTTCGAGCACCGACACGCCTCCCTCGGGGAAGTAAGTCAACCCAAAATCCGAGACTCTACTCATCATAGAAGGACCCAACAATATGCCAGCCTATTTTATGAAAATAAAAGGTGAATGTTAACTTCATGATTTCAATGCGACATTACTAACATTTACAATCATGTTTCTTAAGAAATTTTTTTTTACACGAAAGTCGATCCAGGATTTTACAGAATCTCAGATAGACCAATCGCACGAAGCTGCGTGTATTGAGGGCATCCCCAATTTATAAAAATTACGCATGTTAGTTGTTGTGCTATTAGTCAATGGAGATTTTGTGAAATCCCTTATCGACTTTCTTGTGAGAAAAAAATTTCACATGTTTCTTTCGTAAATATTCTTAAAATGAAGTATGTTTATATTGCCGTTATAGTATGAAAGAGTAAGGGGCTTTTCTAGCCGAAAACCCAGATTTTTCTTTTCGAAATCAATCATCTTCAACCTCTTTTGGATAAAAATTTTTAACTCTAATTATCAAACTTATGATATTATGTACTTCAACCTTCATCTTCAAATCTCGAGGTAAGACATGATTTTTGTGAAAGTATAAACAACAAAATGTTGGATAAAAAAAATCTAGGGTTTTCTACTAACGAAGTATGGTAGAAAATGATGGATAAAATAAGGTTGAGTGGATTAAAGTTGAAGAGCTTGAAGATTATTTGGTTCGGGAAGAAAAAGAAATAGGATTTTTGGGAACTTGAAAAAGATGTGATTTTGAAAGAAAATCTAGGATTTTCTATAATGAGTTAATTTTTTTTTTTTTTTTGAAACAATGAATTAAATATAAACTTTGGGATTATATTTTTAAAAAAACATATAACAGGGAGGTCAAAGAACTTGAAGATGATTGGTTTTGGGAAGAAAAATCAAGGATTTTTCATAAGAAGTTAAAGATAAGGGCATTTGGGTCTTTTTTCACTAGTCTTTTAAAAAGACTGAAGTCAAAAGAAGCATGTCCATCACTCATCAGCTCAAAGCACAAAAATGTCTAATATGCACCAAAACGTTCAAAAAAAAAAAAAAAAAAAAAAAATTTGAAAATTTTGAAGCTTGGGAAATGTGAGAGACTTACCAAGACTTCAGCTATAATTGTGGGTTGGCGTAAGGGTTTGAGAACAAAGACAAGTAATTGTTTGGTTAGAGTAACCATTAATAACTGTGTGAAGAAGAGAACAAGAGAGAACTGTAATGGCTTTTTCTCCTGCCATATTCCATTGGTAGGCATCAGCTTTGGTTGAAAGCAATTTATTGCTTCGAAAGGTCTTGTCCCTCTCACGTAGGAAGGATTAGATGGATTTCCTAATCCTTCCACTACACTCGTCGCCATTTTAACACTGAAACCACACCACACCACGCCACACGGCCCTTTCTTTTTTTTTTTCCTCCCCTCCTTTTTACGGAGGAGAGGAAGAAGAAGTAGTGCAACACAGAAAAAAAAAGAACAAAAAAAAACTTAAATTAAAAGTTATAAGAGAGTTTTTAAGTTGGGTATGAATTGGTCCAGCTGGTCAAACATTTTGGTTCATGAATTGTCAAGATCGTTTTTGGACCATTTGATTGATTTATGATCTATGGTTGTGATGAAATGATAGATTTGACCGTTTTAGACGTTTGAACGACTGGAAGAGAAAGAAAGGCGAAAGACAATGGTTGGTCGGATGTTTAGGAGGAGAAATGAAACTGATTGGCCTTTTATAGTTTTATTTTGGTAATTCGTAGAATCGGAAACTATACGAAATGTGGAGTAATTTTTTGCTCAAAACCTAACAACCATTTGACATGTGGAGCAAATGACATTAACAATGAGAGAGAAAGTTTCTCTCCACTGCCACTGTAAATAAAAAATAAAAAAATAAAAAAAGAAAGAAAATTTTCTTATCTAATCACCTTACTACATTAAAAAATATGATCCGAGGAAATAGGGTTGTAGAGTACAAAATTAGTTGAATTTTAAAAATAAAAAATAAAAATATAGTTATTTTTCATAGTTCAATTTTATTTTAAAATTTAGGTGCTTGGTAGCCATCTATTTTCAACACCTTAGATCAAGTTCGAAAAATAATTTTTAATTATTATTATTTAATATGAATATTTTCGTGAAATCCAGAAGACTGTATTATTTGATTGTCAATGTGATAATCAATGTAGGCTCAATGACCCTTTTTAAGATTTAAAATCTTAAAAAATAAATTTGTGGGCAGAAGACGTGCGAGCAAGAGAGAAACTTTCTCTCTATTGCTGATTTCATTCGCACCACATGTCAAACGACTATGGGATATAAGCAAAAAATCACTCGTCAAATTACTCAAAAATGTGTGAGGGTATTGACGAGTGATTTTTTGCTCACATCCCAACATGTGCTTGACATGTGGCGTGAATGACGTTAGCAATGACAAAGAAAGTTTCTCTCTCCTGCCCATAATGATAAAAAGAAAATTTTCTAATTTGATCACATTGTGATATTCAAAAACATGATTGATCTGATGCAATGAGACCATTAATGACAAAATTATATGTACTTTTAAAAAAAAAAAAATTATTTTTCACTGTTTAATTTTATTTCAAAATTTTGGTGCTCATTGGCCATCCATTTTCAATACCTTTGATTAAGTTTCAAAAATAACTATTTTAATTTTTTGAATATGAATATTTTCATGAAAGCTAAAAGGTTGTGTTATTGTTATATTAATAAAAAAAAAAAAGAAGGTTGTGTAGTTGGATTGTCAATGTGATAATCAATGTGGGCCAAGGATTTTTTTAAGATTTGAAATCTTAAAAAGGCAAGAGTGAAACTTTCTCTTTATTACTGACGTCATTCATGCCACATGTCAAATGGCTGTTAGGATGTGAGCAAAAAAATCACTCGGGATTGACACATCTGATAGAATAATGTGTTAGAAATTTGTTGTGTTCTTCGCGCATCGGATTTTTGGGTGGTATACAAATATGGGTGAAAGTAAAGAAAAAAAATCCATTAATTAAGTGGCTAGGATCATTTGGTAATGATACACGGCCAAGTTATAGTTCACTTTACCCACCCTTGGCCCAATGATTGGTATGGATGATGTGTAGGTAGGTCCGTTACGCGTGTAGTAGATGTCCATCCTCTAAAATTCTTTTTTTTTTTTCTCAAGAAAAACTAATTTCTTGAGAATCTTCTCCAAAAAAAAGATTTCTCCATGGCCAATAGAGTCCCATTAGCCTTACTAGCATAATGATAAAAAAAAAAAGAAAAAGACTCGTGATACTACTAGATTCAAGGAAAAAAGTGAATCCGAAACCCTCCATTTTTTAATCAATATTAGGCTATGTTTGGTAACAGTTATGAAGGCTGAAGGTTGAAGTCTGGAAAGTAGAAATTAGACCGAATATGTTTCATCCAAAGTCCCCTCATCACTAGTTCAAAATTTCTGAATGTTAGTTTTGAAGTCTAAAATCTAAAATGAAATAAATGGAAATAGAGCTTTTGAAGTTTGAATTTTAAAGGCGGACCACCTCCTTTCGGACTTCAGAAGTGTTACCAAACACACTTAGTAATATCCTCACACTTGGGTTAATATAAGAGATACCCCATGTTTTGGGTTTTAGTTAATTTTAGAGAATCCCCCGTATTTTCAAAACGATGACATGTTGTCTTGACTCAAGTCTTCTTCCTCGAGACTATCATAAACGTTTTCTACTGAACTACCTTTACGAATTACTTGATTCATTTTAGTGTGGTTAATTACAAATCCAAATTTGACATGAGCAGGCCAACGAACATGTGAACATAGGGTTGGAGAATGTTTTTAAATTTGTTTATGTGAAATGCAAAATGGTACACATGGATGCACAAATCACTTTTTCTTCAGAAAATCAGTTTTTAGTTGTGCCTAGCTATTTTTTAGGTTATATTTATTGTGAACTATTGTACGAATATATTAGGGTTTGTGGAGCTTGATGGTACTGGTCAGTAAGAACTGTCAATTATTCAACAATTTTTCGTTGGTTGAAAGGATTTTCCATAATTTCATTGTAATATGTAAAACCTAGGTACCATACTTTGTGGGGTATATATTTATCTTTATGTAGTGAAAGAATATTGTAATATATATAACACAAAGTTTTTTAGATAGTGGAGGATGTACCTCAATCGTAAGATAACCACGTAGCTCTTTGTGTTTTCTTTGTGTTCTTGCATCTTTAAATTTTCTTTATATTGTTCTTGGATCAATTTCATTATCATGCAAAACTTATTTGATCAAAAGTTTGATTGCTGGTAGTCTAATGGGTGGGGCTGTGGTTGGAGTAGATTAATTTTAACAAATTGATTAGAGCTGAAATTCAATGTTTATGTAGTCCTCAAATGTTTTTCATCTCCTAGGAAATTCATTTATCAAAAAATGGTTAGTGACAATAATTTTCTTGGCAAAATCTGAAACAAAGGTAGGAAAATATGCATTTCCTAGGGAAATTTTGTTTGAGGGTCTCCTACCTTACCTATACTTAGCTTAGAAACTATATATATATCTCTTTTCTTTTTTCATTTTTAACAAAAAATAATTTCTTGAGAAAAGGGGCATGAGAAAAATGAATTTCCTTAGAAAATTTTTGCCCGATGTATAATTGCACCTAGGAAAATGTCATAAGTTAAAGAGTTGGTTTTTAGTTTTGGAGGTTGTTAGTAACATATGTTTTTATGTTCTTGATGAGAAAACATTTGGGGGGGGGGATGAATGTAATTTCTATTGCAAAAAGGTGTCTTGTCTTCAGTTTGTGATTAAGAGTTTGTGATTAAGATCTCAATACATAAATTATTGAGAGTGTAAAAAGGTGTCTTGTCTTCAGTTTGTGATTAAGATCTCAATACATAAATTATTGAGAGTGTTTATGTAATATTAGGTTGAAGCATAAAGATATAGAGAAGCCAAAAGCAAAATCTCTAGGTTGCTTACTTTTGGAGGCTCTCCCCTTTGTGAGATAAAGACCACTTACGACATAATCTTGATTATATACTTTAGTAATTCTTAAGCGTTCAGTGAATTGCTTGTAAGGGCACACGTTAAAGTGCTATAAATACACTTTGGAAATTCGAATCTAAGGGTATTTTGGTATATATATAGATGGGTGGCATTCAAGGGCCAACTTTTTGGCAAAATATTTTTCAAAACATGAGTTAGAAGTTTTGGAATGGACTAATTTTTGGTGAGGATGGATGATCTCTACGGTGAGGAGATCATCCTCACCAAAAATCAGCCCATTCCAAAACTTCTAACCCTATCAAAAATAGTTTACAAAAAATGGACGGTCCACGATTTTTCAACTTGTAAACATGGGTTAGAAGTTTTGGAATGGGCTGATTTTTGGTGAGGATGATCTCCTCACCGTAGAGATCATCCTCACCAAAAATCAGCCCATTCCAAAACTTCTAATTCATGTTTTGAAAAATGTTTCGCCAAAAAGTTGGCCCTTGAACGTGACCCTATATATATATATATATATATATGGGTCCCGTTCAGCAACAAACATTTTTCAAAACATGGGTTAGAGGTTTTGGAATTGACTGATTTTTTGTGAAGATGATCTCTACGGTGAGGAGATCATCCTCACCAAAAATCAGCCCATTGCAAAACTTCTAACCCCTGTTTACAAGTTGAAAAATCGTGGACCGTTCATTTTTGTAAGCCATTTTTGATGGGGTTAGAAGTTTTAGAATGGGCTGATTTTTGGTGATGATGATCACCTCACCGTAGAGATCATCCTCACCAAAAATCAGCCCATTCCAAAACCTCTAATGCATGTTTTGAAAAATGTTTTGCCAAAATGTTTGTTGCTGAACATTTCCCTATATATATATATATATATATATATATATATATATATGGGTCACGTTCCTACGACCCCCATTTCGACCCTCATCGCGACACACGAAATCAGCCGTCAGATTTTGCGCAGATCAGCGGTCCAGATCGGGTGTAGCGGTACAATCGATTGTAAAATAACAAAGTTTGCATATTTGCAAGCGCCTCCCCGTTAAAAAAAACCCAAATCTAAATATCAAAACAGATCTTCGTCTTCTTCGGTTCTGCGTTCGAAGACACACAGATTCAGCTCCTTCCTCTTCTAACAGATCTTCGTCTTACACAGACTTCTCTTCGTTTTCTTCCTCTTCGTCTTCTGCCCTTTGCGTTCGAAGGAATTACAAACTTCTCTTCGTCTTCTTCCTCTTCGACAACGGCGACGAAACCCTCTTTCGTCTTCTTCCTTCATCTTCTTCTTCTGCCCTCTGCGTTCGGACGACACACAGACACACGTCTTCCTCGACAGACTTCGATCTTCATCTTCACTCTCTCTCTCTCTCTCAGGTAAGAAATCAGCAACCCTTAATTACTTTTCTTTTTCTTTTTTTTTAATTTTTTTAATTTTAAATTTTATAGCTATGAAATTATCACCTTTAAACATTTCTTGTTTTTTTTTTTTCCATCATAGTTTATATTTTTGATGTATTTTCTATGCCTTTTTATTAATGTTTATGATTTTATTTATGTTTATTTGAAGAAGGAAAAACAGATTTATTATGCAGAAATTTATTCACTTTGTGTTTGAAGAAAAAGCTCAAAGGTGTTACATGTTAAGCATCTGTTGCTTACGACCCAATAAAATAAATAGGCTTGTTCACTGGATGTTTGAAGAAAATCCCCAAAGGGATTTCTTGTTAAGCATGTGATATTCCTAGAAAGCCATACTCTATCTAATGGGTTTTGGTTGTGGTACATTGTTCATTTTAAATGTGTTCGTACGACACATATGGGTTTTGGTTTTGTTACATTGTACATGGTATGATACTGCAAATGGGTTTTGGTTTTGGTACATTGTTCATTTTAAATCCCAAAACATGTTTTTCCAGCAAATTCATCATGTTTAGTATCAACTAATTCATTCAAAAATTACCAGTGAAATCGCTGGTAAGGCAAAATTGCTGGTATTTTATCAATGAATTCATAGACTATAAAACTGACAGCATTCATGAATTCGTACATTATAAAAGTGACGAATTAACTATAAAAACATGTTTTGGGAGTTAAAATGAACACTGTACCGAATCCGAAATTTTGTCATATTCAGGGTACGAAATGGAGATTCACCCCTTAAAAAAAAAGTCATCATTGAGAATAAGTGAAAATTGAGGTGCCAATAGAAACACACTCTCAAATTTTTTGTTTTGTTTTAGATTTCTATTTGTTAGATTTAAGATTTTATATGGGCCTAAGCCTAATTGTAATTAACTGTTGAAGTTGTTTCAATGTGTTATAACACTTTGTAATGTTGAGAATAGGTAAAAGTTGGGGTGCCAATAGAAACACACACTCTCATTATTTTGTCTTTTTTATTTATTTATAAAGATTTCTATTTATTAGATTTAGGATTTTATATAAGCCTAATCCTAATTGTAAATGACTGCTAAAGTTGTTTCAATGTGTTATGACGCTTTGTAATGTTGAAATAATTAGTTGAACCAAGCTTTTGTAATGTTTGGATTGTGTGTTTTAATATTTAACTAGGGTGTGATAAATTATTTATGAAATTGGGGATGTAATAAGTAAATGTAGATCACTTACTCATTCATTACAAGTGGCCTTAGAGATTTGGTCATATTTTCTAAGGCTTTTCGGGGTAAGTTAACTAGCTATTTGACACACATGCCACTAATCCTTTTGAGGATTTTAGAAATGGCTTTCCATTTATTCTTTTAGATAGCTTCGAGTATTATTGATTTGAATGTAAGAAACATGAGTTGGCAACTACTTTTGTATTATTATTTAGATGTTGAATAAATACAAATTTCAATATATTTTAGTTAACCTTAACTGGGACTTTGTTAATTTGTTTTAGATAATTCTTCATGGATACGATTGACGTTGACAAGTGTGGGAGTGTACATGTGAATGAAAATGTGGGATCATCTTCGATTATGGAAGTAGAACGTGTTGATTGCCTCAGTCCTAACAAAGATGTTCGAAAGTTAAATGCACCATATGTTGGGATGGTTTTTGATTCAACTGAGGAAACAAAAAAATACTATGAAGAATACGGATGTCAAGAAGGGTTTTGCATTCGTGTACGAAGTAGTTCTAGGACGATAAGAGGTTCAAATGCGGTGACTGGGATAAGATATATTTGCATACATGAAGGCAAATATACATCGAGGATAAAAGAAGATGCGATAACAGATGAGAATGAAAAGGGGAAAAAGAGAATTGTAAGAAGTTGTTCTACTTTTAAATGTGGATGTGAAGCAAACATGCGCATTGTATTCGACCAACGTACAGTAAAATGGAGTGTCGGTTTTCAACGATGATCATAATCACAAGGTTGTCACGCCATCGAGGAGAATGAAAATGAAGTTGAATCGAAATATGCCGAGCGTAGCTAAGGATCTAACAGAAACATTTCATAATCAAAACATTCAAATTAATAAAGTTCCATCAATTCTTCGTGGAGATATGATCGGTTTTGATGTTAGAGACTGTTACAATCACCTTCGAAATGTTAGGCGACAGGATTTAGAAAGAGGCGATGCACAATGTGTACTTGAGTACTTTATTGAAAAACAGAATGAAAATCCACAATTTTTCTATGGGATACAATGTGATGAAGATGGGAGAGCAGTTAATTTTTTTTGGGTGGATGCGAGGTCAAGATTGTCATATGAATATTTCGGTGATGTGGTTACATTTGACACAACTTATAAGACAAATAAGTACAAGATGCCGTTCGCCCCGTTTACTGGAGTCAATCATCATTTTCAATCTATCCAATTTGGATGCGCTCTTCTAGGAGATGAGACAGAGACTACTTTTGTATGGTTGTTCGAGATGTGGCTTAAAGCTATGAGGGGAAAACATCCAATTTCAATAATCACAGACCAGGACTTGGCAATGAGGAATGCAATTGCCAAAATTTTTCCCAACAGTCGTCATCGTCTATGTATTTGCACATTCGGAAGAAATTTGCAGAGAAATTGTCTCATAAATACTTTGAAAATTCTACTTTCAGAAGTAGGATAGAAAAATGTATTTGGTCGACATATTCTGGGGAAGAGTTCGAAAAATAGTGGCATAACGTGATTCAGGAAAATGGATTAGAAAAAAATGAATGGTTGCAACACCTGTTTGAAATACGGGAATCTTGGGTGCCTACTTATAATCGAACAACTTTTTTTGCTGGTATGAATACCACTGGGCGTAGCGAAAGCATCAATGCATTTTTTGATGGATTT
The DNA here is from genome assembly GCF_017979445.1 of Akebia trifoliata. Classification (NCBI taxonomy): domain Eukaryota; kingdom Viridiplantae; phylum Streptophyta; class Magnoliopsida; order Ranunculales; family Lardizabalaceae; genus Akebia; species Akebia trifoliata. The sequence continues at coordinate 44,468,473 of NC_141385.1, read as the reverse complement.
GTTAATTCGACAACAAATCTCAGAGAATTTGTTGTGAAGTATGAAGAAGCTTTGAAGAATATTTTGAAAAAGGAGAGTGATGAAGATTATGAGACAGAGCACAAGTTTCGATGTGTCAATGACAACGACTTGCTTTTGAAACATGCAGCAACAGTTTATACGAGAAGTATATTTGAAAAATTAAAGGAAGAATGGGTCCAAGTTTTCCGATATAAAGTTGAAAGAAGGGAGATGGAAGAAGGAATTCAGACATTTTTTGTAAAAACAAAGTTTGGCGAGCCTGATGACTTTATTTTGAAAATAAATGTGGATACCTACGAGGGTACATGCGGGTGTAAAAAATTTGAGTTTCTTGGAATTGTTTGTCGGCATTTTTTAAAGGTGTTCACACATCTTGACATTGATGTTATACCATCACACTTTATTATTGAGAGATGGAGACAAGGGGCCAATAAATTTAGGGTGATGGATGTACAAGTAACAATCGATGGTTATGAACCTTCCGAAGCATTAAGATATGGCAATATGTGTAAACAGGCAACTACATTAGCCAATTATGCATCATCTTCAATGAAAACATACGCATTTTTCACGAATGCCGTAAATGATTTGTCGAAACAAATTTATGCAATTAAAATGGAAGAAATGACAGAAATTGTTGCTCAACCGAATGAAGAGGCACATGAAAAAGGAAAATGTAACCTATCTCAATTACTTTTAGACCCGAATGTCACGCAAACAAAGGGTAGAAAGAAGGATGACAAGGGAAAAGAAAAAGTTGATACTACGGGTCGGTTGAAAAGCAATATTGAGTTGAGCCAACAAAAGAAGAAAAGAAAATATGCATTCTGTCATAAACTTGGACACGATAAGCGAATATGTCCTGTGAATCCAAATAGAAAGAAAAAAGATTGTATTCAAGGTAATTATAAGTATCTTTATAAACTAATGACTTCATTTAATGCATTTAATTGAATAAATTTTAAGTAATGTCTTATTTATTTATTTATGAATTTTTTCTCAGAAATTGATGATATACAAGAATTGGGCAAAGACATGGAGAGCGATCACGAGGCCTTTCATTTGGAATGAGGGTATGTTATGTTTTCCTTTGAATTTACATTTTTGTTTTCTTGTGAGTTGGAATCTGATGTAGTTTTCCTTCACTTTGATCACAGAGTATAGTTTCTTACTACTGTTAACTATTTGGTGTTGATTTATAGGGAGATTGTACCCTCACCTACAGTTGAAAATGAGAATATCGAAGCAGTTTCACAAGAATTAACTCCATCTGTGATTGATCCAAATAAACCTATTGATGACATTAATTCAGTATCTAGTGTACATGTCGATACTGCTTCTGATGAGTTGCAGCAGAGAAAGTCCTCGGACAGTGGCATTCAAGCAACACTTTCTCCTGTTAGACCTCAATGGGCATGTCACAGAGATTATCTACAAGGGAAAGCATGATCATGCTAGACCTCAGCTTAGCAGTCAAATGGCAATTGAAACATCTAATCATACCAAGCCAAATGGTACCCCCGAACTTTCTCCTGTTGTAGCAAGTGGAGATGATGTCGAAGGTCCAAGTTCAAAGTTGAAAAGGATTCACGATGAGGTTGAGGATCACGATGATCTAGATTCTAAACGTAGATTACTTCAGTTGAATACCGAGACCCCCAACAATGCTTCTACGAAAGAACAAGGTCAGTGTGTAACTCAAACATTTGTATATGCAAATCTTCAATTAAAAATGATAATGCTTTAGACTACTTACAAGAATTGACTCTATCTGTAACTGTTCCAAACCCCACCAGTTTACAAGGTTACAGGGTCTGTTGAAGTTGACTGTGATGAGTTGCAGCAAAGACAGGACTCAGACAGTCGGGTTAATGCAACTCGATACAATCATAAGGGTAGTCTTTCATTAGTAACTGAGAGATTTTGTGGAGATGGGTACAACAGATGCACACATCCTGACTGTCCAGTGAAAATGAAACTGGAACAATCTCATAATACCTGCTAAACAGATGCACACATCCTAGCTGCGAAAAGTCCATTCTTCTATAAGGTAAAAATATTAATGCTACTGAAGCAATTTTCTTTGCTTGCCGTAATTACTCATTGCCCTGTCTTCTGTTTAGTAGCTCTTCTCAAATGGAGAATCTTAAGAAATAGGAGAGAAATGGAGCTCCTGCACATATTATTTCAGAATTCATTCAGTTACTGCAGTTCCATATAGCTACTTATTTTGATAATGAGTTGCCGGGTCAGCCAAGGGTAAGTGTGCATGACTAAGAGCATCCAATAAAATCTTGATGTTTGCTTTTGGAGGTCAACTAAGAGGGGTTTTTACTGTGCAGGCTACTCAACGTTCAGGGCGACCCATCAAATCCATATGCAGTAGGCTTAAGGCTAAGGAAGGTCGGATTAGAGGTAACTTGATGGGGAAGCGGGTGGATTTTTCAGCTCGAACCGTCATCACACCAGATCCAACTATAAACATTGACGAACTTGGAGTGCCATGGAGTATTGCTTTAAACTTAACTTAGCCAGAAACTGTGACACCATATAACATTGAAAGGTATTACATTTGATTTATTTATTTTTATTTTTAGCTCTTCTTAATTGATCCTCCGTATCTGTCAGGTTGAAGGAGCTTGTTGAATATGGGCCTCATCCTCCCCCTGGAAAAACTGGTGCCAAGTACATCATAAGGGAAGATGGTCAGAGGCTTGATCTTCGGTACTTGAAGAAAAGCAGTGATCACCATTTGGAGTTCGGATACAAGGCTGGTTTCCCTCAAGTTTGCAGCTCTTGATTCAGTCTTCACACATTTACTATGTCTGAACTTTTTCCATATTGGTTGCAGGTGGAGGGACACTTGAATGATGGGGACTATGTCCTCTTTAACCGGCAACCTAGTCTTCATAAGATGTCTATTATGGAGCATAGAATCAAAATTATGCCGTACTCAACTTTCCGTTTGAATTTGTCTGTCACTTCCCCATGCAATACTGATTTTGACAGAGATGAAATGAACATGCATGTTCCTTAGTCATTTGAAACCAGAACGGAAGTCTTGGAGCTCATGATGGTACCAAAATGCATAGTTTCACCTCAATCAAATCGGCCTGTTATGGGTATTGTGCAGGATACACTGTTAGGATGTCGTAAAATCACCAAAAGAGATACATTCATTGAGAAGGTGATGTCATCCATAATCTTACTACATTGTTTTCCTTTGTTGTATCATCGTAATATAGTTGTTTCCTTCTAGGAATTTTGAGATTCTAATTTATTCTTGAATTGTCATAGGATGTCTTTATGAATATTTTGATGTGGTGGGAAGATTTTGACGGGAAAATACCTACTCCAGCAATTTTGAAGCCTAGACCTGTTTGGACGGGAAAACAAGTGTTTAATCTTATCATTCCTAAGCAGATAAATCTCATTAGAACCTCGGCATGGCACTTGGAATCTGAAACAGGTTTTCTAACCCCGGGAGATACACAAGTTCGAATAGAGAGAAGGGATGTCCTTTCAGGCACTCTTATTCATGTCATCTGGTATGCATTGTATGAACACACTGATTTTCAGATTCACTTGTTATTGCTAAAATGCATGTTCATATGCACAGTGAAGAGGTTGGTCCAGATGCAGCCCGTAAGTTTTTAGGTCACACACAGTGGCTTGTTAATTATTGGCTTTTACAGAATGGTTTTAGTATTGGAATTGAGGACATGATTGCTGATGTGGAAACCATGGAAAAAATTAATGAAACAATTTCTAAAGCAAAGAATGAAGTGAAAGGACTTATTAGGGTTGCCCAAGAAAAGAATTGAGGCTGAACCTGGATGAACTATGATGGAGTCATTTGAGAACAGAGTAAACCAGGTTTGCAATTACTATATTCTGATTGTTTTAGACCTACCTTGACTTTTAGCTTGTATGTGTTAATTTTTCTAACTTAGGAACCACATCCAGGTGTTAAATAAGGCTCGTGATGATGCTGGAAGTAGTGCCCAGAAGAGTTTATCTGAAAGTAACAATCTCAAAGCAATGGTGACAGCAAGTTCAAAAGGTAGTTTTATCAACATTTCGCAGATGACTGCTTGTGTTGGACAACAGAATGTTGAGGGTAAACGAATCCCCTATGGTTTCATTGATCGAACATTGCCACATTTTACTAAAGATGACTATGGGCCCGAAAGTCGTGGTTTTGTGGAGAACTCATATCTACGTGGGTTGACTCCACAAGAGTTCTTCTTTCATGCTATGGGTGGTAGGGAAGGTCTTATTGATACTGCCGTGAAAACTTCTGAGACTGGATATATACAAAGGCGTCTTGTGAAGGCTATGGAGGATATTATACATTGCATGATTGAAACACAGGTTTAACATTTTATCCCATCAACTTGGCTACATTTTTTTTCTGATAAATTCTTTGCTTTTCAGAGATATTGTTAGGTTTCAAAAAGAGATTTTCTTAACTTCATTTGCATTCATGTTTGTTTGCATCAAGTTTCTTATGTAGTAGAAATTGAAATGCCTTGATTCTATTTAATTGATTCCAAAATTCATAAATCTGTCATTATGGAATTGATCCCAGTTTTTTTTCAAAATTATTTGTTGTAATGATAAGGTTTTTTTGCTTTTTTTCTATGTTGTTTATATAACACAGCAGCCGTCAAGGCGTTGATTTCTCCCAACGAATTCAGACATTATTTCAATGAAGAGCCATTCTAAGGGCACCCTGTTGCTAACATGATTAGAATCAAGGTGTATGGGTACATTAGTACATTAGGGGGCCAGCAGCAATTCCCTTCCTCCTTTTTCAGAGGATGGACTTAATCATATATGTTTGATGAAGCAGCGTCGGCTTCCATTTCTTCAGTCAAATGTGATGTACAAGGTACCCCATTATCTTTCCTTTGACGAAAATTTAAATGGGTGTGAGTTTGTTGTAATGTTTCCTTACAAGATTACTGATAATTTGTAGATACAAGTAAAAGTAACCCAAATAGATGGAAATGAATTCTGCATCGAAGTTTTATGCAAGCACAAACCCATCATATACAAGAGATCAAATGCTTGCAATGGTCTGCATCTTCAGATTTTCCGTTTTATTACCATTATTTTTTTCTTAATGATGAAATAAACTGGCATCCCTTTTCAGGATAAGCTAATTCTTAAGAAGTTGATGTTCCGATTGAACTCACCAACCCCATATGTGTTCATGCTAAGGTTTCTCAAGGCTGCTCAATCTGACACAAAGGTATATATGTGTAATGCTTTCAAAATGAATAAGATTTCCAATCACTAACAATCTTAATATTTCTTCTCTTTGTGGGATTTTGTACCAGCTTGAACATCTATCTTTCTACCTCATTGAGTTGTGCTTGGTTGAATATGAGGCTTTGAAGTTCAAACCGTCCTTGCTATGTGCATTGGCAATCTATGTTGCGAGATGTACCCTGAAGATGACTCCAACTTGGACCCCACTGCTTTGCAAACACACACGCTATGAAGAATCTCAACTCAGGCATGTACTTCATTTCCTAATTGTTTTTCGATTTATCATCATACCTTATATGTCAACATACTTCAACTAGATTAATTTGCTATCCCTGATTCGATCTCACTATCCCGGGATAAGGCTATCCTTAAGAAAATGTCCAAAAATGCTGAGCATTGAGGATTGGATGGGTAGAAGTTGGTGAGGTTAGGTGAGAAACCCAGTAGCTTACGTGAACCAACAAACTCCTTGTCTTCTCATAGTTTAAGAGCATTAAACATTCGAGATATTGAGCTAGGACAAACAAAAACTAAGTACTTAGATTTTCAATTCAAATCACAGAGTTCAATTTTTTGGATGAAGTTCAAGTTCCACCCCATTAGGTCTTTGGATAATATTAGAGAAACCCCCTGTATTTTAAACTGTTGGCATGATCCCTTTGTCATTTTTGACCCCACACCCCCACATGCTATGAAGAAAAGCCCAAGTACATAAAACCTTCCTGGGCAATAAGTATGCTCATTAACCTTAATAAATTAATAAATAATGTGTTTTTTTTATTCATCTTCTTGTTCTTTCTAGTAGGACAAACATGTGATCCTCAACACACTCTAATTTACCTATGGACTCCTCCAGTCCAGCCACTTAAATCCTATTAAACTTCTTAAATTGTGAATCCCCGCAATGAAGCCATAGTTTTTGATATTGCAATTAATTTATTTACATTAAGATGTATTTGATCGTTGTTTCAAATGCAGGGCGTGTGCGAATATGATCTTGAGCTTCCAGAAATCTGTCAAAACTGGGCCTTTGAAAGTTAGTTATGAGAAATACTTGCAGCCTGAACTCAGTTGTGTTGCAGAGATAAAAGCCATGAATCAGCTTCCTCATTGATCTAACTTTCTTTAAACAAGCTTGCAATCTCACTGTAAATTTTGTCCTCCATTCGAACCACACACTAACACTAGTGCTCATGTGGTGGTAAATCCGTGGTATCAAACATTCATGAAGAAAGATCCTGTGTCATTTTGTGCATATAATATACTTCAAGAAGTCCCTTATATTGTTGTTGATGGTTACTCTTCTCTGTTATAGTTTGGAATTAGGATACTAAGGAAAAGTGATTTTTTTTGTAATTCAGTCACTATTACTATTCACTTAATTTCAAATTCAAGTACTCTCCTAAGACTTGTGTAAAAAAAAAAAAATGGTACCAGAAATTGGGCTATGATGTATTGTTGTTGTTGACATTTTGCTTGAAGAAAATGGGTATTTGGAATTATAGGAAAGTTGTGGGGTACTGAGGTGGCACGAGAAGTAGGACCATCTTACCTTGCCTTCCACAGTTGAGAAAACCTTGCAAAATTCTTAGTTTATCCCTTATTCAGACATGGAAAGATTTATAGGACTTGAAGCAGCAATTTGGCATGGACAAGTATGAGTATTTGGTGAGAACGAGTGCAGCCATTCATCTAGACAACAATAAATATTTTTTTATTATCTCTAATTGGATTTGGTTCAACTCATATCATCACCACAAGTGCAACTCATAAAAAACAGAATGAGCGTATTGAACTCTTTACGGATAGAAATTATGAAACTTGGAGTAAAAATGAAATAAGCTTTGGCGGTACTAAGGTTCCTAGACCATGAATGTGGTCATACATGAAGATTGGAAACTGATAATCATCTCCAAGCTATTAAAAAGTCATAATGGTAACAAATCATCCTCGACTATACTATTTAGAAGTGGAATGCATTAGCAAAAGTGGTGAAGTTCCACTATAAAGTGTATCAGTCTTATAATATATTGTTCAAAATAGAGCTGAAGATAATAAACAATGCATCACTCCACACAAAATTGAAATTTTACATCAGTAGTTGAAGTTTCCCAAAATAAATTCAAATGGTACAACAATCAGGAGAAAATATCATCCAAGTTAAAGAGGTAATATATCATTTAACCAACAACAATTTTATAAATAAATTACATAACACACAATTATATAATGGAATGAAGGAATGTGATTCATTTAACCATAATTTGGGGTCTCATAAGAAAATTATTGAAAATTTTGGTGATATTACAAGATTCCTTAGATGGATCCATACAGAAAATACAAATTACAAATGTCTATTCTAGTCCTCAATTTCTAATTTATCTAAATTTTATTTCAAATTATTACAAAGATTTACAATATGTTTGTACAACAGTGAATCCTTCCACCAGTTTGAGCCGCGGCCGTTGATGATACCTTCACCTTGAATTGTAATCCCTCTCAGCTTTGTGAATTCAAGCCATTGAAACAATTCTGAACCCCAAGCTTTGAAGCTTGTTGGAGCAATGATGGTACCATCCAACTGCAAGAGATCTAACATTTCAATACTAAAACACCAAATAAAGATATTGGTACACAATTTAGATGTTATTTGTAATTCAACATTATCCTATCCTTGCAAAAAATTACCAATTGCAACGTCAATAGCCACAAGCACAGCTTTCATCTTTCCCAACACTCTCTCTTATAATCACTAATGAACAAACCAATGAGGGAGGCAAACATGAACTATTTTATTTTAGTATTTGATTTGTAACAATATACAAAATTCAGTCACACAAACACTTGTCAGGCCTTAATATTAAAAAAAACACAACTATGGTAACAATTGAATCACACTTATACTGTTTTCCTAGCTAATCTCCTCTCTTTGTCAATAACAATCTGTTATACTTTAAGAACAAAAATTAGTAAACTTTAGGCTACATCGAGGCCTTATTACCCTGTTTGATTCTGTAGTAACGGACATACAAATTTACCAATACCTGCAAACTTAAGAAAATGATAACCGTATAATGATGTTCAATTAACTAAATTACCTGGTAACTCTTATTGGTGGTGGTGATAATGTTGTCACGGGTCAAAAGACCCAACTCCTCATCCCACTTTCATGTTTTCCCTCACTGAAGGCAATATCAAATCCACACACTTTTTCTCTTGCAAACTACAACATATTTCCATATCTTTTAAGGAATAAACTTCCTCTTCACATGTTTAGGAACAGATGCTTCAAGTAAGCCATTTTCCCCTAAATAAAATCCTAATTCTCCCAAAAATCCCCACTAAACTCTACAATGAGACATGAATTAAGTGAATTCGAACCAAGAACACAATTTCAACACATACCCAAATAAAAAATATGAACTTTTGATAATTTTAGGGAAATTTTTTCACAAAATACATGCTCATCTAGCAGAATTGAATTATAGTTAAAGTAAAACCAATTTATAAATAACCCTTTTAATTCTCAAATACAGAACTAAAGGGGGTGCCTCAAGAACGATCCCAATTCCATAAATAAAATCAGGAAAAAAAACTCTAAATGAGAGAGAGAACAAACCAAGGGGGTGTTCCAACTTGAAGGAGCTTTTGGTCGTCATAGAGAGTCTTCTATTGCGACTTTTCTCTGCGATTTTCAAACATCGAAAGAACATATAAGAGATAAAGATCACCAACAAAGAATATTGACTCAGAAACAAGAGAAACGCCACATCACTATTTCTTACACCAAGTATACATAAAAAAGAGAAGAATACAAATTGAAAAAAGAATTAAAGTTGTAGCCATTGATCTCCATCTATGAAATTTCTATCTAGAAAAGGTCTTGCTTCATCTAGAGAACATCCATCAGCAGTGCAAACAAAGGTTGAAGTTGGTAGCAACAATGGATGTAGCAGTGGCAGTGGGGGGTGATTGATGTTCTCATTATGATATTTAAACATCATAATGGTAATTCAAACCTTACGAAAAGAATGAACTTGCTCTGAAATCAAAATCAAGACGGTGGAGCAAATTCCACATCATGGTGTGGCCTTGATGAAATCGACATAACTATGATAAGGGGAATTGGAATCCCTCAGCCGAGACAAAGTCATCCATTTTAAAAACTTGGATATCTCACCCAAGAAAACCCCAAAATTGTATTCGTCAACTCCCTCTCACAATTACATCCCAATTTATAAACTTCTCTAATACTAGATTTCCTAATTCTAAGAAAATCAAAATAAGGAAGATCCAAATGCAAATGAACAACTTCCTAAAATTATTTAATAACAACAAAATCCTATTTCCATTTAAGATATATATTCTACTAAAAGAAAATAAATCTAAGATAACTTGCTTTCATCACCTTGGATTTCCATTATTAAGGGACTAGGACAGTACAAAACTCCAAGATTAGAGAGAGGGAGAGGAACTTACAAAAAGAACAACTTCTAAACTATAAGGTGATGCCCGTCGTGCAAGACTAAAAGCGTGATCAGCTTCTAAGTAATCTACCAGCTCAAAATATGCTTTTCCAACCTGTATCCAAATGTTAAAATCTTAAATGCTCCAATTCTAATAGAATTATATGGAAAAAGGGAAATTTATAGAACTAGAATCATGCAAACAACTAATCAAAATTATTCATTACTTAACTGATTTTAAACAATTTCTTGGTAAATTACATGTTAGAGTGAGATAATGGAGGGAGGGATGGACGAGTTGGGTTTCTGTCGAGCTGGGGTTCGGCCTAGCTCTTCGTTTCTTCGCAACGAATTAGAGAGAGAGAGAGATGAGGAAGACGGTGATGTGAGTTTGAAGAGGAAGAAGACGACGAAGATGGAGATCGGTTAGAAACGAAGAAGAGGAAGAAGAAGACGAAGATGGTTCACTCTCTGTCGAAGAGGAAGAGAGTGAAGAAGAAGACGAAGATGGAGATCTCAGCCGTTCGAACGCAGGGCAGAGAGTGAAGAAGCAGACGAAGATCGATCTCAGATCTGTTTTTTTTTTTTTTTTTTTTTTTACGGGGAGGCGTTTGCAAATAACGAAAATTCGTTATTTTACAATCGATTGTATCGCTACACCCGATTTGGACCGCTGATTTGCACAAAATCTGACGGCTGATTTCGTGTGTCGCGATGAGGGTCGAAATGGGGGTCGTAGGAACGCGACCCTATATATATATATATATATATGGGACGGTTCAACAACCCTAAAGTTTGCCAAGTTTGGTGCCAAACATTTTTCAAAATATGGGTTAGAAGCTTTGGGGTGAGCTGATTTTTTGTGAGGATGATCTCTCTGATGAGAGATCATTTTCACAAAAAATCAGCCTATTCCAAAACTTCTAATCCCATCAAAAGTGATTTACAAAAATTGGACGGTCCACAATTCTTCAACTTGTAAATTAGGGTTAAAAGTTTCAAAATGAGCTGATTTTTTGTGAAGATGATCTCTTCACCGTAGAGATCATCCTTTGAAGAGATCATCCTCACAAAAAATTAGTCTATTCCAAAACTTCTAACTCCATCAAAAGTGATTTACGAAAAATGTTTGGCACTAAACTTGGCAAACTTGGGGGCAGTTCAAGGGACATATATAAAAACATATGTAAAAATAATGGTTTTTCAAAATATGGGTTAGAGGTTTTGGATTGAATTGATTTTTTGTGAAGATGGTCACTATGATGAGAAGATCATCCTCACAAAAAATCAGTTCAATTTGAAACTTCTAAATCCATCAAACATGATTTACAAATTATTGAAAAAAATTGACAAAAAATCGACGGTCCACATTCTAAATCACTTTTAATGGGGTTAGAAGTTTCAGATTGGACTGATTTTTTTTTTCTAAATGATCTTTCCATCATAGAGATCATCTTCACAAAAAATCAGCTCAATCCAAAACTTCTAACCCATATTTTAAAAATTTATTAATGTTACATTGTTTTTACATATGTTTTTTCATATGGCCCTTGAACATGACCCCATATATATATATGGGAACGGATCAAGGGACATCTGTAAAAACAATGTAACATTAATAAAATTTTAAAATATGGGTTAGAAGTTTCGGATTGAGCTGATTTTTGTGAGGATGATCTTTATGATGGGAAGATCATATGAACAAAAATAATCAGTCCAATATGAAACTTCTAACCCCATTAAAAGTGATTTAGAATGTGAATCGTCGAATTTTTACCAATTTTTGTCAATAATTTGTAAATCACTTTTGATGGATTTAGAAGTTTCAGATTGAGTTGATTTTTTGTGATGATGATCTTCTCATCATAGTGATCATTCTCGCAAAAAATCAGCTCAATTCAAAAATTCTAACCCATATTTTGAAAATCCATTGTTTTTATATGTTTCCCATCAACTGCCCCATATATAGATTAAGGACATTTTCGATACAAAATCCAATTTCCAAAGTGTATTTATTGCACTTTAACGTGTGTCCTAAGGGCACATGTTAACAAAATCCACATTAGTTATTGATGAGTCCTTTGAAATCGGGCCATTCTTATTCCAATGTAAAGAAAATTCAACAATTATGTATATTTATTTGGAGTGCATTTGATTTTGAATAAATGTTGAAGTGACCTCAAGATTGTACCTCATATCGCACGTCCTTACACGAGTCAAAAAACATCTATGGTTACTACACACTTTCATGTTAGGATGTTTGACATGAGCCACAATCATGAGGTCATTCCTGCACGACTCTTTAATTTTGTACTTTAACATATGTTTACACTATTATTTCTATCCACTTGCTATACCTGAATACTTCTGATAAACTTTATCTAAATCAACCTTATTTATCACTTAATTTCCAAACTTGATACAACTTGAAGAACTATTCGTATTTATTAGAATGTAGTAGATATATGCCATATTTGAAGAACTAGTATTTATTGCATGATCCAACCACTCAAACTCCTTGAAAATGGCTATTTCTTAAAAATAAATAAATAAATAATAATAATAATAATAATTCAATTCCATCCTTCTTTTGTTGGTCAATTGAAGAGTTGGGACTACTTGATTTTTTTTTTTTTCTCAAAAGCCATCATAGTGATGATTTATTTGGTAAAGTCATAAAAAATCATTTTCTCTCATATATTGATTCAAAAGATGAAATAATAGAATATTCAAGTAATTAATCAAATTATGCTGAAAATCAGTAATGGTTTTGTCATCAAAACCCAAGGTTTAGGATGGAAGAATTTGGAGAAAAAATTCAACGATTTTTTACAAAAGATTGAAGATAATGTATTTCATCATTTATATTACTCTCTCATTGAATACTAAAGAGGCTATGCCATGAGTTTAGAAGTGTAGAATGCTTAAAATGGTTCAATCAACAATTCTATTATTAAAGATTAATATTGTAATGACCTTAGTGCACATGCCCATAGATGCATTTTTTTCGAGATACGAATAAAACACATCTACGGACATGTGCGTGCCACCATGTCAAGGTATCCCCTATTGAGGTCACTCTAGCACAACTCATTATTAAAACATGTGAAATCCTTTCTTACTAATATAATAATTAGATTTTGACTTTTACTAATGGTCATTTTGCTCAAATGGATTACCACATTAGCAATCCAAACACCACAACAAAAATTCAAATCCAACAAAAAATTTTAAAAATAATTTTTTTTAATTAAATCCAAGATTTTGAAAATGGATAACTACTCAACTTTAATATAATTCTCAAACTTAAAAATGAAATTCAATGGTGAAATATATATATATAAATATTTTTTTCAAATATAAAATTTCATTCTCTATAACTCTGAAGCATCGGATCATGTTTTTGGATGCGTAAGAGGTGAGCCCAATTACCCTTATCAAGGGTGAAATCCTTACTAACTTTGTAAGGCTAAGGACTCTTAAAGCATTGGTCTCCTTTTCTTTAAGGAAAATGCTGTAACGACACAAGGAGACACAATGGTGACACAGATGATGTGGTGGCGCGCACATAACCGTAGATGCTTTTTACGTCCATCAGACCTCTCAACGAGAATTTCACAAAACCAAAGGGTTTGCACCGACGGCCACGAACACAGGAACACTATACTATCATCATAGAGTCTATACTTTAAACAGTTCTAAAAGGTCTCTTGAGTCTACTCTTGAAATGAGTAACAGAGGTATCTCTGTTTCTCACTGAATTATTCGTACAAAATTAGTTCGGTTGGATAAGGATACGGAAATCAGAAATAGTCAGATCAGACCAATCCCTCTTCTCCACTTATCCCAATCAAAGTCAGACTTGTCAGAGAAGAGAAGATATGATTTGAAACGCATTTTGAAGAAACAAATAAACAAAATCTCTCCAAAACTCTAAACCAAGGTCTTCTTCTTAAAGAAGGAATACTTATCCTTCTGTTTCTATGGGTTTTTGAGATGATGCTCCATCTTTGAAACCGTTCTTAAACTTTTCAAGGTAAGATGGGATGAGAGAAGAAACTGGTTTCCCATCACTTTCGGTATATATTTTTTTTTAATCTTCTATACAAGCCCAGATCAAAAACGTGTTTTTTTTTTTTACTTCTTGTTTTGATTTTGTAGGTTTTGGAGATTACCCATTTGAGAAAACTGTGAACAGCTGTGGTTTTTGGAGCTTTTCAATCAAAGGAAAGGTAGATTCTGGTTTTTGAGAGGCTCTCTTTTCTTTGTTTTCTAAGTGGGTTTTGGCTTTTGTGAAGTGGGAAGCTGTTAGTTTTGGAGGTTTTCAATTAAAGAAAAGGTATATTCTTCATTTCCTTCAGAGAAGACAACCTATCTCTTCAAATCAAAAGTCAACCCTATAACATCTTTTTTCTTTTTTCTTTTTTTTTTCCAAATACTCACTTTCAAAAGTCCAGCAAAAGTTGTAAGTTTTGTGTCTTTAGGGAACAATCATCAATGGAAGAGAAGAATGGGTTTTTCAACAAGGTTAGTAATGATGGGAGAACAAACAGAGAGGAAGATTTTGATGAAGAAGATGTGTGGGGTAGTGTAATGGAGAAGACTGATATCAGTCCAAATCTCAGAAATTCTAAAGACTCTACTCCAAAATGCCTCACTACTGATTCAAGAATGACTTCAAGAGACAATAGTTCTACTCATGAAGTCATGGGTCTTCAACAATCATCATCACCTGTAAACATTCCTGACTGGTCAAAGATTTATAGTTATAAGAATTCAAACAAGGGCTGTGGTAGCCATGCTTTTAAGGATGGTTCAGTGATTGATGATGGTCATGGTGATGTTGTTAATAATGATGATGTGGGAAATGATGATGATGATGATGATATGGTCCCTCCTCATGAATGGATTGCAAAGAAACTTGCTAGTAGTCAGATTTCTTCTTTTTCTGTGTGTGAAGGTGTTGGAAGGACACTCAAAGGGAGAGATCTAAGCAAGGTGAGGAATGTTGTTCTTAGTAGAACTGGGTTCTTGGAATAACTTAACATCATCACCATAGATTGCCCATGATACCTTTTCCTTTGTGTCTTTTGTTTTTTGATTTCATATAATGTTTTTTGGGTAGTTGGAACTGAGATATTATGTAATAGTGGTGAGAGCTTTTTTTTTTTTAAAAGGGGGAGACTTACTGCAATTTTTTTTCCAGGGCAATCTGAGATTTTGGTCTTGTGGGGCTTGTGTGCTGTTGCAGAGATATAGAAAAAAAATCATTTTAGTTTCCTTTTCTTGTGTTTATAATTAAGTATAAAACAAGTAATGTGAGTTTGTTTTGTTTTTCCAAACCTTACCTTATAGTAAAAGAGATTGAATCAATCAAGCTAATAATGCTATAAATAATGCAGGTGTTAGATTAATTGGTAAAGTCTTTGGGAAATGATATCAGAAATCGATTTTTTTCTAAGTAGTCCCTAAGTTTTAGGCGGTCTCAGTGGTTCATTTAGCAAACTTCTCTTTTCTTAATAGTCCTTGGGCCTCATCTCCAACATTTATCATGGTTGAATGTCCTAATTGTTCGAACTCATCATTTTCTCAAGAAAAAAAAAGGATCTTTGGTATCTTAATCGACTTTTGGAGATTCCATTCCGTTGGAAAAGTTTTAAGAAGGAAGAAAAAACCATTTTCAAGGGTTTTTTCGAACATTTTGAAACTGTATGTAAAAAAAGGGTATCTTCATTTTTTCTTAGTTCTTAAATGAAAATTGATCAAAAACGTTTCTTTTGGGTTGAAATCATCTAAAGAAGTCGTTATCTCAAGTTTTTAATCGATCTTTCCATGTACTTTAGTTGAAAAAATTAGAAATTTGAAAATGGGTGGGTTTTACCAGTGTTGAACGTAAATTATAAATATCGAGTACAACAGTAAATAAAGTGGTTAATTCAACAATAAATAGTGGTGAGTATGATAGTAAAAATTGTGAACTCCACACTAAATAAAAAATCGTTGAGTTCGACAATAAATAAAAAGTGTTGAACTCGACAGTAAATAAAAAAGTGGTATTGAGTTTGCTAATAATAAGAGACCATTAAAAAAATAAAAAATCTACTAAATGTCTTATCAAGCTACCACGCAAAACTTAGGGACTATTTAAAAATAAATTCCTCCACCAAGGTCTTTTAAGTAATTTGCCCCTTTTTTTTTTTTTTACATTCCCTTCACAAAACCGTATAAAACCATAAATATATGTCCTTGTGTATCCAGAAGTAATGGATCTACATTATGTGAAAAGAGCGTTAAAAAAGAGTAAATAATAAAATTAAAGTGACCTCAAGATTGCACCTTATATTACACAGTTTAATGGATCTACATTCTATGGTTTTTACACACTTTCATGTTAAGACGTGCGATATGAGGTCCAATCTTGAGGTAACTCCGGCACGACTCAATTTAAAATTATAATTCAATTGGTAAAAAAAAAGAAAATTTCTGACATGGCATGCATGTGTTGGTGGTATTGAGTTAACTCGGTAGATCTAGTCCCCTTGGCGAAAAAACTTGGTTGCCTCTTGGGGCTCAACCCTAATAACCAAAAACAAGTATTAATTTATGAAGACCATCACATTTTCATTTCACATCAATGTTGGACTGATTTTTTTAGAAAGAAAATTCAAACATAGAATATACGATTCTTCAATAAGACTTTTTTCTCTCGAGAATTACACTTTAATTGGAACTCACAAGTAGACTACACCTTGGAATATTCTCATCAAGGTAAATTAGAGGAATAAAACACAAGAATCATTAATAAATATTTTTATTATTAAAATACACAACATTAGATTTCAAGAAGATATGCATCTCTTCATGTAAGTCTTACTTCATTTAATTTGTCTTCTTTCTCATCCAACCTTTTTGGACATCTCTCCTCTGTCTGAAACTTTGTTTACGGTCCTTCGTTTATATTTTAGAGATTCTATGCTCAAGAGGGACTTTTTTGACCTCAAATGACTTTTGAGGCTCTCCATCAAACATACGGTTATGATAAAAGGAAAAAATGTAAATTTTCTAGCAATTAGTACTAATTTTCTAGGAATTAGTACAAGTTTCTGTGAGCTATTTTTTGGCTTGCTCCTTCATAAAGATTCATATTGTAATTGATGTATTCATCTCTGGCTATAATTGGCATATCTCTGATTGTTTTTGACGACAAGGTGGTTGAATTTTGGGTTGTTTTCTTCGGTGGCTTAGCCTATAGAAAAGCTAGTGTGGCATTGACTTACGAAACTCCAACGATCAAGTTAGTGATCTATAAGTTCAGAATTTGATTCCTCTTTATGGTAGAGTATGCCACCTTTTATAGACTTGAACCATAATGCATTCGGAACACTAAGATCTCATTTGTAGTTGCTCTTCTATTAACTCATGCATGCCTACAATGGAGGCACTTGCCCCAACAAGAATTTTCAAAGTTTATATAGTAATGAGTTATTACAATAGATATTAGTAATGAGTTATTACAATAGATATTAGCGGCGAATAAAAAAAAGAGAACTATTATTATCACACCAACTTTTACTAATGCGACACTAATTATGTGCAGTTCTTTGGGTGTTGATTGATTCAGCTTCCTGAATTTGTTTTCAGCTTCTGCTGTCAAAATCTGCTGTCAGAAGCTGAAACATTGAAAAGCTTGTTTGATAGAGCTTTGTGAAAGTGTTGTGCTGTTGACCAAAATCTGGTAATTACTGTTTGATATAGCTTCAAGAATCTGCTGTATTAGGGCAAAATGATCAGAATACCCTTAAGGTTGATAGTGCACCTAGAATGCATTAGAAATTACTAGAATACCCTTATAAATAGATATAATTACACTAATCCAAAATAAGAGATAGAAACCATTATGTGTTCCTTTAGAGAATCACAATTTGAAGTTCTAATTTCTAAACTCGTAATGACTGATTTTTTATAGAATGAGGTTGGAAGTTATAGAATGGACTGATTTTTTATAAGGATGATCTCCTCACCAAAAAGATCATCTTCCTAAAAAAAACTCGGCCCATTTGAAAACTTTTAACCCTATAAAACAAAGGATTGTCACCGGATCCCAACCCATATATATATACTCAATAAAATTGATTTTAATTTTTTTTTTTTATAGTTATTTAAGAAAACAAACAAACTTTACTCTCAAAACTCAATTACTAAATGCTACAATCACATAATCTCTTTTTAATATCAATAATGAATACTTAAAATCGAAATCATTAAAAAATACATCAAAGCCAAATTTTATTAAAAAGTGGCTAATTGATACCCGATCTCAAACGAGTCACGATGAAGTCTGGATTAAATCTCGAAAGTAATGTTCTTATTTCTCTTTATACATTGAGGTTCCAAGTCCAACTATCTTCAACAATCCTTTCTTTAATTAGAAATAAACAACAATATTCCAAACCAATTTTTTTCCTTGTCAAACAGGCCCCTGGTTTGGGTCATTCTATAAACCTTCAGAATCCAAACAGAAAATTAAAATTAAAATTATCAACATATAATTACATAAAAATAAACAAAATTCCTTAAAAAAATACGAAAGAAGAGAATACAAAGAATGATATTGTTACCTTGAACTTGCGATGAAGATCCTTTAAAGGCATTCAAATGGTGCTGCAGAGAGAACTCCCTTAAGTTTGATCTAAAATTCTGTAAAAATGGATGGATTCTGATATTTAAATCAATGGGCTTAAACAAATCTGAAGTAAAATCAATGGTGTTGCAGAGAGAACTCGTCTTCATCGATTTCGTCACCGTCGCTAGACATTTTCGGTTTTGCTTATTTTTCTTCTTCAGATCTGAAGTTTAATTACTTGCGCAGCTGTGTGAGATTTCTGCCGACAGAGAAGAGGAGAAGAGAGAGAGAGAGAGAGAGACAGAGGAGTGCGATGGAGGTTCTGTCGACAGAGAGAATAGAGACGAAGAGGGCAGGGGTAAAATGGTCATTTCAAATGAACCGTTTTCGGTGTTTAACTTCGTCCGCAAACGCGAAAAAAAAAAAAAGCGGGCTTCAACCGCATCTCGAATTTGCGTTTCCAAACGCAATTTGAAGATTGTGTGCTTTAAAACGCGGCTTTTCAACGCAAACGCAGTAAAATCTGCGTTTTGAAGCTGTATCAAACAGTTTGAATTGGTGTGGCATTAGTAAAAGTTATGATGATGATGTAGTGTATTAAGGTGCATCAAATGCATCAAATCATACTTACGGTAGGTAGTTATGCATTTATATAACTTCTTGTAACTTGTTCTTCCAAAATGTGTGTTTGGAAATGGTAGCTGGTGAGAGTTAGACTGACAACTCCCCGTTTAAAATTCTAATTGGTTGTTTGCTTGACCAATTCCAAGGAGTTGCAACCCCATAAAGTCCTCTAACTCCCATCTTTAAAAGAGTTACAACTCCCACCTACATAAATTGGATGTACATAAACTCCTCGCAAAAATCTATTGTCATAAAATACCCCAAAGATCACGAAAGCTTTTTTTTTTTCTCTATCTCTCTTCCTGCCTTCCCCTTCCACCATGTCTCTCATCTTCTCTATCTTTCTTCTTCTTCTTCTCTCTCTCTCTTCGTCCCCAATTTCTCACTGGATTTTTGCCTCCACTCTCTCTCTCTTCCCTTCCCTTCCCTTCCCCCATGGCTCATTGCCACCCCAACTTTTTTTTTATGCCCTTCGTCCTACTCTTTGATTTTTACGAGTAAGGCTAGACATAGTCTTACTAACTTAGTAAGATTTCAAAATTTATTAAGGATTGTTGAACTCAGCTTGTGGCATTCAATAGCATGATCTGATGCCACACAGATGAAAAGGACAAAATTCTATGAATTTTAAAAAAATACTTAAATTTCACCATTAAATTTTAATTTTAAATTTGGGAGTTTGGTAGCCCTCCATTGTCAAAACCTTGGATCAAATCCACAAGAAAATGTTTTTATTTATTTATTTATTATTATTTTTTTGTATGAGTTTTTCCATGAAATCTAAAGTGCTATGGTGATGGATTTCCAATGTGGTAATCCATTTGAGTTCAATCACCCTTGGTACAGTTTGAAATTAAATTTTACCAAGTTAGTAAGGATAGTATTTTTCTCAAATCTCAATATTCAATCTTATCCCAAAAAATGGGTTGACTCACCTAGGTCATCTTGTATATAAATCATTTAACTCACTTTATATTATTTATAATCTAAATTCATATTTAAATAATTATAATTTTTAATAAAATAAAATAATTATAATATTTTAATCAAAAAATCATATTTATTTAAAATAATAAATATTTAAATTAGCAACAATTAATTATTTTTATCAAAATATACAAACCCACTTTGACTCGGTTGAGTTTTATCGTCTAGGACGATATGTTTTTTTAAAGTAACAAAGGAGTCATATCGAATCTCAATCGGAAATCAAATACTATAGCTCATTTGACAAGTTAGAATGAACTCCAACAACTCCAATTCCCACCCCAACTCCAAATCCAACTAACTACCGCTTCCAAAAACACACCCTTAATGTAATCCTACGGAGAACAGGAAATAGACACATGGGTAGTGGGCTTGATAGCAAAATCATCGAAGTTGGTGATGATTTGTTTTCATGAGTTGACTCAATCAAAGTTGGAATCTTTTGAGTTCATATTGTAAGAGTTGATCCTACGTGAGGCTTATGTGTGAAGCCTTTGTGGCTGAGCTCTTATGGTCTCATCACTATTCCGTTGGAAAGTGCTTGGTCTCTTCGGGTTGAAATCATGGGACTAAATCATAGGGTCAAACCATAAGGTCAAATCATAAGTTTGAACCATGGATCGAGTCAGAGATTGAGTTATAGGGTCAGACCACAGAGCAGAGTCATAGGACTGAATATTTGATACAAGTCCCTTGACCTTAGTCTTTTTATATTTGATTGAGCCTTCAAGCTTAGTCAAGTCATAGGACAATTTAAGCACCCACATCTTCAACCTTAAAATTTTATTTCCTTGAGCCTTCAGGTTTTGGGCCTTTTTATTTTTATTTTTTTATAATTGAATATCCTTGTAGATGTCAGACCGGGAAGTCTCGGGGCATGTGCAACGCTCACTAGGGTAGTGAGGGTGCACCCTTGTAGGTGGCCTTTAAGGAATTAATGCTCATATTGGGTATCGAACTTTCAAATTTAAAATTGCGATCTAACAATGAAAATTAACTTTTTTTTTTTGTCAAAGGTCTAGGAATATTTTCCTCTATAACCCTATGGCATTAGACTATGAATGTTTTTAGATGCCAACAATTGATGGCGGAAACTTTCTTTATTAACTTAGTAAGGCAAGTGTTTTTTTTTTTCTTAACAAATCTTGACGTGAGATCTAGGGGCGGAGCAAGTAAGGAGTTGGTGGGGGCAATTGCCCCCACAGAACTTTGAGACACCCCTATATTTTCAACTACTTACATGCTCCATTTGTCCTCACTCCCTCACCTCTCTCCCTATTTGCCCCCAACACCCTTACCTCGCTCCAATTTTTGCCCCCCTCCCCTCCTTCAATTTTTTGTCGATGGCATTGCCTCTTGACTGGGCCTTCTCATATACTAATTGAAAATGACCTAAATATCCTTTTCTTCAACTTCTAAGCAACTAATCATAATTCATCCCCACTACACGAAAATCCTAGCTCCGCCCCTGGTGAGATCCACCTTTTCTTTTAATGTAAATACTTATAAAACCCTCGGTATAATGAGTATTTGATTAAAAGAAATGATGATATTATAAATATTTAATCATTTAAAATAATGTAAATCCCACTCCAAGATTTGTTGAGTAAGAAAGTTGATATCATAAGAGAGATTTTGTAATAAAAATGCAACAGATAGATATACTCAGTAAGCTATTAAATTGACTTGACTGAGTTGAATTCTCTAATTTTAAAGCATAATAGATTGAAACATGTTTCATTAACAATATGTAGTATTTAGTATATTTTATTATGTCATTTATAATATATAAAAATTAATCTTTGAATTCTTCTGAATGGTTGAATAAAAATATCACTTATTTCTCCTCATTTAGATTGCTAAGCAAATCAACTAATATTTTTTATTGTTCACATTAAAAAGAAAAAAAAAATACTAATTATAGTTCACATTTCATTCTAATGACCCTAAAAATTACAATAACTTGTATCCACAAGGCTAGAAATGGTCTCAACATTAGCTTCTTTGAAGCTTTCCAATTCCTTGAGAGCCAAAGATCTCAACCTCTCCACCATTTCTAACAACCCCACCTTATCCTCTCTTCCAACCCCATACAACATCATCCCATGTATCATACCAACATAGAGCCCATACTTCCTCAATTTCTCAATTTCCTCCTCACTACCCCCTCCTAAGATGGCCCCACATGCAGCCCCACATGAGTAGAGCCCACCTTCCTTCTTCTTATAAACTTGATCCATCCATCCCTCCTGGCATAATTCACCACCTTCTGATCTAGTACAAAGCATTTGTATATATTGACCATCTAACATACCTTCTGAGCCCATGGCACGTGTAATCTCGAGGATCACCCTTAAAATCTTATCTGAATTATTGCCCGTGGGGTCATCCGATCTAGCCAATAACTCAAAGCCAAATGGCAAGATACCATCGCCTGTGAGAAGTTCAATGTTGGCGGAAAATGCATGATGGGCAGTGGGCTTGGACTTAGGCTTGGGCCGATCCGTTAGTGGGACGTGCTCATGGGTGAACGCTGCAGCATGGATGAGATGTAGTGCGGAGGCTGCTGCAATGGCTTGCTCTCTTTGGCCTCCGACAAGCTCGCACGCAGCGATGCATAAGGCCGGGGCCATGTTTCTTGGGGCAGCAAAGACTAGATGGTGCATAGGCTCAAATACAGAGAGCGGTGCGCGCAACGGGATGGCCCGTTCAAGATGGGAGTCGAGATCGGTGTTTATGGTGGTCCAATAAGATTGGTTTTGGGCCATGGAGACCCTCATGGGCCTATAAGATTGTAATGGACATTGGAGATTGGTTCTAGAGAGAGAAGAGAAGCTTAAGCTGTTGGTGACATGAAGCAAGGGTACAGCCATGGATGGAGAGAGGGCGAGAGAGGTGAAGTTTGGTTTCTAAAGATGGGCTCTTTAAGGTGTTAGGTTTTATTATTTAGAGAGTAGAGAAAAGGTTATAAACGTGTTTATGAATGAAAATATCTTATATTAGTAATGTTTTAGGTGGGCCGGCCAATACTTTTCAATCAACTTTTCTTATGAGGAGACCTGTCGTTTGGTTGATTTAGACAGACATATACCCTCAATATTTTGGTGAATATTTGAGTTACCCCGTTGTATTTTCAAACTGATGATTTGCCCCCGTTGACCTCGGTCGTCACTATAAACTTCTGAAAAAATTAATTAAATAGGTTCATCTTTTACTTTGTACCAAAAAATATTTTGATTTGTCTTCCAAAATCAGGCATCTTAAGTTTATTGGGTAACATTTTTTTACTCAACTCTTCAACCTAAAGATTTTATCTCTTTCGACCTTCAGTTTGATTTTATTATCTTCTTCAATCCTGAGATTCTATTTACATTAACTTTCAAAGTTTTTGAAAATGTAAAATATTTGGAGTAGAAGATGATGGAATTTTGATTGAAAAATCAAGAGTTTTCAACGACAAATTATGCTGAGGTTGAAAACAATGGATAATGGATTAAATTTTAAATTCAATAAAATAAAAATAATTTACCGTGGAAGTTTATGAACTTAAAAATGATTGATATTGAGAAGATAATCGAGATTTTGAAAAGAAAAATCAAGGATTTTTTTTTATATAAGTATAATATATTGCAAAGAGGAAAAACGAAAACAAAGAGGCCGAGAAAGGCTCACAAAGAACAAGGAAAAGAAAAACACAACACCACTAGTTACAAAGAGAGTCTCATTTAAAAATAAAATCATCAAAAGAAATCCTTGCGAACTCTATGTTTAGCTTCGACCTTAGGTATAGGAAATCCAAGATCTCTTAAAAACTTGCATGAGAGCTTCTGGTCTTGTCATTGAACACCCTGTTATTTCTCTCGTTCCAAATCCTCCAAGCAATAGCTGAAGGGAGCATAGCCGACAAGTAACGTTTTCTGGTGTGAAAGACGTTATTGGACCACTCATCCAACAAAGAGAAAAGTTACGAGGAAGGACCCAATTAATACCAAATAAATCAAGGAAGTTTGACCAAATATTATAGGAGAATGAGCAATAAATAAAAATATGGTCAACCGATTCCCTTTCCATCAAGCAAAGGGGGCAACAGTTGGGAGTGATCCAATCCCGAACAATCAAGTTATCCATCGTAGAAAATCAAGGATTTACAAGTATTGCATGAAGTTAATGGGCATTTAGGTCATTTTCTAATTAATGTATAAGAGAAGAGAAAGGCTAGCCTTACTGTCATAGTAAGATTTGAATCTTACTAAGAGCTGTTGAGCTCACCTTGTGGCATCCAAAAACATGATCTGATGCCACAAAGATGTAGAGGATAAAATTCTATGACTTTATAATAATAAAAAAACTTTAAAAACTTATTTTTCTTTGTACAAATTTTAATTTTAAATTTGGGAGTCCAATGGGAGTTTAGTATCCGTCTGTTTTCCAAACCTTGGATCAAACCAAAAAAAAAAAAATTGTTTTTTTTTGTTTTTTGGATATAAGTTTTTCAATGAAATTTAGAAGGTTGTGGTTCGGGTTGGCAAGGATCAGTTCAATATTGGATTAGTGTCACTTCCATACCAATTTGAAAATTTTTAAAGATTTATCTGATCTGAACGGATTAATGAATATGTGAACAAAATCCGATCTATTTCATTCTTAATTTGAAATATAAATTTTTTGTTTAAAAAAAAATCTATTTTCCTATGACAAATATAGAGGGAAATCAAAAGACTAAAACATTTTATCTATATATATTTATATGAAATTAAGAATAATAATAATAAATTATTGAAATATGTTCAGATCGGATTGGGGTACATCCAAATCCGATTTTCATATTTTTTGGATTGGATCTGTTCAGACATCAACTATATTTCGGATCATTATCAACCCTAGTTGTAGTGTTGGATTATCCATTTGGTAGTTCATTTGACCTCAATGACCCTTAGCAAGATTTGAAATCTTATTAAGTTTGGAAGGTGTTACTCATAAGAGAAAATTTATGTCTTTGACAGGGGTGTCTCAAATATTCATCAAAATGTGAAGGGGTCTTTATAAATTATGTTGACTAAGTCGAACAAAATTTTAAAATTCTAAAATCGATTGAAACATGTTTCATTATCAAAAGTTTTTCTTCTCTTTACTACTCTTCTTGGACTATAGTGTGGTGGACCTAAACCCATGGGATAAACGTGGTCTTGTTTGGGGTCTCCACAAGATAATGTGTACCAATCCCTAAAAAGCTACTTTTAAAGACCATTGGAAACGTCGTTTTATTAAAACTTCCACATTTATCACACTCTAGTTTGGGCCCACTATATTTTAGAAATTAACGTTGTGTTTGGATGGAGAGAAATAGAGAGAGAAGAGAAAATGAATGAATTTCTCTTAATTCTCTTGCTTGGATTGTTAAGTGGGGGCAGAGAAGAGAAAAAAATATGAATTTTCTTTATCTTTAAAAGTGGAGAAAAAAATGAGAAATCCTTTTAAAATATTTTATAATTCTAACTTTACCCCTAGATCTCTTTTAAAATATTTTAAAATTCCAAAGTTGTCCCAAGTTCTCCCCTATCAATCCAAACATGATTGAGAGAAATTGAGTTTTTCTTCTCTTCTCTTATTTTCTCTTGTCTTAATGAGTTTTCGTCTCTCCACTTCTCTCAATTCAAACATAACCTAACATTGTGTTTAGATTGAGAGAAATGGACAGAAGAAGAGAAAATGAATGAGTTTTTCTCCATTTCTCTTGTTTGGATTGTTAAGTGGGGAAGGAAGAGAAAAGAATTGAAGAGAAGAGAAAAAAAAAAGTGAGTTTTCTCTCTTAAAAGTGGAGAGATTTGGAGAGAAATGCTGAGAATTCCTTTTAAAATATTTTATAATTTACTCTGCCACTAGATCTCTTTTAAGACATTTTAAAATTTCAAAAGTGTCCTTCTCTCTTATCAATCTAAACATGGTGGAGAGAAATTGAGCTTCTCTTCTCTCAATCAAAACAAAATATAAAAGTAGATGAAATATCACTCTATCTATACAATCTGTTGCATCAAGAAAGAGATATATCCAACTAAAAAATAATTCTTTAATTTTTGTCAAATTCAGGGTCAATCAAGCAAATTGATAGTTGTATATTTGATTTCTTTTAGAGTGAGGGAAATCAAACCGTAGATTATCTAAATCTTGGGGTTTTATGTTGTTGATCTTATAAATCTTCATCTAGATTTGATTCATATTGTTGAATATGATTCATGTGTAACTAGACACAAATGTAACTCTTGGTGATTTTAATGAAAGGAGGGTATCATATCAACCGGTCAACCCCATCTTATCGATTAAAAAAAGATTAGAAAAATCTAATTTCATTATGTATAATCTTTGAAATGATGCTATTTGGATCCTACATGGTTGATAGCTCTAAAAATTATGGGCTTTTTAGTGTTTTGTACTTGGAATCGTAAATGAGCATTTCGGACTCCATCGATTGGAAATGTGGACATAAAAATCCTTAGAAGCACCTTCTTAGCTTCTAATAATTGTTTCAATTCTCCCCGTCGATGTCAAATTTGTTAGCTTCTTTACCTTTGGTATTAGCCATTTCAAAAGATTTGGCCACTTATGTTTTCGTAACCAATCACTGCCTACTTTCCTTTTACGAAAATAAAATTAGTTGTTATATATTCGAAAATCAACTTCTTCTACTTCATCCAATCCTACTTCTTATGTTTATTATACATATGTGATCAATGTTTTCACATGTGTGAGGCTTATGTCTCAAGACTTGCCTGATAGTGAGGTCATTAAAACACCATGGGACGTGATGAAAGAAATATAAAAACATCAGACACATATTTGGAAGAAGTTCCCAAAAGGTTGGGACGTAGCCAACATTTTCTTATAGGATAGACGAGATTGAAGAGCTTGAAGATGATTGATTTTACATAAACGTCAAGAGAGAGGATCTTCTATAGCAATCTTTCAATACTTGAGAGAAAGCACCACCTTTGGAAAAGGAAAAAAAAAAAACCTAATACTTTAGTCATATAAATCAAAGGTTGATGAGGCATAGGGATACATCACACCTTTTTAAAGTCTAGTGTCGACGAATCAATTTCATTCCCCCTTTATCCTTATTTTTCTAAGACTAATCTCTTTTATTTTAGACAACGTAATCAAACCAAATATTAATCTTCTTTGTTGGCAATGATCCCTAGGACTAACGATATTATATACAAAGAAATAAACAAAAAAAATAATCAAGAAACCCAAGATTAATTTGCATGGCGTGACCAGATGATTATGAGATCCTTTTACTATTTTCATGAGAAAATGGTTAAATTCTCTTAATCTTATTCCCTTTCAGAGAATTGAAAGTCTTCCTTAATCCTAAAACTAGCTAACTATGAATTTGTAGTCTGGACAATTAAAACACGAAATTATTCATAAAGAAAATATTACAAAATTGAGGAAAAAGTCAACACTAAAATAGGTGAATCACTCTTGTGTAATATTCATTCTATCGAGTTTAGTCTTACATCGGATACTCATTGGCTTGTTTCTCTCTCCTCAAGAGCTCCTAGGACTCTCCACTCATTGCAAATTGGTTTTGACTTGTGTCCCAAATTTATCACATTCTTCCAATATAATACCATCGAAGAGAATACAAAGCACAAACATTACGTTTTCCATAGTTTTTCCAAAATCAATCATATTGTATAGAGTGGTGTTCGGAAGCCTTAAAGAGAGCCAAGCATTTTTTCAATGTATGGGTTAAGAGTTTTGGAATGGGCTGATTTTTTGTGAGAATGATCTTTACAAAAAGTGGCCAGTCCATGATTCTTCAACTTGTAAACTAGGGTTGGAAGTTTCGGAACGAGTTGACTTTTGGTGATGATGATCTCTTCTAATCATCCTCCATAAAGATCATCCCGAAACTTGTAACCCCTATTTTGAAAAATGTTTGGCTCTCTTTAGGGCCTCTAAACGCTTCCCTATTGTATATTGTTTTATGATGCTCTTTCACCTAAGAGCCTTACAGACCATTAATGTGCCTCGGCCCACATCTCCATGTTTAGAAACATTGTCAGGAACCATCATTTAATGGTTCATTTTAGGACATGAGAGACATCCCTACAAAATGGATGGTCCCTGGTCTTGATCATCCAATTAGATCAATTTGTGTCAC
This sequence comes from Akebia trifoliata, assembly GCF_017979445.1. Lineage (NCBI taxonomy): Eukaryota > Viridiplantae > Streptophyta > Magnoliopsida > Ranunculales > Lardizabalaceae > Akebia > Akebia trifoliata. The sequence goes on along the minus strand of NC_141385.1, from coordinate 44,440,308 downwards.
AATAGGTCTTTAAGGTGGAACCCATTGAATGATGGGTCACAGTCTCCATATCTGTGCCACATATAAGTCTCTGCTGGTGGTAGACTATCCTTGGCCTTCAACAAGTAGGTATTGTAGGTTTTTCTTCGTAGTTAATTTGTTTAGTTGAAAAAAAAAACAAAAATGGGAGCACCAGAGGACAGAAGTGGTTGTCCCAACTTATCAGAAAAACCAAAGTATCACACAAGAGATTTTGAAATTTTCAACACTAAAACCTCTCTAGACTTTAGCAATTATTTTGTTTCAAAATTCATACATTAATGTCATCAATTTGAGAAAACTAAAGATATAAAACTGAAAAAAAAAAAAAATTACAATATAGAGTTATAGAAAGAGTGAGAAGGACCCCATAGCACCAAAAAGGAAGAATGAAATTCTTGGAGACCCATTTTGTATGTTAGTTTCATGGATACTTAGCTCCATAATATTAGATTTTTGTTGTAACTCATAAAATTATTAGATTTTCTCATAGAGTGTTGAGTGGTCTCATTTTCATAATTGCAACTTTGAAAAATCAAACAATTTGTTCTCTTTCCTTCACTTGAATCCTCATCTATCATTAAAATTATGTCACAAAAATATGGGTTTCACTAAACGAATCCATTAATTCTATCTAAAGCAATGTCATTAGATAATTTAATGTAAACCAAAAAGAGTAACCACAAGGGCTCAAAATTATTACAAAACTAGGCACACGGAATGATTATAATAATCAAATTAAAATGTAAATAAAAAAAGTATAAACGCAAAAAAGGATTTACGTGGTTCTATAAGATTGTCTACTTCCACGGGCGATGACGAGATCCTTTCACCATCTCTGTGAAAACCAGGATTACAATTTATCTCAATCTCACTTCCTCTAAAAAATGAAAATCCTTCATAAAAATCCTTGAGTTTGCCATGGATATGTAGACCTCAAAATACAAGGCTCAAAACATAACAAAGATTAATAAAGTTATCCTTGAGTTTTCATAAATTCTTTGGTGTGCAAGTGTTGAAGATCTCCATGTGTTAAATCACTAGAGAAACAAATAAAATGCAACTGGAAGCAAAATAGAATTACCTTTGAAGTTGATTGGTCCATAGGACGGAAAGAAAATTTATGAATTTCAAACCAGTGGCACGTGATATTGGCACGGCTCAATCAAATAACAGGACTTGCACCATGCGAGCACCGTTTTCTAATTGAACCGGACCAATATCCCGTTAAACCGATTGATTTAACATCCTCGAATTCATCATTTGGTTTCTAACATTACTCGAAGTCCACCTGATTCATAGAAAATAAAATCCCAAGGAAGAAACACAAAATAATCCTTATAAAACAGGACATAAAAAGCACAACAAAAGATGGAGAAAAACATGGGTTTTTGACATACAAACAAATTAAACTTTCTTATATCTAAACTAAAACTAATAATGTGTAAATGACTAAAAATCGACAAAAAGACAGAGAAGGATGATCCCTTCAATGATGCAAAAGAAAAAAAAAAAAAAAGAAAATTAGGAGAAGAGGTGTGTGGGGGAGATGGTCCATGAGATTCACTTTATGAGAATGGAGAGATGTGGCAGATGGGGTAGCTTTGAAGAAGCTGCATTGAATTCTACAACGACCCAACAGCAATGGAGGTTGGAATATTTATTTTTAAAGTTAGAAACAAACTAGAGCTTTAAATTTGTATTTATGAGGTGCAGAGGGATATTGTACTGGTTTCACGGACCAAGAACCTATGATCCATTTTTTTTTTTTTTTCTTTTTTCAATTTTGGCTGTTTGTAGATTAAAAAAATTTGCTATGAGCCTTATTTTTCTTTCTCAATAATTTAAGTTTAATAAAATGGTAATTTTCAAATCTCTGTTGTGTAAATGTCATGTATTTTATTGCGTTACCCAAAGTTGCCGGGGGGTGGATCCCCCTTTCCGAATTTTTAAAAGAATATGAAAAGGGTAATCGTGTAATATTTTCTTAGGGAATTTTTTATTTTTGGAGGTTTTCTGTTTTGGGGAGTTTTACTTATTTTAGTAACTCTCAGTTATATAAATAGAGATCTCTAAGACTATAAAACTTAAGAGAGAAAATAGTAATTGTTCTTATTTTGTTCCTTAGACGTTAGCACACTGCCAAACCACATAAATCATTGTGTTATCTTTGCTATTGTGATTTTTCACAATCTCTTTTAAACCATCTCATGCCATATTCATGTGCAATCCCATCTCGATTTAAAATCTCAATTTGCATCTCATTTGGATCTTGTTCATAAGTGATACGTCTTGGTCTCTAACAATTTTTAAAGCCCATTTCATATTTGTGAACCTTACTAAAATAAATAAATATATATATATATATATATATATATATATATAGGGTCCCTTTCAGCAACAAACATTTTGGCAAAACATTTTTCAAAACATGGGTTAGAGGTTTTGGAATGAGCTGATTTTTGGTGAGGATGATCTCTACGGTGAGGAGATCATCCTCACCAAAAATCAGCTCATTCCAAAACTTCTAGCCCCATGTTTACAAGCTAAAAAATCGTGAACCGTCCATTTTTTGTAAACCATTTTTGATGGGTTAGAAGTTTTGGAATGGGCTGATTTTTGGTGATGATGATCTCCTCACCGTAGAGATTATCCTCAACAAAAATCAGTCCATTCCAAAACCTCTAACCCATATTTTGAAAAATGTTTTGCCAAAATGTTTGTCAAAATGTTTGTTGCTGAACATTTCCCATATATATATATACATATTGATGCAAAAGAAGAAGAAATTAAATTATGGTTTTAATATCTCATCTCCTTTACAAATGATATCATGATGAATTAAGCGAACCATCTCACTCCCGGGAGATTTTTAAAATCATTCCCTTCACCAATTAATTCTATCTCTAGAGCAAGTGGTTTTATATATATTAATGTTAGTTATTGTAGGGAATTAGAAATTCACTACTAATCTCGATAGTGTAACATATCAATTCCAACATGTCTGTTGGGCAACGTGTGTCTTTGTTTAAATTAAGAAGGTTTAGCCTTATTCAAGAGTAAGTCAAATTCCCCCGTTCAATTCTACCTAACATTACAACAAGAATGATGTAGCACCCCAAAATTGCACAATACCAGAGACCGCGATCTGAGGAAATTGAGAAAAAACAAGAAATAGTAAAAATAGAAGAAAGAGAAAATCAAGAGAAAAATTATAATTTGAAAAGAGCAAATGATCGAAAATTCAAAAAAATAAATAAATAAATAAAGTGAATGTAATAATTTTTTGCGTTTAGTAGGAAATCGTAGATTGATTTCCATTAGACATTTTATTTGCATGAACACTAGTTTTCATCTCCAAGAATAACTCGAAGATCAATTACTATGTACTGTTCACTCATCCTTGCATCATTCCACGTCTTAAAGGTTAATCCCGAAACCTACTAAGAGGGGTCCTAAAATTATATCATTTAATAAAATTAATCATTGAATTCTTCTGAGTGATTCCGTCAATAAATATTGATCTAGTACACAACATTGGTAATTAAATATTGATCATTTATATATGATGGATTTGTGTTTTAAACTTTTAATGATGTTTATTGTGTTTGATCTAATGTTTGGTACCACATTTTGATTGGATTAATGGATTTTGTTGGAGCCATTTCGATTTTAGTCTCTCTCTTTTTTGGACATTAATGTGTCTGATTTGTTTCTTGAGCTGCGATTGTTGTAAATTTGGTGTTTGATCGGATCGGATCTTTTTAGATTGATTAAACATTTAATCAGATCAGATTCAGTTAAAAAAAGTATTGATCTGATTGGATGGGATTAAATCTCGATCATAGGATAAAAGCTTTGGATTGGTAGAAATTTGACACTGATTTAGTACCGATCCGATCCATTGTTAGCCCTATACCTGGTCCTAACAAGTCTAGATCGGGCTTCAATTGATTTTCGGATTCTACAAAAAATTTAATTCATGCATTATTTTGAAATCATTTAGAGTCATTTAATATATTTTTTAATTAAAATATGAATTCAATCTCTATCGTAATTGAAAAAATGGTTAAAAATAAAAGTAAACATTTTTATTTATAATATATTTAATTATCTTATTTGAATATAATTTATATAATAAAACACAATGGTGGATCCCACACTCTTTATCCCACACAAGAAGAAAGGTGGGGATTTAATTTTCTTACAAATCTTAAAGATACTTTAATTTTATCGTCTTCCTCATTTCTTCTTTTTCCACGAACACTCTTCCAAGTTTATCATCTTTTCTCTTCTATCTCTCTTTCCAAGAATATTCCATTTAATTTTATTATATTTCATTTACTACCTTTTTCCAATAATACCTTATCAATTTCCTCTTCTCCCTCTTTTCTAATAATGTCACTCTAACTTTATTATTTTTTCCTATTTTACCGCCTTTTAACTTCAAAGAGATTATGAGACATTAGCAAACTCTATTATACAAATAAAGTATACTAGTGAGTTGAGTTGTTAGGTCCTAGTCCAATCCAGATTTAACAAATTGAGAAATTTTAATTGTAAGATCAAAATCTAGGCCCTAATCTCTTTTGTGTTTTTTCAATTGGATTGGATTAGGTTAGCATGGTAACTAGGTTAATAAGTATCAATTTTGTTTTGGAACTGAAGTATCCATACCTCTTAGAGTGCTTGACTAATCCTCAGGGTGCGTGCAATCCCCCTCCCGCCCCACATGCTTCAAGTAATTTCTGGGATAAAACTCCGATGTGGCTTAAGGAAGGATTCAAACTTTATATCTCTACTTAGTGAGGCTCAATAGACATTATTAATTTAAAAGAGAGATGATATTGGCACCTCAATTTTTACTTATTACATCCTAATTAAAATAAAGAAAATAAGTGAATGATTCAGAAAAAGTAAAAGTTGAGATGCTAAAAGAAGTTCTCTCTCTCTCCTAGATGATTAATGCTAGAGTGACCTCAGTGGGGGACACTTCGACATGGTGGCACGCACATCTCCGTAGATGCATTTTCTTGAGATACAAGTAAAAGCATCTACGAACATGTGCGAGCCACCATGTCAAGGTGTCTCCCACTGAGGTCACTCTAGCACAACTCTTTCTAGATTTCTATTTTTGTAGGTTTAGGATCATTTATGAGTTAACGCCGAAGGATTGGCTAAATGGCAATTTTGGGGATAAGTAATTAATGCATATATGTGATGAGTTCGATACCCAGTATGAGCATTAATTTCTCAGGCGTTACCCGTGAGAGTACACTCTCACTTACCTGGTGTATGTGATGTGTGGGTGTTGCACATGCCCCAAGACTAATCCTTGACAAGACCATGTTTTGTGGAGGGCAAAGCCTAGATACAAGTCGGATCCGCTCTCTACACGGATGCATGGTTATAAATATAAAAAAAAAGATTATTTCTTAGCCCAATCATAAATCGTAAACAATTATTGAAATTGTTTGAACAAATGTTGTATGTTGGATTGTTTAAGGAGTGTATTTTAATCTTTAATTGGGGGTGTGATTAATGATTAAAGAAATCTGGGGTGTAATAAGTAAAAGTTGTGGTGCCAATAGCAGCTCTCATTAAAAAACAGGTTTTCAATTATTGGAGTTATTTTGTACTTCAGGAGTTAGTTTGCAATCAAACTTCCGATCTCCTTTGCGCCCGGCCTCGTGGGCCCTCGTTTCGAGTGTAGATATTAACCTGAACAGATATTCTGGCTGTTGGATTCAACCAATATCATCCATGGCTTTAAAAAAATCCAAGATAATTAAAGAGTCCAGATCGTATACACCTTGGGTGGACTGTGGAGGAAGGGCAAAAATTCATAAGAAAATGCCACGTGGCCATATTCCGAAAGTCGTATTGCAATATAACTCTCGTAAGTACTACATCAGATATATATAGAAAGAGGTTTCCTTGTTTCATAGGCAATCCATCTTCCCTTTCGCTTACGTCTTGGTATCAGAAACCCTAATTTCTCACTTAAAAATCCCCAACTCCTCTCCATTGACATTGACAAGGCAAATTCTTCTTTCTTTTCGTTTCGAATTCGATTGTGAGTTTTTTTTTTGTGCTTTTGTCTCGTTTGGATTCTTAGGGATTCTGAATTCTTGTTTCTTTTTCACTCTGCTTTGCTTGCAATCAATCTTGCCTTAATATTCTTTTAATGTTTGAAAATTGTAGCAGAGATCATCCATGGCGTCCAAAAGCCCCTTCAAGTTGGAACATCCCCTGGGTTTGTTCCCTTTTTTTCCCCTTATCTATTAAGTATTTTTGTTGGATTTTGTCTGCTCCTCTGCATAAAATTGCGATTTTTCTTGAAGAATCCCAAATTGGGTATTAAGGAAAAACTAGGATTAAGGAGTTGGAGTTGGAGTTGGGGATTCTTTATTGTTGTTAAAAGGGAAATTTGATTTGCATGTTAAAAGCATGATTTATTTATTGTATGTGTTCAAGATCCATCTTCATCCACTAAAATTTTTCATGTTTTTGAAGCTTAATAGATGATCGCATCGATCGGAAATTGATCTTTAGGTAATGTTTTGGTTAGTGAACAAACCAAAACATCCATCAAAGCCAGTATTTTAGTGATAAATATTATTTAATACATCTTTCAGGTTATAAAATTGTTCTTATAATTATTTGTTTTAAATATTTTATATTTTTGCATGTTTATACAGAGATGGAGACAACAATTTGTTGAGAATACATTAAGTTTGGAGAAACTTCTCAATTTCATTATGAGTTAAGGTTCAAAATTTCGTCTGGAATATTTTTCAGGGACAAAACCTTGGTTCAGAGTGACCTAGTCAGCATGGTCACTTACTAGCCACTAGGCATGGCCCTTACTGGCTTAGGCTAGACTGGGCTTGCCTCTACTGATTTAGAAGTCATAGATCATGAAGATTTTGGTGCCCTTTGCTGGGCTAAATATGCATTGGTTAATAATTCCGTTTCTGTTTAGCTATCCAACTCCTTCAAGTAGAGAATCAAATGTTTCTCATGTATAATGATTGAAGAGCGGAGAACTACCTCTCTCTTAGCTTGGTTGGTCTAGGACAGCATGAACAAAGCCAGTCAGACATCTCTCATGTGTCTATCCAACATCTTCTTATTCAATAAGTGATAAGCTTCCACTTTATAAAAATAAAAATAAAAACTGATTAACTTCTCTCTAGTTTTTTGTTTTTTTTTAATGTGATAACACATGGTTACATAAAGGTTTTCTTTGTGAAATGTGGAGATATGAAGGCAATTGATGCATTATTAATCCTTTGGATATATATATATATATATGGGGGGGGGGGGGGGGGGGGGCGTTCAATGGCTAACTTTTTGGCAAAACATTTTAACATGAGTTAGAGGTTTTGGAATGGGCTGATTTTTGGTGAGGATGATCTCTACGGTGAGGAGATCATCCTCACCAAAAATCAGCCCATTCCAAAACTTCTAACCCATGTTTACAAGCTGAAAAATTGTGGACCGTCCATTTTTTGAAAACTGTTTTTTATGGGGTTAGAAGTTTTGGAATGGGCTGATTTTTGGTGATGATGATCTCCTCACCGTAGAGATCATCCTCACCAAAAATCAGCCCATTCCAAAACCTCTAACTCATGTTTTGAAAAATGTTTTGCCAAAAAGTTTGCCATTGAACGCTACCCTAATATATATATATATATATATTGCTTTTTTGCTGTCTAATTTGAGCTATACCACATTGGTGAGTGGTGATTTTGAAGAGCTTTAGTGAGTTATACCTAAATAGTTCCATATGGCCAGTGTGCCTATATCCACGACCTTTGCTGGCTTAGGCTAGGCTGGGTTTGCCTCCACTGGTTTAATAGTTCTGTGATGAAGCCCATGATGCAAAAAACACTTGTGCTTTATGATATAATACCTAAATAGTTCCATATGCCCAATGTACTTATATCCACATGACGCAACACATCAATATGCCCAATTGAACCATTTAGGTACCTATAACACCTAAATACTTCTTTTCTTTTTCAGAAATACTACACGATACTTCTATGTAGTATTTTTTTATATATTGTACATTAGTTATAAGTTATTTCTTAACTCCTAACAATTTGCTTGTTTGTCTTTGAAAAAAATGTAAATAACGCCTTATAACATGTGTTATTGTAAATCTTTGCAATATTAGAGGTTTTGTTGCTTTTGGCTTGATGTGGATACAATAAGAAAACGATACTTAGCTTTAGATATAAACTTCTCAAATCCTAACAATTTACATGTTTGTCTTGAACAAAAATGTGTAAACGATACATCATAACATGTCTTATAGTAAATCTTCGCAATGTCAGACGTTTTGTTGCATTTGGCTTGATGTGAATAAAATAAGAAAATGATACTTAGCTTTAGATATATAATAAAAGTTGCCACACGCAAATCAAATGAGAGACCCAAAATGCAAAGAGAAACTGGTAAAGCTGTTTTTTTCCCCAATATGGGTTTGGGTTTGAGCTGTTGAACACCATGAAAGGTGGTCTTTACTAGAGCAACACACCTTAATAAACTAGCTATTTGTCTTTTTGATAAATTTTACTTGTTTTATGTACATAAAGTAATCAGTTGAATCAACAATTGGTCTCACTGACTTTATGATAAAAACAGCCAGCTAAGTGATTGACTCTGTAATAATAGTCTTGTGAATTTTCTCTTTCTAAATTGGTTGATTAACCATGTTTTGAATCAAACTGTCATGCATCTGACATATTTGGAACACATCTCATGACGCATGTGGTGCAGTTTTCGACATCTTTTGTTAACCTCAAACCTCCTTTGAAAAAACTATGCTAAACCCTTCGAATATGTGTGCTGGAGTAGCTCCCTTTTTGTACCAGTATTGGATGGATTAACATCCTGAGTTCAAGGAAAGGTTCCTTGATATATGTTATTTGTAAATAGTTTAGTGTTGGTGAGTGAAACTAGAGAGTCATTTGAATTGCAAACTAGAACCATGAGGTCATACATTAGAAAGTAGGGGTTTTAAGATAAGCAAGATGAAGATAGAATAAATAGTGCAACTTTAGTCTGGACCCGTCTAGGGATGAAGCACTAGCTAAGATTGGTAGTCAAACAATACCTCAAAGAGATCAATTCCATTATTTAGGTTAAAATAAGAAGGATAAATTGATGAGCATCTGACATATAGAATGGTATTGAGTGGATAAAGTGAGGGCACTTCTGGAGTGTTATGTGATCGATTTGTATCCATTGAAATAAAGGGGTGATTTTGCAACACAACAATAAAACCAGCTGTGTTTTACGGAGCTCATTGTTTAGCACTCTGTGAAGGAACGATGATGCAAACAATTTTTTACAAAAATGATTGGACGATTGAAAGACCAACGATGCACTTAGAATCATAACTGATCAAAACAAACTCAAAGACTGGAAAGGAAAGTCATTAACAAGGGAAAATAAAGGATTACATAGGTAGATTGACTACCGTAGCTGTCAGATATGTTGGACTGCAGCCTCACTAAGATGATTCGGCAGAAACATTATGAGAAAATTCTCAAAAGAAAATAGCTGAACTGGTAGGGACATCCATCCCTTTGCTCCAATTTATAGATGAAGCAGATGAGAAAAATGATCTAATTTGAGGTAAATTGGATTTCATAATTTCCCTTTGATCTCATTTTCTAGGATTCCTAAGTTCAACTCACCAAATACTTTTTTCAATCCCCATAAGAGTTTTTATGACGAGTTTCTAGAATTCTTAGAGAATTCCTCAAAAAATTTCCCAAGCCATGCTCTCCAATTGGCTCCATGTCCTCACTTGTGTCTTCTTGGTGCTCCCTTGAGCTTTGACAGTGTTTGTTATCTTCTTGAACATCAAAATTTTGATGCTGAGGGAGGGAGGGAACTGAAATGATGACTAAATTATTAATTATTTTCAAGGATTTATATGTTATATGAAACCATTTACACCTAATCATGGGACCACCGTTGGATCTTTGGATTGAACTAATATCTTGAAGAGAACAGCTTGCCCCCTGTTTTGTCAAAGAATCGAAGTCCTAGAAAATCCAATTATGTGAAGAAGTTGGTTAAATATGGCCTTTGTACCAAACATGGGCATTAATTTTATGACATCTATACTGTAATCATGCCAGTGTGAGCTAAAAAATGTAAAAGGTTTGTTACTTAGTATGACTTTCTTATTTTATTGTTTATATTTCTGAAGTTTGTGTTCTTCTACATGTCAGAGAGGAGGCAGGCTGAAGCTTCTCGCATCAGGGAGAAGTATCCTGACAGAATTCCAGTAATTTTTTTTTTAAGACAAAAAACTAAAAAAAAAAATCTTGTACATATACTGCGCTCATTCTATATTATTTCTCATCTAAGTGATTTTGATATATAGGTAATTGTGGAGAAGGCGGACAGAAGTGATATCCCAGACATCGATAAGAAGAAGTTAGTCGGATCTTTACTTCTATCATAACTTCTGAAGATCTATCCATTTCAATATAATTTTTCTCTATTTTGCTATATTTGCATTCATTCTGTCCAAATGCTGACTATTATGCATTGATGATGTATTGCTTGAATTGTTTAAATCTTTTGACACGATATCTGTCTGGCACAAGCATCTATTGATTTTTCAGTCCTATTTTATTGGGAACTATGCTACTGATATGACTGTTAATATGCTTTTTTATTTTTAATTAGTAGAAATTTTATTGAAGAGAGGACGAGGTGTCCTCAAGGAAATACAAGCAAGTCTACACTCTCTCGTTACAAACAAGATCCCACCTAAACAAAAATCTTCAAAAAGGGAACCTCTAAACTGCTTTTACACCAAAAGAACACTAAACCCAAAATGCTTGAGATTAATTAAGCATAGTCTCTTGGACAAGACTATTGTTTTTTTTTTTTTTTTTTTTTCTGTCGTTTCACATATATATTATTTTTATTTTTTTATGAGTAAGCTGGACTTGAGCAGACCCTAAACCGTTTGGATTTTTTTTTTAATGATGTATGCAGATATCTGGTTCCCGCTGATTTAACTGTTGGGCAATTTGTCTATGTGGTCCGGAAGAGGATAAAGCTGAGCTCTGAGAAGGCAATATTCATATTTATCAAGAACATTCTTCCACCCACTGGTGAGAGCAAATACAGTTATTACTTATATTCTGATTAAATATCCTCTTTTTTTTATAATGATGTAATTTGAAAACATTGTTATTGGGTCATTGCAGCTGCTATGATGTCGGCAATCTATGAGGAGAACAAAGACGAAGATGGTTTTCTTTACATGACTTACAGCGGTGAAAACACATTTGGTCTCCAAGTGAAATCCATATAAATAAAAAGTGATGGAAAAAAGATACAAAAGAGAAGATGTATATTCTCTGAAATCCCCTCTTTACTTACTCTTGAGACATAATCTGTGCAGCTCATCGTTTCTTATTTTAAATATGGATAGAAGACTTACTTGCTTAGTAATCTTTTGATAACAAAGGAAGCAGTTTGAATGTTCTTATGGCTTTACAAGTTTGATGTCAATGAATGAAATTGGTTAATTCTTCTAGTTACATCCATTTCTTTCGGTACTAACCTCTTTATACAGGGAACTGCCCAAGGATTCTGATTTCTGAGATTTGCGCTCCGCTTTCATGTAAAGCCGAGAAGGGTGATCTGATTGCCCCCTCAGATACCAATTGAAGATGTTTAATGCACCTGTAAATCTCTCAATGTTATGGAATATTTGTCAAATTGGTTGGATGACTGTGGACTATGGTTTAATTCTTAATTCAGTTGGACTAACGTATATTTATTAAAAATTCCAAAATATAAGAAGAATCGATTTTTTTTAATATACAAAACATGGAGTCTCCACTTTTTTGGTCTGGTTTTTGTAACACTGCAATGAACCAATTCTGAGCTATGTGAGAAAGTTTAGGAAAGACTCACAAAATGCACCTCAATCGGAACTTACTTGGCAACCCTTTTGAGAACATGTGGAAGGCAACAGAGTGCGAGTAGTCTGGAAAATGCCCTCTTAGAACCATCGTTTTTAGTGCAATCTCAATGTAAGCTCGTACACCAACAACAAGTTTGTACTAAGAAATCAAAAACCTAAACATTATTATAAAAAAAAATTGATTATCATGGGTATCCTCACCCTTCGAGTGAGATAAATCCCAAGGTCGCACGCACCGCCCTGCACCTAAACATTTCGGTTCAATATTTGTTCCATTCAATCTCGCTTGAACCGGAGCCATCCTTATAGCCTCACAGTGGTAAACATGTACTAATTTAATTTAAATATAAGTTTGACTTGATGTGTGGATGGATCTTTTAGCAAATGGAGTATTGGACCCATCCACAAAATACCTCAAGATACACTCTTTTGGCCCATTGACCCATTGATTTTTTTTTTGGATGGGTTAATATCCAACAATGGAATCAAGCCATTTTTAAAGAGTGATTTTTAGCAATTAGATTTTAAATGGGCCAAAAAGATTAGGGTCCGTATCGAACGGTTAGTTTATCATCGTATAGGGTTCCGTTAACTTACTATTTTAATTTTTAATTGGATTAGAAAGAAATTAGCAAAGTGGGTTGTTTTCCAAAGACATGTATAATTGAGTTGCATTAGCTGTTATCAAGAAAAGTAAACCTTAGTGGGCAAAAGGTTCTCCAAAAGGATTAAGGTTGAAACACAAAAGAGTAGAAAATTGGCGTGAGAAACATCGAAACCAATCAAAAAATGCAAAATAAAATAAAGAGAATATGACAAATGAATTTACATGGATTGACAAGATTGCATATGTCCACGGACGATGATGAGATTCTTTCATTATTTCTATGGAAAACCAGCTTACAATATCTTGATCTCACTCGCTCAGTAAAACTGAAAATATCCCTTATAGAAACTCTAAAACAAGTTTACAAGTCACTCTTCATATACAATCCATTCTACCCCCAATAATTTCACCAAGGCACAATTGTAACACTTTTTGAGTTTGGAGGGGTTTTCATCTACTTTGTATGATAAATATAGACAGATAAATCCATTGAAAATAGTTTTAAGAAATAAGAGTGCTACTATTGCTGCGCCAGCTTTTTCTAACGACACACCAACGGTGTGCAATTCTTTAGTGATTTACATAGGAATTAATGTGGCATTAGTAAAAGTTGGAGGGGCAATAGCAATTCTCTAAATTAAGTCTCCAAAACACTTACTTTAGCTTAGAGCAATAATAGTTAGTAGGGCAATGGAGAGAAACTGATGACATACATCAGTACTATCCAAAAGTAGGGGAATATGTTAGTTTTAAGCGCAAAAAAAAAAAAAAAAAAATTTGATTTTTCTGGTCGAAGGCAGTTAGAATCATCCCAGTGGGTAAGTTAGTAGGTCCAATCCATCTTTTTTGGTCTCATGATTCTACTCAGTACCACAAAAATGAAGTACTTTGCTCTTATAGGGCACTATACCTATCTCTGCTACATTTAGAACAAAATTAGAAATTTGAGAAGATTCCCACATGTGGAGAGAGAGAGAGAGAGAGAGAGAGAGAAAAGAGAATTGAAGGAACACAAGGGTGATGTGAAGCTCATTTGTTTAATGGCTTAAAGTGATGGGTGTGCCCTAATCATTGCATGTATTCTGCATGGAACCATGGACACCTTTTTACCCTTTAGTCATGCAACCTTCATGCTTCTTGAAAACTTTTGAAGGAAAAAAAATAGCCCTAAATGGCATTTTAGGAAATTTAATTTGAAAAGCATTTTTATAAATAAGTTTATTATGTTGAAAATTCTTTAAAATTTTTAAAAAAGAAAACAATTTCTTTTAGAAAATATTTTCAAGGAAAAAAGTTTATAAGACAACCATCCAAGCTTCAACTTATTATTGCCGCAGCTAGTGGTCAAGCGCTTAGATATGAAAAATACATATAATACCATGGTTTAAAACTCCATCGAGACATTCCGATTTTGATCAAGGCTGAAATAATACATTGATCTAAAAACATTGAATATTTCTGAAATGTTACAGATTTTCATAAATTTGTCTTTTAAGTATTTAAGAATGTTTCAGTCGAGATCATCTTGATTATTCTCTTAATTGAAACATTTCCTCGAGATGAGATTTTAAACCATGTATACCACATTCACATTTTTTTTTTATATATATATTTTATTTTAGTTTTATTAGTTTCACAATTCAATATAGGGTTTTACACTCATAATTTCAATCCTCTAATAATATAATGACTTTCATAATACAATTGAAAATTACAAATCAAATCCAGACTTTAATGAATAAGCAAACTAATATATTATAATATAATCTTCTCAATTGTTTCAAACAAATCATTCTCAACTCCCAAGTGTACCTTAAAAAAAGATCAATAAAACTGATTAAATAGGCTTAGAAGATCCCAGGCATGTTGTTCCATGCACCGAGACTCCAGTCGTGATCCGTCGTGGTGGTGCTAACTGGTGGCAAGGATGATATTAGTTGCTGCATTTCAAGGCCAATGTCGTCCTCTGTCACAGCTGAGGATTGCCCATTGGAGGTCTCGCCACAGTTGCTGTACCCCAACTCAGGAATTGACACGTTAGATGGGATGATATCAAGCAGGCTCGCCAACTCATCCTCCATCGAATAGAACTCGTCCTCGGGTTCTTTCTTTCTCTTCATCCCTGCATGAATCAAAGAAGAAAACTCCATTTTTTATGTATCTAGGATTCAAACAAAAGGGAAGAATGTATTTGAGTGTCACATTTTTACAACAGTAACAATTATTACAAAAGAGGACTGATGAGAAGAGATTCTGATAAATGAGATATTTTAATAGTGTTTATGGAATGATAATGGTTAATTGGTTACTACCCATCAAAGAAAAAAAAGGTTAATTGATCATACAAATTGATAGATTTGGTTAGTTAAATGAGCTTCAAGTTAGAAGTTCAAAGAAAGAGAACATATAGAACAGGAACAAAAACATTCCATGATGAGGAGAGAAATAAACAATAAGAAAAAAAATAAAATCAAAGAGATTATGAAATAAAAAATAAATAAAAAAGAGTTCAATTTAGAATCATGGAAGATTGATATAAATTATAACAAGTTGAACTAATTCATCACAAGGAAATACTTTTCATGATATTCTAAAATCAGTTGAATCTGCCATGTGAGAGGACTCAAAGTAATCGTAAAACCAAGAATCAGAAGAACTCACCAACGGAACAATGCGTGGGGTTCAAATCATCCCACTGACTCGCAGATCCTAGAGGTATCGTATCAAGGCTCTCCCCGAAAAAAGAACTATATGGTGGAGCATCGATGATCGATCCATTTAATCTGAAATTTCCTTCTATCTTTGAATCTTGACAACCCAAGATAACTTGATTCTCCTGCAAAAGAGCATCTAATGGCTTGCTATCATCGCGTGTCAACGGCATGAGAATGTTATAATCATTGGGGTTGCCAAAGGCAGCGGCGTTGACCGCTGGCTTGGGCATTTGGCTTGAAGGGAGCTCCAATTTTGTGGAGAAAAAAGGACCAAAAGAAACCAGACCATCATCGGGTTTGAAAGGGTTTTGGGGAATTGGCGATTGATTAAGGCCATATCGATGTGTCTGAAGACGTGGCATATGGGGAGCATTGCCCCCAAAGTGCTTAAATTCGTGAACGGGAGGCACAGGAGAAAAAAGGGTACTATTGTGATGAGTGAAGAGAGGGGTCGTGGTAGGAATAGTGATCGGATCGAATAAGGAAAGAGGATACCCGTAATTGGGTTTCAATTGATGGGATGATGAGAGCTCAATTGGAAGTATTGGTGATGGAGAATTGAAGGGCTGGTGAAATTGGAAATGGGTTGCTTGTTTAGGTAAATCTTGTGGGTATGGTGATAGCCCGGCTCGTTTTCGCCGCTTTATTCTTGTGTTCCAGAAGTTCTTGATCTCATTATCTGTCCTCCCAGGTAACTTCAGAGAGATTTGCCAAATAAAAAGTAATTAATGAACAGAAGAATACAGGGACAGAAACCCATAGGTAGAAAAAAAAATGGAGCAAATCAGAAATAAACAAAAATAGAGAAAAAAGTTATTAAGGATTTAAAGTTAACTAGAAATCAAAGAAATTAGAAATTGAGAAATTGATTGAAAGACAGATAGATAATAATAAAATTTTATTTTTTATTTTTAAAAAAGTAATTAATGAACAGAGCAAAACAGGGGCAGAAACATTAACACATAGAGATAAAACTAGAAAGAAAAAAATAATGGAGAAAATCAGAGACAAACAGAAAAACAGAAACAGTTATAAAGGATTTAAGGGTAACTAGAAATTAAAGAAAAATTGGTTGAACAGATAGATAATAATAATTTTTTTTCTTTTAAAAAAGATGAAGAAGGAGAGGAGATGACATACCAGAGAGGCCATTCGAGCCCATTTGTTACCGAATTTGGCATGAAGTTCAATAATAACATGTTCTTCATCAGGACAGAAAGAACCCTTCTTGAGATTAGGCCGAAGATGATTAGCCCAACGAAGACGACAACTCTTACCACATCGAAATAGTCCAGAATTCTTCTGAACAGAATTCCAATTACCCTCACCATGCTTCTTCACATACTCTATAAGAACAGCATCCTCTGCAGCTGTCCATGGCCCTTTCTTCAACAACACATCACCCTCACAAAGAACCAAAGGTGCTTCATTTGTCTTTGTTTCACTATTGTTGGGCATCTTCCTTCTTACCCTCAAAAACCAAACCCCAACACTTTTTTCTCTATTTGAAGATGTACTTGTTATGGGTTTTCTGCCTTTTGTACATTGGCGGATTGGGTTTTGAGAAACTCCAAGAGATTAGTCTGAGAGAGGAAGAAAAATAGAGAAATGGAGAGAAAGATAAACAGAGTTTCTCTGTTTTATTGAGATTTTGAAGATTGTTATCTGTGGGGTTCTTCAGATATTCCTTAGAAATTAGAGACGTGTAGGACCCACAAGAGCTTCTTCAGAGGGCCAGCTATTTCGAGGTTGCAAAGCTTTCATCTAGCAGTCATTGGTCAATCCTCACCGTTCATTCTAGACTATTAGGGTTTTTTACGCGTTTTCTTCCTCAGCAGTTTTGATTTTTCCACCTCTTTCATTTTATGCTTTGATTTCAAATTTCAAACATATACTTTTCATTTTTAATTTTCTTAGGTTGTAACTACGGCTGTCAATGGATCGGTTCGGATCAGATTGGGGTTGATTTGGTAAAGGTCCAATAAGGATCGTACCCTATCAGATCAGGTTTTTTTATTATCAAAAACCAATATTAAGATCCAGGATCGATCTATTAACAATTGGTTCAGACCAAATTAGATTTTATATACAAAATCTAAATAAATTTTATACATCTTAACAAAAATATAATATAATTTATATATTTTCTAATATATAATCAGAATCCAAACCATCGGTCCAGACCCAAAGTTATCAGATCATAACGGACGAATTTCGGGTCTGACAGATCCATTGAGAACCCTAATTGTAATTAAGGTTATCAATGGATTGGATCCAGTTCAATCTTTAATTTCTCTCGGTTATCAAAACCATTAATTTTTCTCAATTCTAATTTTTATCGGTTATGATTTCATTTTTAAATCAATAGAGTCATAAATGTCAAAAAAAAAAAAAATGGTTTTGATTCTTAATCCATTTGATTCCAAAATAAAAAGGGGGACCAAGACCATTTATCAATTTTGATTAAATTTGTAGTCACTGACACCCTTAATTATAACTTTAGGCTTTAAAAATTATCCGAGTTTAAATCATCTAGTAAGATTATCAAATATGAATCGTCCTTCATATCAACTCTTCCAATATTTGATATTTTAAGATTATCAATTTTGTAATTTTTAATAATGAAAGTGTTTATCATCGAAATAGAAATATGATCTTATGACCACCTTTTCTCTAAAATGATCGGACTATATGTACATATATATTTCATATTTGTTAAAAGTCAGATTCAATGGATTATGGGTCGACCCAATTCATTTGCTGCTATAGATAAGGATGTGAAGTCAAGTCAAGTCACCATTCAAAAAAAAATGAAGTCAAGTCAAGTCAAGTCAATAGAAGCTCACCTGTTCACCAAACACACCATGCTTTTTTCTTGAAAAAAAGTCCGAAGTTCAATATTACATCTTTGACAGAGTCATTCGTTCTTTGTTATCTCTGAATTTGAAATTCAAACTTTCCCTTCTTACCATGTGGGTCCTTTTTAGAAATTTGTTGGGATAATAAATC
The DNA here is from genome assembly GCF_017979445.1 of Akebia trifoliata. Taxonomy (NCBI): domain Eukaryota; kingdom Viridiplantae; phylum Streptophyta; class Magnoliopsida; order Ranunculales; family Lardizabalaceae; genus Akebia; species Akebia trifoliata. Next base: position 44,421,986 of record NC_141385.1, on the reverse strand, counting down.
AACCCAATGAGATAATCACAACCATCCGATCAGCTGGAATCTTTTTAATGATCAAGTCCAACAATATACAAAATGGTATTTCAATGGTTAGGATTCTATGATTTGTTATGTTTTTCAATTAAGGAGATAGTCCAAGCAAGCCCCCTAATTAACAAGTTAGCTTAGGATTTTTGTGATCAAATTAATAACTTTATCTTACTCTTTTTTTTTATAATCATTTTAAGAGTTGATCTATTATATTATTTTTTTCAATAATACTCTTATTCAATTTATCTTCTAGTGAAAAAGGTAAATATACGTTAATATTTTACATAATAAATATATTTATTATGTTCTTAATAAATGTATTTGTTATGGAGCAATTGATTATCAAAATATTTACTACAAACAAAGGATTTAAAATGTTCATAACTTTTATTAAGTAAAAGACAATTATTTATTAGAATAATGTAAGTAACATTGTGACAGACATCGTGGGGGACATTGGTGTGCACAGAATCATAGATGTTTTCATCAAGATCTCACTTGTTTCTCGATGAAAAATATCTATGCTTTTACCACGCATTCACGCCAGTCAATGTCTCCCACAATTTTACTTCAGTACGATTTTATTTATTATGCAAAAGACTAACATGTCCTTTCTTTTTTCACTACAAGACAAAATGGATAAATGTATTATTAAAAAAGAATTTGGTGAAGAATGATAACGTCCAAATAGGGTCTTGGACGTTAGCATTCCCCATAAATATAATATTCAATATTGGAGTTTTTATCTTCGAGATAAGTATCAATGGAATATGTATTATAGGAATAGATATAAACTAGAATTCACCCGTGCCTATGGCATAGGCATTCTCTTTAGAGTAAGGGAGTAAAAAAGGAAAATAATAAAATTGGAGGGGTATTATTAAAAATCTATTTGAATACTCACATTACCCCCATTTTTATTTTACTTTTACCATTTAATTGAAATATAACTCTTCAACATTAAAGAGTTAGAAAAGTCTTTAGCAAGATTTAATTAATTCTTAGATTACACCTCAATTTGTTAGTAAAAGAATGAGTTTTAAACAACAATTAGGTAATTTGGTTTTATATGGTGGATAAAGTCCCCCTACCTCAAGATAACATCTGTATTTTCAAGTTGATGACATGCATCTTGACATCAGTATTCTCTTATAGACTAATGAAAATTGATTTAAATACCCAAATTTTCAACTTCTAATGAAAAGCCCTTGATATTATTATTGAACGCTATTATCTTCAAGTTCTTCAACCTTAATGGTAAATTATTTTTAGTCTTTTCAACCTCATCTTCTATCAGAGATTCAATTGAGCCAGCATATGGAGAGACATGGTTTGCTAGGGCAAGTCAGGCAATAGAGCAGTAGCTTTCTTTCCTTTTCGCTTTTAAAAGAGATCTCTTATGGGCATTCACTTAGCATACTTTTTAAGGATTGTATGTGTGATCTCTATATCGACACTCTATTTGCTATGCAAAACTTATCCTTTGAACGAATGGGTCATTCCTTCAATTTGTCCCATAAAAAAAGGGGAGCGGGAGGAGCCTTACTACACTACACCTGGATCATAGCTTCATTCATTCATTGAACCTTGGGGATAACTATTAGCATTCAGACCGACTTTCATGCTAGTTCTTGCTCCAACATGAAAATGAAATTTCAGGGAAGGACAACGTACCATCATACTTTTTGTTTCGTCGAGCCTTGCTTTGGTATCTAGTTTGATGGTTGCACGTGCAAAAAATATAGTAGCTCATATGCATTTCCTACAAGAAAAACTTAGTTAGCGAAAGCCTATGCGCGCTAACTAGTTGACCACACTTTCTGATATGTTTTGGCCACGTTCGTTTCCACTTTGAAGAGGAAAGTTTGGATCTTTCAATCTTATGTCACATGTTCTTTAATCCCTTGGGTTAGGATCAAAGCGTGGTTTTGCACACTATTGATTTGAAGCCAATTCCATGAATTTCTTTCCCCTACCCCCTTTTTAGTAAGAGATAGTTTGGGAGCATTTTCAATATGATTATTTTCCTCTTTGTTGAGACGAAAAAAGAACCTAACAAACGGAGGTTGAAAAGCTGCTAATTTCATTGGCACTAATGCTAATGGAGAGTTACAGGTAAATGCTCAATACCCAACTAAACTTACAAATTTGATCATGATCAAATGGATGAGAAAGAAAAGATTTATAAGAGCAACCCCCCATATATAATAAACATAAATGTTTTACCTTTACGGGAGTCAACTTTCCCTTACATGAATACGTTATCTTCAAAACTGCGTAGCTTCCATCACTTTGATCGGGGGTGAGCGTCGTCAAGTTTTGTTGAATATATATATAATAAGGGAAGGTATTTAGCGGCAAGATTGTAAATATTGTTTTTATCACAATGGGTTTGCTTTCAGAAAATTTAGAAATCTGAAACTTGAATGGGAGTTTTGAATTCCCATAGAACCGTAGTCTAACTAGACATGGCTTTTTACAGAAGTGTTTTAAAACTTGAGAACTTGCTCATTCTGACTTCTAGATGATACTCGTTTCTTTGTGTCTAGATATCTCTTCCCCTCCTTTTTGTCGATTCTTCAACCCAAAAAATGATTGAATGCGCTTCCTCCCCACATTCAATTGTTTCTTCCTTAGTAGCTTCTCACCACTCCGTAGAAGGCAGTTTAGCTAACGAGAGGGGATTATACGATAAGGGTGTTGAGCGTGGCTTTTGAGCCTACGCCCCCTACATACACCACTTCAATGGATCTCTAGCCCCCGTCTTCGGACCAAAATAGACCCGTTTCCAACCACACCTAAACCTCTTTAGAAAACTTAGGATTTTTCTACTCAAAATTCCATCTTCTTCGACCTTTTCAAAAATCTTATCTTGTTCTTGAGGTTTGAAAGTTGAAATAGATAGTATTTTGGGGAAATTATTCAATAGGTTGAAGATAACCTAGTTTTGAGAAGAAAAATCAAGAATTTTGGCTAACATGTTGTAGGCATTAAGGTCATTTTCACCGTTCTATTAGAGGATACCAAGATCAAGGGGTCATGCCTTCAGCTTAAAATCATAAGAGGTATTTCAAATATTCACCAAAATGTGGAGTTAGAAAAATTAAAATTATCTTTAAAATGCTTGAGTAGCATTGAAATTGACATCGTTTCACACATTGGTGTGCACATAACCATAGATTCTTCTCACTCGTATCTCAGTGAAAAGCATCTATGATTTTATACACACATTCACGTCAGCAATGCGTGAAATGATGTTGATGTCAATGTCAATATTACTTCAACATTTTCATTTAGGTAACTGTTGAATCAACAATCCTTTCAAATAATCCAATTTTATATGAATTGAACCAATTTTCTTATACAATCATTCTTAATAATATTGGATTTAAAACAACTTCAACATAGGGACAATAGCATCATTTTCCTACAGATTGTGTAGGCACCACTTGTTTTAACTTTGAGTACTAAGATTAATATCCATTTCCGAAAAAATGATCAACTTTTAATGAATTTAGGATTCCAGCTCACTGTTCATTTCAATTACCAAAATGTGAACGATAACCAATTCGGAGGTTTAAAGTGACTAATTGTAAATAGTCATTTTAAATCTGCAAAATTGTCACTTTAAAACAACTAAATTCGTTACCGTTCTATTTTTTTTTATATACTGAAAACGTGGTCATTCACGTTTTGGTAATTCAAATGAACAGTTAGCCGAAATCGTCAATAACTCATTTTCAGCTCACGAAATGGTAATCCACCCAGTGGTCACATTATCACGACTCATAATTATTTGTCTTATAAATGTGTTTCACAATTTTATATACATGAAATTATAAGCAAATTTAAAGAAGAATAAGAATATTAACTAAAATAATTTTTTTTTATAGTAATTTTCAACAAAAGAAAACATTTAAAGTTTTAATATAATCTTTGTACGACAATACAGTATTACAGTTAAACACAAAAAAAAAAAAAATGAAGTAATTATTTATTTTAAAATATTTTTAAATTATAATCACATTAAGTTTCGGTCGAACAAATCGGGTTAGCCGATACTTATGCTTGAGCCCAACCCGATTTGAGTCAGACATTTTTTTTTATGTGCAAACCCAAGCTAACTATGCCCAGACCTGACCAAAGGTCTGGTTCAACCCAGTGGGGTCAGGTTTGGCCCGCCCAAATTGCATCCCTAGTCCCAACCCCCACTGATTTAAATTAAATATCATAATTAAATTTTTAATATTTATATAATATGAAAATTTCTAGGTCGGGCCGGTCAAACTTGTCAGCCCAACCCATCCCAACAGTTACACTGGCCGGGCTTGGTCTAGGAATTTGAGACCCAATAAGGACTAATTGTTTCAAACCTAGCCCCACCCAATAAGGACTACAAGTAAAATGAAGTCTTTTATCTAAAAGTTAAAGATCTAAATCTTTCAACAAAAGTTTAGAGCCTACACATTCACGTCTAAATTGTTTAATTACAACTCTTTAACTTCCACAAAAAAAAAAAAATATAATAATAATAAAATAAAATAAAATTTATTTTTAATCTAATTTCAAGCCCGACATGAAACCCAACTTGATAGGCCCTGTACCAAGTCCGAATCCAAATGGGTTTTAAACTTCAGTCCAACTTTTTTGCTAAGCCCGACCCAAACACGAGCTGGCCCATTTACATAGTTAGTTGTGAGGTGGTGTGCAAGTTAAGCAAACATTAGGCATCTATAACTCTACCCACAATACCTTTTTAATGGCAAAACAAGAATTCGATGAGTAGAAGTTACGAACATGGGAACATTGATTGAAATTCATAAATTGTAGCTTAGTATGTGGAGCACTAAAAATAAAGTTTGAATGGGCCCACCTAAACAGGTTAAATCATAAAATGATCATCAGTATTATTGATGATTTGATAGGAATGGTGTACATAGGGATATAGATGGATTCATGGCCAATTGAAATACCAAACCATATAATTAAAAATAAAGTTTTTGAAGGATGATTTTGGTTGTTTTTTCACTTGTAAATAAAAGGACACTGATAATTTTACAGAGATTGAATTGTCACACATAGTCACCAAGTCGGAGAATAGTGTTATTTTGGTTTTTTTATTTTATTTATAAAAAAAAAAGTGTTTAAAATGTAAAAGTCGTGTTTAAAACATTAAAATGTGTTTTTTTTTTTTTTTTCATAAAAAAAAAAAAGTCAAGTTTATTTATTTATTTATTTTTATTTTTTTAATTGTTAAGAGGTACGAAACGTGTTTTAAACAAGACTTTTTTTTTTTACTATGGACACACCAACAACCCAATTCATATGACACCAATAAAGATTTGACATATATCTTGGGAGGCTCTAAGTAGAAGTTGGTGTGGTAATAAAAGCTCCCAATTTTTTTCATAAGTTTAATATAATTATTTATCTATATTGTTTTAAATAACATTATAAAACAGTAAATAATGACCATTACATATATATAATACATGTGAGGTTACAGCTTAAGGTCACTCTAGCACGATTCAATTTGGATTCTTTGTCATGGAAAGATCGATTTGTAAGTTTTAACTTCCAAATTTCAAAATAAAATAAAATAAAGTAATCTTTACAAAGAGAGTAGATGGAGTGTAAAAGATAAACTTCCCAAGGAATTTGTTACTTTGCTAGGTTTATTTTTATTAGGTATAAAAAAAATAAAAAAATAAAAACAATTTCTTAAATCTAAAATCTAATTATTAAATATTTAAAGAGTGGTGCCGGAATGACCTCATATCGCACTTGTTGAAGTCCAAGTGGATACCAATCATAGATGTTTTTCACTCGTATCTCGATGAAAAGCAATTATGACTCCCATGCATTTTCACTTCAACAAGTGTGATACGAGGTTCCAGCCTAAGGTCACTCCAGCATTATTCATATTTAAATCATGCAATCAGACCATCATCCTATTCATTGACCCAGCCAGCTCAGTTGAGTCACCGGTCCAGTCAATTAAATCATACGGGTCAATCATTTTTCGGTAAAATGGGTTTTTATCATTAACCCGACCAATAAAGATTCGTAAATCCAAATTAGCCAATCCGATCCGAGCCAATGTTTCGATCCGAGTTTTAAAACATTTCTTCAAACCATGTTGCAATTGTATAATTTATTAGGAAGTAAAATGCACGACGATGGTAGTTTGAAAGTGAAGACTAGCCTTACTAACTTAGTAAGATTTCAAATCTTACTATGGGTCCTTGAGCTTACCCTTGTGACATCCAAAAGCATGATCAGATGATAAAGAACAAAATTCAATGAATTCCAAAAAAATAAAAATCACCATTGAATTTCTATTTTAAATTTGGGATTTCGATGGAAGTTCAGTAGTCATCCATTTTCAAAACCATGGATCAAGCTAAAAAAAACTGTTTTTTGAAGTTTTCTTCTTTTTTACCTGAGTTTTTCCACTAAATCTAGAGGTGTTGAATTGCCGATGTGATAGTCCGTTCAACCAAACCGATCATTAGTAAGATTTTAAATCTTACTAAATTAGTAAGAAAAGTGTTTTTTCAATCAAAATATCATACCCCATTATAAGAATTAAGAGCATTCGCTTATTCAATACCAATAATTGATCTCAACCACCAAAACTCCTAATCATTTTATATTAGAAAGATCCTATTGCCACAGCAACTTTTACTAATGCCACACCAATTCCTATATAAATCACCACTTTAGTAAAAGTTGGTGTGGCAATGGTAACTCTCTTATATTATTATATAGACCCACCACCCTATGTAAACAAATGCATTGCACCCAAATTCATACTCCTTGGATGAGAACTTTCTAATTCCCTCCATAATCATGGAATGTCTGAAAATTTAAATTATATTAATAAATTGTCACACAATTTATCTTTAAAACACTACTTATTTTTAAAATAAAACTGTCAACCTCCTTCATCCCAAAGTCAAAAACCATTAAAGAAATGTTTTAATACATTGATTATAATAAACTAAATCCACAAAAAACCCAAGATTTCAGGTCCCACTCTTCTTCCCAACATTCCCTCTCTCCTTCTTGTGTCTTTGTATATATAAAAATACTCCCTCTCCCAGTCTGTTTCAGCATATCTTTATGTACATTTTTATTGAGTGGGGCCAATTCTAATCAAAATCAATTACTCTATTTGGTCTTCCTTGTGGACTTGGATTTCTTCATCTTTCGACCCTTTTCATCGATACTTGTCCATGTGTAATCACTAGGAATTGCAAATGGGTCAGTTTGATTAGCTACTGAACACCGTTGATTTTGCTTACTTGCGAAACTGTTTGTCCTCCTCAACCAAGAAGATGATGATGACGACGACGACGAGAATGATGAGTATTTCTCTGTTTGTCTTTGCTTTTGTTGTTGTTGTTGTTGTTGTTGTTGTGGTTCTTCAGGAAGACTTTGAAGAAAATGTCTGGGACTCGAGAGGGGAGTGAAAAACTGTTCAGATGGTTGTAAATCAACAAACTTTGTGAATGTGATCACCACTCTAACTGTGGGTACCACTGGAATCGCAACCTGCATCACAAATCACCAATTAAATAAAACAAATGTAGGATCCACCTAATATAACCAATAAATGAAATTATGCATAGGGCTGTCAATAGGCTTTAGATTAGCTCTGTAACTCGATTGGGTCTAAGTCGACTAAACCCAAACCTGATTCTAACAGAATTAAGCTGATCTCCCATTGATTTTTCGGAATCTACATAAAAATGTTAAATTCGAACATTTTCAAAATCATTTGAAGCCATTTGAGATTGTGTTAAGTTGAAAATAGGGACCCAATCTCTATCCTAGTTGAAAAATTGACAAGAGTTGAGACTAAACTTATTATTTTATTATAATGTAATACAATTATTTATTTCTTGTTATAAAACGTCTAATTATACATAATATGCATACATGAAACGGGCTGTGACTACTAACCCCAACAGTATAAATATAAATACACAATACAATGATAGGGATTTATGCATATCACGAAAATACATATCTTGAAGATGCTTATCTTGGATTACTCATTTACATAAGGGGAATGCTAAGTCCAAGACCTCATGGGGAAGGTTAGCATTCTCCATTATATATTTTTTTCCAATAATATCCCTTATCATTTTGTCTTATAGTGAAAATGATTAAGATATATTAATCTTTTACATAATAAATACATTTATACATTTATTATGCCCTTAAAAAATGCATTTATTATGTTGGCAGTGATTGTCAAAGCATTTCCTTAAAAAAAAAATATTTAAATAAAAAAGACTAAAATACCTTTGACATTTATTATATAAACAAACATTTATCATATAAAAGACGAATATACCCTTATCTTTTTCACTAGAAGACAAAATGCAAAAGGGTAATATTGGAAGGTGAATTTGGTGGACAATGCTAAGGTCGGCGTGACAGCTTGGACATTAGCATTCCACTTTACATAATTGGGCATCAATTTAAGAGAGCTTCTATTAAAACACCAACTTCTACTTTTAACAAACCAATCTAATGCAGAAGATCCCTTTAATTTCAAAAGGGATTGATGTTCCAACAATAAAAGTTGGTGTTCCAATAAAATCTCCAATTAAATGGTGTAAAATTTTTGTAAGCTTAAGATTAAGACTGAGAATCTTTTCATGGGTTGGCCGGATTCTTACAGCTCACTGACTTGTCAGTGAACCCTGTCACACTGGATATTCACTCGATTTTGAAAAAGTGAGGAATTTCAGGATGACACGGCAGATTAGTATAGATTAATTCTCCTCGAGATTCTATATATCTAAATCTAAGTGCCATCCCAACAGCCTGCACTAAAGTAAGGGGTTTACTCGAGAACGACAGCATTATATTTAATAAATGATCCCCAAACACGCAATTAAATATAATTAAGACAAAAACATACCAAGTAGATGGTCAAGGTTTTTAAAGAGCCCAAAAGCGAATGAGGGGTCCATCGAAGAAGATATTATTTGTACGGTCTTGATCAGAGATCGCATAATCTCCATCAATTTTATAGGAAGTTGAGCCGGTCTAGTACACCCAAAGCACCAGTCAACGACACGATACGACACGAAAAAGACAAAAAAAAAACCGAAACGTGTCGGGATCACGAAATATTCATCATTAGGTCCCACATCTTATGATCGTTGATGAGACATCAATGTCCCATCACACTAATCAACGGTGCAGATGGACCCCACTAAAACTTCTGATCTCTCGATTATCAAGAAAAGTATCGAAAGAAGTTAAAAAAAAGCAATAGTCAGAGATTCATATGTGGACCCATTTTTGTTTTTATAGTTTTCCAAATTTACCCTTACCTTTACAGGAAATGTACCGGGCGGGAACTTCGTTGTCAGCAATTCTCTGAGACGCCGTACGGCCTTAACCTTGTTGGCCAGAATATCAAGTAACGGCAGAAGTTCCTCCGTCTTTAACGGAAACTGTTCCGTTAACCAAACTGACGGCCGTAAACTCTTCACGTATTCTCTCTCCTTAGTTGGTGGTGGTAACACTGACGGAACACGTTTCCGTTCCGTTACGGGCGCCGCCACATCGAAGCTTTTCCTCCCTATCGAAACCCACTCTCTCTCCTCACGAACAAAGCTACTGTGTCTTCGATGATCTGACGAGAAACCGAAATTTGGATTCTCGGCAACCAAAAACCCATCTTCGTCCTCATCGAGCTCCAACGGTAAAACCTGTTCACCACCGGCAGAATCTCCGGCTGTTTCTCCGGCGACTTTCCTTGTTCTGAAACTGAACACAACGTTGTGGATCTCAAAAACCTTAGCTTTCCACTCTCCGACGTTTTCCGTCCTCTCTTGTCTTCTCCAGTTTGTTCTTCCGACGAGTTCTGCTCTGGTGACATCCATTCCAGGCCGGTAGACACTTGTTTGGGAACAGAATCCGGCAATGTCAGATTCCGACATTGGACCTCCGGCGTTCTCGAATGCATCGAAAATCTTCCGATCGTCGCGATTGAGTACTAGTAGTGATCCGGAAGGGAGATCAAGGTCTCGATCTCCATCTCCTAGAAACAAAAAACTCTGATCTGCACGTTGGATCTTCAATCCATCGAATCCAGCAAGAGACGTATCTGCTCGAAGATTACCGTCTCGTTTCCAGATCTTATACGTGTCTGAAGGAGCGATCTTGCCAACAAAGGGAACGATCGAGCTTTCGAAATGGAAGGAAATCTCCATGTAGAAGTCTCGCATTCTGCGAAGAACAGCGACAAGGCGAGGGAGTCTCCGGCGCCATTTCGACCAGGCGGATCGGTGATGAAGTCGGAGGAGAGTTAAAGAGATTTCCGAGCTCCGGCGACAGACGGCTTCTTGTAAGGGATTCCAACCGACGGCATTCTGGAGTGAAATGTCGGCACCGGCGGAAGCGAGTGTACGTGCGGCGAATGAATCGTTGAGACGAACAGCGAGATGGAGAGGGGTTTCACGGTTAGGGACATTACGGGAATCGAGGATGGAGGAGATCTGATCAGCGAGTCGTTCTTGTGAGAGTGAGTCTGACTCAGTGTGAATTTTGGATGGATCGGTGAGTCTTGGGAGAGAGGAGACGAGTCGAGAGAGGGTTGTGTGGTCTCCTAATGCTACGGCGTAGTGGACCGGACTGTGAGCATAGTCTTCTGTCCGAATCGCCATTGAGAGAGAGAGAGAGGTCTGATTCGGTATACTGATCAGGTTTTGAAGGTTTTTTGGGTTTTATTTTTGACTGTTTTACAGTTGTTGAGTTTTATAGAAGAAAGAGGAGAAGAGATGATGGTTTTGTCTTTATCTTTTGGACAGTGTTAGCGTTAGTCTACGGCAGACTGTCGTCTCGTGGTATAGACCATTTGAATAGCCTCGAGATTCTACACAAAAGAGATAATGGTACAGGAGAAAGGACGCAGTCGAACGGACGGGGTGGACAAAATTTATTTTCTAATAACAGGGGGGAGGGGGGGACTATTCGGCGCGACTTTTTGGAATTAAGGGTGAAACCCTTGGTTTCATCATAATTCTATTTCAGTACCTCATTAAAATGTGCCCTTCGATACAAAGTATATAGTCTATATATATATATATATATATATATATGTGGGGTCCCGTTCGGCACCCTAAGTTTTACCACACACTTTAACAAACGCGTTTTGTCCTACATGGGTTAGAAGTTTCGGAATGGGCTGATTTTTGGTGAGGATGATCTCTATGGTGAGGAGATCATCCTCACCAAAAATCAGCTCATTCCAAAACTTCTAACCCCATAAAAAATGATTTACAAAAAATGGACGGTCCACGATTTTTCAACTTGTAAACATGGGGCTAAACATTTCGGAATAGGCTGATTTTTGGGGAGGATGATCTTCTAATCATAGAGATCATCCTCACCAAAAATCAGCTCATTCCAAAACTTTTAACCCATGTAAGACAAAAAACGTTTGTTAAAGTGTGTGGTAAAACTTAGGGTGCTGAACATTTCCCATATATGTGGGCATTGATGGATGTAGCAGTTGAACGACAGGCATCTCGTGTCCATTACTAACTCATCAATCATGATTGAGATTTGTAAATCTTCTAATGATTAGTTCTTCATATATCCAATCCATTATTATATATCTTGAACATAATGTTGTATTTGTCAAACAGACTTTCCGACGATCAAGTTAATAAGTTAATATTCAGTAAATAAATAAGTAAAAGTATAATTATCAAAATAAGATATTAGAATGCAAGAGCGAGAAAATAGAAATGTGTTTTTGTTTAAATCCCATTTTACCTCTATTGAACATGCGTTGCTGTTAAACTGATCATTTATTGATGAATTGATTTTCTACCATAAGAATGTTCTTTTTCACGATTGTCGATAAATTTGTGTTTTTGTGTTTATCAATGAAAGATCGTAAATGCCAATAAAATGTGGTTTTGATATGAATAAAATACTACTTGGTATCTATCATAGTTTTTATTTTTTGATAGTATAAAATTATATTCCAAGTTATTGACGAAGTTGTTTTGCTTTGAGGGTGTAATCGAAACTATCCTTAGTGTTATTTTTGTAAAAGCTTTTAACATTAGACCGAACATATAAAAATACTTAAACCTAGGAATAATTTTTCTGATCTACTTTAAAAGAAAGTTTTGAGGTAACCATTACATCTTAGAAATAAATTAATTTCTAGGTATTTATTTTTATAAATTTATTTGTGTTCTTTGATCAAGTTTGATTTATTATTCATTGGTGAGGAAACACATGTCTCAATTTGAAAAAGCTTAGAAAAATATAATCTACAAATTTCTTATGGGCCCAAATCTTTTTTTTTTTTTTTTTTGTTTTTAGCATTACTTCCCCTCACAAGGAATTTCTTCTTATTTCAATCGTTTTCAAATAATCCATTGGACATTAGAGTGTTCTTAAATTTTTTATGAACTGGAATCCACAACAAGATGATTAGCATTTTGATGACGAGTATGTCAAAATCATTCAAAAATATCCTAATTGGATAAATACTAATAAGTTGTAATAATCTAAAATCTTACTTTTCTTTTTCATAGAAAAGTTTTACAATAATTCTTTTTTAATTTGTATTTTAGTGAAAAAAAATGGAGAATTTTATTATCTTTTAAGCAAATTTCATTTCCATTAAATCTAACCACCATTCCGCAACAATTGTTATTATAATACACTTTGGACCTAGAGTTTATGGGTTTTCTTTCAAAGTTGCTTGATATTTCATCTTACACACTCTTGAGGGCTGGTGCTATTAGACTCCACCATCAAGACCATGAAAAAAAGATGATTGTTGATGAGTATAGTGTCATGATGTTGAGTACAATTAACAATTTTGACGAAGAATTTTTTCTATAAAAGTCTTGAGGAAGAAGTGGATTTTGAGAGCATTGTAATTGACTTTGATATTGGATTTGTTTCCATTTCGAGCGATGCTATTTTTGGTGAGGAACGTATCAATAATGATTATTATATGCTACCCTTTCATGATTTCTCATACAATAGTCCTTAACATTGATATTTACTGCATCAAGGGAAATGAACAAGTTAAAATATCTATTCTAGTCCAATGTTGAAAAAACCCACCGAATCATTTCACTAGGACTGAAAGAAAATATTGGATAGGATTGTTGTAAGACTATAGGACTAATAATATAATCATCATTTGAAGATGCCAAATTAGCAAGTTAGTAAGATGTATAGAAAGTGTTCCCACGCCTTAGGTTCGACTCTTTTAGTACCCGACTTCATGATTACCTTCCAATATATATAGTATCATCATTTTGTAATACGTAGGAGCTTTTTGTAATTACTTTAAAATAAGATGTTAAAATTAAGGTTGGAGTTCGTTCTTCCATCACCATCTCCATCGGGTTGTCTAAGCTTAGCTTCATGATCATAATTGTAATTGTAGATCTATCTCTTGATTCATCACCATTTAATTTTACATCATAGTGGGTTTTTATAGGAATATTTTTAAAATATGAACATGAAAGGGATTTTTTATGAAAATCCGTACAACTCTAGGATCTTCATACTCTATGATCGAAGAAGAATCTTTTGTTTTTACTTCTATTAATAGTAGAAATTCGTTAACAGACAATCATTCATTAGTCAATTATTATTGTCATCTTTTTGAGTATGTTTACAACCTAACGAAAGACCACTATTCTTCGATAATCATTCATTAGAAGATTACTATTATCTAACTTCTAAGCACATGACCAACCCTTGATCTTCCTAATAAACAAGAAATTATAGATTTTGAGTTTGCTAATCTACAATGTTCCAAGAATGTCAAAGAACTTATTTTACTTCTATTGATAACATGCATCATTACTTGCAGTCATTTGTTTAAATATTATTATTATTAGTATGGTGGTGATGGTTAAATTACACACATCCATCGAGATCTGTGTAGCTCCTAATAATTTTGAATTATAACTTTTTTCCAACTGCTTCTTCATTTGTAGGTGAGTCAATGTAATACCTACCAAAAATGTTGAGATGCGGAAGTCATTGTTTCATAATTGAAAACTCAAATAGCAAATGAAAGTTTAAAAAGTAATTATGTGTAAAATGCCTAGATGATCAACCCCCTTAATTTTTGTTTAACTTATATTTATACTGGTAAAAGAAAATAATCCTTATGTAATGAGATGTCTTATGTGGAAGGCATGTGTTAGTTACGACATGTCTTGTGATATAAGCTTCATTGTGATCAAATATTCATTTAGCGTTTTCAGTAAACTTGTACAATTATATATAATGTAACATTAATGAAAATTAGACATTTATTTTAATCAATGTGTTTGAACACAAGGTGGTGTCAGAATCTTGTTTTATTTGGCTTAAGTTTACATCTCGAACTCTTCTAATCGGTATCTTACTTGCCAATTCTGAGTTGATCTATTCCCTTTTTACATCTTATTATATTTATGTTTTTGGTCGGATATCTTATTCTCCAAGTTTATTTTTGTCTTCAAAAGATGTTTGTTCACTTAAGTGAGGAATTTATTTTGTCAAGATGATAAAAGTTAATATTTCATTCTTCAAGTAAATTACTTTGTCAAGGTGATTATTATCAATATTATTTCAATTATCGTTCCCTTTGATATGCTCAATGATTAATTTTTTTGAGCATTATGATTATCTTATTTCCTCTAATGAATATTCAACTCAAATTGGTAATATAATTAATTCAAAATTATCTTACATGTGTTATCATCTTAAGGTGCTCAGAAAAATGGTATCCACAACCTTTTTGAGCACATGGACAACCTTGATCTTACTAACAAACTTGAAATGCACATATTTTAGGTCTGCTAGCTAATCGACCATGTTGAGGAAGAATATTTTTTTCCTTCTGCTGATAACAAGCGTCAGTTGTTGATAATCATGGATTTTGAATTTATTGATCTATCATTAGACAATTATTATTATTATTATTATTATTGTTATTATTATTATCTTCCTTTTGAGCACATTGTCAACGCCAATGTTACTAATAAAAAGAAAAATCCATGCATTATAGTATGATGATCTACCATGTACATTATGAAAATGAAGAAAAATAACTTTTATTTCTATTGGAAATTGTAGATACTAATTTTCAACCACATTGGAATAGTGATATGTATCTCATTGGGATTAGTGTTTTTATGAACATCTTTCTTAATGGGAAAATGTTGAACGGCCTTCATTGGACATTGTGTTCAACACTGAGATGATGTGTTGGTGCATAGAGAACCTTAGATTTCCTTATTTGTATCTCAATGAAAGAAATGTGTGGTTATCTGTGCACTATCATGTCAGTTCAGTGTTGAACATAGTGTCCAATGAATGCAGTGTAGGTCGGCTCTTCTTAATAACATTCGTCTTGATACTTATGTAAAATGCCATAGCACGTCATTATGCTTATTTACTATGTGGTATTAAAGACATTAATTAGTTCAAAAAATCTACACCTACCAAATAAGACTATATTACTAGAATCTTATTGTGCTTATTTACTTATATCAACATTTACGTTCTTTTCTTAATAAATATGCAAACTTCTCAATAGCTAAACTTAGACATTCTTATGGCAGAAAATTAATTATATATTAATGATGTGTTTGAAAAGGAGACTTCACTGTGAGAATTGAACATTCAAGAGTTCAATTCTCATAGTTCTCTCAAATGTTGAGGATGAGAGTTTATTACAGCTTTGGTCTTTGGTTGGTTTGAGAATTAAACCTATGTTTCTTCCCCAAATTGCAAAATCAGAGTTAGAATTAAGGTTTATCATGAAAACCCATTAGGGTTTGAAGGGTAGAAGAGTAGTTTGAATTAGGGTTTATCATGAAAATCCATTAGGGTTTCAAAGGAAGTTGGGATCTTCTTGGCATTGGCATATGTGATTGTGAGATATTGGAGAGTAGATAGAGATTGTGCTTGGTGATAGACGTGAAACAAAAACCAGAGAGAGAGAGAGAGAGAGAGTGTGTGTGTGTGTGTGTGTGTGTGTGTGTGTGTGTGAAGTGTTACCTGTGTTGTGGAAGGAGATAACTTGAGAGTTGAATATACAACTCTCGCACAAGAAAGTTGTCAACATTCACCCCTTAGGGGTGAATGTCGAGAAGACCTTTTCTAGAGAGTTGGAGGGTTTGGTGAGTTGGTAACTTGCACCGGTTGACCATCCCAAACACACATAGAATCAATTGATATTCGCTAGTTACAGACTTTCACGCATAACAAGTTATTATCAAGCATACCCTAAATGATTTCACACCAAAACCCATATGGAAAATAATTCACATGACATTGCTATTAGAGGTCTAATATTTGCAATAAATATATTTTGCAAGAATGAAGAAATGTGTTTAAAACTTTCCACGTTAACTTCTTTCATTATTGTTCAACTTCTACATTCATTTCTCAACAATTCTACTAATTTCATTATCATAGTTTATTTGGCAAGCATCACATTGGTGTCTCATGCAGTTGATGAAACACTGAAATATTAATTGAAAGTACCTCATCAGCACTAACACAAATTTTGAGAGGAATGCAACTTGCAAAATTCGACAATAATGACCATTATTAGTTAATAATGATTTATTAGACAATTATATATTATTATATACTTTTTGAGCACTTGGTTAACCCCAGTGTTACTAAGAAAAAAAAACACAAATTCATGGATTTTGGGCTTGTTGATCCACCATGTTTCTAGAACAAAGAATAATCTTGATTTAACTTATATTGATAACGAAGATAGATCAATGGTTGACAATAATTCATTAGCTAATTATTATCACCCAGTTTCACTAATAAAATGAATATCATTGAAGAATAATCTCGCTTCCATTTTATTAATAACAAGTATCTAAATAATGTATGATAAATTAAATGGTTAGGATAGTTCATTGGACCTCTTATTCTACCCATCATATCAAGCCTCATCTTCTACATCTTCCTGAAAACCCGTGGTTTTTCTTTCCAAATATAAAGATATCATCTTCAACTTCCCCTTAAAGTCATACATGTCTTGAGTTTTGAAGGATGAAGGAGATAGAATCTTAAGTTCTAAAACAAGGGTAACCCTAAGGCATAAAAATTAGGATTTTTAGAAGAAAAATAAAGGTTTACTCGATAAGAGGTTGAATATGAGATCACTATGGTTGTTTTTTTATTTTTTGTTAAGTTTCTCATAATAGACCTCAGATAAGAAGGGTAAGTCATAAGTTTGATTGTATAGGGGATAACTCAAATATTCACTAAAAAGTGGAGGAGTATATATATCTGAATTATCTAGTCAATTATTGTTATGGGGTCTTTTACCTTATTTGATCCTCATCCTCTTTGTTACTACCTATTTACTGGTAGACAATCCTCTGATGATCAAGTCAATATCAATATATATATATATATATATATATATATATGGAAACGGATCAAGGGACATATGAAAAAACATATGTAAAAACAATGTAACATTAATAAACTTTCAAAATATGGTTAGAAGTTTCGGATTGAGCTAATTTTTTGTGAGGATGATCTCTATGATGAGAAGATCATCTGAAAAAAAAATCTAATATGAAACTTCTAACCCCATTAAAAGTGATTTAGAATGTGGATCGTCGATTTTTTACCAATTTTTGCCAATAATTTATAAATCACTTTTGATGGATTTAGAATTTTCAAATTAAGTTGATTTTTTGCGAGGATGATCTTCTCATCATAGTGACCATCATCGCAAAAAATCAGCTCAATCCAAAACCTCTAACCCATATTTTGAAAAATCATTGTTTTTACATATGGTTTTACATATGTCCCATGAACCCCCCCCCCCCTATGTATATATATATATAATGGAAGATCCAAAACTTGCTTAGTGGATACCTGAAAATCTCTTAAGTAGTGTCGGTGATTGCAATTATCACATTAAATGCGAATACTTGAGCTCGAAGGTTTCCAAAAATGAAAAGTACCAGAGATAGGGTCTTGTTAACATGTGCCCTAAGGGCACACATTAAAGTGCATTAAATACACCTTGGGAACAAGCACCCGAGGGTATGTTTGGTCAAACAAAAAAAATTGAGGGCAGTTTCAGTACAAAAAATAGATCCCAAAGTGTATTTGGTGCACTTTAATGTGTGCCCTTAGGCACATGTTAACAAAATCCGCTAAGATAGTTGAAAGCGCCCTCGATCCGCGGGGTGCGCGGATCCGCTTTTGACCCTTGAGGTTTGGGAGTCGCCACCTAGTTATTAAGGTCTAGGAACCAAACTGACTCTAAAAAAAGGCAAACTAATCTACGAACGAGAAAAAGAGTCCGGGATCACGTTACGAGGTTGGAAGGTGTTTAGGCACCACCCCGCCGGCCAAAGCCGGTCTCTACTAACTTCCCAAGTAAATTACATTGCTAAAACCTAGATAAAAATAAATAAAAATAAAAAATTTACCTTTCCGATAGCAAGGACTTTGTTCCCTCAGATCTGACAAAAATAGCTCCTTATACCGTACTCCCTTGCTTCGTTCTGTCTCCGGATTTGATTTCGGATCTCCGAGGCAAGGTATCTCCTTATTTTTGGATCTGAATTCTTCAAGTTTGTTATGGATTTTGGAATGTTTTTGGAAGGCTTTTAGGCGTTTCTTAAGCTAAAACGAAGGAGGGATGTTAGGTAAGGAGTTGGGGCTTCAAAACTAGGGTTTATGGGAGGCTAGGGGGGCTTTTAAACCTACTTCTCTTAGGGTTTATGATTTGATACGAAAATAGGGTGTGAGCACCTCTATTTATAGATGTTTTTTAGGGGTTGATTTGGATAGAGTTAATATTTAATTAGAGTTCTTTTAATTAGAGTTGTGTTTTAGTTATACTTATTTTAGGTAGAATTGTGTTTTAATTAGAATTATTTTAGGTAGAATTGTTTTTAAGTTAGAACTCTTTTAGATTGAGTTATTATTTAATTAGAACTCTATTATGACTTTTGGTCTTATTTGATTAACTTTTATGTTTTGACTTTAGTCTTAATTGATTGACTTTTAATATCTTGACTTCAGTCTTGCTTAATTGACTTTAATTTTGACTTTAGTCTCACTTGATTGACTTTAATACCTTGACCTTAGTCTTGCTTGATTGACTTTTAATTTTGGGAGAACCCCCCTCTAAAATATCTTTAATTCTTTGGACCCCCAAATGGAGGGGTCCTTAAAGAAATATCTCACGAACCCTCAACAATTTTACTTGAAAATCCGATTGATCGATTTCTTCGGTTCAAAATTTTAAATTAATTTCATTAATATTTCACTTTAATTATTTAATATTTTATTTATTAATTTCAAATTTTTTAATTATAAATTTTGTGAAATTACCGTTTTACCCCCGGAGAGGACTTTTCACGTTTAAGTCGGTTTTTAATGTTCTAGGATGTTTTAGAATCGATTTTTCGTAAGGAATTCAATGGAAATATTAGTTTGTGTCATTTATGAAATTTTTGTGTGAAAATGGTCATGAGCTTTATGAGGGGTATTTTCGTAATTTTGTCGAATTCTGTTAAAAATTGGCGAAATGATTTATTTGGTTCCGATTTGTTATTTTATGTGTTCGAGAGAGTTTTTCTAAGCGTAACGTAGGCTCTAGGGTTATTTTGAGGTTAGGGGTATTTGGGTAATTGATCAATTTTTAGTGATTTTTATCGTGAAACTTCTTTTTGATCTGCAAAATGATGAGTTTCTATATTTCTGTTCTGGGTCGTATTCCTAACGTAGCGTGGTTTATAAGGTTTTGTCAATTCGAGATACCTCATCTGGATTTCTGAAACATATCGGATAACAAAATAAAGCAATGGAATACACATCCATCATTGGGAATCATTGCGATCGGGTTGACGAGTTGATTAATCAGGCGGATGCAAAAATGGGGTGTCTACTATGTGAAACTGAGTAAAAATGTGTCAGGTCCCAGAGATCATCTCTCACTGACAATAATGATTCAAAATTGAAATGTGCTTATGCAACGAAAGCAATCATGGCAAGGTTGAATAATAAAGTAATTGGAGTCATAACAATGTAGGAACTTCGTTAAATCCTATTTGAAATTCTTTTTTAGAGTTTGAAAAAGTATGAGTCTGTTTATCAGACTTGAGCATATTGTAGCCAAGCTTCTCGGGCTAAAGAACTTAAACAACCCTGTTAATTTAATATGATTCAAACAAAGCTGGAGTCTCGTTTCTCGGACTCTGGCTAAGGTTTACAGGAACTTAAACAATCCTATTAAACATGGAGTCTTGTTTCTCGGACTCGAACTAAGGTTTGTAGGCACTTCAAAAAGCCTATGATTCAAAATATTGGAGTCTCGTTTCTCGGACTCGAACTTAGGTTTATGGGCACTTCAAAAAGCCTATTCATTATATGATTCAAAAAGTTGGAGTCTCGTTTCTCGGACTCGAACTTAAGTTTATGGGCACTTCAAAAAGCCTATTCATTCTATGATTCAAAAAGTTGAAGTCTCGTTTCTCGGACTCAAACTTAGGTTTGTAGGCACTTCAAAAAGCCCACTCATTCTATGATTCAAAAGGTTGGAGTCTCGTTTCTCGGACTCGAACTTAGGTTTGTAGGCACTTCAAAAAGCTCACTCATTCTATGATTCAAAAAGTTGGAGTCTCGTTTCTCGGACTCGAACTTAGGTTCGTAGGTACTTCAAAAAACCTATTCATTTTATGATTCAAAAAGTTGGAGTCTCGTTTTTCGGACTCGAACTTAAGTTTGTAGGCACTTCAAAAAGCCTATTCATTCTATGATTCAAAAAGTTGATGTCTCGTTTCTCGGACTCAAACTTAGGTTTGTAGGCAGTTCAAAAAGCCCACTCATTCTATGATTCAAAAGGTTGGAATCTCATTTCTCGGACTCGAATTTAGGTTTGTAGGCACTTCAAAAAGTCTATTCATTATATGATTCAAAAAGTTGGAGTCTCGTTTCTCGGACTCGCACTTAGGTTTGTAGGCACTTCAAAAAGCCTATTCATTCTATGATTCAAAAAGTTGGAGTCTCGTTTCTCGGACTCGAACTTACTAAGTCACGTTTCTCGGGCTTAGATTTATAAGAATTTAAACAATCCTATTAATTCATTCTATGATTCAAAATCGAGCTCAAAGTTTAAAAGATCAGGCCTTTATTGGCTTATCATGCATTTGGATTCATAATTATCATTGGGCTTCGCCGGACTTTTAAGCTTTTGTATGATTTTCTTTTTATCATGTGATTAAGAACAAAAATTTTGGAATTAAATGACCTACAAAAATGCCCCTAGTTTCAAGGTTGGCTTTAACTGGGACTTGACTACGAGATTGATGGAATGGCTTACTCTTGAAAAATACGGACTCTGATGTATGACAGATAGAAGAACTGACATTCTCTTAAATTTAAGACTCTTAAGATTATCATATGTGCAATAAAGAATTGATAATTATTTTTGAAAAATGCTTGAGCAGGACTTAAAAACTCTTGATAAATATTAGAATAGAAGATCTTTCTCTTCAAAGTGGTTGATGATTCTACATCTTCCATTAGCGAACACTTGAACAAGTAAACATACTTTTGAAGATCCTACAATGTTCAAGATGATTTCTGATTTTTTTGACTTCAACATTGTCTTCGTTGGATGTAAGCTCTTGGTTAAAAAATGAATATTGTGGCTTGAATGGTTATGCATTTTCTAGTTTCTACACAAGCTTCCTTCTGAGTTTTTCTTTTTGATAGGACATTTCCTCCCATTTGATGATGCCCTAATTTTTGCCTAGATCGCCTCTTTAGGTTTTCAATCTAGCGAGATTTATTTTTCTTTTTCTGATGATGCCTTGATTTTTGCCTAAGTCACCTTTTTAGGTTTTCAACCTAGCAGGCTTTCTTTTTTTATGGTTATGCCCTAAATTTTGCCTAAGTCGCATTTTCGGGTTTTTGACTTAGCGGGCTTCTCTTTTTTTCTTGATGATCTTGAATAACTAACTCGACAACTTCTTAGTTCCTTGCACCTTAACCGAATCAATTAACATTCAGGAGGACTTAATAGGTAGGCTTAGGACATGGTTTAGAAGAAAGGGTAAAAGGCTCAACTTCCCAAAATGCCCCTAGTCTAATATTCTCTTTTTTTGTCATTATTTTCTGTAAATTCTTTTGACTCTTTTTTTTTATGCCCCTAGTTTGGCATTCTTTTCCTTTTTTTTGCTAATGCCCCTAGTTTGACATTATCTTCTTTTGAACCTTTTAATAGGGGATTTTCCTTTTGGATGATACTTTCCTTAAGAGAATATTTTTTTTTTTTCATGATCGGGCCTGAAGTAACTTCTCAGGTTGCCTACGTACCCCAAATATATTTATTTTTTCTTTTGGGATCAGGTCAAAACGTAGTTCATACTAAGATTCCCTCCCAAGGTTGGTCAGTATGGTTTAGAAAGAAGAGGTTATTGCTTTTATTTTTTTAAAGACTTCAAGGGGTTAAAGAAGGTTTTTTTTTTCTTTTTTGGTAAGATAGGATAATTGTTCGACCAAAGAAGGCCTCCTTTGATGAATGCAGCTTAACTTGGTCAAAGTTTCAGGAATTCGATATCTGGATTGCTCTGTCGAGTAAGGTCTTCTTTTAGAATGAATATTCTTAAGTCTTCTTTTGAGAATGAATATTCTTCAGTCTTCTTTTGTGAAATCGAGTATGATCGAATTTTCTAACTATTCAACTCTGCTAAAACTTCGAGATAATCTTTTATTCTCTTATGAATGAAAACTCTCCTCTTTTAAGTGAGAAACATGGTAGATTCACTTGTAAGTCTTAACATATTTGTTGATGCTTTCAGCTATATCATCTTTTACCGATAATCTTTGATTTTGAAATCACTCTTGACTTGATCTATGTTTTTGTGTAATTCATCCATATATCTTTATGAGACAATGCAAGAACATTGTTTGAATTTCTCAGGTAAGTTTACTATTCTCTCATGTTATCTTGAGGATAACGTATCACCAATTTGCACTTCTTGAGTGTACTCTTTAATTCCAATATTTATCAAATTTGATTAGTGAGCTTTAAGTCATTTCTCATGTTAGATTTTATGTTCATATCATTATTGCACACATGATAATCAAAAGCTTCTTTATTTATTGAAATTGAAAAGAACATAGACTGACAAACCTTACTAAAACCCAAAAAAATGAAGAACTGAATTCAAAGACTGACGCAACTAAAGGTAACAGAAACTAAAAAGACTTAAAAGACGACATCATTCTGAATGGAGGGACACAATTCTAGAGTCTATGCCACTTCAGTTATCTTCGATGGATGACTTGAACTTGTTTGCTTTTATTATCTCTTCATATTCTGATTCAAGCCTATCATATGCTGGACAACCCGTTGCTTTAATAATTTCTCTGTTCTTCAGTTTTGTCACTGTCTTAGGGTAGTTGAGCTCATTCTGGCAAGGAGCGAATGCACTGTTAAGACCGATTGAGTGAATGAAGGAAACTGGGTCAACTGATTCGGGTTTGGATATTGATATTAGGTTTAGAGTAGGAGGGGGTTGATTTTGAAAGGTAGGCAAAGGGTTAGTCTTAACATTGGAAGTAGTAGGAGTGGGTATGGTGACTTTTCCTTGCTCAATAAGGTCTTGGATAGCATGTCGGAGAGTAATACACCTGTCAAGAACATGACCAGGCATCTGATGGAATTCACAGAATTGCCCATTATCCATGTTTGGGGGAAGAGGATTAGGCAAAGGCTTAGGTCGTAAAGGTATTAGCAATCCCTTTTTCATCAATTTTTGATAAGCAATACTAAGGGACATTCCAAGATTGGCAAATTGTCTCCTAGGCTTATCTTGTGAAGGCGGAGTAACTTGAGGAGATAGTGCGAAGGAGGTGTTGGCCACTTGTAAGGAATTGACATTATGTTTGAAATATTTGGATTTTGACTAAGACGAGTTACCAAAAAGTCCCGAAGAATAGGCATCCTCAACTTGATTTTCAGCCTCAAGGAGGGATTGAAAAGTAGGAAGGTACTGAGGCATCAAGTACTTGGCATAATTTGGAGTTAGATTCCTGAGGATAATCTTGACTTATTCCTTCTCTTGAGGTCGGTCCCACAATTGAGCGACTTTAGCTCTCCATCGAGCAATGAACTCAGTGAAAGTTTCCCCGGATTTCTATTTAGTAGTTTCTAGATCTCTTCTTGTAAGTTCAATATCCGTGTTAAATGAATACCGACTAATAAACTCCTTCATCAATTCATGCCATGTTCTTACCCGAGACGAGTCCAATGACATTAACCAGCGTAGGGCAGGACCTGTAAGGGTTCTTTGAAAAAGTTGAGCCATCTGTTCTTCACTTAGACCCTGAGATTGCATGATACCGACATATATTTTTAAGTGAGTCGTAGGGCATCCAGTCCCATCAAATTTATCCTTATCTGGCATTGTGAACTTTTCTGGCAGACGGACTGTAGGAAATAATGTCATTGCCCCTAATCCAAGGGCGAGATCGTCAGGGTCTTTGATATTCTTCAAAGCAGTTTCAACCTGAGTTATTCGATGAGCTAGGACAGGGTCGACGTGTAATTGATCATCTTCTTGGTTTTCAACGAGGTCAAACACATCCTGAGGTTCTATAGCTTTATCTTTTCCCTTTTCAATTTTTAGGGATTCAATTTGTATTTGGACAGAAGCAATAATCTGTGCTTGAAAAGATTCTAAAATCTGACGGAGTGCAGCTTCATCCATGGTACTCGTTTCTTCTCGTGGCAAAGACTGACTACTTGGCAATGGTACTCTAGAAAGACGACTATTTTCACGGACCCAAAGTGGTACAGATGGAGGTTTAGAACGTTTAGGACCAATTATCACCTAATTGGAAGTAAACCAAGGTTAACCATTGACTCTAAAGGTTTGACTCTTAACCACATGATTAAAGTTTTGACATAAAATAGCCCAAGTTTGGCGAAAAATATCGAATCCAAATGCACCATAAGTCTATAGTGACCAAGAAAGTGAGAAAGATTAAACGCGGGTCTACTCCTGATTGGGATTGAACCTTTTATCAGACAAACTAACTTAATCCTATGATCGAATCTTTTTATACAAAGTGGTCTGGATCCTTAAAAGTGAAACCAATTAGTCCAACTGATTTGGTATTGATCAGTTTGATCCATTTGTCAATTGGGCCAACCGATTTAAATGGTTCAAATTAATCGGTACATTTCACGGATTGGGTCGGACCGATATTGCGGGTTTTATTTGATTATTCTGGATCGGTCTGCCCACCTACCTGTTGGTTGGATTGAATAAAGCAATCCGGGAACACCCATAGTCAGCTCGGGTCATGACCTATAGGAAGGCTTCTAGACTCTAGGTTTACTACGTGCAATGCATTTTTATCTAACCACCCTTGCCCAAGCACACCTATATACCTCTCGATACATGGTGACTTGGTTTGATATACCGTATAGGTGATAATCTAAAAACCTCAACTCACTCCTCTGAAGCCAAAAACAACCAGTTTGATCTCCAGTTGAGAAGTGGCGCACAATGCTGAACAAGGGCCCACTTAAATACCTCTCGTCTAGAATAGACGTAGTCTATCCCCCTCGTACAGTAGGGTACATCGGGGCAAGATCTTGCTTAGGCACCGGTTTTGACCAAGAAGTGCAATTGATATACTTGGATTATCTTTTATATACCTAAGGGTACGAGTCAAGAGTTGTAGCTTTCATAAATGGTTTGGCATCCCACGAGGGGACAGACCACGTACTAGTACTACGTTGGCAATTGGGACATGTGACTGTGTGGCTCACAATAGGTAAAAGGCTCAGGTCGCTCCAGCCTGGGTGCATCAATATATCTCTCAGAATCACTTGATCAGACGATATTGATGCCCCAGTTTGATATACCTTAAGGTACGTGACTGGAGTTGTGGTTTTCATGAATGACGTCGCATCTCCAAAGAGATCGGGCCACGCACTAGTGCCACGTTGGCTATATAGGACGTGTAAGTGTGCAAAACAGTAAACGTGTATGTGGTGTGTGCAAAACAGGGTGGGGTGTGCCCGGGGTCTTTTTCAAGCACATGGGCCCATGGGCCAGATTATGTCATCACACATGGATATCAAATGAATATTGATCAAGAAAATAATACAAAACCCATCGCATCTAAGTTAAGATGAAAGCAAACACATCACAAATATATCTGTAGAGATCATGACACATTATATGGGCATATAACACAAATAATAATTAATCTTATCCAACATTAAAAAGGCCCACAAATTTGTTGTCTATGGTCCAATCAAGGGTTACTTTTGGGTGATCCAAAATAAATCGAGATTCCATTAGGTGTTACATTGATGATAGAATGACAATGGTTGAGATGAGCTCACTCTCAGGAACATTAATTGAGCTAACATTAGATAAATTCGGATTTTCTGTGAATTAGGAAAATACAATCCGAACTTGCATCGATGATATCTAAGGCTCCCGATAACGAAATCGAATGAACTCAAGTTCTAAATTAATCTACTCGATGAGATCTACATTTTATTAATAGGTGCCCAAACTTAGTTCTTACTAAAATGTTCTGTAAAAACGTTTTAACATTGCTGTCCCAACCTTCATTCAGAAATAATTTCAGATTTATAGATTGAACTTGTATCGATGATATCTAAGACTTCCGATACCGAAATTAAGTGAACTCAGATTCTAAATTAATCTACTCGATGAGATCTACGTTTTACTAATAGGTTCCCGAACTTAATTCTCACTAGAATATTCTGTAAAAACGTTTTAACATTGTTGTCTCAACTTTCATTCATAAACAATTCTAGATTTACAGATTAAACTTGCATCGATGATATCTAAGGCTTTCGATAACGAAATTGAGTGAAATCAGATTCTAAATTAATCTAATCGATGAGATCTATGTTTTATTAAAAGGCTTCCAGACTTAATTCTCACTAAAATATTCTGTAAAAACGTTTTAACGTTGCTGTCCCAACTTTCATTCAGAAATAATTCCAGATTTACAGATTGGACTTGCATCGATGATATCTAAGGCTTCCGATAACGAAATTGAGTGAACTCAGATTCTAAATTAATCTACTCGATAAGATCTATGTTTTAGTAAAGGCTCCCAGACTTAATTCTCACTAGAATATTCTCTAAAAACGTTTTAACGTTGCTGTCCCAACTTTCATTCAGAAATAATTCCAGATTTACAGATCGAACTTGCATCGATGATATCTAAAGCTTCCGATAACGAAATTGAGTGAACTCAGATTCTAAATTAATATACTCGATGAGATCTATGTTTTATTAAGAGGTTCTCAGACTTAATTCTCACTAGAATATTCTCTAAAAACGTTTTAATATTTCTGTCAAACCTTCATCATTCCATCATTTTCATAAGTCAATTTGAATCTTTCATTATTTAGGAATCATCAAAAAGTGATCCTTAATTGGAAAAAAAATGCAATACCCAAAATCATCTACAATCAAGACAAAAAAATAAATAAACAGAAAAAATAAATAAAATAAATCTAACTAAATAATAAAAAAAAACTATGTCATCTTGGCAATGCTCCCATACTTGGGATTTTTCAAGTTTGATCCTCAATAGTCCCCAGTGGAGTCGCCACTGAAAGCGCCCTTGATCCGCGGGGTGCGTGGATCCGCTTTTGACCCTTGAGGTTTGGGAGTCGCCACCTAGTTATTAAGGTCTAGGAACCAAACTGACTCTAAAAAAAGGCAAACTAATCTACGAAAGAGAAAAAGAGTCCGGGGATCACGTTACGGGGTTGGAAGGTGTTAGGCACCAACCCCGCCCGGCCAAAGCCGGTCTCTACTAACTTCCCAAGTAAATTACATTGCTAAAACCTAGATAAAAATAAATAAAAATAAAAAATTTACCTTTCCGATAGCAAGGACTTTGTTCCCTCAGATCTGACAAAAATAGCTCCTTGTACCGTACACCCTTGTTTCGTTCTATCTCCGGATTTGATTTCGGATCTCCGAGGCAAGGTATCTCCTTATTTTTGGATCTGAATTCTTCAAGTTTGTTATGGATTTTGGGATGTTTTTGGAAGGCTTTTAGGCGTTTCTTAAGCTAAAATCGAAGGAGGGATGTTAGGTAAGGAGTTGGGGCTTCAAAACTAGGGTTTATGGGAGGCTAGGGGGCTTTTAGACCTACTTCTCTTAGGGTTTATGATTTGATACGAAAATAGGGTGTGAGCACCTCTATTTATAGATGTTTTTAGGGGTTGATTTGGATAGAGTTAATATTTAATTAGAGTTCTTTTAATTAGAGTTGTGTTTTAGTTATACTTATTTTAGGTAGAATTGTGTTTTAATTAGAATTATTTTAGGTAGAATTGTTTTTAAGTTAGAACTCTTTTAGATTGAGTTATTATTTAATTAGAACTCTATTATGACTTTTGGTCTTATTTGATTGACTTTTAATGTTTTGACTTTAGTCTTAATTGATTGACTTTTAATATCTTGACTTCAGTCTTGCTTAATTGACTTTAATTTTGACTTTAGTCTCACTTGATTGACTTTAATACCTTGACTTTAGTCTTGCTTGATTGACTTTTAATTTTGGGAGAACCCCCCTCTAAAATATCTTTAATTCTTTGGACCCCCAAATGGAGGGGTCCTTAAAGAAATATCTCACGAACCCTCAACAATTTTACTTGAAAACCCGATTGATCGATTTCTTCGGTTCAAAATTTTAAATTAATTTCATTAATGTTTCATTTTAATTATTTAATGTTTTATTTATTAATTTCGAATTTTTTAATTATGAAATTTGTGAAATTACCGTTTTACCCCCGGAAAGGACTTTTCACGTTTTAAGTCGGTTTTTAATGTTCTAAGATGTTTTAGAATCGATTTTTCGTAAGGAATTCAATGGAAATATTATTCTGTTAAAATTGGCGAAATGATTTATTTGGTTCCGATTTGTTATTTTATGTGTTCGAGAGAGTTTTTCTAAGCGTAACGTAGGCTCTAGGGTTATTTTGAGGTTAGGGGTATTTTGGTAATTTGATCAATTTTTAGTGATTTTTATCGTGAAACTTCTTTTTGGTCTGCAAGATGATGATTTCTATATTTCTGGGGTCGTATTTTCCTAACGTAGCGTGGTTTATAAGGTTTTGTAAATTCGAGATACCTCATCCGAATTTCTGAAACATATCGGATAACAAAATAAAGCAATGGAATACACATCCATCATTGGGAATCATTGCGATCGGGTTGACGAGTTGATTAATCAGGCGGATGCAAAAATGGGGTGTCTACAATAGTCTATGGGATGCTCCATCCTATACCCATTTGATAAACTATCACATCTAATGTTAAAATTTGGGAGGAAAAAAAGAACTAATTTGAGTGAGGCCAACCCTTTTTCATAATAGTTTGTTTCATCTTATTTCCTTTTGTACTACCGAAGCAACACATGTCTCTTTCTCAAGGAAGGAAAAACAAATGGATCTTGTCAACTATAATCACGTTGTTGATTCATCAATTTTTTTTGATAATCAAGTATCCCTGTAGAAAGCGGACCAGGCTCGTTTCTGGGATTTACCCAATTCATAAATCATGGTCTTATCCAAGGACTAATCTCGAGGCACATGCAACACCCTCACAACACACACACACACACACACACACACACACACACCAGGTTAGTGAGGGTGTGCCCTCGTGAGTGGCCCTGAGGAATTAATACTCATACTAGGTATCAAACTCAGGACCTACGAGCATTAACCGCTTAATCCGAAACCGCCATTGAGCCAACCCCATAAGGTTTGTTGTTTGCCTTTTGAGCACATGGTAATTGGATTTCATCAATAGAAAGGAAATTCAAGAATTTTGGGATCTTTGGATATACCCCCTTCTGGAGAATGAAAAAGAATCTCATTTTATGTCTACTGTTAGCGAGCATCAATAATTGACAATCAATGATTGGCTAATTATTATTACAATCCTCTTGAGTACATAACCAACCTTGAAATTCACAATTTTGTTTGTTTATTGATCTACCACGTTCTAGGAATGAAGAAGAATTTTGATTTATTGCTATTGATAATTATCATCACTAGTTGATAATCCATTAAAATAATTATGATACCTTTTAAGTACAAGGCCAACCCTATTTTACCAATAAAATGAAAATTCATGAATCTCGAATCTACCATGTTCAAGAATGACAAAGAATCTTGTTTACTTCTATTAATAACAAGCATCATTAGCCAATTATCATTATCTATGTTTTACGGACTAGATTAGACTTGATCTCACTAATAAAATGGAAATTTACGTATTTTGGTCTTGTTGATCTAACATATTTCCGAGAACGAAGAAAAATCTTGTTTCCGCTCCAATGATAATGAGAATCACTAAAATGTAAAATAAATCGATGGTTACGATGGTTCATTCCAAAGATCCAAAACATTATGAGTCTCCCTAACCTTACTAAGTTAGTATTATTAAGGGTCTTTGGGCTCATCTTTTGACATCTAAAACACATGATCCGATGCTTCACAATTGTAGAGGATGAAATTCTATGAATTTAAAAAAAAAAAAAAAGAAGTTATTTTTCATCGTTGAATTTCATTTTTTAAGTTTGGGAGTTATGTGAAAATTCGATAACCATCCATTTGACCAAAACGACTCTTAGCAAGGTTCAAAATCTTACTACATTTGTAGGGAAAGGGTTTCACAAACATTATCCAACATTAAAATTCCCAACACAAGCTCTAGGCTCATCAATGGTGTAGATCATGGGAGTATAGCCCAATAGGGTTGGTAATATCTTGTTTTTTTTTATTTTTTTCCAGGTTTGGTTTGGGTACACGCACTTGACGCGTTTGCTCACAGCCAACCAAGTTGGACATGTAGTACGAATGACATCAGCAACAGTGACTTTCTCTCTCTTACCCGGTGCCCACATATTTATTTTTGGAAGATTTATGGGGGTGAATCAGACTAGCACGCCTAAAATAGTAAGATTTCAAATCTTGCTAAGGGTTATTGGGCCCACATGAATCATTAAATTAACAATCCAAACTACCTTCTTATAGATTTCATGTAAAAACTCAGATTCAAAATAAAACATTTGAAAAAAAAAACCCTTATTGAACTTGATCGATGGTGTTGAAATGAATGACTACCGATCTCTCAAATTTAAAACGAAAATTTAATACTGAAAATTAACTTTTTTTTTTTTTTTTTTTTAAAAGTACTTAAAATTTTGTCCTTTCTAACACTGGGCCATTAGAACATGATTTTTTATGCGACAAATTGATACGATTAAAATTCACTCTAAAATGTGTTAAGTGACAAATTAATATCATAAATTTGAATTTTATTACATGGATACGACTAACAAACTTAATAAAGTGAGATTTAGTGGGTAACAAACTTTATAAGGTTAGATTCTTTAGGAGTTGTTAGAACTCTAAGATAATTTTTGTAATAAAAATGCAATAATTAGATTTGTCCAATAAATCTCTCTTATAATAAAAATGATTTATTGGGCTCACATTGATTATGGAGTCTTTTAGATTTCATGAAAATATTTATATTAAAAAATATTATTTTTTGAGTTTGATTGAAAGTATTGAAAATAGACGGTTAATGAACATCTAAATTTAAAAATAAAATTCAATGGTAAAAAATATATTTTTGAAATCATGCAAGGATGACACAGAATTTACTGTGATTCTCACAATTGTGACATGGATATATATAATTGTAGATAATTTTTACTTGTATCACGAGAAAACACATCTATAGTTATGTGTTTATCCCAAGACAGACTTGTGAGAATCGCAGTAGATACTTTGTGTCGGTTTTTTTTTTTTATTTTATTAAGGACAGGAGAGAAAAAATGACGTCAGGGGAAAAACTGCGTCATATGGTCAAGATTGTATTTATTGTCTCGCAACTGATTGGTTCTAACTTTGAGCTCTAAATGGCAATAAAGATTTTCTTCTTTCTCTCTCTTCCATTCTCGTCATCTCCATTAACGTTACATACTACCATACAAAGTACAATCAAATCTCTCTCTTTGGCTGTCTGTTATACTAGGAAACGTGTCGCCAAGATTATACTCACCTACTTCCAAGATTCTTCTTTTCTCTGCTCTATCTCTGTATCTCTGCCACCTGTTCGTCTCAATTCCTCTATGAAAATGCCACTCTGAGTTCTTCAAATACTCCTCCAAAACGCTCCCCAAAGGCGTTTTGGACGAGTTTGTTTTTGTTTTCGTTTTCATTTCTATTTCCATTTCCATTGGGACGAAATATACTGTTTTAATGGCTTTGAAGAATGTTCTCAGTTGGTGTTCAGGTGTTCCTCAGTTGGGTTGGGGAGATTTATACTCTAGGCGTTCTGGGATTTCTTTTAATTGGAGAAAAGAAGTTGGAGGAGTTTGTAAATGGGAATCTTATGGTGTTTTGAGGCTTCAACGACCGATAATGTGCATTGAAGACGAGAACCAGTTGGCGCCCAAGGTTGAAGTGGAGAAGATTGATGATCAGAAGGAGAATTTCAAATCTGAGGAATTTCAGAAAGATTTTAGCTCTCTTCCAAGTGGGTGATGTTATTTGACTTTGTTTCTTTTATTGTTATTTTAGTTTCTACTAATATTGATTTTAATCTTAATTAGGAGTGTTTTTATTTCTAATCCACTCTGCTTTGTATTGGCTGTTTCATGCTTCTATGTTAACAGATTTAGTCTACTCTTTATATCAATAGATTACAAACTGCTTGGAGGGTTTTATGAATTTTTATAATTTTATTGATTGTCAATGTTGTTGTTTGTATATTAGTAGATTTCTAAAGCTAATTCTATATACTGTTTTTTGTTTATGTATTAAAAGATTTACTACAGCCATCTTGTGTTAATTCGTGTGTGTTGTCAAATCCGCTCTCATTACCTCAATCCACGTCCTTTTTGGTCTTTCTTCCACATTTTTAGAGCCTTATGTAACTCAATATATGTTGTTTGTAAAAGGTGGTCATCCATTGATTGGAGGAAGGAGATGTGAGTTCAAAATATACTCTCATATGACATTAGAGAACATCAAGAATGCGGAATAAAATCAATATAAGTTTAGAATCTCTAATATTATTCTATCGTTGAATCCAATTCATCTCAAGAAAAATTATTAATGCTGGTTTAATCAAGGAATAGAGCGTACCTTGTGCCATTGCTTTTGGAGAAGAGGATCAAGACTCACCTACTCTCTCTCCGAGACAGCTAGGGTTCTGTAAGTGTTGGATTGAAAAACATACCTCCATAGGGGTGCCATCCCATACCTTTACAGATTAGAGAAAAGGGTCTAGAAACCCCCAATAGTAAGTTTTCTAATTGTCGATGTCTCTTAGTAAAATTGTATGCAGAATTACCCCTACAATCCTAATTGGGTTGGACTCTCTAATATTGGCTCTTTTTAGGAATCCTGAAATCCACTTTCCAAAAACATAATCAAAAGGTGGAGGCAAATGCCACCCAAAAACAAAAATGTGGGTCTAACACAAGATTCATTCAACATACCCCATAATTTTGGGACAAGGCTCTAATGATGATAATTGGTTAGAAACCTTAGGACATTCTACGTTGTTAAACTAAAATTAACTCAATTTTTGACTTTTAATTAATGTAAATTTACTATAATGTTAATACATACAAATATAGCTTACATAATTGGGTTTTCTTCCTAATAGTATTTTCCACTCCTTCATTGAGAAGGCAAGCAAAGTGGGAGTTAATCACTCTTTTTTGGTGGAGGCTGTTAGGATACGTTATTTTAGGCTATGTTATTTAGTAGTTTAGGAGTCTAGATGCTAATTAGGTATTTTCTTAATTAGAATTCTTTCTATTTTACTAATTTTGGAATTCTTATTAAATTAAGAGTCTAATATTTGTACGTTGGAGTCAAAATCCTTCCTTTATATATATTGGAGGATGTAATACGTTTTTGGCAAGCAATCAATAAAAATAAATTAATTAATTTAGAGGAAAATCCCCTTGAAGTGGATGAAAATTGTCTATAGGATCTAGGATCCTATCATCTGGTATCAAAGCAAAAAATCTTCGTACCAAAGATGGTGACTATTAAGGAGCTGAGTGAAAGAATCGACTCGTTTGAGCCTCGATTTGATCAAATAAACATTGATATTCACGAGTTGAAAGAAGGGATGCAAATAATTCAAGCAACCTTGGAGCGTTTGGTTGCAGATCTACCGCCAGTTTGAGAAGCGTTAAATGCTCCTGCTAATGTACAACAAAGAGTACAAAATCAACAAGGCAGCATAACAATACAAGATCGTTCGATTCGTATCAATTTTCCAAGATTTGACAGAGATGATTCGGAAGACTAGATTTTTCGAGTTGAACAATATCAACAATTGAACGGCTTGCCCAATGAATAGAAGGTTTCCTTGGCCTCAATTCACCTAACCGGAGACACTATAGCATAGTATCGTTGGATGACTCGTTCAATTGGGTTAATGTCATGCACCCAATTCACTCGGGCCCTATGTTCTTGGTTTGGTTCTCGGGAGTTTGCGGATCCAGGTGTGGCGTTATCTAAACTCAAACAAACTGATACTGTTTGTGAATTTCAAGGCCTATTTGAAAAGCTTGCGAATCAGGTTACTGATTTACTAAAATCATTTTTAATTAGTTGTTTTGTCTCGGGCTTACGTGACGACATACGTACTGGAGTTCAGTTATTTAGGCCTTGTTCACTAACCGAAGCATTCGACTTGGCTATTTGCCAAAAATAAACGATTAAGATAACCCAAGATTTTTCATTGTGCTATGCAACACCTTTTGAGCCAAAGGCACCTTTCGGGCTTCCTCTTATTAATCGACTTTCTCTGATAGAGCAAGCGGAGCGGCGATCGAAAGGTCTTTGTTTCAATTGCGACGAACTTTTCAAATTGGGATATCGTTTCAAAAAACCTCAACTACTCCTTTTGGAGACCGATGCAGACATGTTAAAGGACGAAGTTGCTTTTGAAAAAATTTCGACTTGAAGACAAGTCGTTTTGACAGGGGCATGGATGTTAGGATCCGTTATTTTAGGCTATGTTATTTAGTAGTTTAAAAGTCTAGATGCCAATTAGGTATTTTATTATTTTAGGATTCTTTCTATTTTACTAATTTAGGAAGTCTTATTAAATTAGGAGTCTAATATTTGTACGTTGGAGTCAAAATCCTTCCTTTATATCTATTGGAGGATGTAATAAGTTTTTGGCAAGCAATCAATAAAAATAAATTAATTAATTTGGAGGAAGATCCTCCTTGAAGTCGATCAAATTTGTCTATAGGATCTAAGATCCTATTAGAAGCAATTTGGTATGATCATCACCATTCATAATCTTCTTGCTGGCGACAATAATGGCTTATTGTTGTTTCTCTATGTGCAAACATGAGCTATTCTTTTCTTCTAGGGATATGCAAAGTGCAAACAATTGTGTGCTAAGCATGATTTTAAATTCCTTGAAATTTTTCTAAAATTGGGAAGATTTCGCTTTCAGGCATCACCAAAAATAAAAATGTAACAAATTCTTAAATTTTGTGTCCACTCCTCAAAACTAGTAAAGAGAGAATATCAAGGATACCTATTCATTAATGAAAGGCATAATGAAGATTTTCTTATCTTTTGGGAGAATATAAAGAAAGAAAGAGATGATATTTTATTTCTATTACTAAAGGACATTAATTTGTATTGTTTCCAACAATGTGTATTGTTGCAATTAAAAATAAATCATGGAAAATTTAATGTACTTTCTTTGGAAGTCAAACTTCCTTGAAGTAGATTTGATTATCTCGATAAAGCATGACAACATGGAGTACAAAGACTCAATATGAGGAGACTCATACTCTTGGGACTTGTTGTTGGCACGTTGGCTTGGATGTAAACTCGTCACGTGCTTGGTGAAGATTCGGCTTTGGCACAGTATCAACGCCCCTCATTCAAAGTGTATGCTAAGTCTTTTACCCCTCACCAGAAGGAAACATCAAATCTTCATACTAGGCTTTGTTGTGGCCATTATCCATTCAAAGCCCAACAACTTCGCCAATTTACAAAGGACTCATACAAAAGAATATATACAAGGACTCGACACACGTATTTACATTGACACATGGGGATCAAGACTCTCAGTATATGACCATGATACCACAGCTCGTGCTGTGTCCCATGACTCAAGCATGACCCGATTTGGTTTGGTGTGGTCTACTTGCACACATGTGTGTGGCTACAATGGTTCTACGAGTACTACAACTTACCCATAGGAGAGAAGAGCAATCTTATATAAACCGCATGAGCATCTTTTATTTGTTCCATATGGAACTAAAGATATAACACAAAACAACAAACACAAGAAATTACCAACTAAGCCTTTCTATCAAATAAGAGATTTAAAAATCAACCAAAAACAAAGATATCGAAACCAAACTATATAAAATTAAAATGAACCCATAGACTAATGAGTTGGATCTCTAACCCATCTAAAAGTGGGTCCCACTCATCGCATGAAACAAGATTTATTGTTGATGACTTTTAAAAATCTCTATTAGGACATACTTGTTATTTAAGTTTCTGTTTTCCAAATCTTTACCCAACATTTGATTTTTTATTTTTTTTCAAAGTTTTGAATTTCCTTCAATTTTGGCTTGGACCAATATCTAGGTCAATATTGCACTTTAAAACCTTGGAAATCTATTGATGGTTATGAAAAACCACTCAATTCCTCTTTTACTATTATCTTATTTGAATAAAGATATCTTAATTTTGTAAGCAAAACTGAAGTTTTACTTATTGTTTGTCTTACCAACTGTGAAACTAGTAAATATAATTTTATAGTTGCCTAACCGATGCTTACGATTGAGGCACTAAGGATTCCTTATTGGTTGTTTGTTGCGTGGCATTTTTCTCTTTTTTTTTTTTTTCTTTTCTTCTCTTCTTTTATTTCTTTGTTGTTGCTCACATGCAACATAATTGGATAATTTAGAAATAAAATCAAATAAAAAAAATAATTTATACAAAGAAAGTTATTGACTTGATTTGATTTATAAATGAATTTTATAGTAATAGTATTATGCAAAGAAAATTATTAAAATATAAATTTAGTATATATATATATATATATATATATATATATATATTGGCAATAAATATAAAACTTTTGTAATACAGGAACTTTTAATTATTCATACATAAGATATTTATTTCCTGCTAAAATATTATTGTTGATGTAGGGGATTGAAGTTTGAAATTGATTGTGAATTTGAAACTAAAAATTTGGAAATATATGATGGCTACCATAACTTTTTTAATCTTCAATACTAATTATTTACATCAGTAAACGAGTCAGTTTCCACAGATCACAAACCGTGTCGTGGTTTATATATATTTTTATAATTTTATTGATTGTCAATTTTGCCTCTTATGTATTAGTAGATTTACAAAGCTAATTCTATCGAATGTTGATTTTGTCGTTTATGTATTATTACCAGTTTTAGATACCTCATTTTTCAACCCCAAAATTTTGGGACATGGCTCTTATCATCAAAATTCGAAACCTCATCCCAAAAATTTCTGGTTAGCTGGAAAATCACATTTCTCCACTCATTTCTATTTAAATCCACCTTCAATTAATTTATATGTGTTCTCATATCCTCTCGCCCTACCTCAATTCATGTCCTTTTTATTATTCCTCTTACACGTGTAGAACCTTATGTAAGTAATTATGCGTTGTTGGTTAAAGGCCATGCATTGAATGGAGGAACATGATTCATGCAATTGACTCCAAATTTTTGGGACAAGGCTATAATGATGATGATGCCAGATTAGGATGCACATAGAACATAGCTGAAGTTAACTCAATTTTAGACTTTTAATTAATGTTGTACTGAAGTTAGTTTCGTTAATAATTTCAAATATAGTTTACGGGATTTGGTTTTCTTCCTACTATACACTTTTCCCCACTTCTTCAATGAGAAGGCATAGCAAAGCAGGAGTTGGTCGCTCCTTTTTTGGTTGAAGTAATATGGTATGATCAACTCTGTTCATAATCTTCTTGTTGGTGACAATAAAGGCTCATTTGGTGCTTTTCTATGTGCAAACATGAGCTATTCCCTTTTTTTGGAAGCAATATGCTATGATCATCACATTCATAATCTTCTTGCTGGTGACAAAAGTGGTTTATATGCAAAGTGCAAACAAGTCTGCTGTAAGCATGATTTTAAATTCCTTTAAATTTTCTAAAATTGGGAAGATTTTGATTTCAAGCATCACCAAAATAAAATTGTAACAAATTTGTGCCCACTACTGGAAACTACTAAGGAGAGATTATAAAGGGCACCTATCCGGTAATAATGCACAATTAATATTTTCTTATCTTTTGAGACTACATAGAGAAAGAGATGAGATTTTATTTCTATTACTGAAGGGTATTAATTTTGACATATTAGTCATTTATGATTTTATATTATATTTCAACACTTCACCAAAATTTTGAATTTACTTCAATTTTTTACTTGGACAGAGATCTTGGTCAATATTGCACTTTATAACCTTGGAAATCTGTTGATTATTCTGAAAAACCACTCAACCCCTCTTTTATTATTGTATTATTTGAATAAAGCTACGTCTTGTGAGGTAATAATGAAAATTTTCTTAATGTTATGACTCTTACTAATTAGGAAACTAGTAAATATAATTTAAAACATTAAGAAAATTTTGGTTGTTTGTGGCATGGAACTTTTGGTTACCTGCTCTATGGAGAAAGATTTTAGTTTGGGCTAAGTAATTTATCTCCATTATCTCTACCAATCCTTTTAGAGGATCATCACTTGAAAGACATTGTAGATGGTTCTGGTTTACAAATCTTCAATCAATGGGCGGCTTGTTGTGTGTAACTGCGTGTATTTGATTATTGTTCATGTTTCTTGGAGACAACTCATTGAAAATTCCAAAAACTTTTATGAACAAGTTCAGGTGGAAGATGATTGAAAAAAAAAAAAAAAAGTACTCCTCAAGGTTAAAGATTGGGGTGCATCCATGGTCTAGCTTGAGTTGTCCCGAGATGTAGATTCAGTTTCACTTCTTGTGATTTAACAACACTAAATCATGGATTCTAACAGATATACCTGTTATCATGAATTGCAGGACCATTATCTGCAACTAATGTTTCTGTTTTTCCTAGCGACAGTTCAAATATTCGTGTAGCATATCAGGTATAATGCTTCTTATCAGTTCATGAACCTATATGATATATTTCTTGGTTTTTATTCTTATAGTTCTTTAATCAATAATTCAGGGGATACCGGGCGCATACAGTGAGGTAGCCGCCCTCAAAGCATTTCCTCAGTGTGAGGCTGTTCCTTGCGATAAGTTTGAAGCTGCATTCAAGGTTCAATTAGGTGTTATTATATATAGTTTGTAATTATATAAATATACCCATATTTGCTACCTTTATATTGTTGATTTCTTTTTTTCCAGGCTGTCGAATTGTGCCTGGCCGATAAAGCAGTTCTTCCCATTGAGAATTCCTTAGAAGGAAGTATCCTTCAAAATTATGATTTACTCTTTCATCATAGTCTGCACATTGTGGGTGAGGTAAAGTTGGCAGTTGATCACTGCCTTCTAGGACTACCAGGTGTAAGAAAGGAGGATCTGAAGCGTGTTTTAAGCCATCCCCAGGCAAGTTCTTTGTCCCCTCCTCCCTCTCTCTCTCTTGAAATAGGACACCTGGCACAATTGGGTGAGCTATGAACAGGACCAGTTCTGTTCACATTGTTGAGTTGTATATTTTCCTCCACTCTAGTATGTGGCATACCCTAGTTAGGCCCCGTGACCTTCTTATATTCATAGTTCTCCCTCTCCAACAGATTGGTCTTTTGGAGTAGTTGGTTGGTTAACATTGGGGTTACAGCCTGAGCCTGCCATTGGATAGTGAGGCATGAATGCCTTCACTTTCCATTTGTTTGAACAGACCTTGGGGTACAAGTTCTTAAATTTGAAGTTTCTAGTCCTCAAAATTTTAAATTGTTGTCTTACAAGTTGAAAAGTGCTTGCTTGCAGGCACTTGCACAATGTGAGCTCACTCTAAGCAAGTTAGGTGTTGTCAAAGAAAGTATGGATGATACCACTGGGGCTGCTCAGGTGATCTTTAGACATCTCTTCTTTACCTTTTTTCGTTATACCGAATCCTCACTAGAGAATATTCTTACTTTAACTCTGGAAAACTATGGACCAGTTTATAGCCTCTAACAAACTAAGGGATACTGGAGCCATTGCAAGTGCTCGAGCTGCATTATCATATGGACTAAACATACTTGCAGAAAGAATCCAGGTGGTTGTTTTTTTTCTTTTTCATTTTTCCTTCTTTTGGCTCTCTCGAGTCCATTAATTTCTTCATATATATTTTTGACAAATGTATGCTGGTGCTAGCAACATAGACTTTGGTTGATATAGACACCATAGACCTACATATTTCTCAGTGATTCAAATGCAGATTGTTCATTTGATGGGATACCTCATATCTTCTTTTTTATCCAAATATTTATACCACAGTGGTGTTGGCATAACGGAGGTTGGGGTGCTGGGCACCATCTTTATGCCTCACTGATTCATCAATATACAAGCGTGATTCAATGGGCTTCACTTATTTATGGACTTATTTCCTGATCGCATTTTTTTATAGCCATCCAAGTTTTCATTCTTTCTCAGAGGGTTAACATTACTTGATTGTACGACTTTTGGAATATGGTTCATCCTACAATCTCTCCCCTGCACATTACATGTTTTGATTAATGAATAAATAAGCAATGGACGCAATCCACGATGCCTAGCCGCACTAACCCATATTATTATATGCTAATATATCATCATCATTGATCGAAACCTTGTCCCAAAGATTTGGGGTCTGCTAAGTGTATGCTAGTATATGATTATGAAAAATATGTTGTCAAATCATATGCAGAGAATATAATAAATGGCTAATTCTATAACACAACAAAGAAGATTTATGAGAAGTGTGGGCATGTGTTGTACACTTGCACGTATATTGGTAACATCTCTTGGACGTCACCTTTTTTTTTTTTCACACAGATTGAAGTCTCCTCATCACATAGATGAAGAATCACGAACTTAGTTTTCATTATTCACATAAATAGTTCTACTTTGCTTGCTTTACTTACACATAATATACCGGTCAGGATGACTCCAACAATATTACCCGCTTTCTAATACTTGCAAGGGAACCAATAATTCCAAGAACTGACAGGCCTTTCAAAGTAAGGGTTATTTTTTCTTCTAAGTTTGTTCATTTATATTTATAGTCAAAGAATCAGAGAAGAACTTGTATTTCTTTCTAGACAAGCATTGTCTTCACTCTGGTAGAAGGCCCTGGGGTACTCTGCAGAGCGCTGTCTATCTTTGCTCTAAGGGACATTAATTTGACTAAGGTAACTCCTAAGTACAGTTTAGTTTAATTATTTTATCCTTTTTGACTGAAAGCTTCAGACACTAATTTCTTCTTTGTATGCAAGCCTAGATAGAATGCCGGCCTCAGACAAAGCAGCATATGTCGAGGATTGTTGATGATAACAACGGGAGTTTCAAGTCAGTATCATAGAATTTATAACATTGGAGTTGAACTAAACATTAATTGTTGCTTACTGCAAAACTTTCAATTATTCAAATATAAAATATTATGCTTGTACTTTTACATTTGTTAAGAAAACGGTTCTTCCTGAATTTTAGAATATACAGCTTTCTGATTAAGACGAGATTCTTCTATGTCCTTTAAGTGACTAATTTCTGATGGCAGGCTTTTTGAATCCATTTTCTATATCGATTTTGAAGCATCCATGGCAGAAGTTCGTGCGCAAAACGTTTTGGAACATTTGCAGGTCTGTGCTTTCGTTTACATGGCATATGCTTACGTATAACTTTCTTATTGTGTTTTTGTTCCATGATCACATCAAAATCCTTATCTAACAAGACACTAAAATGATTGCGTTGTCATCAAAGCCTTATCCAAAAAAATTGGGTTCCTCTCTATATGCCATTACCAAAGTTGCACTACATGTACGCCGTCTTGGTCCTACTTACTCTGAATCCCATGGATGCAAAGTGGTGTATATTCTAGTTTTGCGGTAATTACCTCTGTAGTCTCATCATCTCATGCCACCATGTGGACTCAAAGCTGATCCCTAATAAGTAAACTAGTTGTAACTAAGAATTTTTTTTGTTTTCAAACAATTTGATCTGCACTAGTCACAACTGTCTTGAACATATCTTTAATTATGTTGATAGAGTCTCTTGGGATTCATTTCTTTAACAATGCCCACCAAATTAACTCTCTACTTACTTGGGCTTTCTAACTTAATATAACCCATGTGGATATTCCTCTCATTCTCTCCATTTTTCTCCTTCATTAACTCTTTGTTGAATGCTCTAATTCCACCATTATCCTTAGGTTTCCTTCTTTACTTTTGCAAACCTATTTCTCACCTATGCAAACTTCGATCGGTACCATTCCTTGAAAGTAAATATTTTTAAGTATGCCATTTGCCTAATAATCTGCTCCAAATGATCATAACACCTTTCTTATTTACTTAGTATGAAAAATGAGTGCTACTAACGCCACACCAATCATGTGAGATTCTCTGGTGATCTACATAGGAATTGGTGTGGCATTAGTAAAAGAGGGTTACTATAGCTTTCCGATTGTGTTTTTTTCTGGTCATGACACCTTTCTCCGTTCTGTGTAGGAATTTGCAAGCTTTCTTCGTGTCCTTGGTTCCTATCCTGTGGATACAACTATATAGAAGGCCTTCCTTGGAGGCAGTTTTCTTATATCTTTTTAAGTTTCCTGAACTCATAAAACGAAAAACAATTCATTCTTCTCTTCCATGCATATTAGATTATGCTCGTGCTAGCTGTGGAGAGTTTGTTGGGAATTGTTTTCAAAGTATTTTGTGATACTCTGATTGTGTTATAGTGTTGGAACTTGTAGGCTTAATTTATATAGGTTACTTGTTGGTGGGTTATCTCTTTTCAAAATTT
Organism: Akebia trifoliata; assembly: GCF_017979445.1. Taxonomy (NCBI): domain Eukaryota; kingdom Viridiplantae; phylum Streptophyta; class Magnoliopsida; order Ranunculales; family Lardizabalaceae; genus Akebia; species Akebia trifoliata. The sequence continues at coordinate 44,378,809 of NC_141385.1, read as the reverse complement.
ACAACATTTTCTTTGCAGATGTGAAGGATTGGGATCTTAATGCTATATATTATGCTTAGCTTAACAGCTTTTTATCAAGCAGCAACTGTGTTTTTTAAGGCTACTCTTATGATTTTCTTACATGAAATATACTTGGGTGAGCTAAAAAAGAAAAAAAAAAAAAAAAAACATTCCATTTTAATTATATATTCTTCATGTTTGCTTAATCTCTGTCAAGCTTTAAGTGAATAGTAGATGTTTTTTTTTTTTTTTTTTAACCAACAAAGAAAAATGCTCAAGGCTCTTAACATGAAATTCTATGTTTGGTAACACTTCCGAAGTCTGAAAATTAGAAATCAGACTTCAGATGCTTCATCCAACGTCTTCCTATTATTGGTTCAAAATTTCTAAATTTCGATTCTAAAGTCTAAAATTTAGAACAAAACAAACAGAAATAAAACTTCTGTATTTTAAAGGTGGATCACCTTCATTCAGACTTTAGAAGTGTTATCAAACACACTAAGTGAGAGCATGAGAGAACGATATGATTTCTCCCACTTTTAAAAAATTAGTGTTGATTTGCGTCAACAATACTGACCCTTCTCTCCTCTCATTATAATACTAAAGATAATAGTGAAAAAGTTTCATAGGGAGTGAGAGTGATATGGCCGAGGAGGTAGGATCAATGTGAAATTATTTTGGATAATTTGTCTAACAATGTGTTATGTGCCTAATTGTAGGGATAGGAGTAGCGTAGTTTAGAGTACTTATGGTGTATAGAATATATTCCTTGTAAATGGTAGAATAGTTAAAATAAGTTGAGTGTCTGAGATCATAATCTTGCATCATGGGAGAAGTTGAGTTGTGTATAGTTTAGAGTAGTTGGTGTAGGAGTGGGAAAATGGGTCAATGAGTAATTTTATTTTCTCTTATATTTAAATTTATTTGAATCTTAATGAAAATATGAAGTAATTATTATTAAAAATCCTAGGATTCTGGAGATTCATCATTTCAAAGTGGTGGTTTAGGAGGCTCGATCTTCTTCAAACGAGATCTTTCTCTATCTTTTTCTCTCTTTTTGGCAAGATGATCACAAGTTAGAAATATATGTCTCTGCAAATATATTGTTCATCATCTTCCTTGTATTCATAAGTTTGTTTATTCTTTTGTAACATTATACTAACAAGATAGTCGGAGGAACGTTGACCGACCTCACATCAGGGCCCTTACTTCTTACCCTCACTTCATCTATCATTCAAGAGCCTTGAAATAGTGGAGAAGATCCAAACCATTGTCAATAAGAAGAAAAAACTGAGAGAGTGGAATAAAATTCAACAAAAAAATGATCCAAATAATTTATCATCAACGATGAAAAAAAAATCAATCTAAGAAGAAAGGAGGAAGTCATAAGTCAGTAAGAGAAGACAAGGGATTAACGAACCAAACAAGGAGACAGAAGAATGTAGTTCAAAGCCAAGTCTTTTGATGTAGGGAGGCATTTGACCTAAAACCGGTCAAGGAAGAGGAGTCAAGTTGTCGTCAGAAGAGAAACTCCAATCGCTCCTAGTTCAAGCTGGAAGTAAATCAAGACTCAACAGGAAGAGAAAGGTGAAGATCAAGGGCGGAAGTCAAAACCATCAACCAAAAAGGTTGGTCATGGCGCAAGAAGAGGCACCTTAGGCCATCAATCGAAGTGAACGGAAACCTTCTGCCCGAGGTGTGGAAGGCCAAAAGACTTTTGAGAAAGTTTGAAGACAGTAGACAGAAGGCCTTGGGAAGAAGAATTCAAAAACGAAAATCTTATCAAAACAGCCTGAAACCGAGCTCTTCCACCTCTTCCACCTCTTCATTCACATTCGACTAAGAAAACATTAGAGGGGCAGAAGGATGTCAAAGTTTGACTATTTAAAGAAAAATATCGAAAAGTCAAGATCGACCTCATCATTTGAGAGCTACATACATCTCGAGGAGTGGAAAGCCTAAAAACCTCTCCACAATTAATAAATAAGTAACAAAATACTCATAATTTTGGAGATTTAGTCGAACATGTGATCCTAGTGTCCATTTCTCCATAATAATATGTGTATTATGGAGATGTTTCAAAAAGAGGGTTCAATTCAACCGTCAAAAAGGTCACGCTGGATGATAAAATGTCATTGAGACATTTTAAAGGATCATTGTCTGTTTCTCCATAATAATATGTGTATTATGGAGATATTTCAAAAATATCTATCTAGTCTCGGCCTCGATTCAACCTTCCAAAAGGTCAGGGCTCGATAGTAAAATGTCGTTGAGACCCTTTTAAGGACCGAAGGAACGAGCTTCGACCTTTTGCTAAGGGTGGATGTCGTTGTCAGAAATTTGAGTTAATTAATTCTTTTATATTAGAAAAATTCCCTCACATATTATATACACTTTAGACACACAAAAAATAAAAATTAAAATGGACTTTATATCTTTCCACAACAAAATACTCTTCTTTTATAAAAATGTTATTTCATAATTTCTATATTTTACCAAGGGTGGATACTGTTGACTGAAATCTATTTTCTAAAAAAAAAATCCTTAAATTTGCATTGATTCGTTCTTTAAAAATACAAAAGATGCAAGTCCCTCTCCTTTCCCAATTAAACATATCATTTTATTGCCACACCAACTTTTAATTAGAACAGTCGAAGATGTGTGTTAATTCTTGATTGAAGTTATATGAATTGGGGTGTTCTGAGTGACAGTTGTTGTGGCAATAGAAGCACTATTCATTAGATCACTTCCACTATTTTATTGGATGCTCAATTGGTCAATATTTTAGAAAAAAATTGTACGTGATTTATGTATATTTTTTGTAGTTATTTTAAACAAAGAAGTCACGTTATCTTCTTGCTTTAATTTTCAGCTTTTTATGAAATAAAAAATAAAAAATTATCAAGAAAAATAAGAGAGAACCAAGCAAATGCCATTGCATTAGGACACATGGCTGTTCGTGCTTAGTGCACCACATTAAAGAACTTAATTTTAAAAAAAAAAAAAAAATGCTGAAGTAACATTGAAAGTAACATCATTTTGCACATCGCTGACGTGGATGTGTGTAGAATCATAGATGTTTGTTTTAAGATTTATCTTAAAAGTTCATTTAATAAAACTTTCTTTTTTAATCAGTCCTCAACAACCCTCATTCACCACATTTCTTGAATGCTCGACATTCCAATCAAATATTTGACTCCATTTCATCGGAAAAAGATTTAAGGAGGATAAATAAGCCATTTTCAAACTTTTTAAAGACATGTTAAAAAATTAGGATTGTTAAAAAAACTCTTCATTTTTAGACGAAAATTGACCAAGAATTGTTCTTTTAATTTGAAATCATCTAAAAAAGTCATCATCTCTAATTTTTTTTGCCAATTTTTCCTAATATTTTAATAAAAAAATCTCAAAAAAAGAAAAAATGTGAATTTTTCCAACATCAAATTCACTACTTTTTATTGTCAAGTACGATATTTTTAAAAAATTATCAAAAATAAAACATTATGAGCTTGACAATAAAGTGGTGAGACTGACAAAAATAATATTGACCTTGACAATAAATAAAATTTGTAAAGCTCACCTATAATGAGGGACCATAAAGATTTAAAAAAAAATAAAAAAATTTTACCAAATGGATTATTCAAAAACCACCCAACACTTGTGGACCACTTTGAAAGAAATCCCTCCGCTATGATCCTTTTAAGTAATGGTTCAGGATAAGTAAAAGGTGGGATGCCAATAGAAACTCGTTTTTTTTAAAGATTTTTAGTGTTTAAGATGTTATATAGCTTAATCATAATTGTCAACAATTGCTTCAATCGGGTGTTCTAATGTTTTGTAACGTTGAGATTAAGATGAATCCAAGAGCCCACCTTTTCTCCAGCGCCATACCTGTTATCTTCCTTCCCCAGGCCTGAAAATAGCATGCACATCACATACAAAGGACATATAAAGATACCAAACATCACTACAGCTGATACGAAACCCATGAGCCCAAATATCAAGTAACAAAACCTACTATCGGATACTTGACGAGTGCACCCGAATTTACACGCCACCAAAAGAGAACTACATAGTTTGATAAAATCCCACATAGTTGCAGTTCTATGCCGAACAACATCAAGACAGGTATATACAGTCTGATGAGATGGACGCAAAGAAAACTTTATTCCATTTAGTTACGTGTGGAGCAAACTATCACCTATACTATGGTCTGCTTTCCTTGGTCACTATTCCTTCTTCAGCTCGTTCAGGAAATCCTCATTATCAACCAATACCTACAAAGAGACAACAGGAAAAATATAACACGAGCTAAACCACATTCCTAGAGATACGGCAATTGCAGCTGGTTAACAAGGTAAATTAAGATTTGAAAACTTGTAATCCAACGTCATTAAGCTAATGAAATTCAATTCCAAGTGTGATTAGAGAATTAATCAAGTGCGTGATCAAACCAACAGATGTTGACTAAGTTATGTCTAGATCAATAAAATAAACTAGAGAAGAAGAAGACCAGATTAAGATTTTCTATTTCGTGTTTTTTTTTTTTTTTTCTAATAAACTCTATACTCATCCAAAAAGAAAGAAAGGAATTAAAAACACCACATGAAGTTGCATTCTAAACCAGATAAGGGTATGAGATTGATCAGGAGCGTAATCACCAAGTTGGGGTTTGGGAATAAATCAGCAAGGGAAAAATTCAGTAAAATTGGGAAACATTGGGAAAAAAATCAAACAATGTTAGGGCTATGAAATCATTCATACTAGTGGGTGTTCTCATATTATATCATCAAGTTGTATATTAAACTAGAATGCTAAGTCAAGAATTCCCAAGTTGATATCATTTATGCATCCAAAACAGGTAACCACAGATCCACAACATATTCAGGGTTTATACTAATCAAAATACAACGAAGGTCACAATCATTAGTCCGAATTAGGATTCATTAACAGATCAAAAACATTAAATTAATGTCAATTCTCATTTGCATCCTCCTTATTTTACGCATTGTTCACGATTTAATTGCTAGGTTCGTAAAAGTCACTTTTATTCAAAAAAGTCGTGATTAAATCAGTGAAGGAAAAAGTCACTATTTAATCGTGATTTTTTCAATAAGTCAGAGACTTTGGTGACTATGATCAGGAGAAGGCTTCCAATCAATCAAGGATCTTGCAAAGAGAAAGCGGTAAGCAATTCAGTCGAGTTAAAGGTGGCCAGTGGCCTTGAGCATGGAATATATTATAGTCTCTACTGGTCATCAGGTAATTTATCCTCAATTACAGAGTTATCTATAAATAGAATTACACAGCAGTGTGGCCTTCAAAGTAATTCTCCACCATTACAATTACCAACTGGGAAATAATTGCACGGTGGAATAGAATACCATAACGGTACGAGAAGTACAAATTAAAAGAGATTTATTTGCATTGGAAAGACTCACCGTTTTCCAGCCATCTGGATCAAGGAAAGAGGTAATTTTGGTGTTGAGTCCAGGAATTGGACCGGGTTGTCGAGTTATCTTTCCACCCAGCTCTTGTGTAACCAGGTTTACAACCTCAGCACTTTTATATACATCATCAGTACCTATAGCAACCTGGAAATGGAAATTACTTGTGTAAGAGAAAAAAAATTTCTTCTTTGAAATAGGTATTCATGAGTGTTAATTAACTTACTTGAGCGTATGCATTTCCCTTAGTGTATTCAGTCACACCATAGTTATATGTCAACTCCAGAACAGTTGTCTCGTATTCGTCTGCATATCCCATCATCGCTATGGTATACTGTCCGACAGACAAAACAGTGAAGAATGCTTCAATGGCACATGAAAACTAATAATACATCAATTCACAGAGGAAAATAGTTTACCTTGTTTGCAGGGTTGTCGGATTTCCTCAATAGCTTCATCCCCAAGGCCTGCGTGGTGGTAGAGCTAGTTAGTTACAAACATCTAATTTATATGAGAAATATATTTGGAGATATTAATATTTACTCAGATTGAAGCATGAGGCGGGAACACATTTCTGTTACATATTTACAAAATACAAATTAAATATGCATATCCAATCATCACCTCCTGCCTACTGTCAATGACATACTTACCATTTTAACAGTCAAAAGAAGGATTTCAAAATTTATAGTTTGTTAGTACTTGTTATATTACATAACTCACCTTAAGAATTTCTTCATGGGTGTCTCTGTCACCATTGTATATTATTTTAAAAATACTTAATTTCGATATATTTTGATGTTAGACACCAAAATATTTCCATTTCCTCAAGGGCACAAAGCAAAACATTACTAACATATTTCCATTTCTGGGAAACTTATTCTCTATCTTTTATAAAACTATGCATTTTTGCATGCATGATCTACTTCTTGAATTCAAAATTAAAATAAATTTCAAATGTTAAGAATAAACATACGCTTAAGCAAGCCATACCCTTAAAATAAATTTCTATGCGGAATTTAGAAAGGAGGTATTTCTGTCATTGTATAGGAAGAGGGGTATTCTCTCTCTCTCTCTCTCACACACACACACAACCAACCATTCATTTGATGGAGGGGAGGGAGCCCTCCATCTCGCTGTTTTCATTTCACATGACCTTTACCACAGTAATAAAAAATTGAAACACTGATTTTGTTTGCCTCTTAATCCTCGCCAAAGCCTGCCTAGGGCTTTTAACAACCTTGTTCCTTATGTTGTATGACAACTACTTTTGATTTTATCAACTTAAATGACATTATAAGGAAGCTCCTTTAATAGATTCCAAAACTTAAAAAATACATTGTGAACCACAACTAAATCCCATCATTCCCCAAGTTTACAAGAACATTAACTAAATTGTATCAAAATAGAAACTAATCAACGAAAGAATACTTTAGCAGTGCACAAAAATCAGTCAGTCTTTGTATTCAACAGCACACAAATGAAAATACATGTCAGCCAGGGAGAGACAAACAGTATGAAAATTGAGGAAGGAGAAGAGAAAATAAATAAAGGAACCCTTAAACATATTTTAATTATGTGAGCTTGGAAGACCATTACGAGCCACAATCATTAAAAAGTATGGTATGCATTTTTTTCATCGTACAAAATGGGAATCTAATCGTATGAAACTATGAATTCCTATCTCTATATTTGATCAGCACATAAACCCAAAACACAACATGAGATCACATTAAATTACCTTTTCATAGAACTTAATAGCACGATCCAGGTCACCCACACGGAGCATAACTTGACAGAGTGGTTCAGGAGTTGGGCCCCTCTGAATAAGCTCAAAGATGTAGCCATCAGGATCCTTCACGAAGGCAATGACTGTCTTCCCTCCTTTAACTGGACCAGGTTCCCGTGTGATGTTTCCACCCTTGGCCCGAATGTCTTCAACCAGTTTATAAATCTGGGAGTCCATAGATAAGGGGTTAAGTCCCACATCAGACAATCATAACCATATGCGTTTAAATTTATAAATAGAATTATACACACATCTTCGGTTGCAATTGCAAAATGTCCAAAGCCAGTTCCAATGTCATAACTATCCACTCCATAATCTGTGTCAGCAGAAAACAATGAGCAAGTCAAACAATAGCATACCGTGATAGAGAAGACAATAATATAGCAATATTTAATCAAGGGCAGTCTAGGAAGCAGACGGTTAGCATTTTTTCTATCTCCCTCTAAAAAAGAAATCAACATTAAAAAAAATCAGTCCAAATAAATAGCTTCTAGATCATTCGTTTGATGATTGAAGAAAAGTACCACTTTTATTAGTAAGAAAATTTCCATTGCTTTGCATGGGCTGGAGGGCTACCCAATTCGCTAGTATGGTACCAAACCATGAATCGAACTGTGTGGTACAGTTCGCTTTGGGTTCATGAAATGCAGCAAACCAAACGAACTTTATTTTACCTTAATTTTTTTTTTTACATCCCCTTTCACATGTTGATAATATTTGAGATATCCCCCTGAAATTTCAAACTGATAGCATGCCCCTTTGACCTTGGTCTCTATTAATAGACTAATAAAAATGACCGAATACTTCATCTTCAACCTATAAATAAATAAAAAAATTTAAAAATCTACCATCTTTATCTCTTTTTTACCCTACTCATCACTTCAATCTTCAAATGCCCTCATCTCTTTCTACTCCTAGGAATCAAGTTCATTCTTGAGTTGCAAATCACGAACCCAAATTCAAACTGAGCGAACCCACGAATCAGGTAACATAGGGCAGGATTAGTCAAATATCCAATCACCTTGATTGGGTATCTTGATCGCTTAGGTGGGGTCAATCAGAAATTTTACAGTCAACACTGTCATGGATGCAGGTGTGCCGTGTGGTGTAACCAGTGGAATGGATAGACAAGATTTAAACACAAGATATAAGTTTATCGTGAACTATACTGTGAAAAATACTAACAGGAAAATTTATAAATGAAGAAATTTAAATATATTCCCAAAGTAATCTAGAAAGTTAGAAACATACTGTATGTCAACTCTACTACAAAATGAGAGTCTTCAGGACCAAACCCAAGAAAGGCATTCGAGTATTTCTCTTCGGGAATGTCTCTTTTCCTCAACAGCTGCATCCCAAGGCATTCAGTATAAAACCTGATATCACAATAGGTTGTGGTTGAACATCACCCCAATAATTTACATTTTTGAAAGACCAAACTAAAAAAAAACAAAAGACAAAAGGACATACTTAATAGTGCGATCAAGATCGCCAACTCGATAAACAGCATGTAGGAACCTGCGCTTATCTTTCTGTGCCCATTCCAAAAGATGATCACTGGGAACAACTGCTTCAGCTTCAGCCATACTTGATTAAGTTCAATTATCTGTCTTTGATCCAAAATTAAACTAATATCAGCTTCAAAAATTATAATTTTACATTAAATTTGCACCAAAAATCAAGTTTTACAAATCCAGGTAGGTCTTCCCAATTACCTGTCTTTGATCCAAAATTAGATAAATATCAACTTCAAAAATTATGATTTTACATCAAATTTGCACTAAAAATCAAGTTTTTATGAATAGTAATGATTTTCTGATGCCCCCCTCTGACACATGCCCCCTGACATGGCATGTGCTAAAACAATAGATTGTTTCCTCGGGATACAAACTGCACATTTTATGGTGATGTGCAGTTGTGTATCCCAAGGAAAAATATCTATTTCTGGTTCATGCCATGTTGGAGGAGGGAGACAGATAGGGGGGTTGGGTTAATGTCAAGAGTGGTATCAGAAAATACTACTCTTTTACGAATCCAGGTCTTCCTAATTACTAGTCTTTGATCCAAAACTACATAAATATCAACTTCAAAATTATGATTTTACATCAAATTTCCACTAAAAATCAAGTTTTTATGACTCCTAATAAGGGGGTATTCCCATTTACCTGTCCTTTATCCAAAATTACATTAAAAAAATAGGGTCGCGTTCGAAGGCCCTAAAGAGAGCCTTAGAAGTTTCGGAATGGGCGAGGAGGTCATCCTCACCAAAAATCAGCCTATTCCAAAACTTCTAACCCCATTAAAATTGGTTTACAAAAATCGTACGGTCAACTATTCTTCAACTTGTAAACTTATAAAATCAGCCAAACATTGTGCTAAACATTTTTTCAATGTAAGGGTTAGAAGTTTCGGAATGGGCTGAATTTTTGTACGGATGATCTCTATGATGAAGAGATCATCCTCACAAAAAAATCAGCTTATTCCGAAACTTCTAAACCCTATTTTGAAATACGTTTAGCACAATGTTTCGCTCTCTTTAGGGCTTTGGAACGCTTCCCAAAAATATATGATTTTACATCAAATTTCCACACAACAAAATCAAGCTTTTTATAAATCCAGAGAAGGGGATTTTCCCTAAATTGACGATCGGCCCTTGGAAGCCTTAAGGATCGTTTCTAATAACAGATCAGGTGAATGCACAAGATCTCAACCCATAAATCCGACTTTCGGATAAAATCGAACGCGAAATGTAGAGTAAATCTGGACGTTTGAGTCGACTGAGTGGAGTACCGAGTCAACCAAAACTCAGAGTGTTAGGCTTTGATAATTAATGTGAGCCCTACGAGAGAGAGAAAGAGATCCAGATTCCATTAAAAACAGTTCATCCACATTCAAAGATTGCTATCTCTCTCCTGAATCTATCGAGTGAACAAATGGACTTGCATCCTACTCAAACCAAGTCGACTCGATCAAATCACTAACTCCAACATAAACAGGCGAAGAGATCAAACTGATTAAAAACAAAACCCTAATTCTACACAGAAACATACAGAGTGAGAGAGCTTACCAAACCCGGGAAACGGAAGAACATACACCCTACATTATTGGGAACTTTTACACTATATACATAGGCACACAGCACACTCGCTATCTTTTTAATTTTTGGGTAATTGACAGACAAATCCCTGGAGTCTGGTGAATAATTGAGATACCTCTTGAGTTTTCAAACTGATAACGTGACCCTTGACTGTGGTCTTCCAAAATATACTAATAAATTAACCGAAATACCCTCACTTCTTATCTCTTGAAAAAGCCATTGAATCGCCTCACCCGACCCCACCAACAGTCTGTTTGGAAAAGCTTTCCCATGACTATAATCATGCCGAACTCACTCCATTTTTCGAACTTTAGTGTTTGGGGTCAAATAAAACGTTTTTTAGCTGCCAATTCAATCAAAAAAAGTGCCGATTGTCTCGACTATTAATACTTCAACGAGGCTCCGCAAATCACATGAAAGTAGAAAAAATCATCTTTCTTTCTTTCTCTCTCTCTCTTAGAGATAGTTTGGTCGATGTTGGTGGTGGCGGTGATGGAGATCAAACATGGTGGAGGACTGGTTTTGGGGGCTTTTTGTTTTAGAGAATTTGAAGTTGGAAAAGGAGACTGGACTCCATTATACGCCACAGCCACAGCCACATGGTTAGAGACGGTTTGGTTGATGTTGGTGGTGACGGTGATGGAGATCAAACATAGTGGAGAACTGGTTTTGGGGGCTTTTTGTTTTAGAGAATTTGAAGTTGGAAGAGGAGACTGGACTCCATTGTATGCCACAACTACAGCCACATGGTTAGAGACAGTTTGGTCGATGTTAGCGGTGACGCTGATGGATATCAAACATGGTGGAGGACAAGTTTTGAAGACTTTTTGTTTTAGAGAATTTGCAGTTGGAAGAGAAGACTGGACTCCATTGTACGCCACAGCCACAGAACCATGTGGTTAGAAACAAAGTAAAAAGAGAGTTACTATTGACACACCAATTTTTGTTAATGCTACACCAGCTGTAGCAATTCTTTCGTGATTTATATATGAATTGATATGCAATTAGTAAATGTTTGATTGATAGATTTTTTACTTGACATCACAACCGTTGGATTGAGAAGGATCTAACACGATGATTCGGATATTTATCGGATCGGATTGGGTATCAAAAAAATTTTGATTCATTGTTAGGCTCAAGATTTCCATTAAAGGGTGGTTGAGATAAGTGGAGAGATTAAAATTTTTCAAAGATGGGTTCTTGTTTTTTAAGAATTAGTTTAAATCTACAATTTTTTGAAAATCCTTGGGACTATTCACCCATCTCAACCATTTATTTAATGGACATTATCAGAGCACCTTTAAGACTAATAATAATTAAATTATTTTTAAAGAGACTCTACTGTCTTGACAACTTTTACTAACATCACATGTTAACAAGACTCGTGTTTTTATTATCTCAATTTATTTTTTTATTTTTAGATTCTTTTGTTTTAGGTTTAAGATTTTATATGAATCTTTTTTTTTTTTTTTATTGTAAAAGACTATTGAAATTGTTTGAATGATTGCTATAATATTTTATTTTGTTGAAATTGTAATTAGAGGCTAACCTTAATAATAAATAAAGAAAATATGTGAATGGTTGAGAATAAGTAAAAGTTGGGGTGCTAATAGTAACTCTTATTTCTTTTTCTTAGATTCTTTTGTTTAAGTTTAAGATTTTATATGAACATTTTTTTTTTAATTGTAAAAAACTATTGAAATTTTTTGAATGATTACTATAATATTTTATTCTATTGAAATTGTAATTAGAGGCAAACCTTAGTAATAAATAAAGAAAATAGGTGAATGATTGAGAATAAGTAAAAGTTGGGGTGCCAATCGAAACTCTCATTTTTTTTTCCTTAGATTTTTTTATTTAAGCTTAATATTTTATATGAACTTTTTTTTAATTGTAAAAAACTATTGAAATTGTTTGAAAGAGTATTACGATATTTTATTCTGTTAAGATTGTAGTTAGAGGCAAACTTTAGTAATAAATAAAGAAAATAGGTGAATGATTGAAAATAAGTAAAAGTTGGGGTGTCAATAGAAATTTTCATTTTTTTTTCCTTAGATTCTTTTATTTTAGGTTTAAAATTTTATATGAATATTTTTTTTTTAAATATTAAATCCTATGTTTATACCTATTGTTAACATATTTGTACTTATATCAGATAAATAATATCTTTTTTTTAATCTTATTTTTAATTTCATCCAGTAATTTCTAAACAGCGGGTTACTAAACAGTTTAACATCTTAACAACACAATTAGACAGCATGTTACCCAAACAATATACTCAATTCAGCAAGTTACTTCAACAACAACTTTCTCTCAGCTTCAGCAACTTAATTCAGTATCAACAACCTTGCATACAGCTTTTCCAAACAAAACACAAATCCTTCGTCTTTTATTAGGGGTGACAATGGGTCTGGTCATTGTGTTTGTGTCGTATCCAGATAAGAGTATTATGAAAATTTACAAAACTCAAACTCAACCAATTTAATAATTGTGTCAAAAACTTAAATCCAAACTCAACCCATTTATACTTGATCCAACACATATTTCACATGTTTAAAATAATTTTAATCTTAGCATTATTTCATGTTCACATTTTTATCTTTTAATAGTTTTAAAATTAATAAATTTTAAAAAGAGAAAAATACCCTAATTGAATAAATTTTTATTTTGATGATTTCTATGTTTTCAATTTTTAGAGAAATATTAAGGCATTTGAGCTCTGCATCCCCTCCCAATTGCCATATTGGAGAGCCAGAACCTTATAAAGGCACTTCAATGTGTTCTGCATCTAGCTCTTTATCTTGAAATTTTTTGAAGAAAGAAATTTTCAGTAGACAAAAGAAAAGTGTGAACTTCTCTCTAACTTCGGACAATACATAAAGATGACAGTTAAGTAAGATTTTTGATATGGCTGAATTTTGGTTTGAATTAAAAAAATATTAAAAATATTTATAAAGAATGATTTTAAATAGCACGGTTGAAGTGCGTATCCCTTTAAATATACAAAATGGCTCTGTATAACGTAACTCTTAGTCAATATGCCCAATATTTATGGAGAACCCCATTGGAGTTGCTCGTTTAAGGGTGGCAAGGTCTTTATAAAAAAATAAAATACATTTATTAACTATTTTTATAGGTGAAAAATATATGAAATGAAATAAGCAAACTCATTTGATAATTTTAGGAATGACACCTGGGTGGGTTTAGGTAAACTCGACTTTGGCCATAAATATATTTGTTTGTCCCGAATCTGTCCCAACCCTAATTCAAGTCTGATTTTTATCACCCATCCCCATTTCTAATAGTTTTTTAATCCCCACACGTATCCTCGCCTTTTCTAATATTAATAAATAAAAGAACTACGGGTGAAGATTTGAATATAAGATATGGGAATACTTTTCCACACATCTTACAATTTTTTTTTTTAACTTTGATAGGTCGTAAGTACCATTTCATGTGACACGTGTGCAATACTTAATTACCACCTCTCTAATGGAAGTACATAAAGAGATTTGAAGACATATCGAACAAATCCAATCAATCTTATCATCTCAACTAACGCTAGTGATTTGCATATCTTACCACTTACTTAGGTGACACGTACTGATAATAGTTCTAATACATATAATGATGATAAAATGGATTGACGGGGTGGGATATATTAAAATCATCTCTGCTCCGAATTGAATCGATTTTTAATTTTCAATATCATAATCTTCCGAAAACCATTTAAAATGATGAACACCGTCGGGCAAGGCAAAATTGCTATGCAGGATAATTTTAACGTTAGTTGGTTCAATGGGGTATATGGAATTACGCCAAAATATAAGGATTCAAAAATGTAATTTATCCTAAATGAGACGAAGAGTTGGACTTTTCAGAAAGAGAGAATCACATACATCTTCGCTGACGTAAGCGTTAAAAGAGACTTTTAAAATGACCAGTAAAATTATTCCACGTGTCAAGGGTAAGGAGGCAACTCTCTTCGAAATAGCGTCCAGGTTCAATGAACCTGAAAGGATGTCTATTTCACTCCATTATTTAAACTTGATGATCCATTTAATCAGAGAGAAACCAGAACCCAAACACAGAGAAACACAGAGAGAGAGAAAGAAAGAGAGCGAGCTTTCCGAGAGTTCTCTAATGGCGTTGGTTTATTCTTCTTCGACTTCTTCAGCGATTTCTGCTTCGTTTGCTTCTCGATCAATATCTAATCAGGAACTCAAAGGTACATCTCTCACATCACATGGATTTATTTTCTCTACTCTTCACAATTTTATTTACATCTGTTTCGTCTGGTTTTAACTCCAATTCTACTGTTTTTTTTAATGAATCTACAGCTATTTTTAGGTGAGTTTTCAAGATTTAAGTTCAATTTATTATCTTTCTTTCGGATTCCTTCTCTATTGGTTCAAATCCATATATCTCTATTCGCTACCAATCTCTATTCAAGAGCTCGAACATACATCTCTCACATGGATTGATTTTTTTCTCTTCTCAACGTGGCTTTATAACTGTTGCATCTGATTTTAACTTTAACTCTCCAAATCCAAAGTTTTTTCTTGTTGAATCTTCACTTTTTTCCTTTATAGGAGAGTTTTCAAGATTTAATTTCAATTTCTTCTCTTTCTTTGGATTTCCTCTTAATTGGTTCAAATTCGTATTTTACCCAAAATTTTAGTTTTTTAGTTTTTTAAGTTTTTCTTTTCTGCTATTTGGAAACTAATCTCTTTTCGGTTCTGCTTTCGGCATCTACAGCTCCACAGATCGGTTCTTTTCGACCGTTGGATCGATCTCTCGTTCCATCAACGGAATCTAATTCATCGAGGAGACGATGGTTTGTAAAGCCAGTTTTTGCAGAGCCGACACGAAGCGATTCGATTGTTCCTATCGCAGCAACCGCCATGGTCGCTCCAGGTACGCTTCTGATTCCAGTTTTCTCTCGTTCGTGTGGAGGGTATTTGCAGGGATGTGTAATGACGATTTTGCACTTTAATTGGTGTGATATTTGCAGATGTGGTAGAGCTGGAGAATTACGAGAAATTGGCTAAACAACTTGAAAACGCTTCTCCTCTCGAAATTATGGACAAAGCTCTCGAGAAATTCGGATCTGACATCGCTATTGCTTTCAGGTACTCTCAGTAACATATCCTAATCGTTGGTTTATTTCAAAGAGAGACCCTTTCCTTACTAAGATAGTGAGGAAGAAGGCCTTACTAAGCCTCATCCAAGAATTCGAGATGCGCAAAACAAGACCTCGAAATTTGTTACGAATCTAGAGGTCATTTTGAAGGTGGATGAGGCTTACTAAGGCCAGTTGGACTCTATTTCAAATATATTCCTGACTATAAAATCTGGGATTCTCGTTCTCAGTTTTTTAATTTATTTTTAAGGGAGCTACTTTTACTAATGCCACACTTCCTATGTAAAGCGCCAAGGAATTGTACGCAGTTGTTGTGTCGTTAGTAAAAATTAGTGTGGCAATAGTAACTCTTTTTACATTTTTTTATATTAAGTTAAATACCATCACTTCAGCGATAAATTTCAAAAATGCCACTGGTTGAACGAATATTCCTTGTATCTCTCTAATATCTTTAAGAATCCAACTTTATAGTTGGATTCCCGTGAGGACCAGCCGACCAGGCAAGTAGTATTTCCTCGTATGAGAGAATCTGTGCCTCTAGTTTGATGCTTAATTACGAATATGCCATTACAGTTGAAATTCCAAAATTGGCAATGAATGGTGGTGGGCCACAATTAGGTCATCTGTTGACCAGCTGATTGTTTGTACAATCTCTTCTAGATTTCTTCCAAGTTGACTCAGATTGAATTTGGGTGGAGTGGAAAATTCTAAATTTTAAAAATATTTCTAATTTTTTGGGATATTTAACAATTTTAGCATGGGTCCATCTGACCTTAAATCTAACTAATGATTGGACAGAGAATTTGTCAAATTGGTTTGCACCTTGGTTCATTTTAGTTGGAACGATTTATATCTATTAACAAAGTTAAAAATATGAATAGATTTATCCTAAATTAGCTTTATATATAGTCGTAAATGGATGATATTTGCGAAAACCCTGGCTTTTCTTCCCAAAATCAGTCATATCTATCCATTTGGGTAAAAAATTTTACCACCATCTTCAACTTTTAGATTTTATCAACTTAACCTTCAAGCCTCAAGGACAAGATAGGATTTTTGGAGAAGTAGAAAACAATAAAACTTTGGGTAGAAAAATCAAGGGTTTTCATTAACATCGGGTTGAAAACAATGGATTGAAGATGAAGAGCTTGAAGATGGCTGGTTTTGGGAAGAAAAAATCTAGGGTCTTTATTAAGGTGAGTTTGAAAATGATGGATTGAAGATGAAAAGTTTGAAAATGACTATTGTTGGAAAGAAACAATTAAGACTTTCCTTAAGGTGAGATTGGAGATGGAGAGCTTGAAAATTATTGATTTTGATATAAAAAATCAAGGATTTTCATTAAGGTGAGATTGAAAACGATGGATTAAAGAAAATGAGCTTGAAGATGACTGGTTTTGGGAAGATGAAATCTTGGAATGTGTGGAAATTTAGGTAACAATGCAATTTTGGGTAAAAAATCAGAATTTATGAGGAGGTTGACAAGGATGGATTGAATAGATCAAAATTATGGAGTTTTCTATCGAATTTTTAAATATCATGGAATGTCTATTGTCATGGTAAATAAGATGATTTCATGACAAGATTTGGTAACTTTCCCTTTTAAAACTCCAATCAACTCTGATATCCAACAAGACGAGTTGAATTGAAGGCAATCCATCTTTTTCAATTTCACCTTAATCCCTAGTTTTTCTATCCCAAATTCCATTGTTACCTAATTTTTTTTCAACCTTTAATGGCGTTCTTAAACCTCCTTATCTTCAATCCATAGTTTTCAACTTCACTTTAATGAAAACCCTTCCAAATCAATCATTTTTAACTTATTTAATGAAAACCCTTGATTTTTCTATCCAAACTAATCATCTTAAACTATTCATGTTCAATCCATCGTTTTCAACCTCACCTTAACAAAAACTCTTGATCATTTCTTCCTAAAATCAGTCATCTTCGAGCTCCTCATCTTCAATCTGTCAATTTCAACCTCAACTCAATGAAAACCATTGATTTTTCTACCCAAAATTCCATCATTTTCACTATTTCTCCTAAAATCCTATCTTGTTCTTGAGGCTTGAAGGGGTTTAGTTGATAAAATCTTAAGGTTGAAGATGTGGGTACTTTTTTTTACCCAAGTGTTTGAAAATGACTAGTTTTGGGAAGAAAAATCAAGGGTTTTGTCCAAAGGTTGAAGATGATGGTATCTATAATATTGGACAAATTAGGGGAAAAAAGAGATTACATTTAGGGCATATTGATCTTACTAAGATACACTCTCATATTATATCTTTATATTTCATATTAAACTATAATAATATACCATCAAATCTTATATTTGTCATCCATACACTACCAAAGACAGCCATAGGTAACTATAAATAATAATTAAAAAAAGCAACCATAAGTTCACAATACATTCAAGGTTTATATTGTTCAAAATATGGTAAAGATTGCAATCATGAATCTAAGTTAGGATTTGTCAACCAATAAAAAACTATCAAATTCAATTGTCATCACCATTTGCATCCTAACCATCTGATTTTTCATCAGTAAAATGGTGCCACCATCATCTTATCAATGTCATCTCCTCTTACTAGTGCATCATATTGAAAATGTTGCAATTAAATTGTGGTTTAATCTGTGAAGGAAACAAGTCACAACTTAATATCAACTTTTCAATCAATCACAGAATTTGGTGACATTAGTATTTAGGCATTTTTCAATTAGTCAATAAGAGGAGATCGAGCTCAAGGGACGCATGTCATCAGTTTGAAAATCCCAAATATTCACCAAAATGTGGGGACCTATGTTTGTCTAAATCACCCTAAAATCACAACAGTAAAACTCATGATTTGTAATTATTTGGGAATGGGTAATGTCCCTCTAATTTTGAGATCTCTTGCCTGTGAGTTGGTGAAATTCCTTTTAAAAAAACATAGCTTCTCATAGATAAATAATCATAGTCTTTACTTCCAATTAGTCAGGTTGCCGCAAAGCTGAGTTATTATGTTAACCCATGAAATCATACTGATCAGATAGCATTAAGTGTATTGTTCTGAAACTAGAACTTGATCTTATTTTGATTTGTGCAGTGGAGCTGAGGATGTGGCCCTGATCGAGTATGCACGATTAACAGGTCGACCCTTCCGGGTGTTCAGCTTGGACACTGGAAGGTTGAACCCAGAGACATATAAGTTCTTTGACACTGTTGAAAAGCACTATGGCATCCACATTGAATATATGTTCCCTGACGCGGTAGAGGTTCAAGGCCTGGTTAGAAGCAAGGGTCTGTTCTCTTTCTATGAAGATGGGCATCAGGAATGCTGCCGAGTGAGGAAGGTAAGACCCCTGAGGAGGGCCTTAAAGGGTTTTCGTGCTTGGATCACTGGACAAAGGAAAGACCAATCTCCAGGCACCAGGGCTGAAGTCCCTGTCGTCCAAGTGGACCCATCGTTCGAAGGAATGGATGGTGGGATCGGTAGTTTGATCAAGTGGAACCCGGTGGCAAATGTAGAGGGACTTGACATTTGGAATTTCCTCCGAGCCATGAATGTACCTGTCAACGATTTGCATTCACAAGGTTACGTCTCAATTGGGTGTGAGCCGTGCACGAGGCCAGTCTTGCCTGGGCAGCACGAGAGAGAGGGAAGGTGGTGGTGGGAGGATGCCAAGGCTAAGGAGTGTGGTCTCCACAAGGGAAACATCAAACAGGACAATGTGGCCCAAGTCAATGGTAACAGGAATGGATCAGCTACCGTCCCTGATATCTTCGATACTCAAAATGTGGTGAATCTCAACAGGACCGGGATAGAGAATTTGGCCAGGCTTGATAACAGGAGAGAACCATGGCTTGTTGTTCTCTATGCTCCTTGGTGCCCCTTTTGTCAGGTAAAAGTTCTTATAAACATTTACGTAAGTCGAGAAGGCAATGAATGTTATAACAACTACTAACGGTTTTGATGTTTTATTTTATTTTTCGGTTTGGGCAGGCTATGGAAGGATCATATGTGGAATTGGCAGAGAAGCTGGAGGGGTCAGGTGTAAAGGTGGGAAAGTTTAGGGCAGATGGGGAACAGAAGGCATTTGCACAGCAAGAGCTCCAACTGGGGAGCTTCCCCACAATACTATTCTTCCCCAAGCACTCCTCTCAACCCATCAAGTACCCCTCAGAGAAGCGAGATGCCGATTCCTTGATGGCTTTCGTCAATGCTTTGAGATAAGAACTGATGTTAGAATTTGGAAGGCAAGTAAATTGATGAGGTAGACAATCCGCCATTGGCCTGCTGTGGACTTTTGTCCCAAGTTGTCTGGTTCGAAGACAACTGTATAGCATTTTCTCCATACATTTTATTTCTTTTCTTCTCTTTTTTTTTTTTTTTTCATCCAAGTCTCTTGATGTAGCATGTTCAGTTGTTTTATCTTTTTTTTTTTTTTTTCACGTTGTTATGCAATCTTGTAGCGTCAAGGTGGTGCAAGATCATTAGTTTGGTCTCTGTTTCACCAGAAATAAAAGTTGTTTGCTTACATGCTTTGGTTATATGAAATTTTGAAGCCTATTTATTGTTTATTTATTTGTGTGTGTGTGTGTGTGTGTGTCAAGGAGAGACAAAAATGCAAACACTTGGGCTCAGAAATGATTATCCATCACACATTTCTGTAATCGTTGTAAGAATTTTTGTTGTTTTGTCTTTGTAAAATGTCAAGGAAACAGCAATCTATTTTTAAAAGAATAATGCTGAAGTGACCTCAAGATTGTACCTCACATCGCACATCCAATTGGACTCCACGACTTTTAACTTTTAAAACTATGGTCTTAGTATTGACTCTTGACCATAAAAAGGACATTTTTAATAATTGGAACTTCTATTGGCACCCCAACTTCTACTTGTCACACTTCAATTATTTAAATTATTTATCATATACAGCTAAACCTAACAATACTATTTAAAATTAGTAATAATAATATTTCCACATCATAATGTTCTCTTAATACACTACTAAATTAAAATTGTACAAGACAGAAAAAAAGAAATACCACTAACAACAACAATCATAAGAGAGAACATCAACCAACGTGAATCATCTACTCCAATTCTCCAACAACTTAATGATGATGATGTTGTGCTCTTCTCTCATCAATTTCTTTATCCGAAAGGGAGTAAAATATCAAACCTATTTCTCTCTTAAAGTGAGAATTCTACTATCATTAACTTATTTAATTTGGTTGAGTTGTAATAAGTAAAATCTGGGGTGCCAATAGAATTACTCTCAATAATTGTTGGTATACTATACTATATCCCACCACCACCTAAAGTATTGAGGTGTTACTTTCCTTCATCATTCAGCAAGCATATGCAACCCACCAAAACAAGTGAAAAGCTGCTGCTGCTCTCTCTTTCTTTCTTCTTCTTAAACATCATCAGTTGCAACTTGCTATCTGTTTGAGAGATTCCTTAAAAAGATACATAATGATGAACATGGCAGAATCTGCTGCATCTGCTTTCCTAAAACCTGTATTTGAGTTGCTTGGCTCAAAAATTGTAAGAGAGTTTGAATTGGTATGGGGTGTTAAGGAGGAGTTGGAAAAATTCTCGAGTTTCTTGTCAGCAATTCAATCCGTTCTTCAGGATGCCGAGGAAAAGCAAATCCACTCGTACCAGGTGAGAGATTGGATGAGAAAGCTTAAAGATGTCGCTTGGGATGCCGAAGACGTATTGGACGAGTTTGCAACCGAAGCTTTACGATCTAAATTGGAGGAAGATGAAAATCAAACTAGTAAGTGGAAGCAGTTATGCAATTTCTTCTTGTCATGTTTGGGTTTAAAGTCACTTAAATTTCGATATGAGGTAAGTCATAAGATAAAGAACATCAATGAGAAATTAGAAAGGATTGCAAAAGAAAGGAATGATCTTCATCTTCGTGATGGAAATGGAGACGGAGGCTCGTGGCTACCAGAAGTGATCAGGAAGAAGCCGGAAACCATCTCCTTGATACATGAATCAGATGTTCTCGGTAGAGATAACGATAAGGAGAAGTTAATAAATCTGTTGGTATCTGATGGGTCTGTTTCAAAGGAGCTCTCTGTTATTCCCATAGTCGGTATGGGTGGAGTCGGCAAGACAACCCTTGCTCAGCTTATTTACAACGACGAAAACGTTAAGAAACATTTCGAACTACAAGGATGGGTTTGTGTGTCCGATGATTTTGATTTGAAAAGACTGTCAAAGGCCATTATAGAGAGTACTTCCAATATATCACATAATTATGAGAAATTAAACTCATTCACTGAAGAAATACAGAAAATAGTGAGTGGGAAGAAATTTCTTCTCGTATTAGATGATGTATGGAACGAAGATCCCAAAGAATGGGAAATCCTAAGAGCTCCCTTGCGATGTGGAGCAAAGGGGAGTAAAATTATTGTCACTACTCGAAGTGAAAAAGTTTCCCGGATCATGGGCACTATTCATGATTATTCCTTGAAAATTTTGTCAGATGAAGATTGTTGGTTATTGCTGGGAAAATGGGCATTTCCAACTGAGGGTACCTGGGATGAACATCCAGATTTGGTGGCGGTTGGCAAGGAAATTGCGAAAAAGTGCAAGGGCTTGCCTTTAGCTGTCAAGACACTCGGAGGACTCTTAAAAGGTACAAAACAAGAAAGGAAATGGAATGGCATTTTAACAAGTGAAATATGGGAATTACCACAAGGAGGAAAAGATGATATCTTAGCTCCTCTGAGATTGAGTTATCATCATTTGCCTTCACATTTAAAGCAGTGCTTCCTGTATTGTAGTATATTTCCCAAGGATTATGAATTTGACAAGGATAAATTAGTCAAATTGTGGATGGCGGAAGGCTTTATTACATCCGAGGTAGGGCAAAGGGCAATGGAAGATGTGGGCAGTGATTACTTTGATGATTTGTTATGGAGGTCATTCTTCCAGTATGAGAAAAATAGGTTTGGCAGATTGATGTGCAAGATGCATGATCTGATTCATGATCTAGCACAATCACTTTCGGAAGGTGAATGTTTTAGAATGGAGGGTGACAAATTAATTCATTTTTCTGAAAAGGCTCGGTATTCTTCATTCATCACTCATAATGAAAATGATCTAACAATCTTTGAGCCATTTCTTAAATGCGGAAGGCTACATATTCTACTAGTTTGCCGGAGAGCTGGAAGTTTCCCCACTAATCTATTCCAGGAAATGAAATTCCTCCATGTGTTGGATTTGAATAATACAAAAATCACAGAGTTGCCTGATTCAATTGGCAATTTGAAACACCTACGATACCTTGATCTCTCTAATACCAAGGTACAAAGATTACCTGAATCAGTGAGTAGCTTTCATAATCTGCAGACATTAGATCTAAGTCAGTGTAATGAATTGGTTGAGTTACCAAAGGACACAAGAAACTTGATTAACTTACGGCATCTTATCTTCTGGGGGGCCTATATAATTAGTTCGACACCAAAGGGAATTGGGGGATTAACATGTCTACAAACACTGTCAAGTTTCATTGTTGGTAAAGAGAATGGGCATGAGATAGGACAATTGATGAAATTGATTAACCTCAGAGGTAGATTGCGGATTTCAGGGCTTGAAAATGTGGTCAATGTGAAAGAGGTCATATTGAAGAATAAAGAATACATTGACGAACTGGATCTTTCGTGGCGGTGTCTTGAAGATGATGATGCTATGAATCCAAGTGTTGCGGAAGAAGTACTTGAAAGGCTCCAACCTCACCATAATCTCAGAATCCTAAACATCAGTAATTACAATGGTGAAAGATTTCCGAGCTGGATAGGGCATCCTTCATTCTCCAAACTGGTGGATGTTACTTTATGTGATTGTACATCATGTCAAACCTTCCCTCCTCTCTGGCAACTACCTTCCCTCAAGAAACTTAGTCTAGAAGGTGGTGGTTTTCTTGTTGATGGCATCATGGTTACTAAGGTTGTTTTTCCATCATTGGAAGAACTTTCTATCGTTTCATTCCCAAATTTAGTAGAATGGAGAGGTGGCATTGAAGAAGAAGAAGAAGAAGATTGTTTCCCTTGCCTTGGTAAACTTGAAATTGATGGATGTAAGAGTTTGATTGCGCTTCCAAGATTTTTAACATCTGTTCGTGAGTTACGCTTGTTTGAATGCAATGAGAGGATATTAAGCTCTCTGTCTTACTTCACTTCTCTCTCCTCCTTGAGAATTGACTCTTTTAAAAATCTAAGGGTAATACCCAGTGGGTCTTTCAAGAACCTAAAAGCACTCAAAGATCTTACTATTTGTAGTTGTATGATGTTGGTATCATTGGTAGAGGATGATGAAGACTGCAAACACTTCCACTCTCTGGAACGTTTACAGATATACTTCTGTTTTCAACTCATGGTTTTACCAGATGAGGGTCTACAATACCTAGTATCTCTTCAACGAATGTATCTTACGTACCTTCCTAAACTCACATTCTTGCCAGATGGATTGAAAAACCTCATCTCCCTTAAAGAATTGGATATATCAAATTGCAAAGGACTCGCGACCTTGCCAAAGGAGGGACTGCCCACCACGCTTCAAACTCTCTCCATTTCCAGTTGTCCAATGCTAGCGGAACAATGTGAAAAGGAGAGTGGCAAATATTGGCCCAACATATCATACATCCCCAACTTAAACACGGTATGCTTTTTTTTTTTTTTTTTAATACACTAAAATACCCTAAACACCCCTTAATTATCTATGCGCATTAGCGGACAATAGGGTCAAAATCACAATTTTACCTTATAACCTTTAATTCTTTTCCTTTTATTGAAAAAATTCTTATTTGTCAAAATCATTTTTTATCGAATTTGCAAATAGTTTGTAACATTTATTATCCCAGTGAATAATATGATTTTGTAACTTGCCAAACTCAGCTCCAAACTCGTTGGAATCAGCTTCTCGATTCATAATGAAAATGCCTCGAGCTAGGTTACAAACTTAACCAAGTTATTCAACTGTCATTATATTTTTAAGGAAAACAAAAAATAAATATTTTATTTATTTTTAAATATTAAGAAATATTTTTTAGATATTATAATTTAATATATTTTTTTTTTGATTTGGTGGATGTTCGAAATCAGAGTTTTAAGCTTGTGGTTCAAACCATTTTTTTTTTTGAACCATATTTTTCTTTCTTAATTACTCCTAGATCAACTTGTGGAGATAACGATAACGAAAAACCAGATCTGAACTTTTTTGCAATAATTTTGATTTTTGATTTATTTATTTTTTAATTAAATTATAACACTTTCCATTCTTCAACTTTTCAAATTCCAAATTCTAACTTTTGATTTATACAAAGAATGCTTACAGTCATGAGTTGCATGTATCATTAATCTTTTGATTTTTGTAGTAATCATATGTCATTAGCTACACTGGAAGCCATGGTTTAAAATATCGAAATGTATCGGTCGATACCTATCGATATCAGCCAAGACCAATACAAATCATTGACAACGAAAGAATGAATTTTCTGAGTATGTATTGATTTGTATCAAATGTATTGGCCAATATCGTATTGGTTATTTCATTAACTTCACATTCAATCAATACAATATTTTAAACATTTCTGGAAGCTAATAATTTTCTTTTTCAGGATTTTCCGGATATATTTTGATGTTTTCTTCAAGTGTTGGTGCAAGTGGTTCTCAACAGGTATGCTTGAAAATGCAGATTTGACGTAGTGTGAACTTGTAACCTTAGTTTTGAAACTTGTTGAGTTGACTAGAGTCGGCTCAATCTCCGAGTCAACTTGTCTGAGTCAAGTTGCTTGTCATCAACTTGACTCGATGAACATCCAAGTTGAGTTTTAAAACTATGGATATAACAAGCAATGTTTTCAATGCTATATGGGACAAAAATAATTTGTATTGGTTGGGCAACTGTGGCATCTGAGTTCAATTTTTGACGATCAACTCATATTTATTAGACATTGAAAAAGATTGTGCAAATTTTAATCACTAAATTTTATCTTCATTTAAGCCCCTAAAATATGACATTAAATATATATTATTGAGGTTTGATTATTAAAGGATTGTTCGTTGATGAAATCATATTTTCTTTTCCAAATTCTAATTTGGAAAAGAGAATTTAGAATTTTATAAATTTAAAATGATTCACTTGGACCAGTGGTTGAACAAATCGACAGTTCTTTAAATAATTATGGTTCTATTTGAACCAGACCGACTTCATTGAAGTTGATCCATTTGTTCAAACCAATTCATAAAACACAAAGAACTAATTTTGGAAACAAGTTGAGTTCTAAATTGGATGGTTCTACCATCAAGTCAAAATTACCCATTAAATTTAATATGATAGATGATTCATAAGTAGGTTATGAGGTTCTCGATTATTATAATTTTGGTAATTAATTGATTACCTTTGAATTCTACAGGTTGTCATCTGAAGGCTCTCGTCTCTATATTTCCATCCATTTTTTTATTTTTATTGCTTTATTGATCGCTTCTTTTTGCAGATGCACAATGATCTTGAATTCTAATCCTATGTTGGACTTCTTACTTATCAACCAGAATGTGAGGGATCCCTGACAGATTGACTGGGGAAGGGTAAGAAAATAGGATACTGTTTTAGTTCTCAATTCTTATCTGCTTATTTTCTGATCATGTTGTCATCCTCTATCATTTGGGTGTGTGCAGGCCAAAAAAATGCTGAAGAACTTGAGGGTTAAGGCAATTCACAACAATATGAAATTCACGATCATAGGACTCAGCAAGCAGCCTTGCAACAAGCAATTGGATTCTTCTTACAATGCTAGATTTGCACCAAAATTTCTAAGAGCCTATGTCGCCACCAATATTCATCCTATGAACTCTATTTGGTATGCTGATTTTGGTGCAAGCAACCACCTGACTTCAGATCTCTCCAACTTAGAGTATTCATAATCCATATTACGGTAATGAAAAAGTAGTTGTGGGTAATGATAACACCCTTTCCATTCAAAATTCTGGTTGTAATATTAGCAAAAGACACAAATTCCCTCTTGATAGTTCCACTTCAACTGTTAATACATCTCTTGCTCTTGTACATTCTGATGTCTGGGGTACTTCCCCCTTTGTAATAGACTTGATTGTTTTTTCCCTTTTATTTATACTCTAATCTTTTAATAAGAAGGCTGATAGTTACTTAATTCGTTGTCTCCAGGTTCAGCCCAGCAAATGATTGAAATTTGTATGGGGCATCCTCTGATGGTACCATCAGTTGCACTGACTTGGAATCTGGAATGTCATTTCCTTTGATGGACCTCAACCTTGGTGGATGGCAAGTGTGTGTTTATTTTTAGTATCTGCTTTCATTCATTGGATCATGTTTATTATGTTAAAGAGTTATCCACATAATGTGATATCTCACACAGCCTTGATGGAAGCATATGGAAGAGGAGGGCAATACAATAAGGCCGAGGCGGTATTTCGAAGGATGCAGTCTTCAGGTCCTGAACCATCAGCTTTAACATATCAAATAATTCTTAAGATTTTTGTTGAGGTAAACCTTCTTCAGTATACCCTTTTGTTAGAGTATGTTTCTTTAATACCTATGTCACAAGGCCACGTATCCAAATATGATCATGTAAGAGGGTTTCAGTAGCATTTTTTATTCAACTGGTATTTTTTCATTGCTCAAGCTAAATCACACTCTGGAATGAAAAAGGTCATTGTCTGGAATAAGAACTTTGTACCCAATATATTGACATTGATAATGACCATGGTTCAAAGTTTCATTCCATTTCAAAATGTTCGGTGTAACATTGTGATTTTGGCTAGACTAGAATGAATCATTGACCCCAAAACATTGAATCTTTCGGATTGTCCTGGAATGTTTTGGTTGAGGCTGTTCTGATTTTTTTCCTGACAGAAACATTGCCTCGAAATGAGATTAATTTTAAACCTTGATTTTGACTTCCTTGCACATTTGGACATCTCACATAAAGACTGTTTTAGGAGGAGAGATGAAAAAATTTCCCTCCTTGGTTTCCATGTGAGTCCTTCATGATACATATGGGCGGCTCATTACTTCAATTAGTCCCCGTGGCCTATTTTGATGCTTTACTTTTTCCATTGAAAGATCCATCTCTTATCAAAACTAGAAAAAAATGTTCATGTTTTTTATTTCATTGTACATTTTTTTAGAACAAAAATCAAAGGTTTGATCTCCGTAACATACATCTGGTTGGGGATCAATTATTGTAGTGATAGCTTGGAAGTTAGTTGAATGTACTTTCTTTAGCTGGGGTGCACTTTCGAGCTGATATGTGGCAGATTCATACCAATCAAATTAGAAGGAAATTTTTATAAGATGGAAAGAAGAGTAGCTCTGTTTTATCTTTTATGAACTGTCTTTGGCTAATGTCTACCGTTGCTTTAGGTTCTGTTAGTTGATCCCATTGATGAGGTTGCTATTCAAAACCTGAAATCATACAAAGAGAAGAACTTCATTGACATCAGCAATTATTGGTACTCATCCTTTCTGTTAATCTCCATCACTTTCCAACTTTCTTTTTATCTCTTTAGCTTCTCTTTCCCTTTAAATTTGAACATTTTTTTGTTGGTTTACCTTCAAGAGTTCAACAAAATTGGAGTTAAAGAAGAATGGAGAATATGTCAGGGATTATTAAGGGAGAAGATCAAAGTCAGATGGATTTACAACCTCCCCAAAACAACTAAGGTAGAGAGATATATCTCCTTATTTTATTTTATTTTTTCCTATTTTTGTTTTATTTATTTATTTATTTATTTTGGCAGAATGAGTGGGTGATTTGCAGAATATTTAACAAGAGTTCTGGTTGTAAGAAACCATATGTTTCAAGTCTTGTGAGATTGAACTCTTTAAGTGATGAAATGGGTCATTCTCATCTACCACCATTAATGGATTCTCCAATCTACAACTCCAAGACTAAACTCATTGCATCTGAGACATCTCATGAGACTTGCTTCTCCAATTCAATGGAAGACAATTGTTTCAATCCTCCACTTGTCTCTGATACTTCAAATCCTTCTATTATTACCAACCCTTTGTCATCCATTTTATCTAAAATCTCTCTTCCAAACTCATTTTACTCAACTCAAGATCCTCCAAATTTAGCCAATTTACAATACCCAAATTCTGTATTAATGCAAGATCAATCCATATTACATGTTTTATTGGAGAACCAAATGGAGCAGAGTCGTAAAGCAGAGAGCGAGATGATTAGTATCTCACAAGAAACAAGGCTGACTACAGATATGAACATTGAAAGCTCATCAATTGTTTTAAATCTTCAAATGGGTAGGAATTCTTTTGAAGATTAAGAAGAACCATCTACTTCAGTAGGACCAGTTGATCTTGATTGTATTTGAAATTATTGAAAAATTCTATAAAAGAAGAAGAAAACAAGAGCTTCAGTTACTATTAATGTTTAAAATAGATGGTGTATATAATTTTTATGGATTGAAATAAGATTAAGTTAAGGATTTAATCTTACATCTCGAGGAAAAAATCTATGACTCACTACCACGTCAACATAGAGTTGAGAGCAGTGTGGAATGAAGTCAGTTTAGAATAACTCTATTCTCAAATTATGAAACCAGAAAATTAATGTTTTTTTAATTATAAATTCATAAAAATGACTACCATTAACAGTCATTTTTTCCGACTGCCTAGAACTGTCGTTTTTTTCGACAGTTGTTTAGACGGTCTAAAGCCGTCGTTTTGTCCAACTTTCTTTGGCAGTCGCATTCTAATCGCGATTCCTTTTAAAACGATTGCACAAACGACTGTAAAGGCAGTTGTTTTTGTCAAAAACGATTGTTCAAGACAGTTGTTTATCCCGCAATATGACGTAGTGAGAGACTCTTCAAGAAGTACAAATGCATAGAACATTTGATTTCAAATCTGTGTATGGGAGCTGTTAATCTTCTTATTAGTTTATTTATTTATGTTGGATAACAATTAATTAAGAACATTTATGGTACTAGTGTGGGACTTGGTCTTAATTTATAGGGTGTTATGTATGAGTGGTGTTTGGAGTATACCAACATGAATTACATTTGTTTAATGTTTTGGATTTCTTTCATGACTATGTTTTACGTTCCTTATAAATTGAACGATTCAAAGTTATCACCACAAGAAAATGAATTTTTAGCGACACTTTGGTTATTCTGTGTTGAAAAGTAAGTTATCATATTTTTGTTGTAGATTGTAACGTGGTGGTAGTGTCGGGTTTGCAGCTAACAAGCTAGAGGGTTCACGTTGGTATCACCACTTTTACCAATATCGGAAATAAGGCTTGGTCATGTTGGAAGAGATGCTCTTGTACCCCGCGCTTTAGTTTTGCACTGTTGTGTTCCTATGTTATTTTGGTTATGTTATTGTGATCCTCAATATTGTTTTTGGTGAATAAATTCTAGTTATCTAGTCCAACACAAAAAATGTCAAAGACAATAAACACATGTCATATTTTATTCCGTAATTTTTTCCTTTTTGATTTTTTGTGATGCTTTTGCAATATTGCTAATTTTATTTGTTAATTTTTAACTTATTTAATGAAAACCCTTGATTTTTCTATCCAAACTAATCATCTTAAATTATTCATGTTCAATCCATCGTTTTCAACCTCACTTTAACAAAAACCCTTGATCATTTTTTCCCAAAATCAGTCATCTTCAAACTCCTCATTTTCAATCTATCGATTTCAACCCCAACTCAATGAAAATCTTTGATTTTTCTACCAAAAATTCCATCATTTTCACTATTTCTTCTAAAATCTTATCTTATTCTTGAGACTTGAAGGGGTTTAGTTGATAAAATCTTAAGGTTGAAGATGTGGGTAGTTTTTTTTACCCAAAACGTTTGAAAATGACTAGTTTTGGGAAGAAAAATCAAAGATTTTGTCAAAAGGTTGAAGATGATGGTATCTATAATATTGGAAAAATTAGGGGAAAATGAAGAGATTACATTTAGGACATATTGATCTTACTAAGATACACTCTCATATTATATCTTCATATTTCATATTAAATTACAATAATATACCATCAAATCTTATATTTGTCATCCATACATTGCCAAAGGCAACCATAGGTAATAATAATAATAATAATAAAAAGCAACCATAAGTTCACAACACATTCAGGGTTTATATTGTTCAAAATATGGTAGAGATTGCAACCATGAATCTAAGTTAGGTTCATCAACCAATCAAAAACTATCAAATTCAATTGTCATCATCATTTGCATCCTAACCATCTGATGTTTCATCAGTAAAATGGTGCCACCATCATCTTATCAATGTTGCAATTAAATTGTGGTGTAATCTGTGAAGGAAACAAGTCACGACTTAATCTCAACTTTTCAATCAGTCACAGAATTTGGTGACATTATTATTTAGGCATTTTTCAATTAGTCAATAAGAGGAGATCGAGCTCAAGGGACGCATGCCATCAGTTTGAAAATCCCAAATATTCACCAAAATGTGAGGACCTATTGTTGGAATTATTATTTATTTTTATTATCAAAATTATTTTGTGACATTTTTACATATACAAATTTTATATAAATACTGGATTGTAATTTGTTCAAAACATTAAGGATAAAATTGGAAACTATGTTAGTGGTCTGACATTGGTTACCAGCATCAAATATGATGGGTTAGTGAACATCCTATCAAAATTTAAGTGGTATTCACTTAATACTAGAATTCTACGATGGGTAGAAAATCTAGTATCCTCTTTTATAAATAGGTGGTCGTCCCCCCTCTCTACACACACAGATTATTTTATTATTAAGATAGAAGGTTTCCATCCCCAAAGATGTAGGCAGAGTTGGGGTAGTACGCCTATTCTTTGCAGATCAAGATCAAAGTATTCTTCGCAGATTATTGGAAAAGTGAATCCAGGTATTTTACAATTATTGTTTGTTCGATTCGATTATTCTATTTGTTGGTTATGTCTTCTATTCTTGTATGTGGAGGGTTGTTGTGGATTCAACCCGGATCTTTTGAGATCCGTTAACGACCCGCATGACCCGTTTAATGGGTAATGTGTGGGGTTTTCCCACCATTTGGTTTGGTTTTGGATCCGACCCATTTAACCTCTTTGTAACCTTAAGTATATAAAGGGTAAGAGATGAAACCCTAAAGGGTGGGTGAAAGATACGAGAGACAGAGAGAAATTGTAACTGCGTTCTTCTTTGGTTGATATAGTGAAATCGCCGTTTTTGCCCGTGAACGTAGGTCAATTCTTTGACCGAACCACGTATATTTTGTGTCGTGTGATATTCTTGTGTTCTTGCTTGATTTATACTTCGAATCATAGGGTTAAGTCTAACACTATTTTTCTTCAAGATCAAATCCTAAATCCATGAATATTATGTTCACAGTATTTTTCCCCAACAACTATGTTTGTCTAAATCACCCTAAAATCACAACAGTAAAACTCATGATTTGTAATTATTTTGGAATGGGTAATGTCCCTCTAATGTCGAGATCTCTTGCCTGTGAGTTGGTGAAATTCCTTTTAAAAAAACATAGCTTCTCATAGATAAATAATCATAGTCTTCACTTCCAATTAGTCAGGTTGCCTCAAAGCTGAGTTATTATGTTAACCCATGAAATCATACTGATCAGATAGCCTTACGTGTATAGTTCTGAAACTAGAACTTGATCTTATTTTGATTTGTGCAGTGGAGCTGAGGATGTGGTCCTGATCGCGTATGCACGATTAACAGGTCGACCCTTCCGGGTGTTCAGCTTGGACTGGAAGGTTGAACCCAGAGACATATCAGTTCTTTGACACTGTTGAAAAGCACTATGGCATCCACATTGAATATATGTTCCCTGATGCGGTAGAGGTTCAAGGCCTGGTTAGAAGCAAGGGTCTGTTCTCTTTCTATGAAGATGGGCATCAGGAGTGCTGCCGAGTGAGGAAGGTAAGACCCCTGAGGAGGGCCTTAAAGGGTCTTCGTGCTTGGATCACTGGACAAAGGAAAGACCAATCTCCAGGCACCAGGGCTGAAGTCCCTGTCGTCCAAGTGGACCCATCATTCGAAGGAATGGACGGTGGGATCGGTAGTTTGATCAAGTGGAACCCGGTGGCAAATGTAGAGGGACTTGACATTTGGAATTTCCTCCGAGCCATGAATGTACCTGTCAACGATTTGCATTCACAAGGTTACGTCTCAATTGGGTGTGAACCGTGCACGAGGCCAGTCTTGCCTGGGCAGCACGAGAGAGAGGGAAGGTGGTGGTGGGAGGATGCCAAGGCTAAGGAGTGTGGTCTCCACAAGGGAAACATCAAACAGGACAATGTGGCCCAAGTCAATGGTAACAGGAATGGATCAGCTACTGTCCCTGATATCTTCGATACTCAAAGTGTGGTGAATCTCAACAGGACCGAGATAAAGAATTTGGCCAGGCTTGATAACAGGAGAGAACCATGGCTTGTTGTTCTCTATGCTCCTTGGTGCCCCTTTTGTCAGGTAAAAGTTCTTATAAACATTTACGTAAGTCGAGAAGGCAATGAATGTTATAACAACTACTAACGGTTTTGATGTTTTATTTTATTTTTGGGTTTGGGCAGGCTATGGAAGGATCATATGTGGAATTGGCAGATAAGATGGAGGGGTCAGGTGTAAAGGTGGGAAAGTTTAGGGCAGATGGGGAACAGAAGGCATTTGCACAGCAAGAGCTCCAACTGGGGAGCTTCCCCACAATACTATTCTTCCCCAAGCACTCCTCTCAACCCATCAAGTAACCCTCAGAGAAGCGAGATGCCGGTTCCTTGATGGCTTTCGTCAATGCTTTGAGATAAGAACTGATGTTAGAATTTGGAAGGCAAGTAAATTGATGAGGTAGACAATCCGCCATTGGCCTGCTGTGGACTTTCGTCCCAACTGTATAGCATTTTCTCCATACATTTTATTTCTTTTCTTCTCTTTTTTTTTTTTTTTTTCATCCAAGTCTCTTGATGTAGCATGTTCAGTTGTTCCATCTTTTTTTTTTTTTTCACGTTGTTATGCAATCTTGTAGGGTCAAGGTGGTGCAAGATCATTAGTTTGGTCTCTGTTTCACCAGAAATAAAAGTGGTTTGCTTACATGCCTTGGAATTCGCTGCTGAAAGATCCCGCCCAGTGTCCCCCTCCTTCTCCCGCCGCCTTCCGACCCGCGGGAGGACCGGATTTGTCGTAAAATTGAGATTATTTCGTTTCCTTCCTTATCAGAGAGGGGCCCCTAAAAGAGCTCTCTTTCTTCGATGTAAGGGAGAAGTAAAGTCCATTGTGGAGCCGTATGCAATGCACAAAGGTTATATGAAATTTTGTAGTCTATTTTTATTGTTTATTTATTTCTGTGTGTGTGAGTGTATGTGTGTCAAGGCCAGACATACAAATACTGAAACTCAGCCAAGAAATGGGTTCGCCAAATCCAGACAAAAATGCAAACACTTGGGCACATTTCTGTAATCGTTGTAATAATTTTTGTTGTCTATAAAATTTCAAGGAAAGAGCAATTTATTTTTAAAAGAATATTGCTGAAGTGACTTCAAGATTGTATCTCACATCGCACATCCTATCGTGAAAGTGTGTAGGAACTAGGAATCATAGATGCTTTTCATCGAGATATGAGTCAAGAAGCATCTATGATTCTTACACGTTGTCACATCAAGATGTGTAATAAGAGGTACAATCCAGCACGACTCTTTTTAAAATAGAGGTGACAATAAGATTCAAAAATGACTACAGGGCATGAGACATTTTTGTCTTCAAGAGACCACAACTAAGTAATAGAGACATTTTTGTCTTCAAGAGACCACAACTAAGTAATAGAGTCGATCTTTTTCTTTCAAAACATTTGATTGATTTCACAGGCACACGAGATGCAACAAATGATGTTTAATTGGTCTCTTACTCAAACATTTACCGAACTACCTTGTTTACACATATATGTAAGAGTCGTATGCAAGAAAACAAAATTATATTTATGTGTATCCCGAGGCAAATGATCTATGATCTTATGATGGGGGTGTATGACTGGGAGTGGTCAGAAAATCAATAATAATATAGAAAAGATAAACAAAGATGCAACACCAAAAAAAAAAAAAAAAAACACAGAGATTTATGTGATTTCCTAAAGATTGAGGTATGTCCACGATCCAGACCAATCCTCCACTATATGAAGATAAAAATCTCTGCTACAAATTATACCCTCTCATCAAGTAAAGAGAAATATATACCCGAAGAAACATAACTAGGATTTTTATTTATGGGGTTTTGTGTGCCTTAAGGGCACACATTAGAGTGTAATAAATACACCTTGGGAATAAGCATGTATATTACCTTGAAGCCCCTTATTTAGTGTAATAATATAACTGCCATATCTTTAGCATCAAACCCTATGTTCTATGCATAAATGGAACATATGGAAATTGATTACCATTACGTTCATAAGCAAGTTGCTAGCAATGCTCTTGATGTTTGATACATTGCCACACAAGATTTGGTAGATATCTTCACAAAAGACCACTAATCCTAGCAACAATTCAACATTCTTAAAGACAAGCTTTTGATTCACAGATGTTGATGGTAGAACATTGAAAGATTTGTGAAAAAGCCAATTTCCAAGTGATTCGATCAAAGTAAATCATACATAGTAACGGATTCTAAATGCACCAATTTAATTATAATCCAAAGATTACCTTTAACGAGAAAGATTCTCGATCAAAGAATTTACATTTTTTCTTAAAGGATAAAAATGATGGAGAACGAAAAAAAAAGAAAACATAAATGTGGTGAGCGTGGATTGAGCATGCAACCTTCAGATCTTCAGTCTGACGCTCTCCCAACTGAGCTTGAAAGTATATTCCCAGTTTTATTTTAATTTATATATTTTAGAAACATATACACCTCAGATCAAATAGGGCACTTTAAAACCACAAATCCTAACTCATATGTGATAAAAACAATTATTGTCGATCAAGAAGAATAATTGGTACAAAAGGCAAGATACATTTTGATTAAAAAAAATGTGCTCCAAATAAAAATAATATAATATTTATCATGTAAATATATATGGCATTTTCTCAACAATTATTCAACGGCTACAATTGATCCAATTCAGTTGACTTTGACTTTGAGGATGTCCTAGGTGGACACTTTCGAATTGAATGTTGTGTTTTCAATCATTGATCATACTCAACACTACCCCTCACCCATAAGAGTGGAAAGAATCGAACACGTGACTTATACGAACTAAATACTCTGATACCATGTTAACCAACCAACAAGTCCAAAAGACAGATCTTTTGGAGAGGGAGAAAACTATTAATATAAGCACGAGGCTTAACTAGAGTATGACATATCAGAGAGTGGAGGAAAATTTACCCAACACTAATAGAACTCAAATATTTAAGTCTTGGGCCGGATTCATTTTATGAAGGATAAAAATGGAGATTTTATCGAAACTCTGGGCAAGGTTAGGGCATGTCTACTTCGGGCCCTCTAGGGACTTAGGGTTGGACTAAGACTCGATCAAACCTGGCTCGAGTCCACTCAGTGACAGCCCTATACCCATCTATAAGTCCAAACTTATATAACTTATACTTTATAAAAATTAAACTAGCCAAAATTTAATAAATAATAAAATATATCAAATGATGGGCTACCAAAATATCAACACAACTTTAAAATCAAACATAGGAACTTTGAAAGAGGTACGTGGCGCCAAATTTTTAAAAACCTCAATCTACATTTCGAATATATATTAAATGCAATAATTGATTATTTAATTTAAGAGATTTATGACCTTAATTGCACAATCCATTAGATATAGATGTTGTCTACAAACAAGTCTAAGATATTCTCAATTTCTAATAGGAGAAAAGAGCATGCAAAGATGAACATTATGTGCCAAATGCACATGGATCAGTGGGCCCTCAAATCCTTAAAGAGACTGTTTTGGGATCCACAGTATTTGGGTCCATATCACATTTATAAATTGGACATTAGTGGAGGATATAAATCTTATAAGTTTCCCATCTTCCAATCACGTAGACTGCATGTCTTAGTCACTCCAACTTGGATCTTTGGCCTATCTCTTAGTGGACCTACAAACAATTTTTTTTTCTTTCTCTTATTTGATTAGTAAGGGAGGAAGGTGGGCTATTGAAAGTCTATCTAATTTAAAGTCCTTGGAATAGTGATGGTTTTTAAGAAGGATCATTGATGATTTCTAGTTGTTAGATCCATGATTTTTAAAGCTTTGTCTCGAAGGCATTGAAGCAGGACATTCGTGGTCAATTTTTGATAGAAAAAATATATATTTTGAGGGCATTTTTAGTAGGAAAATAAATTTTGGAGGTGTATTTAAAGCATCTTAACGTGTGTCCTTAGGACACATGTTAACAAAACTAGGGCTAGCAATTGATAAGTTCGGTACCAGATCAGTACCACTCCAATTCAATCTCCAATTTGAACGGATTAATGAATGTGTGAGTTGAATCCAATCCCTTTCATTTCATCCTTAATCCGAAACCGATCCGATCAGAACACATGCCTTATTTTCAAATGATCAATGTTCAAAAAATTTTAAAATATAAATCATATAAAATTTCTAGAAATTTACTTTCCAACTACAAATATAGAGAAAATAAAAAAAAGACTAAAATGTTTTATCTATGTGCATTTACATGAAATTAAGAATAATAAAAAATTATTAAAATATATTCGGATCGAATTAGGTAGATCCGACTCTAATCTAAAATTTTCATATTTCATATTTTTTCGAATTGAATTAGTTCGAACATTGGTTATATTTCGGATCATTGCCAACCCTAAACAAAACCTATTTTTCATTTACTAGTTCAAGAATTAAGATTGAAACAGAAACTAGGTTTGCTTGTGAGTTGTGATTATTGATTATGGCCAATCTTGGTCAGAATCATTCATGTGAGCTTAAAATTGTAATGCATGTGATTTGATTTTTATAGGACCCTGTTTGATAACGCTGTCAACTTTTGCTGTCAGATTCTATGACTAAAAACAGTTGTAAAAAGTTGGAACAAAGAAAAGCTTTTATTTGATAGTCTTGTAAAAGTGTTATGCTGTTTACCAATATTTGGTAATTATTGTTTGATATAGTAACTCGATTCTACTGTATTTTGATAAAATGACCAGAATGCTCTTAATGTTGATAATGCATCAAGAATGCACTAAAAATGATCATAATACCTTAATAAATATATAATTACACTATATATATATATATATATATATAGGTGGTGGATTATAGTACATATATAAAAATAATGGTTTTTCAAAATATGGGTTAAAGCTTTTGGATTGAGTTGATTTTTT
Organism: Akebia trifoliata; assembly: GCF_017979445.1. NCBI lineage: Eukaryota > Viridiplantae > Streptophyta > Magnoliopsida > Ranunculales > Lardizabalaceae > Akebia > Akebia trifoliata. Next base: position 44,340,972 of record NC_141385.1, on the reverse strand, counting down.
GTGAGGATGGTCACTATGATGAGAAGATCATCCTTACAAAAAATCAGCTCAATCTGAAACTTGTAAGTCCATCAAAAGTGATTTACAAATTATTGGTAAAAAATTGATGGTCCACATTCTAAATCACTTTTGAAGGGTTAGAAGTTTTAGATTGGATTGAATTTTTTAGGATGATCTTTTCATCATAGAGATCCTCACAAAAAATCAGCTCAATCCAAAACCTCTAACCTATATTTTGAAAAACCATTATTTTTACCTATGTCTCATGATCTGTCCATATATATATATATATATATAGGGTAGCGTTCAATGGCTAACTTTTTGGCAAAACATTTTTCAAAACATGAGTTAGAAGTTTTGGAATGGGCTGATTTTTAGTGAGGATGATATCTACGGTGAGGAGATCATCCTCACCAAAAATCAGCCCATTCCAAAACTTCTAACCCATGTTTACAAGTTGAAAAATCGTGGACCGTCCATTTTTTGTAAACTGTTTTGGATGGGGTTAGAAGTTTTGGAATGGGCTGATTTTTGGTGATGATGATCTCCTACCGTAGGAGATCATCATCACCAAAAATCAGCCCATTCCAAAACTTCTAACCCATGTTTACAAGTTGAAAAATCGTGGACCGTCCATTTTTTTGTAAACTGTTTTGGATGGGGTTAGAAGTTTTGGAATGGGTTGATTTTTGGTGATGATGATCTCCTACCGTAGGAGATCATCATCACCAAAAATCAGCCCATTCCAAAACTTCTAACTCATGTTTTGAAAAATGTTTTGCCAAAAAGTTTGCTAAAAATAAAAAGTTTGCCATTGAACGTAACCCATATATATATATGGGTCACGTTCAATGACAAACTCTTTGGCAAAACATTTTTCAAAACATGAGTTAGAAGTTTTGGAATGGGCTGATTTTTGGTGAGGATGATCTCTACGGTGAGGAGATCATTATCACCAAAATCAGCCCATTCCAAAACTTCTAACCCCATAAAAAATAGTTTACAAAAAATGGACGGTCCACGATTGTTCAACTTATAAACATGGGTAAGAAGTTTTGGAATGGGCTGATTTTTGGTGAGGATGATCTCTACGATTAGAAGATCATCCTCACTAAAAATCAGCCCATTCCAAATTTTCTAGCCCCATGTTTACAAGTTGAAAAATCGTGAACCGTCCATTTTTGTAAACTATTTTTGATGGGGTTAGAAGTTTTGGAATGGACTGATTTTTGGTGAGGATGATCTCCTCACCGTAGAGATCATCCTCACCAAAAATCAGCCCATTCCAAAACCTCTAACCGATGTTTTGAAAAATGTTTTGCCAAAATGTTTGTTGCTGAACGGGACCATATATATAATGTTTTAAAAATTATATATATATATATATATAACTGTTATTTATAATGTTTTAAAAATTATTTTCAAACTCTAATTAAATAAAACTAATATAAGCGCTTTAAGCTTATTTCATGACCTGATTTTGGTCATTTCCCGACACGAGTTTTAACTTTTAAAACTGTGGTCTTAGTCTTGACTCTTGACCATAAAAGTGAGATTTTTAACAACGGGAATTTCTATTGGTACCCCAACTTCTACTTCTTACACTCCAATTATCTAAATTATTTATCATATACAACTAAGCCTAACACGCTATTTAAAATTACAATTAATAACATTTCCACATCATAATGTTTTCTTAATACACTAATAAATTAAAATGGTACAAGTTAGAAAAAAAAAACATTACCACTAACAACAATCATAAGAGAGAACATCAACCAACGTGAATCGTCCATCTACTCCAATTCTCCGACAGCTTAATGATGATGATGTTGTGCTCTTCTCTCATCAATTTCTTTATAGGAAAGGGAGAAAAATATCAGACCTATTTCTCTCTTAAAGTGAGAATTCTACTATCATTAACTTATTTAATTTAGTTAAATTGTAATAAGTAAAATCTGGGGTGCCAATAGAATAACTATCAATAATTGATGGTATACCATACTATATCCCACCACCACCTAAATTATTGAGGTGTTAATTATTCAGTAAGCACATGCAACCCACCAAAAGAAGTCAAAAGCTGCTGCTGCTCTCTCTTTCTTTCTTCTTCTTAAACATTCATCAGTTGCAACTTGCTATCTGTTTGTTCTTCTTCTTCTTAAACATCATCAGCTGCCACTTGCTATCTGTTTGAGAGATTCCTTAAAAAGATACATAATGATGAACATGGTAGAATCTGCTGCATCTGCTTTCCTAAAACCTGTATTTGAGCTGCTTGGCTCAGAAATTGTAAAAGAGTTTGAATTGGTATGGGGTGTGAAGGAGGAGTTGGAAAAATTCTCGAGTTACTTGTCAGCAATCCAATCTGTTCTTCAGGATGCCGAGGAAAAGCAAATCCACTCGTACCAGGTGAGAGATTGGATGAGAAAGCTTAAAGATGTCGCTTGGGATGCCGAAGATGTATTGGACGAGTTTGCAACCGAAGCTTTACGATCTAAATTATTGGAGGAAGATGAAAATCAAAATAGTAAGTGGAAGCAGGTATGCAATTTCTTCTTGTCATGTTTGGGTTTAAAATCACTTTATGAAGATGAAAATCGTTTGCTTTTAAAATCACTTCAATTTCGATATGAGATAAGTCATAAGATAAAGGACATCAATGAGAAATTAGAAAGGATTGCAAAAGAAAGGAAGGATCTTCATCTTCGTCATGGAGATGGAGATGGAGGCTCGCGGCTACCAGAAGTGATCAGGAAGAAACCGGAAACCATCTCCTTGGTACATGAATCAGATGTTCTCGGTAGAGAAGACGATAAGGAGAAGTTAATAAATCTGTTGGTATCTGATGGGTCTGTTTCAAAGGAGCTCTCTGTTATTCCCATAGTCGGTATGGGTGGAGTCGGTAAGACAACCCTTGCTCAGCTTATTTACAACGACGAAAAAATTAAGAAGCATTTCGAACTACGAGGATGGGTTTGTGTGTCCGATGATTTTGATTTGAAAAGACTGTCAAAGGCCATTATAGCGAGTACTTCCATTATACCACCTAATTCTGAGAAATTAAACCCATTCACTGAAGAAATTCACAAAATAGTGAGTGGGAAGAAATTTCTTCTCGTATTAGATGATGTATGGAACGAAGATCCCAACGATTGGGAAATCCTCAGAGCTCCCTTGCGATGTGGAGCAAAGGGTAGTAAAATTATTGTCACTACTCGAAGTGAAAAAGTTTCTCGGATCATGGGCACTATTCATGATTATTCCTTGAAACTTTTGTCAGATGAAGATTGTTGGTTATTGCTGGGAAAATGGGCATTTCCAACTGAGGGTACCTGGGATGAACATCCAGATTTGATGGCGGTTGGCTGGGAAATTGCTAAAAAGTGCAGGGGTTTACCTTTAGCTGTCAAGACACTAGGAGGACTGTTACAAGGTACAAAAGAAGAAACGAAATGGAATGACATTTTGAGGAGTGAAATATGGAAATTACCAGAAGGAGGAAAATATGATATCTTACCTGCTCTGAGATTGAGTTATCATCATTTGCCTTCACATCTAAAGCAGTGCTTTCTGTATTGTAGCATATTTCCCAAGGATTATTTATTTGACAAGGAGAAATTAGGCAAATTGTGGATGGCGGAAGGTTTTATTACATCCGAGGTGGGGCAAAGGGCAATGGAAGATGTGGGTAGTGAGTACTTCGATGATTTGTTATGGAGGTCATTCTTCCAGCAGTATGAGAAAGATTCGCTTGGCAGATTGTGGTACACGATGCATGATCTGATTCATGATCTAGTAGAGTCACTTTCGGAAGGTGAATGTTTTAGAAAGGAGGATGACAAATTAAATCATTTTTCTGAGAAGGCTCGGTATTCTTTATGCATCACTCATAAAGAAAATGATCTAACAATCTTTGAGCCGTATCTTCAATGCAAAAGGCTACACACTCTACTAGTATCCATGAGAGCAGCTGGAACTATAAGTTTCCCCACTAATCTATTCCAGCAAATTAAATTCCTCCATGTGTTGGATTTGAGTTATACAAAAATCACAGAGTTACCTGATTCAATTGGCAATTTGAAATACCTACGATACCTTGATCTCTCTTATACCGATGTAGAAAGATTACCAGAATCAGTGAGCAGCCTTCATAATCTGCAGACATTAGATCTCAGTCGGTGTTCTAACTTGGTTGAGTTACCAAAGAACACAAGAAACTTGATTAACCTACGGCATCTTATCTTCGGGGAGGCCTATTACATGAGTTCGACACCGAAGGGAATTGGGGGATTAACATGTCTACGAACATTGTCAAATTTCATTGTTGGTAAAGAGAATGGGCATGAGATAGGACAGTTGATGAAATTGATTAACCTCAAAGGTCGATTGGAGATTTCAAAGCTTCAAAATGTGGTCAATGCGAAAGAGGCCATATTGAAGAATAAAGAATACATTGATGAACTGTATCTTTCGTGGTGGGGTCTTGAAGATGAAGATGATGATGCTATGGATCCAGGTGTTGCGGAAGAAGTACTTGAAAGGCTCCAACCTCACCATAATCTCAGAATCCTACTAATCGGTGGTTACAATGGTGAAAGATTTCCGAGCTGGATAGGGGATCCTTCATTCTCCAAACTGGTGGATGTTACTTTATGTGATTGTACATCATGCCAAACCCTCCCTCCTCTCTGGCAACTACCTTCCCTCAGGAAACTTATTATCGATTCATTCCCAAATTTAGTAGAATGGAGAGGTGGCATTGAAGAAGAAGAAGAAAATTGTTTCCCGGGCCTTGGTGAACTTAAAATTCGTAACTGTGAGAGTTTGATTGCTCTTCCAAGATTTTTAACATCTGTTCGTGAGTTATGGTTGATGAACTGCAATGAGAGGATATTAAGCTCTCCGTCTTACTTCACCTCTCTCTCCTCCTTGAGAATTGATTCTTTTAAAAATCTAAAGGTAATACCCAGTGGGTCTTTCAAGAACCTAAAAGCACTCAAAGATCTTACTATTTCTACGTGTAAAGAGTTGGTATCATTGGTAGAGGATGATGAAGACTGCAAACACCTCTGCTTTCTGGAGTATTTACAGATACAGTATTGTGATCAACTTATGGTTTTACCAGATGAGGGTTTACAATACCTAGTATCTCTTCAACGAATGTCTATTTTGGAACTTCCTAAACTCACTTTCTTGCCAGATGGATTGAAAAACCTCATCTCCCTTAAAGAATTGGTTATCGTAAGTTGTAGAAGACTCGCGACCTTGCCAAAGGAGGGACTGCCCACCACGCTTCAAACTCTCGCCATTTACGGATGTCCATTGCTAGAGGAACAATGTGAAAAGGAGAGTGGCGAATAAGATATCATACATCCCCAACTTAACAACGGTATTTTTTTATTTTTTTTAATACACTAAAATACCCCAAACACCCCTTAATTATCTATACGCATTGATGAATAGTACGGTCAAAATCACATTTTTATAACCATTAATTCTTTTCTTTTTCTTTTAAAAAAAAAAAAAACACTTATTTTTCAAAATCACTTTTTATCGAATTTGAAAATAGTTTGTAACATTTATTATCGCTGTGAATAATATGATTTTGTAACTCAGCTCAAAAAAAAAAAAAAAAAAAAAAAACCACTTATTTTTCAAAATCACTTTTTATCGAATTTGCCTATAATTTGTAACATTTATTATCCCTGTGAATAATATGATTTTGTAACTTGCCAAACTCAGCTCCAAACTCGATGGAATCAACTTATATTTTTAAGGAAAATAAAAAATAAATATTTTATTTATTTTAAGATATTAAGAAATATTTTTTAGATATTATAATTTTATATATATTTTACTTGATTTGGTGGATGTTCGGGTCAAATCAGAGTTTTAAGCTTGTGATTCAAACCATTCTTTTTGGAACCATATTTTTCTTTCTTAATTACTCCTAGATCAACTTGTGGACATAACGAAAAACCAGATCTGAACTTTTTCGCAATAATTTTGATTTTTTATTTATTTATTTTTTAATTAAATTATAACACTTTCCATTCTTCAACTTTTCAAATTCCAAATTCTAACTTTTGATTTATACAAAGAATGGTTATAGTCAAGATTTGCCTGTATCATTAATCTTTTAATTTTTCTAGTAATCATATGTCATTAGCTACACTGGAACCCATGGTTTAAAATATCGAAATGTATCGGTTGATATGTATCAATATCAGCCAAGACTGAAACAAAACATTGACAACGAAAGAATGAATTTTCTGAGAATGCATTGATTTGTATCAAATGTATTGGCCGATATCGTATTGGTTATTTCATTAACTTAACATTCAATTAATACAATATTTTAAACATTTTTGAAAACTAATAATTTTCTTTTTCAGGATTTTATGGATATTGAGGATATAGATTGATGTTTTCTTCTAGTGTTGGTGCAAGTGGTTCTCAACAGGTATGGTTGAAAATACAGATTTGACATAGTGTGAAGTTGTAACCTTAGTTTTGAAACTTGTTGAGTTGACTAGAGTCGGCTCAATCATTGAGATTTCAAGGTGACTGTGGCATCCGAGTTCAATTTTTGTTGATCAATTCATATTTATTAGAAATTGTAAAAGATTGTGCAAATTTTAATCACTAAATTTTATCTTCATTTAAGCTCCTAAAATACGACATTAAATATATATTAATGAGGTTTGATTATTAAAGGATCATTCGTTGATGAAATCATATTTTCTTTTCCAAATTCTTATTTGGAAAAGAGAATTTAGAATTTTATAAATTTAAAATGAATAACTTGGACCAGTGGTTGAACAAATCAACAGTTCTTTAAAAAATTATGGCTCTGTGAATCAGACCGACTTCGTTGAAGTTGATCCATTTGTTCAAACCAGTTCGTAAAACGCTAAGAACTAATTTTGGAAACAAGTTGAGTTCTAAATTGGATGGTTCTACCATTGAGTCAAAATTACCCATTTAAATTAATATGATAGATGATTCATAAGTAGGTCAAGAGGTTCTCAATTGTTATAATTTTGGTAATTAATTGATTACCTTTGAATTCTACAGGTTGGCATGCATTTGAAGGGACTCTTCATGAAGAACAAATGCGTGGAACTTCTGATTTCAAATCTCTGTGTATGGGAGCTGTTAATGTTCTTATTAGTTTTTTTTATTTATTTTGATGAAATCTAGAGGTTGGATAAAAATTAATTAAGAACATTTATGGTACTAGTGTGGTACTTGGTCTTAATTTATAGGTTGTTATGTATGAGTAGTGTTTGGAGTATACAAACATGAATTACATTTGTTTAATGTTTTGGATTTCTTTCATGATTATGTTCTGCGCTCCTTATAAATTGAACAATTCAAAGTTATCACTACAGGAAAATGAATTTTTAGCGACACTTTAGTTACTTTGGTTATTCTGTGTTGAAAAGTAAGTTACCATACTTTTGTTGTAGATTGAAATGTGGTGGTAGTGTCGGGTTTGTAGCTAACAAGCTAGAGGGTTCACGTTAGTATCACCACTTTGTACCAAAATCGGAAATAAGGCTTGGTCATGTTGAAAGAGATGATCTTGTTCCCCGTGCTTTAGTTTTGCACTGTTGTGTTCCTATGTTATTTTGGTTATGTTATTGTGATCCTCAATATTGTTTTTGATGGATGAATTCTAGTTATCTAGTCCAAACAAAAAATTTCAAAGACAATAAACACAGTGCATATTTTATCTCTGTATTTTTTTTTTTTTTTTAGTTTTTTGTTTGTTTGTGATGCTTTTGCAATATTGCTAATTTTATTTGTTATTTGAAAACAGTAAATTAGGATACTCTATTATCATCATCATCATCCATGCATCAAAACAGTAAATTACACAATATGAAAAAAGCCCAAATTTGACGGCCTTGGTCCGTTAAATTTCATAAAATTTGATGGACCAAGAGGTCGAATTGGCGTCGAATTTTTTATTTTCAAATTTTTTTTTTCGACAGGCCGAATCCGTCAAATTAATGAAGGATGAGAGAAATTTAACAGCTCTAAACCGTGAAATCTGGAAATATCAAGAATTTCAACAGTTCTAGACCGTCAAAATTCAGTTTCTAAAATTTGTGAGCCTTGACTAGTCAATTTTTGCTGTAAAATTTTCCAATTTTCACATAATGTTAGTTTACTGTATTTCTTCTTCTTTTTCGTTTATAGGTACTGTATCATTTCTTTTGTTAAAATTATATTATGATAATGTAGTTAATTAATTTATTTGAAATAAACACAAGGGCCATTTTAAGGGGGTTTCCTTAGTCAGAATGTAACATTTGAACTCTTACATTCTTGCCAAGGGTCCTTGAGCTCAAATAGATCAGCACATCACTAACACTCTCCTTACTAATCTAGTTAGATTTTAAGACTTACCAAGGCTCATTTTGCTCATGTTCGACTAGCCTTACTAAGTTAGTAAGGATTTCACCCTTACCAAAAAACATCATCCGATGCTTCAAGGTGGTTTGGTGACTGGACCATATTTTAATAGCATCATGTTCTCATGGTTAGCAATGCAAATGCGGTTTAGAGAATTTAAGGATTTGCTTTTTGAAGACTTTTTGTTTAGATGAGAAAGTGCAATTAAGGAGTAGTTACTTCTTTGTTCCCATTGCTTTTTTGTTTTTTGCCTTGAGGAGTCCTTGTCATCTTTTCAATAAAAGACTTATGAAATCAAACATGAGGAAATTCTCTAAATTCAAGAATCAAACATGAATTGAAAAATAACACAAAGAATCACAAAAAATCACAGATTTAACATGAATTAGGCTTAGGGTTTCATTTCAAATGATAACAAAAATCGCAAACAATACACAAGAACAACACATTACATACTTGATCGGAGATCGCCTTCGTTAATGCCATCGATAGGAGATTCTTTCATCAATGCCGTCGATCGCTGGGACTTCACTGTGTTTCGATTTTGTTGAAGGAAATTTTTTGAAACAACAAATGAGCCTTTGGTTTGGGTTTTAGGTCTTGGGATGTAGCTTGTAAATTTTTTATTTGATGACGGATATTAAGGTTATTTCATTTGAACTGTTTTTACGGTCTTCGCTTCTCTCATAAACACAATTGTAAAAAGCTGCTATAACCCACTTGTTAAAGTCGCGGTCAATAATGGATAAAATCAAAGAATGCTTTTGTTATCAAACATAAATCGCGGCACTAAATCCAGTCTAATCTCAAAAGCCACAAAAAATATGATTTTTTACCAATAATTTGTAAATCACTTTTGATGGACTTACAAGTTTCAGATTGAGCTGATTTTTTATGAGGATGATCTTCTCATCATAAAGACCATCCTCACAAAAAATCAGTTCAATCCAAAACCTCTAACCCATATTTTGAAAAACCATTGTTTTTACATATGTCCCATGATCCGCCCCCCAAGATAATAGTCGCCTCGTAAATTTCTTCTTCTTTCTTTGTTTTATAGTTTAATAATAATTTTTATTAGTTTATTTTACTTAGTTCAGTATCCAACCAAACATCAGATTTTATGTCACTTATTTGACTTGTTTCTGGTAAATCTAGAGGACGAATTAATGGTCTGGATCTAATAAAATTAAATAAATAAAAAAGAGAGAAGTGTGGAAAAAGACCTTACTAAGCCTTAAAAAGACCTTGACAAGAGGACTTATTTTACAAATCTTGGGGCCTTTTGACGGTGGATGAGACTTAATAGGGCGTTTTTTTTTTCTTTAGTATCTTAATAACGCTAGTTGGACTAAAATAACAATTTTAGGTGTCGGTGTTATATTTTAATAATAAAAAATGGTCTCACCTGATTATATATGTATGCGTGCTTTAAATATATTTGAGATGTAAATTTTTGGGACCAAGCGCTTCTTACTTTTTTTAAGTATAGTGGACATGAAAACCCTGAAATGATCTTCATCAATTGAGGATGGGCTTTAAAAGTAGGGACCAAATTCCAATTCTAGACTCCAAAAATGCATTTAAGAATTAAAATTAGTCTTCATTTAAGAAAATTCCTCAAGACCATCATATGTAAAGATGCCTACGAACACATTTATGAAAGAATGTAAAGGCCTTCTGTTTTGTGATTTGGGGGTCTACCTAACCCAGCATTTAAGAATTACTTTTACATTTTTAACTTTAGTTTCTTAAACAAAATTTTCTTTTTTGATTTTTAGCCTCATCGAACATTTTAAACCATATTTAGCTTCTCTCTCTCTCTCTCTCTTTTTAACCATTTTTTTTTTTGGGAATAAATATATATATATATATATATATATATATATATATATATATATATATATATATATATATATATATATTCATTAGTCAATGATTAAAGTGTAAGCATTAATTTTGTTCATCATTCACATGCTCACATAATCTTTAACACGATTACATAAAATTACTATGCATAATTTAAATCAATTGACTATTTTAGAATGATTAAGGATCGATTCTTTAATTGATGAATATTTACCTACAATTATCCAAAGGTTTTTGGATACCTACCTGGAATTGTAGTTGCTGCCACTGACTCAATTTGTTGCGAATGACGAATCCACTTAAATAGTACCTTACTTGATGGAATTTGATGATCTCCAAGTTCTCTATACCCTTATCACATCGTCAACGTGGAACCATATAGGACTTCTTGGATTTCTTGATTTTCTTCTTTGAAAATCTTACATATATAGAGGAGTTGATCCATACATAAATGAAAATTTTATTTAAAATATAATATATTATTTTATAATTATTAAAAATATAATAATTTTTTGAGAACTTATCAAAAAAGTAATAAAAAAGCGGTCCAATTGTCGATTTTCAAGTGGATGAAACTACCCCTCAAAAACCAACAGTTGGATCATTGATTTTCAACCGTTAGCTTTTGCTATAACAATCAAATTTAAGTTTTTTTTCTCCGATTTATGCTCTAACGGTCACATTTTCCACTCTATTCCCAACAGTCATCAACAATCCCACTATAAATAACACATTCATTCCCCATTTTGCACAAAACTTACAACCAATTCTACTTATTAATCTCCGTGCTTTCTTACTTTCTTATTTTTCTTAATTATTGGTATACTCTTTTCAATTTTTTATAAGAAATATTTAAATTTCTGAGATAGCTACTCGTAAAATGATTGTATGCCGATATGAAGATTATTGTGAATATCTGATGTATATTAGTGGTAATATTCAAATTTTAAAGGTAACATTAGAGATTACATTGTTCGAGTTACAAAATCATGCACAAAGGGAAATTCCAATATTTGCGTCATCAATTCAACATTGTCCTGATGATGTAAGGTTAATAGATGAAATACAGATGTTGAAGATGCACGACCATTGCGTTGTAGTCATTGTGGAGCTATTGGACATAACCGATTAATATGTAGAAATTCTATTTAAAAATTATTTATTATTATTATTTTTTCAATAATACATTATAACTAAAATATTATATTACTTTATACACTAATATTATAATTTAATACATAATATCACTTTATATACTTTATAATTTACTATATTATTATATATAATTTAATATATCTATTAACATGTAGTAATCAACTGATCAAAAAACATGTAGAAATCTTATTTTAATATTAATTAGAATTTATTATTATTATTATAATAATATATAATTTAATATAAATTATACTTTTTATTATAATTTAACATATATATATATATATATATATATATATATATATATATCTATATATCGTAGGTCCAACATAATGTTGATCTGTTTTAGCAATTATCATTTGAACGTTGGATTTTGGCAATGGTTATATATATAGATTTTGTCATTGTTTATATATATATGATTATTTTTTTTAATTTGTGTACAATTATATTTTTGTATTGTTTTATTTATAGATCCCACAACAAGTAGTTCAAGACATAGTATTTGATTTTAGAATTAAAGCTAAAAATATCAATTGTTACTTCGTTTTGCATATAAGAACATTTTGTATACTTTGCCCAAGTCTAGTAGTTTGAAGATGTTTTTAACAAACAATGATCCTAGCTTCTGCCCACATAACAACTCTTTCTATGATTTACAAATGCCCATATAGTTCAACAAGAATTCTTTCTCGGTATCTTTTAACAACACTTCATCTTTTAAGCCTTTAATCAAATCTAGGTGTCGATACCCAATTTAGTTGGTAAAGTCTTTGGGTTCACGAACCTGAGTTCAAATCCCGTTGGTATTGACTTACTGAATTCATTAAAAATAGGCTTACCAATGATAATAATAATAATAATAATAATAATAATAATAAAACCTAGGGATAGAAATGGGTCGGATCTCCATTGATCGAACTTGAATAATAATGAACTAGACCTTTATGCCAAGTAGGGGTGCAACTTGGTTCGGTTTGGTTCAATTTGAGGTCAAATTAAAACCGAACCGACATAGGTTGACTCTACTAAATAAGAATCAGAACCAAATCAAATTCTATTGGAACAAAACCAATCCAAACTGAACTAAAGTTGGTTTGGTTCGGTTTAATTCTATAGGTTGCCAATATTCTATAAATTGTAAGTAATATTTTTTAATGAAAAAGTCAACATAAAATTTCATACAATAAATCACTAATCTATTAATAAAAAATCATTAATTTATCCATAAAAAAATCATTAACCTATGTCCTAACTCCTAAAATAATTCTTAATAATTATATATACATTACACAAGGGTTCGGTTCTCGGTTTGATTCGATTCTATACAAGCTTGATCAACCGAACCAAATTGATCGGTTCTCCATTTTCGTAATCTGGAATCGAACCACAACTTGTTCCAAATCAAACCAAACCACCCCAAAGCAATCGATATTGTTTAGTTCTCGGTTTCAACTAGACCAAATTGCACCCCTAGAATCGAACCGGACCAAACAGACCTCTAGAACAAGATTGGTGTGGACAAACGCCCCCAATTGCATGACATGAAACAATTTTCCAATATAATTTGTAGTATATTAGTTTAGAAAAGTTGTGGCACCTAGTCGAAACAAGTCATCTGTTGTAAAGCCCAAAATAATAAAATAAAGGGTGTTTTAGTAGTACACTATGCAGTTAAATCCCTACAAAATGTAGGATTGATTTAACCCTTATCAATTGGCAAGTTTTCTTTGATTCATGATCTAAAGGTGAAATTTTGATTTTATTCAAAACATCACTAAAAGCTTAAATTATTAATCAAAATTTAATTCATCAACAAAATGAGACAAACCCGTGAATCTTGAATTTTGCAAGGATAAACCTTTATCTCCAATTTCACATAACACATATTTGAGATTCTCCTAAATTTTAAAGTTGATCACCTATACCTTGTCTTGGATCTTCTCTTATAGAGTTCGCTTGCGCCCACAACACGAGCATTCTCTTTGGTGTTTAGAAAGGAAAGATGAAATATAATAAAATTGGAGGGATATCATTGAAAATGGGGAGGGGAGGAGATGAAAGATAATAAAATTGAAGTAGGTGAAAAGAAAATGCATCAATGTAATTGAGGGGACGTCTATCCCCACAAGTGTGCTTCACCATTGTGGTTTATGATATATATAAAAAGAGTCATGTTCCGCAATCAACTATTTGGCCAACGTGTTTTGTCATACATGGGAGGAGATGAAAGATAATAAAATTGAAGTGGATGAAAAGAAAATGCACCAACGTAATTGAGGGGACATCTATCCCCACAAGTGGGTTCCATTGTTGTATTTTATGATATATATAAAAAAGGAATTATTTACCAAAATGGTAGAGTTTTCGAAATTAATTACCAAAATGGTATATTGTAGCAATTCATTCCGAAAACGGTAAATTTACCGTTTTCGAAATTAATATTTTTTACCAAAATGATAAAAACAGTAAAATATTTTTTTTTTCGAAAATACCCTTTTTGTTTTACATATATATTTACAATTTTACCTTTAAAAAAAATGAAAATCCAACTAAAAAGATTCACTCTCTTTCAGTAATCCAACAATCATATGTATTTACAATTTTTTTTTTTACCGAAATCAATTTTATTTTCGTAATTTCAGTTAAAAAATAAAAAAGGGCATTTTCGATAAAAAAAAATACATTTTACTATTTTTACCGTTTTGGTAAAAAAAAATAATTTCAAAAACGATAAATTTACCATTTTCGGAATTAATTGCTACAGTGTACCGTTTTGATAAATATTCGAAATGTTGTGCATGTTTTGATAAATCTACCTATAAAAAGGATCATGTTCTGCAATCAACTATTAGGCCAACGTGTTTTGCCATACATGGGTTAGAGATCATCTCACCAAAAATCAGCCTATTCTAAATTTTCTAGATCATATAAGAGAAAACAAGTTGGATATTGAACAAACCCTAGATAAAATGATGTCATTAGTGACTTAATTAATTTATTTTTTTTAAATTTTCGTACAATCATCTTCAATCTCTTTGTTAGGATGATGACCAATCATTTTTTATCGGCAAGAGGTCAACCATCATATCATCACTTTCAAAATGTGAAAGGACTATGTCTCATGTGAAGAGACACTAATAACAAGAAAATAACAATATTATGTGTTGTAGATTTCATAATATTTACATGTCTTATTTGGAGACCATTCCATGTATATTTTCTTTGGACAACGTACAGGTGTCAAAATGGGAATTAAGCCCTAGTCAAATCTTTGTCCTATATGGCTTAAATTTTTTTAAATGAGCTGATTTTTGTGATGATGATTTCAATGATAAAGAAATCATCTTCACAAAAAAATAACCTATTTTGAAACTTCTAACCCATCAAAAGTGATTTACAAATTAAAGATAAAAAATTAACGATATACGATTCTTCAACTTATAAATTAGGATTAAAAATTTCATAATAGGCTGATTTTTTTTTTTATGAGAATGATCTCGTCAGTACATAGAACGTCCGACAAATAATCAACCTATTCTGAAATTTTTAGCCCATGCGGGATAAAATAATTTGAACCCGACCCATTTTCTTTAATACGTTTTATGAGTTAGTTTTTTATAATTTTCGTCTTCTGTCCAATTGTTTTCAGGATTTCCACTTCAATATTTCCACCAATTTTATGAATCATTGGACGACAGAAGAGAGAAGAGAGAGAATGCAGTATCCAGTAGTGGTAGTACTGACTGCACGTGAACTCTGTACATGGAAAAGGAGCAATTTTTGTACTCTCAGTAAAAAAGATTTTTAAGTAATTTTTTTTTTTTTTTTTGTTTCTCTCTTCGTTGTTTCTTTTCTTACATAAAGCTGCAATTGTTCCCTCAAGAGATCGACCTTTCCTACTCCACCAAACCCATTCTTGTTTCTTTGTTTTCTTGTGCAGAATTCTTTACAACTCCTTCAATGGCGCCATAGAAGCTCTGTTCATCATTAGATCTTTCCCTCTTTTTTAACCCAATTCCAAGTTTTAAAAAGATAAAATAAAATACAGAGAAGGAACCAAACCCAAAGAAGGAAGTGAGATTTAAAAGGGGTGGTCTCTGTTTTCTTTTCTTCTTCTTTTTTGTTTCTTGCATTAATGGCGAAGATCCTTATAGGTTCTTCACATGGAAGGTTACTTATGGTGATATTTACCCACTCGGTGTCAAACAACAGGTAAAAAGATCTAAAATCAAATTTTTTTAGTGAAAAAAAAAGAGAATGTTTGGTGAGATAATGTGTATGGGTATTGTGGAGGGCTAAAATCTATCCGGATCATCCATTCACATCATCAATGCGCATCTCGAGGTAGATACGTGGCATCATATAAAGAGAATTCTATCTTATTAGAGAATATTCTAAGTTTAAAAGGAATCTTCTCTTAATTATGTAATTGTTAATTTGGATAAGGGGCATTGTGATAATTTCTAATTAATTAGGGTTAAGACTCTAATTAGGGTTTCTCTATTTAAAGAGTTGGAGGCTATTGTAAAAGGAGGTAAAAGAGGGAGAGAAAAAGATAGGAGGCTATGTAACTGGAGATCTATAGTGAAATGGCTCATTGAGTTCGTGGAATAGGCACGTTTGCCGAACCACGTAAAAATCTCTTTGTGTTCTTTCTCTTTTTCTTTATTTTTTCTATTATTTCTATGATGTATAGGTGAATGATCTGGCTAAACATTAAATCTCGAGATCAATCACAAAAATGACTTTCTCAATCAAGTCAGAAGTATTTCTCGAAGGCGGATCTTGATGTGTCAATCTTCACTTTCGAGAGGGGGCTGTGTGGAGGGCTAAAATCGTCTTCCATCCGGATCGTCCATTCACACCATCAATGCGCATCTTGAGGTGGACACGTGACATCATATAAAGAGAATTCTATCTAATTAGAGAATATTCCAAGTTTAAAAGGAATCTTCTCCTTATTATGTAATTGTTAATTTGGATAAGGGGCATTGTGGTAACTTCTAATTAATTAGGGTTAAGACTCTAATTAAAATTTTTCTATTTAAAGAGTTGGAGACTATTGTAAGAGAGGAGGGGAGGGGAGGGGAGGGGAGGGGAGGGAGGAGGAAAGAGGGAGAGAAAAAGAGAGGAGACTATGTAACTGGAGATCTATAGTGAAATGGCTCCTCGAACCCGTGGAATAGGCACGTTTGCCGAACCACGTAAAAATCTCTTTGTGTTCTTTCTCTTTTTCTTTATTTTTTTTTTTATTTCTATGATCTATAGGTAAATGATCTGGCTGAATATTAAACCTCGAGGTCAATCACAAAAATGACTTCCACAGGTATGGTGCAGGGGATCTTGATAAATGGGTAATTTCCAGGTCTTATAGTCGATTCTGTTACAAACGATAACTTGATTATCAGTGTTTACAACTACTAGAACGAACTATTTCTCATCTCTTGGTAAGTTTCTAGTTTATTGTATTTTATATATTTTTAATATTAATGCTGATATTTGTAAATTTTTATGAGTTAGATTTTAAAAATTCTATTTTCACACCAACTTTTACTTACAACAAACTAATTCTTTTGAAATTAAGAATTTTTTTCCGAAACGTGCGCAAGTTGGGTGGAAATTCCGGTTTCGGCACGTGCACACTATCCATTTTAATTCTCAAAACATGCATTTGAACTGAATTCAAACTTTTATAATAAATAAATTCACTGGTATATCTACGAAATCTTAGATATTAAAAGTGACGAAATTTTCATGAGTTTGTAAGTATAAATGTGAACAAACCTATACAAGATCTCAATTGCCACTAGTCATCAGGAGTCAGAAGTAATCTCCTTTTTATTGTCACGTGGCACAATCTTTAAGGCCCACTGATTGATATACATATCATGATGGTGATTTCTAACCTTTGGATTCAACCAATTTCCATCCTCCTACTTATTATAAAAATCAGTAAATTAACCACTCAAATCCAATGGCTTAAAAATCACCAATCAGGTTGACTTTTGGTGCAGTAGGGCTGCCAATAGACTGGATCAGACCCAAAATCCAACCCATTTCAATCCAATAACTTTGAATATGAATCGACAATTTGGGTTCTGATAAGGATCCCCAATCCAACAAGGCAGATCCTATAACTATAAGATTTGATCTTGGATCAACCATATTCCAATCCAATAAAATGTAAGAAAATATATATAAATTATATTAAAATTTAAAGTTTATTTAGATTTTATATATCAAACTCGGATTTTATCCAATCTAGATCTGATCCGATTGTATTGGATCCTAATATTAAGATTATAATAAAAACCTGATCCGACAGAAGTCCAATCTGGTGTTTGATTGAGATTTGTACTACAATGGTAATTTAGAGATCTCTCTTTCTCGAGTTGTTAAATTTCTCGATATTAAATATTTAATTTTAAAAATTATTTTCAAACTTTTAATTAAATAAAACTAATATACGGGCTTTAATCTTATTTCATGACCTGATTTTGGTCATTTCCCAACCGATTGGACTCCACAAGTTTTAACCATTAAAACTATGGTCTTAGTCTTGACTCTTGACCATATAATTGAGATTTTTAATAATTGGAACTTCTATTGGCACCCTAGCTTTTACTTGTTACGCTCCAATTATTGAAATTATTTATCATTTACAGCTAAACCAAACAAGTTATTTAAAATTAGAACTAACAAGATTTCCACATCATAATATTATCTTAATACACTAATAAATTAACCAACGTGAATCATCTACTCCAAGTCTCCAACAACTTAATGATGATGACGTAATAAGGTGAGAAATATGTAATTAGTTGAAAATATAGGGGGAATTATCCCCACCAGCTCCTTACCATCTCCGCCCCTGCATGCACTCCCCCAAAAAAGTCAAAGCTGCTGCTGCTCTCTTTCTTTCTTCTTCTTAAACCTCATCAGTTGCAACTTGCTATCCGTTTGAGAGATTCCTTAAAAAGATACATAATGATGATGAACATGGCAGAATATGCTGCATCTGCTTTCCTAAAACCTGTATTTCAGCTGCTTGGCTCAAAAATTGTAAAAGAGTTTGAATTGGTATGGGGTGTGAAGGACGAGTTGGACAAATTATTGAGTTACTTATCAGCAATCCAATCCGTTCTTCAAGATGCCGAGGAAAAGCAAATCCAATCGAACCAGGTGAGAGATTGGATGAGAAAGCTTAAAGATGTTGCTTGGGATGCCGAAGACGTATTGGACGAGTTTGCAACCGAAGCTTTACGATCTAAATTAGAGGGGGAAGATGAAAATCAAACAAGTAAGTGGAAGCAGGTATGCAATTCCTTCTTGTCATGTTTGGGTTTAAAATCACTTTACGAAGATGAAAATCGTTTGCGTTTAAAATCACTTCAATTTCGATCTGAGATAAGTAATAAGATAAAGGATATCAATGAGAAATTAGAAAGGATTGCAAAAGAAAGGAAGGATCTTCATCTTAGTGATGGAGATGGAGGCTCGCGGCTACCAGAAGTGATCAGGAAGAAGCCGGAAACCATCTCCTTGATACATGAATCAGATGTTCTTGGTAGAGAAAACGATAAGGAGATGTTAATAAATCTGTTGGTATCTGATGGGTCTGTTTCAAAGGAGCTCTCTGTTATTCCCATAGTCGGTATGGGTGGAGTCGGTAAGACAACCCTTGCTCAGCTTATTTACAACGACGAAAACGTTAAGAAGCATTTCGAACTACGAGGATGGGTTTGTGTGTCCGATGATTTTGATTTGAAAAGACTGTCAAAGGCCATTATAGCGAGTACTTCCAATATATCACCTGATTCTGAGAAATTAAACCCATTCACCGAAGAAATTCAGAAAATAGTGAGTGGGAAGAAATTTCTTCTCGTATTAGATGATGTATGGAACGAAGATCCCAATGATTGGGAAATCCTCAGAGCTCCCTTGCGATGTGGAGCAAAGGGTAGTAAAATTATTGTCACTACTCGAAGTGAAAAAGTTTCTCGGATCATGGGCACTATTCATGATTATTCCTTGAAACTTTTGAAAGATGAAGATTGTTGGTTATTGCTGGGAAAATGGGCATTTCCAACTGAGGGTACTTGGGATGAACATCCAGATTTGTTGGCGGTTGGCTGGGAAATTGTTAAAAAGTGCAGGGGTTTGCCTTTAGCTGTTAAGACACTTGGAGGACTCTTACAATTTAAAAAACAAGAAAAGGAATGGAAGGACATCTTGAGGAGTGAAATATGGAAACTACCACAAGGAGGAAAATATGATGTCTTACCAGCTCTGAGATTGAGTTATCATCATTTGCCTTCACATCTAAAGCAATGCTTCCTGTATTGTAGCATATTTCCCAAGGATTATGAATTTGACAAGGATAAATTAGTCAAATTGTGGATGGCGGAAGGTTTTATTACATCCGAGGTGGGGCAAAGGGCAATGGAAGATGTGGGTAGTGATTACTTTGATGATTTATTATGGAGGTCATTCTTCCAGCAGTATGAGATGAACGATTGGCTTGGCAGATTGATGTACAAGATGCATGATCTGATTCATGATCTAGCAGAGTCACTTTCGGAAGGTGAATGTTTTAGAAAAGAGGATGACAAATTAAATCATTTTTCTGAAAAGGCTCGGTATTCTTTATGCATCACTCATAAAGAAAATGATCAAACAATCTTTGAGCCGTATCTTCAATGCAAAAGGCTACACACTCTACTAGTATCCAAGATAGCAGTTGGAACTATAACTTTCCCCACTAATCTATTCCAACAAATGAAATTCCTCCATGTGTTGGATTTGAAAGATACACGAATCACAGAGTTGCCTGATTCAATTGGCAATTTAAAACACCTACGATACCTTGATCTCTCTAGTACCAAGGTACAAAGATTACCTGAATCAGTGAGCAGCCTTCATAATCTGCAGACATTAGATCTTAGTGAGTGTTATGATTTGGTTGAGTTACCAAAGGAAATAAGAAACTTGATTAACCTACGGCATCTTATCTTCGACAAGCACTGTATGATTAGTTCGACACTAAAGGGAATTGGGGGATTAACATGTCTACAAACACTGCCAAGTTTCATTGTTGGTAAAGAGAATGGGCATGAGATAGGACAGTTGATGAAATTGATTAACCTCAGAGGTGGATTGCGGATTTCAAGGCTTGAAAATGTGGTCAATGCGAAAGAGGCCATATTGAAGAATAAAGAATACATTGAGGAACTGGATCTTGAGTGGTCGTGGTGGCGGTGTGGTGATGGTGATATAGATCCAAGTGTTGCGGAAGAAGTACTTGAAAGGCTCCAACCTCACCATAATCTCAGAATCCTAAAAATCAGTAATTACAATGGTGAAAGATTTCCGAGCTGGATAGGGGATCCTTCATTCTCCAAACTGGTGGATGTTACTTTATGGAGGAGTTGTACATCATTCCAAACCCTCCCTCCTCTCTGGCAACTACCTTCCCTCAGGAAACTTAGTTTATGGGGTGGTGGTTTTATTGTTGATGGAATCATGGTTACTAAGGTTGTTTTTCCATCATTGGAAAAACTTTCTATCCATTCATTCCCAAATTTAGTAGAATGGAGAGGTGGCATTGAAGATTGTTTCCCTTGCCTTGGTAAACTTCAAATTAGTAGATGTGAGAGTTTGATTGCTCTTCCAAGATTTTTAACATCTGTTCGTGAGTTAAGGTTGTATGATTGCAATGAGAGGATATTAAGCTCTCCATCTTACTTCACCTCTCTCTCCTCCTTGAAAATTGACTCTTTTAAAAATCTAAAGGTAATACCCAGTGGGTCTTTCAAGAACCTAAAAGCACTCAAAGATCTTACTATTTATAGGTGTAAAGAGTTGGTATCATTGGTAGAGGATGATGATGATGATGAATGCTGCAAACACCTCCCCTCTCTGGAACATTTACGGATAGAGGATTGTCCTCAACTTATGATTTTACCGGATAAGGGTCTACAATACCTAGTATCTCTTCAACGAATGATGATTAAGAGCCTTCCTGAACTCACATTCTTGCCAGATGGATTGAAAAACCTCATCTCCCTTAAAGAATTGGTTATCGAAGGTTGTGAAAGACTCGCGACCTTGCCAAAGGAGGGACTGCCCACCACGCTTCAAACTCTCTCCATTTACAGATGTCCAATGCTAGCGGAACAATGTGAAAAGGAGAGTGGCGAATATTGGCCAAAGATATCATACATCCCCAACTTATACACGGTATGCTTTTTTTTTTTAATACACTAAAATACCCTAAACACCCCTTAATTATCTATGCGCATTGATGGACAGTACGGTCAAAATCACAATTTTATAACCTTTAATTCTTTTCATTTTCTTTAAAAAAAAAAACACTTATTTTTCAAAATCACTTTTTATCGAATTTGAAAATAGTTTGTAACATTTATTATCGCTGTGAATAATATGATTTTGTAACTCAGCTAAAAAAATAAAAACACTTATTTTTCAAAATCACTTTTTATCGAATTTGCGTATAATTTGTAACATTTATTATCCCTATGAATAATATGATTTTGTAACTTGCCAAACTCAGCTGCAAACTCGATGGAGTCAACTTATATTTTTAAGGAAAAAAAAAAAAAATATTTTATTTATTTTAAGATATTAAGAAATATTTTTTAGATATTATAATTTAATATATTTTTTACTTGATTTGGTGGATGTTCGGCTCAAATCAGAGTTTTAAGCTTGTGATTCAAACCATTCTTTTTGGAACCATATTTTTCTTTCTTAATTACTCTTAGATCAAACTTGTGGAGATGACGAAAAACCAGATCTGAACTTTTTCGCAATAATTTTGATTTTTAAAAAAAATTAATTATAACACTTTCCATTCTTCAACTTTTCAAATTCTAAATTCGAACTTTTGATTTATACAAAGAATGGCTACGGTCATGAGTTGCATGTATCGATGATCTTTTAATTTTTCTAGTAATCATATGTCATTAGCTACACTGGAAGCCATGCTTTAAAATATCGAAATGTATCGGTCAATACGTATCAGCAAGACCAATACGAAACATTGACAACGAAAGAATGAATTTTCTGGGAATGTATTGATTTGTATCAAATGTATCGGCCGATATCGTATTGGTTATTTCATTAACTTCACATTCAATCAATACAATATTTTAAACATTTCTGGAAGCTAATAATTTTCTTTTTCAGAAATTTTAATGATATTCACGATATACAAAGATGTTTTCTTCAAGTGTTTGTGCAAGTGGTTCTCAACAGGTATGATTGAAAATACAGGTTGAAAATACAGATTTGAAACTTGTTGAGTTGACTAGAGTCGGCTCCATCATTGAGATTTCAAGGTGACTTGGGGGGGGGGGGGGGGGGGGGGGAGACGGATTAACTGTGGCATCCGAGTTCAATTTTTGTTGATCAATTCATATTTATTAGAAATTGAAAAATATCGAGCAAATTTTAATCACTAAATTTTATCTTCATTTAAGCTCTTAAAATACGACATTAAATATATATTAATGAGGTTTGATTATTAAAGGATCATTCATTGATGAAATCATATTTTCTTTTCCAAATTCTTATTTGGAAAAGAGAATTTAGAATTTTATAAATTTAAAATGATTCACTTGGACCAGTGGTTGAACAAATCAACAGTTCTTTAAAAAATTATGGCTCTATTTGAATCAGATCGACTTTGTTGAAGTTGATCCATTTGTTCAAACCAGTTCGTAAAACACTAAGAACTAATTTTGGAAACAAGTTGAGTTCTAAATTGGATGGTTCTACCATTGAGTCAAAATTACCCATTAAAATTAATATGATAGATGATTCATAAGTAGGTAATGAGGTTCTCAATTGTTATAATTTTGGTAATTAATTGATTACCTTTGAATTCTACAGGTTGGCATCTCAAGGGACTCTTCAAGAAGTACAAATGCGTGGGACTTCTGATTTCAAATCTCTGTGTATGGGAGCTGTTAATGTTCTTATTAGTTTTTTTTATTTATTTTGATGAAATCTAGCAGTTGGATAAAAATTAATTAGGAACATTTATGGCACTAGTGTGGTACTTGGTCTTAATTTATAGGTTGTTATGTATGAGTAGTGTTTGGAGTATACCAACATGAATTACATTTGTTTAATGTTTTGGATTTCTTTGATGATCATGTTTTGTGTTCCTTATAAATTGAACAATTCAAAGTTATCATTACATGAAAATGACTATTTAGCGACACTTCAATTACTTTGGTTATTGTAATGTGGTGGTAGTGTCGGGTTTGTAGCTAACAAGCTAGAGGCTTCACGTTGGTTTCACCACTTTGTACCAAAATCGGAAATAAGACTTGGTCATGTTGAAAGAGATGCTCTTATACCACGTGCTTTAGTTTTGCATTGTTGTGTTCCAATGTTATTTTGGTTATGTTATTGTGATCCTCAATATTGCTTTTGATGGAAAAATTCTAGTTATCTAGTCCAACTCAAAAAATGTCAAAGACAATAAACACACTGCATATTTTATCTCTGTATTTTTTTGTACCTTGTTTGGTTGTCATGTTTTTGCAATATTGCTAATTTTATTTGTTATTTGAAAACAGTAAATTAGGATACTCTATTATCATCATCATCGTCCATGCATCAAAACACTAAATTAGTTTACTGTATTTCTTTTTCTTTTTCTTTTATAAGTACTGTATTATTTCTTTTGTTAAAACTATTTTATGATAATGTAGTTAATTAATTTATTTGAAATAAACACATGGGCCATTTTAAGGGGGTTTCCTTGGTCAGAATGTAACATTTGACCTCTTACATTCTTACCAAGGGTCCTTGAGCTCAAATAGATCAGCACATCATTAACACGCTCTTTACTAATTTAGTTAGATTTTAAGACTTACCAAGGGTCATTTTGCTCATGTTCAACTAGCCTTACTAAGCTAGTAAGGATTTCACCCTTACCAAAAAACATCATCCGATGATTCAAGGTGGTTTGAGGACAAAAATTCTATGAAATTTTTTTATCAATTTTCTCTCCCTAACAACCAGAAATAAAATATCAAACAGATAGGTGGTTGGACCATATTTTAATAGCATCATGTTCTCATGGTTAGCAATGCAAATGTGGTTTAGAGAATTTAGGGGCTTGCTATCTGAAGACTTTTTGTTTATTAGATGAAAAAATGTAATTAAGGAGTAGTTACTTTGTGTTACTTCTTTTTTCCCCTTGTTTTTTTTTCCTCGAGGACTCCTTGTCATCTTTTCAATAAAATCTTTACTTATGAAATCAAACATGAGAAAATTCTCTAAACTCAAGAGTCAAACATGAATTGAAAAATAACACAAAGAATCGCAAAAAAATCACAGATTTAACATGAATTAGGGTTATGGTTTCATTTCGAATGGTAACAAAAATCGCAAACAATACATAAGAACAACACATTACATACTTGATCGGAGATCGCCTTCGTTAATGCCATCAATCGGAGATTCTTTCATCAGTGCCATCGATCGGTGGGACTTCACTGTGTTTCGAGTTTGTTGAAGGAAATCTTGTGAAACAACAAATGAGCCTTTTGTTTGGGTTTTAGGTCTTGGAACGTAGTTTGTAAACTTTTTATTTGATGAAAGATATTAAGGTTATTTTACTCGTACTGTTTTTATGGTCTTCCCTTCTTTCACAAACACAATTGTAAAAAGCTACTACAACCCACTTGTTAAAGTCGCGGTCAATAATGGATAAAATCGAAGCACGTATTTGTTATCAAACATAAATTGTGGCACTAAATCAAGTTTTAATCGCAAAAGCCACAAAAAATATGATTTTTTACCAATAATTTGTAAATACTTTTGATGGACTTAGAAATTTCAGATTGAGCTGATTTTTTGTGAGGATAATCTTCTAATCATAGAGACCATTCTTACAAAAAATCAGCTCAATCCAAAAACTCCCCCCCCCCGCCCGAGATAATAGTCGCCTTGTAAATTTCTTCTTCCTTCTTTGTTTTATAATTTAATAATAATCTTTATTGGTTTATTTTACTTAGTTCAGTATCCAACCAAACATCAGATTTTATGCCACTTATTTGACTTGTTTCTGGTAAATGTAGAGGACGAATTAATGGTCTAGATCTAATAAAATTAAATAAATAAAAAAGAGAGAAGTGTGGAAAAAGACCTTGAGAAGGTCTTGAGATTTGTTACAAATCTCGAGGATTTATTTTCCAAAACTTGGGGCCTTTTGACGGTGGGTGAGACTTACTAAGGCCTTTTTTCTTTACTATCTTAATAATGCTAGTTGGACTTAAAAAACAATTTAAGGTGTCGGTGTTATATTTTAATAATAAAAAATGGTCTCACCTGATTATATATGTATGCGTGCTTTAAATATATTTGAGATGTAAATTTTTGGGACCAAGCTCTTCTTAGTTTTTTTAAGTATAGTGGACATGAAAACCCTGAAATGATCTTCATCGACCGAGGATGGGTTTTGAAGGTGGGGGACCAAATTCCAATTCTAGACTCCAAAAATGCATTTAAGAATTAAAATTAATCTCCATTTAGGAAAATTTCTCAAGACCATCATACGTAAGGATACCTATGGGCACATTTATGAAAGAATGAAAAGGCCTTCTGTTTTCTGGTTGGAGGTCTACCTAATCCCTCTTTAATTTTTAAAATAAATAAGAAAAACAGCATTTAAGAATTACTTTTACATTTTTAATTTTAGTTTAAACAAAATTTTCTTTTTTGGTTTTTAGCCTCATCGAAACATTTTAAACCATATTTAGCTTCTCTCTCTTTTTAACCAGTTTTTTTTTTTTGGAATAAATATATATATTCATTAGTCAATGATTAAAGTGTAAGCATTAATTTGTTTCATCATTCACGTGCTCACATAATCTTTAACATGATTACACAACATTACTATGCATAATTTAAATCGATTGGCTATTTTAGAATGATTAAGGATCGATTCTTTAATTGATGAATATTTACCTACGATTATCCAAAGGTTTTTGGATACCTACCTGGAATTGTAGTTGCTGCCATTGAGTCAATTTGTTGCGAATGACGAATCCACTTGAATAGTACCTTACTCGATGGAATTTGATGATCTCCAGGTTCTCTATACCATTATGACATCGTCAACGTGCAGCCATATAGGACTTCTTGGATTTCTTGATTTTCTTCTTTGAAAATCTTACATATATAGAGGAGTTGATCTATACCTAAATGAATATTTTATTTAAAATATAATATATTATTTTATAATTATTAAAAATATAATAATTTTTGAGAAATTATAAAAAAAGTAATATAACAGCGGTCCGATTGTCGGTTTTCAAGTGGACGAAACTACCCCTCAAAAACCGACAGTTGGTCATTGATTTTCAACTGTTAGTTTTTGCTATAACAATCAAATTTTAAAAAATTTCTCCGATTTATGCTCCAACGATCACATTTTCCACTCTATTCCCAATAGTCATCAACAATCCCACTATAAAAACACATTCATTTCCTATTTTGCACAAAACTTACAAGCAATTATACTTACTAATCCCCATGCTTTCTAACTTCCTAATTTCTCTTAAAAATTGGTATACTCTTTTCAATATTTTATTAGAAAAATTTTAATTTTTGAGATAGCTGCTCGTAAAATGATTGTATGTAGATACGAAGATTATTGTGAATATCTAACGTGTATTAGTGGTAGTATTCAAATTTTAAAGGTAACGTCAAAGATTACATTGTTCAAGTTACAAAATCATGCAGAAAGAGAAATTCCAATATTTGCATCATTAATTCGACATTGTCCTGATGATGTAAGTCTAATAGATGAAATACTGATGTTGAAGATGCACGATCATTGCGTTGTAGTCGTTGTAAAGCCATTGGACATAACAGATTAATATGTAAAAATTCTATTTAAAAATTATTTATTATTATTATTATTATTTTTCAATAATATATTATAACAAAATTTTATATTATACTTTATGCACTTATATTATAATTTAATACATAATATCACTTTATATACTTTATAATTTATTATATGATTTATAATTTAATATATCTATTAACATGTAGTAATTAACTGATCAAAAAACATGTAGAAATCTTATTTTAATATAAATTAGAATTTGTTATACTATTATATATAATATTAATATATAATTTAATATATAATTTAATATAAATTATACTTTATATTATAAATTATAAATATATATACTTTATATCTTTTATATTATAATTTAATATATATATTAACTCGTACGTACAACATAATGTTGATTTGTTTTAGCAAATTATCATTTGGACGTTTGTCATTGGTTATATATATATATATAGGGGACGGTTCAGCAGCCCTAAAGTTTGCCAAGTTTGGTGCCAAACATTTTTCAAAATATGGGTTAGAAGCTTTGGAATGAGCTGATTTTTTGTGAGGATAGTCTCTATGATGAGGAGATCATCCTCACTAAAAATCAGCCTATTCCAAAACTTCTAACCCCATCAAAAGCGATTTACAAAAATTGGACGGTCCACGATTCTTCAACTTGTAAACTAGAGTTAGAAGTTTTAAAATGAGCTGATTTTTTGTGAGGATGATCTCTTCATCGTAGAGATCATCCTCACAAAAAATCAGCCTATTCCAAAACTTCTAACCCCATCAAAAGTGATTTACAAAAAAAGTTTGGCACAAAACTTGGCAAACTTTAGGGCTACCAAACCGCCCCCATATATATATATATATATATATATATATATGGGGTTAGGATCAAGGGACATATGAAAAAACATATGTAAAAACAATGTAACATTAATAAATTTTCAAAATATGGGTTAGAAGTTTTGGATTGAGCTGATTTTTTGTAAGGATGATTTCTATGATGGGAAGATCATCCGGAAAAAAATAATCAGTTCAATCTGAAACTTCTAACCCCATTAAAAGTGATTTAAAATGTGGATCGTTGATTTTTTTTATCAATTTTTGTCAATAATTTGTAAATCAGTTTTGATGGATTTAAAAGTTTCAGATTGAACTGATTTTTTGTGAGGATGATCTTCTCATCATAGTGATCATCCTCGCAAAAAATCAGCTCAATCCAAAATCTCTATCCCATATTTTGAAAAACTATTGTTTTTACATATGGCCTTAAACCACCCCTATATATATATATATATATATATATATATATATATATATATAGGGACGGTTCAGCAGCCCTATAGTTTGCTAAGTTTGATGTCAAACTTTTTTCAAAATATGGGTTAGAAGTTTTGGAATGAGCTGATTTTTTGTGAGAATGATCTCTATGATGAGGAGATCATCCTCACCAAAAATTAGCCTATTCCAAAACTTCTAACCCCATCAAAAGTGATTTACAAAAACTAGACGGTCCATGATTCTTCAACTTGTAAACTAGGCTTAGAAGTTTTAAAATGAGTTGATTTTTTGAGAGGATGATCTCTTCACCGTAGAGATTATCCTCACAAAAAATCAGCCTATTCCAAAACTTATAACCCCATCAAAAGTGATTTACAAAAAATGTTTGGCACAAAACTTGGCAAACTTTAGGGCTGCCGAACCGCTACCATATATATATATATATATATATATATGTATATATATAGGGAGCGGTTCGGCAGCCCTAAAGTTTGCCAAGTTTTGTGCCAAACATTTTTTGTAAATCATTTTTGATGGGGTTAGAGGTGTTGGAATAGGCTGATTTTTTGTGAGGATGATCTCTACGGTGAAGAGATTATCCTCACAAAAAATCAGCTCATTTTGAAACTTCTAACCCTAGTTTACAAGTTGAAGAATCATGGACCATCAAATTTTTGTAAATCACTTTTGATGGGGTTAGAAGTTTTGGAATAGGCTGAGTTTTTGTGAGGATGATCTCCTCACTATAAAGATCATCCTCACAAAAAATCAGCTCATTCCAAAGCTTCTAACCCATATTTTCAAAAATGTTTGGCACCAAACTTGGCAAACTTTAGGGCTGCTGAACCGTCCCCATATATATATATATAAATTTTTTTTTTTTAATTTGTGTGTACAATTATAATTTTTTATTATTTTATTTATAGATCCCACAACCAGTAGTTCAAGACATAGTAGTCGATTTTAGAAAGCTAAAAATATCAATTGTTACTTCGTTTTGCAGATAAGAACGTTTTGTATACTTTGCCAAAGTCTAGTAGTTGGAAGTTGTTTTTAACAAACAATGATCCTAGCTTCCGCCCACGTAGCAACTCTTTCCATGATTTACAAATGCCAATGTAGTTCAACAAGAACTCTTTCTCGGTATCTTTTAACAACACTTCATATTTTAAGCCTTTAACTAAACATGCAAATCTAGGTCTTGACACCTGACTTAGTTGGTAAAGTCTTTGGATTCACAGACTTGGGTTCAAATCCCGTTGGTATTGACTTATTGAATTCATTAAAAACAGACTTACTAATAATAATAATAATAAAACCTAGGGATAGAAATTAGTCGAATCTCCTTCGATCGAACTTGAACAATAATGAACTAGACCTCAAGCTATGCCAAGTAGGGGTGCAACTTGGTTCAGATTGATTCAATTTGAGGTCAAATTAGAATCGAACCAACATAGGTTAGCTCTACTAAATAAGAATTAGAACCAAATCAAATTCCATTAGAACCAAACTAATCCAAACTGAATTAAAGTTGGTTTGGTTCGGTTCTGTTTTATAGTTTGTTAATATTCTATAAATTGTAAGTAACATTTATTAATGAAAAAGTAAACATAAAAAGGGACGTCTATCCCCACAAGTGGGCTCCACCGTTGTGTTTTATGATATGTATAAAAAGGGTCATATTCCGCAATTAACTATTTGGCCAACGTGTTTTGTCATACATGAGAGGAGATGAAAGATAATAAAAGTGAAATGGGTGAAAAGAAAATGCACCAATGTAAATGAGGGGACGTCTATCCCCACAAGTGGGCTCTATCGTTGCATTTTATGATATATATAAAAAGAGTGATGTTCTACAATCAACTATTTGGCCAACGTGTTTTGTCATACATGAGTTGGAGATCATCTCACCAAAAATCAGCCTATTCTAAATTTTCTAAATCATATAAGACAAAACAAGTTGGCTATTGAATGAACCCTAGATAAAATGATGTCATCAGTGACTTAATTTATTTATTTTTTCTAAATTTTCATACAATCATTTTCAATCTCTTGGTTATGATGATGACCAATCATTTTCATTTTTTATCTGTAAGAGGTCAACCATCACATCATGACTTTCGAAATGTGAAAGGACTATGTCTCATTTGAAGGAGACACTAATAACAATATTATGTAAAGTAGATTTCAAAATACTTACATGTCTTATTAGGAGACCATTCGATCTTATATTTTCTTTGGACAACGTTTGGTTGTCAAAATGGGAGCTAAGTCCTAGCCAAACCTTTGTTCTATATGATTTAAAATTTTCGCAATTAATTGATTTTTGTGATGATGATTTCTATGATAAAGAAATCATCTTCACAAAAAAAATAATCCATTTCGAAACTTTTAACTCATCAAAAATGATTTATAAATTGAAGATAAAAAAATTGATGATATACGATTCTTCAATTTATAAATTGGGATTAGAAATTTGAAAATGAGCTGATTTTTTATTTTTTTGTTTTTCATTTTTTTTTAGGATGATCTCAACACACTGAATAGGACATCCCCACAAACAATCCACCTATTCCGAAACTCTTAGCCCGTGAAGGATAAAATAATTTGAACCCGACCCATTTTCTTTAGTACGTTTTCAGGATTTCCACTTCAATATTTCCACCAATTTTATGGATCATTGGACGACAAAAGAGAGAAGAGAGAGAATAAAGCATCCATAAGTGGTAGTACTGATTGCACGTGAACTCTGTACAAAGAAAAGGAGCAATTTTTGTACTCTCAGTAAAAAAGATTTTTTTAGTAATTTTTTTTTTCTCTCTTCGTTGTTTCTTTTCTTACATAAAGCTGCAATTGTTCCCTCAAGAGATCGACCTTTCCTACTCCACCAAATCCAATCACAGAAGAAACCCAAAACCAGAAACATAGATAGATAGAGGGAGAGAGAGACCCATTCTTGTTTCTTTGTTTTCTTGTGCAGAATTCTTTACAACTCCTTCAATGGCGCCTTAGAAGCTCTGCCCATCATTAGATCTTTCCCTCTTTGTTAACCCAATTCCAAGTTAAAAAAAAAAAAATATACATAGAAGGAACCAAACCCAAACTAGGAAGTGAGATTTAAAAGGGGTGGTCTCTGTTTTCTTTTCTTCTTCTTTCATGTTTCTTGCATTAATGGCGAAGATCCTTATAGGTTCTTCACATGGAAGGTTACTTATGGTGATATTTACCCACTCGGTGTCCAACAACAGGTAAAAAGATTTAAAATCAAGTTTTTTTGGTGAAAAAAAAGAGAATGTTTGGTGAGATAATGTGTGTGGAAATGGTGCAGGGGATCTTGATAAATGGGTAATTTCCAGGTCTTAGAGTCGATTCTGTTACAAAAGATAACTTGATTATCAGTGTTTACAACTACTTGAGCGACCCATTTCTCATCTCTTGGTAAGTTTTCAGTTTATTTTATTTTATTTGTTATATACATAAGGATTGGTAAATTTTTATGAGTTTGTTTTTAGAAATTCTATTTTCAAACCAACTATTACTTAGAACACACCAATCCTTTTGAAATTAGGTAATTTTCCCAATACGTGCGCAACTTAGGTCGAAATTTCAGTTTCGGCACACTATTCATTTTAATTCTCAAAACATGCATTTATACTGAATTCACACTTTTATAATTAATAAATTCATTAGTATATTTATGAAATCTTAGATATTAAAAGTAACGAAATTTTCATGAGTGTTGGTATAAAAATCACTTATGGGGGAATTAAAATGAAGTCTACCTAATTCGGAATTTCGTCATAGTCAGCTCACGAAATAGAGATTCACCCCTTGAAATTAATTAGTAGTTTGTGTATGGATTGGTGTGCTATAAATAAGACTTAGTGTGTTAATAGCGGCTCTCTTTTGTTTTTATTTTATTTGAGTGGAAGGGATTGGTTCGTGAAATTTGCTAGCAATTTGAACCATCTATACTAAAATTATTGGAGTCCACTCGAAACTCAATCAGATCAGAGCTTCTATTGCCATACCACCTTTTGTTAATGCCACCAAATAAACACACATCTTGGAGTGGCATTAATTGATGTACGACAAGGGTGAGTGTGTTAGAGGAGGGCGTCAGAAAATCAAGAATAATATAGAAAAGATAAACAAAGATGCAACACACAAAAAACATGAAGATTTATTTATGGGTTTTATGTGCATCAAGGATACACGTTAAAGTGCAATAAATACAGTTTGGGAATAAGCATGTATATTACCTCGAAGAGCCTTTTTTAGTGTAATAATATAACCGCCATATCTTTAGTATCAAACCCTATGTTTTATACATAAATGGAACATATGAGGTTGATTACCATTATGTTCATAAGCAAGTTGTTAGCAATGCTCTTGATGTTTGATATGTCAGATAATAAAGTTACTTTTGTTGTCTGAAGGTGGTTAAGAAAAGTTAAATTTGACGACTGGATAACCACCTATCTCCCTCTATAAATACATGACCCCTCTTCTTCTGAGATTATCTCAGTCTTGTGTTAGAATCCCATCCTAACTAAGAGAGAGGGAAAGAAAGTTTAGAGAGAAAAATGTTAGATTTTTCCTAATCTTCATAGTCTTTCCTTGGTTAGAGAGAGAGAGAGATAATGTATTTTCTCATATGATAAGAGAAAGGGTATTGTCAATTGTGCTCTCCTTATTTATATAGAGAAAGAGTTGTATTTCTTTTGCAATAATGAAATCCTTCTACAGTTTGCCTGTGGTTTTTACTCCAATTTTTGGAGATTTTCTACGTTAATTTTGGTGTTCATTATTTTCATTTTTATTTTCTTTTCTACTTCAGTTGTAATTGTGTGCCCAGTACCACAACTTCCTAACAGTGGTATCAGAACGCCAGGTTTATGGTCGGTTTTTCGTGCTACAGTCAGATCCAGTTAGTGGAAAAGAGGCATTTTCAATTATGACAACGGAGTACGAAATAGAAAAATTCAATGGGAATAATTTCTCATTTATGAAAAATTCAATGGGAATAGTTTCTCACTGTGGCAAGAAAGGGCACTACAAAAAGGAGTGCTGGTATCTTAAGAAGATCGAAGAAGCAAAAGGAAAAGGTCTTGAGTCGTCAAACGCTCAGGGTTGTGTAGCAAGCACCTCGGATGATGGCGAAATCTTATACAACGTGGCAACAACAGTTGCAGAAGGCAAAAGAAAATTCGCTGATGTCTGGCTTATGGACTCAGGAGCAACATGGCATATGACTTCCCGGAGAGAATGGTTCCACCAATATGAATTTATCCCAGGAGGATCTATGTTCATGGGAAATAATCATGCCTTGGAGATTACTGGTATTGGTACCATCAAATTGAAGATGTATGATGGTATAGTTCGCACCATCCAGGAGGTACGGTACGTGAAGGGCTTGAAGAAAAATTTATTGTCTTTAGGACAATTAGATAATAGTGGGTGCAAAACCCATGTTCAAGATGGGATCATGAAAATAGTCAAAGGCGCGCTTGTAGTGATGAAAGCGGAAAAGATAGCTGCGAATTTGTACATGCTTAAAAGAGAAACACAACAAGAAGGAGAAGCGTCTTCTGTATCAGCAAGTTCGACGAAAGAATTAACGATGATGTGGCATGATAAACTTGGCCATATGTCGGAACGAGGCTTGAAGATTCTTGCTGAACAAAAGCTTCTTCTAGGGCTCAAAAATATTTGATTACCCTTTTGTGAGCACTGTGTTACTAGTAAGCAATACAGATTAAAGTTTAGCAATTCTAATGATAGAAGCAAAGCTATCTTATAACTGATCTATTCCGATGTTTGGTAAGCACCAGTTCTATCCCTAGGAGGGGCAAAGATACTACGTATCTTTTTTTGATGATTACTCCAAGAGGTATTGGGTGTATCCAATCAAGAGGAAGGCAGACGTATTTCCAGTTTTTAAAATGTTTAAAGCGCGAGTAGAGCTTGAATCTGAGAAGAAGATCAAGTGTTTGAGGACGGACAATGGAGGAGAATATACCAATGATGAATTTGATAACTTCTGTCAACAAAAAGGTATTAAGAGGTAGTTCACAGTGGCATATACTCCATAGCAAAATGGAATAACAGAGTGGATGAACAGAACCTTGTTAGAACGGACAAGAACGATGTTGAGAACTACAGGGATGGCCAAGCCATTTTGGGCAGAAGCAGTCAAGACCGCCTGTTATGTGATCAATCGATCACCATCAACCGCAATTGATCTGAAAATGCCAATGGAGATGTGGACTGGTAAACCAACTGATTATTCTCGCTTACATACATTCAGAAGTCCTGTGTACGTTATGTACAATGCCTAAGAAACATCAAAGCTGGATCCAAAATCCAGAAAATGCATTTTCTTAGGGTATGCTAATGGAGTTAAGGGGTACCACCTGTGGGATCCCACTGCCCGCAAGGTGATAATCAGCAGAAATGTGATATTTACAGGAAGATAAAGTACAAGGAAAAGAAAATGATAACACTTCAAAAGAGAAATCAGAGATTACTACAGTTCAAGTTGAAGAAAGACAAGAACAAGAAGTTCCTGATTCTTCTGAAGCAGCACCAGAGCACAAAGAACAAGAGCAAGCTGAGTTTGCAACTCCACAAGTTCGATAGTCAACTCGGGAGATAAGAGAACCAGCTTGGCACTCAGAGTACATTATGGAGGGAAATGTTGCATATTGTCTACTAACAGAGGATGGAGAGCCTTCAACTTTCCATGAGGCTACGAAAAGTCAAGAAGCTTCTCTATGGATGGCAGCAATGCAAGAAGAAATTGAAGCTCTCCATAAAAACAAGACATGAGATCTTGTTCCACTACCACAAGGAAGGAAGGCCATCGGGAACAAATGGGTTTACAAGCTCAAACGAGATGAGAATGACCAAGTGGAGCGGTATCGTGCTAGATTGGTGGTGAAAGGATTTACTTAGAAAGAAAGCATAAACTTGAATGAAATATTCTCTCCTGTTGTTCGACTTACAATAGTTCGAATAGTCCTGGCGATGTGTGCTACATTTGACTTGTACTTAGAGCAGTTGGATGTGAAAACTGCATTTCTTCATGGAGAACTTGAAGAAGAGATTTACATGCTCCAACCAGGAGGTTTTGAAGAAAAATGAAAAGAGAACTTGGTTTACAAGTTGAACAAATCTCTGTACGGTCTCAAACAGGCGCCGAGATGTTGGTATAAGAGATTTGATTACTTCATCATGAGCCTTGGATACAACAGACTTAGTTCAGATCCTTGTGCTTACTATAAGAGATTTGGTAATAATGAGTTCATTATTCTACTGTTGTATGTTGACGACATGTTGGTAACAGGCCCCAACAAAAATCGTCTTAAAGAGTTGAAGGCACAGTTGGTTAGGGAGTCTGAAATAAAGGACTTGGGACCAGCAAACAAGATTCTAGAGATGCAAATTTATCGAGACAGAAGTAATAGGAAGGTATGGCTTTCTCAGAAAAACTATCTGAAGAAAATCTTACGACACTTCAATATGCAAGATTGTAAGCCAGTTTCTACCCCTCTTCCTATTAATTTCAAGTTATCCTCAAAGATGAGCCCTAGCAATGAAGTAGAGATGATGAAAATGTCTCGAGTACTGTACGTATCACCATTGGGAAGTTTAATGTTCGCTATGGTTTGCACAAAACCAGACATTGCACAAGCAGTGGGAGTGGTTAGTCGATATATGACGAATCCTGGTAAAGAGCATTGGAGTGCTGTAAAGAAGATCTTGAGATATGTTAAGGCTACCTCAAATGCTGTATTATGTTATAAAGGATCAGACTTTATTGTCAGAGGTTATGTTGATTCAGATTATGCAGGTGATCTTGACAAGAGCAAGTCCACCTCAAGTTATATGTTTACTCTTGCTAGAGTAGTTGTAAGCTAGGTTTCGAAACTGTAGTCTATTGTGGCTACTTCTACAACAGAGGCAGAATACGTCGCAGCTACACAAACTAGCAAAGAGGCAATATGGTTTCAAATGCTACTAGAAGAGCTCAGACACAAATAAAAGAAGATTGCTCTATTTTGTGATAGTCATAGCGTTTTGTATCTAGCAAAAAATCCAGCATTTCATTCAAAGACAAAGCACATACGAGTTCAGTATCACTTCTTTCTTGAGAGGTGGAAGAAGGAAGTGTGGATATATATAAAATCCATACTAAAGACAACCTAGCTGATATGTTAACAAAGCCGATCAACAATGATAAATTTAGTTGGTGTCGATCTTCTATTGGCCTAGTAGAAACATAAATAGCATGAAAATGGCAAGTAGAAAGGATAGAAGAATTGTAAAAGTGACTTTAAGTGGGAGATTGTCAGATAATAAAATTACTTTTTTTGCCTGAAAGCGGTTAATAAAAGTCAAATTTGACGACTGAATAGCTCAAATTTGACCACTGGATAAGTCAAATTTGACGATTTGATGAGTCAAATTTGATGACTGGATAACCACCTATCTCCCTTTTTAAATACATGACCCCTCTTCTTATGAGATTATCCCAATCTTATGTTAGAATCTCATCCTAACTAAGTGAGAGGGAAAGAAAGTTTAGATAGAAAAATGTTAGGTTTCTCCTAATCTTCATATCCTTTCCTTTGTTAGAGAGAGTGAGAATGTATTTTCTCATATGATAAGAGAGAGGGTCTTGTCAATTGTGCTCTCCTTATTTATGGAGAGAAAGAGTTGTATTTCTTTTGCAATAGTGAAATCTTTCTACAGTTTGCCCTTGATTTTTACTCCAATTTTTGGAGGTTTTTCACGTTAAATTTTAGTGTTCATCATTTTCATTTTTATTTTCTTTTCTACTTCAGT
The DNA here is from genome assembly GCF_017979445.1 of Akebia trifoliata. Lineage (NCBI taxonomy): Eukaryota > Viridiplantae > Streptophyta > Magnoliopsida > Ranunculales > Lardizabalaceae > Akebia > Akebia trifoliata. Next base: position 44,303,486 of record NC_141385.1, on the reverse strand, counting down.
TGTAATTGTGTGCTCAATACCACAACTTCCTAACATGATACATTGCCACACAAGATTTAGTGGCAGATATCTTCACAAAAGACAACTAATCCTAGCAACAATTCAACATTCTTAAATATAAGCTTTCAATTCACAGATGTTAATGGTAGAAAATTGAAAGATTTGTGAAAAGCCCATTCCCAAGTGATTCGATCGAAGTAAATCATACATATTAACAGATCGTAAATGTACCAATTTTATTATAATCTACATATTACCTTTAACAAGAAAGAATCTCGATCAAAGAATTTACATTTTTTCTTACAGGATAAAAATGATGGAGAAGGAAAAAAAAAACATCAAAATGCGGTGAGCGTGGATCGAACACGTGACCTTCAGATCTTCAGTTTGACACTCTCCCAACTAAGCTATCCCCGCAACAAGAAAGTATATTCCCAGTTTTTTTTCTAAAAGCAAGTATCAATACACCTCAGACCAAATAGGCCACTTTAAAACTACAAATCCAAACTCATATATGATAACAACAATTATTGTTAATCAAGAAAAATAATTGGTACGAAAGGCAAGATACATTTTGATTAAAAAAAAACATGCTCTAAATAAATATAATATAATATTTATCATGTAAATATTTATGGCATTTTCTCAACAACTATTCAACAGCTACGATTGATCCAATTTAATTGATTTTGACCTTGAGGATGGCCTACATGGAAACTTTCGAATTGAATGTTGTGTTTTCCATCATTGATCATACTCAACACCACCCCTCACCCATAAGAGTGGAAAGAATCGAACTCGTGACCTATATGTACTAAACACTCTGATACCATGCCCATCAACCAGCTACTCCAAAAAATCGATCTTTTGGAGATGGAGAAAATTATTAATACAAGAGAGTCAGGAGGCTTAACTAGGGTATGACATATCCGGGCATGGAGGAAATTTTACACCACACTAATAGAACTCCAATATCTAAGTCTTGGGTCAGATTCATTTTGTGAAGGATTAAAATGGAGTTTTTATCGAAACTCTGGGCAAGGTTAGGGCACGTCTACTTCGGGCCCTCTAGGGACTTAGGGTTGGACTAAGACTTGATCAAACCTGGCTTGAGTCCACTCAGTGACAGCCCTATATCCATCTATAAGTCCAAACTTATATAACTTATATTTTATAAAAATTAAACTAGCCAAAATTTAATAAATAATAAAATATATCAAATGATGGGCTACCAAAATATCAACACAACTTTAAAATCAAACATAGGAACTTTGAAGGAGGTACATGGATCTCGCAGAATTTTTAAAAACTTTAATCTACATTTCGAATATATATTAAATGCAATAATTAATTATTTAATTTAAGAGATTTATTACCATAATTGCACAATCCATTAGATATAGATCTTGTCTACAAACAAGTCTAAGATATTCTCAATTTCTAATAGTAGAAGATGACCAAAAAGAGCATGCAAAGATGAACGAAGGCCCACCACAGATGTGCCAAATGCACATGGATCAGTGGGCCCTCAACTCCTTAATGAGACTGTTCTGGGACCCACAGTATTTGGGTCCATATCACATTTATAAATTGGACATTAGTGGAGGATATAAATCCTACTAAGTCTCCCATCTTCCATTCACATAGACTACATGTCTTAGTCACTCCACCTTGGATCTTTGGCCGATAGACTACATGTCTTAGTCACTCCACCTTGGATCTTTGGCCGATCTCTTAGTGGACCTACAAACAATAATTTTTTTTTTCTCCTATTTGATTATTTTAAAGGGGGGAAGGTGGGCTATTGCAAGTTTATCTTATTTATAGTCCTTGGAATATTGATGGTTTTTAAGAAGGATCATTGATGATTTCTGGTTGTTAGATCCATGATTTTTAGAGCTTTGTCTTGAAGGCATTGAAGCAAAACATTCGTGGTCAATTTTTGGTAGAAAAAAATAATATTTTGAGGGCATGTTTGGTAGGAAAATAATTTTTGGAGGTGTATTTAATTCATCTTAACGTGTGTCCTTAGGACACATGTTAACCAAACTAGGACTGGCAATGGATAAGTTCAGTACCATTGCAATCCAATCTCCGGTCTGAACGGATTAATGAATATGTGAGTTGAATCCGATCCCTTTCATTTCATCCTTAATCCGAAAATCGATCCGATCAAAACACATGCTTTATTTTCTAATAATCAATGTTCAAAAAATTTTAAAAATATAAATCATATAAAATTTCTAAAAATCTACCTTCCAACTACAAATATAGAGAAAAATAAAAAAAAGACTAAAATGTTTTATCTATGTGCATTTATATGAAATTAAGAATAATAAAAAATTATTAACATATATTCAAATCGAATTGGGTAGATCCGAATTTGATTTAAAAATTCGATTTTTCATATTTTTTCGAATCGAATCAGTTCCAACATCGATTATATTTCTCATCATTGCCAACCTTACATAAAACCTATTTTTCATTTACTAGTTCAAGAATCAAGATTGAAGTAGAAACTGGGTTTGCTTGTGAGTTGTGATTACTGATTATGTCCAATTTCGGTTAGAATCATTCATGTGAGCTCAAAATTGTAACGCATGTGATTTGGTTTCTGTAAGGCCCCGTTTGATAATGCTATCAATTTTTGCTGTTAGATTCTACAACTAAAAACAACTATAAAATATTAGAACACTGAAAAGTTTGTTTGATAGAGTCTTATAAAAGTGTTGTGTTATTTATTAGAATTTGATAATTATTATTTAATACAGTTGATGGAGTCCATTGTATTCTGATAAAATTATCAGAATACCCTTAATATTGATAATGCATCAAGAACGCACTAAAATGACCAGAATACCCTAATAAATATATAATTACTATATATATAAGGGGGGGAGGATCATGGGACATATGTAAAAACAATGGTTTTTCAAAATATGGGTTAGAGCTTTTGGATTGAGTTGATTTTTTGTAAAGATAGTCACTATGATGAGAAGATCATCCTCACAAAAAATTAGCTCAATCTAAAACTTGTAAGTCCATCAAAAGTGATTTACAAATTATTGGTAAAAAATCAGCGGTCTAAATTCTAAATCACTTTTGATGGGGTTAGAAGTTTTAAATTGGATTGATTTTTTTTAAGATGATCTTTTCATCATGAGGTCATCCTCACAAAAATTTAGCTCAATCCAAAACCTTTAACCCATATTTTGAAAAACCATTGTTTTTATATATGTTTTTACATATGTCCCATGATCCGTTCCCATATATATATATATATATATATATAATAAATTTATAAATTTTATAATTCTATTAAAATTTAGACAACATCTACTTTTAAAAATGGACATATAAAATTTTTCTGATAAAGAAAATATCTGCATAATACAGTAATCCAACATCCACATAACATCTCATATACATAACCAAGGGCGGAGTCAGGATTTTCCTATAGTGGGAGCAAACTATGGTTAGTTGTTTAGTGAAGATGAATGGTTTTAAGGAGAAATTAAGAGGTTTTTAGTTAGAAGTTGAAGAAAATGATATTTAGGTAATTTCCAATTAATATTTGAGAAGTCCCGATCAAGAGGCAATGTTATCAACAAAAAAATGAAGAGGTGAGGGAGTGGGGACAAATGGGGCATGTAATTAGTTGAAGTCTCAAAATTCTGTGGGAGCAAAAATTGAAGGGAGGTGAGGCTGTAAGGGCAAATGGGGAGAGAGGTGAGGGAATGGGGACAAATGGGGCATGGTATTAGTTTAAAATATAGGGGTGTCTCAAAGTTCCATGGGGGCAAAAATTTGAGGGAGGTGAGGGAGTGGCGACAAATGGGGGATGTAATTAGTTCAAAATATAGGGGTGTCTCAAAGTTCTATGGGGGCAATTGCCCCCACCATCTCCTTACTAGCCCCACCCATGTACATAACACATGCACATAACATTTCATTTATATTCTGACATCATTTAAATATAATAACTATAGCTAATATAATAAGTAAAATTGAAATAAATAAAAACATGAAAAATATGCATGTAACAAATATGTACAAGATATATTTTTCATCTAACAATTGTATACAACACATAAAATAATTCACCAAATATCATACACAATTACCATAAAAAAAATCTTACCATCAAAACTAATTTCATAAACAAACACAAACTAAAACAATAAATCCATTGGATAAGAATTAGGATACTCAAAACAAACTAATACATTTTATCTAAACAAAATGGTCATCCAACATATAAAAAATCTTAAAGAATAATTGGTAAAGTTCATTACAAACATGATCACACATTTCAAATGAGTTGATTCCAAATGATTCCCATTTCATCTTGTTGAACCTTAAGACGTCAATTTTTGATATTTTTATTGAAATCCTCATCTTGTTGAACCTCTAAATTCAAGAATCAAACATGAATCGAAAAATTATATGAAATCAAACATGAATTGAAAAATAACACAAAGAATCGCAAAAGATCACAGATTTAACATGAATTAGGGCTAGGGTTTCGTTTCAAATGGTGACAAAAATCTACATAAGAACAACACATTATGTACTTGATCGGAGATGCCTTCGTCAATGCCGTCGATCGGTGGGACTTCATTGTGTTTCGATCTTGTTGAAGGAAATTTTTTGAAACAACAAATGACCCTTTGGTTTGGGTTTTAGGTCATGGCACATAGCTTGTAAATTTTTTATTTGGTAAACGATATTAGGGTCATTTCATTAGAACTGTTTTATGGTCTTCGCTTCTCCCACAAACACAATTGTAAAAAGTTGCTATAACCCGTTTGTTAAAAATCGCGGTCTGTTGATAATGGGTAAATTGGAAGCACGTTGTTGTTATCAAACATAAATCGTGGCACTAAATCGAGTTTTAACTGCAAAAGCCACAAAAAACATATACAAGATCCCAATTCCCACCAGGCATCGTGAGTCAGAAGTAATCTCCTTTTATTGTCACGTGGCACAATATTTAAGGCCCACTGATTGATATAAATATCATGATGGCGATTTCTAGCCCTTGGATTCAACCAATTTCCATCCTGCCCTTTTAATCTACTTGTTATGAAGACCAGTAAATTAACCACTCAAATCCAATGGCTTAAAAATCACTAACCATGTTGACTTTAGGTATAGTAGGGCTGCCAATGGACTGGATCAGACCCAAAATCCAACCCATTTCAATCCAATAACTTTGAATATGGATTGAGAATTTGGGTTCTGATAAGGATCCCCAATCCAATAAGGCAGATCCAGTAACTATAAGATTGATATTGGATCAACCATATTCCAATCCAATAAAATGTGAGAAAATATATAAACTATATTAATATTGGAAGTTTATTTAGATTTTATATATCAAAATTGGATTTTATCCAATCTAGATCTGATCCGATTGTATTGGATCCTAATATTGAGATTATAATAAAAACTTGATCTGACAGAAGTCCAATCTGGTATCTGATTGATTTTAGATCCGATCCTTATCTAAAACGATTTGGTAAATATTTTGAGATGTGTACTGCCATGGTAATTTAGAGATCTCTCTTTCTTGAGTTGTTAAATTTCTCCATATTAAGTATTTAATTTTTTTTTTTTTAATATAACATTTATTTATAATGTTTAAAAAAAAAAATTCAAACTTTTAATTAAATAAAACTAATATAAGGGCTTTAACTTTAAGCTTATTTCATGACCTGATTTTGGTCATTTACCAACCGATTGGACTCCACGAGTTTTAACTATTCAAACTATTGTCTTAGTCTTGACTCTTGACCATAAAATTGAGATTTTTAATAATTGGAACTTCTATTGGCACCCCAACTTCTACTAGTTACACTCCAATTATTGAAATTATTTATCATATACGGCTAAACCTAACAAGTTATTTAATATTAGAACTAACAACAATTCCACATCATAATGTTCTCTTAATACACTAATAAATTAACCAACGTGAATCATCTACTCCAAGTCTCCAACAACTTAATGATGATGATGTAATAAAGTGAGAAAAATATCTGACCAAGTGAGAATTCTAGCATCATTCAACTTATTTAATTTAGTTGAGTTGTAATAAGTAAAATCTGGGGTGCCAATAGAATTACTCTCAATAATTGATGGTATGCTATGTCCCGCCACCACCTCAATTATTGAGGTTTTATTTTCCTTTATCATTGGTGGAGCCAGGATTTTCTAATAGAGGGGGGCAAATTATGGTTAGTTGTAAAGTTGAAGAAGACTAAGACTAATTAAAAGTCTAATGATTTTAGGGAGGAATTCAGTGATTTTTTTATTAAAAGTTGAAGAAAAGGATATTTAAAGTCATTTTTAATTAATATATCAGAAGGCCCGGTCAAGAGGCAATGTCGTCAACAAAAAAAAAAAAAAATTGAAGGGGTCAAAAAATTGGAGGTGAGGGTGTAAGGGCATGTAATTAGCTGAAGATATAGGGGTGTCTCAAAATTCTTTTGGCCATTAGCTCCGCCCCTGCATGCACTCCCCAAAAAAGTCAAAAGCTGCTGCTGCTCTCTATCTTTCTTTCTTCTTCTTAAACCTCATCAGTTGCAACTTGCTATCCGTTTGAGGGATTCCTTAAAAAGATACATAATGATGAACATGGCAGAATCTGCTGCATCTGCTTTCCTAAAACCTGTATTTCAGTTGCTTGGCTCAAAAATTGTAAAAGAGTTTGAATTGGTATGGGGTGTTAAGGAGGAGTTGGAAAAACTCTCGAGTTACTTGTCAGCAATTCAATCCGTTCTTCAGGATGCCGAGGAAAAGCAAATCCAATCGAACCAGAACCAGGTGAGAGATTGGATGAGAAAGCTTAAAGATGTCGCTTGGGATGCCGAAGACGTCTTGGAGGAGTTTGCAACCGAAGCTTTACGATCTAAATTATTGGAGGAAGATGAAAATCAAACTAGTAAGTGGAAGCAGGTATACAATTCCTTCTTTTCATGTTTGGGTTTAAAATCACTTTATGAAGATGAAAATCAAACGAGTAAGTGGAAGCAGGTATGCAACTTCTTCTTTTCATGTTCGGGTTTAAAGTTACTTTATGAACATGAAAATCCTTTGGCTTTAAAATCCCTTCAATTTCGACGTGAGATAAGTCATAAGATAAAGGACATCAATGAGAAATTAGACAGGATTGCAAAAGAAAAGAATGATCTTCATCTTCGTGATGGAGGCTGGCAGCTACCAGAAGTGATCAGGAAGAAACCGGAAAGCATCTCCTCGGTACATGAATCAGATGTTCTCGGTAGAGAAAAAGATAAGGAAAAGTTAATAAATCTGTTGGTATCTGATGCGTCTGTTTCAAAGGAGGAGCCCTCTGTTATTCCCATAGTCGGTATGGGTGGAGTCGGTAAGACAACCCTTGCTCAGCTTATTTACAACGACGAAAACGTTAAGAAGCATTTCGATCTACAAGGACGGGTTTCTGTGTCTGTTGACTTTGATTTGATAAGACTATCAAAGGCAATCATAAAGAGTATTTCCAAGAAACCATCTTTGAATGAGGAATGGTACTCACTTACTGACGAAATTGAGACGATAGTGAGAGGGAAGAAATTTCTTCTCTTATTAGATGATGTATGGAACGAAGATCCCAGAGAATGGGAACAACTAAGAGCTCCCTTGCGATGTGGAGCGAAGGGGAGTAAAATTATTGTCACTACAAGAAGTGAAAAGGTTTCTCGGATCATGGGCACTATTCCTCATTATTCCTTGAAACTTTTGTCGGATGAAGATTGTTGGTTATTGTTAGGAAAATGGGCATTTCCAACTGAGGGTACCTGGGATGAACATCCAGATTTGATTGCGGTTGGCTGGAAAATTGCTAAAAAGTGCAGGGGTTTGCCTTTAGCTGTCAAGACACTCGGAGGACTATTACAAGGTACAAAAGAAGAAACGAAATGGAATGACATTTTGAGGAGTGAAATATGGAAATTACCACAAGGAGGAAAATATGATATCTTACCTGCTCTGAGATTGAGTTATCATCATTTGCCTTCACATCTAAAGCAGTGCTTCCTGTATTGTAGCATATTTCCCAAGGATTATGAATTTAACAAGGATAAATTAGTCAAGTGTTGGATGGCGGAAGGTTTTATTACATCCGAGGTGGGGCAAAGGGCAATGGAAGATGTGGGTAGTGATTACTTTGATGATTTGTTATGGAGGTCATTCTTCCAGCAGTATGAGATGAACGATTGGTTTGGCAGATGGAGGTACAAGATGCATGATCTGATTCATGATCTAGCAGAGTCACTTTCGGAAGGTGAATGTTTTAGAAAGGAGGATGACAAATTAAATCATTTTTCTGAAAAGGCTCGGTATTCTTCACGCATCATTCAGATTGAAAATGATCTAACAATCTTTGAGCCGTATCTTCAATGCAAAAGGCTACACACTCTACTAGTATTCAATAGAGCAGCTGGAACTATAAGTTTCCCCACTAACCTATTCCAGCAAATGAAATTCCTCCATGTGTTGGCTTTGCGTAATACAGGAATCACAGAGTTGCCTGATTCAATTGGCAATTTGAAACACCTACGTTACCTTGATCTCTCCTGGACTAATATACAAAGATTACCTGAATCAGTGAGCAGCCTTCATAATCTGCAGACATTAGATCTTAGTGAGTGTTCTGCATTGGTTGAGTTACCAAAGGACACAGGAAACTTGATTAACCTAAGACATCTTATCTTCTCGGCGCACTTCTCTCAAATTAGTTCGATACCAAAGGGAATTGGGGGATTAACATGTCTACGAACACTGTCAAGGTTCATTGTTGGTAAAGAGAATGGGCGTGAGATAGGACAGTTGATGAAATTGATTAACCTCAGAGGTCAATTGGAGATTTCAAGGCTTGAGAATGTGGTCAATGCGAAAGAGGCCATATTGAAGAATAAAGAATACATTGAGAAACTGCATCTTTCATGGCAGCGGAATCATGGGGGTGATGATGATACTATGGATCCAAGTGTTGCGGAAGAAGTACTTGAAAGGCTCCAACCTCACCATAATCTCAGAATCCTAAACATCAGTAATTACAATGGTGAAAGATTTCCGAGCTGGATAGGGCATCCTTCATTCTCCAAACTGGTGGATGTTAATTTATGGGATTGTACATCATGCCAAACCCTCCCTCCTCTCTGGCAACTACCTTCCCTCAGGAAACTAAATCTAGAAAGTGGTGGTTTTATTGTTGATGGCATCATGGTTACTAAGGTTGTTTTTCCATCATTGGAAGAACTTTCTATCTATTCATTCCCAAATTTAGTAGAATGGAGAGGTGGCATTGAAGAAGAAGAAGATTGTTTCCCTTGCCTTCGTAAACTTCATATTCATTGCTGTGAGAGTTTGATTGCTCTTCCAAGATTTTTAGCATCTGTTCGTGAGTTAGATTTGTGTGACTGCAATGAGAGGATATTAAGCTCTCTGTCTTACTTCACCTCTCTCTCCTCCTTGAGAATTGACTCTTTTAAAAACCTAAAGGTAATACCCAGTGGGTCTTTCAGGAACCTAAAAGCACTCAAAGATCTTACTATTTCTAGGTGTAAAGAGTTGGTATCATTGGTAGAGGATGATGAAGAAGACTACAAATACCTTGTATCTCTTCAACGAATTTCTATTTGGCAACTTCCTAAACTCGCGACCTTGCCAAAGGAGGGATTGCCCACCAAGCTTCAAACTCTCTCCATTTACGAATGTCCATTGCTAGTGGAACAATGTGAAAAGGAGAGTGGCGAATATTGGCCAAAGATATCATACATCCCCAACTTAAGAATGGTATGTTTTTTTTTTTAATACACTAAAATACCCTAAACACCCCTTAATTATCAATGCGCATTGATGGACAGTACGGTCAAAATCACAATTTTATAACCTTTAATTTTTTTTCTTTTTCTTAAAAAAAAAACACTTATTTTTCAAAATCACTTTTTCTCGAATTTGAAAATAGTTTGTAACAATTATTATCCCCGTGAATAATATGATTTTGTAACTCAGCTAAAAAAAATCACTTATTTTTCAAAATCACTTTTTATTGAATTTGCGTATAATTTGTAACATTTATTATCCCTGTGAATAATATGATTTTGTAACTTGCCAAACTCAGCTCCAAACTCGATGGAATCAACTTATATTTTTAAGGAAAACAAAAAATAAAGATTTTATTTATTTTAAGATATTAAGAAACATTTTTTAGATATTATAATTTATTATATTTTTTACTTGATTTGATGGATGTTCGGGTCAAATCAGAGTTTTAAACTTGTGATTCAAACCATTCTTTTTGGAACCATATTTTTCTTCCTTAATTACTCCTAGATCAACTTGGGACATAACGAAAAATCAGATCTGAATTTTTTTGCAATAATTTTGATTTTTTATTTATTTATTTTTAATTAAATTATAACACTTTCCATTCTTCAACTTAATTCTAAATTCTAACTTTTGATTTATACAAAGAATCGTTACAGTATCATTACTCTTTTAATTTTTCTAGTGATCATATGTCATTAGCTACACTGGAAGCCATGGTTTAAAATATCAAAATTTATCGGTCGACACGTATCGATATCGTATTGGTTATTTCATTAACTTCACATACAATCGATACAATATTTTAAACATTTCTAGAAGCTAATAATTTTCTTTTTCAGAAATGATTGGATATTCATGATATACATTGATGTTTTCCTCGGGTGTTGGTGCAAGTGGTTCTCAACAGGTATGGTTGAAAATACTGAGTTCAATTTTTGTTGATCAATTCATATTTATTAGAAATTGAAAAAGATCGTGCAAATTTTAATCACTAAATTTTATCTTCATTTAAGCTCCTAAAATACGACATTAAATATATATTAATGAGGTTTTATTATTAAAGGATCATTCGCTGATGAAATCATATTTTCTTTTCCAAATTCTTATTTGGAAAAGAGAATTTAGAATTTTATAAATTTAAAATGAATCACTTGGACCAGTGGTTGAACAAATCAACAGTTCTTTAAAAAATTATGGCTCTATTTGAATCAGATCGACTTCGTTGAAGTTGATCCATTTGCTCAAACCAGTTCGTAAAACACTAAGAACTAATTTTGGAAACAAGTTGAGTTCTAAATTGGATGGTTCTACCATTGAGTCAAAATTACCCATTAAAATTAATATGATAGATGATTCATAAGTAGGTCATAAGGTTCTCAATTGTTATAATTTTGGTAATTAATTGATTACCTTTGAATTCTACAGGTTGTCATCCGAAGGGACTCTTCAAGAAGTACAAATGCGTAGAACTTTTGATTTCAAATCTGTGTATGGGAGCTGTTAATGCTCTTAATAGTTTTTTTATTTATTTTGATGAGATCTAGAGGTTGGATAAAAATTAATTAGGAACATTTATGGCACTAGTGTGGTACTTTGTCTTAATTTATAGGTTGTTACGTATGATGAGTAGTGTTTGGTGTATACCAACATGAATTACATTTGTTTAATGTTTTGGATTTCTTTCATGATTATGTTCTGCGTGCCTTATAAATTGAACAATTCAAAGTTATCACTACATGAAAATGAATTTTTAGCGACACTTTAGTTCCTTTGGTTATTCTGTGTTGAAAAGTAAGTTACCATACTTTTGTTGTAGATTGTAATGTGGTGGTAGTGTCGGGTTTGTAGCTAACAAGCTAGAGGGTTCAGGTTGGTATCACCACTTTGTACCAAAATCGGAAATAAGGCTTGGTCATGTTGAAAGAGATTCTCTTGTGCCCTGTGCTTTAGTTTTGCATTGTTGTGTTCCAATGTAATTGTGGTTATCTTATTGTGATACTCAATATTGTTTTTGATGGATAAATTCTAGTTTTCTAGTCCAACTCAAACAATGTCAAAGACAATAAACACAGTGCAAATTTTATCTGTGTATTTTTTGTACATTTTTGTTTGTTTGTGATGCTTTTTCAATATTGCTAATTTTATTTGTTATTTGAAAACAGTAAATTAGTTTACTTTATTTCTTTTTCTTTTTCTTTTTCGTTTATAAGTACTGTATTATTTCTTTTGTTAAAACTATTTTATGATAATGTAGTTAATTAATTTATTTGAAATAAACACAAGGGCCATTTTAAGGGGGTTTCCTTAGTCAGAATGTAACATTTGAACTCTTACATTCTTACCAAGGGTCCATCAGCACATCATTAGCACTCTCCTGACTAATTTAGTTAGATTTTAAGACTTACCAAGGCTCATTTTGCTCATGTTTGACTAGCCTTACTAAGTTAGTAAGGATTTCACCCTTACCAAAAAACATCATCGGATGCTTCATGGTGGTTTGAGGACAAAAATTCTATGAACTTTTTTTTATCAATTTTCTCTCCCTAACAACCAAAAATAAAATATCAAATAGATAGGTGGTTGGACCATATTTTAATAGCATCATGTTCTCATGGTTAGCAATGCAAATCTGGTTTAGAGAATTTAGGGGCTTGCTTTTTTAAGACTTTTTGTTTAGATGAGAAAATGCAATTAAGGAGTAGTCACTTTGTGTTACTTCTTTTTTCTCACTGTTTTTTTTTTCCTCGAGGATTCCTTGTCATCTTTTCAATAAAATCTTTACTTATGAAATCAAACATGAGAAAATTCTCTAAATTCAAGAATCAAACGTGAATTGAAAAATAACACAAAGAATCGCGAAAAAATCACAGATTTAACATGAATTAGGGTTATGGTTTTATTTTGAATGGTAACAAAAATCGCAAACAATACATAAGAACAACACATTACATACTTGATCGGAGATCACCTTCGTTAATGCCATCAATCGGAGATTCTTTCATCAGTGCCATCGATCGGTGGGACTTCACTGTGTTTCGATTTTGTTGAAGGAAATTTTTTGAAACAACAAATGAGCCTTTGGTTTGGGTTTTAGGTCTTGGAACGTAGTTTGTAAACTTTTTATTTGATGAAAGATATTAAGGTTATTTCACTCGTACTGTTTTTATGGTCTTCGCTTCTTTCACAAACACAATTGTAAAAAGCTGCTACAACCCACTTGTTAAAGTCGCGGTCAATAATGGATAAAATCAAAGCACGTATTTGTTATCAAACATAAATTGTGGCACTAAATCAAGTTTTAATCGCAAAAGCTACAAAAAATATGATTTTTTACCAATAATTTGTAAATACTTTTGATGGACTTAGAAATTTCAGATTGAGCTGATTTTTTGTGAGGATAATCTTCTAATCATAGAGACCATTCTCACAAAAAATCAGCTCAATCCAAAAATTCTAACCCATACTCTCTCCCCCCCCCCCCCCCCCCCCTCGAGATAATAGTCGCCTTGTAAATTTCTTCTTCCTTCTTTGTTTTATAATTTAATAATAATCTTTATTAGTTTATTTTACTTAGTTCAGTATCCAACCAAACATCAGATTTTATGCCACTTATTTGACTTGTTTCTGGTAAATGTAGAGGACGAATTAATGGTCTAGATCTAATAAAATTAAATAAATAGAAAAGAGAGAAGTGTGGAAAAAGACCTTGAGAAGGTCTTGAGATTTGTTACAAATCTCGAGGATTTATTTGCCAAACTTGGGGCCTTTTGACGGTGGGTGAGACTTAATAAGGCCTTTTTTTTAATAATGCTAGTTGGACTTAAAGAACAATTTAAGGTGTCGGTGTTATATTTTAATAATAAAAAATGGTCTCACCTGATTATATATGTATGCGTGCTTTAAATATATTTGAGATGTAAATTTTTGGGACCAAGCTCTTCTTACTTTTTTTAAGTATAGTGGACATGAAAACCCTGAAATGATCTTCATCAACCGAGGATGGGTTTTGAAGGTGGGGACCAAGTTCCAATTCTAGACTCCAAAAATGCATTTAAGAATTAAAATTAGTCTCCATTTAGGAAAATTCCTCGAGACCATCACACGTAAGTATACCTACGGGCACATTTATGAAAGAACGTAAAGGCCTTCTTTTTTCTGGTTGGAGGTCTACCTAACCCCCCTTTAATTTTCAAAATAAATAAGAAAAACAGCATTTAAGAATTACTTTTACATTTTTAACTTTAGTTTCTTAGACAAAATTTTCTTTTTTGGTTTTTAGCCTCATCGAACATTTTAAACCATATTTAGCTTCTCTCTCGCTCTCTCTCTCTCTCTCCTTTTAACCAGTTTTTTTTTTTTGTGTGTGTGTGTGGAATAAACATATATATTGATTAGTCAATGATTAAAGTGTAAGCATTAATTCATTTTATCATTCACGTGCTCACATAATCTTTAACACGATTACACAAAATTACCATGCATAATTTAAATCGATTGGCTATTTTAGAATGATTAAGGATCGATTCTTTAATTGATGAATATTTACCTACAATTATCCAAAGGTTTTTGGATACCTACCTGTAATTGTAGTTGCTGCCATTGAGTCAATTTGTTGCGAATGACGATTCCACTTAAATAGTACCTTACTCGATGGAATTTGATGATCTCCAAGTTCTCTATACCCTTATCACATCGTTAGATTCTATGACTATAAATAGTTGTAAAAAGTTGGAACAAAGAAAAGTTTTTATTTTATAGTCTTGTAAAAGTGTTATGCTGTTTACCAATATTTGATAATTATTGTTTGATACAGTAACTGGATTCTACTGTATTTTGATAAAATGATCAGAATACTCTTAATGTTAATAATGCATCAAGAATGCACTAAAAATGACCATAATATCCTAATAAATATATAATTACACTACATATATAGGTGGTGGATTATGATACATATGTAAAAATAATGGTTTTTCAAAATATGGGTTAAAGCTTTTGGATTGAGTTGATTTTTTGTGAGGATGGTCACTATGATGAGAAGATCATCCTTACAAAAAATCAGCTCAATCTGAAATTTGTAAGTCCATCAAAAGTGATTTACAAATTATTGATAAAAAATCAATGGTCCACATTCTAAATCACTTTTGATGGGTTAGAAGTTTTAGATTGGATTGATTTTTTTAGGATGATCTTTTCATCATAGAGATCTTCCTCACAAAAAATCAGCTCAATCCAAAACCTCTAACTTATATTTTGAAAAACCATTGTTTTTACCTATGTCTCATGATCTGTCCATATATATATATATATATATATATATGGGAAATGTTCAGCACCCTAAGTTTTACCACACACTTTAACAAATGTTTTTTGTCCTACATGGGATAGAAGTTTTGGAATGAGCTGATTTTTGGTGAGGATGATCTCTATGATTAGAAGATCATCCTCCCCAAAAATCAGCCCATTCCGAAATGTTTAGCCCCATGTTTACACGTTGAAAAATCGTGGACCGTCCATTTTTTGTAAATCAATTTTGATGGGGTTAGAAGTTTTGGAATGAGCTGATTTTTGGTGAGGATGATCTCCTCACCATAGAGATCATCCTCACCAAAAATCAGCTCATTCCGAAACTTCTAACCCATGTAAGACAAAACGCGTTTGTTAAAGTGTGTGGTAAAACTAATGGTGGCAAACGGGACCCTATATATATATATATATATATAGGGTAGCGTTCAATGGCTAACTTTTTGGCAAAACATTTTTCAAAACATGAGTTAGAAGTTTTGGAATAGGCTGATTTTTGGTGAGGATGATCTCTACGGTGAGGAGATCATTATCACCAAAAATCAACCCATTCCAAAACTTCTAATCCCATAAAAAACAGTTTACAAAAAATTGATGGTCCACGATTTTTCAACTTGTAAACACGGGTTAGAAGTTTTGGAATGGGCTGATTTTTGGTGAGGATGATCTCCTCACCAAAAATCAGCCCATTCCAAAACTTCTAACTCACGTTTTGAAAAATGTTTTACCAAAAAGTTGGCCATTGAACGCTACCCTATATATATATATATATATATATATGGACAGATGGGTCAGGATCAAGAGACATATGTAAAAACATTTTCAAAATATGAGTTAGAAGTTTCGAATTGAGCTGATTTTTTGTGAGGATGATATCTATGATGGGAAGATCATATGGGGAAAAAAATCAGTCCAATCTGAAACTTCTAACCCCATTAAAAGTGATGTAGAATGTGGGCCATTGATTTTTTGTCAATAATTTGTAAATCACTTTTGATGGATTTAAAAGTTTCAAATTGAACTGATTTTTTGTGAGGATGATCTTCCCATCATAGTGACCATCCTTGCAAAAAATCAGCTCAATCCAAAACCTCTAACCCATATCTTGAAAAGCCATTGTTTTAACATATGTCCTTTCAACCGCCCCCTATATATATATATATGGGGCCGTTCGGCACCTTTCTATTTACCCTATGCTTTACCCAACGTGTTTTGTCCTACATGGTTTAGAAGTTTTGGAATAGGCTGATTTTTGGTGAGGAGATCATCCTCACTAAAAATCATCCCATTCCAAAACTTCTAACCCCACCAAAAATAGTTTACATAGAGATCATCCTCACCAAAAATCAGTCAATTCCAAAACTTATAACCCCATAAGAAATAGTTTACAAAAATGGACGGCCCACGATTTTTCAACTTGTAAATATGGGGCTAGAAAATTCGGAATGGGTTGATTTTTAGTGAGGATGATCTTCTAACCGTAGAGATCATCCTCACAAAAAATCAGCCCATCAACTTCTAAACCATGTAGGACAAAACACATTGGGCAAAGTGTAGGGTAAATAGTAGGGTGCCGAACATTTCCCTATATATATATAATAAATTTATATTAAAAAATTATAAAAATAATTATTTTAATTTAAATAAATTTATAAATTTTATAATTCTATCGAAATTTTGACAACATCTCCTCTTAAAAATGGACATATGAAATTTTTTTGATAAAAAAAAAAACATGTATAATACAACAATCCAATATTTACATAACATCTTATATATATAACACATCCACATAATATCTCATTTATATTCTGACATTATTTAAATATAATAACAATAGCTAATATAATAAATAGAATTGAAATAAATAAAAATATGCATCCAACAAATGTGTGCAAGATATATTTTTCATCAAACAATTGTACACAATACATAAGATAATTCATCAAATATCATACACAATTACCATAAAAAAATCTTACCCTCAAAATCGATTTCATAAACAAACACAAACAATAACAATAAATCCATTGGGTACGAATTAGGATACTCAAAACAAATTAATACATTTTATCAAAACAACATGGTCGTCCAACATATAAATAAATCTTAAAGAATAATTGGTAAAGATCATTACAAACATGAGCACATGTTTCAAATGATTTGATTCCAAATGATTCTCGTTTCATCTTGTTGAACCTTAAGACGTCAATGGGATGGTCAATTTTGATATTTTTTTTATTGAAATCCTCATCTTGTTGAACCTCTAAATTCAAGAATCAAACATGAATAAAAAAATTATATGTAATCAAACATGAGAAACTTCTCTTAACTCAAAAATCAAACATGAATATGAAAAATAACACAAAGAATCGCAAAATAAACCCATAGATTTGACATGAATTAGGGCTAGGGCTTCGTTTCAAATGGTAACAAAAATAGCAAACTATACATAAGAACAACACATTACATACTTGTTTGGAGATCGCCTTCATTAATGCCATCGATCGGAGATGCCTTCGTCAATGCTGTCAATCGGTGGGACTTCATTGTGTTTCGATTTTGTTGAAGAAAATTTTCAGAAGCCACAAATAAGCATTTGGTTTGGGATTTAGGTTGTGGGACATAATTTGTAAATTTTTTATTTGATGAAGGATGTTAGAGTCATTTCACTTGAACTGTTTTTTGTTCTCAAACATAAATTGTGGCACTAAATTGGGTTTTAACAGCAAAAGCCACTAAAAATGTGACGAAGAACCATCATATGTTTTTAGAAAAAATTACTTAAAGGTCTATGATGGAGGGATTTCTTTCTAATTAGGCCCTAAGTATTAGAGCTTCTCATGATAGTCCACTTAGTAAAAAAATTCTTTTTAATCAGTTAAATTGAAATTGTTGGGGGTTCACTTTTGCCTCTAAACGCATTCGCCATAATCCTTTATATTAGGAGTAAAAAATTGGTCGATAGATGGCAGGAGTGGTTTTGAGCAGCAAAAATGTGAACAAACGTATACAAGATCTCAATTCCCAGAAGGCATCAGGAGTCAGAAGTAATCCCCTTTTATTGCCACGTGGCACAATCTTTAAGGCCCACTGATTGATATACATATCATGATGGTGATTTCTAACCCTTGGATTCAACGAATTTCCATCTTGCCTTTTTAATCTACTTGTTATAATCACTCAAATCCAATGGCTTAAAATCACCAATCATGTTGACTTTTGGTGTAGTAAGACTGCCAATGGACTGGATCAGACCCAAAATCCAACCCATTTCAATCCAATAACTTTGAATATGGATTGAGAATTTGGGTTCCGATAAAGATCCCCAATCCACTAAGGCAGATCCTATAACTATAAGATTGATCTTGGATCAACCATATTCCAATCCAATAAATTGTGAGAAAATACATAAACTATATTAATATTTGAAGTTTATTTAGATTTTATATATCAAAATCGGATTTTATCCAATCTAGATCTTATCCGATTTTATAAGATCCTAATATTGAGATTGTAGTAAAAGCCTGATCCGGCAAAAGTCCAATCTGGTATCTAATTGATTTCACATCCCATCTTATAAAAAACGATTTGATAAATATTTTGAGATGCGTACTGCCATGGTAATTTAGAAATCTTTCTTTCTTTTTCTTTTTTTGATAAATAGAAATCTTTCTTTTTTGGATTGTTAAATTCCTCGATATTAAATATTTATTTAATATATATATATATATATATATAGGGGACGGTTCGAGGGACGTCTCACAAACCAGCTGAGAAACCCATGTGTGAGCGTCGTTGGATCTGGGGGAATTAATGGCCTGGATTACCTATTCGAGTTAATTGTGAGACAGCTGGGACGAAGCGAAATATTTGAGGTATTTCCAAATACCTCCTTCCTTCTTTATTTTTTCTTTTTTTAACTTAAATAAAATCTCAATATCTCTCACTGTATTGAAGATCTCATCACTGCTCCCATATCCAATCATTGGG
Organism: Akebia trifoliata; assembly: GCF_017979445.1. Taxonomy (NCBI): domain Eukaryota; kingdom Viridiplantae; phylum Streptophyta; class Magnoliopsida; order Ranunculales; family Lardizabalaceae; genus Akebia; species Akebia trifoliata. The sequence goes on along the minus strand of NC_141385.1, from coordinate 44,284,334 downwards.
TTCATTCAACAAACACCTTCCATGCATTTTTAAAACCTTCCATCTTCGTGAACATGTTGCACAACACCTTAAAAGAAAGAGAGGAAAGAAATAAAGAGGAAGAAAGACAAAAGAAACTAAGCATCTTTGTTGTTGCCTTTCTTCCACTTCTCATATGGTGACCATTGTTGTTGTAACTGTCATTGTAATCTTTTTCCTCAAAGCCTTTTGTATGCCAAATCCAACATCATGCGAAGCATCAATTCATTCCCAATCAAGGAGGTTTGTTCATGGGAAAATGTGTGCTTTTGATAAGGTGTATCCCATCTACACCGAATCATTTTTTTTATTTGCCACTGCACATCATCATCATGCCACTACAATTGGTTTATATTCCTACAACTCTTCCCTTCTAGAACTCAGCTCCTACTCAAAATGAAAATCCATGAAGATATTTTCTTCTCCATTATTTTTCTCTTACCCACTTTGAGCTTATCCATTCAAGCCTAATGATCCATTCAGATTCTTCAATCCTGTATGGAATCCTAATATTTTTATCCCTTATAAAGCAAGGAAATTTAAATATTAAAAAAACAGTCGAAATTTGTTTTTAGGGAAAACTATTCTAAGCCTCAAAACATGGCCTAAACCCAGTTTTTACTCAAATCTCATCTTCAAAATTGGGCAGCAAGTGATCTGAATCAGGTACAAGACTCTCTCGAGTTCTCACTCTCTCTCTCGATTGATAGCGTCACTCTCATTGTTCTTCTTCTGGTTTCCATCAATTTTGAGAGAGTCAACTCTCGGCGACGGTCATCTGAATCAACGGATTTCATCATACGTCGACCTTCGTGATTGAAAAGGATGGGCTTCACTCTTTGTTTTCAGCGAAGAGTGAGAGAAGAGAGTCCTCAGCCAACCATTTAAAAAAAAAAAAAAAAAGCGCTAAAATTGCAGAGAAACAATGGTGGGCGGTGAATGGAGGAAGTTTTCTGCAAATAATTCAATTCTTTTAAAAGATTTGAGGGAGTTTTTTGAAAATACATTAATTCTTTTAATAACAAAACACTTTTTCCAGCTGGCTGCACGTTTTATTTAAAACGAAATCCAAGCCATCTAATGTAGCAAATCCAACGACGCCCACACATGGGTTTCTCAGCTGGTTTGTGAGACGTCCCTCGAACCGTCCCCATATATATATATATATATATATATATATATATATATATATAGGGTCAGGTTCAAAGGACAACCATTTCAACACACATATAGACAACGTGTTTTGTCTTATATGGGCAAAAATGTTTGGAATGGACTGATTTTTTGTGAGGATGATCTCTGTGATGAGGGGATCATCCTGACAAAAACTCATCCCATTCCAAAACTTGTAACCCCATCAAAATTGATTTACAAAAATTGGACGGTCTATAATTTTTCAACAAAAATTGGACGGTCTAGAAGTTTCATAATGAGCTGATTTTTGGCAAGGATGATCTCCTCATCACAGAGATCATCCTCACAAAAAATCAGTCCATTCCAAACATTTTTGCCCATATAAGACAAAACACGTTGTCTATATGTGTGTTGAAATGGTTGTCCTTTGAACCTGATCCATATATATATATATATATATATATATATATATATATATATATATATAGGGGGCGGTTCAAGGGCCATCTGAGAAACCGTCTAAGAAAACTTTCGTTTTTCAAAATAAGGGTTAGAGGTTTTGGATTGAGCTGATTTTTTGCAAGGATGGTCACTATGATGAGAAGATCATCCTCACAAAAAATCAGCTCAATCAGAAACTTGTAAATCCATCAAAAGTGATTTACAAATTAGTGATAAAAAGTGGTAAAAAATCGACGGTCCACATTCTAAATCACTTTTAACGGGGTTAGAAGTTTCAGATTGAGCTGATTTTTTTTTTGGATGATCTTCCCATCATAGAGATCATCCTCACAAAAAATCAGCTCAATCCAAAATTTCTAACCCATATTTTAAAATTTTTTTTACCGACGAAAGTTTTCTTAGACGGTTTCTCAGATGGCCCTTGAACCTGACCCATATATATATATATATATAGGGTCCCGTTCAACAACAAACATTTTGGCAAAACATTTTTCAAAACATGGGTTAGAGGTTTTGGAATGGGCTGATTTTTGGTGAGGATGATCTCTACGGTGAGGAGATCATCCTCACCAAAAATCAGCCCATTCCAAATCTTCTAGCCCCAATTTACAAGTTGAAAAATCGTGAATCGTCCATTTTTTGTAAATCATTTTTGATGGGGTTAGAAGTTTTGGAATGGGCTGATTTTTGGTGATGATGATCTCCTCACCGTAGAGATCATCCTCACCAAAAATCAGCCCATTTCAAAACCTCTAACCTATGTTTTGAAAAATGTTTTGCCAAAATGTTTGTTGCTAAATATTTCCCATATATATATATATATATATATATATATATATGTATAACTGTTATTTATAATATTTAAAAAATTATTTTCAAACTTTTAATTAAATAAAACTAATATAAGCGCTTTAAGCTTATTTCATGACCTGATTTTGGTCATTTCCCGACACGAGTTTTAACTTTTAAAACTGTGGTCTTATTCTTGACTCTTGACTATAAAAATGAGATTTTTAACAATGGGAATTTCTATTGGCACTCCAACTTCGACTTCTTACACTCTAATTATCTAAATTATTTATCATATACAACTCAACCTAACACGCTATTTAAAATTACAATTAATAACATTTCCACATCATAATGTTTTCTTAATACACTAATAGATTAAAATGGTACAAGACAGAAAAAAAAAAAAAAAATAGCACTAACAACAATCATATAAGAGAGAACATCAACCAACGTGAATCGTCCATCTACTCCAATTCTCCAAAAACTTAATGATGATGATGTTGTGCTCTTCTCTTATCAATTTCTTTATAGGAAAGGGAGAAAAATATCAGACTTATTTCTCTCTTAAAGTGAGAATTCTACTATCATTAGCTTATTTAATTTAGTTGAATTGTAATAAATAAAATCTGGGGTGCCAATAGAATAACTCTCAATAATTGATGGTATACTATACTATATCCCACCACCACCTAAAGTATTATTATTATTATTATTATATTTTATTTTTTTCGATTAATGGGGGGTTAGGCAGACCCCCAACCAGAAAAACCACCTAAATTATTAAGGTGTTACTTTCCTTCATCATTCAGTAAGCACATGCAACCCACCAAAACAAGTCAAAAGCTGCTGTTGCTCTCTCTTTCTTTCTTCTTCTTAAACATCATCAGTTGCAACTTGCTATCAGTTTGTTCTTCTTCTTCTTAAGCATCATCAGTTGTCACTTGCTATCTGTTTGAGAGATTCCTTAAAAAGATACATAATGTTGAACATGGCAGAATCTGCTGCATCTGCTTTCCTAAAACCTGTATTTCAGCTGCTTGGCTCAAAAATTGTAAAAGAGTTTGAATTGGTATGGGGTGTGAAGGACGAGTTGTACAAATTCTCGAGTTACTTGTCAGCAATCCAATCCGTTCTTCAGGATGCCGAGGAAAAGCAAATCCACTCATACCAGGTGAGAGATTGGATGAGAAAGCTTAAAGATGCCGCTTACGATGCCGAAGACGTATTGGACGAGTTTGCAACAGAAGCTTTACGATCTAAATTATTGGAGGAAGATGAAAATCAAAATAGTAAGTGGAAACAGGTATGCAATTTCTTCTTGTCATGTTTGGGTTTAAAATCGCTGAAATTTCGATATGAGATAAGTCGTAAGATAAAGAACATCAATGAGAAATTAAAAATGATTGCAAAAGAAAGGAAGGATCTTCATCTTCGTGATGGAGATGGAGATGGAGGTTCGCGCCAATCAGAAGTGATCAGGAAGAAACCGGAAACTATCTCCTTGGTTCATGAATCAGATGTTCTCGGTAGAGAAAAAGATAAGGAGAAGTTAATAAATATGTTGGTATCTGATGGGTCTGTTTCAAAGGAACTCTCTGTTATTCCCATAGTCGGTATGGGTGGAGTCGGTAAGACAACCCTTGCTCAGCTTATCTACAACGACGAAAACGTTAAGAAGCATTTCGAACTACGAGGATGGGTTTGTGTATCCGATGATTTTGATTTGAAAAGACTGTCAAAGGCCATTATAGCGAGTACTTCCAATATATCACCTGATTCTGAGAAATTAAACCCATTCACTGAAGAAATTCAGAAAATAGTGAGTGGGAAGAAATTTCTTCTCGTATTAGATGATGTATGGAACGAAGATCCCAACGATTGGGAAATCCTCAGAGCTCCCTTGCGATGTGGAGCAAAGGGTAGTAAAATTATTGTCACTACTCGAAGTAAAAAAGTTTCTCGGATCATGGGCACTATTCATGATTATTCCTTGAAACTTTTGTCAGATGAAGATTGTTGGTTATTGCTGGGAAAATGGGCATTTCCAACTGAGGGTACCTGGGATGAACATCAAGATTTGGTTGCGGTTGGCAAGAAAATTGCTAAAAAGTGCAGGGGTTTGCCTTTAGCTGTCAAGACACTCGGAGGACTCTTACAAGATACAGAAGAAGAAACGAAATGGAATGACATTTTGAGGAGTGAAATATGGAAATTACCACAAGGAGGAAAATATGATATCTTACCTGCTCTGAGATTGAGTTATCATCATTTGCCTTCACATCTAAAGCAGTGCTTCCTGTATTGTAGCATATTTCCCAAGGATTATGAATTTGACAAGGATAAATTAGTCAAATTGTGGATGGCGGAAGGTTTTATTACATCCGAGGTGGGGCAAAGGGCAATGGAAGATGTGGGTAGTGATTACTTTGATGATTTGTTATGGAGATCATTCTTCCAGCAGTATGAGAAAAATTGGTTTGGCAGATGGAGGTACAAGATGCATGATCTGATTCATGATCTAGCAGAGTCACTTTCGGAAGGTGAATGTTTTAGAAAAGAGGACGAAAAATTAAATCATTTTTCTGAAAAGGCTCGGTATTCTTCATGCATCATTCATAATGAAAATGATCTAACAATCTTTGAGCTGTATCTTCAATGCGAAAGGCTACACACTCTACTAGTATCCAAGAGAGCAGCTGGAACTATAAGTTTCCCCACTAACCTATTCCAGCAAATGAAATTCCTCCATGTGTTGGATTTGAATAATACAAAAATCAGAGAGTTGCCTGATTCAATTGGCAATTTGAAACACCTACGATACCTTGATCTCTCTTATACCCGGGTACAAAGATTACCTGAATCAGTGAGCAACCTTCATAATCTGCAGACATTAGATCTTAGTTACTGTGGTGACTTGGTTGAGTTACCAAAAGACACAAGAAACTTGATTAACCTACGGCATCTTATCTTGAAAAAGGAGTACAGTATGATTAGTTCGACACCAAAGGGAATTGGGGGATTAACATGTCTACGAACACTGTCAAGATTCATTGTTGGTAAAGAGAATGGGCATGAGATAGGGCAGTTGATGAAATTGATTAACCTCAGAGGTGGATTGTGGATTTCAGGGCTTGAAAATGTGGTCAATGCAAAAGAGGCCATATTGAAGAATAAAGAATACATTGAGGAACTGGATCTTTCGTGGCAGCAGACTCGTGGTGATGATTATGATGCTATGGATCCAAGTGTTGCGGAGGAAGTACTTGAAAGGCTCCAACCTCACCATAATCTCAGAATCCTAAATATCAGTTATTACAATGGTGAAAGATTTCCGAGCTGGATAGGGTATCCTTCATTCTCCAAACTGGTGGATGTTACTTTATTCTATTGTCCATCATGCCAAACCCTCCCTCCTCTCTGGCAATTACCTTCCCTCAAGAAACTTAGTCTAATTGGTTTTACTGTTGATAGCATCATGGTTACTAAGGTTGTTTTTCCATCATTGGAAGAACTTTCTATCACTTCATTCCCAAATTTAGTAGAATGGAGCGGTGGCATTGAAGAAGAAGAAGAAGAAGAAGAAGATTGTTTCCCTTGCCTTGGTGAACTTCAAATTCATAACTGTGAGAGTTTGATTACTCTTCCAAGATTTTTAACATCTGTTCGTCAGTTATCGTTGACGAACTGCAATGAGAGGATATTTAGCTCTCCGTCTTACTTCACCTCTCTCTCCTCCTTGACAATTTTCTCTTTTAAAAATCTAAAGGTAATACCCAGTGGGTCTTTCAAGAACCTAAAAGCACTTAAAAAACTTACTATTTCTGAGTGTAAAGAGTTGGTATCATTGGTAGAGGATGATGAAGACTACAAATACCTCCCCTTTCTGGAACATTTAGAGATAAGTCATTGTCCTGAACTTATGGTTTTACCAGATAAGGGTCTACAATACCTAGTATCTCTTCAACGAATGTCTATTTTCGAACTTCCTAAACTCACATTCTTGCCAGATGGATTGAAAAACCTCATCTCCCTTAAAGAATTGTCTACCGAACATTGTAAAAGCCTCGCGACCTTGCCAAAGGACGGACTGCCCACCACGCTTCAAACTCTCTACATTCGCGAATGTCCATTGCTAGTGGAACAATGTAAAAAGGAGAGTGGCGAATATTGGCCCAACATATCATACATCCCCGACTTAAACACGGTATGCCTTTTGTTTTTTTTTTTTAATACACTAAAATACCCTTAACACCCCTTAATTATCTATGCGCATTAACGGACAATAGGGTCAAAATCGCAATTTTACCTTATAACCTTTAATTCTTATCCTTTTATGAAGGAGGGACTGCCCACCACGCTTCAAACTCTCTGCATTCGCAGATGTCCATTGCTAGCGGAACAATGTAAAAAGGAGAGTGGCGAATATTGGCCAAAGATATCATACATCCCCAACTTAAGAACGGTATGTCTTTTTTTTTTTTTAATATACTAAGATACCCTAAACACCCCTTAATTATCTATGCGCATTAACGGACAGTACGGGCAAAATCACAATTTTACCTTAAAACCTTTAATTCTTTTCTTTTTCTTTTAAAAAAAAAAAAAAAACACTTATTTTTCAAAATCACTTTTTATCGAATTTACAAATAGTTTGTAACATTTATTATCCCTGTGAATAATATGATTTTGTAACTCAGCTCAAAAAAAAAAAAAAGACTCTTATTTTTCAAAATCACTTTTTATCGAATTTGCGTATAATTTGTAACATTTATTATCCCTGTGAATAATATGATTTTGTAACTTGCCAAACTCAGCTCCAAACTCGATGGAATCAACTTATATTTTTAAGGAAAACAAAAAATAAATATTTTATTTATTTTAAGATATTAAGAAATATTTTTTTGATATTATAATTTAATATATTTTTTACTTGATTTGGTGGAAGTTCGGGTCAAATCAGAGTTTTAAGCTTGTGATTCAAACCATTCTTTTTGGAACCATATTTTTCTTTCTTAATTACTCTTATATCAACTTGTGGACATAACGAAAAATCAGATCTGAACTTTTTTGCAATAATTTTGATTATTTATTTATTTATTTTTAATTAAATTATACCACTTTCCATTCTTCAACTTTTCAAATTCTAAATTCTAACTTTTGATTTAGACAAAGAATGGTTACAGTCATGAGTTGCATATATCATTAATCTTTTAAATTTTCTAGTGATCATATGTCATTAGCTACACTGGAAGCCATGGTTTAAAATATCAAAATTTATCGGTCGACACGTACCGATATCAGCCAAGACCAATACGAAACATTGACAGCGAAAGAATGAATTTTCTGTGAATGTATTAATTTGTATCAAATGTATCGGCTGATATCGTATTGGTTATTTCATTAACTTCACATTCAATCGATACAATATTTTAAACATTTCTAGAAGCTAATAATTTTCTTTTTCAGGAATTTATTGGATTTTTCAGAAGATAATAATTCCTCAAGTGTTGGTGCAAGCGGTTCTCAACAGGTATGGCTGAAAATACAGATTTGACATAGTTTGAAGTTGTAACCTTAGTTTTGAAACTTGTTGAGTTGACTAGAGTCGGCTCGATCATTGAGATTTCAAGGTGACTTGGGGGGGGACTGACTGTGGCATCCGAGTTCAATTTTTGTTGATCAATTCATATTTATTAGAAATTGAAAAAGATCGTGCAAATTTTAATCACAAAATTTTATCTTCATTTAAGCTCCTAAAATACGACATTAAATATATATTAATGAGGTTTGATTATTAAAGGATCATTCGTTGATGAAATCATATTTTCTTTTCCAAATTCTTATTTGGAAAAGAGAATTTAGAATTTTATAAATTTAAAATGAATAACTTGGACCAGTGGTTGAACAAATCAACAGTTCTTTAAAAAATTATGGCTCTGTGAATCAGACCGACTTCGTTGAAGTTGATACTTTTGTTCAAACCAGTTCGTAAAACACTAAGAACTAATTTTGGAAACAAGTTGAGTTCTAAATTGGATGGTTCTACCATTGAGTCAAATTTACCCATTAAAATTAATATGATAGATGATTCATAAGTAGGTCATGAGGTTCTCAATTGTTATAATTTTAGTAATTAATTGATTACCTTTGAATTCTACAGGTTGCATCTGAAGGGACTCTTCAAGAAGTACAAATGCGTGGAACTTCTGATTTCAAATCTCTGTGTATGGGAGCTGTTAATGTTCTTATTAGTTTTTTTTATTTATTTTGATGAAATCTAGAGGTTGGATAAAAATTAATTAAGAACATTTATGGTACTAGTGTGGTACTTGGTCTTAATTTATAGGTTGTTATGTATGAGTAGTATTTGGAGTATACCAACATGAATTACATTTGTTTAATGTTTTGGATTTTTTTCATGATTATGTTCTGCGTTCCTTATAAATTGAACAATTCAAAGTTATCTCTACGTGAAAATGAATTTTTAGCGACACTTTAGTTATTTTGGTTATTCTGTGTCGGGTTTGTAGCTAACAAGCTAGAGGGTTCACGTTGGTATCACCACTTTGTACCAAAATTGGAAATAAGGGTTGGTCATGTTGAAAGAGATGCTCTTGTACCCCGTGCTTTAGTTTTGCACTGTTGCGTTCCTATGTTATTTTGGTTATGTTATTGTGATCCTCAAATATAGATTTTGATGGATAAATTCTAGTTATCTAGTCCAACTCAAAAAATGTCAAAGACAATAAACATAGTTTTGTTTGCGATGCTTTTGCAATATTGCTAATTTTATTTGTTATTTGAAAACAGTAAATTAGGATACTCTATTATCATCATCATCATCCATGCACCAAAACAGTAAATTAGTTTACTGTATTTCTTTTTCTTTATCTTTTTCTTTTATAAGTACTGTATTATTTCTTTTGTTAAAACTATTTTATGATAATGTAGTTAATTAATTTATTTGAAATAAACACATGGGTCACTTTAAGGGGTTTCCTTAGTCAGAATGTAACATTTGAACTCTTACATTCTTACCAAGGGTCCTTGAGCTCAAATAGATCAGCACATCACTAACACGCTCTTTACTAATTTAGTTAGATTTTAAAACTTACCAAGAGTCATTTTGCTCATGTTCGACTAGCCTTACTAAGTTAGTAAGGATTTCACCCTTACCCTTACCAAAAAACATCATCGGATGCTTCAAGGTGATTTGGTGACTGGACCATATTTTAATAGCATCATGTTCTCATGGTTAGCAATGCAAATGTGATTTAGAGAATTTAAGGATTTGCTTTTTGAAGACTTTTTGTTTAGATGAGAAAATGCAATTAAGGAGTAGTTACTTTGTGTTACTTCTTTGTTCCCATTGCTTTTTTTTTTTTTGCCTTGAGGACTCCTTGTCATTTTTTCAATAACATCTTTACTTATGAAATCAAACATGAGGAAATTCTCTAAATTCAAGAATCAAACATGAATTGAAAAATAACACAAAAAATCTAAAAAAATCACAGATTTAACATGAATTAGAGTTAGGGTTTCATTTCAAACGGTAACAAAAATCGCAAACAATACATTAGAACAACACATTACATACTTGATCAGAGATCGCCTTCGTTAATGCCATCGATTGGAGATTCTTTCATCAATGTCGTCGATCGGTGGGACTTCACTGTGTTTCGATTTTGTTGAAGGAAATTTATTGAAACAACAAATGAGCCTTTGGTTTGGGTTTTAGGCCTTGGGACGTAGTTTGTAAACTTTTTATTTGATGAAGGATATTAAGGTTATTTCACTTGAACTGTTTTTATGGTCTTCACTTCTCTCACAAACACAATGGTAAAAAGCTGCTATAACCCACTTGTAAAAGTCGCGGTCAATAGTGGATAAAATTAAAGCATGTTTTTGTTATCAAACATAAATCGTAGCACTAAATCCAGTTTAATCTCAAAAGCCACAAAAAATATGATTTTTTACCAATAATTTGTAAATCACTTTTGATGGACTTACTAGTTTCAGATTGAGCTGATTTTTTATGTGGATGATCATCTCATCATAGAGACCATCCTCACAAAAAATCAGCTCAATCCAAAACCTCTAACCCATATTTTGAAAAACCATTGTTTTTTACATATGTCCCATGATCCACCCCCCAAGATAATAGTCGCCTCGTAAATTTCTTCTTTCTTTGTTTTATAGTTTAATAATAATCTTTATTAGTTTATTTTAGTTAGTTCAGTATCCAACCAAACATCAGATTTTATGTCACTTATTTGGCTTGTTTCTGGTAAATGTAGAGGACGAATTAATGGTCTGGATCTAATAAAATTAAATAAATAAAAAACAGAGAAATGTGGAAAAAGACCTTACTAAGCCTCAAAAAGACCTTGAGAAGAGGACTTATTTTACAAATCTTGGGGCCTTTTGACGGTGGATGATACTTAATAAGGCCTTTTTTTTCTTTACTATCTTAATAACGCTAGTTGGAATAAAAAAACAATTTAAGGTGTCGGTGTTATTTAATAATAAAAAAAGGTCTCACCTGATTATATATGTATGCGTGCTTTAAATATATTTGAGATGTAAATTTTTGGGACCAAGCTCTTCTTACATTTTTAAAGTGTAGTGGACATGAAAACCCTGAAATTATCTTCATCAATTGAGGATGGGTTTTGAAGGTGGGGACCAAGTTTCAATTAATCTAGACTCTAAAAATGCATTTAAGAATTAAAATTAGTCTCCATTTAAGAAAATTCCTCAAGACGATCATATGTACACTACGTGAAAATTAGAAAATTCGATAGAAAAAATTGACAGGCCAAGGCCCACGATTTTAAAAAACTAAAATTTAATGGTCTAGGACCGTCGAAATTCTAAATATTCTCAAATTTGATGGTTTAGAGCTGTCAAATTTCTCCCATCCTACATTAATTTGACAGTTACGACTTGTCTAAAAAGAAAATTTGACAATGAAAAATTCGATGCCAATTTGACCATTTTATCCATCGAATTTTATGAAATTTGACAGCCCAGAGCTGTCAAATTTGAGCTTTTTTCACCTTGTGGTAAGGATGCCTACTAACACATTTATGAAAGAATGTAAAGGTCTTCTATTATCTGGTTGGGGGTCTACCTAACTCTCCTTTAATTTTCAAAATAAATAAATAAGAAAAACAGCATTTAAGAATTACTTTTTCATTTTTAACTTTAGTTTCTTAAACAAAATTTTCTTTTTTGATTTTTAGCCTCATCGAACATTTTAAACCATATTTAGCTTCTCTCTCTCTCTTTTTAACCATTTTTTTTTTTTTTTGGAATAAATATATATATTCATTAGTCAATGATTAAAGTGTAAGCATTAATTCGTTTCATCATTCACGTGCTCACATAATCTTTAACACAATTACACAAAATTACTATGCATAATTTAAATCGATTGGCTACTTTAGAATGATTACGGATCGATTCTTTAATTGATGAATATTTACCTACAATTATCCAAAGGTTTTTGGATACCTACCTGGAATTGTAGTTGCCGCCATTGAGTCAATTTGTTGCGAATGACGATTCCACTTAAATAGTACCTTACTCGATTGAATTTGATGATCTCCAAGTTCTCTATACCCTTATCACATCGTCAACGTGGAACCATATAGGACTTCTTGGATTTCTTGATTTTCTTCTTTGAAAATCTTACATATATAGAGGAGTTGATCCATACATAAATGAAAATTTTATTTAAAATATAATATATTATTTTATAATTATTAAAAATATAATAATTTTTGAGAAATTATCAAAAAAGTAATAAAACAGCGATCCGATTGTTAGTATTCAAGTGGATGAAACTACCCCTCAAAAACCGACGGTTGGTCATTGATTTTCAACCGCTAGTTTTTGCTATGACAATCAAATTTAAAAATTTTCTCCGATTTATGCTCCAACGGTCACATTTTCCACTCTATTCCCAACAGTCATCAACAATCCCACCATAAATGACACATTCATACCCTATTTTGCACAAAACTTACAACCAATTCTACTTATTAATCTTCGTGCTTTCTTACTCTCTAATTTCTCTTAATTATTGGTGTACTCTTTTCAATTTTTTATAAGAAAAGTTTAAATTTTGTAGATAATTGCTCGTAAAATGATTGTATGCCGATATGAAGATTATTGTAAATATCTGACGTATATTAGTGGTAGTATTCAAATTTTAATAGTAACGCGAGAGATTACATTGTTTGAATTACAAAATCATGCATAAAGAGAAATTTCAATATTTTCATCATTAACTTGACATTGTCCTAATGACGTAAGGTTAATAGATGAAAAACTGATGTTGAAGATGCACGACCATTGTGTTGTAGTCGTTGTGGTGCCATTAGACATAACTAATTAATAGGTAAAAATTCTATTTAAAAATTATTTATTATTCTTATTTTTTCAATAATATATTATAACTAAAATATTATATTACTTTATATACTTATATTATAATTTAATACATTATATCACTTTATATACTTTATAATTTATTATATTATTATATACAATAATTCTAATTTAATATATCTATTAGCATGTAGAAATCTTATTTTAATATAAACTAGAATTTATTATATGCTTATATTATAATTTAATACATAATATCACTTTGTATACTTTATAATTATTATATTATTACATATAATAATATATAATTTAATATATCTATTAACATGTAGAAATCTTATTTTAATAGTAATTAGAATTTATTGTATTATTATATATAATAATATATAATTAATATAATTTATACTTTGTATTATATTTAATAATATAAATTAATATATATTTACTTTATATCTTTTATACTATAATTAATATATATATATATATATATATAAACACATAGGTCCAACATAATGTAGATCTGTTTTAGCAAATTATCATTTGGACGTTGGATTTTTTCATTGGTATACATATAAATTTGTGTGTACTATTTTTGTATTATTTTATTTATAGATCCCACGACAAGTAGTTCAAGACATAGTATTTGATTTCAGAAAGCTAAAAATATCAACTGTTACTTCGTTTTGCATATAAGAACGTTTTGTATACTTTGCCAAAGTCCAGTAGCTGGAAGTTGTTTTTAACAAACAATGATCTCTAGCTTCTGCCCACATGATAACTCTTTCCTTGGTTTACAAATAGAGTTTAAGAAGAATTCTTTCTTAGTGTCTTTTAGTAACACTTTTAAGCCTTTAACAAAACATGCAAATGCAGGTGTTGACGCCTAGCTTACTTGGTAAAGTCTTTGGGTAATAATATCACAGACTTGGATTCAAATCCTATTAGTATATTGACTTATGGAACTCATTATTGTAAATAACATTTTTTAATTAAAATGTAAACATGAAATTTCATATAATAAATCACTAATCTATTTATTAAAAAAATCATTAATCTATGTCCTAACTCCTAAAATGATTCATAATATATATATATATATATTCGTTCTTGGTTTGATTAGATTCTATACAAGCTTGATCCTAGAATCGAACCAAATTGATCGATTTTCCATTTTTGTAATCTGAAACAGAACCACAACTTGTTTCAAATTGATCCAAACCACCCCTAGAGCAATCAATTTAATTCAGTTCTCGACTTGGATTGAACCAAATTGCACCCTTAGAATCGAACCGAACCAAACCAAACATACCTCGAGTACAAAATTGGTGTAGACAGACACCCCCAATTGCATGACATGAAATTTTTTTTCCAATATAATTTGTAGTGTATCAATTTAAAAAAGTTGTGGCACCTAGTTGAAACAAGTCCTCCATTGTAAGGCCCAAAATAATAAAATAAAGGGTATTTTAGAAGTACACTATGTAGAATTGGCGATATTAGGTTAAATCCCTACAAAATGTAGGATTGATTTAACCCTTATCAATCGGCAAGTTCTCTTTTGTTCAACTAAAGGTGAAATTTTGATTTTATTCAGAACATCACTAAAAACTTAAATTATTAATCAAAATTTAATTCATCGACAAAATGAGACATACCTATTAATCTTGCATTTGGCAAGGATAAACTTCTTCTCCAATTTAACATAACACATATTTGAGATACTCCTAAATTTAGAGTTGATCACCTATACCTTGACTTGGATCTTCTCTTATAGAGTTCGCTTGTGCCCACGACACGGACATCCTCTTCGGAGTTTAGGAAGGAAAGAGGAAATATAGTAAAATTGGAGGCATATCACTGAAAATTGGGGGAGGGGGAGGGGGGAGGGGGGGGGGGGGGGGGGGGGGGGGGGGGGGGGAGATAATAAAATTGAAGTTGGTGAAAAGAAAATGCACCAATGTAATTGAAGGGATGTTTATCCCCACAAGTGGACTCCACCGTTGTGTTTTATGATATATTTAAAAAAGGGTCATGTTTCACAATCAACTATTTGGTCAACGTGTTTTGTCATACATTGGTTAGAGATTATCTCACCAAAAATCAACTCATTCTAAATTTTCTAAACTATATAAGACAAGAAGTCGGCTATCAAACGAACCCTAGATAAAATGATGTCATCAACGACTTAATTTATTTTTATTTTTTTTAATTTTCATACAATTGTCTTCAATCTCTTTGTTACGATGATGACCGATCATTTTCATTTTTTATTTGCAAGAGGTCAACCATCATGTCATCACTTCCAAAATGTGATAGGACTATGTCTCATGTGAAGGAGACACTAATAACAAGAAAATAACAATATTATGTGAAGTAGATTTCAAATTATTTACATATCTTATTAGGAGACTATTCGATATATATTTTCTTTGGACAACATTTGATTGTCAAAATGGGAGTCAAATCCTAGCCAAACCTTCGTCCTATATGACTTAAAAGTTTAAGAATGAATTGATTTTTGTGATGATGATTTCTATGATAAGAAAATCATCTTCATAAAAAATAGCCTATTTTAAAATTTCTTATCCATCCAAAATAATTTATGAATTAATGATAAAAAATCGATGATATACGATTCTTTAATTTATAAATCAGGGTTAGAAGTTTCAAAATAAACTGATTTTTTTGATTTTTGATTTTTGTGAGGATGATCATGTTGGTGTATATAACATCCACACAAGCAATCAGCCCAGGCTGAAACTTCTAGTCCGTAAAAGGCAAAATAAATTGAACCCGACCAATTTTCTTTAATACTTTTAGGGGTTAATTTTTTCTAATTTTCCTCTTCCGAGCAATTGTTGTTTTGGATTTCCACTTCAATATTTCCACCAATTTTATGGATCATTGGACGACAAAAGAGAGAAGAGAGAGAATAAAGCATCCATTAGTGATAGTACTGACTGCACGTGAACTCTGTACATGGAAAAGGAGCTATTTTTGTACTCAGTTAAAAAGATTTTTTAAGTAATTTTTTTATTTTTTTGTTTCTCTCTTCGCTGTTTCTTTTCTTACATAAAGCTGCAATTGTTCCCTCAATAGATCGACCTTTCCTACTCCACCAACTCCAATCACAGAAGAAACCCAAAACCAACTACGGAGAGAGAGAGAGAGAGAGAGAGAGAGAGAGACCCATTCTTGTTTCTTTGTTTTCTTGTGCAGATTTCTTTACAACTCCTTCAATGGCGCCATAGAAGCTCTGCTCATCATTAGATCTTTCCCACTATTTTAATCCAATTCCAAGTTTCTTTTAAAAAAAATACAGAGAAGGAACCAAACCCAAGAAGGAAATGAGATTTAAAAGGGGTAGTCTCTGTTTTCTTTTCTTCTTCTTTCTTGTTTCTTGCATTAATGGCGAAGATCCTTATAGGTTCTTCACATGGAAGGTTACTTATGGTAATATTTACCCACTCGGCGTCAAACAACAGGTAAAAAGATTTAAAATCAAATTTTTTTGGTGAAAAAAAAAAAAAAGAGAATATTTGGTGAGATAATGTGTGTGGGTATGGTGCAGGGGATCTTGATAAATGGGCAATTTCCAGGTCCTAGAATCGATTCTGTTACAAACGATAACTTGATTATCAGTGTTTACAACTACTTGAACGAACCATTTCTCATCTCTTGGTAAGTTTTCAGTTTATTTTATTTTATATATTTTTAATATTAATGCTAATTCCTGTACCTTTTTATGAGTTCATTTTTAGAAATTCTATTTCCACACCAACTTTTACTTACTACTTACAACACACTTATCCTTTTGAAATTAGGGATTTTCCCCAAAACGTGCACAACAACTTATGTCGAAATTCCGGTTTCGGTACACTTGTCATTTTAATTCTCAAAACATTCATTTCAACTGATTTTGTCACTTTTATAATCAATGAATTCGCTAGTACATCTCACGAGTTTGTGGGTTGTAAATATGACGAACGTATGTTTTGGGGATTTCATCGCGCCGCACAAAAGAGAGATTCGGCTTATGGATTGGGGTGTTATAAATAAAATTTGGTGTGTTAATAGCAGTTCTACTTGAAATCAGATCAGAGTTTCTATTGCCACACCAAATTTTGCTAATGCCACCCCAAGATGTGTGCTAATTAATTCTTTATGATTTACCTATGAATTGGAGTGGCGTTAACAAAATAGGTGTGGCAATATAATCTCTCTAACTTGAATCAAACTCTTGTAACATTGAAATAGTGTGTTTTTATCGATGTTTTAAAAATCAGACCGGTCATCAACCTGTAGGACTGGCCGGGTCTGCTCAAATTGGTCAGAGCAGTCAAATCGGTTGGACCAAAACTGAAATATTAATTAAGTTTTTGGTTTCCTTTCCAAAATCCACGTACTCAACTTCTAAAACAGGATCCAATGTCATAGTGATGTAGATTTTAAGATTTAAGAATTAAAAAGATAATTTTTCACCATTAATTTGAATTTGAAATTTAAGAGATACTTTTTCACTATTAAATTTGAATTGAAATTTAAGAGTCGGTCATTTGTTTTCGTAGCATGGACCAAGCAAATAATAATAATATTTTGTTTGTTTGTTTGTGTTTTTTTTTGTGTGTGTGTGTTTTGACTTGGTTTGTGCTATTTTTCTAACATGACAATCCATGTGGGTCAAATAATTAAAATCTTATTAGATTAGACAATTTTCCATTAGTTTATAAGAGTAAACTTTGGGTCTAAGGGCATGTCATCAATTTCAAAACACAAGGAACATCTCAAATATTCACAAAATTGTGTAGGAATATATAAAAAACACTCAAATATTGAATCGGTCCTTTCACAACCCCAGCCAGGCCACTGGTTAAGATTTAACTACCGGGCGGGTCAATTGTTTTTTTATTTTAAAATTGGGTTTTTTCAACTTACGTGACTCGTAAAGGCTAGCAGGTTTGGTCCAACCGGCTGGGTCGGTTCTTAAAACACTGATTTTAATCTTTAATTAGGGTGTGATAAAATAATTTAAGAAATTGGGGTGTAATAAGTAAAAGTTGGGATGGCAATAACAGCTCTCTTAATTTATTGAAAAGGGCTGGAATCTACTATTGCTTCCCTTGTTGTCGGTTAGCTTGGTTGGAACACACGTGCGCACGTTAGAGTGTCCCAGGATAGTGCATTAACATCAGTAGTGGTTTGTTGTATGGCCAACTACCATATAAAAGTGGTCTTATTCTACTAGTAACTATTATATCAGACAAAAAGTACTGGTTCCTTAACTTCTCTTATTGTAATAGTAAATATTTAAGAGATTGCTAGCTATTTCAAATACATTGTCCAGCTTTTTAACACATTGTATCATTTAATGTAATGTAAGGGTATTTATGTAAGTTTAAAAATAATAATCATACGAAGCCTAACATGGGTAATTTTGTAATTTGGGGATGTCCTCAATACATGTGGGTTCATGCAATTAGTTGATCCAGGATTTTATGAAATCTCGGATTGACTTTTCTATGAGCCGTTATTATTATTATTATACTTTTTCTAATAGTAAAGATGTAATGTGATGTATAGGTATTTTCGTAATTAAAAGACTAACTGATTTAGATTTACATCAATAATATGCACCTCTATGATATTAAGCGTGAAAATTGACTTCAAATCTTTGGGATACGGCTTTGATGATGATTTTAAAAGATTGTACAATGGAAGTTATACTAGTTTAAAAATTCTAAAAAAAATAAAACTACTTTTTGAAGAGGAAAGTGAAAATCATGGCTAGGCTTAATCGTGATAATTTGCATTGTCTCCTTAAATTATCAGATAACAATCAATATGATATTATAAAACTAACCTTCAAATAAAATTGTCTAGTTGTTCTTAGTTGAATACAAAATTCGTTGAAAACTTATTTCCTAAGGACAATTTGGAAAAAATGATGGATTCTAATTTGGGATAAGGTGGTGTTGTAACAGAATTTAACTGTCACATGCTGTGTTTCTTGGGCAGGAATGGTATACAGCAGAGGAGGAACTCATGGCAGGACGGAGTCTACGGCACCAACTGTCCCATCCCACCCGGTAAAAACTTCACTTATGTGCTCCAAGTGAAGGATCAGATTGGTAGCTTTTTCTACTTCCCATCTCTTGGATTCCACAAGGCTGCAGGAGGTTTTGGTGGTATAACCATATGGAGCCGTCCCAGAATTCCTGTCCCTTTCCCTCCTCCGGCTGGTGATTACACGATTCTTGCTGGAGATTGGTTCAAGAAAAATCACAAAGTAAGATTATCAGATGGTTCCAAATAGTCACCCCCCCCGATACATATGATAATGGACACTAAGTCAATATTTAGTCTAGGTTTAGATTGGCCCGCGACCATTATAACATTTTTAGATGTTATGCAATGTGGTCATAGACTCACCATGAGTGAGTTGGCAATGCATTATGAACGTGGAAAGACAAAGATGAGAAAAAACTTTGAAGCACCCATCCACTTCAAAATTTCGGTAGAACCCTCTCCTTTAGATTACACGTTGTGTCTCCAAGGTGGTATCCAAAATATAAACCAAGAAGTAGGGATGTGGAATAAACACAAAATGCTGTGCCATGTTATGTCGAGGGTTCCTCCAAAATTTTGAAGTGGCCTGGCCGTTTCAAAGTTGGACTCACAAAGAGGATGTAGGTTTGGAGACTGAGTAGTGATCATAACTGCGTGACAATGCATTGTGAATGGTGTGATGTTCATTATTTAAACCATGGTTATGGTATTTGTCCCAAATCTAATATTGCCCACACGGCATTTCTTTTTTCTCATGGTATAGTATATGCTTTTCTTTGTATTTTATAGGATTTGAAAGGAATCCTAGATGGTGGACATAATCTTCCTTTTCCAGACGGGCTTCTCATCAATGGTCGTGGATGGAACGGACACACATTCTTAGTCGATCAAGGTTAAATTCTAAGTCTCTTACTCTATTCCATGCATTTAGTTCTCCTGCTTACATATTCTCACTCTACATAACTTGTTTGGCAGGTAAGACGTATAGGTTCAGGATATCGAACGTGGGCCTCACGACATCAATCAACTTCAGAATTCAGGGACACTATATGAAGTTGGTCGAGGTGGAAGGTTCACACACCCTTCAGAACACCTACTCTTCCCTTGACATACATTTGGGTCAGACCTACTCTGTCTTGGTCACTGCCAATCAGCGTCCACTAGATTACTACATTGTCGTTTCCACACGCTTCACAAGCCCGGTTCTTACAACCACAGCTATTCTCCACTATAGTAATTCAGCTGGAAAAGTTTTCGGTCCTCCCCCCGGTGGGCCCACCATTCAGATTGATTCGTCCCTCAATCAGGCCAGATCCATCAGGTATTTCCTCGAATTTCCTTAGTAAACTAAATATAAATACATGGGTGCTACATTCATTCTGTTTTATTACTTTTCTTATACAATTTCGTGCTCAATAAAAAAACTAGGTGGAATCTGACGGCAAGCGGGCCTAGACCCAATCCTCAAGGCTCTTATCATTATGGTTTGATTAAACCTGCTCGAACAATCAGGCTTGCGAACAATGCTCCTATAATTAATGGAAAGCAGAGGTATGCTGTCAACAGTGTGTCCTTCACCCCTTCAGACACGCCATTGAAAGTAGCCGATTACTATAAGATTCCAGGTGTCTTCTATGTCGGAAGCATTCCCGACCAACCCACTGGTGGGGGTGGCTACTTCCAGACATCTGTCATGCATGCCGATTTCCGATCTTATGTTGAGATTGTGTTTGAAAATTGGGAAGACACAGTTCAATCATGGCACATTGATGGTTATTCCTTCTTTGTAGTGGGGTGAGATAATCTGGCTCAATAATTTAGTTGCTAGAACAATTTATTTATTTATTTTTTAATTTAAAATTTTCTTTCTTTTTTATTTGTGAAATGCAGGATGGATGGAGGACAATGGTCACCTGCGAGCAGATTGCGTTACAACTTGAGAGACACAGTCGCTCGTTGCACTACTCAGGTTGAAAAGGAAAATAATAGCCGTTTTTTATTTAATTTGGTTTACATTATCAAAACAATCTACAGAAAAATATTGGGAATTTACTTATATTGTTGTGGTGTTTGATGGGGTGTAGGTGTATCCTAAGTCGTGGACTGCGATTTACATGTCTTTGGACAATGTTGGAATGTGGAACATAAGGTCTGAGAACTGGGCACGACAGTACTTGGGTCAGCAATTCTATCTCCGAGTCTACTCTCCTGCAAATTCATGGAGAGACGAATATGCGATTCCAAAGAATGCTCTTCTTTGTGGTCGGGCTTCTGGTCGTCGAACTAGGCCTCTCTGAACCTAAGACCTAGACTCTGTTACGAGGGGGTGACAGATTCTTTGATTTGGATTAGAAGATGGAACTCCTTTGAGGAAAATAATGCCATGGCTCAACTCGAGCTTCTAAGATTTTTTAGTTCTTTTTTCAAATTGTTTTTTTGTTCTTGTGGAAGAGGGTTGGAGGGATTGGGTGGTAGGTTTTGAATCCCGGTCCTATTGAAGCAACACTCACAGATTTAACGAGCGGATTTTATATTCCTTGTGTCAATTTTTTGCTTTATTTGATGGTTGGCATTGTTTCATGGCTTGTCATGGCTTCTACTCTAAACATGATTGCAATTTATGTGAGGAAAGCATATATGAAACCACTCTCAATAACAAAAGTCTTGGCTTTGGATAAAGTGAAGTGGAGTTACATGATTTGCTTCTTTGATCTCAGGCTTTTTGTGTCGAACTTGTTCTCTTGAAATTTCCGCCATGTTCGTTCCTTTACTTTTTTTTTCCTCGTAAAATTAATCAGTTTTGAGGTGAAACAAATAAGTGACGTCCTAGTATGACTGTTCTTTGGAGGGTTGTTTGGGCACAGGAGACAATTAAATCCTATGTAGGTGCTATTATCCTCTTGGTTGGCAAATATTATGGAGTTGATGTCCTTATCCAGCATAAGTCAGTCTTTCCTATTATGGAATATAAGTTTAATAACACCCCCCCCCCCCCCCCCCCCCCCCCCCCAAAAAAAAAAAAAAAGAAAAAGCTGCACTTTTGGTAGATGTGCCGAAGTTATATATGGACAGCAATCCGGAAAACAGTCTACAAATCAGATGCTGAAGTCACTCCGATTGTTTCAGCCCTCCCATAACAGCTATTTTGATTTTGACCCACGTTGAAGATAATATTGATTAAATTTATGTTAAATGATTGTCTAGTGAAATTTGTATTGTGAAATTCATGAAATATAATAACAACGATGAAGCTTTATCTTAAAGATTTGGGGTTGACTAAATGAATCTTGGACCTCTACTCAATTGTCCAAAAGCCAATTCTTCCCCTTGGTCTTTTAGGACATTTTACTTGAATATTTGTTCAAATTGGCTCTATAGTTGGTCTTTGTTGAATATAGCCAAATCAACTGAATCAACTTTTTCTTACTTTATTACTTGTTAAAGCTACAATTAAATTTTTTAGGATGTGTGTGTGATCCAGGAGGATCTACATACATACTCTATAATAATTTGGGCACAACTTTGTTATATGGACTTGAAATTCAACAATTCCAAAGACGTTTATTATTTTTAGTCTTACCATAAATAGTACTGTACTATTTACAGTAAGTATGAAGTCAGAATATGATTTAATTTCTTTTGTAAGTACGCCAATTAAAGTAGGTTTGGTTTTTCTTTCTTCTTTTATAAATATGGAAGGATAATAATGAAAAAGGAATTCTTTTTCTCCTTTAAATTATTTTGTTCTTTCATCTGTAGTGTATTTGGATTAGTGCGTTTCTAATTTTATTTTTCTAATATTTCCGCAAAACCATGTCAAATTATGCTTCTTGCTTGCCCAACGTTCAGCTCCATAAAGCATACTATGTCTCATAAAATTTATCCTTTTAAGTTTGATTGGTATGCATCTGTCATATGATATTCTAAAAGCGCTCTCCAATTTAACATACAGCTCTGATTCTACGGATGGCATAATCTTCAATCCCTCCACCCCTCATGTATTACTCAAGATGATGAAATCAGTCGCTAGTAAACCGTTCCAAGCCTTTTCCTGGTTAATCAACACTTCTCATTTTGACCCATGTCAAAGATAAATATTGACGATAGTTATCTTGTTAAATGATCATTCAATGAAGTTTGTATTGTGAAATTCATGATATGTGTATGAGATGAATGGCAGAGATAAAGAAGCAGTTAAGAAGAAATGAATCGCTTGGGTGAACCAAAACATAAAACTTGGCTTCATTTTTGCTGGTAAAGATACGTGAGAACTGGAAAGAGAATCCCACACCTCAAGTAGTCTCCAACATGTTTAATGTGAATTCATCTCTGTTTTTGAAGAAACTGAACATAAACCCAGGAACGCATTCTGAGATGCTTCATAATCATGAACATACTTTGCACATACACTATACGAAACCACAAGCAATTAGATCTATTGCAACAGATATGCTGGTTCCTTGAATCCGAACTCAGTTCAAAAAGATGAATCTGATTAGTGTCATTCCACATGTAACGTTGATGCCTTAGTGCTAGGCAATGTTCCAACACAAATCATTGTCATATTGATCTTTGTTCTTGAGCTAAAAATCAGGATAATTTACTATAAATCAAAATTAGCAAATTAAATGCTTTGGCCTGGCCTTGTGTTTATCATAGTTTAGAGCTCTGCCCGAAACCGCGTTTCTTTGCACTTCTCTCATCTTCTTGGGGACTTTTGTTCTTGGGCACCTCCTCTTCACTTGGGTCTCTAGATTGGATATACTTGGAGACAATGTCTGGCACGACGAAATTGGCTATCCAATAAAGAAATAAAAATAATGCACTGCAAAAAAAGAATAATTTATATCCATAATCAGTGTTAAATAAAGGTGCATAAGGTATTTGCCCACGTGGTGTGATGGTTCGATTAAAAGTAACTTTGACTTCCACCAAAACCAAGTTCTGTTTTGTAAAACATCCAAACGTAAGATATTCTCACACTAATAGCTTAGAAGCCACCACATTAAATGGTCTGGTGGATTCTCTTAGAGTTACTGAACTTGCAAGTGCATCCCTCTCTCAACTTGTTGAAGTAAGAAATACAGCTATGATTGCTTATATTAGAGGGATATTTATGAAAAAGTTATCAACTTTTGACGAATTTACGATTCTGGTTCACTGTTCATCTTTATTATCAAAACGTGAATGATTATGAATTCGGAGGTTTTTAAAGTGACTAATTGGAAATAGTCACTTTAAAACTGCGAAATTGTCACTTTAAAACTGCCGCATTCGTTACCGTACTGAATTTTTTTTTAACGGAATATGTGATCGATCATTCACGTTTTGGTAATTGAAATGAACAGTTAGCCAGAATTGTAAATAACTCATTTTCAGCCCACGAAAGGGTAATTCACGCTATATCATGGAAATGTAAAAACATGCTTGTAATTAAAGAAACATAAGCTTGAAAGATCTGAGCCACTAAAAAATGTACCTCATTGCAACGAAGACTTCAGCGGAGGGGGTGGATGGGGCAGAGCTCAGGCCAAGGAAGATAGATGAGGTGGTGAGAGCTTGTGTTCTTGGAGGAATTTTTGAAGGGAGGCTTTGTTTCCTTAGTAGCTCAGTAGGTTCTCTGAGTTGGAGCCAAAGCAGGTTATTTGTTTTTAATGGCTTGTTTTTGAGAGGAAAGAGTACGGGCAGGTATGGAGAGTAGCAATGGAGGCAACCCATTCTGAAATTTATCAGTCTCTCACCTTTCTTCAGGGGTTTCTTATTAAATATTACACAACAAATAAATATGGATAAGGTTTTAAATATAAAAGATGTTTGGCTAGAAATTGTCCTTTAAGTTTCTTATCTTTTTAGTCAGGTTTAATGGAGGAAATTACTAAAACAGCGTATATATTTTCCTAACTGAACCGGCCATACCTTTGAATCTTTCTGATATTTATGAAAATGGCCATATACCCTATTTAGGAAGTATAATTTTTTTTAAAACAGTTATATGATGTACTATCATTGTACCAATAATTTAATGAATTTACCTTTATGCCCTTGAGTTAAATACCAAATGTGCCGATAGTAAAGACAAATATTTATGAACACTACAAGAAAACAGACAAACAGCGACGATATCTAGCGACACCACATATTTTTGGGTCGCTGTAGAGTAATTTAGAGACGAACAGATATCAAGTGGTCGCTGTAGTGTTTGTTCCCACCATTTCCTTCGCGCGTTTATTTCCCAAACTTAAGTTTTTTCCAAAACCTTTCTTCCCAGTCTCACATTTATTTCCAAGAATTCACCACTCAAGCTCTCTGTCGATCGATCCAAAACCTCACCACTCGAGAAAACTCGCCTTCGTCTATCTCTGTCTCTCTCTCTCTCTCGATCCAGAACCTCACAACTCGAGAAAGCTCAACCTCGCCACTCTCTCTCTCTCTCTAAAACCTCACAACTCCCTCACTCAAATCGATCCCTCTTGATCAATCGATTGATTCTGGTTCTTCTAAAATGAATCCAATTGTCTAAGAACTAGGGTTTCTCATCGACCACATCAAGGTAACTTTGTGCGTGTTTGTTGGGGATCTAGGGCCTATTTCAGACGAGAAAGGTCGGTTTTATTTTCCTACTTGATTCAATCGATCTAGGGTATCAATTCCACAAAACCTAAGATCGAAATTTTCGTCTTCAACAGGTGCTACTACTACGGGTTTCTGCTTCGATCATCTCTTGGAATCACCAATCACCTTCAGGTATAGTTCGATTACGTTAAAGATTTGAAGTTCTCTCACACTCTGGTTTGGTCTATTTCGATTCATTTTTGAACTACGATTTGATATTTCAGTTGGAACATAGCTTCAAACTATTATAACACAAATGGAACTTGGAATCCTAGAAAGACATGCAGTTTGTTAAGGTAATCTTGGCAGTTTTTGTTTTGATATCGTGTTTTTATTAGGAGGGGCAAAAAAATTGGAGAAATAAGGATGTTTGGGTGTGGGGTAAATATTGCATTCGCCCCTGCACTGATATCAAATTAGGATTATATGTGGAAGCTTAGGCATATAAAAATTTACATTTGAGTTTAGTTCAAATTCAGACCTGCAGAGACCCGTATTGACACTCCTAGTTGTGAATTTGGATAAGAAAAAATAGTAAGGCTTGGAAAAGAT
The DNA here is from genome assembly GCF_017979445.1 of Akebia trifoliata. Taxonomy (NCBI): domain Eukaryota; kingdom Viridiplantae; phylum Streptophyta; class Magnoliopsida; order Ranunculales; family Lardizabalaceae; genus Akebia; species Akebia trifoliata. The sequence goes on along the minus strand of NC_141385.1, from coordinate 44,258,303 downwards.
CTTCACCCAATCCCTCATAGAGTCCTAGCTAGTGAGGGAAATATATTTTCTATTAGGACTTGTTTTTCCTATCATTTCTTACTAACCCCAACCCACTTCAGTTTTCAGCCTTGGTCTCAATTTTTTATCTTCATGAGTGTTATGTCTTGGTCTTGTTAGACCCATCAAAATCATCTTAATTGACTTGTCTCAATTTTATTTCATACTTGGCCATCCTTGGATTCCTTTGAATGTGCTTATCTATGATTTAGTCCTTCCTAGTTTTTCCTCTTATCCATCACTATAACTTCAACATTATTCTCTGTTTCTCTGAACATGTTTTTTTGGATGTCCAACATTCGGTTCCGTAGAGCATGTTGGTCCTATTGTTCTTGTAAACAGTTCCATTTCAGTTGGTTTATATTTAAAATTTGTATCAATGATGGAATTTATAATTTTAGAAAAGTGTGTTTTCAGTTGGAATGGTTTGTTGTGACGGAGAAGGTCGTCTAACCAGTGTACTTAATGTCGTATAGTGTAATTAAATAACTGCATAGATCCATGAATGTTAATTTTTGGGAATACCTATAAGGAGTGTATGGTATGGGAAAAGATGTTCTCTCTTTTGTGTCAGATACATGGCACGTATGTCTAGTCAGATGGAATAAATTTCAGTTTTCCCTCTCACCCATTTCTGTTATTTCAGTTTTTTGGTGATAATCACTTATTCACATATTGTTTCTGATCGACACAATTGCATTTAATCTTACTATAACTAGCTTTGGGTTGAGAAACCATACGTGGGTTCCCTTCATGCTTCTGAATGATTCAATATTGCAGGTAGAAATGTTAAAAGAGGACTCATTGAAAGTGTAATTGTATCTTATATACCATTATTTTTATAGATCCACTTTTTTCTACCAATTTAGATGAATTACAACATCTAAATTATGTGTGCGTGTGTGTGTGTGTTACTCTGTTGTTAGCTTCTAATTTTTTAGTCAAACTTAATGAATTTTGGCAGTGAGACTCCTAATCCGCGAAGAATGAGGATGGTAATATTGCAAGTTAAAACACACATTATTTTGAGTGCAGGGAACACATCTATTTTTCCCTCTTGAAATGTGTGTTTCAAGAAATTACAGCTTTGGATTCTTCCCTATAGCTCTTGCAGGCCTCTTGAACCTTGAAACCATAGTTCCCTACCCAAATTATTTTTTCTCAGTATTTCAAATACTAAAAATGCCCATATGACCTATTTGGATGCAACATTCAAGGCATCTGCCATAACATACACAACTATCACTCACATATTCTTATGGCTAGAAGAATAAGGTATGTATATGACATATTCTTATGGCAAGTTAGTAATTGTTATTTTTCAAAGTCATTGTGATCATAGTTCTGACAGCTTAATCAGCAAATTTCATGTAAAAATCTAATGTAGAGGGCCTTGTTGTGTGACAAAGTCTGATCTCTTTGCTGATTCCATTATTTGTGTTGTTTGTTCATCAGAAGGTCCTAGTTCACTGGAGTTCTGTCTTGTCTGGTCCAAGTTTCATAGTATAACACTCTCTTTAGTTAGTACATAGTATAACAATGCTTACTAAACTCTTTGTTTTCTTTAGTTCTCTCTTCACAGATTATTTGCAAGAAAGAAAGTGGAAATGAGATATGGTATGCCATTTTAACCTGTGACAAAAAAGCATGAGCAGAAAAAGCATGCAATGGCCATGACTGCTGCTGCTGATGCAGTGATCCGGCTAGCTTCCTCTGCCACTACAAGATCCAGTGAGATCGAAGAAGCCGCTGCAATTCAGTCCCTCTTCCGTTCTTATTTGGTACAAAATTTTATCTCTCTCATGTCAAATTATGTTGATCAATCTCAAACTCCACACTTAAAAAAAATACATGTATCTCTGTTTTGTGGGCTTGTTTACAGGCAAGGAAGGCACTATGTGCATTGAGGGGGTTAGTGAAGTTGCAAGCGTTGGTACGAGGTCACCTAGTGAGGAAACAAGCAACCACTACCCTCCGGTGTATGCAAGCATTGGTGACCGTTCAAGCTAGAGCTCGAACACAAAGAATCCAGAAGGCTGAGGAAACAAAATCAGTTCATAGAAAATCTACACAGGACAACCACTTTAGACAAGCTTATAATGTAAGTCTCCTCTTGAAACACTTTCAAGTTCATAATGTTCCAATCTCCCAAACTAAAGTCGCACAGATCCATAAAAAAGAATCATCATAGAATATGACTCTAATCGAAATGCATACATTTGCTCGCACACTATGGAGATGGTGAGACGAGATATATGTTATATCCCAGAGGAGTTATAATTGGAGATGCCATTGTTTCTTGTGCATAAGTTCCTAACTCAATGGGATATGTGAGTTGAATTCTTCAATAACTGATATGTACTTTTGATCTTTATGTGTGTAGATCGATAGAGGAGTGGAGGAAAATGTTAAGATTGTGGAAATGGATCTTGGAGATTTGAGGGGAAATTCAAAAGGAAGGTATAACTATTCAACTCACACACAAGTTGAAAGAGCGGATCATAGATTCTCGACACACTCTACGGGTCATCGTGCTCATTCAAAGCAAGAACATCAATACCAAATGTCACCTGCTCAATCAGCGTTGACGGATATGAGTCCAAGAGCTTACAGTGGACATTTTGAAGACTATTACTTCGGCATAGGGCAAAGCAGTCCCCAGTACTACTCAGGTGTATCCAGACCAGATTCAACAAAAGTCCCTTTCACTTCATTAAAGCCGGAATATGAAGATTCCATATACCATGAGTACCCATTTTTTCCAAACTACATGGCTAACACGGAATCATTTAAGGCAAAAGCCCGATCACATAGTGCACCAAAGCAACGACTGGACGCATATGAGAGACAACCAAGCAGGCGAAAGGCATCAATTGAAGCAAAGAATGTTCCTTGGGTTGTTTGGATGCAGCGCTCATCTTCACATGTGGGTTCCACTGCTCATGGATACAAGAACCCATGGTCGATTAAGCTTGATAGATCATCGGTGTCACTCAAGGACAGTGAGTGTGGTTTGAGCAGTACAGTTCTTACAAATAACAACTACTGCAGATCTCTGTTAGCATATGAGATGAGTACCTATTAACTCGAAATCACAATATTTGACAGAGGTAATAGAAAATTTGTCCAATGTTCAAAAGGAGAGTGATCAGTGCATGAAATGTTCAATCACAATGTGGTTAAATCACAAACTTTGTGATTAAATCAGAAAAAATAGAAGATGACGTAGATGTACTAGTAAGGGAAGATGATTTTGAAAAAGATGATGGCGATCGTTTTACAGATGAAGTGTTAGATAATGAGGATGCAAGTGCAGATGACATTGAGTTTGATCGGTTAATGAACCGTAACTTGCACTCATGATTGTAATCTTTTTATACTTCGAACAATATAAAACTTAATTATGTTGTTGTATGGTTACTTCTTGTAATTTAATGTGGTTTGGTGATTTATTATTGTAATTTGACTTGGTAATTGATTAGTTTCAGGAGAAAAAAAACTCTCTTTTCAGGTTTGGTGCGATCTTTAACATGGCACGGCTTATCCTTGATGATTTTAGAGGTGGGTTTGGGAATGGGCCATGGTGGCAACGCCTTTTAAAAGGATACAGTATTACAACGTGGATGGTGGTGCTAAATCTGGGATCTATAGGGTTGCTGGTGTCATGGTTAATGAAGTTCGCTGATAATATTGTGAAGGTGGCTCCTTTTCCTTTCTATTGTTGATTTATCATAGTGCAGTTTTCTCACTTTATCTTTTTTCCATACTCATAAAACTGATGTTGAGCATGGAAATACAATTTTCTTTTTCTACTACTTTTCTGTGTTGGGCACAAGTAACAGGCCTATATGTTGACATGAAATTCAGGATGACAACCTTTGGTGATTTTTTTCTTCTTGTGATGGTGATAGTGTATTGTTATTTACATAATTATTTCTGAGAGAACATCTCTCGTCTGAAAGACCACCTAAGCTAATGTAGCATAGAAAGGATGCAAAAGTCTTCTTTGAACTAAACTGTAGTTGCCACTAGCTCAAAATCTTTCGTTTTGGTTTTCTCGGTTGAGACGTCATGGGATTTGGCCGGGTTGAAATGAAGCATGTCAAGAATTCATTTGTACTGTTGAGACATATAATAACATTCAGAGAAAACGTTCAAAAAAGTAAAACCTTCAAATCTAATGGATAGAGACCACTATAACAAAAAAATGATCAAATCTACTGGCTAGAAATTACCAATAAATTACTGATTTTTTTATTATTTTTATTTAGTTCATTTAAAAATTGGAGCAAATTTTTTCGTTCATTGTCAGTTCTATCTATTGTACTTAAAATGCTACGGCCCTCCATCAAATGACACATGGAACACACTTTCTAGCTCACTCTTCCTCGTTAAACAATATTTTTTTTCCGAACATGGCTAGAAGCATGTCCTTTTGGAGTTTACTCCACAATCAGCCAATTAAAAATCAGACCTCTTATCCATTTGGCCATGGGTATTTGATAGTTCTTGTGAGCATTTAATATATGCAGTCTACTCTGTATTCTTAGTGTATTGACGTGTACAAATGCATATCAGTACAATTTTTTTGTTGTTGGAAAATATGGATATAATCAATCATTTCAAGCATACTTTTTAAAGCTTATTTATAAATCAAATTCATTACTTTCGTTATATCTTGATTTTCCGTTGGACTATTTTACTTTCTCTCCATTTTCCCTCTATCTTGTGAATATTTCGTTGTATCCCAATCTATTGAACGAAGCCATATGAGTCATGATTTAGCCATGATGCACTTGTTATTTGCTTTTACATGCTATGATGTATGATACAACCTAGCTCAGCACACTTCTTTTTGGCTCTTTCAGGTGTATTCCACATCAATGGCTATGCTATTGACAATGGTTTTATCTATACACATCTTTAATTTCAAGCCTACATTGTGAATATGAACTCAAACCTTGTGGCTATGATATCCGGATTGCTGGTATTGTAGTATTTATGGAGTGTCTTAGTTTGTTATGTAATTGGGCATATTTGAATGAGCCCAATTATTTGCATGACTTGATGACTAATTAGTAATGTTGCCTAATGAAAATATACTTGAAAAACTTTCTTCTTGTTATGTTGGTTGCATCTGCAGTCTTCTTTGGGTAAAGGTAGTAGTTAACTGTATTTCTCTTACATTTCTATAGTCAAAATTGTGTTTGTCCTTGATATATGAGACCTTAGACCAATTTTGTGGGGTCAAGTGCTCCAATTGTTTCCTTATTAGCTCCAGCCCTGGCGACCCCCTCGCGGTTAGACTAGTTTAGACTATTACTGGTTGGATGGTCTAAAACATTATCTATATCATACTACTTTTATCGAGCCCAATACAAAGTGTGTCCAAGCACACTTTGGGTTGGGCCAAGCTTGACCAGTTTAGGCCCCAGAAGGACTTAGGATCGAATTGGGCTGGACCCAACCAGGGGCTTGGATTGACCCGATCTGGTAACATGCCATCAGCTGCCCTTTTAAAGCTAAAACTCTAGTTTTCGCTCTCCCTCTCCACTGTCAAACAAGAGCGTCGGCTACAGATCTGCTTCCAGGCTCAGCCATCCAATTAGAAAATCTTACAGGCCTCACCTTACTGATTTGGATACAATCTGTTTTAAGCTATCTGAATCTCTGGACCTTTCTTTTATCTATTAAATACATATTGCCTTATTTATTTAATTAAAAAAAAAAAAAAAGTTTTGTAAAACATATGTTCGTCGAATCATTTGATGTCTGTTATTAGTGGGGTTTATTTATTTATTTGGTCATCAATTTCAAAATACAGGGGTATTTCCAATATTCAGCAATATATGAGGGGGCTGGTGTAAAATTAAATTTTTTTTTTCAAAGGTTTTATAGCGACGGCCAAAACCGTAGCTAAAGACTAAAATTTAAAAATAAAAAAAAACCTATAGCGGCGGCCAACAGCGGCTGTCGTTAAATGCTTTTGCGACGGGTATTTGTCTATATAGCGACGGTCGCGACCGTCGCTATAGCCCTATTTTACTGTAGTGGAAATTGGGTATATGATCATTTTCATAATTATGAAAAAAACAAAACATACTTGGTTCATTAATTTTTCCAAAATACTTGTTCCATTTGGAAGAACACCATTAATAAACAAAAAAATCTTATTGTTTATGATTAAAAATATCCCTAAGAAAAAAAATTAGCCTTTTTTTTCGTGGAAAATGTGGCATAAAAAACACAAAACATGGCATCACTGATGTCCCAAATTTGGTTGCATTAACACCAACCCATGGCGATCACTTGCTTGCATTTTTACTCAACCATTCCTCTGACCTGACTAGTATCACCAATGCTGTTGTTCATGGATCTCACGATCTTCAATTAGCTACCACAACCAAACAATCCATTATCATCAACGCTATAAATAAAAAAATAAATATTTAGTAAGTAATGATAAGAGAATAATCTTTTGTATTTGATGAGTTTTACCTATTTCATAATGAGAAGTGGATTTAATTAAATATTATCTATAGGTTAGTTAAGAAATTGTGAGAATTCTTAATCTCTGTCAACGTTTCTTTCAATCTAAGAATTCAGGATCTGAATTAACTAATGTAATGTGTTCGATTGATTCCTCCTCAAGGTAAAAGCATGAGGGTTTCAAGCCATAGATAAAAATGGCTCAACTCCAAAAGCTTGAAATCATCAATTTCACAGACTTTTGGTTTATAGTCAGTGATGCTTATATATAAAATATGCAATTGCATAAAAGTCTAGTTTAGGATTAAATTGGATCTAATTTATCATTCATGTTGAAGGAACAGTGGGTCTATTTTTTCAAAGGGTACAGTTGGCTATATTTATTATCCAAACATGGAATGTAGATGAGAGTTGCATGTAATTATATCCCTCTCAACCCTCCCCCTTGAACTTGTGAAGCCTCAACATCTATATATTCCCTCTCTCAATCCTCCACTTCTCATCAAAACTCATCCATCCCTACTACTTCTATTACTTCCTACTAAGGATGACTAGTAAGCAGTTTTTCCTTGTGTTCCTAATTGGTGCTCTTGCTTGCACCACTAGTGCTAGAAACCTTTTAGGCAAAAACAGTGCATTTGAGGAAGAGAAATTCTTCCATGGTGGTGGTGGTGGACTCGGAGGTGGCGGTGGCGGTGGGGCTGGTGGTGGTGGCGGTATTGGTGGTGGTGCGGGTAGTGGAGCTGGCTTCGGTGGTGGTGCTGGGTTAGGTGGTGGTGGTGGACTTGGTGGTGGTGGCGGAGGAGGTTCCGGTGGTGGCGGAGGTGGTGGGATAGGTGGAGGTTCCGGTTTTGGTGGTGGTGCTGGAGCTGGGTTTGGAGGTGGGTCTGGACTTGGTGGTGGTGGTGGTGGAGGTGGAGGTGGAGGAGGTGGTGGTGGTGGTGGTGGAGGACTTGGTGGTGGATCAGGTGGTGGGTTTGGAGGAGGAGCTGGTGGTGGGGTTGGAGGTGGACTCCCTTGAGCATTCTAGCTTAGCTTGGTCTTCCAACCATTTAATATCTAGTGATGGATTACTTGTAATAAGATGGTGCATGTGATGTTGTTTTTAAGTGTCTTGATAATGAATCTATTTCCATATTTCTTTGTCTTTCTCATTATTCATCATAAAAAGAAACAAATTGTTGAATAAGGATAGATTTCTTTCTTCTACTTATAGTAGATTACAAGCTAAGCTTAGTGTTACAATCGAAGTGTAACTCTTGATCCTCATCCATTTCACTATCACTATGTGAAAATTGAAAATTTTGACGGGTCAAAGCTCACAAATTTTAGAAATTGAATTTTGATGGCCCATGACTGTTAGAAATTTTTTATGTTCTCAAATTCGATGGTTTAGAGCCATCAAATTTCTGCCATCCTCTATTAATTTGATCGTTTTAGACCGTGGAACAAAAATATTTGACGCCTTGGTTCGTCGAATTTTGTGAAATTCGATGGCCTTGGGCTGTCAAATATAGGTTTTTTTTCACATTATGTATATGGGGGGTGTATGTGGAGGTAATTATGCTCAATTCTAATATCCTCAAGTGACATGTCATAGAACTAATCATGTTTAGTTTGGTTTAATTGGTGAAGTTCAGAAGTTGATCAGATTATACCTTGGCAAACATCTTAGCTAACTAATAAATTTTCAGATGGTACATTGTACGTAAAGAACGTTTGTTTTTTTTTTTTGAACCGTGATAATATGGCACTCCCCTCTGACAAACGCCCCCCTACGCCACCATCATAGAATCATAGATCATTTGACTTGGGATACACAGGAAAAATATTTATGATTCTGGGTATCCCAAGGCAAATGATCTACGGTTCTGTGATGGGGGCATTTGTCAGAAGGGGGTGTTGTATTATCACAACTCTTTTTTTTCATAGATAAGCCAGGGTTTTTATGGTAGAATACACTCCATGTCTGGTAAGAAAATCAGGTTTTCTCGCTTGTCTCCTATATAACTCAAATGCACATGAAGTAGAACTTCTCCTTCCCCTTCTTTGAGGAACCATTCTATCATAACTCCATGAGGGTATATATGTGGTATACCCTCTTACATTTTTAAACTGGTTTCATACTCCTTCGACCATGGTCTTCTTTGTGAGATTAACAAAAAAAAAAAAAAGGATGATGAATACCCCCTTTTTTTTTTTTTTTTTAATCTTTAATCAAAACACTTGATTTGCCCCCCTAAAATCCATGGTCTTCATACTTTCAATCTTTAGGAGGGAAACTTGGGTTAATTTGGCAACTCTTTATATTTTTCCCAAGAGACCATATTTTTCATCTTTTTATTTAATTTTCCAAATCACCTTTGACAAATTTTTTTAATCTATTTTCTTCTCATTTATTAAAAATCAAAATAAACAAAATTAGAGAAACTAATCAAATCACGTGAACAAAAAGTAGCATTCTTGTCATCAAGGCGCAAGGTTGAAGGCAATGGACTTTTAGCCAGATATTAAAATGGGAGTAATTTGATCATGATCTATTAATGTAACATAGAAGACTATGGTCAAGGAATAATTCATCAGTTTGAAAATTTTGAGCATCTCAAATATTCATCAAAACCGTGGGGTTTACTTAAAACATCAGGAAAATACTCACTTCCTATTGGTAGAAATTACCAATCAGAATGGTTTTTACTGTATTGGTCCACCGAAAGGAGAACCAAATATCCATAAGAGTCATGCTAGAGTGACCTCAACAGGGGACACCTTGATGTGGTGGCACGCACATGTCCATAGATGTGTTTTCACCACGTCAAGGTGTCCCCCACTGAAGTCACTCCAGCATTAATCTATTCTTCTTCATAATTCAGCAAGTCAGAAGAAAATGACACTTGGTGTTGGGTTTTAATACTTGATTAACATAGATCTTAAGCTATCAACATTCAATCGATCAACCAAATTCTGAAACATTAAAAGTTGAGTTCAAGACACATGCCTATTGAGTTTCAGACTTGAAATGGAATAGAATAGATAGAAAAAATAATAAGAAATTCAATGCTCTTGAATTTCGAGGGAGCTCTATGATTCCAAAGCTTAATGTGTTCTTCAATCTTGCAATCAAGATTAACAATAGTGGTGCACTACCCTCGCCTTTACACATATTCAAAATAGATGGGAGCAATAGACTGAAAAGCGTGGGCCTCTACTTTAAATAGATTTTGGGTTTCCTAATTTTCACCCATCATAGAAATTGCAAGAAACCAAATGGAGGATATCTCTCCGATTAATTAGGAAAAAACTTAACCCACATGATTGGCGATCAATTTGATTGCTTATTAGCTTTCCAATTTTAACTCTATTTCCCTTTAAAGTTTAAACAACAATTTTAATCATTTTAAGATACCTTATAATTTTTTTGAACCACAAAATAATTTTATTTAAAATTAACCCACTGTTTTTGAGAAAAGATCGAATAGTTGCACACTACTAGTGGTTGGTTTAAATCTAATATTAAATTTCTTTTAAACCTCAATTTTAACCTACTAATTGCATTTCAGTAACATTATGATTTAGGGGCTTAGTCATCTTCCCACGGCTTCTTTTTTGTTTGTGCTCTTTTTTTAGTTTTTTAATTGATTTGCTCATGTTCTCATTGGTACCAATTGAAGGTATTGGTTTTCTAATCCATATGGAGATTTTTTTTAGAAATTGATAAAAATCTATACTTCAATCTTATCTCTTGGAATTCGATGATAACTGATCAGCTCAAAGTGTTGACATGAGTTCCAACAAATTTCTTAAACCTCACACAAAAGTCTTTAAAATCGTCAAAATCAACCCTTGATTTATCAATCTGGATATATGGTGATTAGAAGGGATTTGTGATTTTGCAAATAGATTAGACTATACAAAAATGATTGATCCAACGAAAATTTATGTGGGCATGGTTGGGAAGAAGAAAGTGAGTGCAATATTTTTTCTATTATTTGCGGAGTCTAATCATTTAGATGGAGTGCAAAAGGGAATTTTTAAGTGATGGGGTGCAAGTGATAATGGGTGGTGTGCAACTAGTAGGTCCCTTGGAAAAATCCTACAGAGAATAAAATTTCCAACACTTCGCACATAAAGGAGAAGTGGACTTCGCACATAAAGGAGAAGTGGACTTGGCTAACTACCCAACTACCAGTTGTACAGTTTCGCTTTCATAAGAAAAATAGTCTGTAAAAGTGTAAAACCATTTATGTGGCCTTGTGGGGTGAGTATGACAGTACTATATAGGAGCACAAGTGGGATCAAAAGTCTCCCTTGTAACCAAAAAAATAGGATTTTCTTAACCTAAAACCTCATTTGAGGATCTACATCAAATGAATGACTGAGATCGAAGGAACTTCCAAGAGATTTCCAAATGACATTGATTAATGGCTAGAAAACAGATTGATATCGTTTCAGTCCCATCTCTGCTATATATGATTGATGCTGTGCTTCCAAACGTGGTTTGAGTTTAAACAAAGTCCAACATAAAATAACAAAAAAGTCTACCTTAATCAAGTTGATGGGGCAGTGGGTATCTTTTTCAAAGGCTACAGTTGGCTCTATTAACTATCCCAACACGGAATATTGATGACAGTCGCATGTAATTATAACCTTCTCAACCGTCTCCCATGCACTTGTGAAGTCTCAACATCTATATATTCACTCCTTCAAGCCTCCACTTCTCATCACAACTCATCCATCACTACTAGTACTTCTACTACTTCCTACTAAGGATGACTACTAAGCTGTTTTTCCTTGTGCTCCTAATTGGTTCTCTTGTTTGCACCACTAGTGCTAGAAACCTTTTAAGCAAAAAGAGTGCATTTGAGGAGGAGAAATTCTTCCATCATCATGGTGGTGGACTCGGAGGTGGCGGTGGCGGAGGGGCTGGTGGTGGTGGTGGTGTTGGTGGTGGTGCCGGTAGTGGAGCTGGCTTTGGTGGTGGTGCTGGGCTAGGTGGTGGTGGTGGACTTGGTGGTGGTGGCGGAGGAGGTTTTGGTGGTGGTGGAGGTGGTGGGATTGGTGGAGGTTCAGGTTTCGGTGGTGGTGTTGGAGGTGGGTTTGGAGGTGGGTCTGGACTTGGTGGGGGTGGTGGTGGTGGAGGTGGAGGCGGCGGCGGTGGTGGTGGTGGAGGACTTGGTGGTGGATCAGGTGGTGGGTTTGGAGGAGGAGCTGGTGGTGGGGTTGGAGGTGGACTCCCTTGAGCATACAAAGCTTGGGCGTCCAACCATTTAATATCTAGTGATGAATTTGTAATAAGATGTTGTAATATTGCTTTTAAGTGTCTTGCTTTGGAATCTATTTCCATCTTCCTTTGTCATCTTCAATTATTCATGTTAAAGAAAAAATAAACTGTCGAAGAAAACTAGATTTGTGTCTTGTGATATATAGAGGGAAGATGTTGTGCATGCAGTTGTTCTCTTTTATAAGGTTCTAGGCATAACAGTCAAACCGCCATGATGTCACACTGTTATATCATCTATTTAGTTATATTAGAATACAAGCTAAGCTTAGTGTTACAATCGGAAGTGTTAACTCTTGATCCACATCCATAATCACTATGGGGTATATATGGAGGCAATTATGCTCAATTTTTATACCCCTCTAGTGACATGTAGTAGAACTGCGCAAGTTTAGCTTGGTTAATTTGTGTAACTTCAGAAGTCGATCTGCTCGAAATAGATGTTGGCAAACATGTTTGTTAACTAATAAATTACCAGACCTACGTAGTATATAAAGAACAGTTTATTTATTCATTTTTTATAGATAAACTAGGGTTTTTAAGCTAGAATAAGTTCAATTTTGGTAAGAAAATCAGAAGCTCAGTTCGCCCCTCTTCAATATAACTCAAATGCACAAGAAGTTGAACTCCTTCCTCTTCTTTGATGAACCAATATATCGTAACCTCATGAAGTTTCAATCTCTCTACTAGGGCTTCATCAATAGCTTTCAACTCCACCATCGTGATATCCTCCCGACCCCTACTTCTATTCCACGCACCAAAAAGTAACCTACCAGTATGGTCACTCCCAATGGAAGCAATGTTTTCTCCTTCATATGAGATAGATCATCCTTTAGGCAACTCTGAAAAACCAATCTTGAAATATTATAGAACAATTCCACCTACTAAATTTTTTTGTTAAAAAGCAAAATCCATACTTGTCACCATCAATTACACCCTAGACTAGGATTTTTCGATTTCAATTTGTTGTACAGAAGCGTATCAAAGCAACAAGATGAAACAAAAACACACGTACACAAAGAACATAGGATTTATGTGGTTCGGCAAATTACTTACGTCCACAGAGAAGAGGGAGATCAATCCACTATTAACAATAAGGAGTACAAGCTGTCGGACGTTTGCAGCTCTCTAAGTGCAAGAAATCTCACTGAGCAATCCAAAGGGGAAAAATATAATAAAACCGAGCTTGTTAGTCACGTCATACTATAGAGACACATGTCATAAGGAGCTAAGAGTCAACTTAGAAAGACTTTCTTTTAAGAAAGTAACACTTGGGCCAAAGGATAACTATCCAATTCAAGTCCAGAAACAACACAGAAAAACTAGTAGGTCACCCCTTATCCTTGGACCACAGAGCACGGTATCAATTGATAACGTCTAGATGGAAGAACAAGAAAAAACTTTAGGTAGATAAGAACATAGAACCGACACACAAACAAACTAAAAAGCCAGTCTACACAAACTGAGCTCATATTACAATCCTAAGCACACAACACATGAACAAAGCCCGAGGTAGTATCCAAAATGAGATATCGAAGATAATCTCAAAAAATATTTGAATCCAATTGATGGGACACTATAGGTCAGATATATTTCTCTTAACATTCAATAAATGTGCAACACTTATACATCAAGTTCAATCCCATTGACGAATGATGGGTTAGTCTCCTGAAACACTCGAGTAAGCCTCAAATAGAGTGACTCATCGAAAACACCTGGATCAGTTATATAGCAACACCTGCCCTTAAGTTTTCATCTATATAAACCAAGTAAGGAACAATAGAGAGGGTTGGTTGAAAAGAAGGGAAAAGTAGGAAGAAAAATATCAAAAAGATATTAGTAAAACTCTCTGGAATTTTACTATTCATCATCTTTTTTTTTATATTAATTTTCTTTCACATATAATCATACTAACAAGATCGTTAGAAGACTGTTGGTAGACCCCACACTAGGGGCTTCATCCTTCTACCTTCAAGCCATCTACAACCATGAAATGCTAGAAAACACTAGAGAAACATCTTGTTTATAATCATGAATAAGAGAAAGTCAAGAGAATGAAGTTGAGCTTATTAGAAGACGAATCTCACTAGATCGACATCCACAATGGAGGAAGATCGGTCCATGGAAAAATGAAGAACCACCAAGTCAGTAGGGAGGAAAAAATGATCAACAATTTGAAGAAGGAGAAAAAAATATAGTTCAAAGCCAAGTCTTCAGATATTGGGAGGTGTCCAACCCACGACAACAAGGGAAAAAAGTCGAGCTGACCATAATAAGATCTATCTTGGTCACAATGACTTCAAGTCAGAAGTGAATCAAGATATGATCGAGGAAAGAAGCTGGAGATGAAGGATAAAAGCCGAAACACTCAACCAAAGAGGTTGGTCATAGTGCCAAACGCAAGAAAAGAGACACATCGGGTCATTAGTCGAAGTTGGTAGTCATCCGTAGCCCAAGGTTTGGAAGACCAAAAGGCTTTCGGGGTCGACCTAGAATTAGTAGGCAAGAAGTCCCGGATTGAAGAAGTTAAACGACCATCATTTCGATCGAGGTCAACCACATCTCCCAGCTCCTAATTTACGAATGATCAAGAAGGTACTAGGGGAGTAGAAGAGAACTGAAGTTCACCTTCATAGAAGAAAAGACAAAAATCAAGACGAACTCATCATATAAGAGCCACACATCTTGATGAGTGGAATGGCCTAAAAACCTCACCACACTTTTGACGTCATCTATGTGATGTCTTGTTAAACCCACAACCACGTGGTAAAGCTCGAGAAACTATGTGAGAAGATAAGTCAGGCAATAAAACCCTCGAGGACTATTCTGCCAGTAATCACGATAAAGCATTAAAGACAAGTAGTAGAGCTAGAGTCAATAGGTTTCTAATTTTAGAAAGACCACACCTACAAGGGGGTGGGACATAAGAACAAGAGGATTAAGCTCGAACAAGGTAAAAAGCCTACCCTAGCAAAGCTCGAAGAAAAGATCTTCAACGACACAAAATTTCAGCAAGACAACTAGCCATAAGAGATGAAGGGTAGAACCGACAAGATGGTAGCATGTAAAAAAAATAAGGAAGACTTGCTTAGACAGGACAACAAGTCGATTACGAAGTTTAGACAAGAAAATCTTCCAAGCCTCCCTTAGAAAGGACAAAGAGGCAATTTTATAAAAAGATGGGCATTTTATAAAAAGATGGGCATTTTCAAAGCCAATCAAAAGCGTTTCAAGCTAGCATGATAGGCACGAACAAGGAAAATCACTCCCACAAGAAGATTAGACAAGGAAAATCACCCCCTCACAAGGCTCAAAGAAAAATACCTTCATCACTACCAGATCTTGGTCTCATCAAAAACCAAATAACGACACGTACGGCTAGATACATGAGGAGGTAAAAGAAGAATTTGGTTTTGCTAGGCTAGTTTACTCAAGTGAAAACACTCCTAACACTACGTAAAAGAAAATGAATAAAGAAGAAGTAGTGGACCGAGTTCAATTTTTTGAACTCGGGTAGTGTTTTAAAAGTAAACTCTAAGGTCGTTGTATGCCCTCAAACAGAGCAACACACTGAGGTAGCTATTGTGCAATTGGTGCTCTGGGAAAGTCAAAAAGAAAGAAAGTAAGGCCGAGGTCGCTGTATCCATTCAAACAAAATAACACACCGAGGTAGCTTTAGCGCAATCGATGCTCGGGAAAAGTTAGAAAGAAAGAGTAAGGTCAAGGTCATTGTATGCACTCAAAGAAAGCCACAAACCAAGGTAGCTATCGTGCAATCGGTGCTCTGGGAAAGTCGAAAAGGAAGAAAGTAAGGCCAAAATCGTTGTATGCACTCAAACAAAGCAACACACCGAAGTATCTATTGTGCAATTGGTGCCATGGGGAAGTTGATTTAGACAAGATACTAAGGAAAAAAAAAAAGGAGAGCAAGTCGAAAGTATACACATCGAAGTCGCTTAAAGCATTTATAGGTATAAACTAAAAGTTGAAAGAACGTGTATCGTGACCATTTAAGGCACTTATATATGATTTTGTAAAGATGAACGTGTCTATTACAAATTGAAAATACGATGTATACTAGTATAGATTGCACATTAAAAGAATGTGTACTCAGACCATTTTAGGCACTTATTTGACCATGGTCGTCTTTATGAGATTAACAAAAAATAATGAAAATACCCCCTTCTTCAATCTTTAATCAAAACCCTTAATTTTTTTCCCAAAAAATCCATGGTCTCCAAAATTTTCAATCTTTTGGGGAGAAACTTTGAAATTTGTTTGTTAACTTTTGATATTTTTCCCAAAAGCCATATTTTTCAACTCTTCATTTGATTTTTCAAAGTCATCTAGGATTACAATTTTTTTTTATTTTCTTCTCATTTATTCAAATATCAAAATTAAAAAAAAAAATTGAGTAATTAATCAACTCACTTGGACGATAAGTCACAATCTTTTCATCAAAGTCCAAGGTTTAAGGCAATAAATATTTGTGAAAAAAAAAATAAAGGAGTTTTGGCAAGAGTTTGAAGTGGGAGTAATTCAATCATTATCTATTAGTCTAACATAGAAGACTATGGTCAAAGAGTTTGTTATTAGTTTGAGAACATTGAGTATCTTGAATATTCACCAAAACTGGGAGGGGTTTGTCTAAAACATTGAAAGAAAAAAAAAATACTCTATGCTATCACGATTCTTTAATGTATTGGTCCACCAAAGGAGAACCCAATATATATTCATAATTCGGTGAGTCCAGAGAATGTGCCACTTGGCACGTAAAAGAGAAGTGGACTTGGCTAACTACCCAACTCCTAGTTGTACAGTTTCACATTCATAAGAAAATACTTTGTGAAGCCATTTAAGTGGCCTTGTGGGGTGAGTATTGATGGTACTAAATAGAAGTCTTCCTTGTGACACAACTAATAGGATTTTCTTAACTTCAATCCACATTGAAAATTTACATCTAATGAATATGGATGAGATGGAAGAAATTCCTAGAGATTCCCAAATAAAATGGATTAGAGGCTAGAAAACATATTTATATCTTGAAAACCTATGTATTTGATATTTCAGTCCCATCTCAGCTATATATGTTTGATGCTGTGCTTCCAAACATGGTTTGAAGTTAAAAAAGTCTAACATAAAATATAAAAAAAGTCTAACTTAATCAAGTTGACGAAGCAATTGGTATCTTTTTCAAAGGGTACAGTTGTCTATTAATTATCCCAACACGGAATATTGATGACAGTGGCATGTAATTATAACCTTCTCAACCGTCCCCCCATGCACTTGTGAAGTCTCAACATCTATATATTCCCTCCCTCAAGCCTCCACTTCTCATCACAACTCATCCATCACTACTAGTACTTCTACTACTGCCTACTAAGGATGACTACTAAGCTGTTTTTCCTTGTGTTCCTAATTGGTGCTCTTGTTTGCACCACTAGTGCTAGAAACCTTCTAAGAAAAAAGAGTGCATTTGAGGAGGAGAAATTCTTCCATCATCGTGGTGGTGGACTCGGAGGTGGAGGTGGCGGTGGGGCTGGTGGTGGTGGCGGTATTGGTGGTGGTGCGGGTGCAGGTGGTGGAGCTGGCTTTGGTGGTGGTGCTGGGCTAGGTGGTGGTGGTGGACTTGGTGGCGGTGGAGGAGGAGGTTTCGGTGGTGGTGGAGGTGGTGGGATTGGTGGAGGTTCGGGTTTTGGTAGTGGTGCTGGAGGTGGGTTTGGAGGTGGGTCTGGACTTGGTGGTGGTGGTGGTGGTGGTGGTGGTGGAGGTGGAGGAGGAGGCGGTGGTGGTGGTGGCGGAGGACTTGGTGGTGGATCAGGTGGTGGGTTTGGAGGGGGAGCTGGTGGTGGGGTTGGAGGTGGACTGCCTTGAGCATACAAAGCACGGGTCTTCCAATCATTTAATATCTAGCGATGAATTTGTAATAATTGAACGTGTTTTATTGTTTAATTTACAGTGTCTTGCTTAGGAATCTATTTCCATCTTTCATTGTCTCCTCAATTATTCATAATAAAAAAATAAATTTGTTGAAGAAAATTAGATTTGTGTCTTACAGTATTTATTCATTTGCTAAGGAAGCAAGAGGTTTTATAAAAGAGTTTTGCTGGAGTGACCTCAACGGGGACACCTTGAGGTGGTGGCGCGAGCACATATCTGTAGATGCATTTTACTTGTATAATAAAGAAAATACATTTACGGTATGAATGTGCCATCACGTCAAGATGTCCTCTGTGTGTCGCCCATTGAGGTCACTCCAACATCAATATTTATAAAGATAAAAATATATATGATAGTGTACAAGGATTAGGGGGACATGCCACCGGCATATCGATTTACAAGTGAAAATGAGCATATGAAGAGAGGGAAGATGTTAATTTTGGAGTGTTCTAGGCATAATTGTTATGGACAGTAGAATAGTCAAATCCTTTGTATCTTCTTATATCTTTGTTGAATCCCTTGCTTGACTAGAAAAGAAACAAGAATAGTGGAACCATATGGACATATGGTGTCACGTGGTCATTAGTCAAAAGAGTTAAGAGAAACCAAAAATCTATGTGGACGCTAGTAACGCTTTCACATAGCATTCCACATCTTATATCCCTAGGCCGTGTTTGATTGTAGGGAAAATATTTATCTAACAAATTATTTGTCATGCAAATGATGTATTGGATTTTAAGACCCATGACTTGACCCATAGTTTGAAAAAACCTGAGCCAAGATGCAGCCTCAAGTAAGCCCATGAAACTGAAACAAATGAACAACGCAAACCAGAAATATTTTTGATAACCTTAACGGCAGTTTTATTATCATCATCTTGGATACTTGATATTTTGGAGGAATTTTGAGTTGACCTTACAAAATTTTCTGGAGATATTATTTTCGATATAATATCAAAATTTGGGAAATTTCCAACTGTTTTCTAATGTTTAGTTAATTACCAAATCTGATTTTAAAAAAGTTTAAATTATTAAGGTGTATAGGCCTTGTCAATTGTTTTAGGCCAAATGGAAACCTAAATGGGGGTGGGTGGATTTAGTCAAGTTTAGTTTGTTTAAATTGCCTGTCATGTTGTAAATCTCATATGATGATTTTGTCTAATTAGAGATATTTCAGTCTTTTGTTGTGACTAGCTAGTAAGCTAGAGAAGAAGAGTCACGTGTTAATGATCATATGGCAAGATATAGACGGCAACCTAATAAATACAAAAAGAATTGCAGATATAAGAATGAGAAAAGAGATAAAATCAGAGGAATTGTTTGGTATAATTATCCATGTTTTTATTGAATGAGAATTTGGCCATTTATAGGTCTACAATTGGAAAATCAAACAACAACTAATCACTAGAATTCAAGAATCACAATGTTAAGAAAATGGAGTCAGGTACTGAAGACATGAACCCTCAAGCATAACTACCTCCACTAATTTATTCACACTACCTGATATGAGCCCTCAAGCATAACTACCTCCACTAAATAATCAACTAATGGGTTAGACTTGGTCTTCATATGATCTGGACAGTATGATCTGGCAATACGTATCAATCCCTCCCACTAAAAATATCCTTGTCCTCAAGGATAAATCAGGGTACGTCTACGAGAAGCACCAAAGATTTTCCCACGTTGCATCTTCCCGAGTTGTGCTAGCCCATTTCACAAGAACTTTGGTTTTCGGACGGTAGGTGCCTTTCTTGATGATGCGGCTATCCAGAATTGTTTCAGGTTGGGGAAAAATGTATAAGTCTTCAATAACCTAGGGAAGATTCGAAACAACCGAAGTTCTTGGCCCCAATTGCTTTTTTAAATGACTTACATGGATTACATCATGGATTAAGGAACCACTAGGCAGTTCTAACTTGTAGGCGACAGCTCCAATGCGAGCGAGAATTTTAAATGGCCTGAAGAAGCGTGGGGCTAATTTAAGAGAGCTACGAAACGCCACGGATTTCTGACGATACAGTTGGAGCTTAAGGAACACGTAGTCCCCGACGTCAAAAACAACCTTGCTCCTATGCTTGTTTGCTTGTGTCTTAATTCTGTCACAGGCATCAATGAGATGACAACACAAATCCCGCAAAATGTCCTCCCTACATGAAAACATGCATCAACAGCTTGAACTCAAGTAGTTCTTGGCACATATGATAGCAAAGTTGGTGGAGGTATCCCATATACTACCTCAAATGGTGAAACTTTCGTGGATGCATGAATAGTCGTATTGTAACTGTATTCAGCCCACGGAATCCAATCAATCCATTTATTGGGTTGTTCGCTCGTGAAACAACAAAGGTATTGTTCCAAGGTCCGGTTCACCACTTCCGTCTATCCATCCGTTTGAGGGTGATAACTGGAGCTCATCTTAAGTGTTATGCCATGTAGTTAGAACAAAGTCTTCCAAAAATTACTAAGAAAGATTTTATCTCTATCACTGACAATGAAGGCTGGTATCCTATGTAAACGAACAACTTGACTCACAAAAACCTTGGCCACGGTAAAAGTTGTATAAGGATGTTTAAGAGGAATAAAGTGAGCATATTTTGTTAAACGGTCTACCACTACCATGATAATGGTGTGACCTTAAGAGGAAGGCAACCCTTCCACAAAATCCATCGAGATATCAGTCTAGACTCGATTAGAAGAGGCAAGGTTTCAACCTGCTGACATTTGACAGTCATATTTGCAACGTTGACAGACATCACAACCACGTATATATTCCTTCACTATTGTATGCATTCCAGGCTAAGTAAAACTATCCTTCAGGTGGCTGAGTGTCTTATGGAAGCCAAAGTGGTCGCTCGTTGATGAAGAATGGCCTTCACTCAATACAGCTGGAAGTAAAGAGGAAGTGGGACTCAAGAAAAGCTTCCCATTTTTAGCCAAACCCCATCACGTCGAACACACTGTTGTTGACTTGAGTTAGATTACTGGGATAATATGGATCAGTAGAAACTTCTTGTTGCAATCGGCCCCACCAATCCGCTATAGGCAGAGAGATAGCAAACAATTGACACTCAACCATGAAAGAAAGGGCATCGGCTCCCTAGTTTTCAATTGTTTTTTTTGTACTGTATAATGTAATCATATCCCAAAATCTTTGGCAACCATCGAGTCTGCGGGGGTGTTGTGATTCTCTATTCAAGCAAATATTTCAAACGTTTGAATAATGAAAGGATTACCTAAGAGATAAGGTTGCCTTTTACGCATGAGTTTAACAATAGGCAACATTTCCTTTTCGTACGTTGAAAGAGCCAAAGTCGCCCCTTTGAGGGTTTCATTGAAAAATGCGATGGGACGATTTGGTTGTGATAATATCGTTCTGATTCCCACCCCGAAAACATCGTATTCCACCACAAAAGGTAATGAAAAATCTGGGAGTTGTAGCACCGAAGGAGAGGTGAGTGCTTCTTTCATTTTGATGAAAGTGTATTGGATTCTATAGTCCAGTAGAACCCTTCCTTGGATAACAAATGGGTTAGGGGGGGCAACTATCACTTTGAACCCTCGGATGAACTTCATATAGTACCTTGCAAGGCCAAGGAATCCACATACACCCTTGGAAGAAGTTGGGATCAACCAATCCAAGACGGCTTGAATTTTCGAAGGGTCGACAACGACTCCTTCCAGTGATATTATATGTCCCAAATATTCCACCTGTAAAATACCAAAGCGGCATTTCAACTGTTGTGCAAATAAGTTGTTAGCAAATAAAATCAACAATACCGTGCGTAGGTGTTGCAAATGCTCCATCCAAGATCGGCTATAGATTAAAATATCGTCAAAGAACACTAGGACAAACTTTCTGAGATGGGATCGAAAGAGATCATTCATGAGTCCTTGGAATGTTGATGGCGCATTGGTTTGGCCGAACGACATAACAATAAATTCGTAGTGCCCTGCATGGATACGAAATGCTATCTTGTATACATCCTCCTCCTTCACGTGTGCTTGATGATAGCCAGATCGCAAGTCCAATTTAGAGAAATGCTGAGCTTCATTCAATTCATCTAACAACTCATCGATTACGAGGATTGGATATTTGTCTTTGATAGTGACATTGTTAAGGGCCTGGAAATCCACACAGAAACGCCATGAGCCATAAGCTTTTTTGACGAGTAATACGGGTGATGAAAAGGGACTATTGCTGGGTCGAATCAACCCGAAGTCAAGGAAATCTTGTACCATTTTCTCAATTTCAGACTTTTGATAATGAAGATATCTATAAGGGCAAACAAAAACAGAGCCATGGTTTGGATATAGAGGAATTCGGTGGTCTTATACACGCTTTGGAGGAAGTTTAGTTGGTGGAGTGAAGACATGTGCTAACTCAGTAATGATTTCATTGATGTCACTTGGATGGACATGATGGGCGGTGGTAGTGGCTGAAGGAATAATTTGAAGAAATAATCCACCACCTGCTAAATGCAATAGTTCTTTATTGTTTACTGGAACCGTATTGGAATGCTTCAAACCTTGAAAGGTCTAAGACTTCCCACTTTGATTGAAAGTCATCCTAAGTTGTCGATAATCGATTTCGATAGGGCCAAGTGTCTCCAGTCATTGCACCCCCAAAACAGCCTGACAAGCTGCCATCGACAATACATAGAAATCAGCTCGGATGGGGTATCCTTGGATTACGAAAGTGAGAGCCATACATTTACCCGAATAGTCAATCTTTTCCCGATTAGCCACCATAACCTGGAATGTTTTGTTACGAACAATCGGTAATCCGAACTTCGTCACCACGACTTGATCAATGAAGTTTTGTGTACTTCCACCATCTATAAGGACTGTAATATCTCTATTTTCAGCTTTCCAACCACGCGGATGGTTTGCTGATGGGTAGTACCTACCATTGCATGAAAGGAAATTTCTAGAAGAGACTCACTTGGCATTATCTCGTTTGTTATGTCCTCATCACAAAGATCATCGTTCTGTACATCTTCCATCATAAAAAGCTGGGGACGCGAACAATTGTGCCTCGGTACAAACTTCTCATCGCAATAATAACATAAACATTTTAGTCGTCGCTTTCTTGCTTCTTGTCCCTTAATACGCCTGATAGGAATCTATGAATTGTCTGAAATTTGGGTCTATTTCATACCTAGAGAGGGACAGAGAAGGCTGGCTGCAGGATTTGGTGATGATCGTGTTGATGTTGTGAAGTTCTGTGAGCGATTTGGAGTGATGGTCTTTCGTTGCAATGTGTTACGCTCCTCAACCAGTTGGTTGTTTGATCCAAACATCCAAACGGATGTCCTCTTTGAGCCCAGCTACGAAACAACCTACAAGAAAACTTTCAGGTAATTTATCTACATGGTGAGAAAGTTTTTCAAAGGACTCTTGGTATGCTGCAATTGTTGTCAATTGTTTGAGTTGGGACAGAGCTTCGGAAGGATCTTCATAGTCTGTTAGACTGAAGCAGTGGAGAATAGCTTTGGTGAACTCCTCCAAAGTTTGAGGACCTTTGAACTTCATGAACCACTGATGCCATTGGAAGGTGATTCCCTCTAAATGAAATGATGCTAGTTGAAGCTGTGGAGTGATTCCCTTAAATTCAAAGTATTGTTCGGATTTGTATATCCATCCCTGAGGGTCTTCACCAGTGAATTTGGGAAATGATAATTTGAGTTGTGTTTGATTGGGTACTGAGGTTTGTGAGGTGGTTCGGGTTTGAGATGTTTCGCCATGTGCAAACGAGTTGAGTTGATTTCGATGGTAAGTTGTGTTTGTGGTATGGTTGGTTGTTTTGTTGTAATCGTAAAGCTTGTAATTCGCTAAGAGTTTGATCGAAACAAGATTCGTGGCTGGCAAGAATTTCATTAACTTTAGTGCGGAATTCCACATTCGACTTTCCACGGGTCTCCATGGATGAGCCGGCTCTGATACCACTTAATAAATACAAAAAGAATTGTAGATGTAAGAATGAGAAAATAGATAGAATCAGAGGAGATATTTGGTATAATTATCCATACCTTTATTGAACGAGAACTTGGCTATTTATAGGTTTACAATTGGAAAAGCAAATAACTAATCACTAGAATTCAGGAACCACAATGCTAAGAAAATGGAGTCAGGTACTGAAGACATGAACCTTCAAGCATAACTACCTCCACTAATTTATTTACACTACCTGACATGAGCCCTCAAGCATAACTACCTCCACTAAATAATCAACTAATGGATTGGACTTGGTTTTCATATGACTTGGACAATATGATCTAGCAAGGCATATGACTTGGCAAGCCACAATGTATACATATCACAGCCACCTAGGATGAGAGAACTACCTCCCATGATCTTCCTAAATTTTAAATTGAGTGCACTTATTGTCCCCTTATTGGTAAATCTTCAAATTGTTGTTGAGATGAATGGTTTAGATGTCTCCTAGTGTCAAAGATATATGAGAAAGAGAATCATTGATAGTAAAAGAGAGTTATGAGGGGAGGTTGCATGTGTGGATCAAAGGAGCCATTTTGGGAAGAGTTTGACTTATTCCTTACTAAATTGGTCATTGATGATCATATAAATGGTGTTGTCCTAAGCCTCCCTATTATTCAAACTTTCCCATAAAGAAAAGTTTATATAAGGCAAGCTCTCCAATCAAAGACAAATGTTTTTAGCAACCTTCATATGTTGAGTGAAGACCTTCCTCATTTGTAATATTTTGTAGATTATGTAATGGAGCTGTGATGAAACTTTATAAGGAAAAAAAATTCATCCTTTCGTATGGTGGACACCTTGGAACACCAACCAAAGGAACTATGTATCCCTCTCTTCTACATGACTTCATTTTTTCACTTCTCGTATCTCAACTCCTATTTAATCATGTATATAAGATTTCAACACCAAATTTCAATTATCAGTGTAGAAGGAATTTCAAGAAGAAAGAAAATTCATTAATTTCTGATTATCACAAAATTAATGAATTTTCTCTCCTTTCTTTGAATTATAAATAATGTTGCTTAAGATTGGGCGTAAGAGAAAATTTTAACGAGGAAACTCATTAGTCATTATTGTTTCTTGATACATGTTTTAGCGGTTGAATGTTAGTAGTTTCTTGTGATTTAAATCAAGTAGTGATGGAAAATTTTATTTTTTGAATTAGATGGTTGAAAATGATGGATTATCTAATTAAAATTTTTGTTTGTTATATCTTAAGAGTTTGCCTTAGGTGCATGAAGCTGTAGTGGCAAATTCTTCAAGGCATCAACGCTAATATTTTTGGAAGTATTCCCACTTAGATCACCTAGCTCCACAAAAAATCTAGTTTAAAAACTCGCGTTTCACTATTTCTAAAGGTATTTCAAAATGGACAGTTGTAGCTCATCGCGGGCTGTCAACCATGTTTCAGATAGAGTTCATCCAACCTTTTCATCAAAAAAATTCAAAAAACCCTTGTGTTTTTCAAAAGATCAAATTGTTTTTCCCGAAAAATTAATCTTACCTTTTTTTTTTTGGTTGATTTTTCTGAATTTCTTGGTGTCCATTAAAAATAGAGTGTTTAAGCTGGATTATCTATCTTGCACAAATCTATAACCAATTTGGACGCTTGTTTTCACCTATTTAGGAGCTAAATTGGCATTTGATCTAAACTGAGCATACAAAGCTTAGGTCTTCCAAATATCTAATTTCTAGTGATGAATTTGTAGTAAGGTGTTGTTAGTATGTGTTCTTAAGTGTCTTGCTTGCATATGTATTTCCATCTTTTATATTCATTCTCACCTCATGTGCTTGTTAGTAAAGTATCGAATTTATTGAAGAAACTTGGTGTTGTATACGTCCTATGATAATGAAGTGCAATGTAATATTCATGCGATAATTAATCAGAGTATTTATATTAATACTGTGGACATGGGATTTTCATCATTTTGAAACATCCCTCCACTTTGGGGTGTTTTGGAGTCGCCACCATTCATTTTCGGAAATGGGTGTGAATGGTCACCCGAAGTCGTATTTTTTGAAAAACATGTCATTTTGACATTTTGATGACTCTCGTATGGATAAGGTGCATAGTCCAATCTTGATTCAAGGTAAGGGGGTCCATTTATGGAGTAGGGAAGGTGTTAGGCACCCTACTCCATCCACGTAATGTAGTAACCTCAGATTCGGTCTTTTAAAATAAAAAGAGAAAATGAAATCGGAACACAATTCGATGTGTGCCCTCAAGTGTGAAGGGCTTTCGATATCTGTTCAAATCATTGAAGGCACCCTTATGAAGAAAGGGCCCTTTGGTGATTTAGACCATAGTGGTGTGTGTAAATATGTAGAGAAAGGGAGAGTAGAAGAGGGAAGTTGGGGGGTGTGCCTTTTTCAAACCCACCTTGACCCAATCTTTATTTTCTTTTATCTTCAAAAATGTCCCCTTGATGTGTCTTCTTTTCTTTTCTTGACTTGTTTGATTGAAGGTTGAGATGAGTTGAGAGTAGAGTAAGAGTAGAGAATTGAGGGTTGAGAGTAGTAAGATAAGTTATCTTTTTTTTAGAAGATTTTTTGTCAAATTTTCATTAGGACTTGTAAGGGGAGAATGGAGGGGTTTTTATAAAAGTTGGAGAGTTATTTTAGGGGTAGAGTTGGGTGAAATGATGAGAAGTGGTAGAATAGTGTGGGGTTTAAGAGAAGGGTATGTGTTAATTGATGGGGTTTGAAGGTATTTGTGTAAGAGGTTAAATGGGGAGTTTTGACCAAAATGGTTTGGATCCTACCCAACCCATTGGGTGGAGTGTTTGGTGAGGTGAGTTTAAGATGGTGGTTATGATTAAATAATATTTGATTTAAGAGAATGAAGGATTTAAGGGGGTGGTTGATGATATTTTGGGAGGGTGAGGGAGATGATGCCATGTATCAAAGTGGGTGGAAATGAAGGGTTGAGATGAGTTGATAGGAAAGGATGAGTGTTTGATTTGAGAGGATGGGTGTAGGTTTAGGTTGTAGATGTAGGTTTTGTAAGAAATGATGGGGGTAGATTAGGGGGAAGTGTAGATTGTAAGTGTTTGATTTGAGAGAATGGATAGAATAGGTTAGGGGAGAGGTGTAGGTTGGAGGTGTGGGTAGATGATATTTAGAGAGAAGTAATGGGATATTTAATTGTTTAGAGAAAGGTGATGGGAGTTGGTGGTTGGATGAGGGAGGTGAGATGGGGTGATGACATGTCTCATATCTTGATGATGTTGGGTGATTGGTTGTGATGTTGGGCTTGGGTAATGTGTTGAGTTGAGTTGAATGGGCTTGGGTAATGGGTAGAATAAGGATGGGTTTAGGTTGAATGGGTTGAATTGAATGGGCTTGAGTAGTAGATAGGATAAGGGTGGGTTTGGGCTTGCATTGGTTGAGTTTAAGAATGTAGGAGGGTGATGAGATGTTTTTGGTCCGTGGGCCACGTGGGAAGCCTCGGGCCATTTATTGAAAAATAATGATAAAATAAATTAGATTTATATAGGTTTGGGCTTCGGAGCCCATTCCAATTTTTACGATTTTTGGGACATTTTGTGTCGAGGGTCCGGTCAAATTTGGGTGTCTACAAATACATGTATTAAAAAAATATAAATATTGAGTAAAAGTAATGGAATAAAGATAGAATCAGTTTGGATGTCCAAGAGATGAGGGAAGATGATGTTTAGTTTGTTTTGTAGAGAATCAAAAACCTGATTGGGATGGGCCTTGTGAATATTTTTGCTAATTAAATGATATGAGGTACATGAAGACCTTGCATAACACCAAAAACTTGCTCAACATGTTTGGACCAATGATGAAAAATCATAATAGACTTATGGACGGGATTCTCATTAAGAAATAAAACAAGTGGGGATCAAATGAAAGAAAAATGTCAATATTGTTTAAAACTCATATCTCTGCACTAAAAAAGACTTTAGACATCACTTAAAAAAATAAAAATAAACATCCTTTTTTTTTTTGAAAGATGACATCTAAAATGCAGTTTTTGAGAGTGGAAGGATTATGCTAAAAAGTGCGGGACTTTAGACATTGATTTATGTTTGACCTTTAGACATTGATTTTTGATAAATTGATGTCTAAAAACTGCCTTTTACACGTACTTTTTCATCTAGAGAATAGACATCACTTTTTAAATGATCCTAGAAAATACCTCAACATTTGAGTAGAAACAATAGGTCGTTTCTTAGCACTCTATGAGATGAGTTTCAATGAAAGATTAATAAGCTTGAGGACTTTTTCTTTTTTTGGGTAAACAACCAAAATTTATTAAATTAGAATAAAGTTACATAGGGGATCAAATCCTTTAGGATGCATTTTACAGAATTAGAAAATTAAAAAAGTCTCCATGAGAGATTGCTTTCGAAACTTCCCTTTTCTCCAAATGATCGTAGCTACACTTTTGGTTGAATCCATTCTGATACGACGCATCTATCTTCTAAAGAAAGTGCATGTTTGGGAGAATGATAGAAGTTGATCTCATTTAAAAGATAGATGCATTATTGAACTTATTGCCGAAGCAGTGGAAGTTTTTTAACCTTAAAAAATAGTAGCATTTTGGCTTCAACGAAATCACCCACAAAACAACCCAAGGAGCTGAATTTAAGTTTCCACCAAATTGAGATAATGTCCTTGACATGTACCACTTGAGAATTAATTAGATTAACGAGAATCTTTGGAGATGGCCTGTTAACCCAAGTGGAAATATATCCAAACTTGGATTGTGAAGTCGCATTCTACAAACAAATTGGCAAAGCTCTCTTCCTCCAAACACAATGGGCAATTTGATGCAAGGTTTATCATTTCTCCATTTTTTTCCTGATGGAACCTAATGACAATGCTTCATCCAACAATTTCCAACCAAAGTTTTTAATTAGCTTAATTAACAGGAATATTTACTTTCCATATTCACAACCAATGCTTCAAGACAATTCCTTAACTCATTATGGACTACCAAGCTAGCTTAGAAGAGAACTAACTTGTTAGAGAATCTGTCCGAATCAGTCTATTTGATGCGTTTTGAAGAAGATGGCTAGGTGAGATAAATCTTGCAATTTCTCCTCCAACCAATCGAATTAACCAACACCTCATTTTTCCAATTTCCATCCAGCCACACATTACTTATTGTGATCTCCTTACTAACACAAGGGAAAGATTCAATCAAAGGATGGTCATCTCCAATTTTGTAGCAACAAAAGAAACATTTGAACCATCCATTACCAAATATTTGAATGTTTGTATGGTATGTTTCATTAAAACCAAAATCTCTTTCCATACAGTACCTTATGGATTGTTTGCTGCTGTCCATGAATCTCCTCTTAATGTGTATTTTTCATTTAGATAGTCAATCCATAATCCATTTCTTTAAATAATTTGCCAAGAAGTTTTAAGTCAATCCATAATCCATTTCTTTAAATAATTTTCCAAGAAGTTTTAACCATTCCGAGAAACTTAAACTAGTGACCAGTAACTTCCAAACCTCATTCTCTTTTTAGGTTAGTCAGCTTGCTCCATTTGTCTCAAGTAATGCCTTCCAACCCCTTCTCCATCACTCCAGAGAAAGTTTGCAACAACTTTTTAAAGTTAAACTACTGGAATAGATAGAATGGAAAGAAGACCGAAGCTAGCATATGGTTCAAAAGCGTAAGTCTTGCTACCTCCTTCAGACAACATTTAGATTTTCATCCCTCAACTTTAAAAGATATCTTCTTGATTAGGCCATGACATGACTCCTTTGTAACACGACACTTGAAGAGTGGAAGACCCAAATAGTTAGATGGTAAAGCTCCTTTGCCAAATCCAATATTTTATGGATAATATAATATTAACACAATGCGTATCTATCTTCTTTGGGACACAAAATTTACTCTTCTCAACATTTATTTTTAGACGAAAAACAGATTCATAAGACAAAAACTCCTTAAAATGTCCTAAGGACTTTTTGACGCCTTTGTGAAAATAATAACATCATCTGAAAAAAGTAAATGACTAGGAGATGAGTGCCTTCTAGAACTTACAGATCTCTCCACTTTCCCCTTATTCACCAGATGACTCAACCCCCTACTCTCCTCAGTGGTTATGAATCAAGCTAGAGATAGGGGGTCCCCTTGTCAAAGATCTCGTATCCCTTTAAAGTAATCATTGGCTATACCAGTTGTAGGGGATTTTTTGGACATCCCACCCCTCGCACTACGTGAAAGCTGAAAAACTCAATAGAAAAAATTGATGGGCCAAGGCCCACAAATTTTACAAACTAAATTTGATGGTCTAGGACAGTCAAATTCTAGATATTCTCAGATTTGACGACTTAGAGCTATTGAATTTCTATCATCCTTCATTAATTTGATAATTTCGACGTGTAGAAAAGAAAATTTGACAATAAAAAATTCGACGCCAATTCAACCCTTTAGTATCTCAAATTTAACTGCCTAGGGGCATTTTTCACATTGTGTTGAGATCCTTATTGCAATTAATGCTTCTCTCCGATCTTCTTCTCCAATGATTTTTCAATTTTTTTATTTTCTTCTCTAGTGAACCTTTCTTTTCTGGATTGTCTTATTTATTCGTCTTTACCTAAAAAGATATTGGTGTGGTGCCAACTAAAGAACCTTCGATGATCAAGTTAGTACTTGATAAAAATTACAAAAGAGGAGAATAAAGCACTAGAGTTGTGTGTGGCTTGTGCCTTCCCGATTTAAATAGGAGAGACATATCTACTTATAGAGTAGGTTGTTTAATGGAGGTGGTAAACTCAGTTATAACCACCCACCCATGTTGTCTAGCATTTATAATGATAAAATCCTATGATGCTTTAATGATATTGAAGACCCACACTTCATGCCTCTTGTAACCTACACGAAGAGTGGCCTTAAATATGTAATTTTTCGAATTCGGTCATTACTCAGCTCCTCGAGTTTTACTACTAGAAAAAGACTTTAGACATCACTTTTTTTTAACTCCCATGATTGATGATTCAATGATCTTCTCTACTTCAATCAATTGTCTAGCAATTTGATGAATTTAAAACATATTTAAGATACTTGTAATATTATGTAGGAAAACTAGAACACACAAGCATGCGCACAAGCACAAGCGTACGCGTGCACACACACATACCGAGAGAGAGAGAGAGAGAGTATTTGAAGAACTAGAGGGTTGAGGCTCTCCATCAACATGATTGTTTGGATGTTAGGATTCCCAAGAAAAATGTATCCTTGGGGGGAAAATGTATTAATCCCTAAAGATTTGAACTGATTTCTAGGAAATCTGAATTATTCTTCAAATCCTATAATGATCATGTTAATGGAAGTGTCAATTATGGGTTGAGGCTAGAGAAGTTCATAAAATAGACTCCAATGATTAATGATCATTTAAATTTGAGTCGTGATAAACTGACTCAAAAACAGCATACTCAAACTTATTCACCTGAAATGGCATGTGCATAGAACCCTAATCATAATTTTAACAATAATGTTGAAGTGAACTCAGCCTGGAATCTCATATTGCACTTCTTGATGTGAAAGTGTAAGAGAACAATAGATGATTTTCATCGAGATATGAGTGAAAAACATCTATGGTTCCTACGTCAAGAAGTGATGTATGAGGTTCTAACTTGAGGTCACTCTAGCATGACACTAATTTTAAATAGCTATTGAAATTGTTAGAATGAATGTTATAATGTTTTGCAATGTTGAGATTATGATTTGAACCAAACCTTTGTTATATTTGAAGAGTGTGTTTTAATCTTTAATTGGGTGTGCTAAATAATTTGAGAAATTAATTGATTGTAATAAATTAGAGTTGGCGTGCCACTAGTAGTTCTCTAGTTTTATTATGAGTCCAACTAATCTTACTAAGTTAGTAAGAATTTCACCCTTACTAAGGGTCCTTGGGCTCACCTTGTGATATCAAAATCATGATCTAATGCTTCAAGAGGATAAAATTCTATAAAATTTAGAAAAAAAAAAAAATTCAAATTAATCGTTGAATTCTAATTTTAAATTTAGAAGTTAAGTAGAATTTCAGTAGCCATCTATTTTCAAAATCTTGGATCAAGCATAAAATAATTTATTTTTTGAAAAAAAAAAAATTTGGGTCTGAATTGTCAACAAAATTTAAAGGACTATAATATTGGATTGCTAATGTGGTAATCCATTTTAGCAAAAAACCCTTGGCAAGACTTAAAATCTTATTAAGGAAGGAAAATATGTTCTCTATTACTATTAAAATACCTAATTGAATCGCCAGGCCACGTGACCCACCCTATTCTCCAATGATGGGCCAATGTGCACGATGGTTTAGCTGGGTCTAGCAATATATGATTGGTATAGGAGATGGCCCACTGCTATTGGTAATTCATAGGCATTGGTTTTGAATCAATTATATTTGATGGTTGGTGATTCATAAACATTCGTGCAAGGTCATTTAAGAGAGGGCCAGATGGGCAAAACGTCCGTAGGGTTGACTTGCTTTAAATTTCTTGATTATATCCCTAATTTTTACTTCGACTTCTTATTAAATGTTCCCGCCAAATTCCCAACGGTTTGCATGCGGCTCTGGACATGGACAGATGGACAGATAAACGCTTACCATAAAGGGACAGTTGCTGTGTCTAGTGGCCAAGTGGGTGAAGCTTATATAAGGAGAAGAGATGCGGAAGTAGGAAATCAAGCAAGGGAGCTAAAAAAACTGAGGTTTGTTAGCTCTTAAGATATGGTTGTCTCTTCAAAATGGCTATCGCTGCTGCTTCTCATGAGCATTGTCTTCCATTTGAGTGCAATTACTCTTGGAGACAACAAAGTTGACGTTACAAGATTTGGTGGGAGGTCTGGCGATGATGATTGTCGCTTTGGAGGTCGGCGTGGATGTGGAGGTGGTCGTAATCAAGGAGGAGGACTAGGAAGAGGTGGTGGATTTGGTAATAGAGGTGGCGTTGGAGGTGGGGGTGGGGGTGGTGGCTAGTTCAGGGAAAGGTGGAGGTTTTGGAGCTGGTGGTGGTGGTGGTCTAGGTGGTGGTGCTGGAGGAGGCATTGGTGGAGGTGGAGCTGGTGGAGCTGGTGGAGGCTCCGGTCATGGTGGTGGATTCGGTGCAGGTGGTGGTTTAGGAGGTGGTGCTGGAGGAGGCATCGGGGGAGGAGGTGGTAGTGGAGGAGGAGGAGGTGGTGGTAGTATTGGTGGAGGTTCCGGTCATGTAGGAGGTAGTGCTGGAGGAGGCATTGGAGGAGGTGGTGGAGGTGGAGGGGAGGTTCCGGTCATGGTGCCGGAGGTGGTTGTGGTGGTGGGGGGCAGGAGGTGGTGTTGGAGGAGCTGGTGGAGGAGGCGGTGGTGGTGGTAGCAGTGGAGGCTCAGGTCATGGTGGTGGAATTGGTGCGGGTGCCAGTGGTGGTTTAGGAGGTGTTGGAGGTGGAGGAGGATTAGGAGGGGGTGGTGGTGCTGGTGGAGGCCATGGGGTTGGTGGAGGCTTTGGAGTTGGCATCAGCATAGGGATCGGTGTAGGAATCAGAGGTGGTGCTGGTCCCATCAAAAATGATTTACAAAAAATAGATAATCCACAATTTTTCAACTTGTAAACTAAGGCTAGAAGTTTTAGAATGGGCTGATTTTTGGTGAGGATGATTTACACGGTGAGTAGATCATCCTCACCAAAAATCAGCCCATTCCAAAACCTTTAATTATGTTTTGAAAAATATTTTACCAAAATGTTTGTTGCTGAACGGGACCCATCAATGTCAGCCTCCGTATGCATGTTTTAGACACCAATTAAGGATTGGAGCCTGATGCATTGCTACTATAATGATGCTTGTGTTTGGAAGGGAAGTTTGTTGCTGAACGGGACCCATCAATGTTAGCTTCTGCCTTTTCTTTAATGCATTTATTAAGATAGTAAGGAAAAAGATTTTACTAAGTCTAATCCACCGTAAAAAAAAATCTTGATATATGTCAAACAAGACATTAAGATTTATAACAAACCTCTGAGACTTATTTTATGAATCTTGAGGTCTTTTTTTTTTTATTTTTTTTATGGTGTCAAACAAGACATTAAGGGTATGTTTGATTGCACATGGAAAATAGGGTGGAAAATCAATTTCCATGGAAAATGGCATTTTTCAAGTGTTTGATTGCACATGGAAATGAAATTCATTTTCCACTCCATTCAAAAAGTCCACTAAATCATGGATTTCACTTTCCCACCCATATGGGTGGGAAAATGAAATCCACCTATATTTTCTATCATCAATTCTTCACCACCACCATCACCATTACACTAACCTCCTCGTCGTCGTCGTCGTCACCATCGCCGTCGCCATCGGCTCTGTCTCCGACCACCTTCTATCTCTTTTCTTCTTTTTCTTCTTCTCCTTCTTCTCCATCCCTCACCTCATCCGTCACCACTACCACCACGTTCTCCCCCCCATCTTCCTCATTTACCTCCGTCGCCACCGTCACCGTCGTGGTCGCCACCGTCGTCGTGGCCACCACCGTCGCCGTTGTCGTCGCCGTTGTGGCCGCCACTGTTGTCGCCACATCCTCCCCCCTCCCTCTTCCTCGTCATCTTCTTCTTCCTCTCCCCCTCCTATCATCTTCTTCCTCCTTCTCCTCTTCTTCTTTTTTCTCATATTTTTCCATGATTTTATCCATGTGAAATCAAACAATGGAATTTGATTTTCCAACCCTACCTATTTTTCACAACTAATTTTTCATGGATTTCAAATTCCATGGAAAGTGACTTTCCATGCAATCAAACATACCCTAAGATTTATAACAAACCTCTGAGACTTATTTTATGAATCTTGAGGTCTTTTTTTTTATTTTTTTTTATGGTGGATGAGATTTAAGTAAGGCCTTTTTTCTTCACTAAGTAAGGCAAGGCGGACTCTAGTTAATTCATTAATCAGACAACTTTGTCAATCTACTGTTTTGACCTTATAAACATATGGTGCAGAATACATGCACGTACATCCATAGCAAGATTAACAATTTAACCAACTAATGACTTGAAAGATAATTGATAAAAAAAATGTGATTTACACAAATAAACATAAACATAAAATTTGAACAAAAACTTTCAAAACTAGGATAAAGGAATTCGTAATGATGCAAATATATCATCATCAAAATGAAAATCGTGCAAACTGATTGACATATTATCCATTAGAGATATTCTAATTTACCTTGTTTGTCTTAAGATCAAAGCAAAACCATCAAATGCAACAATTAATTCTCAATTATGGGATTGTTAAGAAATTCATAATCAAAAGCCTACTATAATTCAAGCCATAGCTAGTAATTCAAAAGATATTAGACTTCTTGACTATGTAATTATCGAACTTCCTTCTTTACTTGTTTCCACATTGCATGGGTACATGCCCTTTGACATATAAATATAGCATAAAAGAGTTGAAACTTTATTTTTTTTGTTAAGTGAGATTATATTAATATAGACAAAAGATTTGTTTACAATCCGAATATGGGAATCCCTAACCAGTCCTCCAGAAGGGCCTTCTTAGTCAAAGGAGGAAGGTTTGCAAAAAAGTAAAAAAACAAGAGAAGAGCTACAAACACTCCATTGTTTGCTTATGTATCAACAACACCATTGCACTCTCTCCATGTGGGCTGAACTTTCCATTGAAATCTCGATAGAGCTGACTTTGTACCATGTATCACAGAATTTGTTCCCCACAGGAAATATTCTCCTTTCAACCCATTCACAACGAGCATTGAATCAAGCTCAATGATGACAAGTTCTTGGTGTAAATTCTGAACTTGAAGAGCTTGCAACAATACTGTCAAAAAACCTAGAACTAGAATTAAAAACTTAGTACCTGGACTATAGAAACTATATTAACATCTTAGAACTAGTATTCTACTATTTTATTGCTTGGGATATTTATGAAAAAGTGATCAACTTTTGACGAATTTATGATTATGGTTCACTGTTCATTTTTATTACTAAGAATTTTAAATAATTCTATGAGTTGTATGAGACTTTTAGTTGAAATGATTTAATTTATTTTTCGATTTATTTTAAAATGATATAGAATCATATGTCAATTATTATTTAACTTAAACCAGTTTTTAAGGATATTTTTTTTTAATTTTTAATTTTTAATTTTTAATTTTTAATTTTTAATTTTTAATTTTTAATTTTTAATTTATTTTATTTAATTTATTTATTTATTTATTTTTTTTTTGCATTTGCAGGATAACCTAGCAAACATAAAATTTTGCGTTGGACACAACAAAGTACCATAATCGTAAAATTACATAAAATTCAATAAACATAAATCTTTACAAATACAAAATTTTGCATTTGCAACGATTTGCCATGCAAACAAGTAGGACCTAAAACTTGCCGTTCTAATTTTTTCTAAAACAAAAATGTGACCACTCATGTTTTGATAATTAAAATGAGCAATTAGCCGACATTATAAATAACTCATTTTCAAACCACAAAATGGTAATTCACACTAATCACTTATATGTGACTTTGAACCATGTTTATTCAAAGTTCTTGGCTTTTCCTTTAAATTAATCAACATTAAACTACTTTAGTCATAATGTTAATATAGAAATTTAGATTTGTAACGCCATGAAATTTTATTACGTATATTGAAAAATTAAGTCAACTCTCCAAAGGGTATCTCATAATGAAAAAATAATTCAAGAACGAATATTTTTATTAGTTTATGAACAACATGAAACATAAAAGAAATTATTTTTCTTATCTTTTTTATAAAGAATAAAAATTTCTTACCTTTTGATAAAGAACAAAAGAAATAGTATTCCCAACAATCACTAAGTAGAGATTTATGTTGATAATGTGTTGTAAAACTAAGACAAATTGCAAGACACCAAAGTATGAGAAACATGATTTTAAATCTTGTTCAAGATGCCTCGAGCGAGTCATCTTGGTCTCATTCAACAACAATACGAATTTACATTGTGTCTCCACATTCACATCATCTTGCGAGATAAACGGGATGTCTGAGACGATATTTTGAAAATCTCAACCAAATTACTAAAACTCAACCAAGTCAATCGGGATTTTGATTAAAATAATTCTTATTTTTAGATTTTAATATTTATTATATAAATAAAACATGATTTTTGACTGAACATTTACTATTTTATTATAAAAGTACAATTATTTTGATTTAAATATATATAAATCAATCAATATAAACTGAGTTTAATGGACTCCCTCTACACGCAAACAACGAGATATCAAGTTTTGAAATCATGACGAGAAAAGTTTCTTCTTCAAGAACTCTCTTATCTAATACCTATATTTAATGGCTTACATAAAAACAGAGAGGGAAATGAAAAGCCAAGGGTTACCACCAAATTATAATCATGAGCTCATCACAATGGAGGTATATATTTGTAAGAGGATAGGTATTTTCCTTCTCTTTTTTTATTATTTATTATTATTTTTTTTTTAGAACGATCAAGTAATTTCCCAAGGAAAATACTAAACTGACTTAAATGGCAATGGCTACAAAACCATAGATGTTTTTTCTTAAGATACGAGTGAAAGGATCTATCATTCTGTGTATGCCACCAGATCAACATTGTCAAACGTAGTGTCTTAGTAAGTCAGCGTAGATTGACTCATTTCCCACACACTCAGATCTCCATTTCCATCTCCATTCCAGGTAAATTTTCGTGAATAAAGCTCAAAATCAAACACTTTCGATCGTCAACTTTTCTTCTCCTCGGTTTAATCGAAACCCTAACATTTTTTTTATTCCTTATTTTTCAGATCTTTGGCAAAGTCGATTTGAAGAGGCAAGCGATTAAGGTACTATTCTCCTCTCCAATGAACCATTTTTATGGTTTTAGAACTAGGGATTTGCATTTTAATCGATTTAAATTTTTTTTGGGTTTGTTTTATGTATTTTATGGCTCAAGATTTAAATTCTCGTCCAACCATGGCCGATGTTTTATGTCTCTGTTGAAGATTCTGTCTTCTTCGCTGGATTGGAACCCATTGGACGAACTTGAACACTCAAGGTCACTCAGCCATGGCAGATAAAAAGGGATCTTTTTTTTTTTCTTTCAAAAATAGGTAATGTGAATTAGGTATGGAATTGGAAGTGATGAAGCAAATATAAGCTATGTATCACTTATATATTTGATTTGTTGGAAGAACCCAACTCCTGTATAGGTGTTCAGTTTCCAAATTTCTCTTGAACATGAAGATTTGTGGTACATGTGTAATCTAGCTGCCTAAGATTTCATATAAACTTACCTATATCTGACCAAACTTTAGTATCAATGGGCATGTCTGGACAATGAACTTGGTGTCCTCTGTTTTAAGAGAAGTTTTGTTTGTGAAATAACATAGATGGAGATCAAACCCATAACTTGAGAGGTTGAACTAGGGAACAAAGGAATATATTACTTGTCGTAATGTTGTACACATTATACGGATTTCTTTGGTGTGGATGCCTGCAATACTTCTCTACTTTAAAGTGAAGGCTTTATGGATAGTTCATTAAATTGCATTTTTTTTATATTACCTGTCACAATGTTGTACACATTATAGGGATTTCTTTGGTGTGGATGCTTGCAATACTTCTCTACTTTAAAGTGAATGTTTTAAAGATAATTCATTAAATTGCAATTTTTTATCTGCAAAAAAGTATAATTTATGGATAATTTTTACTTATACAAATAAAAATCCATATATGTATAGATATAGATATTGGGGGGGGGGGGGGGGGGGGGGGGGGGGTTGCGGGTGGGTCAAGGGACATAAGTAAAGCCATATGTAGAAACAAACATTTTTCACAATATGGGTTAGAAGCTTCTGATCAAGCTGATTTTTTGTTAGGATGATCTCTTTGATGAGAAGATCATCCTCACAAAAAATCAGCCCAATTTGAAACTTCTAAATCCATCAAAAGTGGTTTGCAAATTATTGGTAAAAAATCGATGGTCCACATTCTAAATCACTTTTGATGGGGTTAGAAGGTTCAGGCTGGGGTGATTTTTTGTGCAATGATCTTCTCATCATAGAGATCACCCTCACAAAAAAATCAGCTCAATCCGAAACTTCTAACCCATATTTTGAAACATGATTGATTTTTACATTTGTTTTTTTACTTATGTCCCTTGAACGCTCCCCATATATATATATATATATATATATATATATATATATATATATACTTATTGTTTGTTCTGGGGAACAAGAGAAATTCTATAATTTCATGTTGTGATGTATGTGAAGCAATGAAGTCAAAAGCTTTTGTTGACACTAGTCAATGGAGTCCTTTAGTGAAGAAGATGCATAGGAGTAAATTGATAACTTATTTCTTAATAATTAGATAATGAGAGTAAAATGCCTGAAGGATTAGTGGGAAAAAGTAATAAATTACCTATAAAATGACAAAGTAAAAATGGAATAGCAAAGAAAAACGCAGAAAAGCCAAATTGAAACTAAGAAAATAGTCATAGGACTATTTTTGTATTTGCAGACACAATTCCTCTGTTTAAACTATAACAAAGAGTCTTTACCCATCATAATTAAAATAAATAAATAAATAAAAAGAGGTGGGGATTGTGTGTGTGTGTGTGTGGGTTTGGGGGGGGGGGGGGGGGGGGTGAGGGGGGGGGGGGACTGTTTTCGTATTGCGAAGACAATTTGTATTCTATAATTTGGCAAGAAAGGGGAAGATGATAAATACTCTTCTTCTGTTGAAGAGTCAATCCCGCCTGAAAGAGAAAAAATGAATTAGTTAGGTGCTTGAATAAAGTAAGAAATTGGTTGAAAACAAATCTATTTGAGTTCCTTATGCTAAGCTTACAAGACTTTTACTTGTGTTTAGAACATCTACTATATTAGGTTTTATGCAACATCTAGGCAAGCACTTCAGCGCCTAGTGTTTCAGCACCTAGGCCACTACCCATTGAGTAGCTCCCACCGAGGGTTGGCCTCGGTGAAGTTTTAGTAACTATTGATATAAAAATGCTTCCCTCATAGCAATTGACTTTATATATAGGTATTTATCTCTTAACTCCACCAAAAACAAATGGTTAACAGAGAACCCCAAAATCAAACCAACCATGAACAACACAATTTTATTATTATTATTTAGATTTGTGACGTGATCGGATTGATTGAACTTGTAGGATCATGTTATGCCCATTGAAGTGCATAACGCTTTTGTTTTATTATGTTTGTACTTCTATCAGTGAACCCTCATCAAGTACGACATTGTAAGTCAATCCTCCCAAGATTGAAACAAAAGGCTTGAATTGAAAAAAGAGGTCAAAGTTTGTGTGACTTAGTCAAGGGATACCTAGTACCACGGCAACTACATACGGAAAGTGAGACCGTTGAAGGTATGATGTTGTAGTTATGTTATAGATTCAATATGCCTTGGTAGGTTTGAGACTTGAATTCTCTTTTCTTTCATTTTTCCTTCTGTTGTTTCCATTGCTCAAGGTTATACTGTTCCACACTAGGTTCAATTTTTTGAGTTTCTTGTTTTTGTTTTTTTTTTGGGATTTTAGAATATGACGTACAATGCATCACAACAAAAGGCTTGTATAAACAATATCATTTGTAATTGACACAATGTTGGTGATTTCATCACTGAAGAAATTGGAACTATGATCATTTGTCCCAAGCTAAGACAATTGTTAACTCTGTGTTGATATGAAGAAGAATATATGTATCATATCTTCTAATAACTTCATTAACATTTGACCAAAAAACAATGTGAATGATGTAATTTGATTCAATTGCACCATATTCTTCTTTGAAGAAGGGAAATCCCCACTAGGTCTAAAGCACCCTTGTTGGCTTGCTCTAATGTTGCCCAACTTTGATAAATATGTAACATGAGTATTTTCATATAATATCTGATTTGATCTACCTTCAATTTTATAGTATATCACTCTTCCCTTTTATGGAGAATTGTTGCCTACATCTCCTTTTGCCGCATGCTTTGTAGGTTAATCCCTCTTTGGTAGTTTTCTTTTGTGACTCATAAAATTTCATAGAATTGCATCCAAAATAAAAACCAGAGGAGATTGAGAAGACCTGTCTATTTTTATTTTATTTTAATAACCAAAAAATTTATTAGATGAGGACAAGGAGTCCACAAAAGGAACAAGAGAAGCCGGAAACAACAAACCAAGAAAAAACATAAGAAAAACAGAAAAAAAAAAAAGAAAAAAAAGAAAAGAAAAACAGAAGCACCAACAGCCACCACCCAAAACAGACACATCACAAACTGGTTACGGGATCCCATCTGAATAAGAAATCTTCAAAGCAGTAACCATGACATTGACCTGTCTATCATGCAAGACAAAGAGCTATAACAAGGAAAAACGCAAATAAATCTCTCAACTATAGTTACAAGATTAATTTTGTTACAAGATTACCCTTTCTTATCTCAAAACAGTCTTCTAGGAAGAGACCTAGAAACTCTTGGAAAAACTTAGGAAAAAAATGTAAACTTTTTTAGTGGTGATGATATCATGAACCATGAGCTCCTTCCCTGAGAAATAATGGTGTGTTTTATGACAAATGAGTAAGTAGGTGATTTGTTAATCCACCACTCGCCTTGCATAACGGAAACAAGTAAAATACATTCGCTTTGTGGGATCTAAGATGGTCAAACATCAAAATTTTGAGAGCGGTTGTCCAAACAGAAAAGGCCACCTTAGTAAGTACTTTAGAGTTCAGATTTCCAAGTTATGGAAGCTGAGAAACTAAAGTCACTTGGTTAGACAAGCATATGATAGGTTTTGACAGAAAATTTCATCTTAACTCCTCTTCCACACCCAAGATTCCTTATTGGAGTTGCATCTTTGGGTGTCAGAGATGCATCCAATAATAGTAGCTAAATAATTCACTTTCTAATCATTGAAATTCCTTACAAAACAGAGATCCTAAGATTTCCTTCTCTCTCTACCAAAGGATTTTGAATTTACATGTTCTTCTTGGTGGAAATATTAAAAGAGCTGGAAATTGCTTGCATCGAGGAGATTTTCCTCACCAAGTTAGCTCAGCCAAGACTTAAAACATTGTGAACCAGCACTATACATTGTTGGGCAACTCTGGTAACGGTGCTCTAGAGCTGTTTACGTATTGTGCATCTTCAATTATAAAAGTTATTTAGCTTAACCAGAACCAAGAATGACCTCGGTGAATAATATTGATGGACTAAACTCTGAGGCAAGTTCTTGTTGAAAACCATGTATGACGTCTTCAGTTGCAATCCAGTCTTACCATTGTATATAATATTCATACAGGAAGCAAACTCATAAAACACTTCCTCATCTTGTCTAATCTACTCGAAATTTATTTGTAAAGTCGTTAAGTATTTCAATAAAATGTCATCTAATATATTTTTATCCACACAGCAGGAACTTTTCACTCCTCACAGATGTCGAATGATGAGGAGAATCCCAAAGACGGTGAGGTACGGATAAGCCCCACGGTAACCCCTTTGTCGTCCAATGAAATCAAATCAACCTTGTATGATTGTTTACTTCAGCAAGCATCAATATACGGTATTGCCACCGGTTACTGCATTTCAGCATCTTTGCTCTCAATCATCAACAAATGGGCAGTCATGAAATTCCCTTACCCCGGGGCTCTGACTGCGTTGCAGTACTTCACAAGTGCTGCTGGGGTCCTTCTCTGTGGGCGGCTCAAGCTCGTGGAGCATGACACACTTGACCCACGAACCATGTGGCGTTTCCTACCTGCGGCTTTGATATTCTACATTTCCCTCTTTACAAACAGTGAGCTCTTGTTGCATGCGAATGTAGATACATTTATTGTCTTCCGGTCTGCTGTACCCATCTTTGTTGCAATCGGGGAGGC
Source organism: Akebia trifoliata (assembly GCF_017979445.1). Classification (NCBI taxonomy): domain Eukaryota; kingdom Viridiplantae; phylum Streptophyta; class Magnoliopsida; order Ranunculales; family Lardizabalaceae; genus Akebia; species Akebia trifoliata. The sequence goes on along the minus strand of NC_141385.1, from coordinate 44,215,708 downwards.
CCTCTACTTGCACCAACCATGGCCTTCAATCAGAACGTGGGTCTCTCTTGCAACCATCTTTGGCGGGAGTATACTTTATGTCCTAACAGATTACCAATTCACTTTAGTGGCTTATAGTTGGGCCCTCGCTTACCTGATTAGTATGTCTGTGGACTTCGTTTATATAAAACATGTGGTCATGACAATTGGGCTCAACACGTGGGGTCTTGTACTCTACAACAATCTCGAGGCCCTCCTTTTGTTTCCATTGGAGTTGCTTATAATGGGGGAGTTGAAGAAGATAAAACATGAGATATCGGACGAGTCAGATTGGTATTCATTTGGAGTTGTACTTCCCGTTGGTTTGTCATGCTTGTTTGGTTTAGCCATCTCTTTTTTTGGGTTCTCTTGTCGGAAGGCAATATCGGCTACAGGGTTTACGGTGTTGGGTATAGTGAACAAGCTATTGACGGTCGTGATCAATCTGATTATTTGGGATAAGCATTCGACGGTAGTGGGGACAGTGGGGTTGTTAATCTGTATGGGTGGCGGGGTTATGTACCAGCAGTCCACGAGTACAAAGCCTAAGACCATCAAAGAGGAAGTGAAAGCACAAGGAAGTGAGGAGGAACAACTACAGCTTCTTGAAATGCAGACGAACCAAGAAAGCAACGATACTGAAAAGGAGGCTGTCAATTCTGTAGAGGTGAACTGAGGGAAGTTGCCCTACTATTTCTTTTCTATTTTTTCATTTTCATCTGAAACTCAAAAGCGATTATTACTTTATTTTTTTCGTGGGTAATAATCGATTATTTCTTGTAAACATTTCTTTAGTCCATCCATCCAAACAAGGGGGTGGTGGAGAGTGGGGACAGAGTACTAGTTGTTGCCTTGTTTCAAAAAAGGAAGAAAGCAGCGACGCTGTGATTTAGTCTTTCCGAGTTTTGCTAAAAAAAATGTCATTATGGGCATGAAGCGCACCTGCTGCCCCATTCATAATTCAGATTGTAGAAAAACTTATTCAATCCAATTTTGAGAAGTTTTCAATCAGGGTGAGTTTTTTGTTATCTCGATTGCAAGGCTGAATTTTAATTATATTATTGGGTTAGACCTATTAAATTATCAAAAGCGGAATGTGGTCTCGGCCATTGAGATCCATTAGGATACACTAAGTAGTCATCAAAATCATCAAAAAAGTAAAGGCTTTCACAAGAAAATATATCTGAAAAGTGCTCGAGAGGTTCAATATGGATCAAGTAAAATCGGTTCTTTTTTAGTCATTTGAAGATCAAATGGAAAAATCATAATGAATTTTCTCTTCTACACAACAAAGAAAAAACAAAAAAAGATAGTCGGGAATGGCTTTCTTGCGGAGTACTTAAACCACCTCATGAGGGGAACATCAACAGTTCATCCAACCAGCTTCTTGAAATTGAGCTGGTCTCCATAAATTCTTAACAAAATTTCTCTCAACCTGAGTCATATTGTTTTCTGTGATAGATTTAGCAACGATTAATTTTAGGAGAGTAACACCATGTGAGAAGAGATCCATAAATCACGATCAGAGCAGGAACAAACTATGCAACATAAATTAAAATATTTCTTTGGAAATCTTGTAAAGTTAAATACAGAATCAAATTTACAAAAAATTCACAAAAGCATAGCTAAATATCTAAAATTATGAAAGAACGTGAAGCAAAACTTTGTTGTATGTGTGTCTTGTAGTGATGGTTTCCACCAGCGACACCATTCCCATTGTTCAAAACGTGATCATGGATCATGTAAGTATTCTAACTGGTGGCACAAAGTGAGTTTTACAATTTTTATTTTTTTTCATTTTCTCAAACTAGTGAGAGTTGGGAACTATGGAACAAGAACCTCTCCTTTCCAAGGAATCCATTCTTTTTTCTTTTTTCATTGGTTTTCTTTTGAAGTCCAAATGTGGTATGTAGGGTGTATGCCTCTGATTCTCTATACTTTCAAGTGTGAAGTTGGCCATTTAATAATTGTGTTAGTCAGATTGACACTATTATGACTCAAATCCAATTAGGCTTGACCCAAACCCACAAATTCCAGTCGTTTTCAAGTCGTGTGTTCACAGGTCGTGTTAAGATTGCCATCCCTATGACACAAGGATAACTTGTCTCACTTAAATTCAGAATAGCCTTGGTTGTTGTCAGCTTTTTATTTGCCAACACAACCCATTCCCTCTAATTATTTGGGTGAGTCAACCTTTGATCTTTGGTTGAAGTACGAAACATCAACCAATTGAGCTCATCAGAGCCCCATTGCAGGTTGTTGCTATTGTTGTTTCTTGTGGTGCACATGTTTGTCTCAAAACATTTGTATGCTTGTGATATCTGTTATTATTCTCTTTATATTAGCTGTGCATCACACTTAATTGTGATCTTATAATCTCAATTCTCAACTAAAGCACCGATTATTGGCTGAATTTTGCTTTGTGGCCAACGACTTCCCAACCCTCTATGTTATTGGCTGTAGAACATTGTTTTAAAATTAGCTTTGACATCTGGTCTCATCTATGAATGAGACCAAGTCATCTTGGACGAGGGTTTGAGTCGTCTCGTTCAATTCTGATAAAAATGAACTGTGATTTTAAATCTCGTCCGATACATTTAACTAGTCTATCCATCTCGTTAGTGGATGATATCGAGACATATCGGACAGGATTTAAAATCATGCTGTAGAATGATTTTGAGAGATTTCCAAATGTTCCCAACGTTTCATTCCATAATTTCCTCCAATCGAATAAGGAAACTTTACAACAATAGCAGGAACCAGGTTTTGCTCTTTTAGAGGTTGGGTGCTGACTGCTAAGTTATTAAATCAATAGAAGCCGCATAAATAAGCCTCCACATATGCGTCTAAAACACTCTCAATATTTACAAATAAATTTTTTAAAATTATGTATTTATAAGCCCTTTAATAACAAATAAAGGAAATTTTCCTCTCTCATCAGGTTTTGCTCCGGACCCCACTTCACTTCGAAAATGTCACTTTTGATACTGTTTTACCTCTTGAAGTCCAAGCCTAATAAGAGTGTTAGATATCTCACAACACATTCACTTATGGGTTGTCTAAAGGGGATAGTTTTTTAACCCCCAAATTTTCTTCTTCTCTTTGACTGAGGAGAACGTTGGACATTGATCTTGGTTGTGATTGATTGTTTCACAAACCTTACAGACTTTAGGCTTGATTTGTACGTGATTCTTTGCCTTATACTCCTACCATCTTCATGCTCTAACACGATAAAATCTAGGAATTGGACTTAGACCCATAGCTCAGTTGGTTTGACATCTTAGGAATTGGACATAAACTGATTTTAAAAAAAAAATTTACTCAAGTAATGTGGCATGTGCACTTCTACAACTGAAATAGTATGAATTAAAAATCCCAAGTGCAGGGTTATAATGGAATAATAAAATCTTGGGAGCATGAGGTATATCCACATGGATTGTGTAAAAATTGAACAAACACATGTGAGGTTAAAGAATATTTGACCTAAACTACGAAAAATATAATTTTTTCATACTTTTGTATGGAACAAAAATAAAAAATAAAAAAGTGCTAAGGCATCGAGAATCCATTTAAAAATCACAATTTTATTCAATTCAAAATTTTTTCGGTTAGTTTTGAATAAAGATTCTTTCTATCCGGATGATATAACAATTAAACTAAAAAAATTTATTTGATAAAATATATTGAAAAATCTCAAGTTGTCACGTATAACACATTCACATATCATAAAGATTCCCTAAGCAATCAATATAACATTCATCAACAATAAATCAAGAAAAATATCTAAGCATTCAACGTAATAATCATAAATAAAAACTCAATTTTTTTTTTTTTATAAACATGGAATCAAATCAAAATAATTAACACAACTTAGATAAATTCAAAAAAAAAAAAAAAAAAAAATCAATCCACCATCATTGATCGAAATAAAGTTACAAATTTCTAAGTTTCATTTTTAGCCTTAGCTAAGATTTTAGCCGACAACCTCCATAAACAAATCTATTAAAATTATTAAATAAAAAATCTAGAAAAATAAATTAAAGAGAAAACTAGAAAGGGAGAACAATTGGAGAGGAAGAAGAGAGACAAGGAAAGAAAGATCTAGAGAAATAAATAAATAGGAGAATATACAAAATATAAACAAATAAAAAAATAAAATGAAAGAAATATGGAAGATGAGAGAATTTAGAATGTGAAGGAAAAAAGAAAAACAAAAGATATCAGATATGTACATGATATTTTAGAATAAGACAAAATATAAGGAAATGTTTTGTTTGATACGTAAGAGCATGTGCAAAGACTTTTATTTTTGAATTTTTTTTTTCTTTACCCTTTCTTTAAGTTGTCCCTTAATCATTTTGCAAGTTTTTCTTTATCAAAAATCCATTTTTGACATTTTCGCTCATTTTAAACTTTAAATACCAACAAAAATGAAAATTCAATTAATTAAGCTCGATTAACCAAATTAACATTAATCATCATATATTGGGTATTTTTGAGTTTTTTTGGGTTTTTAGTTCGTTTATTATTATTATTATTATTGACACACATTGCAAAGCAACGTTGAGGTTGTGGGTTCAAGTGCAACTTACCCATCAAAAAACAAATGGAGGAACTGGCAGTGAGAATTGATTTCTATGCAAAGCCTAGCATAACCCAAACTTAATCTATTTGTAGTGGGTTGGAGAGGTTCTCCAATGATGCTCCCCACCTTACTCAGACACTCTAGGGACCAAAACTGCAAAGGGAGTTGGAGCAAACGGACCCATATTGGAAAAGAGGAGTTGGAGCATCTCCCTATAACAGGCTTGTAAGAATCAGCCATATTAATTGTCTCAAGATTAATGATCTTCGCTCTATACTCAATATGGCTGAGTTAAGGATAATATTGCAGCCCTCTTTATTATTGAATCTAAATAAGAAGAATCCTTTATCTAGGGACATGATATCCACATATCCCTTAAGCTTCACAACATTTCAATTGTGATTTTTATTTAGACTATGAAAATAAGGTCTTTTACCAAACAAGTAACTCACTGAAGAGTTTTCCCATCTCTTTGGATTCTTCTTCAATTATCTCCTCTGAAATCTTGGTAAAAGTACAAAAAAGCTTCTACCAATCTTGAGATGTAGCTCTCATCACCACCATTAAAGAGCTACTTTCATGAAAGCCCGGAATCAGCTTCAGCCATGGTGGCCAAGGGAAGAGATTAATAAAAATATATATTAAATATTTATTGTTAATAAATAATAATATTCATGTAGGCCTAGATGAATACCATGAGCTGAACCTTTGGAGCCCAGTGATAAGCAGAAGATCTAGCTGAGAAGCAAGCTGGCTTTTCTAGTGTCTATGTCATTTCTTAGTCGGCTAAACGCTTAGGAAAACACTTCCCTTGCCAATGAAAGTTTTCTGACCATACATACACGTTATAAAATCCATAAACATGATCCAATGCCACGGAGTTGTAGACGATGGAATTCTAAGAATTTTGAAAAAAAGATAAAAAAAAGTTATTTTTCATCATTGAATTTTAATTTTAAATTTTGAGAATCTAGTAGCAGTTTATCTTCAACTCATTGGATCAAGAACAAAAAAAAAGGTTTGGATTTTTTTTTCAAATCTTTTTTTTTCCATGAAATCTGGAAGACTGGCGTTGGATTGCCAATGTGGTAATTCACATGGGCCCAACAAGCCTAACAACCCAATCTTAATGATAGTCAGGCCTGTAGGGTTGACTGACTGACTTCAAACATTTCATTATGACCGTAAAATTTGGACTTTGGTTTCTTCTTAAGTGCTTCCCATTAAATTCCCAACAGTCTGATAATATGACGGATTTTTTGTGGAAAGATTGGATGCACGTAGATGTGGAAGCACATAACTTATTTAAAAAAAAAAAAATTTCAATGAGGTAGTTCATATGGGCCTAACAAGCCCAACAAACCAATCTTAACGATAGTCAAACCTGTAGGGTTGACTGACTGACTTCAAACATTTCATTATGACCGTAATTGGGACTTTGGCTTCTTCTTAAATGCTTCCCATTAAATTCCCAATAATAGGACGGATTTTTGGTGGACAGACTTGATGCAAGTAGACATGGAAGTACATAATTTATTAAAAAGTAAAAAAATAAAATTTCTTTTTCTTATTTGTTTTCTGTCCACATATTTACTTTTTTAGATTTCAAATCTTAAAATGGTTGGTATTTTTCTTTTAAATCTTATTTTTCCACGAAATCTGAAAGGCTGTGGTGTTCGATTGCCAATGTGGTAATCCATATGGGCCCAATGAGCCCAATAACCCAATCTTAATGATAGTCAAGCTGGTAGGGTTGACTGATCGATTTCAAACATTTCATTATGACTGTAATTCGGACTTTGGCTTCTTAAATGCTTCCCACAATCAACACTCAATTCCCAAAGGAAAATGCTGGAATGACGCAAGTGGAGACTCGAAGGTGACAAAAACTCGTGATAAAGCACACATGACCATAGATGATTTTTACTCGTATCTCATGGAAGAGCATCTATGGTTATGTGCGTGCCACCATAAGTTTTTGTCACCTTTGTGTCAACCCAGCACGACTCAATCCCAAATAGGGACATGCATCAATAATTGCTTCGTGTAATTAAAGAGAGAGTCCGACTTTGAAGCGGGCAGCAACTTCAAAATCTAAAGGAACTCTTATTATAAGACATGTGGCATTTTGAATTTATTTCAAACCCTTTTATTAAAAAAAAAATTGAAACACCTCGTTAAAAATACCACGTGTAATAGAGAGGGTTTTTTCAAAACTTTAGGCCTAAAGTTGGCTGCCCGTCTCGAAGTTTTTCCCTAAAAGATGAGTAATGATAAATGTACGTAATTTTCAGTACATAGCTAATGTGGCAAAGGCACAAAATCACATATTCTTTTCCTATGTATCCCGAAGAAAAAGATCTATGGTTCTATGCCCTTACCGTGTCAGCCGCGTACCCAACCACATACCAAAACTGCATGCATTCATCACGACTCTTGCTCTAAACTGACTCTGATTTGTCAGTGTCCCAGAATCATAAATTTTTTCCTCCAGATACAAAGAGAAAAAATCTACAGCATTGGAGACACTGCCACATCAGCACAGTGTGGAGTGCAGTCAGTTAAGCATTTTCCTTCCCCAAAGAGCGAAAGGGACAGTTAATAGGTCTACTAGGTGAAGCTTATATAAGAAGAAAGAGGTGAGGTAGTAGAAAATCAAGCAAGAGAGCTGAAAAGTGAGTTTTGTTTACTAGTAAGACATGAGTATCTCTTCAAAATGGCTATTGCTGCTTCTTATCATTAGCATTGTCTTTCATTTGAGTACAATTACTCGTGGAGACGACAAAGTTGAGGTTCCCAGATTTGGTGGGAGGTCTAGCAATGATGGATGTCACTTTAGAGGTCGGTGTGGATGTGGATGTAGCCGTATTAATGGAGGAGGAGAACAAGGAAGTGGTGCGGGTCGTGGTGTAAGAAGATTAAGTGTGGGCGCAGGGGCTGGCGGAGGACCAGTAATGGGTTCAACAGGTGGTGGTGGTGGTGGAGGTCATGGGATAGAAAGTGGCCGTTATGATGGTGGTGGTTGACATGCACTAAATTAACATGAATCTATAGTATAATTAATGGGTGTGTGATCTTAAAATTTCAGTCCAATAATCTTTTTTGTTAGTATCATGATGTAATCTATACTATTGTGTGTTTCATTGAGAAAGGCTTGATTGAAGATCTAGAATTTATTATTAGGCCTTTAATTTCTATTGAGAGGTAGAATTCCAGATTTGCTTCTTCTCTTCGACTGAGGAGAACGTTGGACATTGATCTTGGTTGTGGTTGAATGTTTCACAAACCTTACAGGCTTTAGACTCCCATTCGTAAGTGATTATTTGCCTTATAGTCCTACCATCTTCATACTCTTAACACGATAAAATTTGGGAGTTGGGCTTAGACCCATAGCTCAGTTGGTGTTTGTGAATGAGCCCTGACAAAATCATTCCGAAACTTCTAACTCTTACTTTGAAGTCTCTCTCTCTCTCTCTCTCTCTCTCATTATATATATATATATATATATATATATGGGAAATGTTCAGCAACAAACATTTTGACAAACATTTTGGCAAAACATTTTTCAAAATATGGGTTAGAGGTTTTGGAATGGGCTGATTTTTGGTGAGGATGATCTCTACGGTGAGAAGATCATCATCACCAAAACTCAGCCCATTCCAAAACTTCTAACCCATCAAAAATGGTTTACAAAAAATGGACGGTCCACGAGTTTTCAACTTGTAAATATGGGGCTAGAAGTTTTGGAATAGGCTGATTTTTGGTGAGGATGATCTCCTCACCGTAGAGATCATCCTCACCAAAAATAAGCCCATTCCAAAACCTCTAACCCATGTTTTGAAAAATGTTTTGCCAAAATGTTTGCTAAAATGTTTGTTGCTGAAAGGGACCCTATATATATATATATATATATATATATATATATATATATATATATATGGGTCCCGTTCGGCACCCTAAGTTTTACCACACACTTTAACAAACGCGTTTTGTCCTACATGGGTCAGAAGTTTCGGAATGAGTTGATTTTTGGTGAGGATGATCTCTATGGTGAGGAGATCATCCTCACCAAAAATCAGCTCATTCCAAAACTTCTAACCCCATCAAAAATGATTTACAAAAAATGGATGGTCCACGATTTTTCAACTTGTAAACATAGGGCTAAACATTTCAGAATGGGCTGATTTTTTGGGAGGATGATCTTCTAATCATAGAGATCATCCTCACCAAAAATCAGCCCATTCCAAAACTTCTAACCCATGTAGGACAAAAAACGTTTGTTAAAGTGTGTGGTAAAACTTAGGGTGCTGAACATTTCCCTATATATATATATATATATATATGGGTCCCGTTCAGCACCCTAAGCTTTACCACACACTTTAACAAACGTGTTTTGTCTTACACGGGTTAGAATTTTGGAATGGGCTGATTTTTGGTGAGGATGATCTCTATGGTGAGGCGATCATCCTCACCAAAAATCAGCTCATTCCAAAACTTCTAACCCCATTAAAAATGGTTTACAAAAAATGGACGGTCCACGATTTTTCAATGTGTAAACATGGGGCTAAACATTTCGGAATAAGCTGATTTTTCGTGAGGATGATCTGTTCACCGTAGAGATCATCCTCACAAAAAATTAGCCCATTCCAAAACTTCTAACTCATGTTTTGAAAAATGTTTTGCCAAGTTTGCTAAAAAGTTTGCCATTGAACGCCCCCCATATATATATATGGGTCCCGTTCAACAACAAACATTTTGGCAAAACATTTTTCAAAACATGGGTTAGAGGTTTTGGAATGAGCTGATTTTTGGTGAGGATGATCTCTATGGTGAAGAGATCATCCTCACCAAAAATCAGCCCATTCCAAAACTTCTAGCCCCAGTTTACAATTTGAAAAATTGTGGACCGTCCATTTTTTGTAAACCATTTTTGATGGGGTTAGAAGCTTTGGAATGGGCTGATTTTTGGTGATGATGATCTCCTCACTGTAGACATCATCCTCACCAAAAATCAACCCATTCCAAAACCTCTAACCCATGTTTTGAAAAATGTTTTGCCAAAATGTTTGTCAAAATGTTTGTTGCTGAACATTTCCCTATATATATATATATATATATATATATATATATATATATATATAGAGAGAGAGAGAGAGAGAGAGAGAGAGAGAGAGAGAGAGAGAGAGAAATGTTCAGCAACAAACATTTGACAAACATTTTGGCAAAACATTTTTCAAAACGTGGGTTAGAGGTTTTGGAATGGGCTGATTTTGGTGAGGACGATCTCTACGGTGTGGAGATCATCCTCACCAAAAATCAGCCCATTCCAAAACTTCTAACCCATAAAAAATGGTTTACAAAAAATGGACGGTCCTCGATTTTTCAACTTGTAAACATGTGGTTAGAAGTTTTGGAATGGGCTGATTTTTGGTGAGGATGATCTCTACGGTGTGGAGATCATCCTCACCAAAAATCAGCCCATTCCAAAACTTCTAACCCATAAAAAATGGTTTACAAAAAATGGACGGTCCTCGATTTTTCAACTTGTAAACATGTGGTTAGAAGTTTTGGAATGGGCTGATTTTTTATGAGGATGATCTCCTCACCGTAGAGATCATCCTTACCAAAATCAGTCCATTCCAAAACCTCTAACCCATGTTTTGAAAAATGTTTTGCTAAAATGTTTGTTGCTGAAAGGGACCCATATATATATATATATATATATATGGGACGGTTCAGCAACCCTAAAGTTTGCTAAGTTTGGTGCCAAACATTTTTCAAAATATGGGTTAGAAGCTTTGGAATGAGCTGATTTTTTGTGAGGATGATCTCTATGATGAGGAGATCATCCTCACCAAAAATCAGCCTATTCCAAAACTTCTAACCCCATCAAAAGTGATTTACAAAAATTGGACGGTCCACGATTCTTCAACTTGTAAACTAGGGTTAGAAGTTTCAAAATGAGCTGATTTTTTGTGAGGATGATCTCTTCACCTTAGAGATCATCCTCACAAAAAATCAGTCTATTCCAAAACTTCTAACCCCATCAAAAGTTATTTACAAAAAATGTTTGGCACAAAACTTGACAAACTTTAGGGCTGCCGAACAGCTCCCTCTATATATATATATATATATATATATATATATATATATATATATATATATATATATATATATATAGGCTGATTTTTTGTGAGGATGATCTCTACGGTGAAGAGATCATCCTCACAAAAAATCAGCTCATTTTGAAACTTCTAACCCTAGTTTACAAGTTGAAGAATCGTGAACCGTCCAATTTTTGTAAATCACTTTTGATGGGGTTAGAAGTTTTGGAATAGGCTGATTTTTGGTGAGGATGATCTCCTCATCATAGAGATCATCCTCACAAAAAATCAGCTCATTCCAAAGCTTCTAACCCATATTTTGAAAAATGTTTGGCACCAAACTTGGCAAACTTTAGGGTTGCTGAACCGTCCCCATATATATATGGATGGCGTTATTACGAACCCTATTATGACTCACCGTTTGTCTTATATGGGCAAAAATGTTTGGAATGGACTGATTTTTTGTAAGGATGATCTCTGTGATGAGGGGATCATCCTGGCAAAAAATCATCCCATTCCAAAACTTCCAACCCCATCAAAATTGATTTACAAAACTTGGACGGTCTAAAATTTTTCAACTTGTAAACATGGGGCTAGAAGTTTCATAATGAGCTGATTTTTGGCAAGGATGATCTCCTCACCATAGAGATCATCCTCACAAAAAATCAGCTCATTCCAAACATTTTTGCCCTTGCAAGACAAAATGGTGTGTCACAATGTGAGTCGTAATAGGGGTATACGGAGCCCGACCCTATATATATATATATATATATAACTTGTGAGATGTAATTTTTTATGGGAAAGTGCAATTGTGTATGTGGAGAAGCATAGATCAATGGTTTCCAAGCTTGTCACATCAGGGAAGTTGACTGAGTTTGCCACGTGGGGTGGGTAGTCAGATTATCACAATACCATACATACATATGAATAAATCAACCGAGTTAAATGGTTTTTTATCACACAACGAGTTAACTCGAGCCGAGACGTCAAACTGAGTTTTGAAACCACAGTGACCTGTCGCACGTGCAACATAAACGGGGGATTTTCCCGCCTCAAGTTCATCAGATTCCAATTTCCAACATAATAAACCGGTCGTTTTAACTGTCTCGATCCACCATTAAAACACTTTCAAGAAAAACTCCAAGAACAAACCCTAAGCCTCTCTCTCTCTCTCTGCCAACAGCCATGAAAACTCCCTCTCCTTGATGAATTCGAGAAATCCCAATTTTGAACAACCAATTCGAATCGAACAGTCTTCTCTTCTCCCCTTATCTGCTCTTTGTGAAATATAGGTTTTCTCAATCTGATCCAAATCTATTGTTCTTCACTGATTTCATCTAATCATATTTGATTAGCCAAGCAAGAAACGCCCAACCAGAACTCCCACCAGAGAAGAACATGGTGATTCACAATCAGATTTTAATTCCAGATTCAATGACGAAGGTATGTCCTTGTGTGTATTTTTCAATTCTTTCTTGTAAAAGAGGAGAAAATTTAGAATAGTTACCTCATAATCGATCCAAGGAACATAATAGATGAGATCAAATGTTTATGTTGAATTTTATATGAAAATGTAGGTTATGAAGTTACCATGGGAGAATTGGATGGAAGATACTGATAGATGGATCGATGAAATTGTTGATAAAGATCTTGATTTAGAATATCAGAACGAAGAATTGCAAGAAACTAAAGAGGCACCCCCTGACTTGCTCATTCCTCTAGTTAGATACCAGAAAGAATGGCTAGCTTGGGCATTGAAGCAAGAAACATCTGAGTACGAAGGGGGAATCCTTGCAGATGAGATGGGTATGGGGAAAACTATCCAGGCCATTGCACTCGTCCTGGCCAAATGGGCTAGGAATCAAACTGGTTTTGGATCCAATTCATCGACATTAGTCATTTGCCCCGTGGTTGGTGTGACTCAATGGGAGGATGAGATCGCTAATTCCACACCAAAAGGGAGTGCTAGGGTGTTTGTTTTTCATGGGTCCAAAAGAAATGAGTGTCGCGATAACCTTTCTAAGTATGATTTTGTCTTGACGACATACCAAACTCTCGCCATGGACTACAAGAAATCTATGATTCCATCTAAGAAGGAAGACCAAGGTTCGCCAACAGAGGAATCAATATTACATTCCGTGAAGTGGAACCGAATTATTTTGGATGAGGTAATTTTTGCACGATCATAACCAATGTTTCGCTTAGCAAGATTTATGACACGGTTGCTTTGTCTTCAAAAAAATGTATGGTGTGAATAAATTTCTTATTGTTTTACAGTTTACCAGATTAATACTATTAACATTCTTTTCTTGCTAACTAATATTTATGGCTTTATTGTTGACATAGGCCCAATATATAAAAAATAGAAGCAGTAATTCTATGAAGGCTGTTTTGGCTTTAGAATCGTCATATAAATGGGCTTTGACTGCCACGCCCTTTCAGAATAACGTTGGAGAACTTTACTCACTGGTTGGTCTAATTTCGATCAAATTGTCAGCTATTATTTGATATATATATATACACACTTTTAGGCTGATAGATTTGCTACTTTATGTATACAGGTCCGTTTCCTAAGAGTTTACCCTTACGCGTATCGCTTTTGTATGATTTGTGAGTGCGAAGTACTTGACAGGTAATTATTGTGAAAACTGTTGTAAGCCAATTCGCAAGCTTTCTTAATTAGTTTTGATTCCTACATAGGTGTGAAATAAAAGTTTGCATATCTCCAAATAAGCTTCATTCTTGTACATTCATGATATTAGTTTTGAAGTAGAAAGGGGCCTTCAGAGGTTCATCCTCATTTTTTCACACAAAACTCAGGCTTTGAGACACTTTGTGCATTTTTCCCTGTAAATGACCTTCTGGTGCCCTATTAAGAATTTCATGTTGAGCGGAGAACAACAGATAATCTCCTTCAGAGGTTCAATTAGATAATTATATTGACCTTCTATACCAATTTCTTGCTCTGTTCCATGAAATATTCTAAATGAGTGGAGGAAAACATAATTCCAGCGCTCCATGCATTGCATCCGATTTTTTTCCCTTATGGCAATATTTTAGTTGGTTTAATGTTTCACGCATAAGTTAAGAACTTTTTATTTGAAGTAGAGCATCTACAGCTCTAGTTGTTTTAATCACATCATGTTTTAATTGACCATCCTGATATTCCTCCTAGGCTACTATTTCTTTTTCCATCTTTTTCCCTCCTTTTGTTTCATTGAAATTTTTAGCATACTTGTTGAAATCTTTGTTTTATGTGCGTCTTATAGGGATGCTTTCCACCAGAGAAAAAATTCCCATTGTTCAAAATGTGGTCATGGATTTCATAAGCATTTTAACTGGTGGTACAAAGTGAGTTTTACAAATTTTTTTCCCCCTTTTTTTAAATAGCAAGTTAGAGTTGGGAACCATGGAACAAGAACCTCTCATCTCCAAGGAATTCATTCTTTTTCTTCATTTGTTTTCTTTTGAAGTCCAAAAGTGGCATTTAGGGGGTATGCCCCTGAATCTCTGTAGGTTCAAGTGTGAAGGTGGGTTTTGATCCCAGGTCTGTGGTGTTACCACACACAAATACCACCTCACACACCTTCAATCCTATTAAATTTTATCAAATAATAGAATGTCTAACCCATCAAAAGTGATTTATAATATAAGTAAATATTCTACGTGATCCTTCTTTCATCATTGACTTTGAGATGTTGACAGTATTTCTCATTGGAATAAAGCTTTAAAATGGGTTTCTCAACCCCTTCACTCAACCCACAAACCTCCAAATGATTCTTAATGGGATCATTTTCCGATCCTTGGAGACAACACACACTATTTCTCATTGCTGTGTTGTGTACTCTTGTATCATGCTATCTCCTTTTTAGTAGAGAAATCTGGAACCCAAAACCCAAGACACAAGTATAACTTATCTTACTCAAATTCAGAATAGCCTTGGTTGTGGTCAGCTTCTCATTGGCCAGCACTACCCCTTCCCCCTCATTATTTGAGTGGGTCCTGGAATTCAAGATGCAGCACAACAGCATAAGCAGTGGAGATTGTGAATCTTAGTGTCTTTTTGCTCTCTGTTTATGAATTATGTTCCAATGTGAGTCAATGATGAGTAGATCTGGCCAAGGTGTTACTCCAAGATTTGACAATGTAGGAGGCATTCTTACTTTCCATTTTTTTTAAGTTGATTGTTACCAAAATTCCGTATTCATTTGCTTTTAGTATGAGTCAACTTATCAAACACATTCTCTCTACAATGTATATTTAATCGAGCTGAACTTCTGAAAATTCATGTAACAACGACATGGGATAGAGCCTCTGACCTTTGGTTGAAGTGCAAAACATCGACCAATTGAGCTCATCGGAGCCCTATTGCTGTTGTTGCTGTAGTTGTTTCTTGTGGTGCACATGTTTATCTTAAAACATTTGTATGCTTGTAATATCTGTTATAATTCTCTTTATATTAGTATGTCTCTGCTCCAATACAAAATTCGAAGGTTGCTGAGACAAGAAGAAGAGCCTTGATTTTACTAAAGCACAAAATTTTCAAAAGCTTAATGCTAAGGCGCACTAAAAAAGGCAGGGCTGCAGATCTTCTCCTTCCGCCTAAAACTGTTAGTGCTTTTGTTTTAAGTTCTAGCTTTAAGTCTAGATGAACAAACCTGTTAGCCAGTTGCATATTAATTTTCTAATATGTTTGTTTTTTCTAGGTTATCTTGAGAGTGGACAAGTTGGATAACAGAGAAAAAGATTATTATGAAACCTTGAAAAGGGATATTCAGTTACAATATAATGCGTGAGCACTCTGTTTCTCTTTTTTCCTTCTTTAGTTATCTGTTTATTTATTTATTTATAAAAATAACTTTTTTCATATGATTTTTCTCTTATGTAAAAAAGTTAATTCAGTCAAGAAAGGGAAAAATTCCTCTAGTATGTATACATACTAGAGTTCACCCGTGCCTATGGCACGGGCGTCCTCTCTTGGGTTAAGGGGGTGAAAGTTAAAAAAATAAAGTTGGAGAGGTATTATTATTATAAAAAAAATGAGAGTAAAGGGGTAAAAGATGAAAAACAATAAAGTGGATTAAAGGGTAAAAGAGAAAATATGGTTAAGTTAGGGGAGGTGAAGAATGAATGAAATGAATTGAGTCCCAAGAAGCTATAGCTTGATGGAAGGGGTATTATTATAAAAAAAAATTGAGATTAAAAAGGTAAGAGATGAAAATAATAAAGTGGATAAAAAGGGTAAAAGAGAAAATATAGTAAAGTTAGAGGAAGAGGCATCCTCTTTTGGGTTAAGGGGTAAAAGTAGAAAAAAATAGAGTATGAGAGGTATTATTAAAAAAATTGAGATTAAAGGGTAAAAGATGGAAAATAATGAAGTGGATTAAAGGGATAGAAGTGAAAATATAGTAAAATTAGAAGAGATGGAGAATAAAGGAAATAAAGTGGGTCCAATGAAACTATAGCCCACAAAACTATAAATGATGGGAGGTTTGTCCTAGTTGGATTTGTCTCCTCACAACACTGTAGTTGATTAGACGTTTGAGTCACACACAACTGTTCCAACTCAGTTGTGTTCTATTATATATATATATATATATATATATATGGGAAATGTTCAGCAACAAACATTTTGACAAACATTTTGGCAAAACATTTTTCAAAATATGGGTTAGAGGTTTTGGAATGGGCTGATTTTTGGTGAGGATGATCTCTACGGTGAGGAGATCATCATCACCAAAAATCAGCTCATTCCAAAACTTCTAACCCCATCAATAATGGTTTACAAAAAATGGACGGTCCACGATTTTTCAACTTGTAAACTGGGGCTAGAAGTTTTGGAATTGGCTGATTTTTGGTGAGGATGATCTCCTCACCGTAGAGATCATCCTCACCAAAAATAAGCCCATTCCAAAACCTCTAACCCATGTTTTGAAAAATGTTTTGCCAAAATGTTTGTCAAAATGTTTGTTGCTGAACGGGACCCTATATATATATATATATATATATGGGGAGCGTTCGCGGGCTAACGTTTTAGCAAACTTTTTGGCAAACTTTTTTGAACCGCTGGATCTAACGTAATCGAACGGACGTTATTATGTTTCACGTGTTATAATAAATAATTACATATTTACAGCGCCATCCCTTAAGAATTGGGTATTTCATGCTTCCTCCCTCTTCTCTTTAAAACAGAGAGAACAGAACTCTCTGTTCTCTCTCTTTCTTCGAACTCTCTCCTCTCTTCGGCCTCTGTCACTCGCTCTCACCCTCTCTCTCACTCTCGCCCTCTCTCTCTCACTCTCATCATTCTCTCTCTCACTCTCACTCTCTCTCTCTCTCTCGCTCGCTCGCCCTATTCCTCGCTGAAACCCTTGCACGAACGGCTCACTCTCGCCCTATTCAGTCAAGAAAATCTGGATATATCAGTATGGATATCTATACTGTTTATGCTCTGCAATCTTTGATGGACACCTGTTTAGTTCTCCTTGGTTGTTTAAAACCAAAGTGAACCTTACGAATGCTTAAGGTTCATCCTTCAGCAGGAAAGGGAGATGGTAAGAAATTTGTTGGGGAGCATGACTTCAGGAGCTTCTGTAAGATGGATGCATTGGATGTGCACAGCTAAGGATATTCAAAATAAAGCACTTTAAAGACTTAACATTGAGTGTAGTTGTTTGGGAAAGGACTTGTGGGTGGAAAGGAGGATTACTTCTACACAAGGTACAGATTTTTCTATCCTTTTTCCTTCCCTTTAATTCTTCGACAAATTCTCATTTTTTCTTATAGATGAAAGAAAGAACTGTAGTTATGATTAATAGTTACAAGTGAGGTAGAGAACTTCTCTCAAAAGGGGACTGAATACATTTGCTGTTACATTGTCCAGACAGCTTGAGAAGTATCCATAGCTGATGTTGTATCTCAGAGCTGATGCTACCAAAGGGTTCTTCGGTGGGTATCATTATGAGACGAGGACTGATGAAAATTGTAAGTCAAAATTATGAGAGAGTGAGCCGTTCGTGCGAGGGTTTCAGCGAGGAATAGGGCGAGCGAGCGAGAGAGAGAGAGAGTGAGAGTGAGAGTGAGAGAGAGAATGATGAGAGTGAGAGAGAGATGGCGAGAGTGAGAGAGAGGGTGAGAGCGAGTGACAGAGGCCGAAGAGAGGAGAGAGTTCGAAGAAAGAGAGAGAACAGAGAGTTCTGTTCTCTCTGTTTTAAAGAGAAGAGGGAGGAAGCATGAAATACCCAATTCTTAAGGGATGGCGCTGTAAATATGTAATTATTTATTATAACGCGTGAAACGTAATAACGTCCGTTCGATTACGTTAGATCCAGCGGTTCAAAAAAGTTTGCCAAAAAGTTTGCTAAAACGTTAGCCCGCGAACGCTCCCCTATATATATATATATATATATATATATATATATGTTTAATTTTTAAATTCAAGTAAATATTCATGTTGTCTTAATGCATTTAGTAACTTAAAATTATATAGTATGTACTATTGGTAAAACTTTTATGTGATGATGTCGATGCTTTCTTGTTGTTCTTACGAGCTGGCTTTTGGGACTAATGCTTCCGCACTCTCCTGTTAGACCACGGTTATGGGATGACCCATTGGCCTCCACGTTTTGTTATTTTATTTTATGGATTCTATAAATTAAAGAAAGATAAAATAATTAAGGAATCTCAGTCACTTAGAATTTTAGAAAGATCCTCATTAGGTCTTAGAAGGAAACCTTGATGGATAGGAATCCTACAAAAAGAAAATGGAAAATCACATCGCCAATGATGAGCACTTTGGTTCAAGTTGAGAGATCTGAAAGGGCTAGAGAAAGACTGAAAATGACATAAATGGAGGTAGAAAGAAAAGATGTGAGGAACAGGACTTGACTAAAGAATTGGTTTACGATAGATGAAAATGATGGATTGGAATTCATATTTCACAGCCCAATAATTGGGACAAGTTGTGGATGAGGACAATGATGAACAATTTTACAAGAAACAAAAGTCCCAATCAAAAGAAAATCAAGATTTGTCAACTTGAAAAGCTTGGGATCATCCTGATGCGAGAACTGGTGTCTTGAACAATATGAGCCTAAGATGAGGTGTGACATTGAGATATCCAAAAATCATTGACAAAAGACTTACAATAAATAAATAAAAATTACGATGACCCAATGTTGTTATAGCAAGACAACTTTGATACAAAAATACAGTGGATACAAATAGTCTTGTGAGTAATGAAACACATGTGAATCGTGTAGTAAATGATTCGGACAAGATAAGTCTCACACAAATGATCTCATTGTGAACGATGAATGTTTGTGGATTATGTCCACACTAAGCTTCATGTAGTTCAGCTAATATATATATATATTTTTTGTTGGATTAAATCAAGCATATGTGCTAGCACTGCATTGATGTGGTTGTGTGTAATATGCTTTGTTGTTTGCAGATATGTTGAAGCTGGAATCTTAATAAGTCACTCCGCTTTCTTTTGTAACTCTTTTACACGGTTACGGCAGGTGGGTGACTGACCTTGTCTAACATGTGGATTACATATCTCAACTTTTTTGTCAATATGAAATCTCCTTAACCATTTATACTTCTTGATTTTGGTTTCTCTTGAGATTTTTCCCTTTTAAAATGATTTCTTGTTATCTAATTTTCCGGTAGAACATAAAAATATGACAACATGTTTTCTCTTATACTTTGTAGACCTTTGTGTGTGTGTGTGTGTGTGTTTCCTCAAGTTTTTTACTTAGATTTGTAGTAAAACTTGGCCAAGACCCCATCAAGTTTGACTGACTCACAAATCTATCAAGTTTTTTATAGGAACATCCTCACTATTGTCTTTTTGTTTCCAATATGATGGCAGCCTTTTCTTTTATAACTTGATAGCCCCTTAGCAATCTTGTTGTTGCCAATTCATGTGATTAATATGTTTCCTTTAATTCAATGGAAGTTTATTTTTTCTGTTGACCTTGAATCACAGGAAGTTAATCATCCATACCTTGTCATATATTCTAAAGGTACTACACTTACGAGTAGAAGTAATGTTGAGAATGATGAAGAGTGTGGTATTTGTCATGACCCAGCCGAAGATCCTGTGGTGAGCTATCGTCGTTATTTTTTATTTTTTTATCGAATTGCCAAGAGTGGTTGTAAGCTATTGATTTTTCTCTACAATCATCCCATCTGTTATACACTTAATTCATGATCCCTTTGTCTTTCTTCTCCGACCTCTCTTCCTATTTCAGGTCACCTCATGTGAGCATGTCTTCTGTAAGGTCTGTTTGACAGAGTACTTTAAAGTGGGACGGATGTCATGTGTCTCATGTTCAAAGCCATTAAGTGCAGATGTGGAAGCCAAGATGAAACAAGGGGATCAAGGCATTAAAACATCCATCAAGGGTTTTCAATGTTCAAGTATTATAAACAGTATAAAAAATCTTGAAAAGTTTCACTCAAGCACAAAAATTGATGCTTTGGTATGTACACTCGAAATTTATTTCCTCTTTTTAGTTCTGAGAAATATCTTGCAAAAGAAGTGTGTACAGTATATCTCTATGTGAGCCATTATTCAGTAATAAGATTGCCAACTAACTGGGGATTCGGGGGGGTGGTGGGCAGGGATTAGGAAAGATCATGGAAATGTCCCTACTCAAAAGTTCTAGATTTTGAGTAATAACTGTAAGCTTTCCACGCTCAGCAATCTCCTCTTTAGTAAGAAGCATACCTTGAAAAAAAAAATCATTGCTAAAAACCATGATATGTACCACAAAGCCAGAACTTTTAGAGTGCTTTCACAACTTTTAACTTTTATCCATGATAACATTTTAGCAGGGCTTTTGAACTTCTTGTTGTGTAAATGTCTTGTATTCCATTGGCGGTATGCAGAGTTGTGGGGGTGCAGCATCTCCGTCGGGGGTCCCGCTTCCCAGTCAGTAGGCAGTGGTGAAGGGGACAGCGCCCAGCCCAATGTTTTTAGGGGTACAAAAAGGGCAATTGTGTAATATTTTCTTAAGGGTTTTATTTATTTATTTTATTATTATTATTATTATTTGGGGGGGGGGGGGGGGGGGGGGGTTGTATTTTTGGGGATATAGATGCGTTTTAGCAGCTCCTGGTTTTATAAATAGATATTTTTAGGACTGTAAAATTCAAGAGAAAATAGTGATTGTTCTTGACTTGATCTGTGGACATAGGAACACTGCTGAACCATGTAAATCCTTGTGTTTTGTGCGATTTTGTCATTTTTTCTGTTTGTAGTCTTCACACTTCTTATATCTGATGATATATTCCCAATCACCATTATTTTCTTAATAAATCTTGCATTAACACTGGATGATCCTAACCGTTAAATTTATAGATGTTTCTGCACTGTTCATCTTATTTTATTCTGATGGTTACAAATAAAAGGAGTGTTCTAATATATTGGAGCATTATGTCTTTCTTTGGATGTCAATATTGTTTACTGAGATTTCCTGAGATATGCATGTTTGTGTTGCCATCTCCTTTCTTCTCTTGTTTTCTCTGCTTCCTGACAATTCAGTTGACATGGTCATAAAGAAGGAAGAGATCAGATTCATGATTGAAAGGGATGTCTGTGCTAAAGGAATTGTTTTTAGCCAGTTTGTACAGTTCTTGGATTTGATACACTATTCCCTCCAGAAGGTAAAGTCAAAAAATTTCAGGATTCAATCACTGGCGCACACACACCAAAATGAGAAGCCATGTTAATGTGTTGCCCCCTTTTGTAGTCTGGAATAAATTGTGTTAAACTAATGGGGGGTATGACAAGGACTGCAAGAGACTCCGCAAGAAAGACATTTACTGATGATCCGGACTGCAAGATCTTCCTTCTATGCTTGAAATCTGGAGGTGTTGCTCTCAATCTCACAGCTGCATCACATGTAAGCAACCTTACTTGTTTCCGTAGTGGCTTTATTGTGTAATCTGTTTAAATGTATTGATACCTCCCATCTCTGTCAACTTTTAAGATTGCCCTACTGAGTTCTGATTAATTAGTTTCTCTGTGGGATGGACCAAGGTTTTCTTGATGGAACCCTGTTGGAACCCAGCTATGGAGCGACAGGCCCAAGATCGAATTCACCGAATTGGGCAAGACAAACCAATCAGGTTCGGCTCTTATCATATTATTCCTTTCTAGTCCTACCAAACCATATTCAATTTGAATCTTGGATAAAATATAGTCTTATGTTCTCTCATTTCTCAGAGTTGTGAAATTCACTATTCAGAACACGATTGAGGAGAGAATACTAGAGCTACAAATGAAGAAAGAAGGAGTATTTGAAGGGTAAGCTTGTTTTTTTCTCTCATTTGTTTACCGATTGTCTAAATTGGTGTGGTTTGGCTAACAAGATTCCATTCTTATTGCAAGATCTCACTCTACTTTGTACTTTATTTTTCTCTCTCTCCCCCTCCCCACACCACTTCCCAGGAGCACAGGTGACTCTTTGGAGGCTCTGGTTACACTAGCAAATGCATGTTTTTCAAGTAACTGCGAAATGAGGCAAAATGACAATTAATAGGAAGATTTAGAAATTGAATTTTTTTTTTGTTTTTCTGTTAAGTAGCCAATGGTGAAAATTATTTTAAAAAGTTACACATTATGTCCTACTACTTGGAATTCTTCGCTCTTGTCCATTTAATTGATCACCCCTCAATTTAAATCATCTAACTGAAGTATCACTCACTAAAATCTACTATTTCTTGTTTTATATGCTTTATAACCAACTCATGAATCCAATTTAATTTTTAGAGAATTTGTTATATGGCCATCAAAGTGGCCATGATCGCATTTGTAGATTGATTTCATATAAAGGTCAACCTTGGAAGGATATAGGCCTAGAGTTTAAAAAAAGAAATTGCAATGGAGTCGCAGACCTAGCCCTTGTTACCTTGTGACCATGCAGTACTCAAGATACTCCCACCATATGGTTCAAGTCAGCCTTACAAGGGTAAATTCGCACACTTATATTAAACTTTGGAAGCTTTACATGCAAAAACTAAATGTTGTATGCATGCTAGGCAATGGGAGCCTAGGGGCGTGACAATAAATTCAAATAAGAAGATCGAGTGCATAGTTAACAATTAAGAGTTCCAACCTATTCTTCGTTTTCCTCAATTAACTTGATTATCGAAGTGTCCTTGGTAAGCACCACACTGATACCCCGGTGATGATGGTTGTGTCGTGGTTTTTCCATTAGTTTGCATAGGGTAATCACAATTGGTGGATTCTTCCTCCTATGCTAGTCTTTCTAGCTCACTTCATGTGTAGCCAACATCAATGAAAGAATGTTAACTCATTTAATCTAAAGAAGAAAATGGAGTCTCTTTAGGACTAGACTCAGAGGTTCTAAAGCAAGTTACTTCATATCAACAATTGCAGCATCATCTCCTGGAAGGGTCCGTTCACCAGCTCGAAAAATTCTTGTGTCATTGGTTAAAAGTAGGTCGAAGAGAATAGAAGACATCCTCCTTAGTGTGAGACATACTTGAAATTATAGAACGACTAGCAGAGCACCTCCAAGTAGTCGATTGCAGTACTTCAAACCTTTTAGAAATCCGTGATGGAAGAGTCAGGAGACCATAAAGGACAAGCAAAATAGGTAGCTTAAGCAATAAGAGGTTCACAATACTGTAATAGATTGTTATTGGTGTGTGTATACTAGTTACTGGTGTGCGTACAACCAAAATGATACATTTGTAATTATATTAATTTGATTTTAATATATGTTTAATTGAGCACAATGCCCACTAAGAGAAATTATTCTCAAATTCTCAATTTGGTGTAAGAGGATACAGCTCTATTCTTATTCTTCGTTATTGATGATGTCAGCTGTCTTTTTCACTAAATCACTCTGAAACGTCACTTTTTAAGAATTCTTGCTCTCCTTTGGTCCCATAAGCTTCTTCCAGGGTTAGTTTGATGCATTGTTTGTTGAGCTAAAGGGTTGTGGAACATCTTTTCTCAAAATCTATAATTTTGCGGTCCGATCATGATCCTTTTTACAATTGCAAAACCCTCAAAAGAGGTTTGGTTGCTTTTGTCCCTAGAGGTCATCTATTGATTCCTTGTTTCAATCCCTTGTGAAAAATCTAAATAGTAAAAAGATAAAATTACAAATAAGGATTTATATGATTCGTTAGTGTGTCTACGTTCTCAAAATAGAATAAGAACAATCACCATTTTCTCTTGCGATTAACAGTTCTAGAGATCTCTATTTATAAAATCATGAGTTACTAAACTATGCACATCTTCCAGAGTAAGAGACCCCTAAAAATAGAAAACCCTTAAGAAAATATTACATGATTGCTTTTTTCATACCCCTTAAAACGTTCGAACTAGGGACTTTACCCCTACACCCTCGCAACTCTGCATAGTGCAACAGAATACAAGACATTTACATAATAGGATGTTTGATGCTTTTTTGGAGCTCTCGTTGTTGACGAGTAGGGTTCAATTGCCCTATTTTTTGCCAATCTTTGTTATTTCATTTTTAGATTGTTTTAGCATTTTTTTTATATAATTTTTTTAATCAATAGAGCAATCTTCTTCTCTTGATAGGTAGGATTTTTAGATATTGTGAATCTTGATTTTCAACTAATGGAGTTCAAGTCTTGTTCCTTTGTCTCTATATGATTCTCTTGCTCACTCTATCACTAATATGAAATTCAATGGTGATAATTTCTTGGCTTAGTCTCGGATTATCAAGTTTTATACTGGGGGTTGTTTGAAGATGAGATTTCTTAAAAGGAAAACTCCTATGCATTTGCATGGGTCTCCTGAGGCTGATAATTGGGAAGTTGATAACTGCATTATTTTATGGTGGATTTTGCATACCATAGAACCCTAATTTGCTAAAAATTACATATGTTATGATACTATTCATGAGCTTTGTGAAGATCTCATAGAGACTTATGCTCTCTTGGAGAATGATGCCCGCGTCTATTAGCTAACACGTGAGATTATTCACTTCTAGTAGAATGGGAGTTTGATTTGTAAATACAATGGGGCTCTTCAACGTCGATGGGAGGAGTTGAACCACTGTGGGTCCTTATTAAAGTTGTCAATTGAATAAGCCAAGATCATTGGTGGACAGACTGAGAGACATTAAATTTATACTTTTTTTAACTGGTCTTTGATTTGAGTATGAGAAGCTTTAGACTCAGATCCTCGTGACGACGTTTTTTCTCTCGATTCGATTTGTGTACAATGTTGTGTTTGGCAAAGAGCAACATTATATGCTTACCTTTTATGGGTTTTGGGAGAAGGAATAATCAAGATGTTGAGGTCGAGGTCGTGATCACTTTACTACTACTTGTTCGTATTATGAGAAATTGGGTTATTATTGTGATCAATGCTACCGTTTATATGGGTTTCTTAATGGTTATCTTGCTCATATGGTTGCCCATACAACAGTTATTACTATTTCTGATTCCCCATATGATATTACAGTCTCTTCATTGGACAGTATGAGTTCTATGAAGGCCCAAGTTGTTAAGATAATATGTTATGAGTTCAACTCTGAAAGAGTCTCTCATTTTGATACATCTGGGGGTAAGAACCACCAAGGGCGGATTTAGAGTGGAGGTTATGGGGGAACTTGCCCCCACAATAATTTTCTAAGTCCATAAATTAGTGAGATATTGCAACAGATTTTAGCGATGGATAAAAAAATGTACCATTACCCCTACAAATATTTTTTCCCAATCTTAATTGCCTCCACAACTATTTTTTTTCACTCTTAGTTGTCCCCACAAAAAAATTTCTACTCTTAGTTACCCCTGGGCAAAATCCTGGCTTCGCCCCTAGGAACCACTTTCTTATCTCCTTCTCTTTCACTCTCTCATGTGTTGTATGATCCACATCTTTTTACCAAGTTTTTATTTATCAGTAATCTTCTTCAAAGATTATTTATTATTGTAGACATGAGATTTTCGATTCTAAAGATTTATCATACTTGGGTTTAGAGTCCCCAACATTCCTTTTTGGAAAAGAGTGTGAATGAACATCCGAAAAGTAATTTTCAAAAAATCATTTTTTGTTAGTGATTCTCGTACGGATAAAGATTATAGGTCCACCCTAGATCTAAGTAAGGAAGTCCATATTAAGGAACATGGAAGGTGTTAGACACCTTACTCCCTCCATCCTAGGTGGTAATTTCAGTCAGTTTTGGAAAGTAATAAAAATGTTGGGAAATCAATTTGTACCATCAAGTGTGAAGGACTACTTTAATTTCGATTTAAACCATTGAGAGCTTCCTTATTGAGGAAGGGGTCTTTTTATGGTCCATTCCTTTGAATACATTTGAAAAATGTAGACTCTTCGATCAAGGGACCACTTTTATAAGAAAATGGCCTAATGCCTTAATCTTGAAAATGTTTTATGGTGGGTGCATTAGTGTAAGGATTTTTTTGAAAATTTTTTTTTGAAATTTTTTTTTCAATATTTACCCTTTCGACTGAGCTGGAGCCCAATCTATCGAAAGTAGAGAAGAAATTGCATCACATCTTAGGGTTGTTCTAAAAAAGGCAAAATAAAAAATAAAACAAAAGTGAAATGAGAGAAGTAGAAGAGGTGAATGTTGGAGGGAAGATAGGAGGAAATTACTTTATTCCTTTTTGTTATTTTAGTCCTTCCTACCTCATTCTTCTTCCTCATTGCTTTCTTCTTAACCTTCAAGTAATATGTTTTTTTAACTTAATTTTAATATGAGGAGGTGTTGGACTTTTGATGGTTGAGAGTTGTGGGTGTAGATATCATAAGAGGGAGTTGAGAATTGAGAGTGATGTTTGACTTGAAAGTGAGTTAAGTGAGAGTGATGCTTGATAGAGAACTCAAATTTTTTTTTTTTTTTTTTTTTTTTGTAGGAAGAATTATGTTGAGAGGGATGAGATTTTATAAGATTTTGGAAATAACTTTTAGGGGGAAAATGGAATAAGGAGGTGAGATTGGGTAGAATGGTATGAGTTTGTGAGAGGGTGTGTGTAAATTAGGAGTGATGGAGAAGTTTTGTGGAAAGGAATATAAATGGGTTGTTTGTAATCCAACCCATTTGAGTTGAATGTTAAGTGAGTTAAAATGAGTTATTTTTTATTAAAAGAATGAGGGTATAAAATAGTGGTTTGTTGATTGAGTGATATGTGAATTGAATGGAGTGAGTTTTGATTAGAAGAATATGGGTGTGTAAGAGAGTGATTGTTGATTTTTATTGGAGGGTAAAGGATGTAGTGACATGTATCCAAAAATGTTGAGATGGTGTGTTAGATGAGTTTGAAGAAAATAATGAGAGAAAGGTATAGATTGTGATGTGGATAGATGATTTTGTTAGAGAAAAGTAATGGGGTAGATAGTTGAACGAAGGAAGTGGGTAGAGATGGTAACATGTGTCCCTGTTTTATGATATTGAGTGATTGGTTGTAATATTTGGAATTGAGTTGAAAATTAGGCTTAGGTAGAATGGTTGAGTTTGGGATAATGGTTGGGTAGTGGGTTGAATAGGTATGGTGTTAGATTATAAGTCCAATGGGCTTAGGTGGTGGGTTGAGTTGGATTGGATTGAGAAGTGATGATGGTGTAGAGGAGGGGTGAGGTAAGTCTTTGGCCCATGGGCCATGTAGAAAGAAGGACTAAGTCATTAACTTGAAAAATAAATTAATTTTTTGAAGATTTGAGCTTTGGGGCCATTTCAATTTTGTGGATTTTAGGGTATTTTGCATGAAAAACAAATCCCAATTTAAGTGTCTACAATTGTGTTATCTTTTATCCATCTCATTGTATTTTTGAAGAGTTTACTATGAGTAGAGGGTGTTATTGCTAATGCTATGATTACTACGATTTCGATCAAACCAACTGATGTTTGTTATTCTGGATTACCTTTTGTACTTGTATCTACTTGGATGAGCCTACCTACTTTATTATCTGTCCTCACTTCCCTTTTTTCCAATAATACCCTTCTAATTTTATTGTCTTTATTGTTTTACTTATTTTTTAATAGTGTAATGATTTTCTAACTCAACTATGACAGACTAACTCAAAAATTTATTAATGTGGCATGCACAAGAATCATAGATTTTTTCTCAGGATATACAATTGTACATCTCCATAAATATGTGTAATTGTGTATCACAAGGAAAAAAATCTTGCACATGCCACCTGAGTTTTTGAGTTATTGGGTCAGGTTGAATTAGAAAATCAGCACTCTTTCCAATAATATCCCTCTTGAAAATTATTATCTTTCCTATTTTATATGGGAAAAATGTTTTACTCGTAAATTATTTTGCTTACATGGGCCATACTCGAGTTGGAGTGGGCCAGTCACCAATGCTGATGTATACGTTGCCACGTGTATAAGAGCACGTGCAGTTTATACGAGGTATTTTCCCGCCAGGAAACCGCAGGTTCTTCTTCACCCGAAGTTTTCCAACTGTAGAAACAAGTCGATTAAACTGACCTGACTGGATCCGCCATTAAAACTCTTTCGAGAAGATCTCCAATAACAAACCCTAATCTCTCTCTCTCTTCTTGCGAGCAGCCATGAAACGTCCTCCTCGATTGAGGATTTCGGAAATCCCAGCTCACGGTAAATTTCTTTGTGAAATCTACGCTTTCTCAATTAATTTGACACAATTCGATTGTTCTTCACTGATTCTTTCTATCATTTCTTGATTTCTTGTAATCATAATCTGATTCCAGAAGAAGATAGTGATTCACAGTCGGATTCTGATTCCAGAAGCAGTGATGAAGGTATATCCTTCTTTCTCTCTTTAATTGAATCTTTTTCAATTTTTTCTTGTAAACAAGAGGAAAATTTTAGAATTTTTGGCTTGTGATCGATGTAAGAGATGGAGTAGAATAGATCAAACACTTATGTCGAATTATGAAACTGTAGGTGGTTTAATGGAAGGGAAAAAGTCCTTAGATGCTAAAGATAAAGGAAAGAAGAGAAAAGATAAGTTGCCATTACAATGGGAGGTTTGGAAGGAAGAGGCGGATAGATGGATGGATGCGAATGAAACAATATCTCTTGATTTGGATTATGAGGATGAACAATTGGAAGAAACTGCAGAGGCATCCCCTGACTTAGTCGTCCCTCTACTTAGTTACCAAAAGGAATGGTTGGCTTGGGCTTTGAAACAAGAGGAATCTGAGTATAGAGGGGGAATCCTCGCAGATGAGATGGGGATGGGGAAAACTATTCAGGCCATTGCCCTCGTTCTTGCCAAACGGGCCATTAATCAAACACGTTCTGAATCATTCCCATTGTTACCGGAAATTAAATGCACACTTGTCATTTGCCCCGTGGTTGCTATAAGGCAATGGGAAGAAGAGATTGCTAAGTCCACCTTAGAAGGGAGCATCAAATTGTTCGTTTATTATGGGTCTGAAAGAAAGAGTCACAATCACTTTTCTGAGTACGACTTTGTCCTGACGACGTACCCCACTCTCGAGGTGGAATACAGGAAGTCTATGATGCCATCTAAGAAGGGAAACAAGGTGGTGAAGGAAGACCAAGAGATATCAATTTTACATTCCGTGAAGTGGAACCGCATTATTTTGGATGAGGTACGTATTGTGGGATCATAACAATTATTTTAGGAGAAATGTTTTGTGTTGGTGTTCTATTGTGAATTTTCTAAGATGGCATTAATACCCATTCTTTAGCTCTATCTGAACTTGTGTGAATAAATTCATTATTGTTTTACAGTTTATCAGACTAATGCTGTTAAGTTTCTTTTCTTGCTACCTAACGTTCATGGTTTTATTGTTGACATAGGCCCATTCTATAAAAAATAGATGCAGTAAGACTGCAAAGGCTGTTCTGGCTTTAGAATCTTCGTATAAATGGGCTTTAAGTGCCACACCTGTCCAGAATAATGTTAGAGAGCTTTTTTCACTGGTTGGTCTACTCTAAACTTCCTTCAAGTTGACAGTTATTATTTATATATATTACTTGGATGCTGATAGACTTGGTACTTTATGTATACAGGTCCGTTTCCTGAAAGTTTTTCCTTACTCATATTTCTTCTGTAAGCTTTGTGATTGCAAATTACTTGACAGGTAATTATTGTAAAAAATTGTTGATATGTTTCTTTCCTCTTGTTAATGATATTATTTTTGAAGTAGGCAAGATGGGCCATTAAAGGTTCAGCCTCATTTTTTCACAAAACTCAGGCTTTGAGGTATCCCATTAAGAATTGCATATTTCTTCTTTTTGTTAAAATTTTTTTGGAAGTTGTGGAATGTTTAACAAATGGTCTTCCAGGAAAAACATTTCAACTAGATAAATATATCCACCTTTTATATCAGTTTCTCCTTATAGCGATATTTGACCAGGAAGGTTTGGAATGTTTGCCAAATAATGGTCTACCAGGAAAATCATATCAAGTAGACAAAAATATCTACCTTTTATATCAGTTTCATGAAATCTTTTAAATGAGTGAAATACCCATGATGGACACGTGTAGAGTTCCAACACCTGTGGATTCTCCTTTGACACATCCAATTTTTTTTCTTTCCTTATGGAAATATTTTAATTGGCATCATGTTTCATGTGTAAGTTTGGATTGGTTTTTAAGTAATAGCATCTACAACTCTAGTTTTTGGAGACCATCCTGATATTCCTACTATGTTTGTTTCTTTTTTTGCACTCCTCTTGTTTTGTTCAAATTTTTTAGCATCCTTATGAAATTATTGTTATATCTGTGTCTTGATAATGATTTCTCCAACAAGACAGTCGCCAATGTTCGACATGTAATCATGGACCAAAGAATCATTTTCGCTGGTGGAGAAAAGTGAGTTTTACAAGTTTTTTCTTTTTTACTTGGGCAAGTTAGGTGGTTGTTTTTTTTTTCTAATCCCTGTGGGCAAGTTAGGGTTGGGACCTATGGAACAAGGACCTCTGATTATGTAGATAAACCTTCCTAAACAGACCTTAATTTTATCCAAATATTTATTTTTGATAAGTTAAGCTGGACCTGAACCCACAGCGTCACAGCTGCATTGCATATATTTTTGTGATTATGTTTTTATGATTAATAAGGCATTTTTTTGGAATAAAGTAAGAGTTTTCCTCTATACATTTGAATTTAAGGAACCCTCTAGACTAATTCATGCTGTCACTAACTCACGATGGAACATGACTTACATCACGTTTTTGTTAGATGGTATTTGAAAGGATGAAAATATCCCCATCTATGTTAGAGTGTCAAAATAACCTCTTACCTTTAAAATCTCAAAATGAAAAAAAAAGGGAGAAAAAAATCCCATCCAAGTCAGTATCCTCTCCGACATCACCATTCTAGGATACAATAGCAACTTTCCTTCCTTTTCTCTGAAAATTCATATATGTATCTGGTAAAAAAAAGACATGCTCTTTTCTTGCCAATTCCTTACGAACTTATATCAAAGCTGAATTAAAAGAATGACATTTGCATCACTAGTTTCTTGGCATATGGAACTTCAAGAGAGGATTTTGATATTCACAGCTGAGATATTTCTTACATTGGAAAACCCCTGAGATGAATATAGTGAGGCCAGTCACTATGGAAATTGAAGGTCAATTGGATAGCATACTTAAAAAAAAAATTGGATATCATGATTGGGATGTTGTTCATGAGATGTTGGAATATGTTGATAAAGGCACAATAAATGAACCTAGACCTCTAATGCTTTCATGTCAATAAGCATCTATGATGTCAACTGCAGACTCTGGTTAGAGAATGGGTCACCATTGATGTTCATTGACGGACACCTTCTTAGAAAAACAAATCCTCCATTTTTCATCTGTTATGTCAGCTGCAAACTTTGGTTAGAGATTTGGCCATTATCATCAAGTTTTAGTATTCACTAATGGATACCATTGCTGCTAACCATCATTTTCATTTGCATGAGCTTGGGACATCATGATTCTTTCTAATAATAAAGCTTCTTGAATTTCCATCATTTGAAAGTACTTAATCTGGCTATTCAATCGGACTTTGATGCTGGAAATCATGATTTGACTAGCACTACCACCTCCTTCAAACCAACATAGGTGACACCACTTGCGTTGAAAGAAGAGCCCAATTAAACCAACAAAACTTTCTTGGTAATGATATTTAATATTTTGATACCCATCACAAAACCTATGGTCTTCATTGGTTAATTGGTACAGGGTTTTGTCTAATTGTTAGCTGTTTTTTCAGGTAATTGGTTTAGGTTTATGTTGTCCAGGTACGAGAAAGACACAAACCAGGAGACGTCATGAACACTTGTTTTTCTAGTCAATAAAGATGAATTTTTGTTGTTGTTTTAACAATGTAAATTGGCTCTCTAGTGTGCTTTCAACCATCACTTGCTTTCTCAGAATCTCGTCTTATCAAATACTTATTGGCTTTTTGGCACACTATCAACAAGAACTGCCTCCCTTCTCAGACACTTATCATCTCATAGTGTTATTGTTTTTTTAGCTCACTTTCAGTTCTTTTTGCCTTCTTAGATACTCATTTTCCGATATGCTTATTGTCTTTCTAGCTCACTTTCAATGACAGTCATTTGTCTTTTTCAAGCACTTTCACAAGCTTATTGACTCCCTATTATTCTCAAGTCTCAGCCATAGCCACTCGCCTTTTTAGGTGCTCGTATTCTTAGGCATTTATAGTCTCCCTGGCGCTCTCAGCTACAACTGCTTGCCTTCTTAGGTGCTCACCTTTCTAGATGCTTATTGGTTCTCTGACGCTCTTAGCCACAATTATTTTCCTTCTGAGACGTTCTCTTCTAAGACATTTATGGGTTTCATGGCGCTTTCTTAGTCATTGTTTATTGCCTTCTTTGGAATTCTCAAAAGCTTATTGACTCCCTAGGTGCACTCTTAGCCATAATGACTTTCCTTCTTTGGCGTTCATCTTCTCAAACGTTTGTTGGCTCCATGGCATGCTTTTATCCACAACTGTTTGCTTTTTCAGGTGCTCGTCTTCTCATATAGCTATTGGTGCTCTGACATGCTCTTAGCCATGCCATTTGCTTCTCAAGCATTCATCTTTTCAAACGCTTATTGGCTTTCTGGTGCACTTTTAGCCATAGTTGTTTGTCTTCTTAAGCATTTTTTTTTTGTCTCATTTAACCGAGTATCATCATAATCTGTATTATGGATTGCCCACTGTAGAGATCATCATAACATATGCGTCCTACAGGGGCATAGCATAAATGGAGATGGTGCAAAAATGAATTGGTCCAACAGACCACATGTGTGTCACTTAGGATGACTATGAGTGATGTGGAAAGGCACAACAGCTGTGGGTGAGGACACAGAGGAAGCAGGTTTGGAAGTCAAGAAATTATTGCAACCACGAGATTGTTCATTTCATGCATTTTTTCAAAGAATTCATAGCATTGCGAGTTGTTGGGCGGGAGAGAGGCATTTCAATCATTTCACGTCCCTTTACCTATAAATACGCTATAAGGGCAACAAAAGAAGATAACTCATTTTCTAACCCTAATCTCATCTCTTATCCTCTTTCCTTCATCATTTGCTCTCATTCCTCATGGAACCCTTCCAGAATACCTCAAGGAGGCATGTTGTTCAACTTCGTCTTGTAGCTACCCTGCTTTTTATTGAGAATCCGAAATCCAAAACCTGAAGACTCAAGGAAAACTTGTCTTACTTGAATTCAAAGTGGCCTTGGTTGTTGTTACCTTTCCATTGGCGCCACCTGTCCCCCTTGTTATTTGAGTGGGTTTTGGAATTTGATACATGACAGAACAGTAAGTAGTAGAGATTGTGACATTGCTGAGTGTATATTCACCCTTTCTGTTCACAGACACATGGTGCTAGTTACATTCCAATTTGAGTCAATGATGGATGGATCTAGCCTAGAATTTATCCCAAAGTTGAAAATGTAGGGGACATTCTTACTTGCATCCAATTTTTTTGGTAGATTGTTACAAAAATTCCATATTTTATTTGATTTTAATCTAAACCAACTTATCAAAATACATTCTCTCTATACTGTAGGTTAAATCTGAACTTTTTTTTTTTGCTTATCGTGGGGGTATCCCCATCCTTCGAGTGAGACTAATCCCACGGTCACATGCACCGCCCCTCGGAAAGTCCTACGTGCAACTGGTTAAGTCGAGGGTCAACCGAACCCTGGAGGGTGGCCTCGAGGAATTCATTGCTTTGTGGGGTTTCGAACACTTGACCTACCCTTCTTGAGGAGCTTATCAAGGCTCGGCTTTCCCTTGGGGTTAGATTTAATCTGAACTGAACTTGTGTAAAAAATTCAAGTCCCAACATGTTGAATAAAATGTGTCAACAGTACGGTGTGACTGGTTTTGTGGAAGTCAAAAGGTCTGACACTCATATAAGTGTCGAACACCAAAACCTGTGTCCTTGCTACATTGGATAGAATCTACAAGGTTGAAGTACAAAGCACCAACCAATCGAGTTTATGGGAGCCCTGTTACTGTTGTTGCTATTGTTTTTTTTTTTTTCCGGTGCACATGTCTTACTTAATGCTTTTATGCTTGCAATAACTGTTCATATTCTCTCTATGTTAGTTTGTCCCTGCACCAGGACATTGTTTCAAGGATGATGATATGAAAAGAAGAGCTTTGATTTTACTAAAGCACAAAATTTTGAAAAGCGTAGTGCTAAGACGCACTAAAAAAGACAAAATAGCTGATCTTGCCCTTCCACCTAGAACTGTATGTGATTTTGTTCTAATTTCTTGTTTTATGTCAAGCTGAGCAAATCTGTTAGCCAGTCACATCTTAACTTTCTCTTAAGTTTGTTTTTTTAGGTAACCTTGAGGTTGGACAAGTTGGATAGTGAGGAAAAAGATTTTTATGAAGCCTTGTTTGGAAGATTTCGGACAGAATTTTATGGGTGCGGCACTCTCTCGCTCTTTTTTCTACTTTAGTTGTCTGTGTATTTAATTATAGAAAACAGCTTCTTTTCTGTTATTTTTTCTGATAAATAAAAAAGTTAATTAGTTCAAAAAAGGGAAAATTCCTTTTATAGAAGGATATATAGAAAAAAGGAGCAGGAAACCAACTCGCTAATAGAAGATTCCATCCCAAAGGACTAAAAATTTACCACCTAGATCTATCTCCTTACAAAAGTCCCGAATTTGAAGCATGCACACACCAAAAAAAAAAAGAGTAGGGAAATCCTTTAAATTCTTAACAAACCGAACTCTAAGAAATAATTTTGAACTGATCGCAACATAATTCTTGTTTAAAAGGTGGTTGGGAAAGATCTAGCCTGCTCTTTCCCATGGACCATGCCAAAGATGTGGTGGAAAAATTCACACCTCCACCTCAAGATTCACAAAAGCTCCTATCTAAGCACCGGTGTGGTACATGCCAAAGAAACTCCGATGTCAAACTCAGATTCACAAAAACAATTGGACTAGAATCAATTACCCTCGTATAAAAATTTTTATATACATTTATAGTCGTGGGTTTTCTCTTCTTTCTTGGCATCTTTCCTTATGTTTCTTTTACTTGTTTTCTTATAGGATTCAACCATGATCTCTTTCCTTCTTGGAGTCAAGTACGATCTAATCCCTTGATTTTCTTCAGATTCTCGGAGTTCAAACTTATCCCAGCATTTTACACGATTCTCAACCACTTTTGCCAAACCAGGGCATAGCGCTTAGTATCTTTCATTTCTCAAGAATTCCTCTGTCCTCCCAAGGATGACCAACTGATCCCCCTCTATTAGTCTCCCTTCTAGATTACTTCTAATGATTTCCCGATGATGGTCCTCGGGATCTTTATTGGTATTCATATATCTTGAGGATGGTCCTCGAGTTTTGCACATCTCGATGGTAAGTGAATAGTCATCCATAGGTATGGCTTTATGCTCACACAAGTACAATGAAATGCATGATGATGTGGATGCTTTCTAGTTGTTCTCACTAGCTGGCTTTAAGGACTAATGCTTCCACACTCCCCTTCTAGTCTTGTTTTTTGTTTGTGTAGTTAGAAGAACTTCAATGTTATGCTCAGTCATGGTTACCTTGGTCATTCTCCCAAACTTAGTGAGGTTTGTTTTTGGATTTTTGTGCATTCATGGAATTATGATGTCCTTTTGCAAATTATAGTTTGCAGGAAATCATAATTTCTTTTTCAAAACTCTTGAGACCTTTTTTGTGATTTTAGCAAGATTTCTCATTATATTTTCATGAATAAATCACGCAAGTTTTTTTTTCATAAATTACTTAATTCAAATCTCTAATAGGAGATAAGTTAAAATTGAGAGAGAAGTAAGTGTTAATTAATTAGCCCTAATTAGGCTTTAAAAGTATTACATAGTCTAAAAAGAGGAAAAGACTAAAAAGGACACAGACTAAAAACCTAATAGCAACAGACTTATTTAACACTCCCCCTCAAGTTGGTGCGTGGATATCAACAACGCCCAACTTGAACAAGACACCTTCAAAGGCAGTTTTGCTAACACCTTTAGTAAGAACATCAGCGAGTTGTTGAGATGTAGGAATAAAGGGAGTACAAATCCGTCTAGAAACAATCTTTTCTCTAATGAAATGACGATCAACTTCGATATGCTTCATTTTGTCATACTGAATCGGATTAGCCGCTATGTTAATAGCTAATTTATTATCGTAATTTAGTAAGAAAAGGACTGGCACTGAAAGACACAAATCAGCTAGTAAGATCTTGAGCCATAACAACTCACACTCCAAGTGCCATAGCTCTGTATTCTAACTTAGCACTTGACCGAGAAACCACATCCCGCTTCTTACTGCGCTAAGTTACCACCAACTTTAGTACAATACCCAGAAGTAGACCGTCTATCAATCGCTGAACCAGCATAATCTGCATATGTCTATGCCTCAACGCGAAGATAACCATGATTACTGAACAAAATACCTCGACCAGGACATCCCTTAAGATATCTAAGAATACGATAGACTGCAGTAAGATGAAATGTTCGAGGTGAGTGCATAAACTGACTTACAACACTAACAACATAGGCAATGTCAAGGCAAATCATAGACAAGTAGATCAATTTTCCCACAAGACACTGATACTGGCCAATATTTGACACATACTCCCCCTCAGAATCAGCCAACCTGTGATTCTGCTCAATAAGAGTATTAATGGGACGAGAACCAAGTTGACCGGAGTCACTGAGTAAATCAAGGACATACTTACACTGATAAATAAATATACCGGACTGGGACCACACAACCTCAATACCTTGAAAATAGCAAAGATGCTCAAGGTCCTTAATCTCAAATTGACGTCCTAAGTAAGTTTTTACCTCGGTAATGTCATCATCATCATCTCTAGTAAAAACAATATCATCCACATAAACAATCAAAGCAACGATTTTGCCTTAAGAGTGACGCAAGAAAAGGGTGTGATCAGAAGAACTCTGATGGAATCCAAATTGATGTATGGCCTTAGTTAAGCGCTCAGACCATGTGCAAGGAGACTGCTTCAGTTCATAAAGAGAACGGTGAAGACGACAGACATGTGCAGGAAAAAGCAGATGTAAGAAACCTAGGAGGTTGGACCATATAGACTTCTTCCTGAAGATCACCATTGAGAAATGCATTCTTGACATCTAATTGAAAGAAAGGTTAATCTCTGACAGCTGCAACAGAAGGAGAACGTGAATGGTATTCATCTTGACAATCGGAGCAAATGTTTTCTGATAATTAATCCCATAAGCCTGAGTATAATCCTTAGCCACCAGACGTGCCTTATAACGAGCAATAGAACTATCCGGATTATGCTTAAGAGTGAAAATCCAACGACATCCCACAGCTTTCCTTCCAGGTGGGAGAGGAACAAGTTCCCAAGTTTGAGTCTTTTCAAGAGCATTCAACTCATCAATCATAGCTGCTCATCACTCAGGATGGGTAATAGCATCTGCAACTATAGTAGGAAGAGAAACAATAGAAGCAGAAGCAAAAAAACTCCGATAAAAGAATGAGAGGGCAGAATCAGATACATAATTAAAAATGGGATAAATACAAGTGTTTACCCTTACGAGTGGCAATAAGACGATCATCACAAGGGACAGAAGGAGGTGGAGCTGGAAGCGAGGAGGCGAGCTAGTCTGGCATAGGAGTGATGGTAGTATCGCTTGGACACCAAGAGAAAACCTGCAGTGGAGGAGGTGACAAACTGATATGGGGTGGAGAGGGAGGAACATGCAAAGGAAGAGGAAAGAAAACATGGAGGGGATCATTAGGGGAATCTAGGGGAAACCACTCAGATTGAATGCCAATGGACCCATTATAGTATGGGGTATGCTCAAAAAAAGAGACATCCCAAGAAATGAAACGTCGTTGAAATGATGATGGTAACAACGGTATCCTTTCTGGGTAGAGGAATAACCCAAAAAGATACATTTTACTGACTTAGGGTCAAGTTTAGTACGAGTTTGGTCAAGAATTTGAACAAAGTAGACGCACCCAAATACACGCAGAAAAAGGGGAAAATGGGATAAAGGGGCGTGACAAACTGAAGAACCCGGGAGGGGGTCTAATTAATAAGGTAAACAGCAATAAGAATTGCATCGGCCCAATAGGATTGTGGCATGTTCATGCCAATAAAGAGGGCACAAGCTAACTCTAGAATATGGCGATTTTTTCGTTCTGAATGACCATTCTGCTGAAGGGTCTTAACATTGAACATTTGATGCTCGATGCTAGACTCTAAACAAAGTTTCAAAACCTCACTATAGGTGTATTCAATACCATGATCAGAATAAACGGTCTTGACTGTACGACCAAACTGGGTATGAACCATAACAAGAAATTGCTTGAAGATCCTATAAACTTCACTTTTTTGTTTCATAAGATAGACCCAAGTGGT
Organism: Akebia trifoliata; assembly: GCF_017979445.1. Classification (NCBI taxonomy): domain Eukaryota; kingdom Viridiplantae; phylum Streptophyta; class Magnoliopsida; order Ranunculales; family Lardizabalaceae; genus Akebia; species Akebia trifoliata. Next base: position 44,177,139 of record NC_141385.1, on the reverse strand, counting down.
ACGACTGTGATCATCGATGAACAAGACAAAATAGCGAAAACCAAGAGTGGATGTGATAGGAGAAGGACTCTACATATCAAAATGAATTAGGTCAAACAAAGCAGGTGCAGTAGTATTCATACTAACAGGATAAGAAGAACGCACATGTTTAGCAAATTGGCAAGTTTCACAAGAAAAATCAAGCAAATTGTTATTATTAAATAAAGCAGGGAACATGTGTTTTAAATATCCAAAAGAAATATGGCTTAAGCGTAAGTGCCAACGCATTACAAGAGCTTTATTAGACTGACTACTACTACTAAGCTGAAAAACAGAATGGGTGCTAGGTGAACCAGGTACGTCCAAGAGATACAATCCATTCACTTCACGTCCAGTGCCAATTGTCCTCTTCAACCCTAGATCTTGAAAGACACAATTAGAGGGATAAAAAATTACACTGCAATTCAAATTTTTGGAAAGGCGACTAACAGATATAAGGTTAGTAGTAAGTTGAGGAACATATAGTGTGTTAGTTAAGGATAAAAAAGATGTAACAGGAAAATGACCTTGACCAACTATAGAAAACAAAAAACATCAGTCAGGCGAACATTGCGATGATAGAACAAATATTATAGGTTTTAAACAGGGAGGACATACCGGTCATGTTATCTAAGGCACCAGAATCAATGATTCATGGTGAGGAAGTGGTGGAAATACTATGTGCAAATACAAAGGTACCTGAGTGAGCGAAGGTAGAAATCGACTGAGATGAGGTCTCCATTTGATTGAAGAATTTCCTAAACTTATCAAGCTCGGCTTGGGATAGAGATACCGAATTCGATGAGGAGGTAGTAGTTGAAAAAAGTGTTAAATCAGTTGTCGGTTGAAAGACTACATAAGCTGAAGATCGTTGAAACTGTTGACGTTGCTGATTAGGACGACCATGAAGTGCATAACAACGAGCCTTCACGTGACCTAACTTTTTACAATGATCATGCTTATGTCGCTGACGGGTAGACAAAGACTCACTGGGGGGCTGTGGAGAAGATAGGCGAGCAATCATAGCGGAGTGGTCTCCTAAAGAATGAGATAGGACAGTTGCGCGACGACTCTCATCAGTCAAGATATAAGAATACGCAGTTTGTAGGGACGGAAAAGGATCCATACGCAATAAATAAACTCTCGCATATTCAAACTCATCTCAGAGACCAGCTGGAAATTGAAAAACCCGATTCTTATCTAGAATCGACGCATATAATGTCTCATTAAGAGGGTCCTTCCAGGCGTAGGAGAGGAATAAGAAGTCAACTCTTCCCATCGAACACGTAGCTGTGATATATAGGTGGTAACTGAAGAGTCACCTTGCGAAAGACAAGAAATCTCACGCTCTAAGTTAAAGATCTAGACGTTGTTTTGACGTTGCGAGTAAAGATTCTTTGCGGAATCCCATATATATTTTGTTGTCGAAGAGAACATAAAACCAGTTGCAATGTGTGGTTACATAAATGTAACCAGCCAAGAACGGACCATAAAATCATTAACAAATCAATGGGAGTAAGAAGTGTCGGTCTGTGCAAGTTGTTTGTCCGCCCCTGTGAGGTAACTGATTTTTCTTTTTCCACCAATGAACATTTCAACCGATTGTGCTCAAAGGAGATAATTAGGACCATATAATTTCACGGTAGTAATTTAAATTCCTGAAAAGTCGGTTGAGTGAGAAGGAAAACCACTCAATCCATTACTATTACTAGTGATCGAGGAAGAGGATGTCTCAGAGGCCATCAAAGGATCCGTGTACTTTGGTTTGAAGAGAGTTCAAGTAAGATGAGGGGACGACTCTCTAGGAGAAAATGATCGCAGCACCCTAAAGGTGACAATGCACAATCTTAAGAGGCATGAAAGCTGATCAAACACAGCTGTGGATGACCTTAGTAGTCATTACCGCAAGCGTAGGGAATCAAGAAGCAATACTGTTGTGAGAACAACCCCAAACAACACCCTGCTGTGATCGCAAGCCTCCGTAGATGTTCAAAAAACTGTCGCCACCCTCATATAACAACCTACTGTGATCGAAGATTCAAAAATAGCCACCTGCTGTGATCGCAAGGCTCAGACCAGCAACCTGTTATGTCGCACAAGTCAGAGCAATCACCTGCTGTGATCATAGGCCTCAGACTAGCAACTTGTTGTGTCGCAAAGGGTCAAAATAGCCACCTGGGATGTCTCCTGCTCAAAACTACAACAACTGCTATGTCGCAAGGCTCAAAACAGCCACAAGGAGTGTCGCCTGCTCAAAACTACAGCAACTGATGTGTCGCGAAGGGTCAAAACAGCTACCTTGGGTGTCGCCTGCTCAAAACAACAGCAACTGCTTTGTCGCAACTCTAAAAAAAAGCCACTTTGGGTGTCGCAGGGCTCGATCTTCAGCAAACTAGCCACCTTGTTGTTATCGCCAGCCCTAAACAACAGCATTGCTGTGATTACAACCTGATCGCAGGCTCCAAATAGTTCTCAACTCCCTATCGCATGATGCAATTAGGGTGTGTAGCGACAAAGAACCCCCGTAGGGGTGATATGTATTGAAGACGAGAGGTGTGGAGTGTTGATTTAAGAAAGAGGAAGTCGATAGAGTTTGTAGCAGAAGGAATGGGGGGTCGATGGAGGTAAAGAGAGAGAGCCTAGCTTTGTTACCAAGTTAAAATTGAGAGAAAAGTAAGTGTTATTTAATTAGCCCTAATTAGGCTTTAAAAGTATTACATAGTCTAAGAAGAGGAAAAGACTAAAAAGGACACACAGACTAAAAACCTAATAGCAATAGACTTATTTAACAAGATAAGATAAGGTAAATTTGTTTGAGATGGTTTTTGAGTATATGAAAAAAGAAAATGGCAACTGACATCACCAGCGATGAATGCTTTGGTGTAATTGAGAGATCCAAAATGGCTAGAGGAAGACTGAAAATGACAAGGATGAAGCTTGTTAGAAAAAATGTAAGTGAACATGACTTGACTAAAGAATAGATTTATGATGGATAAAAATAATGAATTGGAATTCATATTGCGTAGCCCAATAATTGGGACAAGTTGTGGATGACGATGAAGATGAACACTTACGAGGAAGCAAAAGTCACAATCAGAGAAAAGAAAGATTGTTAACTTGAAAAGCTTTGGATCATCTGGATGCAATACCTGATGTCTTAAACAATATGCATCTAAGATGAGGTGAGGCATTGAGAGATCCACAAATCATTAACAAAAAAATCACAATAATTAAAGAAAAATATACAATGACCTGATTTGTATTAATGAGATAACTTCGATACAAAAAATACAGTGGATACGAATAGCCTTGTGAATAATAGAATACATGTGAATTGTTTAGTATATGATTTGGACAAGACAAGTATGACACGAATGATCCCATTGTGAATGATGAAATGCTTCTAAGTTAGATATCATCAATTGTCAAAACCAAGATGTGTTTGCATCAATAAGACAATTTTGATACAAAAAATATAGCGGACACAAATAGCTTTGTGAATAATGAAATACATGTGAATTGTGTAGTAAATGATTTGGACAAGATAAGTCTGGCACAAATGATCGCATTGTAAGTGATGAAATGCTTGTGAGTAGTCTCGTCACTACCAAAACCAAGATGTCTTTGAATTAATGAGACAACTTCGTTACAAAAAAATTTATATAGTGATACGAATAGCTTTATGAATAATGAAATACATTTGCATCATGTGGTAAATGATTCAGACAAGACAAGTCTGGCACGAATGATCCCATTGCAAATGATGAAATGCTTGTGTATATTTTCCTCTTCTCGGGTGTGTCATACCCTATGACCCTCTTATCTTATATTCATAGTTCTCCCCTTCTCCAACAGATCTATCTTTAGGAGTAGTTGGTTGGTTAACATGGTATCAGAGCGCTAGGTCTGTATAGGTCACAGGTTCAAATCTTTCCACCCTTATGGGTGAGGGGGAGTATTGAGTGTGTATTTTCCTCCACTCTCGGGTGTGTCATACCCCAATTAAGCCTTGTGACCCTCTTATATTCATAGTTCTCCTCTTCTCCAACAGATCGGTCATAAGGAGTAGTTGGATGGTTAACATGAATTATGTCTTGGCACTGCCAAAACCAAGATGTCTTTGCAATGCATCTTGGTCTCAACTGGGTCATGAAACCAGCTGGATTACACAGCTTCATGTAGCTTCAATAAATATTTTTTTCGTTTGACTAATCAATTGTATGTTTTATCACTTCATTGACATGGTTGTGTGTTATATGCTTTGTTTTTTCAGATTTGTTGAAGCTGGAACTTTGGCATATAATCATACTCACATCACTCAACGACTTGTGCAATTACGGCAGGTGAGTGACTGACCTTGTCTAACCTTAGCCATTTATACTTCTGGATTATGGTATTTTTTGAGATATTTTCCCTTTGTAAGTGATTTCTTGTCATGCATTTGTACTTTTGGAAGCAAGAGATTCAACTATGACTTGATGATGGACTATGATAGAGTTAAGTTTCATTTGTGTAGGGAAAATTTAAGAAAATGTATATGAAAGACTGTAATGAGCAGTTGAACACTTACACGGAAAATAGGTTATCTTGTTATACATTTGGTTAATCAAGCACAGTAGTACTTGAATTCGCAACAGTTTAAGCAGGAAGTGCCATTAATGTTACTGTGGAAAACTCTTTTTTCCTTTTACGAACATAATGATACGGCTTAAGTAAAGACAATAAAGGAGCTTGTGTTGTATATAGTCTGGTCCCTTCTACTCCAGATCTTGTAAACATCTAGGAGAACTTTAAGCTACTTTTTTGGTTATTTCTTTTTTGGTAAAATATAAAAATATGGGAACATGAGGTGTCATAGTGTGTGTGTGTGTTTTGCCTTAAGTTTTTTTTCTATTGAATTGTAAGTAAAACTTTGTGAAGATCCCGTCGTGTGAGGTTTCTTTCTCTCCATCTGTTATTTGGTCCACTCTTGTTCCTTTAAAGTTTCGTTATTTTTATGGCTTGCCTCGTTGGGTAGAATCCTCACCTTGGATAATTTGATTTCTTGGGGATGGATTACCCCAAATTTTTGCTATCTTTGTTCAAAGGACGGGGAATCTGTCAATCACATCCTTATTTATTGTTCTTTCGCCCGTGCTATTTGGATGTTCTTTTTATCTCGTTTACAGATGGATTGGGTTCTTCCTTTATCTTGGTTGGCGATTTTAAAGGGTTGGAGTTTCAATATCTTCACTTCTAGGAAGAGACATCTCTGGGCTATCCCTCCATCCGCCATTGCTTGGGGTATCTGGAGAGAGCGCAACAACATGGTATTCCACAGCAAGGATAGCTCATCTCACAAAGTGATCTTAGAGATTTTGCGGTTACTTTTTCTTTGGTCTAAGATGAGTAAAGAATTTGAGGGAGTGTGCTTTCAAGATTTTGTTTTTAATTGGGGTGACATTTGTGATCCGTAGCATCACGCCGGCTGTGCTTTTACTGTCTTGTTGTTTTTTCTTGTTTTGTTGTATGGGGGCTAACTCAGCCTCCTCTCCTCTTCTTCTTCTTTAATAAAATTTATATTTATCAAAAAAAAAAAAAAAACTTTGCGAAGATCTCATCAAGTTTGACTCACTCACTGAGCTTTCAAGTTTGATAGGAACATCCTCACTGTTGTTCTTTTTTGCTTCTAATGTGATGGGAGCCTGTTCTTTTATATCTTGATCGCCCTTTCAATCTTGTTATTGCCAATTCACATGGTTAATCGGTTTCTTTTAATCCACAGGCAGTTAACCATCCATACCTTGTTAGGCTTTCTAAAATTACAACTCTGACATGTAGAAGTAATATTGAGAATGATGAGGAAGAGTGTAGTATTTGTCATGACCCAGCCGAAGATCCTTTGGTGAGCTATCATCATTATAATCTTTCATCGAGTAGCTAAGAGTGGTTGGAAATTGTTGGTTTTTCTCTATAATCATCCCATCTATCAATCACCTAATTAAGGATTCCTTTTTTTTCTTTCTTTCTCATACTTCTATTCCTATTTCAGGTCACCTCTTGTAAGCATGTCTTTTGCAAGGCCTGTTTGACAGAGTACTTTAGAGGGAGACAGGTGTCATGTCCCTCATGTTCAAAGCCATTAACTGCAGATGTTACAGCCAAGATGAAACCAGGGGATCAAGGCATTAAAACACCCATCAAGGGTTTTCGATGTTCAAGTATTATAAACCGTATCAAAAATCTCGAAATTTTCACACAAGCACAAAAATTGATGCTTTGGTATGTACGCTCAAATCATTTCCTCTTTTTAGTTCTGTGAAAAATCTAGCAAAACAAGGTTGTTTCATTATATCTGTATGTGAGCCATGATTAGGTTAACTTTATTATGTACACTCAAATCATTTCCTCTTGTTAGTTCAGAGAAATATCTGGCAGAAGATGGTTGTGCACATTAAGTCTGTATGTGATTCATTATTAGGTAATAATACTGCCAACTAATTTGGGCTTCTGGTGGGGTGCAAGGAAGTGTCCCTACTCAATTGTGTACATGTGTATAGGGGGAAAATAGCTTCTGAATAAAGAAAGAATTTTTCTTTAGTAAGTGGCATACCTCGTGAAAGGGCTCTAACCTCCAATTCATGACTAGACCATTGCTTAAAACATTATCACCTCCACTAGGCTAGAATTTTTTAGCTTTCACAAATAACTTTTATCCAACCATTTTTGTTTATGCCAAGGAAGCTTTATCGTCACTATAACACAATAGCATTGCATCTAACTTGTTACATCTTGAAAAAAAATAATAATAATTATATAGGATAGACTCCTAATCACCATTAATTTCTTAATACATCTTGCATTAATACTAGAATTTCCGCTAAAAGATCCTATTGGTCTGCACCATTTATGTGACACAAGAGAACTGGAAAGATCTTCCTAGAAACATTCTTTCTTACATCAAATGACCCACTAGAACAATTGGAAACAAGATCAATGCAGTGATTTTTACTGATTTCTTCTGTTATTCTTCAACGAAGGGTATCTATTAATTTTCTCGTTGTCTTCAAGCCTCGACTTTGCAGGCGCACATATATATATATATATAGCAGTACATATGATGCCCAATTGCAATTAGAGCTCATCTTTTGGTAGATATAGAGATCATCTAAGGCAAAGTTTACCTATATAAATGATCCTAACCATTTAATTCATAGATATTTCTGCATGACATCCTATTTTATTCAGATGGTTATGAAGAAACTGATGTTTCAAATGTATTGGATCACTATGTCCTCAGATGTCAATTAGTTTACTCTAGGATTTCCCGAGATATGCATGTTTTTGCTACCATCTTCTTCTATTGTTTTCTTTTCTTACTAATGATTCAATCGGCATGGTCATAAAGAAGGAAGAGATCAGATTCATGATTGAAAAGGATGGCTCTGCAAAAGGGATTGTTTTTAGCCAGTTCGTACAGTTCTTGGATTTGATACACTATTCCCTCCAGAAGGTAAAATTTTAAATATATTGCAGAATTTAATCAGTGGCACATACCAAGAGGAGATGCAATGTTAATGCATTGACCCTTTTGCAGTCTGGCATATGTTGTGTTCAACTAATGGGAAGTATGACAACGGCTGCAAGAGACGCTGCAATAAGGAGATTTACTGATGATCCAGATTGCAGGATCTTCCTTCTGAACTTGAAAACTGGAGGTGTTGCTCTCAATCTCACAGTTGCATCACATGTGAGCAAACCTTCTTTTTTTTTCCCCCCTTTTAATTCTATTTAATTTTTTATATTATGGTGTCCGGAGTACAAAAATCTCCATCTTGTGAGAAAGAAAAGATTGTTTTCCATCTTATTGTTGGAGAAATAGAAGTGAGTTCCATTCTGCTTGCCAAATGCCCTTAAAATTCTTGACACTGGGTTCCCCTTTCCTGTGGAGGAGTTACTTGTCTCAAGACATGGCCACTTCTTGCTTAGTTTTCCTTACACATGACATACATGCAAGATATGGAGCACTGTTTGCGGGTTATGATCATTTCAATCATGTATCTGTTGTTTTTCTGAGGAAAGGTTTTCAAACAATTTAAAGGAGTTTTCTTTGAAGATTTCTTGATTGGATGGGAGTGGGTTTGTTAATCAATGGTGTAGGTTTCTATCATTTAGGTTTTTATAGTTGGACTGGTCTTCTTGCCTGCTCTTCTTTCATATTCTTAATATAAATTTTACTTATAAAAAAAAAATCATGAAATCATTTTTTATTTTTTATTTTGAAAGGGGGAGGGGAGGCACAGAAATTGTACAATTTCAATTACCCAATGTGTTAAGCTTTGTTTTAGATGACCTCAGTGGGGCCATGACTGTCTTGCAGCCCTTCAATCCTGGCACACCACTCTTATTGAGTGCATAAATTCTCCAAATAAGTGTATTTAACTACTTGTTTCCATAGCAGCTTTATTATGTAATGTCTTTAAACTTATTGGTACCTTTACCGCTCCCTACTTCTGTTAGCTTTTAAGATTGTGCTACTTGGTTCTGATTACTTAGTTTCTTCTGTGGGATGGATTAAGGTTTTCTTGATGGATCCCTGGTGGAACCCAGCTGTGGAACGGCAGGCCCAAGATCGAATTCACCGAATTGGACAGTACAAACCAATCAGGTTCAGCTCATCTTATTAGTACTTTCTGATCCTAACTCCTAAGAAACCATATGCAATTTATTCGACTCCCTTTTGTTTTTTTTCTTGGGCATAATATAATTGTACTCTCTCTCTCTCTCTCTCTCTCTTTTCGTAGAATTGTGAGATTCATTACTCAGAATACGATTGAGGAGAAAATTTTAAAGCTACAAGAGAAGAAGCAAGGGCTATTTGAAGTGTAAGCTTGTTTTTCTCTGATTCGTTTGCTGGTTGTTTGAAGCTGTTTGCTTTGTCTGATAAGTTTCCACACTTTTGCAATCTTTCTCTCTACTCCTTATTTGCTCCTTCTCCCCCTCTCCACCTTCTGTAGGACCATAGGTGGCTCTTCAGATGCTCCGGTAGAAATAGAGGACACTGACTTGTATTTCTTGTTCAATCCCGAAATACAGTATTACTAGCGAAAGCTTTTCAAGTATGTGCAAGAAGAGGTAAAGAGGTAACCAATGTAAGGTTTTTCCCTGTTTTTTTAATTTTTTTCAGCAAGAGGAGGCCAATGGTGAAAATTATTTTGAGAACTGAAGCATTATGTCATACTTGAGTTGTTCTATCAACTAGAACTCATCATGTCAGATGCATTGTAACTTCCCATGGAAACCAATTTAGTGTTTAGAAAGTTTATTAGATGACGATATCTCAAGAGTGATTTCATATAAAAGGTCAAAGCCTTGAAGTATATAACATCAAAGTTCTAAAACACACGATACTCTGTATAACAAGATCAAAAGCATAGTTAACAATTAAGAGTGCCGGAAAAATTAATTTATACCATTTAATCAAAAGATCAAAAGCAAAACTTTGCGATTTTGAAGGACTGATTGCTAACGTGGTATCCAACTGCCAAATGATAGATGAAGAAGTACCATGATTTGAAGAAAAAAAATTATTTGCTGGCATTCTGTTCATGAATTATTTGAAAAACGTTTATTAGGATTCATTGGTTTAAAAGGCCGAATTTAATGTCTTATTATGAATTTGTTCATATGCTCTCACATGATGCTCTTACCTTCTGTAGCATATCGTCCTGAAAGAAATGGAAATCAAACAAGAAACATATTGAACAATAATGTGAATCAAGTCAGGAGACATAAACTATGAAATCATGTAGTTCAATATTTTTTTCTACCAATCCTGTACATTTGCATTTTTGTTCTGTATTACAATAGAAAATTAATATTTGCTAAAAGGTACCAACTAGTTGCACATCACCTTGTGCCAATTGCACCCAAATATTGATAGATTATGAAGCTTTGGTGCCGTTGTTCATCTGAAGAAGAAAAAGAGTGCAACTTTTTGTTTTTGAAGTTGGATCATTACAATTGAGTGCAAGTGGTTATTAAGTATTGGAGTGCAATCGGTACTATATGATGTGCAACTAGTCAGTACCTTGCTGAAATTATAACGAAAATAAATTCTTCTGGAGAGAACAAAACTGATTTCATATGGAAGGTCAACCAAAGACACAAGACCCAAGTAATAAATAAATAAAATTACAAAAGTGTCATGGATCAATCCCCTCGTTACCTTCGTTCAGACGGCATTCAATCTAATCCCCACCCCACCATGCAAATCTGTAGGATGTTGTATCAGAGACCCAAACAAACAAAAATACTTCGGGACGAAAGCAAACTACACAAATTGGGATATGATTTTGATGGATTTGTATGTCAATTAGTACATGATTAATGTAGGGTGATGTATCAGACCCAAACAAACAAAAATATGTCAGGACGAAAGCAAACTAATCAAATTGGGATATGATTTTGATGGATTGGTATGTCAATTAGTACATGATTAATGTAGGGTGATGTATCAGACCCAAACAAACAAATAAAAATATGTCCGGACGAAAGCAAACTAGCAAATGGGGATATGATTTTGATGGATTGGTATGTCAATTAGTACATAATTAATGTAGGCTGATGTATCAGACCCAAACAATCAAAAATATGTCCGGACAAAAGCAAACTAAGCAAATTGGGATATGATTTTGATGGATTGGCATGTCAATTAGTACATGATTATCCCTTCAAACTCCTCCCCCTCCCCACCCCCCACCCCCCCCCCCCCCCCTCGCTCTCTTTGTTTTTCAATAAATTCATTTTTATCGATAAAAAAAAAAAAATTAGTACATGATTAATAATCACCATTCCACAATAACGACAGATGCCTGCCAAAAAGCCCGAAGTATCATTTGGGAAATAGAGCTAAGGCTCATCCTGCCACTCTTATCTCTTTAAAGTCAAACACAAATTTTGAAAATATAAATCTGATAAGGTTTCTCATTTCAACTCAATCATCATGCAGCCACAATTTATAATTTGCTGAACTAAACTTGCAGGACTCCTACAAAATTTTAGTTTTCTTGGCAAAAAGGTCAATTTGATTTAAGAATTTTTATACCAAAATCTAGGCATAGCAACAGATCTTTAAGTATTGCTTGGAAGCACATTCATATATCAAGGAGAAGTCTGCGAGGGTCCTCTACAACATCCTTGATGCGGCGCAAGAAGAAAACTGCTTCTCTTCCATCAATCAGCCTATGATCGTACGTCAGTGCAATGTACATCATTGGCCTTGGGACAACGCTTCCTCCAACAACCATTGGACGGGTCACTATCGAATGCATTCCAAGGATCGCCGACTGCCAAAAGAATTTTATTTGAGACTTTTCAATCATTCAGGAAAAACCATAATTAAAAGCACAAAGTTCCATACATGCAAGGATTTTCAACCAACCCAATATTTTTTTCAAGGATAATGTAAATGAGATAAAAACAAGTTGAAGTACAGGGATTATACCTGTGGGGGGTTGATGATGGGGGTACTCAAAAGGCTTCCATAGACACCACCATTGGATATTGTAAATGAGCCTCCAGCCATCTCGTCAATTGATATAGTGCCATCACTTGCCTTCTTAGCGAGGGTGTTAATTGACTTTTCTATCTCAGCAAAATTCATTTTTTCTGCATTGCGGATAACTGGAACAACAAGCCCCTTTAAAAGAAAAAAAAAAGAAAAAAAGGAATTCAGAGTAAGCGACCCAAATTACACACATAAATCCATCATTATATTAAGAACAGAAAACTCCATCTTGACAGTAAACAACAGAAGAGGATGCGTCCAAGGAATAAGCTTGGAAAAAGCATCTACGTTGTGAGCCAAATTTAATAACATGTGTTGAACAAGTTGGTAGACATAAAATTCGGGTGGTTCCATCTTTTTTCCTTTTGAACTTTAAACCGCGTATTTACTAACTGAAACCTCAGCTCATTTCTTAAAAGACATGAAACTATAAGTTCTGCTATTGCCATCCTCAGTTTTTACATATTGTTGATGTTTCCGTAGTTATTTGCAGAAATACTGTCCAAATAGTTGACTCTTTTAATTATTCTGCTTAGGACAAATTCATCCACCATGAAGGATCTGGTTGAACCATTTTTCACAACAACAAAACAAAAAATTGCAGACAATTTAATATAAATTTAGAATTAACCAATTTCTAATTACCCATACAATATTTTAATCCAAAATTAAATATTAATGCTATCTCAAATGGAACTCTGATTTTATCTATTTTTTTCTTACAAGTTTATTTCATCCGCTTCAAAATCATATTTACCTTATTATAGCACCACTTACTGATCAATACTGCAAGAGTTTTATGGGAACTTTTTAAATGTCTAAATGACTATGACGTTGCTAATCATACATCTAAAACCTGAATATTCTGATATGTGAATAGAGAATACTAGAAAGAAAAAAGGTAATTTAGAAAATCGGAATCAATTGGACATTTAACAAACCTTTGGAGTACCAACAGCAATACTGATATCAATATAATCTCTGTATATGATATCATCACCATCAATGACTGCGTTGATAATTGGCTGATTCTGAAGCCCACTAACAGCAGCCTGAAAAATAAAGAATATCATGTACGGGACCAAAAACAAAAATAGAAAACATTGATAGGATAAATGAGATGGGGTCCAAAAGATAAAAGTAAAACATTTACATGTCAAAAATAGGTTGTATGTGTCCAATACTCAAATTCTCATCCTTACTGGTGCTTGGGAATGAGGAGTACCAAGTAGAAAATTGGGGACATATTCTTAGAAAGGGAAGGTGGTTTCCAACTTCCATGTGGTTGCCACATAAGGTGTGTGAATTTCCAAATTATAAACAGCTTGTAATTTACAAAGATAAATTTGTTTATAAAAAAATTTGGTTTCTTTAATACAATATTAAAAGATGCATTGGCAAAATATTTATAAAAACAAAAAGCTTATGAGATCTTAACTGTAGGGAAAATGTAAAAAAATCCATTGACAGTACACCTAGGCAAGACTGTCATTGGATTGGGCTAAGGTCAGCTAAGGTTTAACCAAAGCCCATTTCAGTTGTAGGCCAAACATTGAGCGAATCTGATCTAACTCTGTTAAATTCAATGCACAGAAAACTAAAATTGTAAAAAAGATTCATTTTGGATTGGAATCAATTTGAAACCAATGGCATGTTGGATCACGATCCACAAATTAGGGCCGATTCAACCCAATTCCTCAATCCAGACCCAATGTCATCTGATCAGATCATTGGGTTGACCCAGTCCATTGACTGCCCTACTAATAAGATTGCCCTAACTAGTGCAAAGTCCATCCATACTTTCACAAATCCTGACATGAGTCCCAACTTCACTCCATGTTTTTCCAAAAATGCATCTTTGTAATCAGAACGGAGCTTCATCAAGTTAGTCCTGCATAATAGAATGCACAATAGTTTCAAGTCAGTAAAATTTCACAATTACCCAAAATATATGGAAGAAAGAAGAATGTGATACAGATTACATTTTAGATCAGTAAGCCTGTTTTAATGAGATCGGTATCTCAGATATGGCAGCAATTGAACCTAGGTCAATGGTACCAGATAAGAGTACTTTAATGGCCCAAAGCATAGCTCTGGCGTCACAATATGAGGATGATGACGGTTCCTTTTATGTAACCAATGAATATAAAATTCAAGGAGAACCGGACAGACTAAACAGAAAATTTCAAAGCAATGACGGGTTGTGAAAACCAAAGATGGTCAGTCCACATTCCAAGTGAATATGGAACTTATGAAACTAAACTTACATATCAACTTCATTAAACGTGGTCAGCAACGCAAATGTGTTCTGAGAATCTTTCAAACGTGTTGCAACTCGTTTTCTAAGCCTCGTCATAGGAACCTGTAATCATGATAATTCTATGAACCAACCTATCATTAATAGTGGAAGTTTAAAGAACCAAGGGAAACCAAACCATGTGTCTTACACGTCTTTCTCGTTCCTTTGGAGGAAGCACAGGTTCTGCGGCCGACGCTCTAGTAGGAGGAGGAGTAGATGCTTTGGGCTTCTCCTTGACAACAACAGCTTCTGCTTTAGGCTTTTGCTTTTCCACCGTTTCCTTTTCTGCGGGAGGGGATGGCTGAGGAGCATCTTTAGGTGATTTTTCCTCTGATGGAGCAACATGTGCTACACCATCACCAGATTTCGAAATGACAGCAATCTTGGTTCCTGGTTCCACAGTATCACCTTCCTTGGCTACAAACTATCAATTATCAATTAAAAACATAAAACCGTTCAATTCAGAAGCACACCTATTTTACAAGGGAAAGCAAGGGAACATAGGATTAAATGATATTATACCTTCTGGATAACTCCAGCTTCAGGACTAGCAACATCGATGGTTACCTGACAATTAATACAAGTCAAGAATTATATTTATATTTATTCCATACTGACAGTAGCCATCAATGTTTCATATTTTTACAACATTTAAAAACAAATGTTGTGTTAATTGTAGATACCTTATCAGTTTCAACTTGAGCAATTGGCTCATCAATTCGTACACTGTCACCAGGGTCTGTTACCAATATCACAGGAATGAATTACAAAACAAGATTTTATGTATATTTATGCACATAAACTCGATGACATACACAGCCTAACAATAATAATGAGCGAAAGCATTGCAAGATGGTCACAAGGAAAACATACTTTTCAAGAACTTTGCTAGAGTGCCGTCAGTAATAGATTCTCCCATGTAAGGGACAACCGCATCAACTAGGTCACCTGCATCTGGAAATAAAGCATTTTAAATTACACTGGTTCCAACCAAAAGAACTTACTCAAATATATCAAAAAAAGAAAAAAATACCAAGTGTAACATGTGAAACATCGTACCATTGTCTGAAGAAAATGACCTACTCCACATTAGGACAGGATAGTCTTTTTGAAGGGAGGCAACAACTTCCCTGCATATTCCCCATACAAATTCTGAGCGGAAGGCATGAAGCAAAAAATGAAAGAATCCACCCCCCCCCCCCCCCCCCCCTTTCCTCCCGTTTTTTTTTTTTCCTTTTTGGTTGAGTTGAGATGAATTTAAGTTTCAAAAGCCACAATTTGGAAGTGTTATAAGTTACAGAAAATGAATTGCTATCCTCACAAAAAGTGTTCCTTGAAATTATGGGTATTTTAGAAACACTCCCTGTAAAATTGATGATACTAGTTTTACCCTCTTGCAAAATGCAAGATTAGATTTACTCCCTTTGACCGTAAGTCAAAGTTGCTTTTTCTTGATGATTTAACAGTGAAATTTTGATCTTTTCCAAATTTTAATTTGGTAATTTAAATATTTAAAGAGCATTTTAAAAAAAAATCAAAATTTCATCGTTAAATCATCAAGAAAACACAATGTTGACTTGCAGTCCAGGGGGGTAAGCCTAATCATTCATTTTGCAAGGGGATAAACCCTAATATCACCAATTTTACATGGTGTGTTGCTAAAATACCCTAAAATTTTTCAGTACAAAGAAGGAAAAGACAATGCTAACCTTGTAGGCTTCAAACTAGCCACACCACCTGAAATGATATAAGAGAGTTATTGTAATCCATCTATAGGAAGATGACACAACCAGCACATAGTACTCGGTTTGTACAAAGCAACCAAAGGAGTATAATAAGTTTAGAAGCTTACCTGGCATAATATAGCTACTGAAGTTTCGAACATGTTTAGATCCTCTTCCAAGAAGATACGTCTGCACAGATGCATGTAAAGTAATAGGAGTGAGAATCTTGTCCCAAGAATGACAATAAATCAAGCTATAATTTCTTAACAGAGATGCTCCGCACGCAGCAGTATCATGGAAACTTGACAAAGAGATGCTGCAACTCCCAAGACGATAACTCTAATGATAAACATGACTAACAAACCCATCTCGTAATAATAACCAAAAGAAGAGAGAAAAAAAAAAAACTGTTTGATAAGAAAAACCAAATCTTGGAACATATTTGAGAGCATAGAAAAACAAAAGCCCATAAATCATAAGAAACACAATAAGAAAAACTAGAAAGCAGAAATATAAATAAATAACAATAAAAAAACATACAAATCACCTGAAGCTTAAATTTTTTTTTTTTTTTATCGGTAAAGATAATTTTATTAAGAAAAAGAAAATCTATGGGGGTCGAGAGGACCAACCCAAAACAAAGAAAAGAAACCAAACAAAAAGCAAAACAACAAGGGACAAGCAACAAAACTCTCACGAACAAAGACACAGGCTGAGGTGGACCCTACACAAAAAGAACATAGTACAAGAAAGAGAAAAAAAAGAAGAAAAAAACACACAAGCCACTCAAGCATACAGCACACAAGAGTGTTAAACATAAGCCACTCAAGCATACAACCCACAAGAGTGTTGAACACAATAGAGCGAATCCCACTTAAATACAAAATCTTCAATAAACACCCCGTCAAAATCCTTGCTTAACTTGCTCCAAAAAAAACAGCAAGCCCCAAATATCCAGTAATACCTCTTGAAGAGTCTTCTCTTCTCCTTGAAACACCCTTCTATTCCTCTCTTTCCAAAGCCCCCAGTACACAGCAAAAGAAAGAATGGCTCACATGTATCTCCTTCTATTGGAGAACACATTAAGAGACCACCCAATGAAAAAGGATAAAATCTCCATAAGGGAAACCCAATCCACCTGGAAAAGAGAAAGGAAGTGGGACCAAATACAAACGGAGAAGGGGCAACGCAAAAGAAGGTGATTCTCGGATTCCCCGTTCCTTTTTGCAGAGGAAGCAAAAAAAAAATCGGAGTTGAAAAACTTTGTTTAATCAGATTGCCAAGAGAAAGAATTCTCTCAAGGGAAGTTGTCCTAATGAAAAAAGAAATTTTGGAAGGGATAAGGGGGGACCAAATTGCAACTTCCGGGAAGGATAAAGTAAAAGCGGGCAAGAGCACTTTATGGAAGGAATGCACAAAGAATCTTTTGTCCTAACTCACACACCAGTCTCTTCAATCGTCTTTGTTCTCAACAAGATGATAGGAGCTAATGAGATCAAGAAGTGATGCAACCTCATTGATCTCCCAGTCGTTCAAATTTCTCCTAAAGCCCAAATCCCATGAGAAATCTTTCCCATTACAAATCCGACAGTCTTGCACCGTTGAAAATCTCTTCAACGAGGCTGCATAGAGGGAAGGATCCTGAAGAGACTGAGAAAGATTGTCACACCACCTGCACTCCCAAAATCTCACCTATCACCTCTACCCACCTTAAAAATAATCTCCTTGTTGAACCATGAAACACTTTGAGAATCCCCTTCCACATACTAGGCCATAGGAGGAAATAACCTCCCTGCTCTCCCAACTAAACATTTTGTCCCTGTATTTTGCTATTATAACCCTTCTCCACAAACTACTCATCTTCTCTCCAAACCTCTAAAGCCACTTGCCCAAAAGTGCCTTGTTCAATCTTTTCGACCCATCAATCCCTAAACCTCCATTCTTTCTTGGGGGAAGAAATAATTTTCCACTTCACCAAATGAAACTTTCTATTCTCATACTTATAACTCCATAAGCAATCCCTCATTAACTTATCCATTTTTGCCTCTACCAACTTCTGAATCGAAAATAAAGAGGAAGAAAATTGGTATACTTGCAAGAGTACTCTTGATCCATGTTAACCTCCCACTTTTGAAAGGTACCTCACTTTCCACATACTCAATCTCTTCTCAAGCTTATCAATCACCTGAACCCAAATTCTAGAACTATTGTAAGGCACCCCAAGAGGGAGACCTATATATGAAGACGGTAGAGAATCAGGACCAACCCCCAAATGACCGGTAAAATTGGAAGATCACTAGCAGCCCAACCCCAACAACTTTTCTAAAGATTGATATGTAAACCCGAAATAGCTTCACAACAACACAGCAGAGCTCTCAAAAACCTGAATTGATCTTTAGATTCCTTGAGGAACACAACTGTATGGTCAGTGGATGTGAGAGACTAAAAGACCTTCCTCATTGCATATGAAAATATTTCCAATTTCACCATTAACACAATAACAAGCTTCAATGATTTTTTTTCTCAATCTGAGTAATTTACATTAAGGCAACTAATGGAAGCAATTCATATAATACCTCTTTGCTTGCTGAAGTGTAGCTTCTCGGTGCAGATACCGCAGGCCGAATCTTCTGTATCGATTGCCCTAGAATCTGAAAGCAAAAAAAAAAAACAAAAAACAAAAAAACACTTTTGACTCCCTTAATAAAATCAAATATTTTTAAATAAATTTCAACAACATGACCCAAAGATTGATACACAAACACATAAAAATAAAAAAAAAAAAGAATAATTCGGATCCTACCGAAGCATTGGCGCCTTCACAAGCGACTTTTCGTCTCACAATCCCCAACATTCTTGCTTCTTGAGGCCTACCAAATCGTCAAAAACCAAACTTTTAAGAACTTATTTCGGAACTTTAGCAACTAAAGCGTTCTGATCTAACAATTATATGAATCTGAATCACAATTTCACAATCAATTGGAGATTTTGTTTCAAAAATCCAAACCAACAATAGTGGATGAAGGAAATAGGGATTAAACAGAACAAGAGATCAAAAATTTTATGCTTATCCAAGGTCGATAACAATATTAAAATTCCAAAAATAAGAAACCTATGTTTCTGAGTTAGCCATGAAAACAGATCTGAGAGAGGTTAGAGCTTCGAACCTGATTGAAGACAACCAATCTCTTTGGGAGAAAAAAAAATATCAAAATGAAGGGTTTCAAGAAGAATGGGAGAGGGTCGACAATATACAACTCAATTCCAGTTTTTGTCTGACGTAAATTTGCTTGACTTTCTCATTAAAAGTGTAGCTCTAGTTGCACACACCTAATTGCTTGCACCACCTACTTGCACCCTAGGTGGAGAGTAGAGGATTAAAATCCTCCTCTCACACTTTAATACACGTCACGTAAGTCATAATCTAAGGATATTTACATGGCATGTATTCGGGGTGTGAAGGGAGGGTTTCAATCTTTTACTCTACGTACATACGATCTGGGCTCTTGTCTCCAATTACTCGCAATACCCACCTTAAAGACAAAAGTAAATCTCTATTTCATGCATTGAATGTGACGAATGTTCATTTTAATTCTCAAAAAATATTGTTTTTAGTCAATTTATCACTTTTGTAATTAATGAATTCATTGATAAAATAGTAATGATTTTGTCATATGAATGATCTCGTTGGTAATATATCAATGAATTTGTTGATATAAAAGTGACGAATTCCCTAGAAAAACATGTTTCGAGAATTAAAATGAACAGATATCGGAACTAGAATTTTGATGTAAGTTGGGCATGTTTTGGAAAATATCTCTAAGGACAAAGTGTCTTATTACGCGCACCTAATTTTTTTTTTTTTTTTTTTTTTTCTAATTCTCATTGTACCCCCCAATAGCCTACTGAACTCATTTCTTCTTCGTCGTCTCTCTATCTATCCCTCATTTCTTCTTATTATTATTCTCCATTTCTTGCATTGAATCTGACGAATGTTCCTTTTAATTCCAAATGATCATTACCATCATGATAGATTATGACTTATGAGTTCATTCATCGCTTTGTTTTATAATATAAAATAGCAAAATCATTGTTTATCTAATCCATGGGACTGTGTTGGAAAACAACAAGATTAACACTTTAAAAATCAATGAGTGGGTCAATTAGAGTAATTGATTATGATGCATTATAATAAGATATATTGTGATTATAGTAATAAAGTTTGGATTTAGTAATTATTCAGTGAGGGTTCAATTCAGTTTATTCGGATATATTTAGGAAAATTTCAGAGATTATTTAAAATATTTTATTGGATTTGTTACTAAAATCTACCATCTTCAACCTCTTTTTAAATATTATATTCTTTTTGGAGGTGAAAGTTAAAATTGTTACCATATTCCATGATTACTTGAGGGTCGTCAATTAATTCATCATTTGATCAAATTAATCAGTTTACCCTTAATTTAGAGAATTTTATGAATTTTTTGAAAATTTTGGAGAATTTTGTAATTATGACTGTGATACACCAAATCATGTTATTTTAAGAATAAGGATGGTGATCATATTATGATTAATTTGATTATATTATTTATTAATTTGTCATCTTTAGTAAGGATTTATTTTTATTATTTCAATAAAAGACCTATTTTATCAAGAGAATCAATATTTTCATGTCAATCTATGTGATATCAAAGGCCAAGCTCTACCTTACATGATCTTAGTATGCCATTCTCAAGCAACGATGCCAACATCATTGTTGGACATTCTTTCAATCCCTATTTTACTGTATACTTCTACAGACGCCTATCACGCGTGCACTCATAGTAATAGTTTACTTTTTTTTATTTGTCAGGGATCTCTCCAACAATAGTTTTTTGTTCCAATAGCATACTCGCATGTCATGATTTCTTGGGAGAGAACATGTCGAGTCTAATCTTGTGATCCACCAGTTCTGACTTTGTAAAAAGACACGTAGAAACTGAAAATAATGAAATGCATATATGGAACATAAAAGACAAATTTACCAAAACGAAGCAAACATTTGGCATAATTAAAAATATGGAGCATTTTTCAACTTATTTATGAAAATAATAACTTATCATTTTTGAAAATAATTTTATTTTATCAAAATGGAAAAAAAAAACTTTGAACAATAAAATGATAATTTTTTTACCAAAATTATCATTTTAAAAAAATTCAATGTCAATGGGATCCTTTTAACATTGTACAAAAATAAATTCTGACATCATGTCAAAGGGATCTTATTGGCATTGAGTTTTATTTTAATTGTTCTTTGTTAATGTCATATTTTTGACATTATACAAAATTAAATTCCTATCTCACGTAAAAATGATCATTTTGACATTGAGTAATTTTATAATTAAAAAAAAAAAATTTGCCTTTTGATATGAGATCAAAATTTATTTTTGTACATTGTCAAAAAGATCCCATTGACACAGATTTTTTATTTTTTATTTTTAAATTCAGTGTCAATCATGGTTTTAAAACTCGGTTTCACATCTCATCTCATCCATGGCAGATACCGAATCGTCTCGGACGAGTTTTTTGATACGTTTGAGACGTCTCGTTCATACCTGATACTGAGACAACTTGGGTGACACATCTTGGTCGCAGGCAACTTAAACCCATGGGATCCTTTTGACAATGTATTTTTTTTAAAGGGATATATTCGATAAATAAAATAATTCTAAAAATGGTAAAGTATACTTTTGGGAAATAAGTTCAAAAGTGCATCGTCTTCGGAATTATTCGGAAATATATAATCACATGTCATATTTTCTAGGGAAAGAACACGTCGAATCTAATCTTGTGAACCACTTAATAAAAAACAAGCTGAAAGTGACAATGATGAAATGCATATATGAAACATAAAAGAGAAATTTACCAAAATGGCCAAACATTTGGCATAATTCCAAAAATGGAGCACTTTTGAACTTATTTAAGAAAATAGTAATTTACTAGTTTTGAAAATAATTTTATTCTGCCAAAATGGTAAAAAAAAAACAAACTTTGAACAGTAAAATGGTAAATTTTTTTTTTTTTCTGAAATACCATTTAAAAAAAAAAATTCAATGTCAATAGGATCCCTTTAACATTGTACAAAAAATATATATATATTCTGACCTCATGTCAAAGGGATCTTGTTAACATTGAGTTTTTATTTTAAATGTTCTTTGTCAATGTGATTTTTTTGACAATATCAAAAATTAAATTCTGATCTCATATAAAAAAGGATCATTTTGACATTGAGTAATTTCAAAAATAAAAATAAAAAAACAAAAAAAATCCTTTTGACATGAGATCAGAATTTATTTTTGTACATTGTCAAAAAGATTCCATTGACAAAGATTTTTTTATTTAAAAAAAAAAAATCAGTGTCAATCATGGTTTTTAAACTTGATTTTGCGTCACATCTCGTCCATACCAGATACTGAGTCATCTCAGATGAGTTTTCCGATACGATTGAGATGTCTCGTTCAAAAATTTGAAAAATGAATGTCGGTATTAAATCTCATTTGAAAATTTGACTTGTCCATCCGTCTCGTTCATGCCTAATACCGAGATGAATTGGGCGATACATCTCGGTTTCAGGCGAGTTAAACCATGGTGTCAATGGGATCCTTTTGGCATTGTATTTTTTTTTAAAGGGATATTTTCGGTATATAAAATTATTCTGAAAATGAAAAATTATCTTTTGGAAAATAAGTTCAAAAGTGTATCATTTTCATAATTATTCAATTTTTTATGCATGTGTTTGGTGAATTTGCAAACATAAAAAATTGTTAAAAGTTTTGAAATGCCTATGCCTTAGGCATGGGCAAACGCGTGTGTGTATATGGGTCAAGATTTGTAGACTCATGAAACATGAACTCATATGTTCACACACGATCCCGGCAATGTACATGTCACAGCCAATGGTTCGAATAAAAGATGTTTCCTAAGAATACATTATAGATCTCTATGATACATCTCAATTGTTGGATCTCACAAATACACGATCAAGATATATATAAGAGAGCCAAACATTGTGCCGAACATTTTTCAATGTATAGGTTAGAAGTTTTGGAATGGAATGATTTTTTGTAAGGATGATCTCTATTATGAGAAGATCATCCTCACAAAAATCAGCTCATTTTGAAACCTCTAACCCCATCAAAAGTGGTGTACATAAATTGGACGGTCCATAATTCTTCAACTTGTAAACTAGGATTAGAAGTTTTGGAATGAGCTGATTTTTTGTGAGGATGAACTCTTCACCATAGAGATGATCTTCACAAAATTATCAGCCCATTCCAAAATTTCTAACTCTGTTTTGAAAAATGTTAGGCTCTCTTTAGGGCCTTTAAACGCTTCCCTATATATATAAAGGATAGGAATGGATGAAACATAAGAAATGATTCATATGGAAAAATGCATGTATCCCAACCATTAATCTAGTGAATCAACTTGAGTAATTGAATTTAAGAAGAAATCGAAGAATATCATACAATGAGGTCTTGAAGGTTTATGTAACAACACTTTTTAAAGTTACATTTGTATCTACATGAGGTGAGTGATAATAATGGAAACAATCTTTCAAGAAATCAAAAGAGCTTGCTTGCAAACTCTTCAATGGTTGACGAGGAAGACCCGGCAAGATTTCTTAGCTCAGATAAGCTTCTTCCAAGTTGTAATGCCACCTTCATTTCAAACAATTCCCCACTCTCTTTCCTTTCAACCATTTCTTCTTCTAGTGTGGACTCTAGGGACTCTTGCAGCATTTGGAAGGATCCTGCACAGCTCCGATACATCTCGAAGACCATTCCAACTTGCCCACCATGCTCTAAAGTGTTTACAATGCTCGCTAATGCTCCTGCAACAACACCCAACAGCACGGGCCATGACCCATGAGAAGGAGACCCAACAAAAGCAGACCCAACTGCCGCGATGCCAGTAAGTAGAGGTCCTGAAATCGCTAAAATCTTGTTTACTTTCAAGACCAACTTGCTTAGCTTCACATATTCGGCCGTGTCCTTCCTTTTCATCACCACCAAAATTTCCTTCATTTCCTGTTCAAGCTTATCACTCCAACCATTTTTCTCCAATTTTCCTTTATTTTGTTGTAATTTTTGTTGTTGTGGCCACCACACAGCGGGTTCTACGGTCTTTGGGAACTTGTCGAGCATGACTCCTCCAAGCAAGGGAAGTGGGTAGGCTTTGTCGAGTGCCAACACCTTCTCCATCGCGTCGTTTACGTCCATAGAAGTAGGAACACCAAGAGCAAGTGTTGTTTGGATCTCCCCATGGAGTTTCTTAAACAACCTTGTTGCGTTCCTTTGCTCTTCGGCAAGTTGGGAAGGCTGGATTTTATTCATCACCAACAACATCCCCGTTGCGGCCGAATACAATAGTGTGGAGGACAACTTAAGAGCTAAAATGGGTGCTCCAATTCCACCAATTGATGCTAGTCCTGCCATGGTTGCCGCAGTTACGGTGATACCATTGATTGAAGTAACTAGAAGATTGTTCCAATTGTTTCTCTGCTCTCCGATGTTGGCGTGCATCTCCACTCTATCTGCTACAGCCTCCATGATCGCGTGAAGCTTCACGATTACCTCATCATCTCTTATATCATCATCTCTTATATTAGTCCTCGATATTTCTTCATGGGTAGTGGTTGTGTGTCCAGCTCTTTTGTTTAATTCCTTTACCAAGTTTAAAGTATTTAGCTTTGGAAGGGATAGACGTTGGGTTCGGACTTTCGGGGCATGAAGGGCAGCCTCGATTCCTCTTTGATGACAATGCGACGAAGAAGATGAATATAGGAGACTTGATGAAGCTTGAAGGGCCGCCATCTTTTCAAATTTCAGTCTTGGATTTGAATTGAGGTTGTAAGTTGGTTTGATGTTCTGTGATAATGGAATAAGAAGTTCAGGGTCTCATCTCATTTATATAGTGTAGGTGGTGAGATGTTGGGGAAGAAATTGAGTAGTTTTTCAACGCTTTGAATTGATTAATGGTTTAGACTGTTTCTTTTGTTTGCCTCGTTCGCATATTCTTACGTTGACTTTCAACTAGAACAGGTAAAACCTTGGAATTTTGATAATATGACTCGGTTTTTGGATAACGCCCTGCAGCCATTTTCTCTCTCCTGCACATGGTTTAAAAAAAAACTTTCTAATCAACTTGTGGCATTTAAAAACATGATCTGAAGCAATGGCGGCGTAGATGATAAAATTATGTTAACTTTAAAATTAAAAAAAAAAAAATTTAAATAATTATTTTTACAGTTAAATTTTATTTTTAAATTTGGGTGCTTGATGCATTTTCAACCTCAAGTTCAAAAATTAATATATTTAATTTTTTTTTTGTTGAGTATTAATATTTTCTTGAAATCTAAAAGACTATGCATTGGATTTTAAATGTGATGATCAATGTGGCCCAACAACCCTTTAAAGATTTAAAATCTAAAAAAAATGAATATGTGGCCAACAGACAAAAGAGAGAATATCTTTATTATTAATGTCATTTGTACCACATGTCAAACGTCTGTTGGACTGTGAGCAAACGCGTCAAGGATATGCACCAAAACCGTGTTATATTATCAACATTCAAAACCTTGAACTTGATTTTTCTAGTCTCTAGCTACCTTGCTCACGATGTGAAGACAAAATCTAACATTCGTATAAAATACAGTATAACAAAAACGGAGCTAATGGCCCTAATGTTTAGTGGTTCATTTTTCTCTTTTTAAAATGAATCGTGATAATCTGATTTACCTGCGTGGAATACTCAATCGACACCCCTGACGTGGTAGGTTCGAAAATCCTAGATCTACTCTCTTATACTCTCTTCAAGATACAAAATCACATTTGTTATGGGGAATCGTAGTTCCGTATCCCAAGGAGAGCAAATTTACGATTCTTAGGCCTGTCACGTCAGGGGTATCAATTGAGTATGCCACGTGGGTTAGTTAAATCATCATGATGATTTAAAAATTCAACAAATGGTGTTATAGTTTACTAGTATGAATAAGACTATATGTATGGCTATATTTTGGGTAATTTAGAAATGCCCCTTCATGTTTTGGTCAATATTCAAGAAGGCCCTCTTTATTTTCAAATGATGTCATGCCCCCTTGACCTTATTTTATTCAAAAAATAAATAAATATGAAATCAGTTAAATTCCCGCATCTACACTCTAAAACTCATTGATTTTTCACCCAAAAGTTTACTATTTTTCAAGCTCTTTAATCTCTATAGTAAGATTATTATTTACTTATTAGGCATTGCAATCTATGAATTATTCTCTATCTCCTCTAAACATCAAGAAAACTCTTGATTTTTCTACTTGAAATAACACAAAAGGTATGGTGATAGAATTTTAAGATTGAAGATATGAAGTAAAAAAAATTTAACTAAGACATTAAAGATGATTGCTTTTGGGAATAAAAATCAAGGATTTTTTTTTCTTCAGTGGTTGAAAATGGTGATAGAATCTTGATGTGGATGTGATAAACTTTTTTTTAAGGGGGGTTGGAGGGGAGATTAAGATTTGAAAACATTGAGGCCAAAGTATCTTTAGTTAGACCGCGTTTGAGAAGGGCCGAATCAATCTCTAGGTTTTGGTATTTTATTTTGACTTGAATTCTACAATAAAAGAATATCAATAAGTGAGAAACCCAATGTGTAAAAAATTACAAAGAGTCTATGGATTTTTAATAGTAAACTATGATGGAAAATGTAATAACCCTGCCAAAGTGACATGTGCATGGGAGATCTAGGCCATGGTTTTAAAACTTGGTCTCACATCTCGTCTCGTCCAGGCCCGAAGTTGTCTCAAATGAGTTTTTCGATACATTAGAGATGTCTCGTTCAAAAAATAAAAAAATTGAACATGAGGTATTAAATCTCAGTAAAAAAAA
Organism: Akebia trifoliata; assembly: GCF_017979445.1. Classification (NCBI taxonomy): domain Eukaryota; kingdom Viridiplantae; phylum Streptophyta; class Magnoliopsida; order Ranunculales; family Lardizabalaceae; genus Akebia; species Akebia trifoliata. Next base: position 44,150,625 of record NC_141385.1, on the reverse strand, counting down.
AAATGACTTGTGCTTTTATGTCATTCAACCTTGCTACAGAGTTAATTCGGACGATACGTTTCGGTCTCAGACGAGTTTTGAAACCATGATCTACACCCAAAAGATCAACTCATCTATGCTGACTTGGATGGAGACTCCTCCAAGAATAAGTTCTCTTTACTTGATTTTTTCCTTAATATTCTCTAGTAATCCGAATTGGTAGTATTTGTTTTAATCTTTCTCAACAACTTTTTATTTCAATAGGATTTCCATGTAATTTAGTGAGGGATTATAGGAGATTAGGTTATTTGAAATTGGAATTATTTCCATGTAAGTATGAACTCTCCATATCTATTTATATGGGAGGATAAAAATGAATAAAGAGAGAACTTTTAATCCAATTTGGAGGATTTGACTCTCTCAAATACGCAAGAGTTCGATGGTTGTTTTTATCTTCTATCTCTATATTTCTACATTTAGGGTTAACTCTTTTACAACTTGTATAAGAGCCATCCTTACTTGGACATCCATTTCTTCCATCATTTTTCTTCTCTTCTCATCTCTCCCAAATACAAGATAGACACCCACATTAGTACTCCAATGGCATCACAGAAACAAGTTTTGGAGCTTCTGGAACAACATCATTTAGTCTTGGAAATCTCTACTAAAGTATAATGGGAAGTAGAATCACTCAAACAGTTGAAAGGTTCCTTCCACGATGGCAACATTGAGGCTTGGACCCCAAAAAGTCCTATCTCGAGCTTCAATTATGCTTTACGGAATTAAATTGAAACCTTCAAAGTAGAAGAAACTTCAATCATTATGACATGTTATCCCTCCTCTTTTCATCAATATTAGAGATATACCTTTTGTTATGACATTGATGACATGCCTCTTTTGACCTAGGTCTTTTCTGAGAGACTAACACAAATGACCTATATGCCTCATCTTCAACGTCTAGTTGATTTTCTTCCCAAAGCTAGTCATCTTCAATCTAGATTTTTTTTCCCCAAAATCAATTATCTTCGACCTTAGGGTGAAGTTTTTAGCCTTCCTCCTTAAGCTTAAGATTCTATATTCTTCAATTATAGTTTATTTTTGCTCTCCTCTTCAAGCTCTTAAAATTATATCTCCTCAATCCTAACCGATTATCTCCCTAAAACTAGTCATCTTCAATCTTAGAGTGAAGTTTTTCACCCTCTTCTTCAAGCTCTCAAGATAATATTTAATATTTTAAAACTCGACTCAAATGCCCATATAATCAATTCAACAAGAAAATTCACAAGATGACAAATGAGTCAAATAAAATTATATTAATTTATGAATATTTTTATAACCAAGTAACTTGGTTAAATTTTTACCTTATTCGGTGCATTTTATAGTTGACTTGGCAAGTTGGTCAATTGAGTTTGGGATTGAGTCAATCATGAAATCCAATAGAATCTTGACCAAAAAAGCTCTATACATTGCCATCAATTTGATTGATTTTGCAAAGACTCGGTCCCAAACTCGATGGAACTGACTTTTAGAATCAGCTCAAAAATGCACCAAGTCAAGTCATAAAATTTACTTAGTTATTTGGTTATATATATATGGGTCCCGTTCGCCACCCTTAGTTTTACCACACACTTTAACAAACGCGTTTGTCTTACATGGGTTAGAAGTTTCGGAATGAGCTGATTTTTGGTGAGGATGATCTCTATGGTGAGGAGATCATCCTCACCAAAAATCAGCTCATTCCAAAACTTCTAACCCCATCAAAATTGATTTACAAAAAATGAACGGTCCACGATTTTTCAACGTGTAAACATGGGGCTAAACATTTCGGAATGGGCTGATTTTTGGGGAGGATGATCTTCTAATCATAGAGATCATCCTCACCAAAAATCAGCCCATTCCAAAACTTCTAACCCATGTAGGACAAAAAACGTTTGTTAAAGTGTGTGGTAAAACTTAGGGTGCTGAACATTTCCCTATATATATATATATATATGGGTCCCGTTCGGCACCCTTAGTTTTACCACACACTTTAACAAACGCATTTTGTCCTACACGGGTTAGAAGTTTCGGAATGGGCTGATTTTTGGTGAGGATGATCTCTATGGCGAGGAGATCATCCTCACCAAAAATCAGCTCATTCCAAAACTTCTAACCCCATCAAAAATGATTTACAAAAAATGAACGGTCCACGATTTTTCAACTTGTAAACATGGGGCTAAACATTTCGGAATGGGCTGATTTTTGGGGAGGATGATCTTCTAATCATAGAGATCATCCTCACCAAAAATCAGCCCATTCCAAAACTTCTAACCCATGTAGGACAAAAAACGTTTGTTAAAGTGTGTGGTAAAACTTAGGGTGCTGAACATTTCCCTATATATATATATGGGAAATGTTCAGCAACAAACATTTTGGCAAAACATTTTTCAAAACATGAGTTAGAGGTTTTGGAATGGGCTGATTTTTGGTGAGGATGATCTTTACGGTGAGGAGATCATCATCACCAAAAATCAGTGCATTCCAAAACTTCTAACCCCATCAAAAATGGTTTACAAAAAATGGACGGTCCAAGATTTTTTAACTTGTAAACTGGGGCTAGAAGTTTTGGAATGGGCTGATGTTTGGTGAGAATGATCTGCTCACCGTAGAGATCATCCTCACAAAAAATCAACCCATTCCAAAACCTCTAACCCATGTTTTGAAAAATGTTTTGCCAAAATGTTTGTTGCTGAACGGGACCCTATATATATAAATATTTCTTGTCAATAAAAAAATAAATGTTTTTATTTATTTTGAAATATTAAAAATTATTTTAATATATTATATTTTACTGGCAAGTTTTTGAGTTGATTCAGTTCGATAGACATTTAACTCGAGTTTTAGAACTATGTTTTAAGTATTTAAAACATTGGTCTAAGTATTTTGGATCTTACATTAAAAATTAATTTGATGATCATCATCATTGTCGTCATCTAAGAGAATGATAAAAATTTGAATATATAAAAAAGGTTTTTTTATTTATTTTTCGTTTAAATGATTTTTCATTAATTTATAAGGGGCGACTAAGGTTAATGTGCATGTCATATCATTTTTGAATGAGAGACGACAAAGCAGGGGCAGAGCTAGGATTTTCTTCTAAGGGGAGGAGGTTGAAGATGACTAATTGTGAGGGAAAATTCAAATAGTGACCCAAATTCATAAGGTTATATAAAGAAAAAAAAAAGTTGAGGGTGGGTTCCGTCTTGATACCGTTGTTGCCAAGTTCAAGGTTTTACCTGTTCTGGTATAAGCTGCAAAGTCAACGTATGAATGCAAAGACAAAGACAAGAAAAAGTCTAAACTGTTAGCCCATTCAAGATTTGAAAAATTACTTGATTTCTTCCCCAATACCTCACCACCTACGCTATATAAATGAGATGAGACCCTGCACTACTTCTCATCCCATTACCACAGAACATCATACCACCTCGCAACTTCAATTCAAATCCAAGACTTAAATTTGAGAAGATGACAGCCCTTCAAGTTTCATCAAGCCTCCTATATTCATCTTCTTCGTCACATTGTCATCAAAGAGAAATCAAGGCCACTCTTCATGCCCCGAATGTCCAAACCCAGCGTCTATCCCTTCCAAAGCTACATGCTATAAACTTGGTAGAGGAATTAAAGAAAATAGGTGGACACACAAACATAACCACAATCAATACCCAAGAAGAAATACTGAGGACTAATACAAGAGATGATGAGGTTATCGCGAAGCTTCACGCGATCATGGAGGCTGTAGCGGATAGAGTGGAGATGCACGCTAACATTGGAGAGCAGAGGAACAATTGGAACAATCTTCTACTTACTTCAATTAACGGTATCACCATGACGGCTGCAACCATGGCAGGACTAACATCAATTGGTGGAATTGGAGCACCCATATTAGCTCTTAAGTTGTCCTCCACTCTATTGTATTCTGCCGCAACGGGGATGTTGTTAGTGATGAACAAGATCCAGCCCTCACAACTTGCCGAAGAGCAAAGGAATGCGACAAGGTTGTTCAAGAAACTCCATGGGGAGATCCAAACAACACTTGCTCTTGGTGTTGCTACTTCTATGGATGTAAATGACGCAATGGAGAAGGTGTTGGCTCTCGACAAGGCCTACCCACTTCCCTTGCTTGGAGGAGTGATGCTCGACAAGTTCCCAAAGACCGCAGAGCCCGCTGTGTGGTGGCCACAACAACAAAGATTCCAACAAAATGAGGGGAAGTTAGAGAAAAATGGTTGGAGTGGTAATCTTGAAGAGGAAATGAGAGAAATTTTGGGGGTGATGAAGAGGAAGGACACGGCCGAATATGTGAAGCTAAGCAAGTTGGTCTTGAAAGTTAACAAGATTTTAGCAATTTCAGGACCTTTACTTACTGGCATTGCAGCATTTGGGTCCGCTTTTGTTGGATCTCCTTCTCATGGGTCATGGCCCATGCTGTTGGGTGTCATTGCAGGAGTGTTGGCAAGCGTAGTAAACACATTGGAGCATGGTGGGCAAGTTGGGATGGTCTTCGAGATGTATCGGAGCTGTGCAGGATCCTTCCAACTGTTGCAAGAGTCCATAGAGTCCATATTAGAAGAAGAAAAGGTTGAAAGGAGAGAGAATGGGGAGTTGTTTGAAATGAAGGTGGCTCTACAGCTTGGAAGAAGCTTATCTGAATTAAGAAATCTTGTTGCATCTTCACCGTCAACCATTGAAGAGTTTGCAAGCAAGCTCTTCTGATTTCTTGAAAGATTGTTTCCTTTATTGTCACTCATCTTTTGTACATGATTACAAATATAACATTAAAAATTGTTGATACATTAATACTCAAGATCTAATTGTATGATATTCTTCCATTTCTTGTTAAATTGAATCACTCGAGTTGATGCAACAGATTAATGGTTGGGATCATACATTTTTCTATGAATCATTTTTTATGATTCATCCAATACTTAAACCTTTTTAAAATAGAATCGTCATGAATACATGCGGTTTTGGTACACGGCTGACAGGGTTAGGATACAAAACTATAGATCTTTTTCATCGGGATACACAAGAAAAAGATGTGTGGCTCTATGCCCTTGCCAAGTCATCCGCCTACCAAAACGGCATGCATTCATCATTGTTCTTTAAAATGACAGTCAATATGATGATGCTAGAATATTATATTATATTTTAATTATTTTTCCCTTATTTAACATGGACCATAACTCCCACACTTAGAAACCCAAGTCTACCGAGGATGCTGCTTCCACTTTCAAACCTTGCTCCGGCACTTTGGGAATTAATCCTTCTCCCATCTGCGTTCTCAAAATATGAAAAGCTGCCCCCAAACTATTGGAAAACCTTCTTGAAGAATCTCATTAATTATTATTATTATTTATTTCTTAAATAATTATTACTCTTGTATTGAGTATTATAAAACAAATATTACAATGAAATATTGATGAGTATTTCAATTAGTAGATAACAAAAATGCAATGATGCAAAAAATCAAATATTAATGTAATTAGAGGATTAATTTGAAAGCGTTAAAGTAAAAGAAGCTTCAATTATTATGACATATAGGATGACTAAGCCATGCCTCCCTCCACTTTTCCATCAATACTAGAGAGACCCCCTTGTGTTAAGAAATTGATAACATGCCTCCTTTGACCTAAGTATTTTTTGAGAGACTAACATAAATGACCTATATGCCATCATCTTGAAGTTCTAGTTGATTTTCTTTCTAAAATTAGCCATTTTCAATATAGAATTTCTTCAATGTATAGTAGAAAATCATTGATTTTTCTATCAAAAAATCTATTCTCCTACCAAAATCCTTCCCAAAAGTCCATTGATCTTCAACTTCTCCAAAACCTTATCTTATTCTTGCATTTTGAAGGTTGAAGAAGATGAGAAAATAGGGTTCTCCCTAAGGATGAAGAAGAGGGTGAAATTCAACTACAGTTGAAGAAGATAGAATCTTCAGCTTGAAGAAGAGGGCGAAAAACTTCACCCTAAGGTTGAAGATTCGCTTTTGGAAAAAAAATTTGTTAAAAATACTTTATCTTTTAGGTTTAAGCTTGAAAATAACAAATTTTCTAGGAGAAAAAATCAGATTTCTTAGCTTGAGGATGAAGATAATGGTATTTACATCATTTCATATAGTCTCTAGACAAAACCTAGGTCAAGGAGTTCTGACTTGAACACCAAAATGAAAAAAATGAACTGTGGACGTTTTTGTACCCCTACCTTCAACCTTGGATCCAATTTTTTTTTTTTGGAAAATAAAGAAGATAAAAACTTTGAATTAACAAATTCAAGTATTTTCTTCAAGAGGGACAAAGAAAATTGAAAAACAATGGGTTTAAGGCAATGTTGAATAGGTCAAAGATTAATTTAGAGTAATTCTATTGCCACACCAACTTTTACTAAGACCACTCCAGTTCATATGTAAAACACCAAAGAATTAACACACATCTTATGTTGGTGTTAGAAAAAGTTGATGGCAATAGAAGCTCTATTAATTTACCATGGAAGTTGAAGAGCTTAAAAAGTCATGGATGTTGCAAGAAAAATTAAGGATTTCTTTTATTGAAGATGTAAGCATATATATGAATTTTCCAAAGTAAACCCAGGTGAAAGGGGAATGTCGTCTGTTTGAAAGTAAGAGGGCGTTCTCAAATATTCACCTAAACTTGAAGTGTCATTTCTAAATTATTCAAAAATTAAACAAAATATTGTATTAATTAAGATTTGAATGTAGCCATGGACTTGTAAGGTTAGAGCCGTAATTGTCTTTTACGAGATAACGGCCAACATAGTGGTCTAGATTCCGTCAACACGTTGAAGTAGTTGCCAAGTTCAAGGTTTTACCTGTTCTGGTAGAAAGTCAACCTATGAATGCGAACAAGACAAAGAGAAGAAAAAGTCTTAACCGTTGGCCCATTCAAGCTGTGAAAAAGTACTCAATTTCTTCCCCAACTCTTCACCAACTACACTATATAAATGAGATGAGACCCTGAACTTCTCATTCTATTACCACAGAACATCATACCTCCTTGCAACTTCAATCCAAATCCCAGACTGAAATTTGAAAATATGACAGCCCTTCAAGCTTCATCAAGTCTCCTACAATCATCTTCTTCGGCGTGTTGTTGTCATCAAAGAGGAAGCAAGGCCGCTCTTCATGCCCCGAAAGTCCGAACCCAGCGTCTATCCCTTCCAAAGCTACATACTATAAACTTGGTAGAGGAATTAAACAAAAAAGCTGGACACACAACCACTATACATGAAGAAATATTGAGGACTACTAATACAAGAGATGATGAGGTTATCGCAAAGCTTCACGCGATCAAGGAGGCTGTAGCGGATAGAGTGGAGATGCACGCTAACATCGGAGAGCAGAGGAATAATTGGAACAATCTTCTACTTACTTCAATCAATGGTATCACCGTAACGGCCGCAACCATAGCAGGACTAGCATCAATTGGTGGAATTGGAGCACCCATTTTAGCTCTTAAGTTGTCCTCCACTCTATTGTATTCGGCCGCAACGGGGATGTTGTTGGTGATGAACAAGATCCAGCCCTCACAACTTGCTGAAGAGCAAAGGAATGCGACAAGGTGGTTCAAGAAACTCCATGGGGAAATCCAAACAACACTTGCTCTTGGTGTTCCTACCTCTATGGATGTAAATGACGCGATGGAGAAGGTATTGGCGCTCGACAAGGCCTACCCACTTCCCTTGCTTGGAGGAGTGATGCTCGACAAGTTCCCAAAGACCGTAGAGCCTGCTGTGTGGTGGCCACAACAACAAAGATTACAACAAAATAAAGGAAAATTGGAGAAAAATGGTTGGAGTGGTAAGCTTGAACAGGAAATGAAGGAAATTTTGGGGGTGATGAAAAGGAAGGACACAGCCGAATATGTGAAGCTAAGCAAGTTGGTCTTGAAAGTTAACAAGATTTTAGCAATTGTAGGACCTTTACTTACTGGCATTGCAGCATTTGGGTCCGCTTTTGTTGGATCTCCTTCTCATGGGTCATGGCCCGTGCTGTTGGGTGTCGTTGCTGGAGCGTTGGCGAGCGTAGTAAACACATTGGAGCATGGTGGGCAAGTTGGAATGGTCTTCGAGATGTATCGGAGCTGTGCAGGATCCTTCCAATTGTTGCAAGAGTCGATAAAATCCACTCTAGAAGAAGAAATGGTTGAAAGGAGAGAGAATGGGGAATTGTTTGAAATGAAGGTGGCTCTACAGCTTGGAAGAAGCTTATCTGAACTAAGAAATCTTGCTGGGTCTTCTTCTTCGTCAACCATTGAAGAGTTTGCAAGCAAGCTCTTCTGATTTCTTGACAGATTGTTTCCATTATTATTACTCACCTTATACAGTAGTTGAGTATACTAATGTAAAATTTAAAAATTGTTGATACATTCCTCCTCAAGAGCTCATTGTATGTATTATACCATTGCTTGTTTGAATTCAATTCAATCACTCAAGTTGATGCTACCGAGTAGAATCCAATTAATCATTAACTTGATTATCTTTAAGTGATTCAGCATTTAGTGGTTGAAAAAGTCGACTAAACAAATCACTTGTGTTCATCCAAGAAAATCTTGCCCTTATCCCTAGAGCCAAACATACCCTTAACTTCTTCAGTAATTGTTTGATCAAGTTCAATGGGACTTTAATGCAGTTAATGAATCTAATTTAACCCTCTCATTGGCAATATCAAATTTTTAATTACATTTTTTTTTTTGTGGTACAACTGAAATAGGGTGTTTATTGAGTTCAGAAAATCATCTGTCATCAATGCCTTATCCCAAGGATTTCACCACATGAAAACGCCAAAATTCGACTCTGAATATGTGCTAAATTCGACAAGCCTGGCCACTTGAATTTTTTTCGACGGGCTAATCTAGTTGTAAAGAAATTCGTCGACCTTGGCCGGTTGTTTTTTTCGACCCAAAACCAATTTCTTTTGAGAGTTGCTATTGGTACCCCAATTTCATAAATTATTTATCACCTCAATTAAATGTTAGACCACACCATTCAAACATTAAAAAGGTTTGTGTCTAATTATTATTTCAACATTACAACACCCGTTCAAAAAATTTTAGTAGTTGGTACGATTATGATTGGGCTCATGTAAAATCTTAAACAAAAAAATCTGAATTTTTCTTGTTTTTGAAAGAACTTCTATTGGCAACCCAGCTTTTACTAATTCTTATCCATTTACTCATTTTTCTTTATTTTTAATTGGGGTGTAATTAGTAATAGTTTGGGTGCCAATAGAAGCTTGTCTCCTTTTTTCCTCAATCCCTAACCCTTTTCTCCATGGTTTTAAAACTTGGTTTCGCATATCGTCTCATCCAGGCCCTATACCAAATCGTCTTGGACAAGTTTTCTGATTAGTTTGAGACATCTTGTTCAAAAAATCAATAAATTGAACATGAGTCCTAAATCTTGGTCAAAAAAGTGATTTTGTGAGTTGATCTCGTGCAACTCCGATGCCGAGTTAACTCTGGTGATACGTCTCAGTCTCGGACAAGTTTTAAAACCATGCTCTTCTCTTCATCTAGAGCTAATACGGGAAAGCATTCAGAAAGAAGAGGAATCAATGAATACGTTTCCATTTTCAAAAGTTGTTGCATGAAACCGAAAAAAGCATGTTGCATTTCCATCAAGCCACAAGTCGTAGATCTCTTCACCACTTAAATCAGAAAAAAAAAAAAAAAAACTGAATGAATCCATTTTCATACCCTGTCTCATAAAGGTAGGGCTGCAACTTGGGCGGGTCAAACCCGAACCTGTTGGGTTCAACCCTACAATTGGTTAGGTCTAGGCACAAGAGACTCAGATTCGATCTTGGGCTCGGGCTGTAAATTTTTTGATTGAGTTCAATCAGATTGGGCTTGGACACAACCCTCGGGTTGCCCGATTTGCCAGAACCCGGTACATATATGTACAGTAGTTTAATTTTTTTTACTTTTAGGCACCCAATTAATTATTCCCTAGGGCACTCCACCTCACAGCCAAAGTTTTGGTCTTACATGGGTCCAGAGTTTCGGAATGGGCTAATTTTTTATGCATCAAATCCGATAAAATTCAATTCAAAATAATATAAATATAATAATAATAATTATTATTATTATACAACATTTAATATAAAATATAAAAAACAAATTTTTAATTGAGTAATGTCAAAGGCACTCCCACCATAACCATTTTTTTTTTTTTTGGGTCTTATATAGGTAAAAGTTTTCAAATGAGCTGATTTTTGGTGAGGATGATCTATATAGTGAGGAAATCATCCTCAACCCAAAATCAGCACATTCCAAAATTTCTAACTCTATCAAAACTGGTTTACAAAAAAATGAATGATTTCCGATTCTTGAACTTGTTTTGATGGGGTTAGAAATTTCAAAATGGACTGTTTTTGTGAGGATTATCTCCTCACCATAAAGATAATCCTCACCAAAAATCAGCTCATTCTGAAACTTTTAAACCATTTAACATAAAACAATTTAGCTATGGTATGTGGGTTTCCCTTATTAATACGTGGGGTGTCTTTAACATTACTCTTTTTAATTACCTTTTAATGAAAATACAGGGTAGATATTATGAGTGATGAAACTGTATTAGTAGATGGAACGTGGATAGATTGAATTGGATAAGTATGAATGGGTTAATCGTGGTTGATGGTTGATATTTATATTGAAATATATGGATATCGTATTTGTAGGTTACAAGTTATTAGATGCTGTAATACTGGGCATGGCCCTAGAGAACAGAAATAGAATGTTCATGTTTCAATTTTTCAAAAATTTGATGGGTCATAGCCGTCAAATTTCTGGAAAATTACTCACACATTGTGCCCATAAATTTAAAAGCCTTTTCGACAGTTACATGACCCGTCGAAAATAACTCAATGGGTATGGTCCGTCAAATTTACCGCATTTTCACATAGTGTTTATAGGGTCCCCATGACATGAATTAGAATACTCGTTCACTAAATTATATTAAAAAATAAAGATCAAAGTGATTTACATATAGGGAATTTTTTGTTAGAAAATCAGTATGATTTGGATTAAAAATAATGCAAACTCTATCAACACTCACAAAACGTGGTTGAGGTGTATGTATTGTGGAGGATTTTTCCATCAATCCGATACCTTGAGATCTATTGCACTTCCAACTCTGATGTCAATGATATGAGAAATTCAAAATGTGTTATAAGTAATTCTTGAAGGTTTGAAATATTATGTCCAAGAGAGCTTCACAAAAGTACGTCTTCATCAATTCTGATTCTTCTTATGTTGTCCAATGCTTGCTAAAGAAGATACAGCCTTCTTGGAAGCACCTAGTTTTGTTGAGATCAATTGAAGAGGTGCTCTTTGTTATTTTTCAGTTCTTCAAAGTCAAGATGTTGTTCCCCCTGATTTATCTTTCATTTTGTTCTGGAGGACTTGACTTGTAATTTTCCACAGCTTTGGCATTCTTTTTTAAAATAGGGCAGAGGCCTTTATGGCCGTTGCTTATTGATCAAAAACAAAAGAAAGATTCATACGAATTGACCGACTAGACTATTAGGATTGTCTTAGAGAGCTTGTATTTGTAAGGAACTCATAAGGTTTGGCATGAAAAATTGTGTACCTGGCGAGGCCAAGAGATGCATTTTTTCAGGAACAATGTCCTAGAAACAAAGTTGAAAAGAAATTAGGTAGATGTAAGGGATGGTATGCCCCTATGATCAAAAGCCTAATGTATGCAAGGATATATATGCATCCGGAGACAATTGCTATGTTGTAGACATATATATACTTGGTAGACATCACCAAAAAAAAAAAAAAATACTGGGATTGTTACTCATGTATGTAAAACACCACGATATTTTGGTGTTGGAAGAATAACACTTCCATGACTTGTAGTCTTGGGCAATGCATTGAAAACCAAATATGAATACATTTAGCTATTACATTAAACTAAACATTAAAGCAAACATGTAGAGATTCTGACTAAACAAGCAACAAGAAGACCCGAATCAATTACTGAGATTGGCTCAACCAATAACGAGACGACTCGATCCTTCATCTCTCTATCTGGAGCACCATGTCCATCTCCATATTGGTACATGCATTGAGCCATTCGAGCAAGGTCTACTACAATTCCAATGAAAGTTTCAGAGAAAAGGGAATTATCTACTCAATATTTGTTTATGTTCTTCCACACGTCGCTGATTAAATGACTAATGTGTTCGCGAGCAACTTTCTCAGAAACTCCAGTTTCATGCATGTAACATTGGATTGATTTTGGCACGTCGCCCCTCTCAAGCTCGGCCTATAATAAAAAAAATATAAGTGCAAGTTTTTAGTGAAGGATTCTAGTATTATAACATACATTGAATTGATGTTAAAAATTGTAGGTTACATACTGTAGAAGTTCCCAAATCATCAGTAAGTCGAACAATCATCGATGTCCAACGTATAATGTCTGGATATCTCTCTATGAATTATAATGACTCCTTTGTGATTTGCTTTAGAAAGAAATAACAGTGAAGTAGCATGACAGGCGCTCCTGAAAACCATGCATTATTTAAGTACTCGTCTAGCGTTGGTGTATATTTGTCGTAATACCACTTTGCTTCCAGTAAGTAACATTTGCATATATCTGTCCACTGAGATAAATAAAAATGATCACGAAAATTATAAAGTCATACATAATGACTTGATCAAGAGGATAAAAATGTAAATAGAAATGAAAGTAGTGAAGCAATACCACTTTCTTTAGGTAGGGTATGATGTTCCAACCCGTTTCCTTGAGAATATCATAAGCCATTTCGTTAACAGTGTTGTATAGAGATAGGAAACATATCTTCATATAATTTGGGAGTTGTTCCATGGCATTAATGTCCCATCTGTAAATACACACCAAATTTGAATCATGATGATTAAAACATGGCATAATTAGTAATCAGAACATATATCCCACCAACCTCTCGACGACATCAGTAAAGAGCTCAAGTTCATCTATGGTACCATAGACGTCATAAACATCATCAATCGTTGTTAGTAGTTGGTTTACTTTTGTAAGTTCTTTCCTGCAATAATCAAACTCAGGTTCGAAGATCATTCCAACGGTCCATAAAAAGACTCCATCAACCTATCTCGAGCAAAACTCAACTCAGAGTGTGAACCCAAGCCAAGATCCATCCACCACCTACATGGAATAGAAGAGCAGAATGGATAAATATAGGATCCACCTTGAGTGAACTTGAATCAACCCATGATCATCTAAGCATAAAATTCTTTAGAATTGTTATACCCTTACCTCGATGAGTCTCTCAGATCTTTCTGGTGTATAGCTTGCACCATATTGAAATCCAACTTTGCCAATTCAAGTAAATCAGTATTAATGTAATTCTTGCATGCTTCAATGTACCATCTTGCTTCTAATCGCTGCATCTTCCAGTGCAAGGGAAGTTCCAAGGAATGATTCACTTGTTTAGCAAGGCTTGGAGCTACGGGCCCCTTAATTTCTTTTAGATGTGTAGTTGTAAAACCTCTAGCCTCATCCAAGATGCTTTCTCCTTCAAAAGCAAGGTGAGAAGCTTCATACAAACCCAACATTCCTCTAACATCTTCACATAGGCTTGCTTTGAAACTGCCCATGTTGTCGATGAAGCCATTAAAAACATCTATATCTCGTAAACATGTAGTTTTATAATTAGATAAAAAAAAAATTATATTGAATTACCTTAGATTTGAAAAGATATAGTACAATCTTGTAAACATTATATATATAAGTTGACTCGGCAAAGTTGATGAATTGACTCCATGAGTTGGTTCCATCGAGTTTCTTGGTTTGACTTGACCAAGCTTTGAGTCAGCTTGGTGAAGATTTATTGATGACTAATGATTTTGTAACTGAACTTGACAGCGTGACTCAAAAACTCACCGATGTGTCATGTGCAAAGAATCATAGATTCTTTCGCTCGGGATACACAACTGCATATGACAGATCGGCCAGGTAGATTGTGTATCCCGAGGGAGAGAATCTACGGTTCTTTACCCATGCCATGTGGGTGAGTTTTTGAGTCACCCTGTCAGGTTGAGTTACATAATCAGCACTCTGTATTGATATTTGAGGGACAGGCTAAAAGTAATTAGCTAGTACCTTGGGATATCTCATATCCATGTTGTCTAAGGAGCCTAAAGCGAAGTGCTGTAGCATGGAGACCCTCCTCAGTCCCAAGATTGCAGTCTTCAATGGATATGAAATCGAGTGCTCTCTTGATCTCCTTCTCAAACAGATACCCAAATCCTAGCCTTCCAAAGTCATCAACCAGTTCTAGCCTTTCTAATAGTGCCACACTATCAGCATTGATCGTACACCTTACATTCTCCAACTTTTGGGCTCGTCTCTCCAACGTCTCCTCCTGTGGAATTAACAGTAAAATTAGTATTTATGAACAACTATCGATCTCTCAAGCGTTGGTTATGGTGTGGCCTCAATGGAAAACTAAAATGGATCTATCTAACAACATATTTTTAATTACATACCAAGAACTACGAGATTATCCTAGAATAGTAGAATGAAAAGGTGACGGATGAGTTCATCATATAATTAATTATAAAGAGTAAAGACTATTAACATGCAACAACATTATCAATTAATTAGATCAACAACTATATATAATCACCGTGTAATCACTCTTTAGTGACTGAACGTAATCAAAATCCCAAATGCTGGGGTGGTACACTATGTGAAAAAGGCTCATATTTGACGGTCTTAGCCCGTCAAATTTTGAGAAATTTGATGGACCCTCCCGTCAAATATGCCCGTCAAATATTCTCTTGTAGAATTTTTTTTTTGACGGCCCTGGACTATCAAATTATTGGAGAATGGACTTTAAAAAAAACAAAAAAAAACTCCATAGAGTATGACCGTCAAATTTGGAGGTTTAACAAACAATAGCACGGTCCTCTAATCCACCAATCACAATGAACGAAATAATATAAAAAAAAAATCAGAAAAAGAAAAATCATAAAACAAGCTCCAAATTAAATTAAATAACTCAAAATTAATATACATGTAAACCTCTTTGTTAAGATCGAAAATTCTGTCGAAGCTACAAATAATTGACAATAATTAAACTAAATAAGACCAAATGATATTGAAATTACTGGATCGGCAGCATCTTTGGTGGAGGTCGGTGTTGTTATCGTTGTAGATTGGGGAATGAACCCTTGTGCTTCACGTGCCTCTTTTTCCTTGGCCTTTTTCGTCCTTTCTAGCACATCCTCCTACATGCATCCATCGATAAGTAAAAACCATTCAAAGGGGAATCTGAAGACTAGACTGTATAAGAACAAAGCCTTCAATGCCAAATTAATAGACTAACGTTCAAAAATATGCCTTAAATAGGAGTGTCCCTATGATTTATTTAACTTACTTTCTGATCAGGTTTGTTTGCACTGGATATTATTTACATAAGATTTGGATTTAGATTATTTAAAACATCAACATAAACTTGAACCATGTCAAACAAACAACATAAAGAGGAAGCCCATACAAGGACCTATGTCAAACAAACAGCATAGAATCTAATTTGGTTCACAAACATTACTAAACTAATCCAGCAAGTCTCCATAAGGGTAAGTGCAGAATACTAAGAAGCTGACATAAGAAGAAATGAAACTTGGAGGTAATACCCATTATCTTGTTTTCACATACTTATAACTAAAAATATTATAAAAAAGATTACTTTGGTCTGAGAGGAACTCCATAGAAGGTAATTCAACCATCCTCAAATCAAACTCCATAATAACAACAGAACCCCTTCTGATAAGTGCAGGATTTCTCAGAATAGAGCACATATATTGTACACAGACCAATAAACATCAAAATCCCACAAAAGAGAAACTCTACCAATTACTATTTGGGTATTTCCCCCCAAAAAGGATAGACCTTTCTACAAACCCTAACAGCCAAACCATCACAATTCAAGCAATTTCAACAATAAAAGCACAGAACACAAAGAAAACCAACCACCCCATAAAAATTAACACAAAAAAATGAGAAAATTCCAAAAGTAAAAAACTAGTACTCATCAGTAATCACTTCACCTAAAAAGGCATGATTTTTCCACATTTCTTATCAAGCAAACCATCACTATTAACTCAAATTCTAACATAAAAGCACAAAACATAAAAATAAAAATACAACAAACAAAGATATATTTATACAAAAAACCAAGGGATCATTGAGAGAGAGAGAGTAAATTATAAAAACCAACAAAAGAGAGTTTCAAAGAAATCCTCAGTTTTTTTAGGTTGTGAAAATAAACATGATTTTATTCAGGTTGGAGAGTTTACCTGTAATGAGTTCAGAATCCAGTATTTGGTAGAACAAGTAGCACTGTAAGTCTGCACAATCAATCAGAATTAATATTATTAAAAATAAAAACCTGAGATGTTGATCCAAGATTCAATCATCAAATTTTTATTTGTTTTTAGGTTTTGTTTCGTGTAAAATTAACACATTTGGGAAACAAAAAATCAAAATTAATATATTTTGTGAAATCCAAAACCCTAGATCTCATCCTCATCAATCTGAACAACGCTATGGATCCATCAACCTGAGAGAGAGAGAGAGAGAGAGAGAGAGAGAGAGAGAGTCACCTTAAAAAACAACAGATCACTCCATCGTTTCCAATCTTGAGAGATCGAGAAATCACTTCGAGCGACCAAATAGAGAGCGATTGAGCGATGACATCGATCCAGAGATGAGATCGATATAGAGATGAGATCGAGGGAGAAGGGAGAGAAATCGATCGACGGTGAGAAAGCAATGGAGAGATTGATCGATTGAGTGAGATAGAGAGAGAGGCAGAGAGTGAGAGGTTGATCGATCGACTGTGAGAGAGAGACAGTAAGATTCGATCGATTGTGAGAGAGAGACAGTGAGATTGAGTGAGATAGAGAGAGAGGCAGAGAGTGAGAGGTCGATCGATCGACTGTGAGAGAGAGACAGTAAGATTCGATCGACTGTGAGAGAGAGACAGTGAGAGAGGGAGAGAAACAACTCGATTGCGAGAGAGGGAAAGAGGGGCAAAGTTCAGGTTTAAAATTCGACCGAAAACGAGGTCCATGGGCCGCGGAATTTCGGGTTTAAAATTCGACGGACTAGGCCCAACAAATTTTTTTAAAAAAATTTGTGATTTTCACGTAGTGGTAGTTCGCTGATCGTCTAGCAACCATTGGATCACAGATTTGATCATGAGTAGCAACAAGGCAATGGACATATCGAGGAGCCATGCAAGTGCTTCTTTGTAGTGGTCTCAAAGGGAATGCTGTTGGTGCAAAGCGAGTGAAAGATGAAGGGAATAGTATATGGAGATTGAGATTAAGAGCCATTGTAGTAATATATATAAATGGTTGCTTTGGTTGAACATCCTCACCATATCCCATCTATACATACAACAGCCAATGATAAAGCTCACTTCTCCACTTAATTTAAAATTAAATGTTTGTCGGTGCTTTAACATGTAAACATAAACGTGTAGCTTCTTTTAAATAATTGTGGTTATTTTTTTGTAATCGAAGCATAAATTAGATTATTTTACAACTCGCTGGATACAGGAAGTTTCTTGAGGAACTGTTTATTAAAATATTAATAAAAGTGAGATTATCACGTTTTTCATTTATTATGTAACTTTCTTGTGCTAATATAAGCAGGAGCGTTCAAGGGCCATACTTAAAAAGACTAATGATTTTTAAACTCTACCTGACAGCCGGACTCAAAACTCACCCACATGTCATGTGCAAATAGGGGTGTGAATGGATAGTTGAAAATTCGAATCAAATTCGAATCAGATTCGAATTTTAATTCAAAAAATCAGATATTATCCAAATATTTCGGATATCGGATTCAAATTCGGATAGCTTTATATATTCGAATCCTTATTGGATATGGATTCGGATATTAACATTTCGAATCCGATAATATCCGATTCGAAATAATATATAAGATATATTATTTTATTTGATTAATTTTTTATATAAATAATATAATATATAATATGTTTTTTTTATAATGAAAAATCAGTTAAATAAGGAAAACTTATGTTTTTTTTTTAATATACAAATTATTCGAATTCTAATTGGATATTATCCAATATCCGATAAGATAATCAGATTCGAGTTCAGATAGAGTTTTAGAACATTTGTCGGATTCGAATTCGAATTCAGATATCAGATAAAATTTTCAAATTTGGATTCGGATATTGCTATATCTGAACCGATAGTCCGCTGTTAGCCCTATGTGCAAAGAATGGTAGATTCTTTTGCTTGGGATACACAACTGTACCCTCAAGATATACAACTGTCGATGGTAGGTCGATTGTGTATCCCGAGGGACAGAATCTACCGTTCTTTGCCCACACCACGTCAGTGAGTTTCCCTATCAGGTTGAATTAAAATATCAGCACTCTTAGTAAAAACATATGTTAAAACAATCATTTTTCATAATATGGGTTAGAAGTTTCAGATTGAGCTAATTTTTTGTAAGAATGATCTCTATGATGAGAAGATCATCCTAAAAAACAATCAGCCCAATCTGAACCTTCTAATCCCATCAAAAGTTATCTAGGATGTGGACCATTGATTTTTTTACTAATAATTTGTAAACCACTTTTGATGAATTTAAAAAATTTAGATTGGGCTGAGTTTTTGTAGGATAATCTTCTCATCATAGAGATTATCCTCATAAAAAATCATCTCAATTTGAAATTCTTTAACCCATATTTTGAAAAATGTTTGCCCCCCTCCGAAATGCAAGGTAAGGTCTACCTACCCCGTTTGACTTTCATTAATCCGGCTAAACCGTTGATAAAAACAATAATCAGTAAGCATAGAAAGTAAAATGTCAAATACCCTTATGTGTTGAAATTACAAAAATGTCATTTGATCAAAACAACTCAACTGTGTTTGATCTAATCATTCTAAAGTCAATAACCTTGAAAACTCTAATCGTTTTCAACCAATTTCTCATCGATCTAAACCTGAACTTTGTTATTTTGAAGTTTAATTTCATCTTTTCCAATCATTTCTCTTCATTTTGAACTCATTTTCATATTTTTCAACCTAATATCAATGTGTTCATCTCAATCGTTTACATCTCATCTCAAAGGCATTCTTTGACCCAATGCTTAGAATCTCCACATAGAAAATATTGAAACAAAAAAATAAAACAAAAAAAACAAAAAAAAACTAGAGAACAATAAAGAAAAAATGAGAGAAAATATGAAAAAATGAAGAAAATGAAATTAGTAATACTTTATATCCTACAAAATATATATGTTAGTTCTCCCCCCCTTTCCCAATAAAGAACACATAGGGTTTTTTCCTGATTTTTTTTTTTCATGAAAACTTATGCCTTGAGGGAACAATGGTTAAATGAGCTCAATTGAGAATTGAAACGTCCACCCATTCCATGAAACATGAGATCTGTAATTTGATTAACCAAAATCTATCCAAAAATTAAAATTAGATTCAAAGATGTTAATGGTATGAGTTCTAAGTAATGGGTTTAAGGAATAGAACCCTTATACTCTTGAAAACATTCCAACAATAATAAATACAAACCCTAACTATTAAGATATGGTAAAACCCCAACTTCATCTTCATCTTCTTCAAGATGATAAAATTGGGTTGAAGAAGTAAAGTTAGGTTTTCTTTTAATCTAATAGTGTGAAATATTCCACTCCAATGGTTGAGATTTTATTTTATTTTTTTAATTTTTTAAACAAAAACAATGGTAATTTGATAATTTAAATGCTACAAGGGTAGTTTAGGTATTCAAACCGTAAATCGTCAACAAAACAAATATTGGTAATGGTTTGACAGGGTCAACGGAAGTTCAGGGGAGTAAACCTCATCTTGCATTTTGTGGGGGATGACCCTAATTTCGCCTATTTTGCACGTGGGGTATTACTAAAATACCATATAATAAAATAGTATACAATGATTCCTGGGAAGACCCCTATGTGATATGTGTTTAGGAGAAATTTCGGGAAACACATATGTTCACCACCAACAACTTCCTAGTCTAATTAACTAGCAAGGGAGATCTACTTATCCTTGTTTCTCAATGCCAATGTGATTAGCTCTATATAGTATTTCCTTCTGGATTAATACGATTCACTAACCATTCTGGTTCTTCAAATTGTTTGTAGAAGCTTGTAACTGATGATAGATGTTGGGGAGGGGGTGATTCAGCTAATACCTCCACCCCCATCCGCACCTGGATTACCTTTACAAACTCGATCCGTCTACGTACATTCAACATTAACCAACCGGCCTGTAAAGGACCTCATGTTAGTATATAATAGACCGAGCGAGCTTGGGGTTGTTGATTATTCTTAATTTGAAAGTTGAATACCGGACAGTCTGAAATTTGCTTCTAGATTTTTTTTTATTATTTAACTTGCAAATGGAGTTGTGTATTCAAAATCTCCAAATAGTCTATTATGACTAATTCTACTATGCTCACTGAGTATGTTGATTGCTATGAGGCGACAATTGTCATGAGATGTGGTTTAGAAAACTCACTGGAGATTGAGCTCAGGATTGTAGATTATATCCATAGACCCATGGTAAATTAGTTTATTGCGATAATGATAAAACTATTATGTAGAGAATGAATGGATGATCAAAAGTAATAAACATAGAGATCTCGATGTCTAACCTTATCTTTCCATTAATGGTACTTAGATTACATGGAGATTCTAACTTGCTTTGGTATGCTTCTTTTTACATGATGAATGCAAAATGATTTCAAAGAAGCTTATTATGAACTCAAAGATGTGCGGATCACTTCATGGAGGATATATTCCCTACTTTTATTTACCATTGTAAATGCTTATACCACATGATCATGAACATGGGTGTCATAATTATTCTACATAAAAAGGGTCCTAGACCCTTTCTCCCGATTCCCAATCTATCACAATTTCCGGGTGGGTTTATCAGGATACTAAGTGAGATAGGGGCTTTAATTGATTTTAGGCTCTAATGTGAGTGGGTAGAAGTGGTTATCTTATTCTCCTTTTTGGGCATTGCTTCTTGAGAACAAACCTTACTTGAAGCTTATTCTTCGATTGGGTTTGCGTAATTTGGGCTCATGAGATTTTTTTTTTTTAATTAGAGAGAGACGAGAGGTTTTATATGTATGTAATACATTTGGACCGGATTTTAATTGGATTGGTAAGAGGTTAATCAGAATTCAATCCAAACATCCTAATTTTTTATTCAAATTCTATTTTTTTGGATCGGATATTGGATTAAAATCGGTTCTCAGCCCTCAACCTTGCTATCTTCACATGGCCATGAAATAATTTACAAATCTTCATTAGAAAAAATGAAAACCTATTTTTATTTCAAAATCGTTGACGAAACTTGGGTTTGAAATTGGTCTGGATGTCAGTCACAACAATAAAAAAATATGCTGAGTTTAGTCTCACATCAGACACAAATTACCTTGTCTCTTTCCTTATAAATTCTTGGGCCTCTCCACTCATTGTTAATTGGTTTTGAATTGGATCCCCAAACTTATCATGATATCAGAGCGGGCTTTTCTTTCTTTCATGTCACTCAATTCACATCTCCACATGTTTTGGTCAAGTCCGGTCCACACATGTAGGGATGCGTTGAGTATAGTCTCACATCGAACATAAATTGCATTGTCTCTCTCTCCTTAGAAGCCAATTGGTTTTAAGTTGGACCCCAAACTTATCAAAATATACGATTCAAAATCTAACTTTAAAATTTAACCAAAATATCAAAATTGGAAATTTTAAATCAAAGTTTTTAAAGAAGTCTTATGAATCCACTGAGGTATCAAATATCAAGAGTTAAGATTTAAATAAAAAAGGGAGCTATGGTAACCACATTACGTATGTGCACACACCACGTCGGGTTAGGCATGGGTTCGAGTCACAAGAGGCAAGTGTAGCCATGGGACCATCGGCCTACATGTTGGCCTTATTTAATGAAATATTTGTTTTTGAAAATAATTCAACTCTTTTTAATTTTCTTTTCATTTCTTCTCAATTTTAATCTGCACATTTAATTTAATCACGACCGTTTTGTGTTCCTTGTGGGCCTTGACCGTCTTCTATCTTGAATGTCCCATTAGTCGTTCTATATTGACTTCACGTGCTGTAGAGAACCATATATTTTTTCTCGAGATACAAAACCAAAAATCTATGATTCTTGCACTGTCACGTCGGCGCAGTGTTGAATGCAGTGTCAAAAACAAAGTCAGTTCAGCATTTTTCTTTCACTTATTGTAGTTGGGCCCTAAAAGGAAAGTTATCTATAGTTTCCAAATAGAGCAAACCAAAAAAGGAAACTAAATTGAAATAAAAAGAAATTGAATTTTCATTTGCTCTTCATCTTCTCAATTGGTTCTCTCATTGAACAAGTCATTTAATTTTTGTTTTTTTTGTCCATCTTTTCAGTTGAATAAAAGAAAGATCATATAAAAATTCCTTAAGGATGTTCATCGACAGAAAAGATCAGATCATTGAATCCTGGGAAGTGATCTCTTAAGGCCTTACAACATCAATTATTCGAATAGTCAAGGGAAATTATCACCCTTACGACAACAAATCATGCTCATGCTTCGGTCAATCATCTATCTAAACCGATAAGTCATTCTAGTTCTTTTGATTTAATTGCATAAGACATGATATACTTCCAATGAACAGCTTGATTATTAGATGTTAGTGTGATTGATTTTAAATCACCAATCAGTTTGATTTTTGAGACTAGGTCCACCAATATTGGTTGGCCCTGCATTGTATATTATTCATAAATCACGCAAATTAATTGGTGGGCATGCATCAAACATGACAAAATTTTAGTGATTCATTAGCCTTGCCTTCTATCTCTTTTCTCTCTTCACAATGATGAAGTTGGTGGTGGAGATTTTGACAGGATCGCTCTTCCATGTACAAGTTGACGATGATTCGAGCGTTGGTGATCTGAAGAGAAAGATTGGGGACCAAGAAGAACTACCGGTGGATCGCCTACTCATCATGGTCCAGAA
The DNA here is from genome assembly GCF_017979445.1 of Akebia trifoliata. Taxonomy (NCBI): domain Eukaryota; kingdom Viridiplantae; phylum Streptophyta; class Magnoliopsida; order Ranunculales; family Lardizabalaceae; genus Akebia; species Akebia trifoliata. The sequence goes on along the minus strand of NC_141385.1, from coordinate 44,127,537 downwards.
TGAGAATGAGTTTTGTTTGATGGGAGATGGAGGAGCCATTGTTGATTATGGTGTTCGAGATGGTTCCCACATTCATCTCTTTTTCAGTCCCATGGATGATGGATCTCACCATATTACCTATTTCACTCTACCAGATTCTCTTTTCTGGTACGGATCCTAGAAGGGTTACCATCGTCGGTTTTCGGGTTCGTCTCGCTCATTCATAAATAATATCTTGATCTTGACGAGTGGTCTTGGTTCGTATCTCTGAATCAAAAAGAAGAAGATGACAACAATGAAGGAGGAGGAGAAAACTTTTAGGTCTCGGTGGTCTTGTCTCGTATTATTCACAAATAATACAAGATGACGAATTTTGAAACCATGGGTATTACTTATTAGAATCTACAAATTAATGAAATAATGTAATCAGAGAAATTGAACTTAAAGGCAAGAATTCACTTGTCATTAAGATGTTTCGCTCTTAACTTGAGGGTTGTAGTCTTTTTATTCTGAGAAATAATTTTCATGATTTGTTTCATTTTTTTAGTTCCAATTATGTTGACCTGTTGGAGAACTTTGAATAATAATTTTGACTATATATAGTTATAAATGTTACTAAATGTACGGCCCAGACAACTCAATATCCCAATAGTCTACTATTTGGTGTGTGTAGGTTTTATTGGGAAATCTTTTAGACACAAACTTTTGATGGGACCAAGTCCCCCAGTTCCCGAGTGAACCGGACACTTTATATGGAATGGAACTATTATTGGATCTTTCTAACTTTGAGCCAGTAAATTAGGATCTCTCCCTCTCGTTGAATATTTCTAAGTTAAATATTTATTGTGTGATGTTTTATAGTGTAGACTGTCACACAAGGAAATCAGATGGCCACAGTCCACACCACAATATGGCTCATTCTCTTGAACCACTGAGCCCATGTGCTCATGGCACCTATTTTGGTGGATTTATTCCCTAAAATCAACTTAATTGATGATATATAGCCATTTTTTGAACATTTCTCATCATTTTAGGCTGATGACCCTTTGAATTAAAAATATAATGTTGATCAAATCCCAATTATGGCTGTAAATCACCAATAGTCTGATTTTGGAGACTAGATCCACCAATGTGTGGACCAATATTGTTCATAAAACACCCATGTTGATTATATATGGTTTTGGACATCGTTCCCACATTCATCTCTATTTTAGTGCCATATATAGATGATGGATCTGACCATCTTTTATACTTCAGTTGCGGATTCTGTTTTATTGGTGAACGATACCAAGATGACCAAGACAACTCGACGAGTCGTCTTGCTATAGGATGAGATTTAAAGCCATGATTGGAGTACCATTTACTAGTCGAAACATGATGATGGTCCAACTCAATTGAACCATATGGAACACCCCAAGTCATTAATTGGGTAACGTTGTGACCTTCGACAGGTAACAACTCAACCCAATGATCTCAGGGAGCGGATCCTCTGTGGCTTCGTGTAGTTCTTTTCAATGGTTAAGACAGTGCCAAGTAATCAAGAAATTGATTTTCCATGAAAATGTTTACCATTGATTTTCTTTTCTTTTTTTGATATACAAACTTTTACATCATTATTTCTGGATAAAAACCTCAAACATCGTGTCTTCAAATATTTACATGTCACAAGTATGTAACATTTTGAGCCCCTATATATGCTCATGGACAACCAGTACTGAAAAGCCAAGAGCCTTTAAAGACATTCGGAGAAAAACATATAAGGATACTGACAAGGTGGGTATATTTATGCTGCTACTGCAAATCCAACCCTCAGCTTTCCAAAGTCGAATACTGTGTGATACCGACCCATGAAAACATCTCCCAATATCCTGCATTTCATTACTTCCATAAGTTATATTTTCGACAAAATTACTCGATCCAATTTTAACAACATTCCACATAAATGGAATCGACATCTGCACATATTATCGCTACCATGGTTTGAACTTCTGTATTGTCTCAAAATGTCTTACTTATAGCTGAGATCACAAAAAAAAAAAAAAAACCTGAAACATCCAATGTTTCTGGACTGTTACGGATTGTCTCATCTTTTGGTCGATGTTTTTTTTTTCCAGAGTGAGACATTGTCTCAAAATGGGATTATAGACCTTGATCACCACCACTATCAACATTACCAAATGAAGCAAAGAAACAAAAGGGCATACTAAGTGAGCAGACACATACCAGAGGGGACCGCTAGGAGGAGGTATATCCAAAGCCATAAATCCACTAATGCACTGAGCTGAAGGTCCCTCACCCACTTTGAGGATATACTGAATTACCAAATACAAAACATTTAACACGCTGAATTAAGTATGAAGAATGTGCTACATATTCAGATGAAAAGCACCTCCATATGGAAAGATAAAGAGAGCTTATGTTGCCACAACTACTGCTTTACCAACACACCAATTAACGATTTTTATTTTTTTAAATTCATTTGAGCTGGTGAAATTAGGGTTTTGATCCCATAGCTGTGATATTACTACTCGCAGCAATTAATGAAATTATATATAACACATTAGATAAGGGTATAAAAAAATGGAGTTCTGAAACAAAAGAGGGAAGAACAGAATCGGTGGCAGTCCAACAACACCGAACTTCAATTTCCTCTTCAACCAATCTCTCATTCTCATAATCTGTCAGTTGAGAACTTGAAGAGTTTTCCTCACCTGAGTGGATACCCAAATTGAAAAGCTTCCTCAAAGAAGAAGAAGAAGAAATGGAAAGGCTGTGGTAATTAAAAATATAGAATGGTTATCTACGCTACAAAAACTATATTTAACTTTCATTGGTTGATGGGTTAATAATAAAATAGCTGGTGTGGCAATATGAGCTCTGAAGATTAATTTCGAAAGATGGTCAATATCAATGATCAATTGATTGTTAAGTTCTAGAAAATACATGCAAATTAAAAACTTTCTTTGCTCCAATATGGAGGGGATGATATAATTAAAAAAACATATTTAAACCAGATGCATTTAGAATCAAACAAAATTTTAAAAAATAGAAATAAAAATACTCTTTAATAAAATTCCGACAAAGTATCTTACCTCATGTGAAGAGAGTTCCATTACTTTACCACCAATGGTAAAAGCAACAACAGGCATAGATGAAATCTTCTTACAGTCAACAGCTGATTCTCCCATAGGACTAGGCAGTCGTTCACAAAGCTGCAATTACAACTGAGGACATTAACCAACATGCGACACAGTCTTATTGGGAAAAGTTAAGCACAGAGTAACACAACTTAACCTCATTGACATAGCTAAAGATGTGATCCTGTGTCTTGTTCTTCCTAAGCTGATTTTCCATCCATACAACTGTCATCTCACAAGCAGAGCACATAGAATCATTCGGAATACTAGAAAACCTGCCACCATTCTTCTCATCCACCACACTTTCAATCCCAGTGCTGTAAGGGATACATTCACATACCCATTAGATCATGTTTTCAATACAAAGTCACAAAAAACTGGTGAAATATCATCATCATTGTCGCCATAATATTTATTTTATAAGACGGATTGACCCTAACCTGACGCCTCGAGTCCCATCAAAAGTACATAAACCAATCTGCGAGCAGATTTTATTTGGTTTTGCCTGTCAAAGTAAATTTTTTTTTGTCAAAACCAGAAATCAATTTAGATTCGTGCTGGAGTAATATTAAAATTGACATTGATTCTCACATTGCTGATGTGGAGGTGCACACATAACCATAGATGATTTTCACTCGTATCTCAATGAAAAGCATCTATGGTTCCGTACATATATCCATGTCAGCAATGTGAGAATCGATGTCAATTTTAATGCTACTTCAGCATTTTCCATCAATTTATTGTGAAATAGAGGTTACTCAATAACAATTAATAGAACCACAGCTTCTCCAAGGAAATCAGAGTAAACAGAAAGACCACAGTATACCATATTATGTTTTTTTCCTTATTATTACCATTATTTTACTCTTTATCTTTTTTTCTTTTTTTGGGGGGGTGGGTCGCAGATTAAGTTAACTATATACCTTGGCCAGCAACTTTTTCATAATCACTTCCCCATATAGTGAAACTACTGTCTTGCACTCCTGGCTAACAACACCATCGGCTCCAATGGCATGGTTGATTAGAGTTATTATAGCCTGCAAAATAGATATTTGAAATAGCAATCATAAGCTTGATCCACCCACCATGGTTTAAGAAAAAAAGCGCAAATGTAGAAAAAGCAGATTAAGAACAATTAAGTACACCCAATGACACCACCATTACTGTATCACATTGGCAATCATGGAAAATGACCATCTACTATGAAGAGCACAATAGCAGCAGAGACTTACGGTACAGAGAAAGGAAATATACGTAGGCTAGAGAAAATATGAAAGTCAATCAAAACTAGGGACAATGAATTCAGTAACTCCAGCTTAACAAAAACAATGCTTCTGACTTCTACATTTTAAAATTAAAGCGAAAGTGCATAAATAAACATAGTTTAATTGTTATCCATGCTCTAAGAATAATGTTTCAACATTATAGTTCTCAAAGATAGGACCAGAAATTATATCACAATGTTCCATGTCAAACAACTAAATCACAGGAAAGATGGTCGGCTTGTGTCGCCACAGTTACAGTGCCAATTAAACAAAAATCTTAATAAGAAAACATACAACATAAAAATAAATAAAAAACTGAGAAGGATCATGATGTTTGAATAAAATCTAAAATGCTCATAAATACCGTTGGACCAGCCAACAAAGAAGTTCCTGAATCAGCAATTGCAGCACAACCACCCTTGCAATAACCTGAAAAAAAAACATATTTATCTCATAAATCAGCAGAAAAGGAGTTCTAACCATAACAGGACAGCATTCTCTGTCCTTATAAACAAGTAAAATTGTAGATCTCCCATAATTACCTGTTGTTTCTCCACCAATGAGGACATCACCCATATTAAACTAGTATAAGGAAATTGAAATATACAAAAATTAGATATTGAAGAATATTAAAAGGTAACATATATTCACCCATAGCCCACATGGGTACAAATTTCAAGATGACCTACCTGCCAATACCCTTTCTGAGTCACAGGAACATATGTGTGCTCACCCTTGTAATGTTTGGGATCAACACCTCCAAACACAATTTCACCACCTTCTTCTTCCTTAACATTTCGATTAAGCCAAAATGAGAAAACAGGTACTTTAATGAGACCTTGTTTAAGCATGTCGTACCTGTCATATTGGGAGTTATTCAGTTAATATTCTCTATCATAGAATGCTTAAAGCCATTACTCAAACTAGATTTTCAAGTTGGACTAGTCCTCATTGATACTCCCAATTCATTACAAATGTGTATTCCCTTAATGCAACATAATATGCTAACCACCACTATACATGTATTTACTGATCTAGCAATCATAGCACTTTAAATAATGGCAAATATGCATTGACATACCACACAGGGACAGCGTTCCCAACTGAGATCTCTTGAAATCCAAGCCCAAGTATGCCATCAAACTTAGCCACCAAGAATGTTAGACTCGGCTCTCTTGTTGCCTCAATAAACTCCTGACAAGGGTAGCCATTATCAGTACATGACCTATCACCAAAAAAATGAGAATCACAGAATAAAATTCCTAATTCTCTGAAATCCACCTGATTTTTAACAACAAGGTCACCAACTTTCACATTGTCTATGCTAAAGTAGCCAGAAATTGCTCCAGTTCCATAGTGAATCTCAGCAGGTTTCCCTGCATAATTAATGGAACAAAGTTAACACATGTATTGACTTAAATTTATTATATTTTCCCTAATCAGAACAATGTCTCAGTATTTCAGAATCTAATAAGTAACTCTTGTAAACCTTCCAACTCCAAGTACCCATCTAACTAAAACTAGAATAAGCTAAATAGAAAATTACTACTCCTAAGAGCTGTATTGAAAATTAGAAATGCACAACAAAACCAGTTAATGGAAACGAACCATTCTCCTTGTAGGTACTTGATTGGCTTGACTTGTAGGTGGAATGGAAATAGCAAGGAAGCTGTATCCAAATACAAAATCAAGATATCGAATCCCTATTACCCAATAAAATATAAACGAATTTTCAAGGAACAACAAAACCATTTGAGATCCAAATACAACACATAAATCATATAAACTCCTTTTAGTTTAAAGAAACTCACCGAGAAATAGCACTTTGAAGAAGGAACCCATAGGTTAGAGCTGCCAGTGTCAAAAATCACAGTGAACGTCTGAGGGGGAGTACCAATACCAATGTCACCAAAATATTGAGCATCCATGTAGTTCTTCAATGCTACAATATCAGTGCCCTTAGAACCCCTAAGATTACTACGAAGATGATACTTCCGAATAGAACCTCGCAACTCCTCTCCTTCCTTGGATTCAAGTCTTGCAACACGCCGATTGTTTGGATCCAATGGCCTCTTCTTCAGTCTGATTCTAACCAACCCATCATTGGGTGCGGCAAAGACTGAAGAAAACAAGATGGACGAAAGGAAACAAAAGACAATGATGGCTTTACATTTGGTTCCCATATTGACCTGTCAATCCACAACGAAAAATCTCATCTAAAGATCATAAATGGCTTAGAAGTAAGCAAACACAATTATATTATAATAAAAAAATGTTACAAATTTCCTTGGTTGATGAAGGGCTTTGCTGTCCAGTCATGAATGTATGGGTAGGTCTCTTTAGAATATTTTCATATTCTATGGTAATTTCTTTGCTTAGTAGGTTGCATGGGTTTTCAATAACCAATCAAGAGATCACCGTATTCTCCTCGTTTGAGATATCTTATTCAGTGATAAATAAGCTAGTTTTAGGGATTTGATTACAAGAAACATCTCTAAATAAGAATGCACTGTAAGTTAAAGACCTGTTTAGAATTTGGATTGCAGTTTCGCACAAAAAACAAATATATTTTTGCACAAAATGGCTACTAAAATGTCTCTATTCTCTAATAGATTACAACAAAATGTCCTTAATAGGAAACCAATTGAAACCAGACATTTCATGGAGAAGTATAAAGGTTTGTTTGGATCATCATTTTTGCTACATTTTTTTTCCTCATAAAATAGATCTTAAGTAGATACTATAGTGCTGGGCAATAGAAAATTATCCATTTCTGATGGAAACTCTGCATGAAAATTCAAAACCAATTTGAAAATGCATATTGGACGAAAAGTATATATAGAGGCCTGTTTGGATCTCCAGTTTTTACACAATTGTTCTTAAATAATGGTTGTCTTACAAATATGGCAATACAAGGTCCAAACAGGCCTTCAACCTTTTCTGGGGAAAAAATTATCCCTTAAACCCTACTATATTTGACACCGAAAAAAAACAATCTGATTTTTCAATAAAAATGTCTTTCAGCCAATTGAAAACTCTGGAGAAAATCAAAATCTGAAGGAAATATACTGATCAGAAATCTCTAGAACATAGAAGAAACCTCTAATTGTAACTCCGAAATTTTACATTTCTTAATATATAACATAGAACTTACATGCAAAAAACCTAAAATTTCAATCGAAAAAAAGAACAAAAAACAGGCCAGAAAAAAAACATTTTTCACGAAAAATTGTGGAAACAAAGAAAATGAGACGAACAACGATAGATTCAAAGAATAAAAACAATAATAAAATCTCTAAATTCAAGAAAATTATTTTACGGGAAAATAAATTGAGGAATGGAAAATCACTTACAGTTCTGAAAATCGATTTGCAGATAAAGGGCAGAGAGAAGAGTTTAAAAAGAAATGTGGAAAGGTTGAAGACGAAGAGAATAAAATGAGAGAAATATTGAGAAACTGAATAACAAACATTCGAACTCACCAGCTCAGCTACTCATGTTAAGTTTTTTGACACGTGGCATATAATTTGATATTAACCGTCGATCTTCTTACTTTTCTGATCCAGACCGTCCATGAAGGATTACTACTCATTACTGGGAGCTTTCCTTTCATACATTGCGAGCTACCATATTAAATTGCTATCGAAGCTCGGGATTAATTTTTCGTGATGTGAATGATCATCTGATTGATCCATAATAGTTTGCATGGTTATCGAATTTCTTACATATGGTTTTGTTAACATGGTTATAAGATGTATAGATTTCTTTTTCTTCGATCCTTCTTCTTTCTTTTGATTTAGAGATTTGGGTTTTTTCTCATCTCGTCTCATCTCATCTCATCCAAGTTCTTCTTCGAAATTAAACATCTTAATATCATTTGTGAATGAGATGATGAGACGAAAAAGTCAAGATTGAAAACTAATAATGGTGTTAGTGGAGGAACGAAAGAAAAATCAACATGATTAGTGATTTATCATTTTCATTTGAACATTTTTATCAATGACTTAAATGATGAGTGGTTCCAACTTCCAACCCTTGATTAGAGACCTCCAAAACATAGTTTTAAAACTCGAAATTTGTATTCAACTCGAGTCATGTCGACAATTCAAGAATTGAGATAAGTCAAATAACAATATATTAAATTTATAAATATTTAAAAGAAAATTAATATTTTGAGATAAGTTAAAATATCTAATTTATATGTATTAGACCCCACTCCTTTTATCCTCACGTTAGGAGGGGTTGGGAATTAATTCATTGTGAATCTCGAGGAAATTTTTAATTTTATTGTACTTTCATCTTCAATCCACTTTCGAAAAATATTCTTTCAACTTTTATTGTCTTTCATTTACTATTCATTTTTCCAACTCCATTTAACTTTATTATCTTTCCTCTTCTACCTATTAACTTTAAAGATGATGCATTTATTTCGGGTTTAAGGTTAAATCATCTCAAAATGTGGTATAGTCATAGCTCCTTTCAAAAGTCTATTGAGTTGACTTTGAATCCATTGATTGAGTTGACTATGACTTTGTTGATTAATTGATTCACTTGGTGCATAAACCCCTTAATTGACTCTTGCAAACTAGGCTACCCAGCCCACTAATAGCTCAACTGAAGGATCTGTGGTAGAAGAGCCAACTCGAACCAATATGGAGTCCACTCAATGAGTTTTAGAGCTATGGATAAAAAAATAAAAATAAAAAAAACATAAGCACTAATCACACTGATGAAACAAAAATCAAAAATAAAAAATAAAGACAGTTAACATTTGTGCATCAAAATTTGGCTACATGAAAATGTATCAAAACCTTCTTTTTTTTCAAAAGCGGAGGGTGGATCACATGAGGGAAAGCGACACCGGCTTGTTACATTAAGCTACAACTGCAAACGTGCCAACTAAGCACAAAGGGTTGGTTAGCCTTCACGCCAAACATCCTCTCCCACTTTTTGGTTGTTGGTGAGAACTTGTTTGGAACGTTTGGGGAAAAAAATAAGATAAATTTCAATATAGGTGTGTACTTGAGCTTGATCACTACTAGACTAACTAATCTGATCAAGTGGTCTATGATTAAGTTTGCTTAACTGATGAGTCCCTTCTTTTTGTGGGCCACATTCCATGAGTTGCTTTAAAGATATATAATGCTTTTATAGTGAACTTCGGGAGCATTTGGTTTGGATTGTTAGATTCTGATTCTAAATTTGATGTAACATGGTATAAACATTGATCTTAAAAATCTCACTTGGTTACATTATTTGTAAATATTGATTTTAGAATCTCATTTTATTACTCTTCAGGTGTTGTGTATCAAATATTACATACTTAAGCGTAAAAAAACCAAAAAAAAAGTCACTTTAGTATCAAAGTGAAAGAAACAATAGGTACCAACTAACTTAATAGTAAAGCCTTTGGGTGATGATATCAGAGATTTGAGTTCAAATCCTGTCAACACAAATTACTGAACTCAATAAAAATAAATTTATCGATAAATTGGATGGAAGAAATGTTCTGTTAGCTTAAAATTTTTAGTAGTCACTTAGGCCTTGTTCAGGTTTCTTCAAACTTCTGCTTCCAAGCATCATAAAAACATCGGAAGCAAAAAACAGTTACTACGTGAAAACTCGAAAATTCGATGGGCCAAGGCCCACGAATTTTAGAAATTGAATTTCGACGGCCTTGGGTCGTTGAATTTTTTATATTCCCCATATTCAATTTATTAAAACTGTCAAATTTCTCACATCCTTCGTTGATTTGACAATTTCGGCCTGTTTAGTTTTATGAAATTCAACGGTCTTAGACTGTCAAATATGAGATTTTTTTTTCACGTTGTGAGTGGAAGTGTAGTTGCAGAATTATCATTTGCGAAGAACTACTTTTTGAAATAAAAATAGCTTCTTTTCACATGTTGATAATCATATTAGAAGTTTTGATTATTAATTTAATATTTTGAGAAATTTTAGTCATTGTTGAACAAATAATTAATGTGAAACTACAAACCTTTACATTTTCATCAAATCCCCACAAGCATCAAAAATGAGAAGTGGGTCTGAGGCTCTAAGCCGCTTCTCACTCCTAATTGTTGCAATAATACCCTAGAAAAGTCATTTTATAAATTAAAGTCTAATAATCAATGAAGTATGAGTATCGTAATATCCCCATATATAATTGTAGACTAAGTTATCAGCATAGACTTGACACGGGAGAATTAGCCATACAATTCTTTTCATCTGAAATTGTCACACCTATAAATGAAGTTGGGTACTTCATTTATATGGCTTTCATGGTCTTAAAGTGTGTACATTTGATATATAATATCTTATTCTCGAGATATCATGGTGTCGATCAATGCTCACAACGCATGGGTGCTCATTAGTACACTAACTAATTGCACGTAATTTAGTTCTCGTTTAATAATTCCTCAAACTTGAGAACCTTATTAATCATTGAGTAAAAATACATTTACTTTGATTTTGTTAACAATAATTCACAATGATAGATTACATATGGCATTAATTGGGTAACTGGTGAATTACTTGGGTGGCGCTAAGATTCAATAACGAATCTACAACCATTAATTTGAAATTTTCAAGATATGGAAAAGATACTCGTGTGATATCAAATCCTGATCAAGTAAACTTCAATTAATAAAAAAATTCAAATGACATGCCCATAGTCTAAGGGTTAGATAGTAAAATAAATCTCCGGGGCCTTTGTAAGGGATATCGTTTAATGTAGAAGAAATTATCTAAAAGGATACATTTGTGGGGGGAACAGATCCTTTGTAGTGCCATTTTCCTGTAATGCCTTATAGCTCTTCTTCTACAATCCACAAAACATCACTTCTAAAATAAAATAAAATAAACAATTCGGGCCTCTTATACTTGTGGTTTGGGTCATATTTGAAAAAAATAAATAAATTAAAAACAATCTTTTTTAACATGATCCATGACAATGAAAATTGGAGGACGGTCAATGAACTTCCAATTTTAAAATACTTTTTAACGGTGTAGTTTAAGTTTGTAGTTGACGTGGCACTCTCTTAACCGTCTAAGCATGTGACAAGAAAAGAGCCCTACAGAGGATCTGCTCCCACATATCCCATTTGTGGGAGGGACCTGAGAGTTAAATATCTGATTACTGGGAGGATTCAATTCTAACATACATATCTAGTGTCACTTATAATTCTTGATTTTAAGTCAGTTAATTAGTACAAGTTAGTTTTGAAAACAATATCAGTCTGTGCTTAGATTAAATTGAATTATTCTTTATCCCTCTCACATGAAAAAAGTTGAAAATCCCAAAGTCTAACAATAATCTGATTTTTATTAAGCCCATAAAGGTAAGAGTGTTTTAGGCATTTCATATTATATTTATTTGGATGAATTTAAATCCTAAAGTAAGGATTTAACGAGAGGGACGATTCTATCATGATGAAGCTCACTTAACTTTAAATATCTCATTATGTGGGATTCGTATAAACGACACCTCCTTAAAGCAACTCCAAGGGGAAATTCCATAATGATATTCTATAATGGAGAAGGAGAGCATTATGACATCTCATTTTAGATTTTCAAGGAGTTTGCACTCCAACCGCGTCTTCCAAATTGCTTTTCTATTAATATTTTTTTCGATCAACCTAAAACGAAGTTGAGCTACATTGGAGACCTTAAGTATTTTAAAATGACCATTTAAAATAGTAGTTGGGATATGAAATCTTTTAGGAAAAAAAATGGAGAAGCTCTACCTGTTTTCCATTTTGGAGTTTGAAAACTTGAAACACCAAAATGGAATGGGACGTAGTGACTATGTTGGAGACCCCTCTAGTCGGTTCTATGCTCCAAAACGATAGTTGAGAGGAAATGATGTCTGATTTGAAAGACTCGTTGGAGCTGCTCTTACATGACAGTAGGAGCTACAGCCCACTCGAATTCAACTTTGAAGCAACTAACTCAAATCAAAATTTTGGAGGAACCCTCTCTCTTATGTGGCATGCGACTATATGTTTTCAAAATGAATACATGCCCTTCTATGAATATTTGAGATACCTTCGTTTTCTTCTAAATTAATGATATACCACCTTTAACCTTAGTCTTCTCTTATAAATCATTGAAAATAGGGCTTAAAACTGGTTGGATTCGGTCAGGTTTGTGTGTGTCTATATCCATATCTGAATTTTTTATTCAAATCCAAATTCAATTCGGACCATACTAAGTAAGATCATTTCCAAACCATTTTACTTTCATTAAAATCATACCCAAATTCGATCCGACTGAATTAATTGATTCGGGTTCGGATTGGATAATGTTAAACTATTAAAGATTATTTCAAATTAAATTGCTAAAATGTGACTTGAATTCAAGACCTCTCCATTGGATTCAGATTACTCGGATTTCAGATAAAATTCGTACTATTTTAAATCCTAATTGAAAAATGACACCAATAACCTCACCATTATGATCATCAGCATCATTCATCACCCTCAACCATCATAATCTCTTCATCACCATCAATATGCAAGAGAAATCTTTTTCATTAGTTGATACTAGAAGATCGTGGTCAAGGGGCGTGCCCACAATTTGAAAACATAAAGGATATGTCAAATATTCACCAAAACAAACACGGCCATGTCACGGAAATGGGAGGGTTCCTCCAAAATTCGAACCAGACAGCTTCAAAGTTTTTTTCCCAAACCCCTTAAGAAAGGGGAAATGAATAATGAAGTATATAACCTTCACTGATTTAAGCTCAAATTCTGTTCCAATTAAAAATTGACTTATACGTCGGAGTGAAATTTGTGTATACCCACATTGAAATTAACTTGAAAATATTGGAAAGAGATGACTCATTCTCATAGAATGTGCTACACATCTAGAGATAAGCACGACTTTCCCCTCCACAGCCGCCATTGTCTTTCTCTATCCCTCACCATGGCATGGTGTCTAGCGAATATATTTGATGTTAAACTTGACTGGAGGCGTGCTTGTGATATAAGAGTTTTGTCAACTTCATCCACTGGTCTTTGTTTCATTCGACCATTTCCTTATCAAACAACTCCACTTTTTCTTCTCTTTTCTTGTCCATCATACCCATATCCCCATAGAGAACAATTCGTATAATATCTTTCTTTGTGGTCTTGGGTTCACCAAGAACATAAAAAAAAAAAAAAAACAAATTGGAACTAAAATTGGATTTTTGTAGTTAATAAGTTATATAATGTGTATTAACAAAAACAATTTAGATCTAATTATTCAATTCAATACAATTAAAAAAATAATGAAAATTTAATTTATTCTAATTTCCTCACCCATCCACAAAAAAAAAAAACTATGCATGATCTTATTTTCTTTTAATTTTTCAATCCCAAGATAAAGAAGAAAAAAAAATTAACCAAACTTCTAATTCCCAAAAAAATTAGAAGTACTGATTCTATTATCATTGTTGCTGCTATTGCTAGTTGTGGTATTGCCACTGCTGTTATTGTTTGTTTGATGACCTCCACCCATGATTGAGGTGATTGCAGCAGCTAGAGCCGCTGTGAAGTTTGGATCAGCGGTGATTGCAGCTGTTGCTGCACTGACTGTGTCGGCCATCGAAGGCTGTTGTGATTGCTGTTGTGGTGGTAGCTGTTGTTGGTTTGTGAATTGGGCTGAACCCACATCTTGTGAATTCTGAAGGCCACAGAATTTTGATTGGTTATACAATGATTGGCCGATGATCTGATGCAACTGCGAGTGAGCTGGGGCTGGGGCTGGGGTAGGTGCAGCAACGGCAAACGGGACTTGGAATTGGGTAGGTGGTTTTTGGAACTGTAATGGGTTGGGCGTTTGGGTAAGGTCCAATGTAACAGTTGGAAATGGTGCAGAAGCTGAGATCGTCGCCATACTCGAAGAGCAAGGAAAAAGATTCCTAGCTAGAAAATTTGGGTTCGTTAGCCCATCTGCACTCGACATCGGTCCAGAGAGTAGCATCGATGCAGCAGCGGATGTGGTTGACACCATTGCCATGGCTGCTGGTGGGAGTGGATGATTGTGATTGCCTTCATAGGTTGTTATCAATATTGTTCCATCCTCGGCACATCTTTGAACCTATATGATACAATAATTTGGATTCAGATTAAAATTTCATTCTAAATTTTGATAGAACATAGGTAGAATTATAAAATGGAAATAAAACTTCATGAATTTATCTATCTAGAATCTAGATACATTTTGAAAATATTTACATTTAAAAGAATAATGGGTATTTAAGAAACATTCCTTCTCTTAACTTGGTGATATTAGGTTTACCCTATTGCAAAATGCAAAATTAGGTTTATCCCCTTTGACCATAGGTCAATCTTACATTTTCTTGATGATTTTACATTGAAAATTTTGATTTTTTTCAAAATGCTCCTCAAATATTTGAAATTTTAAAATTTTAAAAATAAAATAAAATATCATGGTTAAATCATCAAAATAGCAAAGTTGACTTACGATCAAGGGGTAAACCTAATATCACCAATTTAAAAAGGGGGTTTCTAAAATACCCAAGAATAAATTATACAATCTTGTTTATAAAAATTCACAAAAGAAGACATATATATACCAAAAATCAGCCCATTTCTAAACTTCTAACCCATGTAAAACAAAACATGTAGGGCATAATGTAGGGTTCCGAAAATTATATATATAATCTTACAAAAAAATATGTGCACCATTTTAGATGAAATCACCCTATTTTTTTCAAAATTGTTATTACTTTATTAAATAATAAGGGCAATGACTGCAAAGACTTGTTTTTCGAAAATATGTATCAAAAAGTCCCTTCTAAGAAAATAGGGACTATTTAGTATTCAATTTACCATATATTAGTTAAAAAAGGATTTTTGAAACAAAAATATTATAATTACCCTTTCAATGATTTTTGAAGTTTAAAGAAATATGTTTATTTCAAAATATATAACTACTCCTATATTTTACTATTAATGGCATGCCCTTAACTATGGTCATCTTTTATAAAATAATTATAAAAAAAAAACTTATTTCTCTATCCAAAATTAGTAATCTTTAAATCACAAAGAAGATGATGACTACACCAATGATGATGATGGAGATGAGTATGACCATCATCAAATTGATTTGATTTATGTATATTCGATTTATTAAAATATATAAATAATTTTAAATAATTAAAATATAATTTTAAAACTCGACTTGAATTTTCATCAAATTGATTCAACTCAAAAATTAGCAAGTCGACACAAATAAGTCAAGTAAAATTATTTTGAATTTAATTTTTAATAAAAAAAACATATTTATTTTTTATTTTTTACAGAAATATTAATAACTAAATAAATTGGTCAAATTTTTTATTTGATTCTTTATATTTTTATATCAAACACTTTTGTAAAGTTGTTAAAATGGTATTTCAGTTTTTTTTTTTTTAATATCTTCAAAAGATTTTTAATAGACTAATATTTTATTAACTCGAACTTAAATTGTCCGTATTCTTTACTAAGAGGCTATTTGGTACATGTTCTTAATAAAGAGTCCGTCAGGGTCATTCTCCCTAAATAATATCATTACATAGAATTATATAATTTTCAAATTAAAACAGTGATCATCTAACATGGCTAAACCAAAGGGGTATAGGTGTAAATTTATATTTTTCAACACAATCTATAGAAATTTTCATATAAAACTTATTTACAAAACTGATAAATTATACATTATGAAAATAATTTCAAAATCTGTCTGGAAACATAATTTAATATATATATATATATATATATATATATATATATATATATATATATATATATATATATATATATATATATATATATATATATACATTCTAAATCAAATTTTAGTATTTGGGTATAGTTAGGGAGCCCTACTTGTTTTCTAACTGGACATCCAATTGCCATGGTGCAACGATAATAAGCTCGAGGACACGGGTTCCCTTTCGCCATCTTCTGTCCATACTTACGCCATTGGCATCCATCGGCGATCTGAAACAAATTAAATTTGAATTAATCAAAAATCAATTTCAATAATTACAACAAGTTTTGAACCAAACCATTTTATTACATACCATGGGTGCTTCAGATCGTGCTCGAACTGAAACACGAGCTTTCCTCATTGTGGCTTCTGCGGATTGATTCTTTGATTCATTCAATGTGGGGAATTTATTAGGAGCCCATCCATTTGATGCCTGGTCAAGGCTCTCTTCATAGCCATTCTTGTGGTCCTTCGACACCATCTCCACGTTGTTTTGTGGTGATCCCGAGCCATCTCGACTTCTACCTTCCGATAAAGATTGAGAATTCTCCTCAGTTTCGGCTGTGGCAGTTAGGCCTAGATCCATGAACTGTCTTGGCCCTCGATTGACATCATTTTTCTTCTCTACTTGTTTTCCATTTAACATCTAATTAAACAACCCATCATAAAAATAAATAAAAATAAAAACTATATTCAATCACTTAGAATTAACATATTGAATTTTGAAATTAATCGATTTTATCAATTGAGATCAAGCTGTTAAATTTTTAAAGGGTAAATAAGTTAAAATTACCTCGTGTTCTTGAACGATTTCAGGTTTTTTATTCTGTTGCTGCAACATTGTTTCAAGATGCATTTGTAGAGCACTATAGTTTTCGTATACTTGGTTAAGCATTCCTCTTAATCTATGGTTCTCAGCCTTCATCAGCTCAAGCTTTGATTGTATCTCTGCGAGCTGAAACAAGAAATAATCTTAAATGGGTATTCTTAATTAGAACATAAAACACAGATCATTATCGTGTCTAACCATAGAAAAAAAATCAAAATACGATAAAAAGAACACATAACACAACAAGATTTACGTAGTTTCATAGCGTCTATATCCACCGTAAGATGAGAACTTCTTACCCCACTTTTGTTATCGTCTATGTTCGATGACATCCCATCGTCCACCATCGATTGATCGCTATCCATAGTTATAGTAAGAAGGTTTAAACCAGTCTACATGAACAATAGAACAGTAATTTAGTATAACAAAGGAAAATAATTGAAATACAAGAACAATTTAGAAACTCATTGCTTACATTTACGTCATTATCGCTCCTCAAGGAGTCCTCCTTCTTTATATGATTTCTCGAGGCCTTATCGTCGAAATCTTGTAGTCGGGTTTTGTCCGAAAAGAAATCCATTTCATTGACGACGCGTTTTTCATCAGAGGGAAATTGATCATCTCTACAATTATGATTCATGGAGAATTCGACACTGGAGAATCGATTATGAGTAGAATCCATGAAATCGTGTTTTTGCATGTTTGTGAAGAACAGATCTGAACCAAGGATGAGGCCTCCTTCTTTGCCCATAAATAAAGAAACTTAAGTAGAGGATAGAAATTAAGGTGTGAAGTAGTCTGAAGTCTTCTGCCGCTACTATAGGCTCGGCAATAAAAAGGGTTGAGAGGAAGACCAAATGGATTGGAAAATGTTAGTGATTTTGAAATACCCCCTCCATGTTTTGGTTAATATTTGAGAAACTCTTATGTTTTCAAAACGATAACATGACCCCATGACTTTAGTCTACTGTAATAGTACAAATATATAGATGATTGGAAAATGACTAAGATGCCACCATCTTCAATATCTAGCCTCTTAGGTAAAATGTTTTTACATTCATCTTCGACATTTCGATTCTATCCACTTCAACCTTCAATCCTCAATGAGGATTGAAGATAGAATTTTTGAAAAAGTAGAAGATAAGATGGAATTATAAGTAGAAAAATCAAGGATTTTCTATGGTTAATTAGGTGCCGTTGAAAGTGAATGATGAAATAAAAATTAAGAACTTGAATTTAACAGATTTTTGGAAGAAAAATCAAGGGTAGGTTTTTGGCAAGAGATTAAATATGAGGGTGTTTAGGTCATTTTATTTATTTATATGATAAGACCTAGGTCAAGGGTCCTACTTTCAGTTTGGATACAGAAGGGTATCTCAAATATTGAAGAAAATGTGGAGGGTTAAAAAAATAATTAGTAGAGATGACATGAGACGGTGCGTCAGATGGACAGCTAGAAGTGGGCCCACATAGAACAGATGAAGGGGAAGTTCTCTCGTTGGTTCGTTTCGTCTACGTTTCGTGAAGACTTTATTTGACTCGTTCAACGTGTCCACCGCCCCATTGGCTCGACGCGATCCACGTGAGCTGGGAAAAGTAGCCGAGTCAATGAGTTTGACGGCTTGGCTGTATGATGACTTGGTGGGCCTACCTTCTTTGACTGACTCACGTAAAATTGCCACGTTTCAGATCTGATTTTGTACGAAAAATTTGACTCTTTCGTACCGTAACTGCTAATATACGAGGGACCGAGTACCCTGCTTAGTTGCTTGGATTTGAGAAAAATTCTTAGTAAGGATATTTTGGTAATATTCTTATTTAAATTTATCCATTGACCAAGTCAACATCCCATTTTATTGATAAATAAAAGATGAAATTATGATTTTTCAAATTTTGATTAATTTTTAAATGCCAATTTGAATCAAATAAAAAAATTGACCATTAATTTATCAAGAAAAAGGAAGTTGAGTTTCATTTAATTACCATAAAGTGTAACTCAATCGCATATCTATCACATCTAAAATCATTTAATATTTTGACTAATAAAAAAGAATTGAGTAGAAAGACAACAAATCTAATTATGTTTAAAATGAATTTTACATCTTTGTTTTTTTAACAAATCTAAAGTTAAATCTTAATTCTTAATGACATCAAACTAAACAATAAACATATGTAGTTTTAACTAATAGAGATTCCTTTGCATACATTCTTCTCTAACACAATTCATCGAACACCTTTGATGCTACAAAATCAACATAGATTTAAGTGAAAAATTACCAATAGATTTAACATAGATTTGTTGAAAATTACCCACAGATTCAAGAAAGGAATTACTTAAATCTCTAGTGGTTGAAAAATAAATAATAGATAAAAAATTTGTATAAGTTGTGCTTGCAAACAAAAAAAAATTTTAACTTCAAGTAACATCCCCACATCACAACAATGCAACAGAGAGAGAGGGAGAGGATCCCTCAGTTCTTCGATGACGAAGAAGGTGGAGTCCTCCTTCTTCTTCCTCTAGGTAGTCTTCTTCTCTCTATTTTTCATTTTTCCCCATCTTGAGTTTTTCATTTGTTGGTGACTAGAAAACTTCTAAGATTCCTGATGTTGAGTTTTAGGGATGAAAAATCTAAGGCTTTAGGGTAGGGTGAAGATGATGGATTGAGAGAGAGTTCTTCTCTTGGATGAGAGGTAAGATCGAAACAGAGAAACCAAGTGTTGTTTTGGAGTTACTTCTCACACCTCATATTGATTATTGAAGATTTTAAATTGGTATGGCAATAGTAAAAGTTGGAGTGGCAATAGCAACTCCCTATATCTAATATCACCAACTTTACAGTAGAGTATTACTAAAATTTCCACTTTAAAACTCCAACTAATTCAAGTCGACCCATTTTGATTAATCTCAATATATTTTGTACATATAATGAATTTCAAATTTTTAAATATTTGTGACTATGATATTGTGAACTTGGTTTTTTTTTTTTTTTTTAACTTTGAATCTCCTAAATGGTGAATTTCAATTACCTACTTTTCGATCACACTTTAATATTCAATTCAGTAAAAATTTTAATAGAGTAATAGAGTATGTTCGACTGAAAATGTATACCTTTGCTTTCATCACTTGTCAATTTGTAATTTTGTGAAAACTTTTGATCATATCATGTTTTGTGAACATGCTTATGTGACTTCAATTGAAAATCGAACCATGCAACTCTTTTGAGACTTCGTAAAAATTCTTCTATACTTGAAAGACACGTGTTGGTCTTTGACGATTATGTCTTTATGATTCTTGATTTTTGTAATAGATGTTGTTTCGTTACGTCACCACACAATACTCATTTTTTGGGACTTCTGAATTCTAATTTTTCTTCTTTAATATTATTTCGGAATGACTAATTATAATCGGATACACCCCCATTCGCTCCATGACTCTGTAGTTACAAAATCATAAATATTTTTCTTGTGTATCCTGAAGCAAAGGATCTATGTTTCTATGATGGGGACATCTTAAAAAAGAGCATCAAATTATGGCGACCCTTTCAGAATTTGTATAGATTACTTCTTCCAATTTTGGACTTATTGACAGTCTTTAGGATCTCGTCAGCTATATAATCATCAGACTCAGATTGTTGCGAAATATTTTCTTACTCAACAAATATCAATATAAAAGATTCCTGCACCATAACATTGGTTAATCCAATTTATAATAAAATATTAATCATTATTAAATGTAAGAACATATTTTTAATTTAGGTTGAATCTGTAGTTTGAACCGATCTTGGAAAATGGCTCAGTTTCTCCAAATCAAACTGGGACCTAGCCGCATTATTTGAAAACAAAGTCAAACCAACTTAAAATATGTCCCCCACCACATCACTAGTTTCTTCTTCTTTTCACTTTCCTTCTATATCCATATATCGTTGTGTCTCTATCTTCATTGGACCCATTTCTTCGCTCTCTAAATCACTATTTTATTTACTCACTCTCAAGTCATAAGTGTTGGATAGACTTTGAGATGAATAATGCTGTAAATCTCAAAGATTTATCAATAATTTGAAGGATAAATATCTAATGTCTTGCTTTTATTAGGTTAAGTGGAATTTGTACGAAGTGATGGAATGTGTGCTTTAGTGGTTGAACTGGAACATTTTTGTCATGCAAAAAGTAAAAGAGGGAAGAGAAAGTGTAGCAAAGAGTGTTCTTTTTCAAAGCAAAGGTGAAAATAAGTCAAAAATAATTTTTTAAAAAGTTGGTAAAAGTTTTGTTTCTAGTTTTTTTTTCTACGTCTGGTCAAGGTAGGCTAAATGCACGTGGTACATTTTTACTGAGGTTTGAGTCTATCAAGTTATATTTTTGGATGATTGAGACAACCCCACCCCCTCATGTTTTGCTGAATATTAGAGAAACCATCTATTTTTTAAATTGATCACTTACATCCCCTGATTGTCAATCTTCTAAATAGACTAATAGAAAGAAAAAAAAAATCTTAAATGCCCTTATCTTCCACCTCTGGTTAAAAATCAAGATTTTTATTTTCAAAAGGTTTGAGTCTATCAAATTATATTTTTTGGGTGATTTAGACATCCCCACCCCCTCATGTTTTGCTGAATATTAGAGAAACCCTCCATTTTTTAAATTGATGACTTACATCCCTTGACGTCAATCTTCTAAATAGACTAATAGAAAGGAAAAAAGCTTAAATGCCCTTATTATTTTCCACTTCTAGTCAAAAATCAGATTTTTATTTTCAAAATAAGTCATCTTCAATCTCTTTTAGATAAAAAAATTAATCCTCATCTTCTGTCTTAGGACTTTTTTTAACCTTCAAATCTCAATGCAAGATACAATTTTTAGGAAATATAAAATGATGAAATTTTAGTAGAAAAATCATGAATTTTCTAAAAGAAAGCAAGGTAGAAACAATGGATAAAGATAAGGTTGAAAAGCTTGAATTCGACTGATTTGGGGAAGAAAAGAAAAAAAACAAATTGAATTTTTGGAAAAATTGAATATAAACGGATTTTGGGTAAAAAAATCTAGTATTCCATGTAAAGAATTAGTTAGATTAAAAATGATGAATTGAAGATAGAGTTGAGTAAATATACCATATAGGTTGGAGAGCTTTAAGACAACTGATTTGCAGGGAAAACAAATTTGGGTTTTTGACCAGTGGTTGAAGATGGGGGCATTTAAATCTTTTCCTAGTAATCTACTTAGAAAATTGAGCTCAAGAGAGGCATGTCATCATAATCAAAACACATGGGGTATCTTTAATATTCAACAAATTTGGGGGAAAGAAAGGGGGGATGTCTAAATCACCCTATATTTTTATGACATTTATATAAGAGAGAAATTGATATAGGACATTTACAATCATAGTTAGAGTTTTACTAGGATTTCTATTTTTATTTCTACTTCTAATAGGATTTCTATTTATGTTAGGAGTATAATTCCTTGTTAGTTTTTAATTTGTTTTACATTCATTTTTATTATTTAAGCTATAATTAGAAGTATCCAATTTGAGTTCTAATAATATTAGAAAATTAGTATTATGTTATAGATAAGTTAGGAATATTAATTTTTAATATTTTAGTAGGACTCTAACTTGTTATGATGCAGTTATCTATATAAGGAGTTCCAAATTCGAAAATCAATAAATTCAATTATCTTTTCTCTTTAAATTATTTTTTAGCTTTATGTTATATTTTCTTTTAAACTATTGCTTATTTATCAATTGAATCTATCGATTCAAATTGATTTCGAATGTTCCATTAAACACAATCTATCAAATCTATTGATTCATGTGCTTCTACTATGTCAAATGGTATCAAATGCGCATATTTTGGTTTATCAAATGCGATTAGTATTTTTATGCGCCTCATGAACCAAGTACTATGACCCTTCATTAGTAAGTTCATTGTGGTCTATTTTGATGATAACTTAATCTACTCCAAATCTAATTTGAAGCACCTTCTGCATCTACGAACTATTTTTAAGCCTCTCAAAACCAATTATCTTTACATCAATTTGAAGAAATACTACTTTTTCACAACTTCGATACTTTACTTAGGTTACATAGTTTCCAAAGAAGGCATACACGTGAATGAAACTAAAATTGCAACCACAAGGGATTGGTCTTTTCCAAAATCAACTTCCAAAACACGAAGCTTTCATGGGTTAGTATTTTTCCATCGGCGTTTCATCAAGGATTTTAGCTCCATCGCAGCACCTTTAACCGACAAATGGAAGAATAAAAAATTTACTTGGACCAATGATGTCGAAGCTAGGTTTCATCTCTTAAAGGCTAAATTTACTTCTACCCCTATTTTGGCACTTCCTTGCTTTAACAAACTATTTGAAGTCCATTGTGATGCTTTCATACATGGAGTATGAGCTATTTTATCTCAAAAAAAGAAAGTCTATTGAATTCCTTAGTGGGAAGCTAACGAAGGCAAGGCAAAAATGGAATACATATGAATTCGAATTTTATGTCGTTGTTCGCACTTTTAGAAAATAAAGGCATTACTTGATTTAAAATGAATTTGTACTTTATGCGAACCACCATGCCTTGAAATTCATCTAAAATCAAAGTCCAACAAGTCGCATGCATTCTTTATGGATCACCTAGCTTCA
Organism: Akebia trifoliata; assembly: GCF_017979445.1. NCBI lineage: Eukaryota > Viridiplantae > Streptophyta > Magnoliopsida > Ranunculales > Lardizabalaceae > Akebia > Akebia trifoliata. The sequence continues at coordinate 44,103,928 of NC_141385.1, read as the reverse complement.
AGAGTTCAACTTTGTTATTCAATACAAATCTGGCTTCAACAATAAAGTTACTAACGTACTAAGTCGTAGTCATTCTCATGCCTCGCAAAATAAAGATTATTTGCTCATTACTATAAGAAGCAATGTGATAAGCTTCAACTTCCTCAAAGAACTCTACATTGATGACCCAGAATTTCAAATTATGTGGGAAAAGTGCAACTCGGGATAGCAAGGTACTTCAAACTTTATGGTTCAAGATGGGTTCTTCTTCAAATGAATAAGATTATGCATTCCCAATGCTTCCATTCGTGAGAATCTTATCAAAGAGTTACATGGTAGCGGACTCTCAGGACACTTTGGACGGGACATAACCATTGCATTTGTGGAAGAACGGTACTTTTGGAAATCACTCAAAAAAGATGTTGAAGATTTTATCTATTGATGCCTCATATGCCAAAAAGGGAAAGGACAAGTACAAAACGTTGATTTGTGCACACCTTTACCAGTCCCTAATGGCCATTAGAAAAATCTTTCAAAGGATTTTATGCTTGGACTACCTCGAACACAATGAGGCAACGATTCCACCTTCGTTGTTGTTTATCCATTTTCTAATATGGTACATTTTATCCCTTGTCACAAGACTCGTGATCTGGTAAATATATCCAACTTTTTTTTTCATGAAGTTGTACATCTACATGGCATCCCCAAGACCATTATTTCAAATTGTGAATAAGTTTTTGAGTTGGTTTTGGAAGACTTTATGTACTAGATTAAAAATTGCACTTTAGTTTTCAAGCACCGTCCATCATTAAATGGACGGACAAACAGAAGTTGTGAACCGTACTCTTGGCAACTTGATATGGTGATTTTCCAGTGACAAATCGAGACAATGGGACTTGACACTTGCATAAGTTGAATTCGCTTATAATTCAATCCCTAATCACTTTACGGTCTACACACTATTCCACATAGTATATTCCAAAGCACCTAATCATACTTTGGACTATGTACAATTTCCTTATCTCCCCAACTCCAATGTGACAATCAACGATATGATTGAGAACCTTTACAAATTTTACGAACAAGTAAAGAAGAACCTTAAAATTTCTAATAAAAAGTACAAAGTAAATACCGACAAGCATAAACGATTCAAGAGCTATGAAGAAGGAAACTTGGTCGTAATTTATCTTAGTAAAGATCATTTCCCTGCTAGAACTTACAACAAGACCACGCTAAAAAAATTGAGCCCTTTCGTATCTTGAAGAAAATAAATAACAATGCTTATGTGGTGGATTTTCTTAATGATATACACATATCCCCGACATTCAACTTAAGGGACATCCATCCTTATTTTTTGGAAGATGGTTTTTCTATTCCTACACCAAATTCGGGAATGAGTTTTTTAAAAGAAATGGGGCCTGATGCAGGATATTTATAATCCTAGTTAAAATTTTACTAAAATTTTTATTTCTATTTCTAATAGGATTTTTATTTCATAGTTATGTTTGGAGTACAATTCCTTGTTAGTTTCTAATTTATTTTAAATTCATTTTTATTATTTAGGCTATAATTAAAAGTGTTTTATGTGAGTTCTAATAGGATTAGAAAGTTAATATTATGTTATAGATAGGTTAGAAATATTAATTTTTAATATTTTAATAGGATTCTAAGTTGTTATGATGAAATTATCTATACAAAGAATTCCAAATCCAAAAATAAATAAATTCAATTATTTTTTTCTCTTTTAATTACTTTTTAGTTTTATGCTATATTTTCTTTTAAGTTATTGCTTATTTATCAATTAAATCTATTGATTCAAATTGATTTAGAGTGTTCCATTGAACACACCCTATCGAATCTATTGATTCACACGTTTTTGTCACGTCAAAAATTTACCAACTCGTGGACAAAGATCTCGAAATTACGAATTCAACTTTGAAGCGACTAGACCGCTTCAAAAAATTTAAGGAACACTCCGCGTAACATTTTTTGTTTATTTCACGCCCTTGTTTTTTCATTAATATTTGGCATACCTCTTGGGAGACACCACATGTTCTACCAAAATTTTGAAGCACGATGCATGCTTCAAACAAATTTCCCGAAATTATTATGATGGTACATATTCCAAATATTTATCAAATCATGTTTTTTTATTGTTGTGGTCATTATTTATATTTGGAAAATGTTGAAGTAACATTAAAATAGGCATCAATTCTCACATTGCTGACATGGATGTATGTATGGAACCATAGATGCATTTCATCGAGATACAAGTGAAATGCATCTATGACTATGTGTGCACCTCCACATAAGCAATGTGAGAATCAATGTCCATTTCAATATTACTCCAACACAACTCTTTATATTTTTAATGCAGATCAAATATTAGGGGTAAAATTGATATTTCACCAAATTATTAATCGGAGCATATACAGGATTCAATAATAAAGTCTTTTAACCATTTAAAATGGTACTTTCTTATGGACAAGAGATTTGAAATTACTCTGATGGTACACATTCCAAAATATTTATCAAATTTTATTTTTTACTGTTGTGCTTATTATTATATTTTTAAAACAAATTAAATAATAGGAGTAAAAGCTTAAAAACTAAATAGGGGTTGATATTTCATGAAGTTAGTAACAGGAGCTTATAAAGTATTTACTTATAGCTTTTTATTAGTTTTAAAAGGATATTTTCTATCTACCAACATGACTATTAGGATTTGAGGAAACCTGCTATGGAAGATATTTTTCGTAAAATATCAGTGAATGACACATGGCACATTGGGATTGTAAAAAAGGAATGTTGAGTTTCCTTATTCAAGATCCTGCCAAATAGAGAAGGTCAGATGATGGAAAAACTCAAATTCATGGAAGAATAAGCTCCGGAGCTCGGATAAAAATAAGTCAAAAAATTGAAGAGAGATTCAATCAAACGAATCCCCAAAAAAATCAAGGATTCGATCACGGAATGACCAAAATTTTGAAGAGGAAAGGGGGGTTCCTAAATGGAAGGAATGGATATACAGGACAAGGGGTGAAAACAATCCTAAAAGAAAAGAACTACTAAAATAGATAAGGATGAGTTTAGAAAAGAGATTACGAAAGATCCTGGGGCTCAAACAATCCTAAAAGAAAAGAACTACTAAAATAGATAAGGATGAGTTTAGAAAAGAGATTACGAAAGATCCTGGGGCTCAAACTCTATAAATAGAAGGGCAATGGTCACTAAAGAAGTATGCAATTCCTTCTCTTCAGATATATAATTCACTTTTTTGTATTATAAGGTTCTGACTTAGGCGTCGGAGAGGTGTTGTTGCTGGCACACCCAAGAGTTCAGGATAAATAAATCAATCATTCAATAGGTTTACCTTAAATATTGATGGTTCGAGTTTCGGAAATCCAGGTCTAGCTGGAGTAGGATGTGTTAATCACAATCATGAAGGCCTCTTGGTTAAAACTAGCTCGGCTTACTTAGGTCATGGCACGAACTCGTTTACAAAATTTTACGTTGTGAAGTATGGGTTGCAGCTCATCTCTCTTAATGGTAAGAAGGTCTTAATAGAATCAGATTCTTCTCTTGTTGTTAAGCCCTCAAAAGTGGCAGATTCCCTTGTGTTTATAAGGACATCATGGCTAAATATCGGCACCTTCTTCGTTAGATCGAATGGGACATTAGATATGTCTTTAGAGAAGGGAATAATGTGGTTGATGTTTTAGCGGTTTATGCCTCTTCATCTCGTTCTTCCAAGTCTTATGAGTCTGTAAATAATCTTTCTTTCGTAATTAAATGGACTTTTGTTGGAGAACAAATGAGTCTTTTAAATACTTGAGTTCTGTAATCTCCTCTTTTAATTTTAGTATTTGTGTTTGCTTAGCAAAAAAAAAATCATTCAATGGGAATCTTGAGGTATTGCAAGTTTTTGCATCTACACATGCAAATTTATGCGGTTGTGATGGCTCTGACTTTGAAGCGGACAGGCCGTTTCAAAATCGGTAACTCTCTTTATGCAACACAATACATGGCTTTTTGTATTTATTTCAAACCCCTATGTTTTCATTAATATTTGAGAAAACACTCTTGGAGGCGTGATGTGTAATTCAAAGAAGAGGGCTCTACCAAAATTAAAAATATATATTTAAAAAAAAAATTAAAAATTAAAAGAATTAAAAAAAAAAATGGTTGTGATTGATAGCAACACCAAAGGACTAAGGGAAGAAAATAACAAACTAATTTGAAGAAAAAAAATATCAAAGACTCATTTCATGAGTTGAAACTAACAAGATTAAAAGTCCCATCGTTTACACCTAGGGAGGAGGATTGAAATCTTACTCTCACAACTCAATGCATGCCACATAAGCCACAATTCAAGAAATTTTTAAAAAGAAGATATTTAGGCATTAATTCCTTGGATTGTGGCTTACATGGCATATATTGAGGTGAAAAATATTTTTGCTCACAGAAATCCGAGAACCACCAATCACATGAAATTGTGTGTATTGAATGGTATCCCTAATTTACAATATTATTGTTGTTAGTTACAGAACTACCCTTGCATGATTGACTTGGCCGTAGTGATTAACCTATGAGCAAAAAAATCATTCATATTGATGTGGGGGAGTAGGGTTAATCCTTCATCATGGGTGCATAAGATCCAGACTCTCACAATTAAAATAAAATAAAATAAAAAATAGTATATATTTTTAAAATGGAGATGCAAACACCTCATGATTTGCAACTAGACACTCTTATACCGACATGGTCATTACTTCTTTAAAACATACCATAATTTTCAACAGTCTTGAATTTGATAATTGTCAATGGGTTGAGGAGGAAAAACTTTGAAACGGGCAGGTCACTTCAAAATTTTGAAGGAACCCTTTCCATTGGATTACACGTGATATTTTCAAGGAGCTGTTTCAAAATTTGACGAAAAGGAAGGGACGTGAAATAAATTTAAAACATCACGTGTCTTGTAACAAGGAGGGTTCCTTCAAAATTTGAAGCGGGCTGCCCCCTTCAAAGTTGGAGGCAGTTTTGGAGGGCAATTTTGGTATAGAAATAAATCAAATCGATCACTAGTTGAAATTAATGCACTTTAATGTGTACCTTAGGCACATGTTAACAAAAACGCAAAAATAATTGATTATATAGACATCGAAGTTTCAACTTTCAAAGGTAGATTTCTGCACATTAATGAATCGCTCTTCAACATTGCATGATAGTAAGAGCCATCACTAATGTCAATGGTCAACCTTGACTGTAATCCTATCCCTTACATATATATTTTTCTTTCAAACTGAGTGGTTGAGTAACCCATCGTTTTAGATCTTAACTTTTCCAGGGATTTCTTGCTTGTAGGCTCTACTTGTTAATTCACAAGGAAAGATTGGTCCAAACATGATTTTCAAAATAGTTCAACAATGACAATGTGATGGCGGTATTAATGAGATGAGAGTTTCTTGACAAGTGGGACAGCTTGAGAGTAGAATCTTGGAACAAACATAATTTTCTTTGAATCGTGATAATTTGACTTAAGACACGTGGCATATTCAACTGACTTATTTGACGTGACAGGCTCGAAAACCGTAGATATGATCTCTTTCATATATAAAACTACACCTTTTTAAGGGAACAGTAGTTTTGTACCTCGAGGAGAGCACATCTACGTTTCCTGAGCCTGTCACGTCTAGTAACTCGATTGAGTTGCCACATGGCTAAGCCAGATTATTAGTATTCATTTTCTTTCTATCTCGGATTTTTTTCTGCCTTCCTCCACTGACAAATGATACCACACGTCATCATGTTATCTTAGACGAGACGATCTTTTTTTAATGATATGTGAATCAACAAGATAAAGATGAAAAAGAAGAATAGAGAGGATCTTGTAATCTCATCTCCATCTCCTTCGTGAAAGATATCGAGATGAATCAATAAATCATCTTGGTCTAGGGCGATTTTTAAAATCATGGTAACTATAGATGCAATTTCTTGTTCTACCTCGAGATTTGCACCTCTGATCTTGATTTTGTTCGTCCTGAGCGGTGGGGATGCCTACACCACAACTTCTCCAACGATCTAGTCATAAAATAAGTATAAAAATGAGCAGGGTATCCCCCTTTCCCCAGAGTCAAAACGTACCTTTGGTGTGCTACTCCCCTCTTATTTATAGAGATCCATCCATGATCTGCGCACGATTTCCCTTGATATTATCTCTCTTCAAGTCCGGTATATTGGTTAGAATGTTTTTCATTTGATTTAGGGCTAGATTCATGGAAATGTATTTTAGCAATATCCTCCTTAAATCTAGGTAAATCCCTAGATTTTCGTCTCGTTGATTCTGTGTATTTTGGGGTTTGATTTTAGATCCATTTCTTTAATTCCGTGTCTCATGCCACGTGATCCCTTGGACTTGTCAAGTGATCTGTCGAACTCGAATCCACGCATATCTTTTAATATTCTTGGGATTTGTTGTCACGTGATCCCTCGAACTCGGATCCACACGTATCTTTTAATATTCTTGGGATTTGTTGTCACGTGATCCCTCGAACTCGGATCCACACGTATCTTTTAATATTCTTGGGATTTGTGTCCATGCCACTTGCCATGATCTTGAATTGTTATCCACGGTAACAAACAAGTCACGAAATTCTCCGTAATTTTTTCAAAATTTTATAACTTTCTTAATAAAAAATTAATCAATTAAATCAACGACTTGTCAATTAATCGCAAAACATGATAACATTTTTTTCCTTCACCCTTAAAATTTTATTTTCTTTAACATTGAAATCTCGAGAACAAGATAGGATTTTTAAGGAGGTGGAGGATAGATTCTAGTAAGAAATTATCCAAAACCAAATATTCACTTTTTTTTTTTTTTAATGAAACTTTCGTAAATCTATCCAAATTAACTGATGTGGATCCCCACCCAAGAATTACCAATCCAAACTTTGTTACAATGGTAACAAAGCCTTTGTCACCTTAACATTTCTGGCACTTCTTTTTATTCAAAATTCACAAGAAATCAAATTATGATTGAAAAAGTTTTATAATTATTTTTTGGAAGATATTTTTATAATATCTCTTAGATTGCTTACCCAATGAGGAAAAGAGAAGCATCCTTTAAATTGCTAATATCTATTGGAGGAAAGTAGAGTTGTTAATCAATAACACCTGTCCCCCAAGTGACCATACCAACTTTTTCACAATTAATCCATAAATGTTAGATCCACCATTTGATGAACCAAGATCATTCTAATAGATCATTCTAACCATATATTGCATTTGATCGTCTTTGATCCTCGAGTTCATCAATGGACCATATGTGAAAAATCATTGTAAACGAAGGTCATGATGGAAACTAACCAAATCCAATGGTGAGGGATCAACTTTTAAGCTGAAGCTGCTGATCTTGCGGCACGATATGAAGACGAAGTCAATGGGATCAAAGATCATGACAAGTGGCAAGTATTGGCATTATGAGTATAGTACACTGGTATTAGTGAGGAATATTCAAGTTTTCTCTTGTATTATTTGTGGTGGATCCAAGGGAGTCGTGAAACAGGCGAAGGTCGTCTTCTATACATGTCACTGGTCAACTTGACCTGACAAAACTTGTGTTCTCTACCTATTACTTGCTCAAGATGACAAGGAAACGTTCATTAAAGGTTCAAACAAGTGGGCTTTGGCCACTTTATTTTGATCCAATTTCTTAGCTGGGGCCCACATCTAATAATTCTCCCTCAACGTTCAAATTGCTCAATTCGATTAGCTTCCATACAATGCATGTATATATCATATATGTTTCCTATTATTTTTTATGGTTTAACATTCCTTCCCCCGATTGGGAATGTACTAATCATCAGCTAATAATATTTTTTATTGTTTTTAAAATAATATTAAATTTTGAATAAGCTGACCATGATGGTAGCATACATAAATTATTATTATTATTATTATTATTATTATCTTTGCGTGTTGTGGGTATCCACACCCATCAGGTGAGACTAATCCCATGGTCACACGCACCGCCCCCTCGAAAAGTTTTACGTGAGTCAAGGGTCAAATGGACCCTGGAGGGTGGTCCCAAGGAATTCATGGCTTTGTAGGGTTTCGACCACTTGACCTACCCTTTGTGAGGAGCTTATCAATACTCAACTAATTGCCATTAGGTTAATCCCTTGGGGTTGCATACATATATATTATAATGTGAGCTTCATATACATTTAATATTTCTGATTGCAATATATCATACTTATGTTATTATTTTTCTTGATTCACTCCTTACTTTGTAGAATCTCAAATTTACTTGTGTTTAACCCTATAATGATACTCCAAAGATCAAATCAGTAATTAGAACAAATTTTGACAAAGTCTTAGTGCTTAGAGATTGCATATCTTTGTTCTTGGTATGAATGTTGTAAATCTCATTTTCTCTCTAGTAGAGGATGGTGATTAAGTATATATAAAAGTGGTATGTTACAGATTTTTCTATCGAGAAGATATACAAAGAATATAATCTTTCAAAAAACAATAAAGAAAATATCTTTGAGGAGCATTATTTAAAAACTTATAAATGCAAAAATCAATTAGTGAGGATTCTAGGTGGCAATAAAGAAATCATGATCTGGTGAATCTCGATCATGATTTTGTGCTTCCATACTTGGCACTCCTCCCTTTTATAACCCTGCATGCATACATATATTTTATATCGTTGATTGCTAATTGATGGGATTGATTTGAATAGTTTCTAATGATCGTGCAGTGGTTATTGTCAACCACGCATGCACTTTCGATTTGGTAGTTGCTATTCTGTGCTATTGATTTAATCTTGATCATCCATCATGAACACTTCAACAATCATTCTAGATCAAATGTCATGTACTCTATGACAATCATTTCAATTCATATGTCACGAAGTCCTTCACGATCATTCAGATACATAAATATATATGCTCTACTTTCAGGTGGTATCCGATCATGATAATAATAATAATAATAATCAATTCTCAAAAGAATTTGTTGTATTTTTACTATAGTTCTTTATATCAAATTGATTGTAAATTGATCTGTAGGGATTCCTAGGATGGGGTGGTCCAAATATTAGTGTGACTATGGATTCAAACCAAAAAGATAAATTGTTGAGAAAAAACATCAAAGATGCACACGTCGGTTTTAACTTTAAAAACCTCCTAAAAATAAGAGATAGAGAGATCCCAAAGGCCAGTAAATCTTTGACTAATCAACAAAAACAAATTACAAACTTTTTCAGAATCAATCAGATTAAAAGAGTACAAATCTTACAAAAATTATTGATCACGAAAAATACCAAACCCAACGCCACCACTTCGAAATTATTTTTGAATTTTTTTTTTTTTATGAGTTTTTCCGATGAAACATAGCGGGATGTGGTGTTGGATTTCTGATATAGTAATCCATTTGAGTAAAATGACCCTTAGTTATTATGTTAGTAATGAAAGGATTTCACATTTGGAAACACTAAAATAGGGTTTTCAACATTCTTTTAACCATATTGATCCAGGCTTTAGAGAAATCAACTAGCCTCATTACAACAAATAGAGAACTCCCCTCTAGAGATCATGTCTTAGACTTATCCAACTTAAGAGCTATGTTGTCTCCCCGAGTTTTTATTTTTATTGTTGTTGTTTATAATCTCATAAGCTAACAATATGTTATTAATATGAATAATGCTGAAGTGACCTCAAGATTGTACCTCATATTGCACATCATGATGTGAAAGTGTGTAAGAATCATGGATGCTTTCAACGAGATACGAGTCAAAAAGTATCTATGGTTCCTATCAGGGCAGAGCCAGGATTTTGCCCACGTGGGGGCAACCAAGAGTAGAAAATTCTTTGTGGGGACAATTTAGAGTGAAAAAAAAAAAAAAAAAAAGTTGGGGTCAACTAAGAGTGGAAAAAAAATTGTAGGGGTAATATTGACAGATTTTTTTTTATCCGCCACTAAAATCTGTCTCTATAGGTCACTAATCCATAGACTTTGAAAATTCTTGTGGGGGCAAGTGCCCCCACTCTAATTCCGCTCTTGGTTCCTACACACTTTCACATCCAGATGTGCAATATAAGGTACAATTATGAGGTCACTCCAGCACGACCCTATTAATATATATTTCAACATTTAACAAAAGTCCCTCTCTTCTTAGAAATTACAAATGCTGAAACTTCGCCCAAGCGATTAACCACCATCTAATAAAAAATTGCATAAACTAATTAGACGATAATTTGAAAGCGTGTTTTGAACTTCAATCTTAGAGATGAGAGCTGAAGTAGTCTAGTTAACTGCTTTAGGAATAAGACCTTGAACAAAAAAAAGTTCCTAATTGTAGTGATGAGGTCGAGTTTAATAATAAGTCAAGCTCGCTACAATTAACTCTTCTTAGTTTCATAAAATGAAAAATAAGTTTAATACCCTTTTATTCTTATTATGTATAGATACTAAATACTTTTCCTACATTCATTCTACATTTTTTTTTTAACTTTAAAATACTATTTGGACATCTTAGAAAGTCAAGACAATTAATTCAAAACTCTTCTCATGAAGGCCTTGTTGGAATCATAAGGTGTGAACATAGAAAAGACTTTTGTAATTCATGGGGAAAATCCCTTTTATTTAGTTGTGATTTTATTTTTTTTCCTATTTAATTTAATCTCACATCGAATAAAAGAAGAGTTGGAATGTAATTCTTATTATGTTATTGTTTCTATTAGCTTTGAAGATTACTAGAGATAGTTGACGGACTCTTACATGCACTTGAGGAGCCAAGAGAGAAAACCAAGGTTTCAAGTCGAGACTAACAAGCATGACAAGTGGCAAATATTGAGATGATGAGTTTAGTAGACAGGTATTAGTGAGCAATATTCAAGTTTTCTCATACAGGTCGGGAGTACTGAAACATGTGAACGCTAGAAGAAATGCACCTCTCCACCTGTGGTCCTATCCATAGTTCCATACATCCCCTAAAGTCTTCTAATCTATTAATTTGTTTAGACTTAGTGGTCTACTTGGGGGATGACTGGTCAACTTAATGTGACCAAACTTTTGTTCTCCAGCTACTACTAGTTTAAGATGATCCAAAAAAACGATCATAAAGTTTCAAAGAAGTGGGCCCAGCCCACTTGATTTTGATTGAATTTATGAGACAGGGTCTACATCTAAAAAGTATTCCTCAATATCCATATAGTTCAATTTGATCAGCTTTCTACAATGCATATACCTTTCCATAGTTTTAAAACTCGTTGTGTATGACTCGGAACTCTGCTGAGTCATCATGACTCAATTGATATTTTAGGTGATTTGGCTCGTAACTCCACGGTATCAACTTGTCGAGTTAACTTGTAAAATCACCTGAATTAGCTCGAATATTCATGAAGTTAGATCAGAAACTCGACCAAGTTTTTTTTTTTTTTTTCCTTGTATATATATGTATGAGGTCCCATTTGGCAGACAACGTTGGTCTCATATGGGTTAGAAGTTTCGGAATTGGGTGATTTTTTTGTAAGCATAATCTCTATGGTGAGGAGTTCATCATCACAAAAAAATCAATCCGAAACTTCTAACTCCATCAAAAGTAATTCAGAATTGTAGACAGTCGATTTTTTACCATTAATTTGTAAAATCAATTTTGTTGGGGTTAAAATTTTCAAATAGAGATCATTCTCAAAAAATCAACTCAATCCGAAACTTTTAAGTCACATGGGACAAATTTTCTCTCAATGTTGTCTCCTGGACGCTAGGACTGTCAATGGATCAGATCAGACACATAAATCTGATCCATCTGATAACTTCTAGTCTGGATCATTGTTTTAGATTTGGATAAAGAGCACTTAAAAACTTTACCAACCAAGCTAACTTACATACGTAGAATGATGGTGGTGAAATCAAAAATCAAAAATAAAAAATTATAAAAACGACCATAAAATATTTTTTTAATCCCCAAAATCATACCTTTTTTTATTTTTTCGTTGCCCTAGTTTAACAGACCAATCAAAGTGGTCTAAATCCAATTTCCAAGTCCCCTCTTTTCAACCAAAAAAGATGATTTCCAAGAGAGATCTTCAAAAACAGAGTGCCACAAGGAAAATGGCAAATCAAAAAAGACTTTAAATTTACACTTTCACAAGAAGCCAAACCCAAATTTTTGGAATAAAGCTTTATTGACGGTGTTTCACAAACTATAAGAAGAGAGTTGCCAGAATTTGAAATCACAATGCTCATCTCCCGTGTTGTGTTGTGTTTTGTAAAAGTATGCCAGACGTTACGTTACAAGCAAGTGTATACATGAATTGGCAGTTAAAAACTCAAGTGTCCTTGGTGGATACAACACACATTTTGAAGTAAATGTCGACGACCATAACCAACTCCGCCTTATAAAGGAAAAAACACAATTCCAGGTTTAGTTATCTGACCCCAAATCCTTGGGGTACGGCTTTGATGATTATGAATATTCCAATGAGAAGGAGATGAAGTGTCTCAATCACAAGGTCGCCAACAACATGGCTCGGACCTTTGCCCTGAGCTCATCAGAAACCTCTGTAGCATCAGAGGGTCGATCATCCACTGATGGAGCTGACCCGTCCCAACGATCTTTTAACAAATCCAGATAAGCCTCTCCATTTGCACCATTATCTATCCTTTCTGTATTTGACTCGTCAGATAGCTTTTTACCGGTCTCATCATCAGACTCCACATTTTTATCCAAGTTCAATGTCCTCTGCTTATCAGACCGACTTCGACGCTGATGCTCATCCTCGGATGAGCTGTGATGCTTGTGTCTGCGACGAGATTCCATGTCCTTGGACGAAGAATGTCTTTTCTTGTGTTTGCGCTCTTCTCTTCTGTGGTTTGAAGAATGATGAGACCGGTGCTTCTTCCTGGAGTGTTTATGATCCCTTTCTTCTTCTTCTTCAACGTCGTCGTCGTCTTCTTCAAGCCTTCTAGATCTTGAACGATATTTCTTCTTTGACCTTCTTTCCTTGTAATCATCATCACTATCTTTCCTTTCAGACTTCCTTAATCTATCCGAGGTACGGACATCAACTGGCACCGAACTACCTTCTCTTTCTCTGCCTGCACCTGAATGATTTGAGGTATCAGGAGCCTGCACAGAACCATTCCCCGTCGAAGCCTTACAACCAGAACCCACTAAGCCAGATAGCACAGAATCAGGCGGTTCTGCTGATAAACGGGGTAATTGTTCATTGATGCGGGGTGCTACGCCACTCTTTATCATAGCTGAGAACATCTTTGCACGCTTCAATCTCTCTGCCTTCTGCTTCTGCTCTCTTGTTAAGCTTGCTTCAGAGGAGTCGGCCTCACTGGCAGCTGCAAGGGCAGCTGTCTTTGCAATAGCTTTTGCAACTGACACATCCCTAGTTGAGATACCATCTTTTTCCGACAGGCCATGGCCAACAGATCCGGACAACTCAGCAGGAATGGGTACAATGGGCTTTGAGGTAGAACTCGGTACTCGGGATGGAATGGAGATACTACCATAACTTGAGGTGGGCCCACTCTCATTGCCGTTGCCCGGGCCAGAATCATCCAATGATGGCTTTGAGAAAATGTCTAGCTTGGGATTCCTTAGGCCTCTTCTTGCTGCCTGAAGAATTGCTGCAGCTGCGTCCACACTCACTCCACATTGTTGTTGTGTGGGCTTCGGAGGTGGGTCATGTGCATCTTTCTTTGAGCCGCCAATTACCATCTTAAACTTTTCTTTCCTCTCTGGATCATTTGGCAGATCATAACTGGAAGATCCTTTGGGGATAATATCAGTACCTTTGGAGAGAACACTTGTACCACCCTTGTGCCCGACTGAATCTTGCTTCTGAGCAGACAAGCTCTTCCAAGATTGCTTTGACTGTAAAAATAGAGGAGAAAAAAAAATCAAAATATAACACCCTAAAACTAAGGACCCACAAAAGAGGGGGGGGAGGGGGTTCTCTGGCTTACAACATGTGGATTCCCAATAAGAATGACCAGACAGATATTAGCCCGCTTTTGATCCTATTTTAGATCTCATCACTGTAACGACTAACAACCGGATTTCTTGATTGAACCGACAGCTACGTGATACAGAGTCGCCACCATTCAATGAGTTAACTTGGTGCAAATGGACACCAGATGCGATTTGATTTTTTAAATTGAATTGACTGGCAACTTGACTCCAAAGGAAATGGTGTAAATCTTCAGTTGTAACTAGGGGAAGGTGCTAAGCACCCTGACTTACCAACCCATTTAAATCAATGAATGGTGGCAACTCCGAATCACCTAGCTGTTGGTTCAATCGAGAAATCCGATCACTACAGTAACCATTTCCAAATGATAAGGGGTATTTAACTAAAGAAATTTCAGGTATATAGAAAATTTCAATACAAGGCTTTAGAGAAAACGTACCTCTTGAGCTCTTTGGAGAACTTTGAGATAGTAATGATGGTATTGGTTGGACGGGAGAAGAAATGGAAATTTCCCATTTGTACTATCTTGCTCTTTGAGGACTGCTTCGAATTCTTTCCCATTTTTCAGAATAAACTCAACTATTTTATCCACCATTCTTTTCAAATGGGATGGAGGTTCCAAAATGGAAGATTCAACTTTAGATGTAATTGAGAGAGTAGAAACCTGGGGCTTATCCACCGAGACAAGAGGTGAACCCAAAGCATCACCTTCTTTTTTCTTGTTACATGCAGAGCCATAATTAACCGAAGACACAAAGCGACTCTTTTTAGACGACGAGGCTTTTTCTTTAGAAGCGGGAAGAAGGTGCTTGCGAGTTGCCTCATCTTTCCCGGGAGATACTGCCCGTTCTGATTGATGATTAGGAGTTACATTTGCAGCATTGGAGGGATCACCAGGATAATTTGTTTCGGATTTTGAAACAACCTGGAGTACACCATCTTCATCTTCCCCAGATCCATATACAGACCCAAGCAAGGACAATGCCCCACCCGCAACATCATCTGTCTGATTCTGCCCCTGATCAGCTTTCCTACCGTTATCTTGAGTTTTAGTACCAATGTCAGACTTCAAAACTTTGGGGTTATCAACAAGGAACCTGAAGTATGCATGAAGATGATGATCAGGCATCAAGAACCCAAACATTGGGTTGTCTCCCTGTTTCACCCTTAAGACAATTTCTGTTTGTCCCCCATGGTTGCTGACAAATAGAGCAGTCCTAGCCATGATCTGATGCAACTTCTCGGTAGGAGGCTGAAAAAGCAACAATCAGAAAACAAACATCCCTTCTTAGTAATGGCAGACTTTCATAGTTGCAAGATAAATGTGAATCTTACTAAATGGCTCCAAGATGGACCAAAGAATCTCACATATATCCTGATAATTAAAAAAAACAAGAAACAAAGGTCTATAATGTTCCATCCCATTTGCTCTAAACTTGCCGCCGACAAAGTGATATTTCCTTCATAAATTAATGCAATTCTATCATCCTAATCCCACCTGCAAGGTTCCTTGCATGATATATAAAAGGAAACAAGGTTCCATGAATAGCAACCTTAGGTCACAAGAACTTCATCTCTGCTCCGAGTATCTGAAACTTAGACATGATAAGCCTTAGAATAACAAATGTACTTCGGATAATTATCACTGGACCAGATTGGATAAGCATCAAAAACTATATCAGTAACAGTAATATTCTGGTTACATGCAAAACATATATATTTCGCAAAGAATGAATTTACTTACAAGGCTTTGGAGTAGGCTTTCGGGCACCGGAAAAGGTGGAAGAAAACCAGAAACATCAGAATTCTTCGGGTCAGTGGGAACATCAGTGTTTCCATATGAAAATGCAACAGCATGATAAGTGCCACCATTTGTTGGGTCTGCTCCATTGTTTGGTGCTGGATAAAGGAAGAAAAGATTGTCACTCAAGGTTACACAAACATGATGCATCAGAAAATGTATAATGGGGTAAATTACAAGTAATTCACTGCATAGAAAAAACGCTGGGGTCAGGTGAAAAGAATCTTACTTGTCCTTGTGAGAGAAGCGAAAATGAGCAAATAGACTTCCTTCCTGCAAACTTGGAACTGTTTCTGAATGATACCAATTAAAAACTATATTTTCTATAATCGGTACAAGCCCCACAGCTAAAGTTAGATACTATTGTAGAACTGTTTCTGAATCTGGGAACATCCAAACAACAGTCCCTCCAAGGAAAACCCGTATATACTTGAGTGATGGCTTTACCAAGGTAGAGCCTACCTCTCTTGGGCTAGTTAGAGCTCAACCAAGCTCGGCTCGAACCACCCATTGATAGCCCTAGTCATGGTTCAAAATATTGGAATGCAATGGCAGATACATATCTGTATCAGCCAAGACCGATAAGAAACATTACATCGGAATGTATCAACAATGATTGAGTATCTATTTTTTTTTTCCTTGAGAGAAAGATTCCTCCAATATGACATTTTAAACCTTGAGCCTAGTTGTTGTTGGCCTACTTCTACTTTTTCCTTCCCTTATTCTTGTTCTTCTTCCTCTCTAATTTTTCAGTTGTTGATGAATGTTTTTTTTTTCTTCTAGAAGTGTTGAACAGTTTATCTACAATCCATCTTTCATTATTTAATTTTTTTCATTTTATAATTTTATTGGGTTTTGCTTCACTCAAGTGTGCGCCTCGCCTGGCGCCTCAGGCACCAGGAGGCCTTTGTGTCTTTAGTACGCTTTTCACCCTTAACTACACCGAGTCTCCTATACAAAATTTAAAAAAATAAAGTTATAAACAACATTGTAATGTTTCTCCCTTTTCTTAATGGAATCATAGGGGCCATGCCCATTCATCCCCAAAGCACAGACACGTTACTCTTTAATGTGCGCATACAACCCATTGGGTTCCCATGCATTTTGATGAAGTGGCGCCCAACCACTTGAAAGAAAAAAAGACTTCACTTTATTTTGTTAACTCTTTTAATCAATCTTTTTTTCCCTTTTTGCTGCGCAAACATGTTAGTGGTTAGTAATTAGTGTGCGAAGGTGGGTTTTGAACCCCGGCCATTGTATTGACATTCACAGACTTTACCAAGTAGAACCTTCTAACCCATCCCTATTTTGCACTACCCACTTTTTCGTCAACCCAAATTGACCCTTAAATTTAGTTTCAATTATTCAATTTAAAATGCTAAACTACAAATTATACCCAAAAAAATGAAAACTTGAAATTATCCTTACAAAGCAAGGAAGAGGTAGCTCGAATCACACCCCCTAAACTCTCATTCTATCTCACAAACCAGATCGTCTCTACAATACAATTTAAACTTACCCCTCTAAGGATTACATTGATCAGCCCCTTAGAAACACTTCTAACTATAATTAACCTCATAACTTCTCCATAAATAAAATAAACAAATAGAGATCTTTACATCAATTTATATTTAAATCTACCATAACTATTCGTTTAAAAAGATAATTGTAGTTTGAGTCGCGCATGAACCAAAATTCCACCACAATAATACTGAATTAAAGTGAGAGGGAAAAAACTGTAATCGAGAAGACAATAAGCGGGAAAGGGGATGACGAACCTGGAGAAGATGATTGATCAGGTTGGTCATCAGACGGTGAAGGTAGATCGAGGTATCTTTCTTGATCGAGCTGTGATTCTTCAAACGAAGGAGGATGAAGAGGAGATGAGGAGTTTCTGCGCCTCTTACGAGGTGGTGGAGGGCTTTGGAGGAGATGGCGAACATCGTAGCGATCGATAAGAAGAGAGTTCCAGTCAACAAGCGCTTCTTTAGAGTTTACGAACTCTGCATTCGAATCGTCATCGAAGAGAAGGGCATGGCGTCCCAATACCTCCAGATCCATCTCTCTCGATCGATCAATCGATCTCGCAAACCCTAGAAAACTTTTGTTTTTCGATCTGAGGTCGGAATCCCTAGATTTCAATGAAGGGATGTGTAAATCTAACGGGCGTTACGTTGCAATGGTTGATTTTTATGTTCTTGGAAACGGATGGGTGGGACACACCTCTCGTAGAGCAAATATACAGTCTATAAACACAATTGTATATAATAAATGTGCTAAGTACGGTTGGCAATGATCCCAAACATATCCGATGTCCAAACCAGTCCGATCCGAAAAAACATGAAAAATCGACCCGAATATATTTTAATATAGTTTTTATTACTCTTAGTTTTATATAAATATATACAGATAAAACGTTTTAGTCTTTTTAGTTTCCTTTTATATTTGAAGTTGAAAAGTGGATTTTTTTTTTTTTTAATTTTATATGATTTATATTTTTAAAAATTTTGAACATTGATAACAAGAAAAGGCATGTATTCGGATTAATTTCAGATAAAGGATGAAATGAAACGGATCGAATTCGATTCACATATTCATTAATCCGATCAAATCAGGTACATATTTAAAAGAATTCGGATCAGTATTGGAATGATATTTGATTCAATAACAAACCAATCTGTTGCCAGCCCTTGCCAATCCTTGTATGTAGGACTAGCCATAGGTTGGACGATACCCGCTTACCCAACTCATCCTATTCAAATAATTCAACTATGGGTACAAATTTTTTATTCAATTAAAAATTCAGGTAATTTTGTCCGCAATTATTTTTAATCAAATATTTTTAGAATTGAACATGGATATGCATCATATCCAATCCGAACATCCGTTTATCCGAGTTTAATACAATAAATTCACAATAAAATATATGGATAACTCCAAATTAAGGCTTTTCCATCATGTTCATGAGACATGAGATACATATATCCACTTGGATATCCGCTTGAAATTTGGTTAAACATTAGATACATCCATTACAAAGTGGATAAATAGTCGGATAAATCCCAATCCAACAAGGCTAAAGTCTAATATTTATTGGACCTGTTCCGGGTTCAATCAGTCCTTATTGGATTAATCCTAGGTTGTAAGCACCGATCCGAACCCAATCCATTATGGGATACATTCAGTCAAGTATGGTTTTTATCACCCGATCCAAATCAATTTACCATTGATTGAGAATTATGACTAAATATGAAAAATAATTAAGTCTTTTATTATAAGCTGGGTTAATTGCTGGGCTTAGACCCATGGCTCAGTTGATTTGACACATTGCAAAACAACTTTGAAGTCGTGGTTCAAGCCCAATTTATCCATTAAAAAAAAAAAAACTATGTTAATAGATGATACAATCACACATCAATCACAAATTATTTAAATCTAAGAAATTCACACAGAACAAGGATTAGAGAAAGATGTTCTTCCCCCAAGTTTTGAAAAAAAAAAGGTTAGATTACATGCTTAGTGATCAATGAAGAATGTCTCTTCTAGAAATAATTTTTCGATCACAAATAGAGGATGAAGGGATTTCAGGATATGTACATGTAAAATTTTAATCAAGCTCTTCACAATTTGAATATGTCTCAGATAGAAATCTCATGTGAATTTCTTGAAAAAGTTGACAAGTGTTTGTCTAAGAAGCTCACTGTCGACTGCAGAAACTTGTCGTTCACATTCAAACATGACTTGGCAATCTCAATCAGTTCAGAACAGATTGGTGATATTTCACGACTTGCCTGACAAACATGAAGATCACATTAAGGTGAGAATCAGAGAGTTGGGAATTTATCTTACTGGCAAACTAAGAAACTGCACGATCCATTTTATCAGTCGAAAACTTTAAACATCATCATCATAATAATAATAATAATAATAGAGAGCTTATTAACACACCAACCTATATGTGGACATCCATTTAATTTGAAAGGGGTTGGTGCGTTGTTAGTAAAAATTGGTGTGCCGATAAAATCTCTATAATAATAATAGACAAAACTTACCTTGAAATGCGATAAGATGCAGTTACAAGCTTCTAGCGCCATATTTCCTCGAGTGGTCTTGGTGTCACCATTATAAATCAAAACCGAAATCAGTCTATTAATTAGAAAATAAATAAAAATAAATAAAAAATCATGGATGCTTACCCGGTATGGCTCCTGTTGAACACCATCGACCATGTTCTTAATAACAGAACCAGATATAGATGCTAGTTCTTGGTAATAGGTTTGATCTCCAAAAAAGAGTAGGTCATTGCCAACAACCTAAGTAACTCAGAAGAGAAAAGATTATAAGATGTGAGAAATCAATAAAAATAGTCATAAATCCCAACCAAAAAAAAAAAATACCTCTCTATTCTTTGCATGGTATGGGAGCTTATTTTGAGATAGTGTTGCCAATAAAGAAACAATTGCACAGAATATCCTTATTCTCAGTCTTGGTGTTATCCTGCAATGTGTTAGAAATCATCACACCAATAGCAAAATAGATGATGAGTAGGTATCTATGAATAAGATGTCATGTAAAAAGGCTTACCATCGTTGAGAGTCAGTAAGGGATAATATGCTCTTTGGCAAGTAAGCAATTTCCTGTTCAGGATTACCTTCAAATGCATAAATATCATAATAAGTGATACATGGATGGAATGGTAAAACAATAGAAGTGCACCCAGAAATTCAAGAAATTGTCACATAAAAGAAGAAATAAAGAGCTTGTTGAAGAATTGTAACTTTGATATGTAAAATTAATATTCATGAGAAGACAACTATTGATTTTTTTTGTTTTTTATTTTTTTGAGTCACTGTTTGTTTCCTGTGGATGGTCACCTCGATGTCCACCTTTTTTTTTTTAATTCCATTTTAATTGTCAAAAAAAAAAAAAGATCTATCATATCAATTAACCTCATGAAACTTGACGTCACAAACCGGAGTTAGGTTAATAGAAATCAAGAAAAAGCTTGAAGAATGAATAACCTGGAACTATAACCAAGAGACTGCATAATTTCCGTATCCAGGAAAGAATACTATCTACATCATTTGATATTTGGGAGCCTACACAAGAAAAATAACCCAATTAAATAATCATTTTAATTTAGAATATTCACATTGACAATATAACAAACATATCATGGTCAATATAGTGAATGTTACAACAGTACAACAGCATTATACAGAATTGAATGGAGGCTGATCCCAAATTTTCAGGGTGACGAAGACAATAACGACGGTAAATATAATCACTATTATGCTAATATAGAGAAAATGCAGGAAGCAAATCCATAATACAGAAGTAAATCCATATTAATATTATGAGATTGCTCGATTTGAGTATTTGATAGACTGCCCACTTTTCTTTAATAAATTAGATCGGGATCCATTGACTCAGAAAAAGTGACCATACAAGAAAATGAAATCCTGACTGTTAAAAAAATCCAACAGTCAGGATTATAATAACATGACAACACTTTAAAATAGATTAAAGTGTTTTTATCCCGACCATTCAATTTCTGTTTAAACGATCGAGCGTCACTTTTGCTGAGTCTATGTTTCCTGACCCTATAAATTATAATAAGTCAAAAGCATTTAATTTGTATAAATAACTTGATATGGTGCATGAACCTGCAAGTGTGCATAGACACATTAGAGGAAATGCACGTGCAATGCTCATGTTACTTAAGTAATGGCACTGCTCGGTTTTCCTGTTCCTTAGTTTTCTCTTGGCTCAAATAGTTTTTTCTGGAGTAGCATAATAATAGAAAACTTATTCCAAAAGAGAACTTGGGTACACAAAATAACATTACTTTTATGTTCGTCATGGTTGGTAGTATGAAAAAATCATATTTCTAAAGGTGTTACAGAAAATTTTATATAATAATTTTATACTTGTATAAAAAAATTTATTAATCGGCGTCATAAAAATCTCGAGTAGAGCTTTGTAATGGACAATAAAGGGTTGAAAGAGAGAGAGAGAGAGAGTTGGGAGAAAAAACTGCCAGCTGGATGAGCGCACACACACAGTTACACACACAGGTAATGAGTGGGAAATAAAAACATACATATTTGAGGTTTAATTTTTTGGTGAGGTTGATCTCACGATGGAGATCATTTTCACCAAAATCAGCTGTTCCACAACATTTATAGACTTGTCAAAAGTGATTTTTTAAATGTCTATTTTTCTATGAAGAACTCAAGTCCCAAAGATGTCCAAATGTCAGCTCTTAATTCAATAGAAGATCTAGAAAGTGACAGTACTGATAGAAAAAGCTTATATAACAAGGCTGTTGCATTATAAGAAGAGGTGAATCTAACCATCAGTTAGGTCTAAACTTTGTAAACAACCGATTGCCGAATCAATAAGTCCATCTGTATGAGAAATTAAGCCACCTAAT
This sequence comes from Akebia trifoliata, assembly GCF_017979445.1. NCBI lineage: Eukaryota > Viridiplantae > Streptophyta > Magnoliopsida > Ranunculales > Lardizabalaceae > Akebia > Akebia trifoliata. Next base: position 44,081,715 of record NC_141385.1, on the reverse strand, counting down.
AAAGCAACCTGATAGTTTGGAAAGATGTCGTCAAAGAGATGTGGTTGACTATAACAGAAAAGATTAAAGAAAAAAGGAAAAAAAAAACATAGAAAGAAGAAAAATACTACCTCTGCAGTTTCAAGAAAAAGATTCATCTGCTTAATGCAAGATGAAATAGAAGGTATTGTAACTTCACTAAATGCTATGCAAGATTTGACAAAGCTGACAAGTTTGGTGGCATCTTTAATTGCTTTAATTGCTAAATTGTTGCTGGAGTGCACGAGAGCTTCCTGCCAATGAAAGGAAATGCCAGACGATGGTTTCTCATCAGTCAAGAAACTTCCTGATTACAAATTTCTAGAAAGAAATATATGCATTCACCATGAAGCTTCAAATCATATTCATTGTATTAAGTCATCCATATTCCATATAGAGTGCTTTTACTTGCAAGAGAAACCAGATCTTGATCTTAGATTAACTACTAAAATGAGAAACAGAAAAGACATAGTAGGAGGTTGTTGATGTAGTTAACTTACGTTTGATTTTATTTTATTTTATATTTTACAAAATGGGTTGGTGTTCAGTATACCACATTCTATCAGAAATCATGCATTAGATTGATGCCCAGGCATTGAGAAGGAATGACGCTTTTAGAGGCAAAAGACACGAGGAGATAGTCTCTGCCAATATAGGTAGAGCATTGAATAATTAACTTGGATGAACTCATGAAAATGTAGGAGTCCCCATCATAGTAACCAAGTTCGGATTCAGCAAATATTCGATGAAGGTCAGTTCAGTTTAATTCAGATAATTCCGGAAAGTTTCAAAAAATTTCAGGGATCATGCAAATGATGTTTTCATGTTTCTAACCAAAAATGCATCAACTTCAACCTCCATAAAAACCATATCTTGTTCTTGAGATTTGAAAGTTCAAGAAGATAGAATCTCGAGGTTGAAAGAAGGGGATGAAAGGGTGGGATTAATCATCCATAATTAAAGAATTCTGTGATTGTGGTCCCCACTGGTGTTAAATGAGAGTCGGTTGAGATGTCTTCCTCATGTGAAATGAAGAAGGAGCCAGATGACCACCGTTTCTAATAGCTCGGGTGTAAACCCAAAATAGATCTGGATTGAAGTGTTGGGAGCACTATGGGGACATTTGACTTAGTGGAAGACACAACTTTAGATAGAATTGACTGGAGGAAAGGATTGGTTCAGCCAACAAGATATGGTTGGGATTTGGGATAAGGTTTCAATAATGACAATGATAATCACTAGATTGATATGGCCTCCTAAGAATACAGAAAAATATCTTTTGGACAAAAATACTCCCTCCAAAATGATTTGTCTAGGAAAAATATAAACAACGTGACAATATCATGGACGGGTTAGGATTCGAATGTATTCTGCTTTCACTGTTTAGTGCAGCCCGAACATAGAAGTTTGTATTAGGCATCAGCATCTAATAGAAACCTTTTGTCCAAATGAGGTAGAAGCACATTCACAGTTGCAATTGCATATTTCAATTTGAGTACAATATAATCTGCTTCACAATTTATTGCCATGAGGGGAATAGCAAACTCTTCATCTTCATACGTAGACAGCTTTGCCCTTTATACCAGTTCATCTGTAAATTTACACTAAGAACTGAGATTGGAAAGTTTAATTAAGTAGCATGGTTTCCATGGATCCATACCACAAAAATGATAACACAGTTTTTATACCATAGATTTGAGAAAAGTATGACAAAGAATCAGAACAAAAAAGCTCGGTAGATTATTCAGGTACAAATAATGCAAACCTTGAGCTCATTTATTCTACCAAAAGCTCCACGGCACTCAACTAGAAATGATAAATGGCGTTCCATCTGTGCTCCATAGTCAACCTAAATCATAGGAAGCATTCATAAACCTCATTCAATGATATTCATAACCATAACATAGATATAAGAACTCCCCATCTAAACAAAGTGAGAATTGCATAGATGTACGCAAAGCTTTAAGTTTCACCTCAAGGTATAGTCTGTGATGCAGGGATTGACCACTCCCCCCCAAACGCCCCAACTTTTGGGTGGAGTTGTCAATCCCTGTGTCAAATGGTATCAGAGCAAAGTTAGATCTTGAGTTCGAGTCCCGTGAGAGCCCTCTGCGCATGTGGAAGCATCATCAGATGGCCACGTGGGTATCGAGCCAACGTGGGTTGTGGGCCCTTGAACCAATGAGATAAGGGATTTGATCGCACACCCCCCACCAATCTGGGATTTTGGTGCGGAGTGGTCAATCCCTTCATTAAAATAGGAGGGGGTACGTGGGGTTCAAGCCAGTCCAAGTCATAGGCCCCTGAGTTAATACAGGGGATTTGATCATGCACCCTGCAATAGTCTGGGCTTTTGGGAGCAGAGTGGTCAATCCCAACGTCAAATGGTATCAGAAGACTCGAAGGCGACCAACTCGATTGTCAGTCTCAATCAGGAGCAAAAGTGTGACCGACTTGATTGAGACATTCCAAGACAATTCCAAAATGTAAAATGTTTCATTCTATTCTCGGCAGAGGCATTCCAAGATGGTATGAAACTTGAAACCATGGTTGTAAGAACTAAGAACTTACCATCTGCACAAAACGAGAAATGAGGTGTGATGATTGTTGATGATCATCATAATTTATGTTTGAAAGATCTATACCATCGTGAAGTGCCTGAGAAATTTCAAAAAGGAGCTGTATGGTTGTTGGATCACGAATATAACCATTCCTGTCCAATGAAATTCGGATCAAATATAGATGATATGGAATACTCTCACATGGATTCGCCATGTATTATCTTTATAAGACATTGGATAAACAAATTCATCAGAAATTGAAAATGATATTAGGTTTATCAAGAATAAAGAACCTCCAATCAGTCAGTTTCGATGGGTCAAGACATCTATATAGGATTATAAATTAAAAAATCCAATATGGTATCATCAAATCAACAAACAAACCTTGTTGCCTTATTGAGGATATGCATATTGACAACATCCCTTGAGCTCCCATACATCACATCTAAGATCTCAACAAAATGATTCTACAAAATATCAAATATAATAATATCCGATTAGCTCACTAAATTTATTAGCAGAGGTCTGTATTGTATGTAAACAGCATGCAGGATCAAGAAGGGAAATAACTTAGATCCATTTGTTGGAATTATTCGAAATTATTTGAGAAATAAAATTTTATTATCAAAAAAGGAAAGCAAGGTCGGGCGAGAAAACCGACCAAGCAACATCAATTACAATAAAGACTATCCCATTTGTATAGAGCACACCCTTTCCCACCTACAAACAAAGTCCTAAAAGAAAATTCCTCGAAATTCAACAAGCACCTTACAAGTTGCACCAAAAGAACAAAAGAGCAAGAATCAAATTTATAATATCCTGAAGATCGTGATTCTTTCCTTTAAACACCCAATCATTCCTTTCCTTCCAAATCCCCCAACAAATCGCAAAAGGGGTCAACGTCCTAAGCACCCTTTTAGAACCTGAGAAGGCGTAGCCCATAAAGATCTAGGATTTGAACAAGCCATACACCAAACTAGGGAGGCAACCTGAAATCCCAAACTAAACCGAGACGTAAGACCAAAGCTACGAGGCAACTTTGCAAGCATAATAAATATGATCTATAATAGATTCACCATCTTTCCCACAACATCTGTGCCAAATTTCACCACAATAATCTTCCTCCACAAACTATCCTCCTCAACCCCAAACCGCCAAATCCATTTCCCCAACAGAGCCGAATTCAAGATATCCCTTCTTTTTGGTTTTAGAAATACACTGCCAACTCACCAGATGAAGCTTCTTGATCCCTTGTCATGCCATAAGAAGTCCCTAAAGATCTTATCCAATCTCAACTCCGCATTCCTCTCTTCAGATATAATCCATCGCAATACATATGTTCGTGTTATTTGTTTAAAGAAGACTAATAACAAAGAATTTGTTAATCCGAAATATAAGGCACGAGTGCACCCTGTCCCCTTCCTTCTCCCAGGCTAAATTAGAAGAACGAAGAGCAAAGATAAGCATTTGGATTCCAGAAGCTTTCCTATGAGTGTCCCATTGTACCTTTCTAGCATCTTCATCTCCAAAAAAGTCATCTCAAGAACTCAAGTGAAATCTATCATTCACAGGTCACATGTAATACAGAGGCCATGGTTTAAAATCTCGTTCGGATGCAATGTTTCAGTTTTTTCAAAAAGCAAAACGATACCGAAACATTCGAAGCCTTCAATACATTTATTTTGAAGTTTAAAAGAAGCCTTTTACAGAAGACCGTGGTCAAAGGACATGTAATCAATTTTAAAAATAAATATTGGGTGTTAGAAATAGTTATTAAAATGAGGGGGGTTTTTATTTAAGTAACCAAGTCTAGAGGAAATAGCCTAATCTTATAGAAAAGACCAAGGTCAAGGGCATAACTAAGATTAAAAAAAACCCTAGCTTCTTCAGAAAATAAAGAGGAAGAAGTTGAAGACGCAGCAGCAGCAGCCACTGCCTCTCCTTCTTCTTCTTCTTCTTCTTCCTTCTTCTTCTTCCCTCTCCCTTCTTATTCTTTGTTTTTTCCAAAAGAAACACTGAAACAATCTATATTTCATATTCCATTGTGTTTCGTCTCAGGTTGCTGAAAAATCGGAACGTTTCGTACGAAATATTACGATATTTTGAACCACGACAGGCCTTATCCACAACCAACAACTACAATCAAGTCATTCCTTCCACTTTTATTGATTACAAAAGTGTTACTTGTGTCAGTACACTCCTGATTTTGATTGGTGCATGGAACAAATTCGAGAAAATTGACCACTTCACTCGTGGAAACTCACACAACATCAAAATTTCACATTTTCTACCAATCAATAGACAAATAATTTGTTCACACAGCCATCACTTATACAAGACATCACCTACTTCTTGTCACTCTCCCTTATCGAAGAGCCAGGTTCCATTCAATTGTAGAGAAATTCTCTTCAGATATAATCCAATCTCAATATGTATATTCATGTTATATTTGTTTAAAGAAGACCAATAACAAAGTATTTGTTAATCCAAAACATAAGAACATAATACAAAAGTATGATGACAGAAACACACATCCATGCAGAAAATGGTAAAAGACATGAAAAGTTCTTCTACTATGCTGAATTAATGACTAATGTACCCGACACAATGATACACATAAATGATGTGTAAACAACCTATTTCCAGCAAGTTATAGCATAAAACTAAGTGGATAATGAATTACTTGTAAAGGATGTATTGATAAAGATTATACACAATATATCCTATGCTTGAGAAAATGTTGATGTCAAACTGCTTTCATAAAGGCTCAAGAAGAAGCTTACCAATGCAAAAGCATCTTCCAAGTCATTGAAATGTGAAAGAAGCTTTATAAAAATTGATTGCAAGCTGTTCAGTTCATTTTCATTGACCCCTTTATGGCATGCTCGCGCTGAAATACCATCTAAAATGATGGTCAAATAATTATCCTGGAAAAAACATAATATTCTTAGGTAGTCAAACAATATAACGAATATTTGCATAGGCAGAGTTATTAATATTGGAATCTAAAATGGGTAAAGGGGGGTCAATTGTGGAGAACCTAAAAAGGGGGTCTGTGAATTTGGTAGTATCTATGTAATAAAACACAATGGTGAGTCCCACTCCAGCTACAGTTTTGTGGGGTATAAATGTCCCACTCCAACTACAGTGGAGTGGGGTCCACACTACCCCACACTTTATTGCCTTTCCTCTTTTCAATAATATCCCTCCAATTTTGCTATCTTTTCTCTTCTACCCCCTTTTTCAATAATACACCTCTAACTTTACAATCATTCATCTTTTACCCCTTTAACCCCAAAGAGGATGCCCAGGCCGTAGGCACGGGGAAACTCTAGTTATCTTATAATGTACAAAACAGGTAATACTTGTGTAGTAATAGGGAGGATTATACAATGGGAGAAATACGGTCAGCTGGTACTAAGTGACCTGAAACTAATTTACGTAAATCATAATGTTATATTTCCATAGTGCTATTTCTTCACATAAAAGCTTTCCATTAATGGTTATGTTAATCAATCCTATGAGAAAAAAAGACCCAACAAAATCTAGAAATATTATTTTTTGACAAATCAAGACTTTACATTAAAACAAAGCAGAGGGCAGTCAAGAATCTATGGATCGCCCATCATTGTAATTCACCACTTCAGAAGAATTTATTTATTATAGAATGCAAGTCCTGAGACCTTTATATATTAACCAACTAATCTCAAAACATTTTCAATAACCCTTAGTGGATATGCTTCTATAGACTATCATATAAAAAAATCAAGGTTTATAGTCAAATCTTGAATTTTTAAGCAGAAAGGTAATGCAGCATAAGTGCCATATATGTCGGCCTCATTTCACCATTTTATTCAGGTGAATTAATGTTACTCACGAACACACTAAATGAGAAATATGTTGGAGAAAAATGTATTGAGTATATGGTTGTTTTCCTTTTAAAGAAGTGATTTTTCTTAACAAAAAGAGAGGAAATGAGACACAAAGCAAAGTAACACAATAGGCAAGAACATAAACTTCAAATTGGCAAGGATGAAAGTGTAAGCATAAAACCAAAAATAGATTCCAACTTCAACAGTGCTCAAACTTACCATCTGATATTGAAGAATAATATCCAGGAAAGCATCCACAACCTTCAAGAACTCATCAAGGCCATTGTATTGAGTAACCACCTATAGTTGTAAATTCATTGAAACCACTAACGATTTTTCAGCAAAACAATGAGCGTAGAAGTATAATACAATTAAATCAACAAAAATAAAAATAAAAACATGTTCTTTATCTCACAGATAGGATTCTGTTGTGAAGTACCAGAAGAAGAAGTTTGATGCAAAATTCCTTTATCAGATAACTACTTCTGAAAAGCATTAGAGACATTCTCTACCATTATTAGATCTAAGAGGACACACATTCCTAGAGGCCAGTTTTGTTGATAAATTGGAAATATAAGGAAGATAGCTCACATGCACAGCCAAGGTTTAAAATCACATTTCAATGCAATAGTTGAGTGATTATAAAGTCAAGAACTGAAATTGTTTTCCAGTTGTTTGTCTCGATCGGGACTCTATCAAGAATAAAATCTCTCTACCTCATTCTAAATATGAACTGCAGTGGACAGAGTATTTCCTGACTAAACCTCCAAACAGATAATTCCATGAAAGAATGAGAGGACCAAATATGTTAAGGGAGAATGCCAATCCCTCATTTCATTATGAATAAGAAAATAGATAATGGCACTAAACCTACTCATGAAGAACAAAGATCAGATTGCCAGAACATTAAAAAGATATTCTAGGAAAGAACTTCAGAATTACGCTATGCGTAAACAAAGAAGAATTAGCGCAACTCAGAAATAGGGCTGCAACCGCCAAGTCCGAACCCGATGGGTTCAACCTGGCCTTGGGTCAAGTTTGGGCACAATTAGCTAGGGTTTGGGCTCGGATTTAAAAAATTTGTCCAAATAAATCAGATTGGGTCCAGGCATGGACATCGGATTGCCCGAACCCGAACTTAATATGGTTATAATTTATAAATATCTTTGTTTCTTTCTCATTCACAATTCACATTTCAAACTTTAGTCAATCATCATCATCTTTTTTAGGACAAATAATTGTAAATTTTATATTTTTTACCTACCACTTATCTTTATATAAGCCATTATTATTACTGAATTGTCTAGTATTAATAAGGAATGAGCCAAGCCGATCAACCCAACTCTGGTTGGGCTTGGGTTGAGCATTTCATGCCCAAGGTCGGGTTGCACACGGGGTTGGTGTTTGGCAAGTGTGGGTTGGGCATGGGTTGATCCCCAACCCGGCCAAGTTGCAGCCCTACTCAGAAGGACCCGCACAATAAATCAAACACTGCTATTGCATACATAAAGCCAATAAGAACAGATGACAGAATACCTGGAAAACTTTGCCCACTATAGCATCAACAGAATCCACTTGTGGCACACCTTCGCAAAGCTTAAACCCAAGAAACCTGTAGTTCAGGTACTGCATACAAATCAAGCCTGCTTAATGCCACACACAATGTAACGAAGTGTTTAGATATAACAATCTTTTTCTCATTAGTATGATGTATACCTGATCCAAGGAAATGTCATTGCTGCACTCAATAAGCCAAACAATCTCCAAAGCATGCAAGCAAATGATTTCAACAGGAAGTTCTTTGAGGAGATGGTGAAGAATGATTGAGATACATGGGAAATTCCCAGATGACTTCGATAGATCCCTCCCTAACCCCAGATCCACAAGTACATCTTCAACTTGCCTCTTCTAATAAGTATTTCAATTGATCAAAAATCAGTGATTTGCATGAGCAACTAACTCATAGCTAGCAACTGAGGATGACAGAAATTAACTATCAAAGACCAAGATCATTTATGCATATTTAATTCTTCATTTCTCATAAATCCTAAAACTGGATTAAAAAATGGGTAATAAAAAAGTTAGCAAAAGGTATCTCTTTCTCATAAATCCACCCCAACAAAATAAAAAGAAGAAGAAATGTAAGAGTCCAGCACAGTCAGACTGCAGACCTTGAGACACTTGTTATGGAGCATCAATTGATATATGATTAACACAAACGCAAAAACATAAAGAATGTGAAGCTCGTCAGTAAGAAGCATGGAAATCTAAAAACATAAAGAGTCTTCAGTATAATTTAAATAAAATAAGTCCATGCCCTTTGTCTTACTAGTTTCCTCTCTTAGAAACAGTAAACTTCTAAGATGCAAGTTTTACCTTGCATTTATTCGTATCCTTGAATGAGTATTTTCGGATATAATTCTTCTCTCTAACTCGCTAAAATTGATGACTCGTGATTTTCTGCATTATTTTATACAGACTATTTTATGCTCATTTTCCTGCTTGACGCACGCATGCAGAAAAAAAGTGAAACACGTCAGCCAGATACATGGAAATCTACAAACATAAAGAATCTTCAGTACAATTTAAATCAAAATAAGTTTATGCTTTGCATCTTACAAGTTCACCCTCTTAGAAATAGTAAATTTCTAATGTGCAACGTTTTTTTTTTTTTTTTTTGATACATAAAGTTTTATTGAAAAGAGGACAAGTAGTCCTCAAGAAAAGATACAAGCTAACTTCTCTCTTCACTCACTAACTCCCACCTAAACAGTGTTAACCAACCAACTACTCCAAAAGGCCAATCTGTTGGAGAAGGGGAGAACAATGAATATAAGAGGGTCACGGGGCATGAATTGGGTATGACACAACCGAGAGTGGAGGTAAATATACACTCAACATTCCCCCTCACCCATAAGGATGGAAAGATTTGAACCCGTGACCTGTACGAGCCTAGCGCTCCGATACCATGTTAACCAACCAACTACTCCAAAAAGTCGATCCATTGGAGAAGGGGAGAACAATGAATATAAGAGGGTCATGGGGCTTGACTAGGGTATGACACACCCAAGAGCAGAGGAAAATATACACTCAACAAACAAAAAGTCTTCAAAAAACAACCCTCAAAATTCCTTGAATTGCTTACACCAGTAATGCTACTAATCAGCTCAGGCAAAAAACTTTCCTTTTTAGTCGAAGGTGCGCCCATTTCTTTATTTCCAAATGCCCGAACATACCGCAAAGGGTGTGAACTTCCAAAGAATCTTCCTCCTGCCAAAGAAAAGAGAAGGGGGCTTCCAACCAAATAAAAAGGAAGTGATGGAACGGGGTCGACACTAGGAGACTTTAAAAAGGGATAGAAAATGAGACCAGATCTTGAATGCCATCTCGCAATGAATAAGAAGATGACCCACAGATTCCTCGCTTGCCTTACACAAACAATAATAGTCGGCCAAGAAAAAATCCTTCCGCCTATGGAAATCAATCGTAGAAAGTTTACTCAATGCCGCCAACATAAAGAAAGACACCTAAGGTGCAACTTTTGCTTTGCACTCATTCTAATCCTACAATGAGTATAATTCTTCTCTCTAACTGGACACTTGAATTTTTGTATTACTTTATACAGAATATTTGATGCTCATTTTCCTGCTTGAAGCACTAATGCTCCAAGCTTCAAATGAGAGATAATCGCATCGAGATTTCACAAGTACTGATGTAGCAGTTAACAATGGTGTACCACGTCAGCCAATTTGCAGAAGGAAAAAACAGAAGTTTTAAAGCTTTAAAAAAACAAGAAAAGAAAAGAAGAGAAGAAATTTGGACATATCAGTTCAATAGGAAGAGCAAGTCATACGCAAAGGAAAATCAGAATCAAAGTAATGTATCTAACAAGTAATATAACAGAGTAAATCAATGGAGCAAAATGAGAAATAGAACTCCTGCGTGTTTTCTATTACTAACCTGACATGCGTCCTTAAGTACACATTTCATAATCCACTCAACAGTAGGTTCCAACAAGCTCATAAGCAACTTTCTATCTTCCAAGGAGTTTCTATACATGTTTGCTTCTCCCGAAATAATACCCGTCAATATAAATTTGATGTCATTAAAGCAAGTAATGAGATATCCTGTTAGAAAATTGTCCATCAAGAGTTACAGAATGACAATAACAAAATGGGCGTCCATCAGAAAGAATGTAAGCGAATTAGGTAAGAATGAAAATAAATTAGATTGACTATGAAGGTGGCAAACAAAAGCACCCCAAAACCAGAGCAGGAGCTCCCAAAGAAGGGAGCCTTTTATATTTGAATATGTGCAACACATATTTAAATAAAATCACCATTATGAGTGTTAAGAGCTTATGTTTTTTCTACATGTACGACAGCCCCTAGGATTGTTTTTATGCTTGTGCGACAGCAGCCCTATGGGCCTTTACTATTTGCGATAGCACCTTTGGGGGTCTTTTATGTAGTGGGGCGGGACCCATACAATTATTAGTTTATTAATATAATAGAGGAGAAGCCAAACCCTACTATTTTTAGTGTGTTCGGCTCTCTCTCCTCTTCTCCTCTTTTTTGCTTTAGGCTACTTTTGTTTTTTACTAGGTATCAAAGCAGAGTTTTCTTCCTTCTCTCCATTTTTTTTACCAATTGAACTTTTTTCCGAAGTTTTGTGGTGAAACGAACTTCGGTTCGTTGTAGTGGTGCAAGATAAACCCTAAATGCGTATCTAGGGCGTGGTCATGTACTTGTCGTTAGTTGCGATTGCATTTTGAGGCTCCATGGTGCTATTTTCAGACCTTTTAGAAGGTTTTATTGTGTTTTTTTTTACACCAGTTCTTGCCTCCCTTGTTTTGTATTTGCTCCTCTTCGTAGTTATTCTCATGAATGAGCATAATTCTCCAAGTGATGATTCGACCAAGCAAATTACCTCGGTACGGTTGAACGGAAATAATTATCACTCTTGGTCCCATGTTACAAAGGTGTTCTTGCGAGCCAAGAAGAAAACAAAGTAACTTGTTCAAGATCCTCCTTCTGAGGATTCCAAGATTTACGAAGATTGGTAGAGTGAAAATTCATTGGCTATGACCTAACTTTGGTTAAGTATGGAACCATTTGTGGCTTCCAATGTCCAACTCCTTGATACTACAAAGAAGATTTGGAGCTCTCTTGCAAAGATGTACTCCCAAGAGAGTAATGTGACTAGGGTGTTTGAGTTGTTTGAACATATGTTCACCACCAAACAGGGTGACAAAACTCCTGAATGAACATTACAATAATCTGAAAGGTATGTAGGAAGAATTGTTGCTCTATCAGCCACTGACCACTGATTTGGAAGTTCAACAACGTGAATGGGAGGAGTTCCAAGTTGCATTTTTCTTAAAAGCACAAGGTCATAAGCCTTTTCCCAATGTATATGAGATTGACAACACAAGTTATGTTCCTCACACACACACACACACACACACACACACACACACAAATAAATAAATAAAAAATAATACGGTCCACTAGTAAACTTTTAATAGCAATATGGTGCCCAAAAAATTCATGAGCGACTCTTTTTGTTGCTTATATGCATGGGTGAGCAAATTCAACGACCTTAGAAATCAAATATAACCCGGCTTCTAAACTACGAAATGATGTAAATTAATAATAAAGTAATAGAAAATTCTATTTTATCAAGGACAAGCCTATTTATTACTTCAAATCACCAGGTAAAAGCTGAGCCATTTCTTTATATAAAAACTAACGTTGTTTATCAATTGCAGTATATGAGTTAAAAAGTTTGCAAACAACAAAGTAAAAAAAAGGTATGGTGTTGGTGTCCGACACTTACCTAACTGGCACCCCTAAGAAAACCAAAAGACATTATTTTAGCTTTATTTGAGTCAATTTTTTCTAATACAAATAAGGAAATAAATATATGACAAGCTAAAGAAAACATTTTTACACACCAAAATTTAATAAAACCATATGTCTAATATTAAACCATGGCTAAGTTTAGTAACTAAATGAACTAGTAGGGAGGATGAATTACCCTAGACCTCTTTCAAAAGCCATTTTTATAGAAGATCATTGTTTTTTTTATTGGTATTTTTATAGAAGATCATTAAAATGCATGGTAACACAATTTTCCATGTTAGGACGTGTGAGAGGACATGTCCATATGTCGATACATGTCATATGGGAATGGGAAAGTGTCATCTTCTCGTTACATAGGCCCAAAGGGAAACCCAAAGCCTAAAAATTCTCACCTTTAAACTTTCAAGGTTAAAAAAAGGAAACCACTGAAAACAAGCCCAGTAAAATGAAAAAAAAAAACAGATAAAATTAAAGTAAAGAAAGGTATGGATTTTTTAGGTACGACCTTCTATCCAATAGGCAAGGTCGCACATCTAGGTCCATGTGGTATTGGAGCAAACGCACAATGAATAGGGCACAAGGCCTTCACAAGATGCTTCATGGTTTTCAAAGTGATCAAGAAAAAATAGAAGAAATATCATGAAGTTACCAACCTTGAAGACGTGATTCCCCACACACCATAATAACAAGGGCATAAAATGTGAGTCTGTTCTGTGTGTGTATTAGAATTTGTACCTCTATCACATGGAAGCAACTTCTGAGCACAACGAGCCATATACATACGACAATAGGAAGATGCTAGTGGATCTGCTAACCCTCTCATCATCATAACCAATCGTTGGAGACTTTCCCAAGGTCTGTCATCCAGGAACTGCAAGCAACGCAATATTGCCAGCTCCAAGTAACTGAAGTAGGATGGGAATTAACAAAAGCCACATTAGAACCAAGGAATTAAATGTCAATTTGCTGCCTAAAGAAGAAGTCACTTATCAGAAAAACAGAGGTAAAGTCCAAACCAATTAGGAAGGAAGAGACCAAGGTCCCTAAGAGACTATCTTCAAATCTATATAATTACATGGCAAATGGTGGTGTCCTAAACTGGTACAAAATGTAGAATCCTTGATCCCCACAAAGTCTACTCCATTTGTCTGAAAACATTGCTGTTAAATATTCTGAGGCTCATATTAGGAAGGTTGCACATTCAGTCCCATTGGAAGAAAGAACTTACAATTTTTTTAATAGTATTAGGAGCTGTTTGAAGAAGTTTAGTTAGGTTTATTTAAGTAGAAGCTTAATCATATTGAATTGGATATGCTTAGGATTAGTATCTCAAACCTACTAAGAATGTTATGAAAATGAAATTTTTGTGTTGAGTTTTGTTGAAAGAAAATCACTGATCCCAAAAAAAAGCAAAAAAATCACGAACCCCACGTATCAAGTCCAATTCGTATACCCTAGGTATGCATCACTAGGGGGCAGTGAAAGTGCAATGCATGCGATGCCCCTAATAATAAAATAGCTTCTACATTTGATTTTTGTTAAGTGTATTGCTCAAGTTCATTTAGACTATCAATCAAAACTGACATTCTTAACGTTCATAAAGTTCGATGCACCCTGGATATATCTTATAATGTCTTTTTGATGTCCCTAAAATGTTGTGTTCGTCTAGGTTCAAACACCCCTGAACCCAACTTCATTTGCTAACCACTAGTCCTATTCCTATCAAAAAAAAAAAGTTGTGTTTGTAATTAATATTTATGAAGAGAATGGGATATTGAAAATTGCATTGAATAGTACTATTTGTTACAACAGCGTGAAAAATAGTCATCTACCCATATTTAATCTATAATCAAAATTAGTTTAAGGGCATTGTTGGGGAGCTCCCTTACCCTGTAACTACTCCTTATTGGCTATAGATAACATATAAATAATGTATTTAAATAAGCAGGTCTACATTTCTTTACTATTATAATTAAAGAAGGCAGAGTAAGTGCGTTTGACATCAAAATTTGGAAGACCAAAAAATGCCCTTGCACATTTAGTTCACTATTAGCATTGTCATTTCCGTCAAACACCAATAAAATTACAAACCCACAATCCTTGTAACCATGTGAGTTAGTTTTTTAAATTACAAAAATTAAATTTTATTTCGTTATCTTTAATAACACCTCAGTTAATATTTAAATTACACAAAGGCCTTTACAACCCCACAACTTATAACCACGTAAATTAGTTTTCTTAAATTAGAAAAGTATCATTTTATTGTGTTATCTTCAAAATCACTTTACCTAATGTTTTAAATTACAGAAAAAAAAAGTGTAATGATATAAATTAGATTATATATCTAAAATATTTTTTTAAAGTAACTATAAAAATGCATAAATCGTAATTTTTTTAATACATGTGTGTTGGCACATACCACCTACTAGTAGCCCAAAAAAAGAGAGAGAGAGAGCGAGAATAATTTGTAGAAGCAAGTAAATTGTTGGGAAATGCTGCCCTGCCATTGTTACATAGGTCCAAATGTACGTGCATTTTCTCCTTTCCTGTTTCTTTCTTTCTTTCTTTTTTTTCTTTTTCTTTTTGTGTGTGTGTGTGTGTGTGTGTGTGTGTGTGTGTGTGTGTGTGTCTAGGTAGTAAAACATCTCCATACTAAGAGCTTACTTTTCTGTACATGGAACAGTAAAAAACCAAATGATAGTTTGCCAGCAAGAAAGTCAAAGTAGCCCAGATTCAAACAAAGACGTGGAACCAGATACGAGTAGCAGGGATTCTACTTATTATTTCCCAAAATCTCTGTCACTGATACAAAATATGAAACTCCATTTAACGTGTTGTCATGTTGATACCCTTCAATTCTTCACAAATTCAACAGTCAATCTCCAGAAAGCACTACCCAAATGATTGTAGTACGAAATTGAAATCATAGAACTTCTACCCGAGGAAAAAAAGTGGCTAAAAGTCATCACACTAGGGGCATTTGAAAATAAATAGACGAAACTCTGAATAAATGAAAGAGCATAAAATACAAACAAAAAATCAGAATAGAATTCTAGAATCTAGATTCAGGCCTGGTGTATTTTCTTTTTTTGATTGACACAATAGAAGTCAGACATCATAGAGTCCAGACTTATATAACAGCATAACTGAGAAGTTTCTAGGCTCATTAGAGGTAGCCTCTGAGCAAAACCGAAGTCAAGTAATAATGAGCAGCACTTTGAGTCCTAATTGAGTGGAAACAAACAAACCACATTTTGACACTCTTGCCTTCTATTTTTCATGAAGCTACTTATAGTTCTGCTTTTGCATAATATAAGCGTTTACTTAAAAAAAGAAATAGCATTATCCCAAACTTTTGTGGTCGGATGAACAAAACATGATCCTCCATTCAACTCTAGCAAAAATCATGGTTTCCATTGGTTAAAGAGATGGTTATAGATAAAACTAAAAGTATTAACTGAAAAAAGTCTAGAAATATCGCTATGAAACAAAGCATGAACAAGTGTTAAAAAATAACTGCAATGAAAAAGAAACAAACAAAAATAATATCAGCATAAGAACATCACATGCGAGGAAGAAGCTCACGGATTGAACCAATTTTGCAGAACCAATTATTACAGGTTTCTTTGGCATCAGAGCAGACATCACTGCTTTCAAAGTTCTCTGCAGAATAATTGATAAAGATTTAGTTAGATATCTCGAGTTTCCAAATAGTACAATATCGACATAATTTTTAAAGCTGAATTTGTGCAGGAAAAAAAAAAGTTTAAGACGATTTTGAAGGCTTTGCTTTCTTTACCAACAGTTACAATACACACTTTTTAAATAAGATTAAAGGAAAATATTATATTCATGTTGCAAATATTATCACTAAGATTCAACCATAAAGTTAGCGAGTTGTTTCTCAATCAAGGCAATGTCATAAATGGAATCTACAACCATGTGCATAAAGAATACATTAGAGACTTGGTAAATTGTATCCATATCTAATTGTCACAAGCTTAGGCCTCATATGTAGAAACTTACAGGCACAAAAAATTAAAAGGCACTTACAACGCCACACCTTATAACCACATCAATTAGCTTTCTAAAATTATAAAAATATCCTTTTATTTTGCTATCTTCAAAATTTACTTAATATTTTAAATTACAAAAAAGTGTAATGATATAAAATTAGATTATATATTTAAAATAATTTTTTAAAGTACTTCTAAAAAAATCTACTCATGCATAAATAATAATATTTGTAACACATGTACTAGTAGCCCAAAAAAAAAAAACAAAGAGAGTGGGAATAATTTCTAGATACAAGTAAATTCTTGGAAAATGAGATGCTGCATGAATGTGCATTTTCTTCTTTCTTATGTCCTTTTTTGTGTGCGTGTGTGTGTCTGTGTGCACACAAAATGATGTGTATGCACCTGGCAATGAGCAGATCAAGGTTCCATCGTCAGAGTATTCAGCCTTTCTTTTGATGCGCTCCCATACCATATCTCCTAGCATATCCATTACTTCCGTAACTAAAACAAAAAGTGTAGGATAAAATTGTGAAACAGATGTATCCATCAGAAGTCTAGCAACCTGCATGACAAAAGAATAAATTTCAAAGGAATGTAAGCCATAACTCAAATCAAGATACAGCCCCTACTCTTCTCACAAAAGATAGACCTCATTTCTATGAAAATATGGTACGAACTATTTTTTATTATAATGTCTTTATTCCTATTAATTTGTACACAAAATTGAATTAAGAGTTTATCAAGTTAATCCTCCAGCTTGAATGAAGATCAATAGCTCACCCAGTGACTATTCAACCTTGAACTGAAGTCCATCTATTTGCATTTCAATTTAAAGATAAATGTAAACATGGAAATCTATTTCACAAACGTCTAAAATTGAATTCAAGGTCTCACCTTGATGGATAACTTCAATGATGTTACACGATCATCGACCTGCCAAGCACGACCTATTTCGTCTTTAAGTTCACGTAATCGTGAAACATACTCCTGTTGTGTAATAACTTTGACATCCTCCTCAGCAAATTTTTGAGGATCATCCAGTTCCTCGAGATGCGAGCTTGCTGATGATTTCTCATATGCTGCAAGGTTCCTCATCAAATAACTTAAGTAAGAAATTATCACACGTGTCTCACCAACATCTTTTGGAGTCAGCAACCAGAATCAAATGAAGTAATGATTTCCAACGTTCAAAATCACTTGCAGATAACCAACAAGATAGGGACGCCATACCCTTGCCACTTTTTACAATTACATCGGACATCTGTAAGAGCAAACAGGTTTCAACATCAGCAGAAAAATCGAAGGGTCTATACTATAATAAATATATTACCCTTTATATGGGGGGTAAAGAAAAGAAACAGTGATTTTAGAGAGGATGTGATATTGCCAATGTGTTTTTTTCATATTGCAAGCAAAATTTTGATTGACTAAAATATCTGAAATGGCATTTCATGTGCTAGGAGATACAAAATATGTGTGGTCATATTACAACGCCAGGAGAAATTTCAGATAATCTTCATCAATAAAAAACATAAAATAACAGACATAAGGGTACCTACAAACTAGAATTAGCCATCATAATGGTTATAAGTTATAACAGCAGTTAATCATTATAATGGAGTTCTTTTCCTTTATTTTTATGGGTACACAAAATATATACTGAAGTTCATTGTTTTAATATTTTGTTCTTAAGTTTAACTCATTTCATTGTTAATAATAGGAATCACAAGAAATCAAAAATCATTTGAAACAAAAAGAAGAAGAAGCCCATAATAGCCATCTTGCCTGTTATTTTAATACTGCTGTAACTACGTATAATGTTAAACAACAACCACAATATAAAGAAGACCACTTTCATACACAATGCAACTGCAAGAGAAAGAACCAGATAATAATTGTTGCTTTGCCACAGTAACAATTATCGTATGAAAGCTTTCAGTTTACAAATGACCAAAACACCCCCCTCGGTTTCTTAAATAACCCAATTTCTTAAACTTTGAACCAATAAACTTAAAAAGAATTCAAATTTTATTTGACAAACATTATCTGCAAAACTCCAAGACATTGAATATGGGTTTTCAAATTTCCATTAACTATCACCCAAAGTTAAAGATATTTTTTAAAAGTTTAGATACACTTGGCATGTCTAAAAAAAATTTAACAAATAAGGCAAAGCTTACTGATGAAATGGAGACCATCTTTGAGATTGAAAACTTTTGCATTAAAGATCTCTTGAAAGAAGCCCATTCTTTCGTTGACAATCGAAGATCATCATCATTGAGGAACCCGTCCCTTGTTGAAATACCATGAAGCTCTTGTACATCCACAATCAAACTTTCTGCATTTGCAGTTGGTGCTCTCAAAGGGTCGTCGAAATCATTCTTCCCATCATCCACAACATCAACCTATAATAAAAATATCAATAAACTCCTCACTAGCATAAATATTAAGTAATTAATTAATTTAAGGACAAACCCAAACCTAAATCCACATATTTGAACATATGTCTTAATGTCTAGAAATCCATCTTCTATAAGTAATTAATTAATTAATTAACTCATCGCCAGTCAATCTCTTTCCTTCAGTTGGGGCCCTTAGCTATTGTTCTTGAGAAATGACCGGGTCTAGCCCATTCCTCGAAAGAAGTTTTTATGGGATCCCTGTTCAAAAGCACTTTCTAAGGTTCAATTTTTCATTTGGTTAGCTACTTTGAAAAAATTACCTTCCCCTGATCTCTTAATTAAGGTTTTGTGACGCCTAATTTTTATGTCCTTTGCTATTTCAATGGCGAGACCGTTGATCACATTTTATTACATCGTGGGTTATTTTCCGCCATATGGAGTCATTTTGTTGGCCTTTTCAGGATTCCCTGGGTTCTGCCCAATACTACGTCATCTCTTTTTCAGAATTTGAATCTTTTCCTGTTCTCAGGGAGAATGAACATTTTGTGGAGATTTCTTCCTTTTGCCATTTGTTGGGGATTATGGTTAGAGAGGAAAATGGGAGGTTCTTTAAAGGGGTAGTTTCAAATTTTCAGGAGATTACTTTAAACATTTTGGGGCTGTTATTTTTTTTTTTGTAAGTTATGTCCAGATTTTAACACCAAGGGGTTGGCCTAGTAGCAAGCCGAGCCTTGATAAGCTCCTTGGGGCAACCCTCCAAGTCCGGTTGACCCTCAACTCAACCAGTTGCACGTAGAACTTTCCGAAGGGGGCAGTGCATGTGACCATGGGATTAGTCTCACCTGAAGTGTGGGATACCCACGATAACCAAAGAAAAAAGTTATGTCCAGATTTTAAAGGAGTCTTCTTTGAAGACTTCTGTCTTCCGCTGAAAACTTTATTTGCTTCTTAGGGGCTTTTATTTGGGTTGGTCATCTCGGCCGCCTTATAATTTCTCTTTGTATTTTGCTCGTGCATTAATAAATTTATACTTATAAAAAAAAATCTTGTCCTCCCAGATTGAACAACCGCATTTATTTGACTTTACAGTCTGAATAAAATAAAATCTCCTATTTTAATGCAAAATTTCTTGTTTTCAAAATGGATTAAGGCTTGAAAAGTTAATTTGATGTGGGGAGATTTAAGGGGGCCATATGGGAAAAACCACAACGTCTTTGGTGCTAATTCTCTATTAGCACAAAATGGATTAAGTCTGCTACCTCTATGTTTCTCAAGATCTCATTCTCGTCTTCTGCTAGATTATAATCCACCTTCATATTTCACCTTTATTTTGATGATAGATTGAATATAATTTTTCATATTTTTTTTTGTTGATTTGTTAAATTCCCATCAATTATCAGAGTGAAATAAATTACAGATACGAAATATATACGGAAAAAAGTGGATCTTTCGTTTTCTAAGGTTGTGATCCCAAAATCAAATCTGAAGATGTAGAAGATGATGAGATGAGATGAGACCTGGTGTGAGGAAGGACCAGTGGGAGAGGATGTATGTCCGTACGCACGCGAGGGAGCGAATAAGTTTCTTCCTCTGCACTGTAATCCCGAGATCTGAATTCCATGGAGTATTGGAGTCTCTCTCAAATCTCAACTTTCACTGTTTACGTCTCTCCTCTATTTCTCTCACTCAGCTTTGTTTTCTTAGACACTAGACGACTAGACGTAGACGTATATTTTCTTGACTAATTAGATCACACGGTATAGACGAAAATTTTTGGATATAAGCCCCCGTATGCAGGCTAGGGCTGCAACTTGGGCAGGCTAACCCGGCCTCAGCCCGATTGATGGGCGAGCCTAGGTTGGGTTATATGGAAAATAAGTTTAGCCTCGGCTAGAAAATCTCAACCCGAATTGAATTCTGGTTGAGGCTCTGAGCAACTCGACTCATCTCCAACCTGATGCTATATATTTACATATAAATATTTTTATTTATTTATTTAAAAATATATATTGATTTTCTCTTTCTAAATATATTTGTAAAATTAAGGAAAAAAATTATAATATAAAAATTAATAGATTTAGAGGTTGTGTGCAAATTTATTTACTAATATTTTTTTTTTTTTACTTATTTTTTAAGATATAAAATAAATTAGATTTGCTCAATGAGCCCAACCCACCCAAAATTACTTAACTTGGGCTAACTCGATTTTATAAGCTTAATCTCGAGTTGAGCTTGGGTTAATGGACTCTTACCCGTTGGTTGAGTGTTTTACAACTTGGGTTGAGCATGGGTTGACCCTCCAACCCACCCAGATTGCAGGCCCAACATGTTTTCAAATCTTGGTTTGTAATCTTCTATCACGTTCAGGGACGAGATGGAGTCATCATAGATAAATAATCCCTTTAACTCAGTTTACAATCACTGACTCATAAATAATTATATGAAAATAATTATTAAAAAAACAAAAAATAAGGTTGATTACAAGATGTTTAATCATATTTTTTTTAGATAATAATATGTATTTAAATGATAAAAAATTAATTATTTTAATTCAAATACAAAAAATCCCAATTGACTCGTTGGAGTTTTACTTATTCGAATGAGATTTTCAAAATCTCGACCAAGTCATCTCGTTTATCTAGTGAGATTCCACACAATTGAGATGTATTGTCCATCCATCTCATTCATGAAAGATATTGAGATGACTCAAACAGGATTTAAAACCATGGGTCCAAATGACCAATGTGACAAACATGTAGGGGGGGGCATTTGGCATTGTTGGTTGCATAAGTAAATAGCGAAAATAACCATACGATATCTAATGTATATAGGGGAGGGGAATGCTACAGCTAAGACCTCGTAGGACATTAGCATTATTCACCATATTTATTTTTTTTATTATTAATACCCCTATCCATTTTGTTTTTTAGTAAAAAATATAGGTGTATATTGATATTTTACATAATAAATACTCGTTTGCATTGATTATTAAAACATTTAGTATAAATAAGACATTTAAATATAAAGATTAAATCTCCTTAACATTTATTATATAAATTAAGAAAAATATTTATTATGTAAAAAGATTAATATATACTTATCTTTTTCACTAAAAAATAAAATGGATAAGGACATTATTGAAAAATATGTGTTAGAAAATGTTAGCATCCCCATGAAGACTCTTAGGCCCTGACTATAGAGTCCCTTCAAGTGACAAAAAGGGGGCTTCTTGTACTCAAGACCTCTCCTTTTTCTTTAGAGAGAGGCGAGACTACCATACCATTGTTAGTTCAATATATAATAGTTTTTGATAAAAGTAAATAGTTATCCTATTGAGTACATGATTATTTTCGTAAATATTAAAAAGCTTGATTGATTTAATAAATTTTGCAAAATATTCTATCATCTCAAGAAACACCCTTAAAATGGATGATTCGTTAGTTTAGATTGATGGGTAGGAAACAATATTACATAAAAAGAAAAATCACACAACATTTTATCTCTTCCTTCTCTCAATTGGATCGCATAGATAAATACAGAATTTTGATCCTATATTTATAGTAATTCTCACTCACATTCTTTACCAACTTACCAAGCTTACACCTTCAAGTATGCATGTTCACTGTTAACAAGGCTTTTTAATTACACATCGTAAAGGCCCGGCCTCTGATGTTAGAGCAATAGCCATTGAACCTTCGGCAACATTGAAAGTTTGAAGTTTGGAATAAAGCGGGGCACTACTTCCATATCCTGATTGAATGAAATAAGCTCCATTTTGAAATTCATCCTTCGAAGACCTCCATTTCCAATTCTTCCATCCACCATTGACCTCTCTCTTAGTAACCTGTCATACATGAAACAAGCGTTTTAAAACCAAATTGAACCAATGGTCCGACCATGGGCAGTTTTCGTTAATCGTATTTTTACTATTAGTCATGATAATCTGACTCCCCCACTTGGCATACTCAAAATACTCTCCTAACATGACATTTGCTAGAACCATAGATTTTTGTCTAAGAATACACATTTACACATCCCGATAAATATGAGCAATTGTGTATCTCAAGGCAAAAAGATCCATGGTTCTAGCACATGCCACATCAGGGGTATATTTTGAGTATGACCCGAGCGGGAGTCAGAGAATTATTACTCTTACAATTATAGTGGGAGAAGGTGTAATAGGTGTTTGTTGACATTATAATCACTCACATTTATATTTAACCTTATTTTATTATCAAGGTCTTTTTGACAAAAATTAACAAAATTAAAATCTCACATTTATCAATTTTCGAAAATTACAGAAATACACTCATATTATGTTATTTTCAAAATCGCCTTAGTCAAAATTTAAAATTACAAAATAACCATTACAATATATTTAATGATAAAATATGATATAATAAATTTAGAGACTAAATATTTAAAATTTTAAAATATTTATTAAAAAAATTAATCATGCATAAATCCTAAATTTGGTAACGCGTGTGCTTTTGCACATATCACTTACTAGTTTTTAATAAAAAAATATAAATCAAGCTAATTTAAGAAAAAAGGTATATATTTTTAATTTTTTTAATGGATATATATCGGTCCAACTAAATAGAATCAGGGTTCGAACATGGCCCGGCCAATTTGATAAATTTTCGATTCAATCGCCAGTTTGATTTTTAAAACATTGCATGAAATAGACCCACCAAAAAAATAGTCAAAAATTCTTGTAAGTGATAAAATGGAGCAGGAATAACCGTCTGATTAGGATCTAGTGGCTATTAATTATTATACCTGTTTGGATTGGGCATTATTTGGGGCATTGAAGTAGTTCCCCTCACTGAAGATCGTTGGATTGGCACTCCCTCCAATAGCATACATCTGCCACTCATCATACCTATTGTTTGCCACGTGGGTATATCCAAACCTAACCCTGTGAAGCATAGAATCAAAGTTAGATGTATGTTTGCTAAAAAAGTATTTTCTTAGAAAAAACAATTTTTTTTAAGTAGTAATTAGAAAACATTTTTTAAAATTTATTTTGCCGTTTTTCATTGCATTTGAAAAAATCATCAAAAAAGAGAGTTGGGTCTTAGTTTTGGAGTGTGGGGGTTTTCCTGTGAGAAAATAATTTTCTTGAGAGATAAGGTCGAAGAATATTTTTCCACCAAAACAAATTTTCTATGAAAATCCATCACATTGATTCATCCGAGATGACTTGTCTGATATTTGGAAAATGGTTTTGTATGTTTTCATGAAAATAATTAATTGTTAGTGTTTTAAATGTTTATAATCCTTATAAAATAGAATCGTGATAATTTGACGTATTTTTTTTGTACGCTCCTTTCACAGAACTGTAGATTCATTGCTTTAGGATACACAATGACATATATTTATGATTTTGGATGGTTCTGTAAAATTTGTTGTCGACAGAAGGTTACCTGGGCATTCTTTGTACTAATCCCGGGCCAAAATGGTTAAATACAACGGTAACTTTCATGATCTTATCTGCGGTGAAATCATCGTTGTGGCCAAACAACATCACCTACACATGCAAATGCAACTTAATTACTTAGAAATACTACTGAAACAAACTTATAAAATCACTATAGTAGAGTATTAGATATGAAGTATTGTAAGCCAATACAGTATTAGTTGGATCCTTATTACATTGATGGAGGTCTCTACAGTAATTTAATGTTGGAAGTGGTGGTGTAATACAATACAAGAATAAAAATAAAGTTAAAAAAAAATGACTACAAGAGCGAAATTTTGGAGCAAGAGCGACATGCTACGTAGAAAATTTATACTATAATATTGGATCAAATTATATGTATATTATATCATCACATTCGTCCTTGTCCCTTAGTGTACATATGAGATATTGGGTTGCATGGGCCAAAGGACCACCTATATATCAATATGGATTGTACCATGTGCACGTGGCACTCAAAAATATGATCGGGGTCTAGATGTAGAGCACAAAATTCTAAACTAGGACTTAGAAAATGTTAAAAAAATCATTGTTTTTCACCATTGATCAGGGCATTTTATATTTAAGAGTAGTGGCTATCCATTTTCAAAGTTGGTTAGGCAAAATTTTTATTTTTGTTTTTGTATAATTTTTAAGCCTAACTAAATCATTTATCTTATATCTTATATTATTTTTGTATAATTTCTAAGTGGTAACATCAAATCACCTCGAAAAAGATTTTTTAAATCTCATGCATGCTAAGGTTGAGCATTAAGTAGGCAATTTGATGTTACCACTTAGAAGTTTCAGTTTCAACTTGTCATTACTTAAGACGATTCTCACATACCTTATCATGTTGGGTGAAGAAGTTGTTTGAGATAGTAATGGCAGTTGAAGCATGGATGATATCGATGAGGCCATCGCTGCTTCGTGCTAAAAAGCAATGATCAACCCACACATGCGAAGATGAAAATATATCAATAGCATCCCCATCGGAGCCACGTCGATGTCCCACATGCATTGGGGTGCTACGAACCAAACCACTCTTCCCCGGCTTACAATCATGAATACTAATCCCATGTATTATAACATGGCTCACACCTTGCACCGTTATGCAAGGCCCATATGCTATTTCCACCTTGACACCTCTCCCATCAATTGTCTTGAAACTATTCATTATAAGCTCGTTCTTAAGTGTAATTACCATATCTTTTGCGAAAATTATCCACATTGGCTTCGTTTGGATTACTCCGTAACGGAGTGTGCCAGGCTTCGGATTAACAGGGTCATCGGACGGGTTAGTGACCACGTAGATGGGCCCGTATTTCCCTCCCATTGCAGCTTTTCCGAAACCTATGGCGCAATCCGCTAAAGCATGACGGTTGGACGCCCAATTCGGATTCAACCTCCAACAATTATCAATTGTGTTCATTTGACGATTGCTTGATTTGATGTTGTAAGCTTGTAGGGTTGAAGCCCAACATGCTAGTAGACATGAGAATAGTATGGTAGAGATAGGGGAGACCATGTTCAGGTGTGGTGAAGACTTAGGAGCATGTGTCATGGAAGATAGATTTATAGGAGAATAAAAGGTGGTGCCCATGATGTTAAGCATATTTTGACTTCATAGAAACGTGGTTGCACGAGGTTAAGATTTATTGACTTAGAGTTAGACGGACTGTAAGCATCACGCCTTTCAACGTCAACTCTATACTCAAACAAGTGATGGTATCTTTGGATTCGTCGGGATGGATCTCGAACTACACCCAATGGCTAGGATCTATGGACATCATATCATCAGATGATGATAGAGAGTAGACATGATCAATTTCATTGACTTTTGTTTTTTTTTTTATTTAATCATTTGACTTTTTTAGTCAAAATACCTACTTTGTGTTGTGTCCTGATGGCTAGGAGTAAGGTGTAGTAACTTCGTATATACATATAAAAGGAGTCGTGCTGGAGTGACCTCTAGATTGATCTCATTTGGTGCTTTTCTGTTGTGAACGTGTGCATGCACATATATGATTTTCACTCGTATCTCGATGAAAAGATCTATGATTTGTCATGCCTCCATGTTAGCAAAGTGCCAAATGCCGAAAATCTTTGAGGTCACTTCAGCCTCATTCATATAAAAATTGGTCCTTGAAGAAGCATCCTCCGTATCATTATCATCCACTCATTTGTAGTAGTAAGAGGCCTTGGCCTTCTCTAACCGACCAATAAAAAATTAAATGACTCAAGTCAAGGGTGTGTGCGAGAGTTTGTAATCCGCGTTAGGTACTTATTTTTACGTGACAGTTCGTAAGTCGTGTTTTTTACTTATTTTTACGTGTTTGAAAAATTCAACCCACTTGAGTTCACGATAGTTCATTTTTCTATGTATTTCAATTTTCACCCATTTTAGTGAAAATTGATAAGTCTTAGGCAGTCTCTCTCTCTCTCTCTCACACACACACACACACACACACATACACACAAAAACAAAATTCCATCGTGGAAGAATCATAGGATTGCCCAAGAAGAAGCAATTGAGCATAAGAAGTCTGACGAATTTGATCTGATTTGGGTAGCATCTGGTTCCATAAATTTATGGATTTCATAAGAAGGGTAGAATTTGAAAGAATTGGATAAACTGTACAATGCGAAAAAAACCTATATTTGACAGTTCAAGGCCGTTGAATTTCATAAAATTCGACGGACCAAGGAATCAAAATTTTCATTGTCAATTTTTTTTCAATGGCTCTAAGTTGTCAAATTGGGGAACATCAAGATTTCAACGATCACGGGTTTCTAAAATTTGTGGGTTTTTGTCCGTCGAATTTTCTTATCAAAATTTTCAATTTTCACATAATGAAAGTATAGATTCTAGCGAATTTTCTATAATCTCTCAATGGAGTAGATTTTCTTTGCAACTCCAGTTTAAATCAACGAATTAGCTTTCATCTGCAACTTTCGAATATTGAATTTCTTGGAGTTGAGCTCTTGAAAGTCCAACACTCAGACTTAACCTTATGTTTTCAAATACACCCTAAATGCCTTCATATTCATATTAGATCTTGCATAAAAAATAATCAAATTACCTCCCTTTTTCTCATAATGATAAATCCAATTATTAATTAAAATCACTTTACAATGGGCTATGGTGAGTGATCAAGATCAATCATTCTATAGTCACAACCAATAGAGCTTGTAAAAAATCTTATCCATCTAGTTCTTATAAGCACTTCAGTACATAAGTAGTAATAATCTCTCCCAAAACCAATATTTTTTGTAGATGAGATTTATATTGATTTTTACAAATTATCTTCTATGAAAGTTAAAGGGATTTTTGAAAAAATTTCTCCACTTTAAACCCTTCTCACTTTTGAGGAAAATGACTATCATTTAGGAAATATATACGAATTCATCTCCTTAAGAGATAATGTAATTTGAAGGACAAATTAGTTCAATTGGTAAAGTTTTTCCTTTTAATGATAGGGGTTCTGAACCTATAGGCCCAACTAATAGGACTGAGGTAATTGGCCTCTTAGAGCATCGTATCTCACCCAAATCTCCCGAGTATATGAAATACCCTACAAGCCACATGTACCAGGTAAGTACGGCTAAAAATCCTTGTGGGTGGCCAACGTGAGGGGGGGGGGGGTGCTTGAACCTCAAGACCTCTCCCTTTTTTGAGGGATGCCTTGGCCACTACACCCAATGCTCATTGATTTCTTAGTTGATAAAGTTTATGGGTGATGATACCAGAACCCTCAGTTCAAGTCCATGACAAAGCTATTTCTATACCAAACACCACCTAACTCTCTCCCCATCACTTGGGATACAAATTCCCATTGATATCAATGATTATTTTTTATATATAGTATTTTAACATCAATTTATGAAATTTGAGAGTTTTACAACTTATAGCATGCTACAAAACATATGAACAAATTGAAAAATAAACAAATCCAAATCCTCTGGTAATTGAACAAAAAAATAATAAAAACTTACAAATTTTAATCAACATCCTCAAACAACGACGTTCATCGATAACCTCAAAACAAAGTTTCGAATAGTACTAGCATAGTGTTGAAGAAGACGATTGATTTATGGTCTTATTTGGGAAGGGGTATAACTGTAAATTAAAAAACTTATTATCAGTAAAAAGTTAAAAGAAACATTCTGATTATAATCAAAGATTGAAAAATGATAATTCCAAAATAAAGTTATTTTTGCAATTTTTAAAATATTCATCGCATTTCTACAAAAGGGTATAAATTACATTATGGTAATTTTGTGATTTTCACCCAAAAAAAATCATTTTAGAATAATATTTTAAATTTGGAAAATGAAAAAAATGGGTTTTGGTAAGGTCTCCCATGATCATATTCATTGGTTGTACTTCATCTCATCAAAATGACCCTCCATCCCAACCCATCCCTCCAATCTTTTTAAAAATCTACTCCAATGTGCTGCAATGATGGTGACAGATTTGGGATTCTGGAATAATTCGGCAAGAGAAAGTTTTGGCAAAAGTAGATAAAGTTGGAAAAACATCAGATAAACTAAAGGAAAAAAAAATTGAAATATAAAAAATATGTATTTTACATATTAGATGATAAATAACATTTAAAAAAAATACTAAAACTAAATAATAATAAAAAAACAGTGATTTTTTTCCAAACAATTGTCAATTAAATCATGATTTTTTTAAAGTTGGGGATTTTTTTTAAATAAATTAAATTTGTGATTTAATTGCTAATTATTAAAAATTAAAAAGAAAACATATTTGCCCTTACTTATTAAGGTATGCCCATCCACTTAGTAAACACACATCATCATTTTTAAATATTTTAGTAATAAGGACGGTTCATGGGACAACAATTGAGATAACATCTATGACAACGATTTTTTGTAAATCATTTTTGATAGGATTAGAGGTTTTGGAATGAGTTGATTTTTGGTGAGGATGTTCTCTATGGTGAGAAGATCATCATCACAAAAAATCTGCCCATTCCGAAACTTCTAACTGCAATTTACAAGTTGAAAAATCGTGAACCATCAAATTTTTTGTAAATCACTTTTAATGGGATTAGAAGTTTTGGAATGAGATGATTTTTTGTGATGATGATCTCTATGGTGAGGAGATCATCCTCACAAAAAATCAGCCCATTCTAAAACTTCTAACTCATATAAGATAAAAATCGTTGTCATAGATGTTGTCACAATGGTTGTCCCAAGAACCTCTCCCTTTAGTAATTATACCCACATCGTAAGTGCATTAATCAGAAATGAAATCTTATTCTCCTTCAAACCTTATTCATCTCTTCTTGTTTTTATCCTTCTTATTTTTCTTCTCTCTATTTCTCTCATTCCTCTAATTCTCTATTCTTTGTCTCTTCATTCTTTTTTTTTTTTTTTATCTTTTTCTTATTTTCTTTCTTATTTAAATTCTTATTTTCTTTCTTATTTAAATTTATGGAGGTTTCTACAATGATTTCACAACACAAGAAGCAATATAATTAGTTATAAAAATTAGATATAAAAATAATTAAAAAATGTATTTGGTTTTGTTATGTTGATATTATCCTATCGACATGGATGAAGTCATGTCAACATTGGCCTATTGACATAAATAAAATCAAACGTAAAAATATCTACCTCCATTGATGTAATCTTTTAAAATGTTAATCTTAAAAACTTCAGAGAGGGGGAAACGATCAGAAAAAAATAAAATGTGTATTGCTCACTTCGTGTTGTACACACAAGTAACAAAAGAGAAGATTATGTTCTTTTAATTCTTCTTTCTAAATTTGATTGGTGCACTTACAAAAAATCATGAGACCTAAATGTCATTTTTTAAAGGTGGTGAGCATACCTCAAAAAGTTGGCGCAAATATGCTCCTATCACTATAATGCAATTAGACCAATCATGTGGGCCTATGAGGGCCACAATATTTAGAGTTTGCCCTCCCATATAAAATCCAACATGAGCCAAAAAATTCTGAGTCACACAAAAGATACAACCCAACATTATAAACCAGTGGAAACGCTGTGAAATGGAAAATCAACAAAGAGAAGAAGAGAGAGAGAAACAGAGAGAAGAAGAGAACGAAGAACAGTCTCACATGGCCGCCCCTGCCATGGAAGGTGCAGCAATAACAGCTCTACGTTCTGTAATTCACAGAGTCCATCAAGCGGCCGAGAGATCAGGGCGGAGATCTGATCATGTCAGAGTAGTGGCTGTCAGCAAGACCAAACCAGTCACCCTCATCCGCCAAGTCTACGATGCTGGGCATCGCTGTTTCGGCGAGAATTACGTTCAAGAGATCATCGAAAAGGCACCCCAGGTCTTCTTTTTTAGTACCCTATTAAGCAAAATTTGATCTTGAAATTGATGAGTTTATGTTTTTTAAGCATCCAAGGAAAATTTGACTTTTTTTTGCCTACCCTTTTATCTTCTTGTGATTACGGACTTAATTGAAGTATTCTTTTGGGAAATTTGATCTTGAGATTGATGGGTTTAAGTTTGATTTTTTGTATCTAAGCAAAATTTGATAATTATTCGTGTTTGGTGCAGCTTCCGGAAGATATTGAGTGGCATTATATTGGGCATTTGCAGAGCAACAAAGTGAAATCACTTCTTGGTATATTGGAATTTTCAATTTTTTTAAGGTTAATTTTTATGTGTTTTGTTTGTGTTAATATACCATGGTTATATAGTTTGAATTTTGGTTTGATTAATGTGGTTCAGAATTTGGTTACTATTGTTTCAATTTGGAAATAATGGAAGAATTGGTCTAATGTGACCGCTTAATTGATAAGAACGGTTTACAATTCAGTATGGTTGATTCGATTTATCCTTTGGATGCAGTTGTAGGATATGAAATTGTAGAAAGTGTGAGAAACATGTTTTGATTATTGTACATGCGAATGTTTTATCTAATTGTTTTAGAGAGGTTGGGAACCTTAAGTGGTCGGGGTGTGCAATCGTAGGGACCAAATAAGAAACCATATCATGTAATAGGCCTCCATTGTTAAAGGAATTCCATCATTTTTTTAAATAAACGAATTTCATTATTTATGAGTGCAAGTTCTAATTTGGTAAGTGGTGGCAGTGAGTACTGAACCTAGATTTTGAGTGGAAGAATCCAAATAAGGGAGTCATAAGGCTATAATTCAATGGTTGTTTTCATGGAAGTTTGGATTTCGTCAGATTATTTTATTTTATTTTATCTGTAAACACCGTAATTTGTTGGAGTTGTTAGGGATAAAAAAAAAAACAAAAAACGAACCGTAAGAAGGTTTAGGCAGCCTCTCTGTGTTTTATGAATTTGATTGTGATCAAACGAGGCTTATTGTTATTGTAGTTATTCTTATTCTTATCGTCTCTTCAAACTTGAGTACTTTCTTGGCATCTTAAAATGCATTAGTCCATGGGGTTTAGTAGTCAATTAGCCCTATTTAACGATGTACTTAGAATCTTGTTCATAAAAATATGAAGAATGCCTAACTCTTGAACAAAAGATGGGGTTTGTCCTACATCAACGTATATTGGGGCTCAATGATTCAGTTTGTCTACTTTGAGATACTTTGCTTTATCTGTTTCTGTGATATACCTGGTCTTGTTTCTATGATAAGAGTCATATCATCATGGCTTTATCCCATGTATTGGGTTGGCTATATCTTTTTCAAGGCATGTGTATGTTGTAAAATTCATATATGTTTGGTTATTATTCACTATCACTCAGTTTTCTTGTTAACCATTTGTTGGGAATTTAGCTTCTTCTATTCCATATAATGTCCATGCTTGAGAGATGATGATTATGAATATAAATGTTTGATGGCTTACTGAATAAATAGCTAAATGTTTTGATTCCTATGATGCAGCTGCTGTCCCAAATCTTTCTATGGTTGAGAGTGTTGATGATGAGAAGGTAAACAATTACTCTTATATCTGCCTTAGTTGTAAAACTTTTGTTCGTGGAGATCTCTAATAAGTCAGATTTTTCTTCTTTTACAGGGTTTATAGTCTGTTCACAATGTAAAAATTCTTTCCTTTAAGTTCTTAGAAATGCACTTGAGACACTCCATATTGGCACCATATGGAAATGGCCAAAACGAAGGGCATGGGGACCCTATTGTTCTAAAAGCAGAGCTCTACCAAAGCCCTATAACCAGCATCACTGTAGTTTGAATTTCAAAACCACAAAATAAAGGGTTGAAACTAGAACAGATGGGTGAAATTTGGCCAAAGTCAAGGTGGTCAATGATCTTTCCTTGGGTTGCTAGGAATCAGAGTACTAAAGTTTGACATATTGCCACGAAATTTACTAAAATATTTCCATTTCTACAAGACTCGACATGAAATTTTGCTGACCTTTCTTTTTGAATATGTTTTGATGGAATCAATTCTCGTTTCACAAAATATTTCAGTGAATAATAAATTTTGAACTGAAAGAAGAAAAAAAAAAATCCCTTGTTATTGAGTTATTAGTGGAATGGCCTTTATTTAATTCGGGGAGCTATAAGGTTGTGGCTGTTATTTTTAAAAGTAAAATGAGGAGGGTCATGATAGACTTTTAACTCTTTCTTTCCTCTATTTTTTCTTCTTTCTTTCTTCTCCTTTATATTTTGCTCTCTCATCCTTCTAGGGTTCTGTTCTAGTCATTTATAAAAATGCAAAGATTTCGGTTGAAATGTTTTGATAAACAATAACATTAGATCGGAATATTCATTTTATAAAATTATTCTATTTAAAATAATTATAATAATTATATATTGCTCGTAGAAAGGACTTGTACAGCACATATAGAATCATTCATTACCAAAAATGAGTTATGATCCTAATCAAAAAAAAAAAGAAAAAGAGTTATGATTAGTTTGGTATCTATAATCATCTTAGTTTTATGTATTTTAAACATATTAACACTTCCATATCAGCATACACATAAAATTGTCCATGTAATTAGTGGGTTATATTAGTAATTTATTCATTTTTTTAAAAATAAAAATGTAGTACTGAATAGTTTATATTTAAGCGTGTGTACTGTGTATATAGTTAAAGTGACATTATTATTCTTATTTGCATGTTAAGCTCTTAGGTACCCTCACCAGTGTATAGGAGTATGCTTAAAAACTCAATAATCCATATGATTGTTTATTTTAGTTTGATGACTAACTAGTGTGTTTCATGTATACTTTATCATTTCCTACAATTTTAATGAAAGAATCCTCAATGTTTCCATCCTTTTCGTGAAAATTGTATTGCTTTCGATTGAATTGTTTTTATGAAATATTTCATTTCCAGACTGACCGAAATCGAAACCAAAATTTAATACCTTTCCTATAGTTATTGTGAGGAAAATGGTAAGATATTTTTACGAAGATAACTCATAAATATAATCTTGTGGAATGGAAGAAAATGTGTATGCCTATTAAAAAGAATGTCTCATGGCATGAGAAATTGTAAGATTATGAATCAGGTACTTCTTGGTAAATGGTTACGGAGAATTGGAAGTGAGGAAGTAGACCCTTGCAGAAAACTCATATGGGATGAGTACTTTATTAAAACTTTGAGTTGGATAGTGGAGAAGTGTAATCCACCTATGATTGTAGTGTCTGGTGAGGGATTCAAAAAGGTGTCAGGAATTTGTTAAAAGGTTGCATTTTGAGATGAGAAAAGGGTAACTTGGTTCATATCTGTGATGGACAATGATGAGATGCTACTCTCAAAGACGCATACCTAGTCTTTATGATCCATCCAGTAGGAATGGTTATGGACTTTGTATATGCTTTGATGAGAAGATATTGTGGGATCTTGACTTTGGGAGAAACCTTAACTGTTGGGAAATTGATTCAGTTTGTTTTGCTATGATTGTCCAAATCCACAATCACCTTATGTTCCCCCTGATCAAGGACAAGATTTTGGTTTAAGGATTAAAATGCATGCATTTTATTTGTCCATTCTATGCGGCTTTGGAGTCCTTTTTGGTTCCCTCTTTTGTGTGGGTATCTAATGTTCCGTCCAAAGTCTCACCTATTGGGATAAAATCATTGTTGTAGATCATCTGATATCCTAAAAAAGAATTATCATTGACTGCTCTATGTGAACGGTATGTGGTGAAAATATTAATCACCTCTCATGCGGGGTCTTTGGAAGGACTGAAACAATCAAACAAGTAGGTCTTTCTTTGTGAAGGATTTCTACATTCATGCAATTATCCTTGACATTAAGGCTGCTATCTTCCTTTGGTCCAAGTTTTTTGTGAGGGTTTTTTTGGGGACCATGTCTTTAGATAGGAATGG
Organism: Akebia trifoliata; assembly: GCF_017979445.1. Classification (NCBI taxonomy): domain Eukaryota; kingdom Viridiplantae; phylum Streptophyta; class Magnoliopsida; order Ranunculales; family Lardizabalaceae; genus Akebia; species Akebia trifoliata. Next base: position 44,047,225 of record NC_141385.1, on the reverse strand, counting down.
AATAATTTGTTGATTGGGGATGGGTAAGCCCTGGGGTGGGTTTTGGTGTTTTTGTTCTTATTAGGTCGGTCTCCTCGGCCTCCAATTTTCTTTGTAATGCATGTTTCTTTCCTTGCATATTAATGCAATCCTCTACTTATCAAAGTTATATATTTGGGCTTTCCATCATGAATTGTGGCTTGTTGGTTTGAGATCCAACTTGAAAGTTAAATCTTCATATTATGAAAAGATCAGCTGGTCTAAAAAATAGCCCCAATTTTTCCCCCTTTTATTCATCATGAGCTCATCACTCACTTGACACTACTGTTATCCTTGCTTGACAGATTGCGAATCATCTTGATCGTTTTGTTGGAAGCATTGGAAGAAAGCCTTTGAAGGTTTTGGTCCAAGTGAACACCAGTATGGAAGAATGTGAGTGAAAACATAGAAAATATTTCCCATTTCATAAAATACCATGACGATGGTCAGTTGGGCTTAAGAATGAAGTCGGTACTATACTTAAATCAGATAATAGTCGTATAGTAGCAATTAGTTTTATTCTATACTCAATTCAACTGTCAGTTTTCTATTATTTACCCTTTATCATTTTCATTTGACCCTAGTAAGTATGACAATGGGTTCTCATGCTAGCCGAAGAATACCTAATATATGAATTGAAACACCATTATCATTTTCCTAGACGTAGTACCAAAGTAGACAGTATGTATTCAATCAATCGTGATCACACGAACAATATGGCATCCAAGACATCTTTCCGTCTGACAAGGAGACCAAAGCCACCTGTGCCCATTCATTAATCATAAAGAGCTAAATTTGATGTATAGAATAAAGTCAATAAGATCAAGAGTAATAAGCTTAAGTTAATTCAATTACGAGTGAAATTGATTTAGTATCCAAACTGACTATTCTATGCCATGTATTTGAACATTGTTTGTCTTTCATTTACCTTGAACATGTCATTTAACTTGAGTGGGTGCACAATATGGTCAATTAATTGATCCATGATTTCTGTTGCAGCAAAATCTGGGGTCGAGCCCTCAGGTTGCGTAGAACTTGCAGAACATGTTAAGCTGCGTTGCCCAAACCTTGAGTTTTCTGGCCTAATGACAATAGGAATGCTGGACTACACATCAACTCCAGAGAACTTCAGGGTGATCATTCTGGGACCTGCACTTCATTACCAGCCTTGGTTTTGTCTGTATTTTATTTTGTTTTTCTGAGTCCTCCTTTGCATTTATCGGTGAGGCAGCTGTTATCAAACTGTAGAACTGAGGTCTGCAAAGCGCTTGGAATGACAGAGGAGCAGTGTGAGCTATCCATGGGCATGTCTGGCGACTTTGAGCAAGCGGTGAGGAATATATTGTTCTGAGTTTGAAATATATTAACACTTGGTGGCAATAATTTCAATTATTCCATGAATTAGTAGTCTGATATCAAAAGAAGTCATTAAAATAAATAAAAGCCATAAGTATAATCCTGATTTCCCCAGTATTATCTCAGTACCTATGCTCATAACATACTCAGCTATTCAATTCTGTCCCGCTTGCATGCCCACCTAATTATGGTTTTAAAACTCGTTTTGACGTCTCGTCTCATCCATGAACGAGACCGAGTCATCTTAGATGAGATATCCGATTTATTTGGGTCGTCTAGGATGAGATTGAAAAAAATGCCTTAGAATTAGAACAAACCATGTCTTTGAGACGACTTGTCAACTCGTCTCATTGGTGGACATACCTAGACAACTCGGACAAGTCATCTCGGTCTCAGAAGAGATTTAAAACCATGCACCTAATGCTGTTGAATGTTTAGTATGTGGTATGCTAGGAATAGTACGTTAACTGATTTAGTATTCTTCGTGAAACTAAATCCTAGGAAGTTAGTATATTGAAATAAACCAATAGAGCTATGGACCTCTTCATGATTGGCAAGGGATGTAGTCCTTGGCCACACTGAGTTTCGAAGTACCCTTTAGTAGGAAAAGGTACCTTTGGGCCATTCCCCCATTTGTAGTCTGTTGGGATCGTTGGAAAGAACGGAACAAAAGAGCTTTTCAGGGAAAGGAGAAGTCGTCTCAAGAAGTGATTCTGGAGATTTTGGGTATTATATTCTATTGGTGCAAGATAAGTAAAAATTTTGAAGGAGTGTTCTTTTAAGACTTTGTGTCCAAATGGACTAAGTTGTGTTCCTTGTAATTTTGAGAGTGGGCTGTTAGCTTTGTAACACTTTTGCTTTCGTATATTTTGTTTTTTCTCTTTCTTTTGAGCTTTGTATTTCTTGGGGGCCACCTCGACCTCCCTTTTTTTTTTTCTTATCCAATAAAATCATACTTATAAAAAAAATTAAAATATATTATTTTTCCATAAAGTTCTAATGTTTCTACGCTCATTATTGTCAGCAATTGCGTTTTTCATGCTATACTAAAAAATCTTTAATTTTTCATAATTTGTGGATCTCTGCAGATTGAAATGGGTAGTACGAATGTGAGAATCGGATCAACCATATTCGGACCCAGGGAGTACAAGAAGAAATAGGTGAACTAATACCCAACGCAATTTTTCTAGTCAGTACCTGAAGAATCGACGGCATCGTAGTGTAACCTTCTTATGTATGGGTACTGACATAGTTTACTCCTTCAATTAGATAAATGTAATAGAAATTTGTTTTCATCTCTGTATTCTTGCCTATTTAGTTAAAACTATTTTCTTAGTGTTTGATATGGTTAGCACCAAGTGCTGGGCTTCTTTCTTTAACAGGCTAGAATATGAGACGCCATGGCATGGTATCTGAAGCTAAACATCACTATGAATGAGTAGATGAGATTGACTTATGAAGTTAAACCAAAGTTTGTGTATTATGCCCCTATGGCAGTCCATTTATCCCTTTAATGTAAAATGCATTCAAGTCAGTTTTGGACTTTGGAACCCTAAAATCCAATACCAAAACTGCTTAAATCAAAAGAAAATGAAAGCTAAAATGTTTATGATGACCCATTTATCTTATTTACTTAAACCTTTGAAATCTTTCAATATTATTTTAATTCTAAATGCTCAACAGGTGGTGAAAGGGATCAGATTCCATTGCACATTCTTTCCAAAAGAGAAAGCAATATATTAACTTTGAAAATTCCATGCTATGACCATAAGATGAATAGTCTAGATAACAGGGGCTCATATTATTGTTTTTATTATATTTTCTCTTCACTTCTTTTATCTGTATTGTTGTGAAAAATGCTGAACTAACATTGAAATTGACATCAATTCTAACATTGCTGACGTGGATGTGTCTGTAGAATCATATATGTTTTTCATCGAGATATGAGTGAGATGATGATGTCTTGTTTTAGGCTAACCCAAGTTTTGTAGATTGGAGTACTTAACTTAAATCTGAATCCTTAACCCTTTTTTTTATTTTTTTATTTTATGTTTTCAAAATAATGATACCCCTCCATATTTATTTGAGATACCCTTGATCTTTTTTTAAACTAATAATATGCCCTTAATCTAGGTTTTCTTTTATAAATAATGAAGAATGACCTCAATACCCTCATCATCATCACCATTATTACTATCATCATCATCATCATCTGCAAGATGTTGAAGATGACTGGTTTTGTAAGAAAAATCTAAGATTTCCAAGTCATTCAGACCATTTTCATTAGTCGATGAGAGAAGAGACTGCGGTCAAGGGGTATGTGACCAATTTAAAAACGTAAGGATAAACCACGTGTCTTGTAAAGTGGAGGGTTCTATCAAAACTTCGAAGCTATCGCGTCGCATCAAAGTTTTTTTTTCCGGACGCTTGGAGGTCAAAGTATAAGTTAAGAAAAGAGACATTCAATTGGCACACCAATATTTACTTACAACACACCAATCGCTTTGAGGTTGTATCACTTGTATGGTTCATTACATAACATAAAATTTGGCCTGTTATAAGTAAAATATGGTGTGCTAATAGAATCTCTCAAAACGGTAAATTCACCCTAATGACGTGTCGCTTTTCTGCGCGCTCCACACTGTAACTTTCATCCATCAATCGTTCCTCTCTTCGTATCCAGAAAAGAGAGAGAGAGAGAGAAGCGAAAGCTTGTTGTTCTCTCTCAAACCCTAGTCTGTACACCACGGGTCATGTCCAATCTGCCTAATTCTTTACCTTTCAATCGATCTTTCAGTAGTTCTAACGTCTCTTCTGCTAATCCATCAGTCCCTCAACCAAATCAAGATCCAAAAATGTCGTCTGCGGAGCAGTTGGTGCTCGAGTTGAGCAACCCTGAACTTCGAGAAAACGCCCTTCTTGATCTCTCAAAGGTAAACCTACAAACCCTTTAAATCGTCTTAAAAATATAGATCACCAATCTTTGATGCAGAAGGTTAGTTTTATTCAACAGTGTTAGAAGATTATTGGTGTCAAATCGGTTAATTTGTTGGTGATATATTTTGGTAAATCGTTTGATTGGTTTATGAGCTTCTTGTTATTGCTAAATTTGGTAACTTTTTTCTGAAATTTATCGAATTCTATGGAGAAATAAAGAGGGCATACTCCAGTTTCTTCAAACCTGCTGAGTTGGGGTTTGGATGCTTGGGATGTATGTTCTTTTTGAAAGTTTTCTAAGCTTATTATAAAAAATAAGTACAATCTAGCTTCAATTGAGTCATTTTTAAATGGGATTGAAGTTATAGACTGAACAGACACTTAAAAAGTTTTCTTTTGGTTTGTAATTTGTGGGTTGTGTTGACGGCTTAAGCACTTTGTTTCCTTTCGTGCTTTTGTCGTGGATTGCATGAGTTGAAATGTTGTATAAATCGTGCTGGCATTTTTTTTTTTTTTTTGGCTTCTTCTATGTTAAGATTTTTGTGGAAGAAATATTAAATTGATTGTTCTTTGTTTTCTGTTTAAGAAAAGAGAAATTTTTCAAGATTTGGCGCCGTTGTTGTGGCATTCGTTTGGTACCATTGCCGCGCTCCTTCAGGTATGCCTGTATCACTTATTTCTGTTGGCCGATGCCATGTGTTTAGATAAAACTGCATTAATTGAGCTTCACATGCAGCGTATGCCTTTCCTCTACACTTCATGACATAGTCGATGTGGTTTGTTTCTTGTAGATGGACTGATAAGGAGCTTGTTTCTTGCAGTTGATAATTTACTCTTTTATTTATATATACGTATATAAATACATACCAATATGTAGATACATATTATTCTCTTATATATTTTGAAGTTAGTTACCAAATAGGAAGTGCTACCTTTGAAACACATTAATTGGGAGCAAACCATTCTACTTTTGTTGGCCTGATAGATGACTAATGCCAAGGCTTCTCATTTCTTGCAGGAGATAGTTTCAATATACCCTTTTCTATCACCACCAACCCTTACTCCAGGAGCATCGAACCGAGTTTGCAATGCACTTGCTCTTCTTCAGGTCAGTTGTTTCCTTTTTACCTTTTGTGATAGTTTTCGTTGTTTCCTTTTTACCTTTTGTAATAGTTTTACTTTTATTACATATTAGCCAGTAAATTGTCACAGATTTTGTCTACCTTTGAAGTTATTAGTTATTGCTTGTATCATCCCCAGTGAGAATATCTACTATATTCAAAATAATTTATTTACTATATTCAAGAATTTTTTTTTTTAATGAAAATGATGCATTAAAACCATTGTTGGATTTACAATAGTTTTTAACAAGGTCAAATACTTAACACGTAATTATTCTGTTAGATTAGTAGGTGTAGGGCCACACTTGTGAAATGTGAAGCTCTTGTAACGGGCAATTTTTATTTTATTTTTGATGTGACCAATCAAAATTTTATTTATTTATTTTGGATGTGATTGTAGTGCATCTGGGTCGTGATTCAAGTATTGATCTTAGTAAGGATCCCACATCTGACTGATGCATCATGGGATTGGTATTAGTCTTGCATTTATTGCCTGTCCAGATGTCAGCCGATACATTATCCGTTACATAAAAAAAAGCATAAGATTCTCCTCAAAAACAAAATGAACCTATTGTTGAGGCTTACCTTAATGCGTCCAATACCTATGTGTGCATGCTTTTCGTATGCTTACATAGATATAAGATGCAACCAATCATTTAAGTGCCTTTAAGAACAGTTAAGCTTGTTGCATATCAGTAGTCTGTAAATACCAACAGTTAAGATCCTCTGGATTTTTTAATATGTTCAGATATAAAGATAGGTTATAGGTCCAATCTGTTCTAGATTGTAATTCACTTGGATCCTACTTTTTCACTCTTTTTTGCATGAACTGTTGGTATATTATTTTGTAACATAGATATGGTGGGCGTTCAATTTTCTGATGGGTGTCTGTCTACCTTCTGTTCTTATTTTCTATGCGATTCAAATTCATTTTTTAGAATTTTATAAATGGATTCCTGAGTGGTATGGATTTACTGTTGTTACCTGTGTCGTTCTTTATGGAGAAGGCAATTGATGCAATTTTTTTTTTTTTTGTTTATACAGTGTGTAGCATCCCACCCAGATACCAGGACGTCATTCCTGAATGGTCAGTTTTTTTATACCTTTTAATGCATAACAGCATTTCCACTTAAAAGTTGTATGAAGCTAATTTACTTCTTAATATTCAGCACAGAAAACAGAAATAAAGAATTGCACATATTTTGAACTTAATACATTGGTATCAGAGCTTCAATTAGTGTTTATGGTTATACTATTTTCCATTATATATTGAAATATCTTGCAAAATCTTTTGAAGTAAGCAATTCTTATCTTGCATGAATTATGCCTTTGGTGGCTGTCATGATTTAGGAACTTTTACAAAGTATTCCATTTTCGTTAGCATATTTTTCAATATGAATCTCTGTTTTATCATATATTTTGCAAGAGAATATGAATTTCATCCATTGCCTCAATATTTTAGATCTTGATTTGGTGAATAAGTATTCACACTTCTCTCTAGGATTGAATATTTTTGTGTGTTTCAAGAGAACTTTTGGTTGTATGCTTAAGTCTAGAAGCACATCAATAGATCAGATTTTGCCCTTTTATTTCTAATATTTTTGCTATTTTTTGAGTTTGTTATGACAAAACATATATGAAGTAACTCCTTGACTAACTTTATCTTCCATGAAGATACATATGTTATTACTGATTTGGTTGCAATAAGGAAATATAATTGAATATTTGGAATTTTGTTTGCAGCTCATATACCTTTGTATTTGTACCCTTTTCTAAATACTACAAGCAAGACGAGACCATTCGAGTATCTGAGACTTACCAGCTTGGGTGTTATTGGTGCTCTTGTAAAGGTACTTTGTGCTTGCTCATTTTATATTACAAATTCTATAAATTCCATTGCCCTCTATGTATCTATCTATCTATTTGTCTGTGTATACATGAGTTGGTCTATACTTACTCTCTATTCTTACTCCCCATTGTACTCTCGCCTGTGGGACCCATTGGATAGCATGTTGGGCAATCCAACCTCACAATGGGCCATACTTATTAGGGAACATTTTATTAGGGAAGAAAAAAGGTGGTCGATTGACTAACCTACAAAAAGAAAATAAAAAAACTAGCAAGCAAACTTAATCTCCCCATGCCATTATATCCCTATGGATTCTCTGAACAGACTCGATCCCATCTAAATGAAAAGTCCTCTAAGAAACTCCATCTAGCTCCTCAAAAGCTTTACACCTATTGAACCTCATTTCTTGCTTTGAACTCTCTATTCCTTCAAACTTACGGTTATTTCTCTCTCTACAAATATCCCAACAAACAGTGAAAGGTCAGCTCCACAAGATTCTTTCCCTTGAGCAAAACACCAAAGATTGCCATGATTGGAATGAAGATAAGGAATTTGGGAACACCCACAAATAAAGAAAGTGGGACCAAATTTAAAAGAGTGTATAAGGTTATGAAAGATTTCTTTCCCACTTGTTTTTACAAGGGAACAAAAATTCACCACAACAATTCCATGAGAAATGAGGTGAACAAGAGAAAATCTTATTCAAGACCATTGTTGAAAAAAAGGACTATTTTTGACCGAACATTTAGGCCCCAAATTACGATGTTAGGAAACAAAATTTAGGGAGAATTATAAATAGCTTTGTAGAAGGATTTGACAGAGAAGAACCATCTCGAGACATGTTCTTGTAAATATTAGCACAAGTAAATATTATTATCCTGTTAATATAGTTGGTTTAGCTGATCCAAGTCTTTGGGATAAGGCTTTGATGATAATAACTGGTTGGGGTTACCAGTTCGCCTAACATCAAGCTTCCTGAATAAATAGATTTATTATTCTTTAGTTGTCTGAAGTTCATGAAAATAAACTTGAATATTTTGCAGGTTGATGATACAGAAGTTATTAGTTTTCTTCTCTCAACAGAAATAATTCCATTGTGTCTGCGAACCATGGAGATCGGCAGTGAACTTTCAAAAACAGTGAGTAACATGTCTTTGTTAATCTATTGTGACTATGTGAAGACATGTATTATTTTGTGCTGGAAACTGTTGTGTTGTTACCATTCAAATGTTTTGGTAGTTTTAGATTCTTCTGGATTTAACTGTTTACAGGAGATAACAGTTACAGATATGTGGGTAGTGGACTTTCAAAAACAGTGAGTTACAGGCCCGTTTTCACACTGATTTTGACTTTTCAAGGCTTACAAAAATAAGAAAATTATTTATATATTTATTTATTTTCTTTATTGATGAAGGCAATAAAAGTTATTTCCACTTGTGTCAGAATCTTTGGGCCATTATTGAATCTTTTAGTGGCAAATCCTCACAGAAGTGGCAAAGGTAGAGCTAGCACTGAAGATGATTTTGGGTTGGGGAGTGGTGACTCATTTAGAGAAATCTTAGGTGGACTCATCTTCCATTGTTATTCCAGATGGCAATAATGATTCATGGTTTAGAGTTTTGTGTTGCTGTGTAGATGAAATGGTTAGCCCTACCATACCTTTTCTTTCTTAGTGCTGGACTTGGACGTGTATCAGTTTTTAACATGCATAGGAGTGGGCAGACATTATAGATCTGTGAAGAGTTAGGAGTGCCACACCAGACTAACTCTCCCCCAATTAGATTAGTCAAAAATATAAAAAATATATCTACATAAGGAGAAATACTTCAAAGCCTTGTAATATCAGTAAACCAACTGAAGAAACACATGAAGTTTGTCTTTGTAGTGCCATTGAATCACATTCAAAACATGAGATTGACATAGCTTCTTGAAATATTCTGTCCAGGTTACACGCTTGCTGGAACTTTTGGCATAACTTCCAATGCATTTTTTTTAATTGTGTTTTAATTTCTCTTATAGTTTATTGAAATAGAAAAGACCTAAAGGAAAATTGGTTCCAAGTGCATAATTTCCTCTAATCAGTGGAAAATGTACTATTACTTAATAATATTCGTCTATTTTAGCCAAATGTTTCCAAGTTTTTTGTCAAAGAAATGCCCATTAAGACTTATCTTTTTTTACACTTGTTCTCTGCTATCTTTTGAGCTTTTACTTATTGACTTTTAACTCTTTAGGTTGCTACCTTTATCGTTCAAAAGATTCTGCTGGATGATGTGGGGCTGCGCTATATTTGTGCTACAGCAGAGCGATTTTTCGCAGTTGGCCGTGTTTTGGGTAGCATGGTTACCTCACTTGCTGAACAACCCTCAGCACGGCTTCTAAAACACATTGTTCGCTGTTATCTTAGACTGTCGGATAATCCAAGGTTGGATCACCTGTATCATGATTCTAATATATATGAACCATCATTATAAAAAAATTTCTTTCTTGGATGACATGTCATTTGCAATATTTAATGATAAGGTTGTGATTTTTTTTTATTTCCTCAATACAGGGCATGTGAAGCACTGAGAAATTGCCTACCTGAAACATTAAGAGACGGGACCTTCAATAATTGCCTTCGTGTAAGTTCTATCTGTGAAATGTGCAGAAAGCTTCCATTATTTTGTTTAATAGTTTACTATTATCCCTCTTGGGAGTGTTCTAGCTGTACTCAGATTCAGATACTAATTACTCAAGTAAAATGGTCTTAGTTTACTATATCCCTCTCTTATTACTGGTTTTTGGGCCCCAAATAAATATGCACTTGAGCTGTAACCAAACAGTTTCATTTTTTTTTCTTTCTTCTTTCTTTTATATCCCTGAATGTGAGAGTTACTTTACATTATTTTGTGCTTCATATCCAAATTCAGTTCTTTTCCATTCGAACTTCAGATCGTTTATGCAAAATATCCAATTTCCGACACAAATCCTTCATCATCATCTACACCATATTCCAGCTATTTTGGGCTTGGCAACATGAATCCAATTTCACTATTCAACTTTTTGTAGCGTTATATGTGATCAAGGCATGTGCCTTCATGTATTTTCTTACTACTACTAAGAAGTTCGTTTCTAGCCTTTACTATTACTCTCTTAGAAGCTTCTACTTGCTCAAATATGATCCTTCTCAGTGGTGCCGGCATAGGTCTTCATTATGTGTGCCCTACAACCTCAATCAACTTTTTCTTTTAATGATCTCCTTATTCTTGTATTCTTTAAATTGTGCTCATTTCTTATTTTGAATTTCCTAATTCAACTTATCCATGTCAACATCCAAGTGTGTTGTTGGAGAAGACAACCAATTTATTTGTTATGTAGCTTTTACCCTTTAGACCTTTTTGAAGGACGTTCTGCTACTAACATGTTTACTTCCATTTCGTAGTTTTGAATTTCCAACTTCTTCCACTTGTCCATATCAACATCCTCATCCTCCTGCACTGTATATATTTCAATGGTAAGAGGCCTGTTTTTAGTAAGATCAGTAACTCAGTGATAGCGGGAATCCCGGGTCTATGGTATAATCACCCATAGACTACCAACTAAGCTAGCTGGCACCTTCAATTCCTTTTAACATATTTGTTCTTGGTTCCCCCATATTAAGCAACATAGAGGGTACCAAATTCCTTGAATTCTCAAAAAATCCCTAAAGCTTTCTGTTGGTTGGTCAGGCTCATTTCTTAGGTTCAATCTTGACCTGGGAGATTTCTGACTCTCCTTGCCTCTTCTTGTGTCCATAACAGTGCCCACACTCTCATCGACTCTGAGTCCGAGGTTTCCTATTTGTTTCTAGCTTGATAATGCCATTCAAGTATTATCTTTAGTTTTCATGGCCTGTGGTACTTTCGTGGGTGCACACAATGGGAATCCAAGCTGGTGACTTTGGGCCATGGCATATTGGTCATCCAAAGCAGAGGATCTTTTGTCATTTTTATTTTTATCTTTGGGAATTCTTATTCATTTTATTTTGTACATGTATTTGCAGGAAGATCCAACAACGAAACGATGGCTACAACAGCTGATCCATAATGTGTCAGGAGCGAACCGATTGGTAGCTTTGCAGGCTGGGGGTGGGCTCGATCATATGTTCGGTAACTAAACAAATGGGTACAAAGTTCTCTAACTCTATTCTGCTTTTGTGCGAGCACGAATGCATCATCACCGCAGCCGTCTATAGAAGGGGAACATTAGTAAAAATTAGTGATTACACGGTTATGTAAACTGTTTTAATAATTATTTATGTTGTAAGAGGTTGGGATGAAAGATGACTAGTCCATGTGTATATTTTCTTAAGTGTTATCCTCATCGATTTACAATGTTCCACTTATTCTCTAGTAATGTTCCAATGTCAAAAGTTCTGATAAAAAGTACAGGGAAAAATGGGATTCATGCAGTCAACCTGATAATTATGGTGAGCCGTGGAAGAGAGTGACATTGCGCACTATTTCAGCCTTTCTGTTCACATGAATTTTCGTTGGTTGGCCAACACAAGAATTATATAAATGCTCAAACCAATATTTCTAACCTACGAGAATCAGCTGAAATGGCATTTGTGCTAGTCGGAGGTGGCCTACTAGCCATGACCATCTTAACTAAGCATACCACGACTTCCAAGACATTGTAGGTGATCCCCAGCAAAATATTGTTGTGGGTCAAAGCAGAAATTAGTAATTTATACCAAACATTCTTCTTATGTTCAGATCCGATCTCTGTTCTTTCTGAAAACATAAGTAAAGATGCTTTAACAGTCCAGGTTTTTGAACCTAGGATGGCACACTATGCAGCAATCCTAAGTTCAAAAACCTAAGGATAGCTACAAAATATGGACTTCTGGTGCATGATTAAAAATGCACAATAGTAATTTTTGCTTAGTAGAAATAACTAAGCATACCACGACTTCCAAGACATTGCAGGTTTTTTTTCTGGTGCATGATTAAAAATGCTAGATACAAAGGCTATAAATAATCAATTAGGACTATTGTTGTGGATGTGCGGCAAAAATGGACCAGAGGTTCATGTGATCGGTGGGCCAAGATATTTTCACCACATTGGAATTTTGGCAGGATAGAAATTGCTCTCCAGTAGATCGATCTAATGGGCCATTAGGTTGCAATGGGACAAGTATAGTCTACATTTCACACCGAGGTCATCAAATCAAGTTTTAACTTTTTATTCAAGTTGATGTATTTCTAAATGCTAAGACATAACTGTGGTGATGCACTTCCATGTAGACTGGTGCAATTGAGACAAATTAGGGATCATTTGATGTGTTTGATTCTACAATGGTGAATGTTCTTTACTCCCAAAACTAATTGTCTCGGAGATTTTCTACTTCACTTGATCACAATTTATTAAAAACTGTCAACTGTTTATGATCAATGAATGGAAGCATAGGACTAATAGAAAACACAGATTGGGGTAGAGCTACTATGAACATAATTGAACTAACAGAAGATATGGCTCTCGATAGAATTGAATGCAGTAACAAGATTTGTTCAACCGTTGTTGAACTTTTTAAGATAAGGCTTCGATGCTGATGATTAACTGTTTATGTCAATATAAGACCTTTTTTTGGGATAAATGTAGAGTTCTATTAGAACAAAAGTACAAAGCCCAAGGTCAAGGCAACCTGCCTAATAAAAAAACATACAGGAAAGCCACCGGAATTACAATCTCCCACTTGAAAAGATGATCCTCCAAAAACAAAACAAAAAATAAATAAATCACCAAATGACTTAGATAACATCATGTACACATTACAGGAGGAAAGCAAATGAAATTCGCCAAGCTTACAATTGTCTATTGTCATGATTCAGAATGGTTACCAATCCACATATACATGTATTAGTGAAACACAAGCATATTGATGTCGCTCCAGGGTTTCATGATAGAAAGGTTATATGCAGCTCATCCAAGCTGGGGCAGCCACGGATGCTCAAGCCATGCTCATTGGCCAAATGCAAGAGGCACATGAAACTGAGATGGGGTGAGATATCCTCACGTGCAGCTGCCTTGCAGTCAACAGGAAAGGTGGCTAAGACTTGCCTGAAAGAAACTGTAGTTTCACGCTCCTATGTTCAAAAAACAAGTAACCACCCATTAGGAATTGATTTCTCTTGATAACTAGAATCACCCTTCATAGTTAGATTTTAATGTCCAGTTATGTGAGTGAAGGACAGAAGTAGAAGGGTAAATTATGCAACATTTATGCTTTATGTAAGTTTGAAGTCCTGCAGCATGCAATGTGTGAGTTCGTAAAGTATAATGTTTGTAATGCAAGTAAATCAGCAGATCAACACATAAGATAAAGAAGTCTCAGTAACTTCCTTGAACTCATTGCAAGAATCCAAAGTCAAAATACCATGTGTACAAATAATCATTGCCTAACATTTTTACTTATCCTGAAATGCCATATTAGAACAATCGGCCCAAAAGCCGATAGAACTGATGAAGATTAGGTATCTAAGATGTATGTACAAGACAACACCATTGACAATGATTTGGATGTTGAGAATGCTACAAAAACTTCAAATATTACATATTTAAAAAATATGCATGAAAATGCTAAATAAGAAGCCTTTTTGTGAAAAGTACATAAAAGTATGGTCCTACCATTGGCAGGAATATAGTTTGGTACTATAGTTTTGCTTCCGAGGGATGAAATGCTTCCCGTTGTTGGATTCAAATTAACCAAGAAAAAAATAATATTTCAAATTCCTCTTGTAAATCTTCCAAAAAATTTGTTTTGCTTATTTACTTGGCTCTCAAGTTAAAACATAAAGGATGAGTCCATCACTTAAATAGTATGGTAGAGTGAATAATTATAGAAGCAATATCCAGACCAACTGTAGAGAAACAAATCGCCTTACCATTCCAGGCATGTTAGTAGATTCTTGCATATGATTCCAAAGTGTTTCTTTCAATACATGAACATCAACTTGCTTAGAGGTTCTGTCATACTTGACTTCGATTTTATTTACCTAGATAGTTAAGAAAAGAGAACAAGAATCACATGAATTGCAAAGAACTTCAATTTGATAAGGATAAAAAAAAACGAGGAAGGTAACATTAGGTAATTGATACCAACAGATTATTTTATTTAATGGAGTATAATATTCTGTAAATAGTCACCTTGTCACTATAACAAATTAATCAATTATAGAGACAAAAACAGTTTGCTAAAATAGAACCCTTGATACCGAATGGCTGATACCTCAAAATTAAGGGTGCCGCTAGTGACTGAACCTGTGAACAGAAGTAGCACTAATAAGTTAAAACAAACCTGACGAGGCTGAGAGACAAGTGTGTTGGAGTCGTCCCCATCACTATGGAAATTTCCATCATCGAACTGGTCATTAAAAGCACTTCCATCATCCCATGATGGCAACGGTCTAAAGTCTTGGCCTTGACACCTTGATTCATCTGGAAAGAAAGAAAGAAAAAAAGAGTAAACCCCTTAATCATGAATTTCACATATCATTCATGACATTTAGAAAATATAATGGAGGAGGTTGAGGTATCAAAGCACTGCCAAACTCATTAAACTAATGGGAAGATGGTAGCATAACACCACCTCATTCCAATTGGAAAGCTCACAATAGAGTTTTTTCTGAATAAGTTTTTTAGATCAAAGCATGGTATCAAAGTTCGACATATTTCCACACAATATACCAAATTGTGTTCCACTTCCACATGACTCAATATGAGATTTAATCGATAATTTCATAAAATAAAATAAAATTATAAATTGCTTGTAAAAAGAGATTGTAAACTACATAATAGTATTCATTCATTAGTAGATATGAAATATTAGTTAGGCATCTATACTTCAACTTATGTTGCTGTAATCTAATCATAGTAGGATGCTAGAAGGACTATACAATTGCCCATGCAATAAGTTGTTAGCAGGCTTGCTTTATGTCTCTATTTGGTATCATTGGGTGTTTTGCTTAGCTCTGTGCGGTCGTTGTTTGAAGAGTGGATTCACCTTAGTTGGAACTTTAAAGTGGAAGTTTGTCCTTGCCTTAGCAAACTCCCACTCAAAACTAAAAGAGCAAAATCGATTGTATCATATGTTTATATGGAACAAAGAGAGGGTTAATAACCCAAGTCAATGTGTGTGTGTGTGTATATGCATCCTTGTTCATTAGATGAGTGGGAAGATGACAATGTCAAAATCATTAGCTAGGAACAGTTAGTCTGTCAGAAAAAATATGTAAATGGCCATCCAAGTAATAACTGGAATAATTTTTATTACGCCTTATCGAAGTTAAAAAATTAAAATGATGAACTTGAGAACACTAATTTCCTAGTTTACTTCTTATAGTAAATCACAAAGAGATGATTCACAGCACACAACAATAACATTGATTCTTTTGGAAATTGACTTTTCCAAAGATAAATTTTATTTTACAGAGAATTTTGCCATGGAGTGGATTAGGAATTTAGGATGGGATGAAGTAAAATAAGAGATAAATGAAAAAAAAAATCCAGAAAAATCAATTTCCTTTCTTTCCTACCTCTCCAATTATTGCGCAAGTAAAGGATTATGTAAAAGATACTCCATTTTCTAAGGATTCGTCATGTCAGACACTGTGATGTGCTCAGGTGTTTGCAGAGTGATCAACATTTTTTTTTTGCTGGGTAAGCAAGAATAGTGATCATTACTTAGTAGGTGAAGGCAGGTTTTTGAGCCCAGGTCATGGTATCAATGCTCAATGAGCAAATCAACTTAGCAAGCTGGCACCTTCAGTTTGCATAGTGATTGACACTAACTAATTTATTCAAACAATTTTGTTTTCAGTCATAATCTATATGATTTTAGCTAGAGCATCTTTTCCAATTGCATCAACTATATTTTACACATAATGTGAAATAAAGTATTTAAATAACATATGGGAACAATCTATAAACTATATGGATGTGTTGGCATGTCAGGATTTGTGAGCTTCATGCCAGTGTCAGGAATTGACATACTTGTGTCTTTGTTACATAGGCCAGAGAGAATTTTTATAAAAACATAGAAGCAACTCCGCATAATAACCCAGAACAACATTGGTGAAACGAGAATATTTTTTTCTTCAACTCTTTGTTATTTTTTTCATAAGTAAAACAATTTTATGTTGTTAACATCATAAATATATAACAAATAACAACAATTCCCCAACATATCAAAACTCAAAACGCCTCTATGGTGAATATAAGTGTATCTTAAACCCCAAAGGGAAAAAGATATGATCCCTTCCATGAATTGTACATTAAACTACTAAACTAGAACCAAAATTAAGCAGTAACATTGGAGATTAACCGAATAAAAATAAAAAATCTGAAGAATGTTCTCCCAAGGAAGACTGTGCGAATAACATAGACAGACACAAGGAACAAAGGTTTTAAACCCATTCACCCCCCCCCCCTCACACACACACACACATAAATTCAACTTTTGTTGAAGTTCTGCTGAAATAAGTGAATCCATTCAGGTTTTTTTATTTGTAACCAACAATACAATTTATTCCTCACCCCTTTATCATCAATACACATTATATTCTTAATGCAAATGCTAGGTTGGTACAGTTGTATAGATTGGTACAAAAGCAGCACTAAGAGAGATACCAATGGTAGGATTGCTAAGCACAAAAATTAGAATTAAAAAAATTCTAACATAGCCAAGGTTGATGAACAAGGATTAGCATCCTAAAATGTGATAGAAGTAAGGAAAATCAGCTTACCTAATGGTTTTCTTGCCCTCTTCCCAAGGCACTACAAGCAAAAAAAAAATTTCATTATTGGATGCAACAAGAAAGAAACTAAACAATAAAATTACATTCTACTATAAAATCTTCCAATAATTATTTTTTACAGCAATAAATTTTTACCATGGTATTGAGCAGAAGAAACAACTTGACAAGATCTTCTGGTTGATAATGGCAATCTTGTGGAAGTCTGTTATTACAAGGTACTCTATTTGCAGGTTGTAATAATGATTTTGGATTTTTCGGAGGAGCAAATATGTTGGGCATTTCTTTGTCCAAGAATTCCGTGTAATCAATATCGGATTCTGCCAGCTTTCTCTTCTTTGGTTTCTTAGTTGTTACTGGTGACCCGTTTTCTGTGACAGGAGTATCCTCTGAACCTACAAATAACTATATTATTTGTTGGCTCAACATTAAAGCACAAAAAATTATATCATAAAAAGCCATACTTCCAATCCCTACCTTTAGCCTTCCGAAACTTCCAATGATCAGGACCTGCCCAAGCATTTTGGTTTGAAGAAACTCCCAACCCTAAAAACAAATAATCCACAACTTTCTCAAAATTTTCATCTGTATCAGGTTCATGGAGTACATAAGAATCATTTTCCTGTAAAAGTAAATGAAACCCATATGTAAGCGATAATGCCAAAAAAAAAAAAAAAAAAAATCCTTTCCTTTTCTTTTTTTTTATCATTTGTTTTTTGGATAAAGAAACCAGTTCAATATGTTGCATATAACAATCACCTCTCCATGACTCGGAAAATTTGGGTCTGTAAAATTGGAATTCTCATCAACCACACTTGACTGATCATCATGATCAAAGCTAGAAGCCCCACAATTCTCAAATGCATCACCATCCAAATCAGCTTGGTTATCACCAGCTGCATCAACTTCTTCCATTTCTTTCTGGCCATCAAAGATCGTATCTAATGGCCTTTGGTTTTTTTCATCAAACAATCTGACAATATGCCTAAGAGTTGGTGATATTTCGTTCTTTTTGGGCATGTTTATCATCATCACCTCAATGTACTCTGTAAATGAAACACAGAATTGAGTGGAAGGACAAAAAATGGTAGAAAAAAAAACACCATTTTTGGTAAATGCAACACACCTCTTGCAAAAGAAAGATCAATCACGTCTGACTCATCACTTTGAGTTGCACAAGGCATACACTTCCCTGGTACTTCCATTGAGTCAAAAACTACCCGACAGCCACCATATACTCCAAGATTATTCAATAACAAACCCTTAGCTCCACCTTCATCGAACTGTGCAGATGTTTGATGATACAGAGGATCCACTGTGAATGCAGCTATAATACACGAAAGAAAAACCCATGCTAAATTACCAACTCATAAGACCAAAAAAATAAAAGTGGGTGTAGAATTACCATCAAATTTTTTTACATTAAGAGCCTCAATAGATGATTCCAACGTAGATAATGGTGACATCTGCATAAATTGAATCTTGTGAGCTAATAATCTTCTAACTTAACTTATTCAACAAATGAGAATATATATATCAACCTTCTTCTCCAACTCTTTCTTATTACGGCCCTTCTCTTGCGCATCGTCGATGTGGTCACTCTCTGCTATAGTTTCTGTTGCAATGTATAACATGTAAGGAGATCAAGAGCGACCACCAACTTAAGTAACTATAGAAACCAAATTAAATTCAACATAGTTTCATTTTGTGGAGGTCGCCATCCACATCAGTTCACAATCCAAGAAATGGAATTTACCATATAGTCATAACTCATTAACATTGTAAATTTCGCTTTATTGTGTGAACAAAGATCCCACCTTGTTCGTCTTCTCGACCTGCCCTATTAATCCCACCAAGGACCTTATATGCCTCCGAATGTGCCGAATCGACTCTCGCTGAGTAAATTTTCACCCCAGCTTCCAACGTGCAACTTGCCTAGACATATAAAACAAGATCAAACAGAAACAAAAAGTAAATCCGTTTCAACAATGAATTTGCACAAACCTTTTGGAAATTAGTTTCGGCTTCATCTTCGGCTTCAACCTTAATAATCTCACTAAGATGATCTATAAGACCTAGTTCCCAAGTGTTCTTCTGGTTGATTTTCTACACCAAAAAATTAACCCAAAAATATTACAAAAAAGAAGGAAAAACAAGCAAGTAGGGTTTAACAACAAAAATTAAGGAATTTAGTGAGTAAAATGAGGAGATTTTACATACATTTTCACTTGAGAGTTTAATGCAATTTTGATAAAGATCCATTATCTGTTGTTTGCTGAAACAAGGATCGGGAGGAGGAGCAGCAACAATAGATGCAGGGATAGATTTGCGACGAGTCGCGGCTGCACGTGCCGCACGTGCCTGAGCCCGTTCGAGCTGATCGTCATTGGAGCCCAAGAAGAAAGGACTTGTTGGAGATTGGAGACGCGAAGCCATGGGAGCTCTCTGCTTTGATGGAATAGGGCTTAGGGGTTCCGCCATTATTCCTTCTTACCACTCTCTGTAACTGTTCAGAGATTAGGGTTTTAGAAATTCAGAGAGAGAGAGAGAGACGGTTTGGTTTCTCTATCTTTGGGGATCGAAGAGAGGAAGTTGTGTTTTCTGAAATCTGAAGCAAATGAAAAGAAAGTGACTCTGTTAGTTTCCCTCCTTACATTTGAATCTCAAATTCTTCTCAAAAGCGTAAAAAGCTGATTTTACATATTCATGGGCAGAGTTACTGTACTCCCGGTAGTTGGATTACATTCATGGTGAAGCACACTTGTGCTATCTGTTGACCAGTGAATAGTTGGCCCACCCTTCGTGACCAAATCACGAGGGTGCAGAGAACCTCCAAAGCATTATATAAAGGATAATGCTAAAGTACCGTTAAAAGTACGTTGATTGTACATTCTGATTTCATCGAGATAAGAGTTAAATTAAAAGCATCTATGATTATGTGTGTACCACCACATCATAATGTCAAAATCAATGTACATTTCAATGTTACTCCATCACTACTCTTATATAAATTATATACTTAATTATTAATTTATTTATCTTTCATTTGCTTATTTATTCCATCATCAATTGTTCTTTGTTGTAAAAATATCCATTCTACAATTTAGATTTGACAATTTTAAGAAATTAAACATTTTTTATTCACTAAATTTCGTATTGAAAAATACAATAATGGGTCCATCATAGTCCATAGCTATTATATTTTCACTGGTTTAGTATCACCAATATTAGTATGTTATTCCTCATCCTCGTTAGACAAGACAATATATCATCGTTAAAATTATCTATTAGTAATTCAATAATCAACAAATTGTAATATTCACCAATATTTCAGTGCAATACTTGTTTGTTGGATATATATGAATAATAACTACTTGATAATAAATAAAAATAGTTAACATGATGGATAAAATGTGAATCTAGCTTCTTGAAGAATGGGTTTTCAACATTTTGAGAGTAGGTTCCCATATTTTGAGAGCAAGGATTGGAGAATGATATCCCAAAGCGCCACAACAAGGATAGAGAGCAGAAGTAGAGTTGACAATGGTTCGAAATATATCCGATGTCCAAATCGATCCGATTTGAAAAAACATGAAAAATCATATTTTCGGATTGGATTTGGATTGAAATATGAGATTCGATATGATTTTGAATCGGATTCGGATGTACCCCAATCCGCTCCAAAACTTATTTTAGTATTTTAAAAAAAAAATTGATATTATGAGTATAAATACATATAGAAAAAGAAAACACGTTTTGCCTTTTAGTTTCACTCCCATGCTATCTGTAGCTATGCAATTTTTGAATCGAAAGACCTATACCTTATTGGAGTCATCACCATTCATTTTTGAAAATGGTGTGAATAGCCACTTGGATAATAGTTTTGAAAATTTTAATTTTGGGCCTTATAGTGACTTGAAATTTGATAAAGCAAAGTCTATCTAAGATTTAGGTAAGGGTTTTGATTCGAGATTAAGGAAGGTTTTAAACACCCATCTCTCTCTACCTTATGTGATAACTTTCAAAACATGAAAAATGAAAAGAAAAGAAAAGTGGTGGTTTTATACCTTTAAACATTAGGGATTTGATGTTGGCCTAGATCATGAGGATCACCTCGTTGAAAGAGATATCTTATCCATGTCTTGCCTTAAGAACATAATTTTGAAAGATAGACTTCGATGGTTAATAGCCCATTCTCATAGAATGAGGAGGGCCCAATTACCTTTGGTTTCAAAATGATTTTAGTGGTGGGTGCACAAAGTGTTGGAGGTTTTAAAAAAATTCTTTTGAAAATGGTTACAATCTTTACACTTTCGTTCGAACCAAAGTCCGATCTACCGGGAATAGGAGATGGTGTTCATTGCATAATAAAGCCTTTTAAACCAAAATTAAAAAAGGAAATAGGAGAGATGAGGTACAATACTTTAAATAAATAAATTTTAATCTAACCCACTTTGAAGCTTTGACTTCTTCATTTTTCCTTTTACTTCTTCTTTCAAGTCCTTAATTAAATTCTTTTTTTCTTTGTGATTTGATTTTAAGATAGGGAAGAGAGAGAAAGGGATTAAAAAAGAGTAAAGAGGATTTTAGTTGGAAAATTATAAGAGCATAGAGTTTTTTAAGGAGGGTTTGATAGCATTTGAGAGAGTTGAAAGGCTTGAAAAGGAGAATTCAAGTATTGGATTTTTGTGGAAAGATGATGGGTTTATATAGATTTTTGGGACGTCTTTTAGGGTAAAAAAGGTCCCAAAATTAAAGGTTGGGGAGAACGTCTCTAAGTTTGGATAGAAAATAGGGGGAATTTGAAGTTTATAGAGGATAAAAGTGGAAATGAGCGATTTGATCATTCCTAGACCCATATCTATTGGTATGACCCATATGGATTGGATCTCAAACCTATATTTTGGTTGAGTGTTGGTTAGGCTACGGTAAGATATTGGTTACTTAGAAGAATGATTAAGATGAGGGTTTGATTTTGGGAAGACGAATGTAGTGGTTACATATGTCAAAAAAATAAGCATGTATTACCTTTTGGTGGGTGAGGTGAGTTGATTAAGGATAAGGAGTGGTGTGATATAAACTATGGAGGTGGCTTGTGAAAAGTTTTTGGAAAAAATCATGAAATTAGATTATGACATGGGATTGGTAGGGGAATGAGGTGTGTAGCTTTTAATGATGAGGTTTGGTAGGATAGATTTGAAAAATTGAATATGGTGGTGACATGTGTTTATTTGGTGGGAATGGGTTTTTGAGCTTTGTTGGACCTTGACCTAAGTCAATGGATACCGATTGGGTTATTAGATTTGGATTTTAAGTGATATAGAGATAGGCTTGGGCATGGTTATGGACACATGGGCTTAGATTTTGCGAGGTTCGATGTGTTTGAATTGAGAAAAATGGAGAGAAGAGAAGAGAAAATTAATGAGTTTCTCTCCATTTCCCTTGTTTCGATTGTTAAGTTGGGAGAGAAGAGAAAATAATTGGGGAGAAGAGGAGAAAAAATGTGAATTTTCTTTCTGACCAAAAGTGGAGAGATTGAATAGAAATGGAGAGAAGCCCTTTTAAAATATTTTATTATTCCAACTCTACCACTAGATCTCTCTCTTAAGACATTTTAAAATTCCAAAGCCATCCCAATTTCACTTCTATTCATCCAAACATAATGGAAAGACACTAAGTTTCTATTCTCTCCTCTTAATAAGCTTCTCTTCGGTCTACTTCTCCCAATCCAAACATGGTATTAAAGAGAATGGGCTTTTCTAGATTGGTTTTGGAATTGGGATTAAGGTTCAATTGGTTTGGCTTGGGTTAGAAATTAGTTAGGGAAATTGACTTAAGGGACTGGTTAAGGTAGAAATTGTTGGAGATTTAAGCTAGAAATTGGTTAGGGACATGAAAATTGAGTCTAGAAGGGGCTTAAGAAAGATAATGGGCTTAGATAGGCTTTTAGGGAGGTCTTAGAGCCTTAATTTGAACAAAAACGTTGAAGTTCGAAAATTTCGGTTGTAACGCATTTTGACGATTTTTGAATAAAAAATAGGGATAATTATCAAAAAAATACAAAAAAAAAAGTATTTATCAAAACAAATCCAATTTTTAAAATATTTTAAAAAAGATCCAAAACCGGTCTTTCAAAGACCGATTTTTCTCTCTACTCAAATTTTCTTAACACATTCTCTCTCCTCTAATATTTAAAAAAAAATGAATTTTTTTTTTAAAACCGGTCTTTCAAAGACCGGTTTTTATCTCTCTTCATTTATTTCTCTCACCATTTCTCTCTCTTTTATTATTTTAAAAAAACAAACGAATTTTTTTAAAAAAAGTTTTTCTCTCTCTTCATTCATTTCTCTCACTCTTTTCTCTCTCCTTAAAAAAAAACGAATTTATTTTTAAAATTTTTTTCTCTCTCTTCATTCATTTCTTTCACCCCTTTCTCTCTCCTATTATTTAAAAAAATGATTTTTTTTTAAAAAAAATTTTCTCTCTCTTCATTCATTTCTCTCACTCCTTTCTCTCTCCTATTATTTAAAAAAAAAACGAATTTCGTTTAAAAATCTATTTAAAAAAAATCTATTTTAAATGAATGAAGAGAGAGAAAAATCTATTTTAAAAAATTTTCGTTTTTTTTAAAATAATAGGAGAGAGAAAGGAGTGAGAGAAATGAATGAAGAGAGAGAAATTTTTTTTTAAAAAAATTCATTTTTTTTTAAATAATAGGAGAGAGAAAGGGGTGAGAGAAATGAATGAAGAGAGAAAATTTTTTTAAAAAAAATTCATTTTTTTTTTAAATAATAGGAGAGAGAAAGGGGTGAGAGAAATGAATGAAGAGAGAGAAAAAAATTTTAAAAAAAAATTCGTTTTTTTTTTTAAGGAGAGAGAAATGAATGAAGAGAGAGAAAAAATTTTAAAAAAAATCATTTTTTTTGTTAAATAATAGAGGAGAGAGAAATGGTGAGAGAAATGAATGATGAGAGAGAAAAACCGGTCTTTGAAAGATCGGTTTTAAAAAAAATTTCATTTTTTTTTAAATATTAGAGGAGAGAGAATGTGTTGAGAAAATTTGAGGAGAGAGAAAAACCGGTCTTTGAAAGACCGGTTTTGTATCTTTTTTGAAATATTTTAAAATTTGGATTTGTTTTGATAAATACTTTTTTTTTTTTTGTATTTTTTTGATAATTGTCCTTAAAAAATATTTTTGTGGACCTTTTCGAGTGAGACCTATTCAAATTGTGGTGTCTACACTACCTATTACTATAAGGGCTACATTTGTCTAACTTCTCCTCCAAGACTCTCCATCGTCCTTCACTGATTTACTCTTTCCTCCCCTGGACGCTACTACCAATACATCAGAAAAGTAGTTGACGGAGGACAACTAATCAGTTTAGTCCCTCTGTGAACTTATGTGATAAAGAAAAACAAGATAGCAAATGAAAAGCTTACGTATAAATTTCTTGATGGTGAATAGTGCAACTAATGACACAAAGCAAGAAAGACTAACATGCATTATTGTTAGATTACCAAAAAAAAAAAAAATGTGCCTTCCCTTCCACTTAACACCACTTATCAAACCTATTTTCCAAAACCCATCTCTGATTTTTCTCACATTCATCACCTCTCCAACCATTGTTTTGTTCTCCCTCATTTGGTCACATCCTTCTTTCCCAAATTTCTTTTTGAATTTATCACCTACCATACAATGGAGAAAAAGGAAAGAAAGAAAGAATCAAAAGAAAGAGAAATTAATTTCAGTTCTTCCATTATTCCTACCACAAGGGTGGTGGATTAAAACCCCCCTCCTCTACTGGCAAGATGGTATCACTCCCATGGAGTTTTTGTGCGAAAAGAAAAGAAAAGAAAGGAGATGAAAAATGATTTCATGACCTAAAATCCATTAAATTACAGTAAAATGAAGAACTATAAAATAAACTAGACTAGATACTTATAGAGAAAATAGGCTTAGAACTCCTACAAAAGATAGATCCAATATGCTTTTGATGTTCTTATTATAATTTGACAGAGTTTTTGACCCTTTGAAAGCACTATCACTCTCTCATTTTAGAAGGGAAAAACAAAAAAGGGAAAAAAGTCCTCTGAACCTCTGCAGAACCTCCCTATTTATAGAATAATAGGAAGGTTTTGTTGCAAAAAATCCTAGGAAAAATACAAAAAGGCCCTAAAATGTTGCTATTGTCGAGAATATCAAACGGACATTCACTATTTGTTCAATAAGTGTTTTTTCGCTTATAGAATCTTATTTATGATCAAACTTGTTTCTCATTCTTCCATTGCTTGTATTTCAATATTTGGCCAAATTTGAGTCTATTTCAGACACCAAATTGAGTGGGACAAAGCACCCTACAACATAAAGTCCCTGTAATGCTTGCCCGCCAGAGAAGAACTCAAGGGTAAGCATCACAACCAATATTCCACTAAGTCGCAATTGATATGCTATTGTGAACAACCCTGTGGTTACCATGATCTTCCAAAAAAGAAAAAAAAATCCTAAAAAAAATCTCGATGTAAGTCTAGTACAAGATGTAACTAGGTGAATAGTTCAAAACAATATCCTAAAAAAAATCTCAATCTAAGTCTAATACAAGATGTAACTAAGTGAGTATAAGATCAAAATTTCAAAAAAAAAAGTGAAGTCCCCTTGAGTGGAATTTGAAACAATTTCTGAATAAAATCAAATCAACTAGGCCCCTATAGAACTTTTTTGTTACCCCAAACTGAATCAACCAACCATGCGTCTTCTCGAATTGACTAACAACTGCCATTGACCATTTTTTCACCTATAACAGATAAAACCCCTTGATGTTATCCCACCAAAAAACATCTCAAGGAATGGAATCAACACTAATAATTGAGTCATGAAGAGAATATGTTTTAAAAGATGAAAGTGTCGATCACGTTCATACTGAGCTAATCAATGGACCTCTTGAATCTGTACTTTGAACCAAAATTATTTTAGAACAACAGACATTGTAGAATGAAATCTCTAGTTAGTGAATGAACACATTAGAGCCCTAAAAGTAATGATGAACATTTGAACTCATCAAAATTGGTTGCACATTCAGTTTGAATAGTCCATCTTCTCAATAATAATGGAATGTTGGTAAACGATGCTTGGTTGGACACTTGGTTGGAGGTAATTATTGGAATTAAATTGTTGAATGGGGAATATAAATTTTGCCTTTTATTTTAACTTATACATATTTTATATCCAACTTTGTAGAATAATGCCAAAGACTCACAATGGCGTCACTCGGGACTGCAACTTGTTAAAGAGTTGGACATACTTTTTAGTAACATTTATGCAATTGAAGAGTATTTGAGGTCCACTATGGCTAACATAGGATCTTCTAGACCATTTGAGGAAGACTTTGAGGACGATGAGGATGATGAGGATCTTTTTTCTTTTTCCTTTTTCTTTTGAGGCAACATTCTGAGTCACAACCATTTGATCCCCCATCAGTCGATGTATCTCCTACTGTCAATGACGATGATATCCCAACATTTATTGCTCCATCAAGCATGAGATCTAATAATAATAAAAAATTATTATTGTCAAAAGGTTGAGATGTTGGACTGATTGATTGGTGGAAGCACTAGAGTCAAGGAATAGTGGCACCAATGCGAAAAAAAAAAAAAATCAACACTTTCACTACCTAATAATATTATGTAATACATAAATCTTGTAGACAGGACCACAAAGATTACCCTTAATGGTGAGTTTTACCCTTTTTGCCCTTTCTGTAATACAAAGAAGGACTTTAGGGAGATATTTTGTTGTTGCGGTCAAATGAGCTCCGTATCAAGTGGTTTGAGGGTAAGTTGTAGAATACCCGAATTCATCATTCGGTTACCTTTTATGTTTCTTTATTGCCATTTTGCATAGATGAACATGACTATATGTCACTACTATATGGATTCGGATGATTGTACGTCCACTGACAATGTTATTACTCCAACCAACATGCAATAAAGAGCACAAACATCATGAAGGACGATAAGACATCAAATATTATGATATCAGGTGTCGTAATTATAATTCAACAAAACTACAAAATCCTTATGATAAGCAAGTCACAAAGAAATTCTAACTATTCTAGAGAAGATTATTTACGCAAAATCTTTTAAGGTAGATCAACATACAATGATATATTTAGGATGAAATAATATATTTTCTATAATTTATGTGAGTTGTTGGAAGAGAGAGGTCTATTATAGATATAAAAAAAATTCAATTCAAAAATAAATTGACATGTTTCTTTATACGGTGGGATATAATGAAAGGCACTGGGTCATGAAAAATAGTTCTAGACATTTATTGGAGAGTATTAACAAGTACTTTCATCTATTACTTAATGAAATACTTGAAATATTAGACTTATTGATATTCCCGCCTAACCTCATCGAGGTCCTAATGCATATTCAAATAAACCAATGTTATTGGCCATATTTCAAGGTGATTCATCAATAATCCATTCATTCAATAAGTTATATAATTTCATATATAATTATTAATATTTGAAATATAAAAATTTATTAAGGATTGTGTTGGCTCGATCGACGAGATGCATATTAATGTACATATCCAATTTAAGGAACAAAATTATTTTCGATGACAAAAATGCATAACACAAAATATTATGGTCTCTTGCTCATTTAATATGATGTTTACACACATTATAACTAGTTGAGAGGGAACAATTAATGACTCTCGTGTATTTTTTGACACAATTTGTTGGTCAGAGTTAGGATTTTCATGTGTTCTTGCAAGTTAGAATTTAAATATTAATGATAATATTTTAGAGAAAAATTTATAGGTTAATTAGTTGTAATCTTTGTTTTAGATAATACTATTTGATTGACTCTAGATATCCTTTGATAAATGGATTTCTCGTATCTTATCGAAGTACAATATTTTACTTGCAAGATTTTAGTAGAGAGTCATGACTGAGGACAAAAGAAGAATTGTACAACTATATGCATATATGCATTCATCACTCCGAAACATTATTAAATAAAATTTTGGAGTTCAAAATGCAAAATAGACAATCTTGGAACAAATGCTTCGTTATAAATTTTTCATACAACGAGACATTATTTTGGCTTGGATGATATTTTACAATTTTATAAGAAAATATGCAATTGTCAAATTTGAGTTAAGACATTTTGAGGATGAAGAAATAATGGATGAAGAAGAGATTATATACGATGAGGCTGATAATGATCCCCAATGATAGATCGTCAAGCTTAACTAATCATAGAGATGACAACAAATATAATAACTAATGCATTGTATGTTGATTATGATAGAACTTATGATGATAATTTTTGTTCTTATTGATAGGACATTTTTAGATACATTGATGTATATTTTTTTAATTTTTTTATACATCGCAATATTTTTGAGATAATTTTTTTTTAATAAATTGGGATGTACTTGTAGTTTTAATGGCACATTATGCACATCCTCGTTGTTCTTGTGGTCTTGTTATGAGATGATTTACTATGCATATAAATAAAAGCAATGGACAAATAATTTTTAGATATCCAACTTGGCAGGTAATGTTAGATATGATTGAATGCAATTTAAGTTATATTATTTATTTATAAGTGATAAGCAAATTCATTAATATAGATGAATTATTTGTTTTTAATGACACGATGATTCATTTTATGGGTAGAACTAAAGGTCAATGATTTCGATAATCCATTGGTCAAAAAACTTATGAAGGACTTAAAGAAGAAAAAAAAATAGATATGCATTGATAGGATGCAATATTTTACATATAATATTTATTTTAATTTGGAGAATGATGAATCCCCTGTCCATTTCAGAAATCTTTCACCATTGTAGCCCTTGATATTTACCATTGTGAGACTAGGGTGAAATTGGTGCCTTCTAAGTACTTCATTTACAAAACTTGCTTTTGTCATCGTGACTATGATCATCACCTCCATCCCATGTACTTCTTCTTTCAAATTCACTGCATTTTGGAGCTCTAAAATATGCAATTCATCTCTAAGGTTGATCAATCTCTTTAGTTTTCCTATCTCACGTTCTCTCTCTTTACCTACAATGAACATTGACAATGTTCATAGACATGTTAACCCCTCTATTTCCTATGATACTGAACAAATGCTTGTAGTCCAAAAAGCAAGATGGTGTAAATTAATTAAGTTTCATGAGCCTTTGGGCAACTCATCTAACTAGTAACATTTATGAAAGTCTAATGTCTGCAAGTTATAAAAGGTTGCTCATTGATTTAGGCAATCTTCGTAGAGTTGTAGAAGATTGAGGAAGGTGTTGTAGGTGTTTCACATTGCATGTGCCCTGAGTATCAGTTGGGTGCTTTAAGAGGCCCAAATACCTTAGTTCCAAAATAGAAAAAAAATGGTTGACATACCTACTAAGACCTTTTTTCCCTCGCTCTCAATTGTTTTTGAGTGGTATAGAAACCCCTCTATCAAATTGATAAATATTTGAATACCCTATTGTTTAAGAGAGCTTCTGTTGCCACATCAAGCTCTGTGTAAATTCTTTGGTGATTTACATATGACTAGGAGTGGCATCAGAAAAAGTTGGTGTGGCAATAAAATCTCTCTTTTTTAAACAAGTGGCATTGCCTTAACTTGGGTCATTTATCATAGACTAATGGAAAATGACTTGAAAGTCAATTTCTTCAGTCTCTAACAAAAAACCAATCATCTTCACATTCTTCAACCTTCCCCCCTTTGTTCAGTCTCTAACAAAAAACCAATCATCTTCACATTCTTCAACCTTCCTCCCCCCCGAAAGTCCTGGCTTTGCCCATGCTCGGATGTACACAGAATTGAGTCAAGGTGAAATTAAAAATATATTAAATTTATAATAAAAAAATAAAAAATTATTATCTTTTTTACTTTATCAAAAATATTATACATAGATGATAACTCGAGAATAGATCAATCGAGCTTCTCACACAACTTTTTTGCATTGTCAGGTTGACTCAAACAAGTTGACTTGGAAAGTTGGTTTTATCACGTTTTGGGCAAAGTCACCTCAAAATCTAGTCATGTCAAGTCAGCCAAGTTTCGAGTCTATTCCATGAGTTCTAAAAGTATAATACATACATGTACTTAAGCTTAGAACATATAAAAAATGTTTGAGACCGTAAGGACTTACTTGAGTCATCTTGATATCCTTCATGAATGAGAGATGAGATGTGAACAATATCCCCATTTTTCTTTTTCTTCAATATGTTTGATTCAGATATTTAAAAGAAAAAAAAAACTTTCGTATTATATGAGATATCATTCGAGTCATCTCAATAGACCAAAATTTAAAACCATGAGCCGAGCCCTTTTAGGTAACTATGTTCAACTTCTTTCAAATAAAACACAAGCAACATTTTTTCTAAAAAAAACCAAATAGGGTTAATTTCCAACTTCAAATTAATGCTAGCCAAAAAAAAAAAACTAATGTCAAGTAGGCAAATGCATTAATTTATGAAATATTTGCATAGTATATGCATTATTCTAAGTCTTTCAAAATTTCACTTAAGCCAAAAATTTGGAGTCAGTTGAGCAAACCTTGTTCTTCCAATCAAATTTCTAAGTCACATATTTTATTAGTTCAAGTGCTTACGTAGCTACTCTTACTATCTCCATTTAAATAATGAACTTTTTCAATAAAAAGATAAATGACGATAATATCTATGGAATTTTTCCCCCAAATTCGTTACTAGATTTTGAATAACATACCAAAATTATTCTCAAATTTTCACATCATGTTAGTTGAGGTCTTTTTGCCAAAAAGTTCAATGAATTTTCCCATTTTTAAAAATACAAATTTTTAAATGAAAATTCAAATAAGAGACTGAGTGATTAAGTTGGAAACCCATGATATCCCAAGAAATCGTCCCCTTTGCAACCCACGTAGTAGCCAAGGGGGTGAGTGAAGGATTGGGCTGCAACTTGGGCGGGCTGGCCCACTTGATTGATGGAGGAGCCTGGGATTAGTTATGTAGAAGATTAGTTGAATTTATATGGGTCTCGTTCAGCAACAAACATTTTGGCAAAACATTTTTCAAAACATGGGTTAGAGGTTTTGGAATGGGCTGATTTTTGGTGAGGATGATCTCTATGGTGAGGAGATCATCCTCACCAAAAATCAGCCCATTCCAAAACTTCTAGCCCCATGTTTACAAGTTGAAAAATCGTGGACCGTCCATTTTTTGTAAACCATTTTTGATGGGGTTAGAAGTTTTGGAATGGGCTGATTTTTGGTGATGATGATCTCCTCATCATAGAGATCATCCTCACTAAAAATCAGCCAATTTCAAAACCTCTAACCCATATTTTGAAAAATGTTTTGCCAAAATGTTTGTCAAAATGTTTGTTGCTGAACATTTCCCAATATGGGTCCCGTTCAGTAACAAATATTTTGGCAAAACATTTTTTAAAACATGGGTTAGAGGTTTTGGAACGGGCTGATTTTTGGTGAGGATGATCTCTACGGTGAAGAGATCATCTTCACCAAAAATCAGCCCATTCCAAAACTTCTAACCCCAGTTTACACGTTGAAAAATCGTGGACCGTCCATTTTTTGTAAATCATTTTTGATAGGGTTAGAAGTTTTGGAATGGGCTGATTTTTGGTGATGATGATCTCCTCACTGTAGAGATCATCCTCACCAAAAATCATCCCATTCCAAAAGCTCTAACCCATGTTTTGAAAAATATTTTGCCAAAATGTTTGTTGCTGAACATTTCCCATATATATATGGGAGGCGTTTGGAGGCATCTGTTTTATCAATCGTTTTAACAAAAGAAGCTCGACCGTTGGATATACTGCGATTGGATGGTCGAGATTGCATTTGCATTTAAGTTATGGATTTATAAGTTTTTTACAGCGCCATCCCTATATTTTATAGCATTTAGTGCCACCTCCCGGGCACAATTAAAAAACAGCCCGCTGTTATCTGCGTTTAAGTTATAGATTTATAGGCTTTTTACAAATCCATCCCTCTATTTTACAGTATTTAGTGCCACCTCCCTGACACAATTAAATAACAGATTGCTGTTAATAACAGAGAGTTCTCCTTCACTCTCTCCTTCACCTGCCTGTTTGTTGTGTTCTCGATTCTCTTAAGCTCTACTTTCCCTCTACCCATGATATGATGTTATTTCCTCTTTCAAACAGAGAGAGAGAGAGAGAGAGAAAGAAAGAGTGCTAAAACACTGGGTATCTGAAGACGATGCGAGAGATATAAATAGGGGAAAAAATTAGCCTCAAACGTGGCTTGAATCAATTCATCAAACGAACGGTTGAAACAGATGATACCTATAGTATGGACTATGGAGTCCGGAGTCCCAAACAATGAAGAGAGTTCGTTTGTGTTCGTGAGATGAAGTTGCAGCGAGAGCGAGAGAGAGTGTAACTTAGTAGGAGTCGTTCGTGTTCGTGCTTCGTCGATGGAGTTGCAGCGAGAATGAGAGAGAGAGCGAGTATATAGCAGCCGTTCGTGCTCGAGGGTTTCAATGAGAGAGAGTGAGGTTCGAGGGTTTCAGCAAAGCGAGAGAGAGAGAGAGAGAGAGAGAGGGTTTCAAAGAGGTGGTGCTCGAGTGAGAGAGAAGGAGAGAGTAAAGGAGAACTCTTGTTCTTAACTTAAACGCAGATAACAGCTTTCGGGTTTTTTAATTGTGCCAGGGAGGTGGCACTAAATAATGTAAAACCTAGGGATGGCGTTGTAAAAAGCCCATAAATCCTAACTTAAACAATCAGCAATCTCGACCATCCAATCGCTGTATATACGATGGTCGAGCTTCTTTTGTTAAAACGACTGATAAAACCAATGCCTCCGAACGCCTCCTTATATGTATATACTTGGGTTGTAATATTTCAACTTGACCTCAATTTTGGGTTGAGCTAGGGTTGAAGGTTCTAGCAACCCGAACCCAATTCTATATATTAATATATAATATTTTCATATTAATTACATATTTTTATTTATTTCTAGAGTTATTCTTTTAATTATTTCATCATATATATATATATTGAAGTAACTAAAGATTTTTTTTTTAAATACTTTTCTGTCTATTTAAATCCATTGATATTTTTGTTTATATATAATATGCATAGATTTCTTGAAGATGAAGAGTCATTTTATTAATGATATTGATATTAAAGATTGAGTGAACGGAAGCATCATCGAGATCTTTTTTAAAATTTTTATTATGGATTGTGAACAATTTGATATTATTAAAATGAGCATAAATATTTTTTCAATGATGGATTTGGAAGTTGTATGCAATTTTATTTACTAATGATTTTATTTTTTAAGTTATATTGTATTTCTTGTTTAATATATACAATTTATTTGTTGATCAAAATGAATCTAAGGTTCTTGAACAAACTCAACCCGCCCAACCCGATTTTAGAAGCTCTAACTCGGGTTGAGCTTGGGTTAATGAACTCTGGCGTGATAGTTGGGTTGAGTTGAGCTCGGCTTGAGATTTCTACTACTTGGGTTGAGCCTGGGTTTACCCTTGCAGCCTTAGCAAAGAGGAGTTGCTCAAATTTTCTCACTTTATATTAGCACCCTAACTTTTATTTATTGAACCCCATTGAGCAAAAAAGAAATATGATAATTTAGAGATACACCACCAAGTTTTGATAAATATTAGAGATACCCACCTTCCAAAAATAATTTGAGATAGCCCTCTTGATATATGAATCACCAAACAAAAACAGTGGTACCATCCATAACTTTGAGTTGTTCAATTTATAAGGAACACAAAACATAATCATTAAAGAAATACAAAACATTAAACAAATGTAATTCATGTTGGTTTACTCTAAACACTACTCATACATAACAACCTATAAAGTACCACTAGTACCATAAATGTTCTTAATTAATTTTTATCCAACCTCTAGATCTCATCATAATAATAAAAAAACAAAAAAAAAAACTAATAAGAACATTTGCAGCTCCCATACACAGAGATTTGAAATCAGAAGTTCTACGCATTTGTACTTCTTGAAGAGTCCCTTTAGATGACACCCTGTAGAATTCAAAGGGAATCAATTAATTACCAAAATTATAAGAATTGCGAACCTCATAACCTAGTTATGAGTCATCTATCATATTAGATTTAATGGGTAATTTTGACTCGATGGTATAACTATCCAATTTAGAACTCAACTTGTTTCCAAAATTAGTTCTTAGAGTTTTATGAACATGTTTGAACAAATGGGTCAACTTCAATGAAGTCGGTCTGGTTCAAATAGAACCAATTTTTTTTTAAAGAACTAGGTTGAACCCGACCTTGGGTCAGATCTAGACATAATTAGCTTGGGTTCGAGTAACAGGAAAAAAAAAAAAAAAAAAAGGCTCGACTCAAATCGGAATGAAAATAAGCATTGGTATGGGTCAACGCGATTTGTCTGAACCTGAACTTAATATGATTATAATTTAAAAATATTTCTTATCTTGACTTCTTTCATACTCATAATTCATATTTGAATATGCATGTTTTTATTTATCTGTATATCAAAATTAATGAGTGATTATTTTCATTAGATAAATAATTACTTTGTTAGTAATGTTTTGTTTTAAGTGTAATTATACATTGTCATACAATGATTATATTACAACTTAAATTTTTTTTTTCCTTGACAATTACGACTATTAATAATAAAATAATTATTTAAGTTAATCTTATTATTTTTCTTCTCCCTTTATTTGCTTATAATTTTATGTATATAAATTTTTGAAACGCATATTTAAG
The DNA here is from genome assembly GCF_017979445.1 of Akebia trifoliata. Taxonomy (NCBI): domain Eukaryota; kingdom Viridiplantae; phylum Streptophyta; class Magnoliopsida; order Ranunculales; family Lardizabalaceae; genus Akebia; species Akebia trifoliata. Next base: position 44,012,385 of record NC_141385.1, on the reverse strand, counting down.
AAAAATAATTGTAAATTTCTATGGTTCCCATGCGCTTTCATGTCAAGGTGTGATGTGAGGTCACTTCAGCATTATTCTTTCATAAATGAATGCAATTGGTCAATGTTGTTGATAAGGTCCCAATAATTTCATTTTGGGACCGTAATTTTACCAAGATTATCACAAGTTTTAGTACTACTTCCCTTAAAATAATACTAAATTTCATTAAATCCTAAATTAATGTGGCTAACAATAGTTTGTTACTAATTTTAGGTAAAAAGGGCACATTCGGAAACCAACAAAAGAAGTAACAATTACTGTTACAACATGTGAGCAAAAATGAAGCATCTGGCAAAATCTCGAGGATTTTGGGTGCCACGTCACCGCGCCGCGGTTAGCCAAGACCGCGTCACGGTCATTTCGAGGAATTTATCTTCGAGATTTTTACAGAAGCTTCAGTGGTTGTAACTGATTGGGGCATTTGAATCGAATTATCCGCTAAACCACCCCGATTACTCGAATACGAACATTATAAATTGGGAGGTTGATTTTAGAGAAAGGGGCTCTTTTCTCATTCTCTTCTTCCATAATTTTTTATTTTTCTTTCTTTTAATTCTCTGTAATTTTTCCTTTGGGTGAGCTTTTGAGTGTAGTGAGAACATCAAGAGTAAGCCATTGACTCTATTGTAACTCTTTTGGGAGATCATCAAGAAAGGAATTAAGTTGCATTTCTATTTTACATTTTCTTTCCATCTATCATCTTCTTGTTTTTAGTATTGTTGCAATATGATCCTTGCGATGATCGGCTAGATTCTCATTAGAGAAGTCAAGAATGCCGGAGCAAGTTCACTCTATTAATGCTATTTTAATTCATTATTTCTGTTTTATATGCTAATTTTATGAATCTCTACATGATAAGATCTTCCAATTTAGACTTCCATTTCAAGCTTTGATGAGTGTTACTTAGATAAGCTCAAGAACATTCATGCTCTGTGATGAATGGAAGCATAAATCGGATAATCTTACATAAACAAGAGACCTTCATGAAGACTTTTGGGTTCCAATCAATGGGTACACCGAATCATCTTCCGATCCATGAGCAATGACTTGCTACGTGGATTGAGTCATGTTTTAGAATTAATTAGCATTTTTGGGTAACTTGCAATGGTAATCTTGAAATCTCTAAGCTCCTTTCTTATATCTTAAATCTTTATTTTCTGTTTTTAATTTCAATTTCAAGTAATTTTCATTTCATTTATGCAACAAATCAATTCTATTTTAAAACTAATCTGTTACTAACTTTGTTTTTTATTTTAACCGGTTGAACATTTGAATCCAAGTTGTCCCTGTGGAACGAATTCGACTAGCCCAAAGTCTTAGTTCACATCTTAATCTCTGCATTTATTTGGCAAGATTTACAACCGATCAGTTGTACCCAAGGAAAGACAAAGTTAAGTTTAGCACATTAATTGGGAATTGACTGCTCTTCTTATCCCTTCACACCCTCTATTGATTATTTATTATGATTAGTTTAAAGATATTCTATTGCCACACCAACTTTTGTTAAGAGCACTCCAATTCATATGAAATTATTGGTAATTAACACACATCTTAGGGTGCTCTTAGTAAAAGTTAGCGTGGCCGTAGAAGCTCTCTCAATTTATGTTTTATTTTTAAAATGTATTATAAGAGTTATTATTGAAATGTGCAATTGTTACAACTTTCCTCTTCTCCTTTTTTTTTTCCTACCAGATTTCCCAGTGGACAGAGGATCGGACCTGTATTTGGGCTTTTCCCAGTCCATAGATCATTATCCAGGGATTAGTCCTGGGAAATGTGCAACGCCCACACATTACATGCACCAGGAAAGGGTGTACCCTCGTAGGTGGCTCCCAAGGAATTACTGGTCATACTGGGTATGGAACTCACCACCTATGGCATTAATCGCATATTTAAATTGGGGTTAGATTTGAAAGATTGTTATCATTTCAGTCAATTTCACAGATAACAGATTCTCCACACACGTCTTTTATGATTTGAAATCAATGTATTATGTCTTTATCTTTGATTAAAATGGCATTTTTTTTAATATCTTATTAATGTCATTTTGAGAGTTCTTAAATGTTTTTTTTTTTTTTTAAATGGTATTCTCATTCTATCCATCAATTATTGTTTCCATTGTTTGTAAAGTAGATTTAGATGGGACAAAATGTATGTATTAGTATGGTGCACACATACGATCCAATGAGTGAAAAATGGAAACACGAATAATGAATGCATTAGAAGCTTTGATGAATTTATAAATTCATCATTCCCAACACAGTCAACAAATAATATAGGTAGATTAAATAAAATTACATTAATATTATTGTTGTTGTTGATGACAAGAAAGAGGAGATATAGAAGATTTAAGTAGGAGAAAAGAGAGAGGGAATAAGGGTTTAACATGATGACAAAGACGTAAGAATAAAATATTACTTAATATCTATGGTTCAAATTTGATAGGTCGGATTGATCATAATTTACTAAATTTTGCAGGTGCCAACAAGCTTAGTTGGTTAAGTCTTGGGCGATGATACTAGAGACCTAGCTTCAAAACCCACCAACACTCATTAAAAACGGGCTTATCGATAAAATAAAATATAAAAAAACAACATAGGGACTTATTTTTATATACCCCAAATGAAATGGATCCCTTGGAGACATGTAGGATTCATAGCAAACCTGCTTTGGTTAGATGGGAGGTTATTTCCATAGGCGCACCAACTTTTACTTAGAACACACCAATCATTTTGAAATTGGGTGAATCTCCCTTTCGTGCGTTGAATATAATGAAATTCCTATTTCGATACATTGTTCATTTTAATTCCCAAAACATGCTTTTACACTGAATTCGTCATTTTTATAATCTACGAATTTGTTGATAAAAGAGCAACGATTTTGCATTATCAACAATCTCTCTGGTAATTTATCGACGATTTCATTGATTATAAATGATAAATTTAAGGATCCATCTCAAACCCAATTGGCAATGAGTGGAGAGGCCCGAGAGCTTATAAGGAGAGAGACAAGGCAATTTGTGTTCGATGTGAAACTAAACTCAACACTCCCCCGCACATGTCGGCCAGACATGGGCCAAAACACGTAGAGATATGAACTGGGTGACAAGGAGGAAAAAAGGCCCGTTCTAAACCAATTGACAATGAGTAGAGAGGCCTAGGAGCTTATAAGGAGAGAGACAAGGCAATTTGTATCCGACGTGGGATTAAACTCAATAATTAGAGATACCCATGTTCCAAAAATAATTTGAGATAAGCACGCCTTGATATATGAATCACCAAACAAAGACAATGGTACCATCCCCATGATTCATGATGATGAGCAGTGAATAAAATACTCACCACCCCTTTGTTGCCATTGGTGACAAGGTAATCAGATAAATACCAACACACAGCAAGAACAAGGCTCATTCTTCTGTCTCCATCGACCATTCCGCTTGATTATGGAAAGGGGAGTAAAAAATGAGCAGATCTAACTTATGCTTATACCCATTTATTAGAAATCAAATTAAGCAAAATAAAATCCATAAACAAGCCCAAACAAAGATTAAATTTCTCTTAATTTGCAATCAAATCTACTACAATATGCTTATATTTATTTTAACCATAAGAATCATGCATGCACAGTAACTTATATGAACGATAAAATTACCTTATTTAAAAATAAACAGTACCTTATCTTTTCCTTCCTCCTTTATCCGGGCTTGGGACCGGCAATGTAAAATATTTAATTTTACATTGGCGGAGTTAAAAAGGGGTTAGTAACCAAAAAAAAAAAAAAAACAATTATTAGTTAAATGATGAGTAGGTAAAAAAGTCTAAAGTGGAGAAATTAAAGGTATCTAGATGACTTTCAAGGTCCTTGATTGGGAGGATGACCATTAAGAAACATGATGCAGAAGTATAGGGTTATATGCTCTTGGACTTGACTCTTCACCTGCACCTGGCTAAGGCTCTCTCTTTGCATTTGTATATGCATCTACAGTTGCATCTCCATGTGCATTTGTAGCTCAATAATCCTCTAATGTTGTCAATCGCGTTCCACTTGCGTGTTTTGCAACTCAACAATCATCTCCTCATGTTGTCGACCACGTTCTACTAGCGTGTTTTGCATCTCATTCAACTGGCACTACATCTCAACATAAGTACCACTACGAGATGAGCTAAAAGTAGATGTAAAGACCGAACTCAGCATCGGGCCTAGGCCATAGGTACGTACTCTACCATGCCGCTCTGGTCCCATCTGTCTCATATTTTTGGTAAATCTTCTCCATGTCATTCTTTTAATCTCTGAACCTCGTCGACATATGTTGCATCACCTACCTCTTCTTTGAATCATCAATTTCGACCTTATTATGCAAAAATACACAATTTAAAAAATATGTAAAAACATGATATTATTAGAAAAATGACAAACATATTAATTTATATTTACCTGGATCTTTTGCCATAGTGTGTCTTTCGAGTGCTTTGGAATGTCAAGCCATTTCTTACATTGCAAAGGGGTGTAGCCAGAATGCTTAACAATAGTCCCCTTAAAATGACCCTTATGTTTTATTTCAGATAAAATATGTTAGTACGGAGAGTGTTAGTGATGTGCTGATCCATTTGAGCTCAAGGACCCTTGGTAAGAGAATGTCAGAGTTCAAATGTTACATTTTGACTAAGGAAACCACCTAAAAATGTCCTTTGTGTTTTATTTCAGATAAACTAATTAACTACATTATCATAAAATAGCTTTAACAAAAGCAATAATACAGCCCTTATAAAAGAAAAAGAAAAAGAAAAACAAATACAGTAAACTAATTTACTGTTTTGGTGCAAGGCATGAATGATGATGATAATAGAGTATCCTAATTTACTGTTTTCAAATAAAAAATAAAATAAGCAATATTGAAAAAGCATCACAAACAAACAAAAAAGAAAAAAAAATGCAGAGATAAAATATGCATTGTGTTTATTGTCTATGACATTTTTTGTGTTAGACAAGATAACTAGAATTTATCCATCAAAAACAATATGATAACTAGAATTTATCCATCAAAAACAATATTGAGGATCACAATAACATAACCAAAATAACATAGGAACACAACAGAGCAAAACTAAAGCACAGGGTACAAGAGAATCTCTTTCAACATGACCAACCCTTATTTCCGATTTTGGTACAAAGTGGTGATACCAACCTGAACCCTCTAGCTTGTTAGCTACAAACCCGACACTACCACCACATTACAATCTACAACAAAAGTATGATGACTTACTTTTCAACACAGAATAACTAAAGTGTCGCTAAAAATTCATTTACTTGTAGTGATAACTTTGAATTGTTCAATTTATAAGGAACACAAAACATAATCATCAAAGAAATCCAAAACATTAAACAAATGTAATTCATGTTGGTATACTCCAAACACTTCTCATACATAACAACCTATAAATTAAGACCAGTACCACACTAGTACCATAAATGTTGTTAATTAATTTTTATCCAACCTCTAGATCTCATCAAAATAAAATAACAAAAAAACTAATAAGAACATTAACAGCTCCCATACTCAGATTTGAAGTCCGAAGTTCTACGCATTTGTACTTCTTGAAGAGTCCCTTCAGATGACAACCTGTAGAATTCAAAGGTAATCAATTAATTACCAAAATTATAACAATTGAGAACCTCATAACCTACTTATGAATCATCTATCATATTTAGATTTAATGGGTAATTTTGACTCGATGGTAGAACTATCCAATTTAGATCTCAAGTTGTTTCCAAAATTAGTTCTTAGTGTTTTATGAACTGGTTTGAACAAATGGATCAACTTCAATGAAGTCGGTCTGGTTCAAATAGAACCATAATTTTTTAAAGAACTGTTGATTTGTTCAACCACTGGTCCAAGTGAATCATTTTAAATTTATAAAATTCTAAATTCTCTTTTCCAAATAAGAATTTGGAAAAGAAAATATGATTTCATCAATGAATGATCCTTTAATAATCAAACCTCAATAATATATATCTAATGTCATATTTTAGGTGCTTACATGAAGATAAAATTTAGTGATTAAAATTTGCACAATCATTTTCAATTTCTAATAAATATGAATTGATCGACAAAAATTGAACTCGGATGCCACAGTTGCCCAACCAATACAAATTTTTTTTTGTCCAATATAGCATTGAAAACATTGGTTGTTATAGCCATAGTTTTAAAACTTGACTTGGATGTTCATCGAGTCAAGTTGATGACAAGCAACTTGACTCAGACAAGTTGACACGGAGAACTTGAGTGTACCCCCCCCCCCCTCCGTGTCACCTTGAAATCTCATTGATCGAGCCGACTCTAGTCAACTCAACAAGTTTCAAAACTAAGGTTACAACTTCACACTATGTCAAATCTGTATTTTCAACCATACCTGTTGAGAACCACTTGCACCAACACTTGAAGAAAACATCAATGTATATCATGAATATCCAATAAATTTCTGAAAAAGAAAATTATTAGCTTTCAGAAATGTTTAAAATATTGTATCGATTGAATGTGAAGTTAAAGAAATAACCAATATGATATCGGCCGATACATTTGATACAAATCAATACATTCCCAGAAAATTCATTCTTCCATTGTCAATGTTTCGTATAGGTCTTGGCTGATATCGATACATATCGACCGATACATTTCGATATTTTAAACCATGGCTTCCAGTGTAGCTAATGACATATGATTTGACTAGAAAAATTAAAAGATTAATGATACAAGCAACTCATGAGTGTAGCCATTCTTGGTATAAATCAAAAGTTAGAATTTAGAACTTGAAAAGTTGAAGAATGTAAAGTGTTATAACTTAATTAAAAAAATAAATAAATCAAAAATCAAAATTATTGCGAAAAAGTTCAGATCTGGTTTTTCGTTATCTCCACAAGTTTATCTAGGAGTAATGAAGAAAGAAAAATATGGTTCCAAAAAGAATGGTTTGAACCACAATCTTAAAACTCTGATTTGACCCGAACATCCACCAAATCAAGTAAAAAATATATTAAATTATAATATCTAAAAAATATTTCTTAATATCTTAAAATCAATAAAATATTTATTTTTTGTTTTCCTTAATAATATAATGCTAGTCGAATAACTTGGTTAAGTTTGTAACCTAGCTCGGGTCATTTTCATTATGAATCGACAAGTTGGTTCCATTGAGTTTGGAGCTGAGTTTGGCAAGTTACAAAATCTATTCACAGGGATAATAAAGGTTACAAACTATTTGTAAATTCGAGAAAAAGTGATTTTGGAAATTAAGTGTCTTTTTAAAAAAAAAAAAAAGAAAAAGAATAGAATTAAAGGTTATAAGGTAAAATAATGATTTTGACCCTATTGTCCGTTAATGCGCATAGATAATTAAGGGGTGTTTAGGGTATTTTAGTGTATTAAAAAAAAAAATAGCATACCGTGTCTAAGTTAGGGATGTATGATATGTTGGGCCAATATTCGCCACTCTCCTTTTTACATTGTTCTGCTAGCAATGGACAGTTGCGAATGTAGAGATCTTGAAGCGTGGTGGGCAGTCCCTCTTTTGGCAAGGTCGCGAGTCTTTCACAATATCTGATATCCAATTCTTTAAGGGAGATGAGGTTTTTCAATCCATCTGGCAAGAATGTGAGTTTAGGAAGTTCCGAAATAGACATTCGTTGAAGAGATACTAGGTATTTGTAGTCTTCTTGATCATCCTCTACCAATGATACCAACTCTTCACAGCAAAAAATACTAAGATCTTTGAGTGCTTTTAGGTTCTTGAAAGACCCACTGGGTATTACCTTTAGATTTTTAACAGAGTTAATTTTCAAGGAGGAGAGAGAGGTGAAGTAAGACAGAGAGCTTAATATCCTCTCATTGCAGTCTATCAACCATAACTTACGAACAGATGTTAAAAATCTTGGAAGAGCAATCAAACTCTCACAGTGACGAATTTTAAGTTCACCAAGGCACGGGAAACAATTTTCTTCTTCTTCTTCAATGCCACCTCTCCATTCTACTAAATTTGGTAATGAATGGATAGAAAGTTCTTCCAATGATGGAAAAACAACCTTAGTAACCATGATGCCATCAACAGTAAAACCACCACCTTTTAGATTTAGTTTCCCGAGGGAAGGTAGTTGCCAGAGAGGAGGGAGGGTTTGGCATGATGTACAAGAGAATAAAGTAACATCCACCAGTTTGGAGAATGAAGGATCCCCTATCCAGCCCGGAAATCTTTCACCATTGTAATCATTGATTCTTAGGATTCTGAGATTATGGTGAGGTTGGAGCCTTTCAAGTACTTCTTCCGCAACACTTGGCTCCATAGCATCATCATCACCACCAAGCTGCCACGGACTCCGCCATGAAAGATACAGTTCCTTAATGTATTCTTTATTCTTCAATATGGCCTCTTTCGCATTGACCACATTTTTAAGCCCTGAAATCCGCAATTGACCTCTGAGGTTAATCAATTTCATCAACTGTCCTATCTCATGCCCATTCTCTTTACCAACAATGAAACTTGACAGTGTTTGTAGACATGTTAATCCCCCAATTCCCTTTGGTGTCGAACTAATCATACAGTGCTCCTCGAAGATAAGATGCCTTAGGTTAATCAAGTTTCTTGTGTCCTTTGGTAACTCAACCAATTCATAACAGTTACTAAGATCTAATATCTGTAGATTACGAAGGCTGCTCACTGATTCAGGTAATCTTTGTACCATGGTATTAGAGAGACCAAGGTATCGTAAGTGTTTCAAATTGCCAATTGAATCAGGCAACTCTGTGATTAGTGCATATTTCAAATCCAACACACGGAGGAATTTCATTTGCTGGAATAGATTAGCGGGGAAACTTATAGTTTTAGCTCTCCGGGATTTTAGTAGTAGTAGAGTGTGTAGCCTTTTGCATTGAAGATACGGCTCAAAGATTGTTGGATCATTTTCTTTATGAGTGATGCATGAAGAATACCGAGCCTTTTCAGAAAAATGATTTAATTTGTCATTCTCCTTTCTAAAACATTCACCTTCCGAAAGTGACTCTGCTAGATCATGAATCAGATCATGCATCTTGTACCTCCATCTGCCATGCCAAGTTTTATTTGCATACTGGAAGAATGACCTCCATAACAAATCATCAAAGTAATCACTACCCACATCTTCCATTGCCCTTTGCCCCACCTCGGATGTAATAAAACCTTCTGCCATCCACAATTTGACTAAGTTCTCCTTGTCAAATACATAATCCTTGGGAAATATGCTACAATACAGGAAGCATTGCTTTAGATGTGAAGGCAAATGATGATAACTCAATCTCAGAGCAGGTAAGATATCATATTTTCCTCCTTGTGGTAATTTCCATATTTCACTCCTCAAAATGTCATTCCATTTCGTTTCTTCTTCTGTCCCTTGCAAGAGTCCTCCGAGTGTCTTGACAGCTAAAGGCAAACCCCCGCACTTTTTAGCAATTTCCTTGCCAACCGCCACCAAATCTTGATGTTCATCCCAGGTACCCTCAGTTGGAAATGCCCATTTTCCCAGCAATAACCAACAATCTTCATCTGACAAAAGTTTCAAGGAATAATGAGGAATAGTGCCCATGATCTGAGAAACTTTTTCACTTCTTGTAGTGACAATAATTTTACTCCCCTTTGCTCCACATCGCAAGGGAGCTTTTAGGATTTCCCAGTGGTTGCGATCTTCGTTCCATACATCATCTAATACGAGAAGAAATTTCTTCCCACTCACTATTTTCTGAATTTTTTCAGTAAGTGAGGTCAATTCCTCATAATTAGATGATTTCTTGGAAATATTCTCTATGATTGCCTTTGACAGTCTTTTCAAATCAAAATCATCGGACACACAAACCCATCCTCGTAATTTGAAATGCTTCTTAACGCTTTCGTCGTTGTAAATAAGCTGAGCAAGGGTTGTCTTACCGACTCCACCCATACCGACTATGGGAATAACAGAGAGCTCCTTTGAAACAGACCCATCAGATACCAACAGATTTATTAACTTCTCCGTATCTTTTTCTCTACCGAGAACATCTGATTCATGTACCAAGGAGATGGTTTCCGGTTTCTTCCTGATCACTTCTGGTAGCTGCGAGCCTCCATCACGAGGATGAAGATCATTATTTTCTTTTGCAATCCTTTCTAATTTCTCATTGATGTCCTTTATCTTATGACTTATCTCACCTCGAAATTGAAGTGATTTAAAAGCCAAAGGATTTTCATGTTCATAAAGTAACTTTAAACCCGAACATGAAAAGAAGAAATTGCATACCTGCTTCCACTTACTAGTTTGATTTTCATCTTCATAAAGTGATTTTAAACCCAAACATGAAAAGAAGGAATTGCATACCTGCTTCCACTTACTAGTTTCATTTTCATCTTCCTCCAATAATTTAGATCGTAAAGCTTCGGTTGCAAACTCGTCCAAGACGTCTTCGGCATCCCAAGCGACATCTTTAAGCTTTCTCATCCAATCTCTCACCTGGTTCTGGTTCGACTGGATTTGCTTTTCCTCAGCATCCTGAAGAACGGATTGAATTACTAACAAGTAACTCGAGAGTTTGTCCAACTCCTCCTTAACACCCCATACCAATTCAAACTCTTTTACAATTTTTGAGCCAAGTAGCTCAAATACAGGTTTTAGGAAAGCAGATGCAGCAGATTCTGCCATTTTCATCATTATGTATCTTTTTAAGGAATCTCTCGAACAGATAGCAAGTTGCAACTGATGATGTTTAAGAAGAAGAAAGAAAGAGAGCAGCAGCAACAGCTTTTGACTTTTTTTAAGTGGGGGGTGGGGGGATATAGTATAGTATACCATCAATTATTGAGAATAATTCTATTGGCACCCCAAATTTTACTTATTACAACTTAACTAAATTAAATAGTAGAATTCTCACTTTAGGAGAGAAATAGGTCTGATATTTTTCTCATTTTATTACATCATCATCATTAGATTGTTGGAGACTTGCAGTAGATGATTCACGTTGGTTGATGTTCTCTCTTCTCTAAGGATTGTTGTTGTTAATGGTATTTCCTTTTTTCTGTCTCGTACCATTTTAATTTATTAGTGTATTAAGAGAACATTAAGATGTGGAAATGTTGTTAGTTCTAATTTTAAATAGTGTGTTTGGTTTAGCTGTATATGACAAATAATTTAAATAATTGGAGTGTAACAAGTAAAAGTTGGGGTGCCAATAGAAGTTTCAATTATTAAAAATCTCATTTTTATGGTCAAGAGTCAAGACTAAGACCATAGTTTTAAAGGTTAGAACTCGTGGAGTCCAATCGGTTGGGAAATGACCAAAATCAGGTCATGAAATATTAGGATCAGGTTTTTGTTATAATCTCAATATTAGGATCCAATACAATCGGATCAGATCTAGATTGGATAAAATCTAAATAAACTTCAAATATTAATATAGTTTTTATTTTTTATCATATTTTATTGGATTGGATTAAGGTTGATCCAAAGATCAATCTTCTAGTTATAGGGTCTGCCTTATTGGATTCTTATAGAAACCCGAATTCTTGATTAATATTCATAGTTATTGGATTGAAATGAAATGGATTTTGGGTATGATCCAGTCCATTGACAGCCCTAGTAGTTTACACCAAAAGTCAACATGATAGGTGATTTTTAGCCATTCGATTTGAGTGGTTAATTTACTGGTTAAATCCAAAGGTTAGAAATCACCATCATGATATGTATATCAATCAGTGGACCTTAAAGATTGTGCCACGTTTGTTCACATTTTTGCTACTCAAAAGCACTCCTGCCATCTATAGACCAATTTTTTGCTCCCAATATAAATCTGACGGAACTTGAAGATATTGTTTTGCGATTGATAGACATTTATTTTTTTCTTTTTGATTTATCTCACCCATGGTGAACGATTATGGCAAATGTATTTAGAGGCAAAACATTTAAAAGTGAAGCCCTGACGTGAACCCCGCCGATTTCAATTTAACTGATTAGAAAGATTTTTTTTTATACTAAGTGGACTATTAAGAGAAGTCATAATACTTAAGGACTAATTAGAAAGAAATCCCTATGTCACAGACTTTATAGTATTTTTTTTCTTCTTAAAACGTATGATGGTTCTGCGTGTAGGTATGCTGAAACCCCTAATTAGAATGGGAAAATTACTTAATGGTCATGACAGAAGATTTTCTTTCTAATTAGTTCTTGACTTTTAAGGGTTAGCTAAACAGTCCATTTATTTAGTAAATCCTTCTTTTCTATTTAGTGTTTGAACCCTACTCTGGCATTTTTCACGATTGAAATGTTAAAATTACTTTAATCATTCAAACTCATTATTTTTCACAATTAAAATGTCAAGTTTTGACTTCTTTTCCCTAGGGGGGGGCATGTGCTTACTGAATGATTCTACCATCAATTATTGAGAGTAATTCTATTGGCACCCCAGATTTTACTTATTACAATTCAACTAAATTAAATAAGTTGAATGATTATAGATTTGTACAATTTTAATTTATTAGTGTATTAAGAGAACATCATGATGTAGAAATGTTGTTGGTTCTAATTTTAAATAGTGTGTTAGGATTAGCTGTATATGATAAATAATTGAAATAATTGGAGTGTAACAAGTAGAAGTTGGGGTGCCAATAGAAGTTCCATTATTAAAAATCTCATTTTTAAAGTCAAGAGTCAAGACTAAGACCATAGTTTTAAAAGTTAAAACTCGTGTTGGAAAATGACTAAAATCAGGTCATGAAATAAGCTTATAATTAAATTTTTTTAAATATTTAATATCGAGAAATCTAACAACTTGTGAAAGAGAGATCTCTAAATTACCATGATAGTACACATCTCAAAATATTTACCAAAGCGTTTTTTTATAAGGATCGGATCTGAAATCAATCAGATAACAGATTGGACTTTTGCAGGATCAGGTTTTTATTATAATCTCAATATTATGATCCAATACAATCGGATCAGATCTGGATTGGATAAAATCCGATTTTGATATATAAAATCGAAATAAACTTCAAATATTAAGATACTTTTGATTTTTTGTCATATTTTATTGGATTGGATTATGGTTGATCCAAAATCAATCTTATAGTTATAGGATCTGCCTTATTGGATTGGGGATCCTTATTGGAACCCAAATTCTCAATCCATATTCAAAGTTATTGGATTGAAATGGATTGGATTTTGGGTCTGATCCAGTCCATTGACAGCCCTACTAGTACACACCAAAAGTCAACATGATAGGTGATTTTTAGCCATTGGATTTGAGTGGTTAGTTTACTTGTTGAATCCTAGGTGTTAGAAATCATCATCATGATATGTATATCAATCAGTGGGCCTTAAAGATTTTGCCACGTGGCAATAAAAAGGAGATTACTTCTTACTCCTGATGCCTGGTGGGAATTGGGATCTTGTATTAGTTTGTTCACATTTTTGCTGCTCAAAAGCACTCAACCATTTAGAGGCAAAACATTAAAAAGTGAACCCCCAACCATTTTAATTTAACCGATTAGAAAGAAATTTTTTTACTAAGTGGACTATCAAGAGAAGCTCTAATACTTAGGGAGTAATTAAAAAGAAATCTCTCCATCAAAGACCTTTAAGTAATTTTTTTCTGAAAACATATGATGGTTCTGTGTCTAAGTATGCTGAAACCCCTAATTAAAATGGGAAAATTACTTAATGGTCCTGGCAGAAGATTTTCTTTCTACTTAGTTATTAATTTTTAGGGGTTAGCTAAATAGTCCATTTAGTAAATCCCTTTTTTCTATTTAGTGCTTGACTCTAAACATTTTTCATGATTGAAATGTTAAAACTACTCTAATCATTCAAACTCATCATTTTCGCCTAAAAAAATTTGATTTCCAACATTCCAGTCAAGTTTTGGAGACATGAAAATGATTTGAGAAGGAAGAAGAAGTTATTTCAAAGGATTTTGAGATGTATGTAAAAAAATATGGGTTTTCAATTGTTTTGTTTCATTTTTAGATGAAAATCGATGAAAGATGGTTCTTTTGGTTTGAAACCATCTACACAAGTCATTATGTTAAATTTAAAGTAGATCTTTCCATGTATTTTAGTTGGAAAAACGTCGGAAAACACACAAACAAAAAAACAAACCAAGGGCTTTTACAACATCTAAGTTAAACAATTATTTTTAAGTTCAATATTTTTCTCGTCAAATTTGACATTTTTAAAATAATTGTCGAACTCAACAATAATAAAAACTTGTGAGCTCGACAATTATTTTTAAAATATCGAACTCAACACTGTAAAACCCATCTATTTTCATTTTTTCCAGTTTTTCCACGTAAAACACATGAAATGATTGACTTAAAATTTAACATAACGACTTGTATAAATGATTTCAAACCAAAAGAACCATCATCAATCAATTTTCATCAAAAAAAAAAAAAAAACAAGCAAAACAAATAAAAAAAACTCTTAACTTCATTTTTTGTTATAAATTGTAGGGAAAAAATACATCTAAAAGTTCAAAATCCAAAGTATATCATTTACATTTGTCATTTACGATAAAAAATCGTCAGAAATGATTGGAATCATCATTGGAAAACCTAAGTATATGAAAAGGATGAAAAAGGGATAATTTCGGTATTTCAAAAATATTATAACCCCAGATGAAATTGAAGGACCAATAAGAAAAGAAAATTTTACTAAATGAACTATCAAGAGAAGCCCTAAAACTTAGGGATTAATTAGAAAGAAAACCTTTCACCAGGGACCATTAAGTAATTTTTCCAATTAAAATACCTTCTTAAATGTTTATCTTAAATTAATGGTCTAAAAATTAATATATTTACCAAAATATCCAACGCAGCTACTTTTCAAAGACATTCTAAACGATGTCAGATAAAATCAAAGAAATATGCACATTGAAAGATCAAAAAAAAGCAAAAGACAAGAAAACACATATTGAGGTCGTAAGATAAAATATGAACATATGAACACAATAGAATTAATTAGAAGAGAATGATGATGACACAATTAAGCGGCACCTGGTAACAAGTTGCATCCTGTGCACCTATAAAATTAGGGGCCGTTCAAAACCAGAACTTGACTCTGCTTTTCATCTTATATGTTGTGTAAATATAGCTACTATTACCTTACAATATTTTTTATGCGTATTGTCAAAAATTGCTGTGTGGTATATCATGTTACACTCCTGTAAATCTATGACAGACGGCTCTATTGATGCTTTGTATTATATTTATTTTTGCCCGAGTCAGATAAAAGAGGTATGCGGGCATGTTAAAAGATGAAGAAATGTACAATAGAAAAGGCCAGGTTGTGTTTAATTAATGAAATAGCAGTGTTGAAGGCATCCACCACTCCCTCACTTAAAAGGCGCATTGCAGCACCCCTCGAGAACTTCCTTGCAAACAGGAAGCAAGAGACAAAGGTTGAATCAGATCGACACCACTCAGTCCGATACTCGGTCTCATAGTATACATGGTTCATGTCCTGCCAGATTGTATAACAGAAAATTGAAATATTAAAGAACAATCCAGGAAGCCAGAGGTGTAGATCAACAACATCAAAATTAAGTTCAGGAAGAAAGAAAAAAAAAAGGGTCTTTACAAGCATATAACCAGGATCACATATCACATGGGACAAGGTGCCATTCACTAAAATTAAGATTTTCATTTTTTTGGGAGACTCCATCCAATCTTTTCAGTTCTACTAAACATTGATATGTTAGATTTTACTCTTTTACTATACACTCATTGCTAAATGAGAAAACACACATGTAATCGTGCAAGCGTACTAAGCATTGAGTAATAAAGGGAGATCAGATGAGGTAATTTACCTTTATTACTTTGATTTGTTGAGGACCTGAATCGGCATAACCGAACGTGACAGGATGCCAAGTCATTTCCGTTTTTCTTGTAGACTGATTCCACAAGGTGTAGGTCACTTCTCTTCGTTCAAGTTCACTTTCAAGCTCACTCATCTAATGGCAAAGAATAATAGAAAAAAGTGGGATGAACAAGAGTAAACTTTAAGTTGTTCCAAACATACAAGGTAATTTATTATCAATGATGGCAACAAAACATCTTACTTTAAAATAATAAGAATAATAATAATAATAATATCTTAAAAAGTCTTACTTCCAATCCCTACCTCTAGCCTTCCGAAATTTCCAATGACATAAATGCATAACACAAAATATTATGGTCACTTGCTCATTTAATATGATATTTACACATGTTGTAGTTGGTTGGGAGGGAATAAGTAATGACTTGTGTATTTGTTGACACAATTTGTTGGCCAGAGTTAGGATTTTCACATGTTCTTGCAAGTTAGAATTTAAATATTAATGATAATATTTTAGAGAAAAATTTATAGGTTAATTAGTTGTAATCTTTGTTTTAGATAATACTATTTGATTAACTCTGGATATCCTTTGATAAATGGATTTCTCATACGTTATCGGAGTACAACAGTTCACTTGCAAGATTTTAGTAGAGAGTCATGATTGAGAACAAAAGAAGAATTATACAACTATATGCATTCATCACTCCGAAATATTATTAAACAAAATTTTAGAGTTCTTAATGGAAAATAGACAATGTTGGAACAAATGCTTCATTATAAATTTTTTATACGACGAGACATTATTTTGGCTTGGATGACACTTCACAATTTTATAAGAAAATATGTAATTGTCGAATCTGAGTTCAGACGTTTTGAGGATGAAGAAATAGTAGAAGAAGAAGAGATTATATACAATGAGGCTGAGAATGATCCTCCAATGATAGATTGTCAAGCTTAACTAATCATAGAGATGACAACGAATACAATAACTAATGCATTATATATTGATTATGATAGAACTTATGATTGTATTTTTTGTTCTTATTGAGATAACATTTTCATATACATTGATGTATATTTTTTGAAATTTTTTATACATTGCACTATATTTTTTAGATAAATTTTATTTGATAAATTGTGATGTACTTGTTGTGTTGATGGCATATTATGCACCTCCTCATTGTTCTTGTGGTCTTTTATGAAATGATTTATTATGCATATAAAGAAAAACAATAGACGAATAAATTTTAGATGCCCAACTTGATAGTAATGTTAGATATGATTAAATGCAATTTAAGTTGTATTATTTATTTATAAGTGATAAGCAAATTCATTAATATAAATGAATTATTTGTTTTTAATCACACGGTGATTCATTTTATGGGTAGATGAACTAAAGGTCAATGATTTCGATAATCCATTGGTCAAAAAACTTATAAAGGACTTAAAGAAGAAAAAAAAAATAGATATGGATTGATAGGATGCAATATTTTACATATAATATTTATTTTAATTTTGGAGAATGATAGATCCCCTATCCATTTAAGAAATCTTTCACCATTGTAGCCCTTGATATTTAGCATTGTGAGACTGGGGTGAGATCGGTGCCTTTTAAGTACTTCATTTACAAAACTTACTTTGTGATCGTGACTATGATCATCACCTCCATCCCATGTATTGCTTCTTTCAAATTCACTGCATTTTAGAGCTCTAAAATATGCAATTCATCTCCAAGGTTGATCAATCTCTTTAGTTTTCCCATCTCATGTCCACTCTCTTTACCTACAATGAATTTTTACAATGTTCATACACATGTTAATCCCCCTATTTCCTATGATATCGAACAAATGTTTGTAGTCCAAAAAGCAAGATGGCATAAATTAATCAAGTTTCGTGGGTCTTTGGGTTACTCAACTAACTAGTAACACTTACGAAAGTCTAACGTCTGCAAGTTAAAAAATGTTGCTCATTGATTCAGGCAATCTTTGTAGAGTTGTAAAAGGTAGGATAAGGTACTGTAGGTGTTTCACATTGCATGTACCCTGAGTATCAGTTGGGTGCTTTAAGAGGCCCAAATACCTTAGTTCCAAAAAAAGAAAAAAAATGGTTGACATACCTACTAAGACCTTTTCCCCCACGCTCTCAATTGTTTTTGGGTGGTATAGAAATCCCTCTATCAAATTGATAAATATTTGAATACCCTATTGTTTAAGAGAGTTTCTATTGCCACACCAACTTTTGCTGATGCCATCCCAAGCTCCGTGTTAATTTTTTGGTGATTGCATATGACTAGGAGAGGCGTTAGAAAAAATTAGTGTGGCAATAAAATCTCTCTTTTTAAAAAAAGTGGCAATGCCTTAACTTGGGTCATTTATCATAGACTAATGGAAAATGACTTAAAAGTCAGTTTCTTCAGTCTCTAACAAAAAACCAATCATCTTCACATTCTTCTACCTTCCTATATATAACCTATAATTTTGTCCCCCCCCCCCCCCATTAGAAAATCCTGGCTTTGCCCATGCTCAGATGTACACAGAATTGAGTCAAGGTAAATTGAAAAATATATTAAATTTATAAAATAAAAAAAAATTATTATGCTTTTTTACTTCCTCAAAAATATTATACATAGATGATAACTCGAGAATAAATCAATCGAGCTCTCACACAACTTTTTTGCATTGTCAGGTTGACTCAAACAAGTTAACTTAGAAAGTTGGTTTTATCACATTTTGGGCAAAGTCACCTCGAAATCTAGTCAGGTCAACTCAGCCAAGTTTCGAGTCTATTCCATGAGTTCTAAAAGTATAATACATACATGTACTTAAGCTTAAAACATAAAAAAAATGTTTGAGACCGTAAGGACTCACTTGAGTCATCTTGATATCCTTCATGAACGAGATGAGATGATGTGAACAATATCCCCATTTTTCTTTTTCCTTCGATATGTTTGATTTAGATATTTAAAAGAAAAAAAAACTTTCGTATTATATGAGATATCATTCGAGTCATCTCAACAGGCCAAAATTTAAAACCATGAGCCGAACCCTTTTAGGTAACTACGTCCAACTTTGATATGTTGTTCTTTCAAATAAAACACAAGCAACATTTCTGCTAAAAAAAACAAATAGGGTTTCATTTCCAACTTCAAATTAATACTAGCAAAAAAAAAAAAAAAAAAAACTAATGTCAAGTAAGCAAATGCATTAATTTATGAAATATTTGCATAGTATATGCTATTCTAAGTCGTTCAAAATTTCACTTAAGCCAAAAATTTGGAGTCAGTTGAGCAAACCTTGTTCTTCCAATCAAATTTCTAAGTCACATATTTTATTAGTTCAAGTGCATACATATCTAGTCTTACTATCTCCATTTAAATAATGAACTTTTTTAATAAAAAGATAAATGATGATATTATCTATTGAATTTTTTTCCCAAATTCGTACAACATTTTGAATAACATACCAAAATTATTCTCAAATTTTCACATCATGTTAATTGAGGTCTTTTTGCCAAAAAATTCAATGAATTTTTCCATTTGTAAAAGTACAAATTTTTAAACCAAAATTCAAATAACTGACTAAGTGATTAAGTTGGAAACCATGATATCTCAAGTAATCGTCCCCTCTGCGACCCATGTAGTAGCCAAGGCGGGTGAGTGAAGGGTAGGGCTGCAACTTGGGCGGGCTGGCCAGAACTCAGCTTGATTGATGGAGGAGCCTGGGATGAGGTATGTAGAAGATTAGTTGAACTTGGGTTGTAATATCTCAACTTGACCTCAATTTGAGTTAGGCTAGGGTGGAAGGTTCTAGCAACCCGAACCCAATTCTATATACTAATATATAAATGTTTTCATATTAATTAAATATTTTTATTTATTTCTACAGTATTATTATTTTAATTATTTCATCATATATATATATATATATATATATATATATATATATATATATATATATATATATTTATATTGAAGTAACTAAAGATTTTTTTTATGTACTTTTCTTTCTATTTGAATCCATTGATATTATGTTTACAATATGCATAGATTTCTTGAAGATGAAGGGTCACTTTATTAATGACATTGATATTAAAGGTTGAGTGAACGGAAGTATCAACGAGATTTTTTTTCTTCTTATCATTATGGATTGTGAACAATTTGATATTATTAAAATGAGCATTGGTTTAGTTTTAACATGGGTTGTCTAAATGTTTTTTCAATGATAGATTTGGATGTTGTATGCAATTTTATTTACTAGCGATTTTATTTTTAAATTTATATTGTATTTCTTGTTAAAATATATAATTTATTTGTTGATCAAAATGTATCTAAAATTCTTGAACAAGCTCAACCTGCCCAACCCAATTTTAGAAGTTCGAACTCAGGTTGAGCTTGGGTTAATGAACTCTGATGCAATAGTTGGGTTAAGTTGAGCTTGGTTTGAGATTTCTACTACTTGGGTTGAGCCTGGGTTTACCCTCCAACCCGCCCAAGTTGCAGCTCTAGCGAAGAGGAGTGTGCATGCTCAAATTTTCTCAATTTATATTAGCACCCTAACTTTTATTTATTGAGCAAAAAAGAAATATGATGATTTAGCGATACACCACCAAGTGTTGATAAATATTAGAGATACCCACCTTCCAAAAATAATTTGAGATAGCCCCCTTGATATATGAATCACCAAACAAAAACAGTGGTACCATCCACAACTTTGAGTTGTTCAATTTATAAGGAACACAAAACATAATCATTAAAGAAATACAAAACATTAAACAAATGTAATTCATGTTGGTTTACTCAAAACACTACTCATACATAACAACCTTTAAAGTACCACAAGTACCATAAATGTTCTTAATTAATTTTTATCCAACCTCTAGATCTCGTCAAAATAAAATAAATAAAACTAATAAGAACATAACAGCTCCCATACACAGAGATTTGAAATCAGAAGTTCTACCCATTTGTACTTCTTGAAGAGTCCCTTTAGATGACAACCTGTAGAATTCAAAGGGAATCAATTAATTACCAAAATTATAAGAATTGCAAACCTCATAACCTACTTATGAATCATCTATCATATTAGATTTAATGGGTAATTTTGACTCCATGGTATAACTATCCAATGTAGAACTCAACTTGTTTCCAAAATTGGTTCTTAGTGTTTTACGAACATGTTTGAACAAATGGGTCAACTTCAATGAAGTTGGTTTGGTTCAAATAGAACTAATTTTTTTAAAGAACTAGGTTGAACCCGACCTTGGGTCAGATCTAGACATAGTTAGCTTGGGTTCGAGTAACAGAAAAAAAAAAAAAAAAAGCTCGACTCAAATCGAAATGAGAATAAGCATTGGTATGGGTCAACCCTATTTATCCGAACCTGAACTTAATATGATTATAATTTAAAAATATTTCTTATCTTGACTTTTTTCACACTCATAATTCATATTTGAATATATATGTTTTTATTTATCTATATATCAAAACTAATGAGTGATTATTTTCATTAGATAAATAATTACTTTGTTAGTAATGTTTTGTTTTAAGTGTAATTATACATTGTCATACAATGATTATATTACAACTTAATTTTTTTTCCTTGAAAATTACGACTATTAATAATAAAATATTTATTTAAGTTGATCTTATTATTTTTCTTCTCTCTTTATTTGCTTATGATTTTATGTATTTAAACTTTTAAAATACATATTTAAGAAAAACAATTGTAAAATTCTATGGTTCCCACGCGCTTTCATGTCAAGGTGTGATGTGAGGTCACTCCAGCATTATTCTTTCATAAATGAATGCATTTGATCAATGTTGCACCCAAGGAAAGACAAAGTTAAGTTTAGCATATTAATTGGGAATTGACTGCTTTTCTTATCCCTTCACACCCTCTATTGATTCTTTATTATGATTAGTTTAAAGATATTCTATTGCCACACCAACTTTTGTTAAGAGCACTCCAATTCATATGAAATTATTGGTAATTAACACACATCTTAGGGTGCTCTTAGTAAAAGTTAGTGTGGCCATAGAAGCTCTCTCAGTTTATGTTTTATTTTTAAAATGTATTATAAGAGTTATTATTTAAATGTGCAATTGTTACAACTTTCCTCTTCTTCTTTATTTTTCCTACCGGATTTTCTTGTAGACAGAGGATTGGGCTTTTCACCAGGAAAGTGAGGTTGCTCCCAAGGAATTACTGATCATACTGGGTATGGAACTCACCACCTTTGATTCGAAAGATTTTATCATTTCAGTCAATATGACAGATAAAAGATTCTCCACCCACTACAGCTAGAAGGGCTCATGTAGTTCTTTGGAGACATAAATGTCTGTTATGATTTGAAATTAATGTATTATATCTTTGTCTTTGATTAAAATGACATTTTTTTTTAATATCTTCTTTATGTCATTTTGAGAACTCTTAAATGTTTTTTTTTTTATTTTCAATGGTATTCTCATTCTATCCATCAATTATTGTTTCCATTGTTAGTAAAGTAGATTTAGATGGCAAGTAAAGTTGATTTAGATGGGACAAAATGTATGTATTAGTATGGTGCACGCACGATGCAATGAGTGAGAAATGAAAACACGAATAATAAGCTTGGACGAACTTTATAAATTCATTGTTCCCAACACAATCAATAGATAATACAGTTAGATTAAATGAAATTACATTAATATTATCATTGTTGTTGATGACCAGAAAGAGGAGATTTAGTAGATTTAAGTGGGAGAAAAGAAAGAGGGAATAAGGGTTTAACATGATGACAAAGACGTAAGAAAAATTACTTAATATCTGTGGTTTGAATCTGATAGGTCGGATTGATCATAATTTACTAAATTTTGCAGGTGCCAACAAGCTTAGTTAGTTAAGTCTTGGATGATGATACCAGAGACCTGGGTTCAAAACCCACCAACACTTATTAAAAATAGGTTTATCGATAAAATAAAATATAAAAAAAACTACATAGGGACTTGTTTTTAAATACCCCAAATGAAAAATAAAATATAAAAAAAACAACATAGGTCTTTTTTTTTAAATACCCCAAATGAAATGGATCCCTGGGAGACATGTAGGATTCATAGCAAACCTGCATTTGGTTTGAGCCTCTTCATCAAACAAACGGATGAGATGGGATGTTATTTCCATTGTCACACCAACTTTTACTTAGAACACACCAATCGTTTTGAAATTGGGTAAATCTCCGTTTCGTGCATTGAATATAATGAAATTCATGTTTTGATACATTATTCATTTTAATTCCCAAAACATGCTTTTACACTGAATTCATCATTTTTATAATCTACGAATTTGTTGATAAAATACCAATAATTTTGCATTATCAACAATCTCTCTGGTAATTTATCGACTATTTCATTGATTATAAATGATAAATTTGAGGATCCAACTCAAAACCAATTGGCAATGAATGGAAAGGCCCAAGAGCTTGTAGGGAGAGAGACAAGACAATATGTGTCCGATGTGGGACTAAACTCAACACGCCGCCGAGCATGTGGGGCAGACATGGGCCAAAACACGTGGAGATTTGAACTAGGTGACAAGAAGGAAAAAAGGCCCATTATAATATCATGACAAATTTCGGGGTCCAACTCAAAATCAATTGACAATGAGTGGAAAGGCCCAGTAGCTTATAAGGAGAGAGACAAGGCAATTTGTGTCCAATGTGGGATTAAATTCAATAATTAGAGATACCCACGTTCCAAAAATAATTTGAGATAAGCACGTCTTGATATATGAATCACCAACAAAGACAATGGTACCATCCCTATGATTCATGACGATGAACAGTGAATAAAATACTCACCATCTCTTTGTTTTTATTGGTGGCAAGGTAATCAAAGAAATACCAACACACAACAGGAACAAGGCTCATTCTTCTGTCTCCATCAACCATTCTGCTTGATTATGTAAAGGGCAGTAAAAAATGAGCAGATCTAACTTATGCTTATACCCATTTATCAGAAATCAAATTAAGCAAAATAAAAACCATAAACAAACCCAAACAAAGATTAAATTTCTCTTAATTTGCAATCAAATCTACTACAATATGCTTCTATTTATTTTAACTATAAGAATCATGCATGCACAGTAATTTATATGAACGATAAAATTACCTTATTTAGAAATAAACAATACCTTATCTTTTCCCTCCTCCTTTATCCGGGCTTGGGACCGGCGATGTAAAATATTAATTTTACATTGGCGGAGTTAAAAAGGGGTTAGTAACAAAAAAACAATTATTAGTTAAATAATGAGTAGGTAAAAAAATCTAGGGTGGAGAAATTAAAGGTATTTAGATGACTTTCAAGGCTCTTGATTGGGTGGATGACCATTAGGAAACATGATGTGGAAGTATAGGGCTATATGCTCTTGGACTTGACTCTGCACCTGCGCCTGCACCTGGCTAAAGCTCTCTCTTTGCATTTGTATATGCATCTACAGCTACATCTCCCTGTCCATTTGTAGCTCAATAATGCTCTCATGTTGTCGATCACGTTCCACTTGCTTATTTTGCAACTCAACAATCATCTTCTCATGTTGTTGATCACGTTCTACTAGCGTGTTTTGCATCTCATTCAATTGGCACTACTACATCTCAACATAAGTACCACTACGAGATGAGCTAGAAGTAGATGTAAAGATCGAACTCGACGTCGGGCTTAGGCCATAGGTACGTACTCTACCATGCCACTTTGGTCCTATCTGTCTCATATTTTCAGTAAATCTTTTTTATGTCATTCTTCCAATCTTTGTACCTCGTTGACATGCGTTGCATCACATACTTCTTCTTTGAATCATCAATTTTGACCTTATTCTGCAAAAGCACACAATTTAAAAAAATATGTAAAAATATGATATTATTAGAAAAATGACAAACATATTAATTTAAATTTACCTGGATCTCTTGCCATAGTGCGTCCTTCGAGTGCTATGGAATGTCAAAGCCATTTCTTGCATTGCAAAGGGGCGTAGTCAGAATGCCTAACAATAGTCCCCTTAAAATGACCCTGACGTTTTATTTCAGATAAACTAGGTTAGTAAGGAGAGTGTTAGTGATGTGCTGATCCATTTCAGCTCAAGGACCCTTGGTAAGAGAATATCAAAGTTTAAATGTTACATTCTGACTAAGGAAACCCATTTAAAATGACTTTTGTGTTTTATTTCTGATAAACTAATTAACTACATTATCATAAAATAGCTTTAACAAAAGAAATAATACAGTACTTATAAAAGAAATACAGTAAATTAATTTATTGTTTTGGTGCAAGGCATGGATGATGATGATAATAGAGTATCCTAATTTACTGTTTTCAAATAACAAATAAAATAAGTAATATTGCAAAAGCATCACAAACAAACAAAAAGGAAAAAAAATACAGAGATAAAATATGCATTGTGTTTATTGTCTTTGACATTTTTTGTGTTAGACTAGATAACTAGAATTTATCTATCAAAAACAATATTGAGAATCACAATAACATAACCAAAATAACATAGGAACACAACAGTGCAAAACTAAAGCACGGGGTACAAGAGAATCTCCTTCAACATGACCAAGCCTTCTTTCCGATTTTGGTACAAAGTGGTGATACCGACCTGAACCCTCTAGCTTGTTAGCTACAAACCCGACACTACCACCATATAACAATCTACATCAAAAGTATGATAACTTACATTTCAACGCAGAATAACCAAAGTATCGCTAAAAATTAATTTTCCTGTAGTGATAACTTTGAATTGTTCAATTTATAAGGAACACAAAACATAATCATCAAAGAAATCCAAAACATTAAACAAATGTAATTCATGTTGGTATACTCCAAACACTGCTCATACATAACAACCTATAAATTAAGACCAAGTACAACACTAGTACCATAAATGTTCTTGATAAGTTTTCATCCAACCTCTAGATCTCATCAAAATAAAAAATAAAAAATAAAAAACTAATAAGAACATTAACAGGTCTCATACACAGGGATTTGAAATCAGAAGTTCCACGCTTGAAGAGTCCCTTCAGATGACAACCTGTAGAATTCAAAGGTAATCAATTAATTACCAAAATTATAACAATTGAGAACCTCATAACCTACTTATGAATCATCTATCATATTAAATTTAATGGGTAATATTGACTCGATGGTAGAACCATCCAATTTAGAACTCAACTTGTTACCAAAATTAGTTCCTAGTGTTTTAGGAACTGGTTTGAACAAATGGATCAACTTCAGTGAAGTCGGTCTGGTTCAAATAGAACCGTAACTTTTTAAAGAACTATTGATTTGTTCAACCACTAGTCCAAGTGAATCATTTTAAATTTATAAAATT
This sequence comes from Akebia trifoliata, assembly GCF_017979445.1. Lineage (NCBI taxonomy): Eukaryota > Viridiplantae > Streptophyta > Magnoliopsida > Ranunculales > Lardizabalaceae > Akebia > Akebia trifoliata. The sequence goes on along the minus strand of NC_141385.1, from coordinate 43,986,130 downwards.
CTAAATTCTCTTTTCCAAATAAGAATTTGGAAAAGAAAATATGATTTCATCAACGAATGATCCTTTAATATATATTTAATGTCATATTTTAGGTGCTTAAATGAAGATAAAATTTATGATTAAAATTTGCACAATCTTTTTCAATTTCTAATAAATATGAATTGATCGCCAAAAATTGAACTCGGATGCCACAGTTGCCCAACCAATACAAATTTTTTTTGTCCAATATAGCGTTGATAACATTGCTTGTTATAGCCTTAGTTTTAAAACTTGACTTGGATGTTCATTGAGTCAAGTTGATGACGAGCAACTTGACTCAGATGAGTTGAATCGGAGAACAATTTCTATTGAGTCCCCCCTGAGTCACCTTGAAATCTCATTGATCGAGTCAACTCTAGTCAACTCAACAAGTTTCAAAACTAAGGTTACAACTTCACACTATGTCAAATCTGTATTTTCAACCATACCTGTTGAGAACCACTTGCACCAGCACTTGAAGAAAACATCTTTGTATATCGTGAATATCATTAAAATTTCTGAAAAAGAAAATTATTAGCTTCCAGAAATGTTTAAAATATTGTATCGATTGAATGTGAAGTTAATGAAATAACCAATACGATATCGGCCGATACATTTGATACAAATCAATACACTCCCAAAAAATTCATTCTTTTGTTGTCAATGTTTCATATAGGTTTTGGCTGATATCAATACATATCCACCGATATGTTTCGATATTTTAAACCATGGCTTCCAGTGTAGCTAATGACATATGATTACTAGAAAAATTAAAAGATTAATGATACAGGCAAATCTTGACTATAACCATTCTTTGTATAAATCAAAAGTTTGAATTTGGAATTTGAAAAGTTGAAGAATGGAAAGTGTTATAATTTAATTAAAAAATAAATAAATAAAAAATCAAAATTATTGCGAAAAAGTTCAGATCTGGTTTTTCATTATCTCCACAAGTTGATCCAGGAGTAATTAAGAAAGAAAAATATGGTTTCAAAAAGAATGGTTTGAACCACAATCTTAAAACTCTAATTTGACCTGAACATCCACCAAATCAAGTAAAAAATATATTAAATTGTAATATCTAAAAAATCTTTCTTAATATCTTAAAATAAATAAAATATTTATTTTTTGTTTTCCTTAAAAATATAATGATAGTGGAATAAGTTGGTTAAGTTTGTAACCTAGCTAGGGGCATTTTCATTATGAATCCACAAGTTGGTTCCATCCAGTTTGGAGCTGAGTTTGGCAAGTTACAAAATCATATTATTCACAAGGATAATAAATGTTACAAACTATTTGTAAATTCGATAAAAAGTGATTTTGAAAAATAAGTGGTTTTTTTTTTTTTTTTTTATAAAGAAAAAGAAAAGAATTAAAAGTTATAAGTTAAAATTGTGATTTTGACCCTACTGTCCGTTAATGTGCATAGATAATTAAGGGGTGCTTGGGGTATTTTAGTGTATTAAAAAAAAAAAAAAAATAGCGTACCGTGTCTAAGTTGGGGATGTATGATATCTTGGGCCAATATTCCCCACTCTGCTTTTTACATTGTTCCGCTAGCAATGGACATTTGTGAATGTAGAGATTTTGAAGCGTGGTGGGCAGTCCCTCCTTTGGCAAGGTCGCGAGTCTTTGACAACCTGATATATTCAAATTTTTAAGGGAGATGAGGTTTTTCAATCCATCTGGCAAGAATGTGAGTTTAGGAAGTCCCCAAATAGACATTCGTCGAAGAGTTACTAGGTATTTGTAGTCTTCTTCATCATCCTCTACCAATGATACCAACTCCTTACACTCAGCAATGCTAAGATCTTTGAGTGCTTTTAGGTTCTTGAAAAACCCATTGGGTATTACCTTTAGATTTTCAAAAGAGTTAATTGTCAAGGAGGAAAGAGAGGTGAAGTAAGACAGAGAGCTTAATATCTTCTCATTGCAGTGCACCAAACTTAACTCGCGAACAGATGTTAAAAATCTTGGAAGAGCAATCAAACTCTCACAGTGATTAATATGAAGTTTACCAAGACAAGGGAAACAATCTTCTTCTTCTTTTTCTTCTTCAGTGCCACCTCTCCATTCTACTAAATTTGGGAATGAATCGATAGAAAGTTCTTCCAATGATGGAAAAACAACCTTCGTAAACATGATGCCATCAACAATAAAACCACCACCTTCTAGATTTAGTTTCCTGAGGGAAGGTAGTTGCCAGAGAGGAGGGAGGGTTTGGCATGATGTACAATAGAATAAAGTAACATCCACCAGTTTGGAGAATGAAGGATCCCCTATCCAGCTCGGAAATCTTTCACCATTGTAAGTAATGATTCTTAGGATTTTGAGATTATGGTGAGGTTGGAGCCTTTCAAGTACTTCTTCCGCAACACTTGGATCCACAGCATCATCATCACCACCCCGCCGCTTCCATGAAAGATTCAGTTCCTCAATGTATTCTTTATTCTTCAATATGGCCTCTTTCGCATTGACCACATTTTTAAGCCCTGAAATCCGCAATCGACCTCTGAGGTTAATCAATTTCATCAACTGTCCTATCTCATGCCCATTCTCTTTACCAACAATGAAACGTGACAGTGTTCGTAGACATGTTAATCCCCCAATTCCCTTTGGTATCGAACTAATTTTATAGGCCCCCTGGAGGATAAGATGTCGTAGGTTAATCAAGTTTCTTGTGTCCTTTGGTAACTCAACCAATTCAGTACACTGACTAAGATCTAATGTCTGCAGATTATGAAGGCTGCTCACTGATTCAGGTAATCTTTGTACCTTGGTATTAGAGAGATCAAGGTATCGTAGGTGTTTCAAATTGCCAATTGAATCAGGCAACTCTGTGATTTCTGTATAACTCAAATCCAAGACATGGAGGAATTTTATTTGCTGGAATAGATTAGTGGGGAAACTTATAGTTCCAGCTGCTCTCTTGGATACTAGTAGAGTGTGTAGCCTTTTGCATTGAAGATACGGCTCAAAGATTGTTAGATCATTTTCTTTATGAGTGATGCATAAAGAATACCGAGCCTTTTCAGAAAAATGATTTAATTTGTCATCCTCCTTTCTAAAACATTCACCTTCCGAAAGTGACTCTGCTAGATCATGAATCAGATCATGCATCTTGTACCTCAATCTGCCACGCCAATCGTTTTTCTCATACTGAAAGAATGACCTCCATAACAAATCATCAAAGTAATCACTACCCACATCTTCCATTGCCCTTTGCCCCACTTCGGATGTAATAAAACCTTCCGCCATCCACAATTTAACTAATTTATCCTTGTCAAATTCATAATCCTTGGGAAATATGCTACAATACAAGAAGCACTGCTTTAGATGTGAAGGCAAATGATGATAACTCAATCTCAGAGCAGGTAAGATATCATATTTTCCTCCTTGTGGTAATTTCCATATTTCACTCCTCAAAATGTCATTCCATTTCGTTTCTTCTTTTGTACCTTGTAAGAGTCCTCCGAGTGTCTTGACAGCTAAAGGCAAACCCCCACACTTTTTAGCAATTTCCTTGCCAACCGCAACCAAATCTTGATGTTCATCCCAGGTACCCTCAGTTGGAAATGCCCATTTTCCCAGCAATAACAAACAAACTTCATCTGACAAAAGTTTCAAGGAATAATGAGGAATAGGGCCCATGATCTGAGAAACTTTTTCACTTCTTGTAGTGACAATAATTTTACTCCCCTTTGCTCCACATCGCAAGGGAGCTCTTAGGATTTCCCAATGGTTGCGATCTTCATTCCATAGATCATCTAATACAAGAAGAAATTTCTTCCCACTCACTATTTTCTGAATTTTTTCAGTAAGTGAGGTCAATTCCTCATAATTAGATGATTCCTCGGAAATATTCTCTATGATTGCCTTCGACAGTCTTTTCAAATCAAAATCATCGGACACACAAACCCATCCTCGTAGTTCGAAATGCTTCTTAACGTTTTCGTCGTTGTAAATAAGCTGAGCAAGGGTTGTCTTACCGACTCCACCCATACCGACTATGGGAATAACAGAGAGCTCCTTTGAAACAGACCCATCAGATACCAACAGATTTATTAACATCTCCTTATCATTTTCTCTAGCGAGAACATCTGATTCATGCACCAAGGAGATGGTTTCCGGTTTCTTCCTGATCACTTCTGGTAGCTGCGAGCCTCCATCACGAAGATGAAGATCATTCCTTTCTTTTGCAATCCTTTCTAAATTCTCATTGATGACCTTTATCTTATGACTTATCTCACGTCGAAATTGAAGTGATTTTAAAGCCAAACGATTTTCATGTTCATAAAGTGACTTTAAACCCAAACATGAAAAGAAGGAATTGCATACCTGCTTCCACTTACTAGTTTGATTTTCATCTTCATAAAGTGATTTTAAACCCAAACATGAAAAGAAGGAATTGTATACCTGCTTCAACTTACTAGTTTGATTTTCATCTTCCTCCAATAGTTTAGATCGTAAAGCTTCGGTTGCAAACTCGTCCAAGACGTCTTCGGCATCCCAAGCGACATCTTTAAGCTTTCTCATCCAATCTCTCACCTGGTTCGATTGGATTTGCTTTTCCTCGGCATCCTGAAGAACGGATTGAATTGCTGACAAGTAACTCGAGAGTTTGTCCAACTCGTCCTTAACACCCCATACCAATCCAAACTCTGTTACAATTTTTGAGCGAAGCAGCTGAAATACAGGTTTTAGGAAAGCAGATGCAGCAGATTCTGCCATGTTCATCATTATGTATCTTTTTAAGGAATCTCTCAAACAGATAGCAAGTGGCAACTGATGATGTTTAAGAAGAAGAAGAACAAACAGATAGCAAGTTGCAACTGATAATGTTGAAGAAGAAGAAGAAAGAAAGAGAGAGCAGCAGCAACAGCTTTTGACTTCTTTTGGGAGGGATGCATGTGCTTACTGAACGATGAAGGAAAGTAACACCTCAATAATTGAGGTGGTGATGGGATATGGTATAGTACCATCAATTATTGAGAGCAATTCTATTGGCACTCCAGATTTTACTTATTACAATTTAATTTAATTAAATAAGTTGAATGATAGTAGAATTCTCACTTTAGGAGAGAGATAGGTCTGATATTTTTGTCCTTTAGTATAAAAAAATTAATGAGAGAAGAGCACAACAACAACAACAACATCATCATTATTAAGTTGTTGGAGAATTGATGATTCACGTTGGTTGACGTTCTTTCTTAGGATTGTTGTTCTTAGTGGTATTTCTTTTTCTCTGTGGACAATTTTAATTTATTAGTGTATTAAGAGAACATCTTGATGTGGAAATGTTGTTAGTTCTAATTTTAAATAGCGTGTTAGGTTTAGTTGTATACGATAAATAATTTTAATAATTGGAATGTAACAAGTAAAATTTGGGGTGCCAATAGAAGTTTTAATTATTAAAATCTCAATTTTTTTGGTCAAGAGTGAAGACTAAGACCATAGTTTTAAAAGTTAAAAGTCGTGGAGTCCAATCGATTGGGAAATGACCAAAATCAGGTCATGAAATAACCTTAAAGCCCTTTTATTAGTTTTATTTAATTAAAAGTTTAAAAATAATTTTTAAAACATTATTAATAACAAGTTATATTTAAAAAAAAAATTTAACAACTCATGAAAGAGAGATCTCTAAATTACCACGGCAGTACACATCTCAAATATTTACCAAATCGTTTTTGATAAGGATCCGATGTGAAATCAATCAAATACCAGATTGGACGTCTGTAGGATCAGGTTTTTATTATAATCTCAATATTATGATCCAATACAATCGGATCAGATCTGGATTGGATAAAATCCGATTTTGATATATAAAATCTTAATAAACTTCAAATATTGATATAGTTTTTATTTTTTATCATATTTTATTGGATTGGATTATGGTTGATCCAAGATTAATCTTATAGTAATAGGGTCTGCCTTATTGGATTGGGGATCCTTATTGGAATCCAAATTCTAGATCCATATTTAAAGTTATTAGATTGAAATAGATTGGATTTTGGGTTTGATCCAATCCATTGACAGCCCTACCAGTGCACACCAAAAGTCAACATGATAGGTGATTTTTAGCCATTGGATTTGAGTGGTTAATTTACTGGTTGAATCCAAGGATTAGAAATTACCATCATGTTATGTATTATCAATCAGTAGGCCTTAAAGATTGTGCCACGTGACCATAAAAGGAGATTACTTCAAACTCCTGATGCTTGGTGGGCATTGGGATCTTGTTGTATATGTTTGGTTACAGTTTTGCTGCTCCAAAGCACTCGTGCCATCTATAGACCAATTTTTTGCTCCCAATATAAACGATAATGGCAAACGTATTTAGAGGCAAAACATTTAAAAGTGAACCCTCGGCAATTTCAATTTAATCGATTAGAAATAATTTTTTAACTAAGTGGACTATCAGGAGAAGCTCTAATACTTAGGGACTAATTAGAAAGAAATCCCTCCATTAGAGACTTTAAGTAATTTTTTTTTTCTGAAAACATATGATGGTTCTGCGTCTAGGTATGCTGAAACCCCTAATTAAAATGGGAAAATTACTTAATGATCCTGGCGGAATGTTTTCTTTCTAATAAGTTATTGACTTTTAGGGGTTAGTTAAATAATCCATTTAGTAGATCCCTCTTTTCTCTCAACTAACAAAGAGATCTCGGCCAAATATGAAATTGAACACATTTTTGAAAAATTGAAAAGAAATACCGCACGTGTTTCTCTATAAGAGACGGAAAACATTCGTCAAATTTTCAAATTTACTTGAGGAAAGAACATAGATTTTTTTGAAAGAAGTTTTGAAATATGAGGTATATAGGGTATTTTTTTAATTCTCTCAAAGAAGACCATGGTCAAGACTATGTAATGATTGTTTGTAAAAAGAGGGGACACCAAAACGTGTAAAGTCAGATTACTTTAACGCGTACAGGCCCACCCAAGCGCTCCTGTACTCTTGATTTACCCATCAAATAAATCCAAGGTTGGGCCCATTGTCGACGTGGGTGTGGGCCCTACACCTCTTAGTTTCTTTTACACGTGGCAGAATATAGAAATTGGTGGACATGGTTTGATGGGCATATAAACGGTTGAGGAGAGATGCAAAGGGTGGGGCCCACATGATGTTTGTCGTTTGTGAATATATATTAAAAAAGAAAACTCACCATTTACATAAAGCTCTTTGTCAAAACTAACTTCGATTGTTGTAGCAGTTTGTTCGTACTATTTTAAATGCCCATTAGTTAATGGTATTAAAGTCTCGTAGGTGGGAACCTGAACTTAGCTTGGAAAGATCATTATTTTTAGAGTTAGTATTGTATATATAATTCTTATTTGTTTTGTGGAGGTTAATGTTGTATCATTAAAAAATGTGTATATTAATAAATTAGGCATGGCATTAGGGCTGCAACTTGGGCGAGCAAAACCCAAACCCACTAGGTTGAACCCCGACCTTAGGTCAGGTTTGAACATAGTTAGCTTGGGTTCGAGTAACAATAAAAAAAAAAAAAAAAAAAAAAGGCCCAACTCAAATCGAAATGGGATAGACATAGGTATGGATCGACCCGATTTGTCCGAATCTGAACTTAATATGATTATAATTTAAAAATATTTCTTATCTTGGCTTCTTTCACAGTCATAATTCATATTTGAATATGTATGTTTTTGTTTATCTATATATCAAAAATTAATGTGTGATTATTTTCATTAGATAAATAATTACTTTGTTATTTATGTTTTGTTTTAAGTGTAATTATATATTGTCATATAATGATTATATTACAACTTAAATTTTTTTTCTTGAAAACTATGACTATTAATAAAAAATAATTATTTTTGTTAATCTTATTATTTTTTTTCTCTCTCTTTATTTGCTTATAATTTTATGTATATAAACTTTTAAAACACATATTTAAGAAAATAATTATAAATTTTTAGTTATTTTACAAGCCGCTTGTCTTTATATAAATTCTTACCAATACTAAATTACCCAATACCAATGAGGAATGAATTAACAAGGCCAACTCATATCGCACATCTTGACGTGAAAATGGATAGAATCATAGATGTTTTTACTCTTATCTCCAGGAAACATCTATGATTCCCATACACTTTCACGTTAGGGTGTGATGAAAGTCCAATCTTTGAAGTCACTTCAGCATTATTCTTTGGTAAATGAATGCATTTGGTCAATGTTGTATCCAAGGAAAGACAAAATTAAGTTTAGCACATTAATTGGGAATTGACGTCTCTTCTTATCCATTCACACCCTCTGATTGATTCTTTATTATTGGGTGATTAGTTTAAAGATATTCTATTGCCACACCAACTTTTGCTAAGAGCAACCCAATTCATATGAAATTATAACACACATCTTAGGGTGCTCTTAGTAAAAGTTAGAGTGGCCATAGAAGCTCTCTCAATTTATGTTTTGTTTTAAAAATATATTCTAAGAGATTATTAAAATGTGCAATAGTTACAACTTTCCTCTCTCTTTTTTTTTAATTACCGGGTTTTCTTATAGACAATGGATCGAGCCGTATTTGGGTTTTTCCCAATTCATAGATGATGATCTTATCCAAGAACTAGTCGTAGGGCACGTGCGACGCCCGCACATCACACAAACCAGGAAAGTGAGGGTGTGCCCTCGTAGGTGGCTCCCAAGGAATTAGTGAGGGTGCACCCTTGTAGGTGGCTCCCAAGGAATTAATGTTCATACTGATTATGGAAATCACGACCTACAGGCATTAATCGCATATTTAAATTGGGATTAGATTTGAAAAATTGTTATCATTGCCTAATCCTCCATTAATGTCATTTCAGTTGAAATGACAGTTACAAGATTCTCCACCCACTACAGCTAGAAGGGCACACAGGAAGGGTTGATGTAGTTCTTTGGAGACATGAATGTCTTTTATGATTTGAAATCAATCTATTATGTCTTTATCTTTGATTAAAATAGCATTTATTTTTATATCTTTTTTTTTTTTTTTTTGTAACCGAGGGAGTATCCCATCAACACTCTCACGTAAGCGTGACAGACTAATCTCCCTTGGGGGCCCCGCATGACCAACCCCATACGAGATTTAAGGGGACTAACCCAAACCCATTTAAGTGCCACACAAGGTGGTGGGAAGGGGATTCGAAGACAAGACCTGGGGAGCACACCCAGTCTTACCATCAAGCCCAACCCCGGTTGGTATATTTTTATATCTTATTTATGTCATTTTGAGAGCTCTTAAATGTTTTTTATTTTTAATGGTATTCTCATTTTATCTCTCAAACTATTGTTTCTATTGTTTGTAAAGTTGATTTAGATGGGACAAAATGTATGTATTAATACCGTGCACACGCCATGCAATGAGTGAAAATGGAAACATGAATAATAAATGGCAGTGAATATTAGAAGCTTTGACAAATTTTATAGATTCATTGTTCCCAACACAGTCAATAGATAATACAGTTAGATGAAATGAAATTACATTAATATTCATCGTTGTTGTTGATGACAAGAAATAGGAGATTTAGTAGATTTAAGTGGGAGAAAGGAGAGAGGGAATAAGGATTTAACATGATGACAAAGATGTAAGAAAAAAAAAAGTTTACTTAATATCTATGGTTCAAATTTGATAGGTTGGATTGATCATACTTTACTAAATTTTGTAGGTGCCAACAAGCTTAGTTGGTTAAGTCTTGGGTGATGATACTTGAGACCTAGGTTCAAAACCCCCCCCAACACTCATTAAAACTAGGCTTATTGATAAAATAAAATATAAAAAAGCAGCAGAAATTATGGTGAATCTGCATTTGGTTTGAGCCTCTTCATCAAACAAACGGTTGAGATGGGAGGTTATGTCCATTGGCACACCAACTTTTACTTAGAACACACAAATCATTTTGAAATTGGGTGAATCTCCATTTCGTGCGTTGAATATAATGAAATTCTTGTTTCGTTACATTGTTCATTTTAATTCCTAAAACATGCTTTTACAGTGAATTCGTCATTCTTATAATCTACGAATTCGTTGATAAAATATCAACGATTTTGCATTATCAACAATCTTTCTGATAATTTATCGATGATTCCATTGATTATAAATGATAAATTTGATGATCCATCTCAAAACCAATTGGCAATGAGTGGAGAGGCCCGAGAGCTTATAAGGAGAGAGACAAGGCAATTTGTGTTTGATGTGGGACTAAACTCAACACACCCCCGCACATCTGGGCCAGACATGGGTCAAAACACGTGGAAGTCTGAATTGGGTGACATGGAGGAAAGAAAGGTTTGCTCTGATACCATGACAAATTTAGGGGTCCAACTCAAAATCAATTGACAATGAGTGGAAAGGCCCAGGAGCTTATAAGGAGAGAGACAAGACAATTTGTGTCCGGTGTGGGATTAAACTCAACAATTAGAGATACCCACGTTTCAAAAATAATTTGAGATAAACGCGCTTTGATATATGAATCACCAAACAAAGACAATGGTACTATCCCTATGACTCATGATGAGGAATAGTGAATAAAATTCGTAGTTTCATACCATCCCTTTGTTGCCATTGGTGACAAGGTAATTAGAGAAATACCAACACATAGCAGGAACAAGGCTCATTCTTTTGTCTCCATTGACCATTCTGCTTGATTATGTAAAGGGCAATAAAAAAATGAGAAGATCTAACTTATGCTTATACCCATTTATCAAAAATCAAATTAAGCAAAATAAAAACCACAAACAAGCCCAAACAAAGATTAAATTTATCTTAATTTGCAATCAAATCTACTACAACATGCATCTATTTATTTTAACCATAAGAATCATGCATGCACAGTAATTTATATGAACAATAAAATTACCTTATTTAGAAATAAATAATACATTATCTTTTCCCTCCTCCTTTATCCGGGCTTGGGACTGGCAATGTAAAATATTTAATTTTACATTGGCGGAGTTAAAAAGGGGTTAGTTATAACAACAAAAAAAAAAAAAATTTATTAGTTAAATAATGAGTAGGCAAAAAAGTCTAAGGTGGAGAAATTAAATGTATCTAGATGACTTTCAAGGCCCTTGATTGGGAGGATGACCATTTGAAAATATGATGCGGAAGTATAAGGCTATATGCTCTTGGACTTGACTCTGCACCTACACCTGGCTAGGGATTTCTCTTTGCATTTGTATATGCATCTCCATGTCCATTTGTAACTCAGTAATCCTCTCATATTATTGATCGCGATCCACTTGTGTGTTTTGCAACTCAACAATCATCTCCTCATGTTGTCGACCACGTTCTACTAGCGTGTTTTGCATCTCATTCAACTGGTACTACATTTCAACATAAGTTCCACCACGAGATGAGCTAGAAGCAGATGTAATGACCGAACTCAGAGTTGGGCCTAGGCTATAGGTACGTACTCTACCATGCCGCTCTGGTCCCATCTATCCCATATTTTTGGTAAATTTTCTTTATGTCATTCTTCCAATTTATGTACTTCGTCGACATACATTGTATCACTTACTTCTTCTTTGTATTATCAATTTCGACCTTATTCTGCAAAAGTACAAAATGTAAAAACATGATATTATTAGAAATATGACACATACTAATTTATATTTACCTGGATCTCTTGCCACAATGTGTCCTTCGAGTGCTTTGGAATGTCAAGTCATTTCTTGCATTGCAAAGGGGCATAGCCAGAATGCCTAACAATAGTATCCTTAAAAGGACCATTGTGTTTTATTTCAAATAAACTAGGTTAGTAAGGAGAGTGCTAGTGAAGTGCCGATCCATTTGAGCTCAAGGACCCTTGGTAAGGAAACACCCTTAAAATGACCTTTGTGTTTTATTTCAGATAAACTAATTAACTACATTATCATAAAATAGCTTTAACAAAAGAAATAATACAGTACTTATAAAAGAAAAAGAAAAAGAAATACAGTAAACACTACAACATTTTTGATTTACAGCAGCGGTTTATAACAGCGGATACTTTTATCCGCTGGTATATATTTACTGCAGCGGATTATTTTATTCGCCGCTATATGTATATTTATTGCAGCGGATTATTTTATCCGCCTCTATAGATACTTTTTTGCAGCAGATAATTTGATCCGCCGCTATAGGGATCCGCATACAAAGAAAATTCGCACTCAATAGTTTCTTGCTTATTCAAGTACACATAGCAGCGGAATAGTACATCCGCCACTAAAAAAATTAAATTTATTTATATAAAAAATTCGATATATCTCTCTATCAATTTTTAAAAAAATGAATATAGTGGCGGAATATATTTTCCGCAGCTATAAATCGATGGAAAAAATTGAATATAACAGCGGAATAATTTTCCGCAGCTACAAAGTCAAATTTATAATGGAAAACATTCGATTTATCTCTATATCAATTTTTAAAAAAATGAATATAGTGGCGGAATATATTTGCCGCAGCTATAAATCGATGGAAAAAATTGAATATAACAGCGGAATAAATTTTCCGCAGCTACAAAGTCAAATTTTATAATGGAAAAACTTCGATTTATCTCTATATCAATTTTTAAAAAAATGAATATAGTGGCGGAATATATTTTCCGCAGGTATAGATGCAACATTTCTCACATTATGAATCGTTTTTAGTTGCGGATAAAGTTATCCGCTGCCATAACTATATAAAATTCCAGCGGAAAAAAGAATCCGCTTGTAAAACTTTCAAAATGAAACCTTACCCAACGAAATAACAGGCGCGAAATTTTTTTCCCTCTTCCTTCTCATTTTCCCTCATCGTCTCTGTCACTCTCTCTCATTCTCTCATCTGTTGGTGTTTGTACTACAAAATCGAGGGCTATTAGAGGGTCAGTTTTGTTGGAAACGCCATTGAAGAACGAGGTATAGAGGCAGTCTAGTTGGAAACGCCATTGAAGAACGAAGAGTTCTTCCTCTCTCTCTCTCTGCTCTCACTCAAACCGTAACTCTTTGATCTTGGTTGCCTATTCTCTTAAATCATCTCCTTATCTAATATCAGTTTTTTACGGAATCACAACTCGGTCTCCTCCCTTTTTTACTAAAGTTTCAGAGTCAGAACTTGATCTCATGGTTGCAAAGCTGCTACTTTTTCTAAGAAATTGAAACCCTAGCACAACGAACGGTACTTTCGCAGAAGGAATCCTCGAAACCCCCTCAAGATTAATACCCCAAACCCTAACGGTAATCTTCTTTTGATCTTGTTTTAACAAAAAAAGCAAGCAATCTTCTTTTGCTCTTGATCTCAATCTCAGAAGAAATCTTTTCTCGAACTCATTATCAAGGTTCGTAAGGTTTGCCACTCTCTTCTTATCATCGTTTCTCGTGGTTGCATAGCTTTTACAATTTTATAATTTTCTTTTTAGGGAAAATGTAAGAAAACCTTTCGTAATTTTTTTTTTAAATCTATTTTTTGCTCTTGATCTGGATGTTTTTGTTAATGCATCTAGCATGAATCTATCAGTAGATGAGTGACAAATTGATTGCTTTTGTTGTTAGGGATTTTTGTTGTTTTTATCTGGATTGATAGCAAACGAACCTAATGAAATAATCCTTTCCCTCAAATCGCATCCCTAAGCTCAAACCTAATGTGGTTTGGTAGCGATTCTTTGAAGTGTGAGGTCTAATGTGAACTGTTGGGCAATGTTGTTGTGTGGAATCCACCTATGAGGAGGATTCTTAGAAGTGGTTGAGCTGCCATCATTGAGGGAGATCCATAAGACTTGGTTCTGATTTGGGTTGGTTTGGTATTGTGATCAGGTATTGGAGGGTGGGGTTGAGCTTTCTAGTGTTGGACAGAGTAAATTACCTATGATAAGTAGGTTTGAACTTGAAAACAGAGCTTTAATTTGAGTCATTAGGATTTTTCATAATGCATTAGTAATCTAGTCTATTTCAGAAAACAAAAATCTAATGAAATAATAGTAAAGAAGAACATAGTGAGAATGATTTACGTAAATGAGATCAAAATAGAAATTCAAATGTGGGTTTTTTTTTTCTGAAAATCCCAATTTCTATTAAGGATTCTGCTAGGGAGGGGAGCACTATACTAAAGAGTGTAAGTGAGTGGGAAAGGATGAAAAAGTGTAAGTGAGTAAAACTATACCAAGTTCTTCTATTTATATTTTGTAATAGATATGAACTGGTGACTAAGTGTATCATGTTAGTAAAATCGAGTATGAGAAGATAACAGACTTCACTTGTAAGGATATAAAGCATTACCATTTTGAGATACAAACTTGATGCACCGGGCTAGTAGCAATAAGAACAATAGATTCTAGTAGGACCACCCCAAAGAGCTAACACTGTTATGTTAGTGTTGCAAGCTTTTGAGCTCTCATTGATGTATGAACTTATTCACGCCTCCAAAAATAATGACATATTTTTGTATTTAATGTATTATATACTATTCAAGGAATACAAATATATCAACTTTATTGGATTTTGTAGTGATGAAAATATAGATATAGATCAGTGCAAACAGGTTTCATCTTTTTAGATGAACTTCTTCCTTCACTTTTCTCTTCTTTCCGATGAGATTCAATCAATAGTGGATTTTGGGTTTTCTGTCACTCTTAGGAAGGATAGATTCGTATATGGTGAAGATAGGATAATGGATGAAGAGACTTTAGGGGGTTGTTTGGTCACTTAAAACTATGTAACAAGGATACTATATTTTCTAAGATTTTATCGTGCTTGACATCATGTCATAATCACATTCCTGGCACATGCTAACCCATTTTTTCAAACAAATCTTGAAAATTACATTTTAGAGATTGATTATGTCCTTTTTTTGTTTAGTCACTTAAAACCCGTGTTTTCCTAAAGCATCTTCATCCCTTGCAATTGGTGGGTGGCTGTCTACTGTCATGATTCAACAGCCACGGTTACGGGAAGTTGGGAAGGTAACACTTCATGTCGCATAACTCATGCAAACTTAACAATGTTATGGTCCCCCCAAGCAAATAACAGAAAAGAAGAAACAAATAAATCTGAAGAAGAAAATAGAGAGGCTTCTGTTTAGTTCATCTATATGTCGCAGAGAAATAAGAGAGAACAATATAGATGATAAGAAGCATCTCTTTTATTTATTCTTTTCGGTGGGGTTTAGCAAAGTAGGTGAGGACGGGGTTTTTTGTGTTCCTAAAAATTGGGAATTCTCTTTTGGGTTTAGGAAGGGTGAGATGATGAGCCTCACTTTGCAATGGCTGTTCATGAAGGGGAATATGAATCTGTACTTGGATTAGGCAATGGGGGCTTGCATATGTTTGCTTTCCATCTGTAACAGAGCCAACCCAATCTTCAGAGTGGAGGTGGATTTGGCATGAACAATCTACGCCTTGCTTGAATATATATAACTTGAGGTTAATTACATGACACTTATAGACTTTTCCTCATCAGTATATGTTGATAGAGATGACATATAATTGAACTAGTAAACAATATATTACAAAGTTAGAACATGTACTTGGCTTTAATTACTTATATTTGAAGTTTGGATTTTAATTATATTAATCTCTTACTAATTTCTAATGTCAGAATAGATCTATCTATGTGCTTTCCCTGTTATCACTTTGAAAACAGGTCAAGTCCCCCACACACTTCATCACTTTGACAAAAATTCAATAACATAGGACTGGTGGTGTTTACTGTCAGCTTAAACCAGTTAGATTGTTTCATCACTAAACAAGTTTCCCTTTTAATACATTTTCAAATGAATTAGCCTAAATTCTAATGCAAACTAAAGTTGGTGGATCCTGATTTCAATTCTAAAGTAGGTTCTCTTAGAGATCTGACAAGGGTTCTGTTATTTCAATCTGAAGCAATTTTGAAGGAATATCATGGATTAAAAAAGTGAAAGACAACAGATTCACACAGTTTGCATTGTCACACTATTTTCTTGTAATAAAACACACCCCTAAAGGAAAATGAGGCTATGTGATAGTACTAAGGTTTGGGCTGAAATTTCACTGATTTAACTTACAAATACATAGAAACTAAGTAAAAGAACAACCAACCCAATGCACATTAAATGCTACTTCAAGTTCCAATGTCACATAGAGAAAATTCTAGCAAAGCCTTTCTTTTCAAGTAGATTCTAGAGAAGTTTAGCTTAATGTCCAAGTGGTCCTGTAAAAGAAATAAAAATATTACCTTCAACAAAAGTAAAAGAAATATGTGTAATTACAAGGAATGCAAATCCAAACACTTATAATTGCTTAGAAAGCATGACCTGAACAATTGCAGAAAATGTCATTAAGCAAAAAGCATTTCACCAATGTATTGTACCTTGTACACTAGCCAGCCAAATTGAAGGAATGGGCTTCATATGCTGTGCCTAATGAAGAAGACTTTGAAGAGTTGGACATGGAGTCAACATGGGCTGGAATGGAGAAATGTTTGGATATGGGGATATGTAAGTCCATTGGTGTGAGCAATTTCTCTTGTAGAAAGATTGAACGGCAGGTAGAACATGCATCGGTCCCACCAGTAGTGAATCAGGTACCATCGATTGCATGGGTTACTATGATCGACACATACATCATCATCATCATCATCATCATCTTGTGATTGGTGCAGGTGGAGATGAATCCATTATGTAGGCAGAAGAAGCTGAGAGAGTTTTGTGGAGAGCACAAGATCATTGTGAGTGCTTATTTACCTCTTGGAGGGCCAAGGAATCCACCATGCCCATGGCTTCTTAGGAAAGTGTAAAATGCTACAGTCTAGTGGTTTCAAAAAATTCTGGACTGTCCAGCTTGTTAAATTGGTGTTTTTAATATTTAAACATTTATTTACTTTATGTTTTGTTTACCTACCAAAAAAAAATGTATAAATTCTGAAGTGTATCGCCTGTTGTACCAAATAAACTGGACAGGTATGTCTTTGTATCAATATTTATGGGTCACTGTCTGACATCTCAAATGCATGGATAAAGTAGAAAATATTTCAGGATGAGGAATGGATGAGAAGTGTGATGAGGCTATTATATGAAGAGTCAATAAACAGAAATTGCATTGCTAACTGTTTTTGTATGACATTGCAGAAACAGAAGTGTGTTCCACTAGAAGATCTTGCCGCAGAGTTCAAACTACGGACTCAGGTACTTCAAGAACACCTGGCCTCTTTTAATTTTTCCTGTAGAAGCACCAAGGGAGAAGTGAATTCATTGGAAATTTTACATAAAGATTAGTAACCTTGTAAAAGGGCCCTCATTTCTGATTCTTTGGAGTACTTCAAGATGAAGGGTTAATGTTCTTACTAGTTGTCTTGTAGAAATTAGTTAAATCTTTATAGAATAAAATAACTGAACTTGAATGACTTCCGTGAACCTGTAAAAACATTCAACACTGTGTGAATGATGCCTAACCACCCATGCTTCTTTGAGATGCATTTCAGACATGGAACTCATGGAAAATACTAGTTGCGCATGGTGCCTGTGTTTCCTCCCTAAGTATATCTATGGTCCTTTAGAATTGGTTCACGTTAGCACAGAAAAAAATCATCATTGTTCTTGTCTCTAGGATTCATGCTATAATATGTGAATCTGTCTTTAATTTTCAGCCAAAGTACTATGATGGAGATCATCGTAAGATGTTGGAAATACTGCTAGGATCTAAGAGAACATGATGCACTTTCCTCGTAGGCGGTTGGAACATCAATGGTGTTTTTAAGGTACGTCTACATTTCAAAGTTCACAAATTCGTTTGCCCGTGTGTTCATATCTGCTCTCACTACTTCACTTCTCAACCATCAAAAATAACTAATTTTAGATTTCTGATTCTCGATAACTAGCATAAAAGATGGAAATTCTCTTCTTTTTTGGCAATGGTAGGTGTGGTTTTATTCTTTTTCTCTTTACTGGGGGCATATACTTTGTATGGAAATGGCGGACTTTATGTTGTAAAAAACAAGAGAAAAAAGGATGGAGAATGTCAATGTCTAGTCTTCTCTTGGGGTTTTCATTTTATATGAAATTTAACCATCTTAAACTATACATCCTTTTTTTCTTCTCAAAACTCTTATTCTAATCGATTCAATTGGAAAGGGCAGCAGTGTCGTGAAGTAAATAAACATGATTTGTGGTTCGTACCTTTTCTTGCAATCTTGAATCATGAAAGTGAATGAGCCGAAAGGCTTTAATAGGGGACCACTTGACCACTACCTTGGTTATACAGCCAACTTAGTGGAGCCATTGATTTGTACTTAGAGGTTAACCACTTTCTCTCAAGGATTTTAATACTAATAAATAAGTAAACTAAATGCTTGATGTGATTAACATTATACTCACAATTCACGTTAAGATGTGTTCTACTTTGCTTGTACACTTGGTTTCTTTCTAGACATCTATATTAGCTTATTCATGGTTTTTCAATGTCATCTTGATTCAATACTACATTGGTCAACGCAATTGTTTTTGCTAAGGCTTTGATGAGTATAGTAGGGGCTATGATTAACTTTGACTACATGGTCACAATCGGATAGATTAACAAAATTCAAAGTTGTATCCTTGAAGTTATGCAATAATGGTTTTGTCAAATTTCTTAGAGAAGAAACAGCTTTGCCTGCTATTGAGTTCTTGTACATTGTAATTTTAAGTATTTGAGTATTGATGTGAGCAGTTTTAAATTTACAAAAAGGAGACTACAAAAGATGGATTTTCTGATATTTTTTTTGCTTTGGGTTTGTTGTGCAGCTGGTCACAATTCTTGGAAACCCTTCCCCTTCCAAATGTAAAGATAAGAAATACACATTGTCGATTTAGTTAGGAACATAGTCACACATACACAAATGCACACTCACTCACTTGTCCCACTAGTTCTCTCGATCTGTCATATCTTGTTAATGTGGTTTGTTGTGTTGTAGATGATCAATCTGGTTGCTATTTGTACTCTAGCGGATTACAATATGCGTCCTCTTGATACAATTTACAGCTATTTCATTGATGCACTCCTTTTGGTAAGCTTTTAGATCATCTGCTTTAGTGGATTTATGTGTATGTGTGTGGAAATTGATGAATATGGATGTGTGTGGAAATTGATGAACATTGATGTGTGTGTGGAAATCAATCGAGGTTTGTCACAATTGTGATATCTATTGTTTGGTGACCTTGTTTAGAGAAGTGCTTTTTGGGTTTATAAGTGCTTTCAGAAATCAATTAAAGAGCAATTTATGCAGTTTAGATTGTGTGAATAGTGAGGATGAGATCCAAGGTATGACACTAGAAATAGTTCGGGGTATTTTTGGTGATTTACTTATGTATTAGTGCAGGATTAATAAAAGTTAGTGTGGCAATAGCAACTCTCTTATATTATTTATTTTAAAGTTTTCAATCTGTACAGGTTGGACACAGGTTAAATGTATATATATATATATATATATATATATATATATATATATATGAAAACAAATTACAGTAGTGGATACAAATTCTGTCTTCATATATTATTTTTGCAGGATATATAATAAATTTAAAAAAAAAAAAAAAAGCGTATAGCAGCGGATATTAATATCCGTCGCTATATGTGTTATATTTTTTTAAAAAAAAAAATTGACCTATTGCAGCGGATCTTAAGATCCGCTGCTATATGTAGTATATACTATTTTTAACAAAATCCGACCTATTGCAGCGGATATTAATATCCGTCGCTAAAGGTACTATCTGTAACAACGGAATACATTATCCGCTGCTATAGTTAGCGACGGAGGCAGCTCATCGCCGCAATAGCTTTTACCGGCGGAAAACTCCGCCGCTGTAGATAAAAAATGTTGTAGTGAAACTAATTTACTGTTTTGGTGCAAGGCACGGATGATGATGATAATAGAGTATCCTAATTTATTGTTTTCAAATAACAAATAAAATAAGCAATATTGCAAAAGCATCACAAACAAACAAAAAGGAAAAAAAAAAATACAGAGATAAAATATGCAATGTGTTTATTGTCTTTGACATTTTTTGTGTTGGACTAGATAACTAGAATTTATCCATCAAAAACACTATTGAGGATCACAATAACATAACCAAAATAACATAGGAACACAACAGTACAAAACTAAAGCATGGGGTGCAAGAGCATCTCTTTCAACATGACCAAGCCTCATTTCCGATTTTGGTGCAAAGTGGTGATACCAACCTGAATCCTCTAACTTATTAGCTACAAATCCTACACTACCACCACATTACAATCTACAACAAAAGTATGATAACTTACTTTTCAACCCAGAATAACCAAAGTAACCTGAGTATCGCTAAAAATTCATTTTCCTGTAGTGATAACTTTGAATTGTTCAATTTATAAGGAACACAAAACATAACCATCAAAGAAATCCAAAACATTAAACAATGTAATTCATGTTGGTATACTCCAAACACTACTCATACATAACAACCTATAAATTAAGACCAATTAAGTGCAACACTAGTACCATAAATGTTCTTAATTAATTTTCATCCAACCTCTAGATCTCATCAAAATAAAATAACTAATAAGAACACTAACAGCTCCCATACACACAGATTTGAAATCAGTAGTTCTACGCATTTGTACTTCTTGAAGAGTCCCTTCAGATGACAACCTGTAGAATTCAAAGGTAATCAATTAATTACCAAAATTATAACAATTGAGAACCTCATAACCTACTTATGAATCATCTATCATATTTAGATTTAATATGTAATTTTGATTCGATGGTAGAACCATCCAATTTAGAACTCAACTTGTTACCGAAATTAGTTCCTAGTGTTTTATGAACTGGTTTGAACAAATGGACCAACTTCAGTGAAGTCGGTCTGGTTCAAATAGAACCATAATTTTTTGAAGAACTATTGATTTGTTCAACCACTGGTCCAAGTAAATCATTTTAAATTTAAAAAATTCTAAATTCTCTTTTCCAAATTCTTATTTGGAAAAGAAAATATGATTTCATCAACGAATGATCCTTTAATAATCAAAACTCAATAATATATATTTAATGTCATATTTTAGGTGCTTAAATGAAAATAAAATTTAGTGATTAAAATTTGCACAATCTTTTTCAATTTGTAATAAATATGAATTGATTGACAAAAATTGAACTCGGATGCCACAGTTGCCCAACCAATACACATTTTTTTAGTCCAATATAGCATTGAAAACATTGCTTGTTATAGCCATAGTTTTAAAACTTGACTTGGATGTTCATCGAGTCAAGTTGATGACAAGCAACTTGACTCAGACGAGTTGACTCGGAGAACAATTTCTATTGAGCCGCCCCCCCTCCCAGTCACCTTGAAGTCTCATTGATCGAGCCGACTCTAGTCAACTCAAAAGTTTCAAAACTAAGGTTACAACTTCACACTATGTCAAATCTGTATTTTCAACCATACCTGTTGAGAACCACTTGCACCAACACTTGAAGAAAACATCTTTCGTGAATATAAATGAAAATCCTGAAAAAGAAAATTATTAGCTTGCAGAAATGTTTAAAATATTGAATTGATTGAATGTGAATTTAATGAAATAACCAATATGATATCGGCCGATACGTTTGATACAAATCAATACATTCCCAGAAAATTCATTCTTTTGTTGTCAATGTTTTGTTTTGGTCTTGGCTGATATCAATACATATCGACCGATACATTTTGATATTTTAAACCATAGCTTCCAGTGTAGCTAATGACATGATTACTAGAAAAATTAAAAGATTAATGATACATGCAACTCATGCCTGAAGCCATTCTTTGTATAAACCAAAAGTTAGAATTTAGAATTTAGAATTTGAAAAGTTGAAGAATGGAAAGTGTTATAATTTAATAAATAAATAAATAAATAAATAAATAATCAAAATTATTGCGAAAAAGTTCAGATCTGGTTTTTCATTATCTCCACAAGTTGATCCAGGAGTAATTAAGAAAGAAAAATATGGTTTCAAAAAGAATGGTTTGAACCACAATCTTAAAACTCTAATTCGACCCGAACATCCACCAAATCAAGTAAAAAATATATTAAATTGTAATATCTAAAAAATATTTCTTAATATCTTAAAATAAATAAAATATTTGTTTTTTGTTCTCCTTAAAAATATAATGATAGTGGAATAAGTTGGTTAAGTTTGTAACCTAGCTAGGGGCATTTTCATTATGAATCGACAAGTTGGTTCCATCGAGTTTGGCAAGTTACAAAATCATATTATTCACAAGGATAATAAATGTTACAAACTATTTGTAAATTCGAAAAAAAAGTGATTTTGAAAAAGTAGTGTTTTTTTTTTAAAGAAAAAGAAAAGAATTAAAAGTTATAAGTTAAAATTGTGATTTTGACCCTACTGTCCGTTAATGTGCATAGATAATTAAGGGGTGCTTAGGGTATTTTAGTGTATTAAAAAAAAAATAGCATACCGTGTCTAAGTTGGGGATGTATGATATCTTGGGCCAATATTCCCCACTCCACTTTTTACATTGTTCCGCTAGCAATGGACATCTGCGAATGTAGAGATTTTGAAGCGTGGTGGGCAGTCCCTCCTTTGGCAAGGTCGCGAGTCCTTCACAATTTGATATAGTCAATTTTTTAAGGGAGATGAGGTTTTTCAATCCATCTGGCAAGAATGTGAGTTTAGGAAGTTCCCAAATAGACATTCGTTGAAGAGATACTAGGTATTTGTAGTCTTCTTCATCATCCTCTACCAATGATTCCAACTCTTCACACCAAAAAATATTAAGATCTTTGAGTGCTTTTAGGTTCTTGAAAAACCCACTGGGTATTACCTTTAGATTTACAAAAGAGTAAATTGTCAAGGAGGAGAGAGAGGTGAAGTATGACAGAGAGCTTAATATCCTCTCGTTGCAGTCCGTCAAACTTAACTCACGAACAGATGTTAAAAATCTTGGAAGAGCAATCAAACTCTTACATTCACCAATGTCAAGTTCACCAAGGCAAGGGAAACAATCTTCTTCTTCTTCAATGCCACCTCTCCATTCTACTAAATTTGGGAATGAATGGATAGAAAGTACTTCCAATGATGGAAAAACAACCTTAGTAACCATGATGCCATCAACAGTAAAACCACCACCTTCTAGATTTAGTTTCCTGAGGGAAGGTAGTTGCCAGAGAGGAGGGAGGGTTTGGCATGATCTACACCACCATAAAGTAACATCCACCAGTTTGGAGAATGAAGGATCCCCTATCCAGCTCGGAAATCTTTCACCACTGTAATTACTGATTTTTAGGATTCTGAGATTATGGTGAGGTTGGAGCTTGTCAAGTACTTCTTCCGCAACACTTGGATCCATAGCAGCATCATCATCATCACCACGCCGCCACTGCCACGAAAGACACAGTTCGTCAATGTATTCTTTATTCTTCAATATGGCCTCTTTCGCATTGACCACATTTTCAAGCCCTGAAATCCGCAATCCACCTCTGAGGTTAATCAATTTCATCAACTGTCCTATCTCATGCCCATTCTCTTTACCAACAATGAAACTTGATAGTGTTCGTAGACATGTTAACCCCCCAATTCCCTTTGGTGTCGAACTAATTTTATAAGCCCCCCGGAAGATAAGATGTCGTAGGTTAATCAAGTTTCTTGTGTCCTTTGGTAACTCAACCAATTCATAACACTTACTAAGATCTAATATCTGCAGATTATGAAGGCTGCTCACTGATTCTGGTAATCTTTGTACCTTGGTATGAGAGAGATCAAGGTATCGTAGGTGTTTTAAATTGCCAATTGAGTCAGGCAACTCTGTGATTCCTGTATTTTTCAAATCCAACACATGGAGGAATTTCATTTGCTGGAATAGATTAGTGGGGAAACTTATAGTTCCAACTGCTCTCTTGGATACTAGTAGAGTGTGTAGCCTTTTGCATTGAAGATACGGCTCAAAAATTGTTAGATCATTTTCTTTATGAGTGATGCATAAAGAATACCGAGCCTTTTCAGAAAAATGATTTAATTTTGTCATCCTCCTTTCTAAAACATTCACCTTCCGAAAGTGACTCTGCTAGATCATGAATCAGATCATGCATCTTGTATATCCAATAGCCAAATCTATCTTTCACATACTGCTGGAAGAATGACCTCCATAACAAATCATCAAAGTAATCACTACCCACATCTTCCATTGCCCTTTGCCCCACCTCGGATGTAATAAAACCTTCCACCATCCACAATTTGACTAAATTCTCCTTGTCAAATACATAATCCTTGGGAAATATGCTACAATACAGGAAGCACTGCTTTAGATGTGAAGGCAAATGATGATAACTTAATCTCAGAGCAGGTAAGATATCACATTTTCCTCCTTGTGGTAATTTCCATATTTCACTCCTCAAAATGTCATTCCATTTCGTTTCTTCTTTTGTACCTTGTAAGAGTCCTCCGAGTGTCTTGACAGCTAAAGGCAAACCCCCGCACTTTATAGCAATTTCCTTGCCAACCGCAACCAAATCTTGATGTTCATCCCAGGTACCCTCAGTTGGAAATGCCCATTTTCCCAGCAATAACAAACAAACTTCATCTGACAAAAGTTTCAAAGAATAATGAGGAATAGTGCCCATGATCTGCGAAACTTTTTTACTTCTTGTAGTGACAATAATTTTACTCCCCTTTGCTCCACATCGCAAGGGAGCTCTTAGGATTTCCCAATCGTTGCGATCTTCGTTCCATACATCATCTAATACGAGAAGAAATTTCTTCCCACTCACTATTTTCTGAATTTTTTCAGTAAGTGAAGTCAATTCCTCATAGTTAGATGATTCCCCGGAAATATTCTCTATGATTGCCTTTGACAGTCTTTTCAAATCAAAATCATCGGACACACAAACCCATCCTTTTAGTTCGAAATGCTTCTTAACATTCTCGTCCTTGTAAATAAGCTGAGCAAGAGTTGTCTTACCGAGTCCACCCATACCGACTATGGGAATAACAGAGAGATCCTTTGAAACAGACCCATCAGATACCAACAGATTTATTAACTTCTCCTTATCTTTTTCTCTACCGAGAACATCTGATTCATGTACCAAGGAGATGGTTTCCGGTTTCTTCCTGATCACTTCTGGTAGCCGCGAGCCTCCATCTCCAACACGAAGATGAAGATCCTTACTTTCTTTTGCAATCCTTTCTAATTTCTCATTAATGTCCTTTATCTTATGACTTATCTCATATCGAAATTGAAGTGATTTTAAGCCCAAACATGACAAGAAGAAATTGCATACCTGCTTCCACTTACTATTTTGATTTTCATCTTCCTCCAATTTAGATCGTAAAGCTTCGGTTGCAAACTCGTCCAATACATCTTCGGCATCGTAAGCGACATCTTTAAGCTTTCTCATCCAATCTCTCACCTGGTTCGATTGGATTTGCTTTTCCTCGGCATCCTGAAGAACGGATTGAATTGCTGACAAGTAACTCGAGAATTTGTCCAACTCCTCCTTAACACCCCATACCAATTCAAACTCTTTTACAATTTTTGAGCCAAGCAGCGCAAATACAGGTTTTAGGAAAGCAGATGCAGCAGATTCTGCCATTTTCATCATTATGTATCTTTTAAGGAATCTCTCAATCAGATAGCAAGTTGCAACTGATGATGTTTAAAGGCGAAGAAGAAAGAAAGAGACAGCAGTAGCAATAGCTTTTGACTTTTTATTTTTATTTTTATTTTAGGGGGTGGGAATAATATAGTAGAACATCAATTATTGAGAGTAATTCTATTGGCATCCCAGATTTTACTTATTACAACTCAACTAAACTTTATAAGTTGAATGATGGTACAATTCTCATTTTAGGAGAGAAATAGTTCTGATATTTTTCTCATTTTATTACATCATCATCTTTAGGTTGTTGGAGACTTGGAGTAGATGATTCACGTTGGTTGATTTTCTCTCTTTGGATTGTTGTTGTTAATGGTATTTTTTTTTTTTATATCTGTCTTGTACAATTTTAATTTATTATGATGTGGAAATGTTGTTGGTTCGAATTTTAAACAACGAGTTAGGTTAAGCTGTACATGATAAATAATTAAAATAATTGGAGTGTAACAAATAGAAGTTGGGGTGCCAATAGAAGTTCTCATTATTGAAAATCTCATTTTTATTGTTAAAAGTCAAGACTAAGACCATGGTTTTAAAAAGTTAAAACTCGCGGAGTCCAATCGGTTGGGAAATGACCAAAATCAGGTGATGAAATAAACTTAAAGTGCTTATATTAGTTTTATTTAAAGTTTGAAAATGATATAAATAACAGTTATATTTAAAAAGACATTAATATTTAACATCGGGAAATTTAACAACCCGAGAAAGAAAGATCTCTAAATTACCATGGTAGTACACATCTCAAACTATTTACCAAATCGTTTTTTGATAAGGATCAGATGTGAAATCAATCAGATACCAGATTGGACTTCTCCAGGATCAGGATTTTTATTATAATCTCAATATTATGATCCGATACAATTGGATCGGATCTGGATTGGATAAAATCCAATTTTGATATATAAAATTCAAATAAACTTCAAATATTAATATAATTTTTAATTTTTATCATATTTTATTGGATTGGATTCTGGTTGATCCAAGATCAATCTTACAGTTATAGGATCTGTCTTATTGGATTGGGGATCTAATTGGAACCCAAATTCTCGATCCATATTCAAAGTTATTGGATTGAAATGGATTGGATTTTGGGTCTGATCCAGTCCATTGACAGCCCTACTAGTATACACCAAAAGTCAACATGATAGGTGACTTTTACTCATTGGATTTGACTAGTTAATTTACTGTTTGAATCCAAGGTGTTAGTGTAAAAAATCATCATCATGATATGTATATCAATCAGTGGGTCTTAAAGATTGTGCCACAGGACAAGAAAAGGAGATTACTTCAAACTCCTGATGCCTTGGGGGCATTGGGATCTTGTATACGTTTGTTCACACTTTTGCTACTCAAAAGCACTCCTGCCATCTATAGACCAATTTTTTGCTCCTAATATAAATGATAATGGCGAACGTATTCAGAGGCAAAACATTTAAAAGTGAACCCCGCACAATTTTAATTTAACCAATTAGAAAGAAATTTTTTACAAGTGGACTATCAAGAGAAGCTCTAATACTTAGGGCCTAACTAGAAAGAAACCCCTCCATCAGAGACCTTTAAGTAATTTTTTCTGTAATTTTTTTCTGAAAACATACGATGCTTCTGCATCTAGGTATGCTGAAACCCCTAATTAAAATGGGAAAATTACTTAAATGGTCCTAACAAAAGATTTTCTTTCTAGTTAATTATTAACTTTTAGGGGTTAGTTAAATAGTCCATTCAGTAAATCCCTCTTTTCTATTCAGTGCTTGAACCCTACTCTAAACATTTTTCATGATTGTAACGTTAAAATTACTCTAATCATTCAAACTCATTATTTTTAACAAAAAAAATTTGATTTCCAACATTCCAATCAAGTTTTGGAGACACCACAACGATGAAAATGATTTGAGAAGGAAGAAGTTATTTTTAAGGATTTTGAGATGTATGTAAAAAAATATGAGCTTTCAATTGTTTTGTTTCATTTTTAGATGAAAATCAATGAAGGATGGTTCTTTTGATTTGAAATCGTCTACACAAGTCATTATGAAAAAAATTTAAGTTGATCTTTCCATGTATTTCAGTTAGAAAAACTCTGTAAAAAAAAAAAAAAAAACAAGGGATTTTACAATATTGAGTTAGACAATTATTTTTAAGTTCAATATTTTTATCGTCAAATTCGACATTTTTAAAATAATTGTCGAACTCAACAATAATAAAAACTTGTGAGCTTGACAATTATTTTTAAAATGTCGAATTATGCTGTAAAGCCCACCTGTTTTCATTTTTTCGAGTTTTTCCACCCAAAAACACATAAAATGATTGACTTAAAATTTAACATAACGACTTGTGTAAATGATTTCAAACCAAAAAAACTATCATCGTTCAATTTTCATAAAAAAAAACAAGCAAAACAAATAAAAAACTCTAATTTCATTTTTTGTTATAAATTGTAGGGAAAAAATACATCTTAAAATTCAAAATCCAAAGCACATCATTTACATTTGTCATTCACGATAAAAAATTGTCGGAAATGATTGGAATCACCATTGGAAAACCTAAGTATACGAAGAGGATGAAAAAGGGGTAATTTCGGTATTTCAAAAATATTATAACCCAAGATGGAGTTGAAGGACCATTAAGAAAAGAAAGTTTTACTAAATAAACTGTTAAGAGAAGAACTAAAGCTTGGGGACTAATAATTAGAAAGAAAACCTTCCACTAGGGATCACTAAGTAATTTTCCCAATTAAAATACCCTCTTGAATGTTTATCTTAAATTAATGGTCTAAAAATTAATATATTTTTTAAAATATCGAACACAGCTACTTTTCAAAGATATTTTAAACCCTTTCAGACAAAATCAAAGAAATATGCACATTGAAGGATCTAAAAAAGCAAGAGACAGCAAAACACATTGAGGTCGCAAGATAAAATATGAACATGTGAACACAATAGAATTAATTAGAAGAGAATGATGATGACACAATTAAGGGGCACCTGGTAACAAGTTGCATCCTGTGCACCTATAAAATTTGGGGCCATGCAATTTGGAACTTGTTAGAAACCAAAACTTGAATCTGCTTTTCATCTTATATGTTATGTAAATATAGCTACTGTTACCTTACAATATTTTTGATGTGTATTGATGTGTATTGTCAAAAATTGTTGTGTGGTACATCATGTTACACTCCTGTAAATCTATGACGGACGGCTCTCTTGATGCTTTGTATTATATTTATTTTTGCCCGAGTCAGATAAAAAAGGTATGCGGGCATGTTAAAAGATGCAGAAAGGTACAATAGAAAAGGTCACGTTGTGTTTAATAAAACAGCAGCATTGAAGGTACCCACCACTCCCTCACCTAAAAGGCGCATTGCAGCACCCCTCGAGAACTTCCTTGCAAACAGGAAGCAAGAGACAAAGGTTGAATCAGATCGACACCACTCAGTCCGATACTCAGTCTCATAGTATACATGGTTCATGTCCTGCCAGATTGTATAACAGAAAATTGAAGTATTAAAGAACAATCCAGGAAGCCAGAGGTGTAGATCAAGCAAGCTCAAAATTAAGTTCAGGAAGAAAAAAAAAAGGGCCTTAAAAAGCATATAACCAGGATCACATATCACATGGAACAAGGTCTGGGTTCTGCCTTTTAATTAACCGGAAAAAAAAGCTGTTAAGAAGTCATGGAATTCGTATAAACTCTGAGCCATTCACTAAAATTAAGATTTTCATTTTTTTGGGAGACTCCATCCAATCTTTTCAGTTCTACTAAAAATTGATATGTTAGATTTTACTCTTTTACTATACACTCATTGCTAAATGAGAAAACACACATGTAATTGTGCAAGTGTACTAAGCATTGAGGAATAAAGGGAGATCAGATGAGGTAATTTACCTTTATTACTTTGATTTGTTGAGGACCTGCATCGGCATAACCGAACGTGACAGGATGCCAAGTCATTTCTGTTTTTCTTGTAGACTGATTCCACAAGGTGTAGGTCACTGCTCTTCGTTCAAGTTCACTTTCAAGCTCACTCATCTAATGGTGAAGAATAATAGAAATAAGTGGGATGAACAAGAGAGTAAACTTTAAGTTGTTCCAAACATACAAGGCAATTTATTATCAATGATGGCAACAAAAAACCTTACTTTAAAATAATAATAATAATAATAACCTTAATAAATAATGAATTTAAAATAAAAGGAAAATTCAAGAAATTACTGATTACCGCAAATAGCGTCTGCACGTAATGTTCGTCTGGAATACAGTTGTGTTGCTTTTGAAGTTTCTGCATTTGATATTCAGATACTATCAGGACAAGGATAATTTACTTTAGAAGGGTAGGAACCATTTTTAAGAGCAAATACAGCATCTAGTAAATCATGGACAAAGAATCTCTCTCGAGTCGGTCTGCATTCTATCTTCCTAACTGTGCACAAGGTGAACCTAATCCATTATCTATATATAATTAGAAAGAAATACTCGAATCACCAATAAAAAGGTAGGAAATAAGCCCTCCAGTCCTCTCTTTGTCATAGAGACCAAACACATCTAGGTAGTAGGCCAACCAGTCAATGGATCCTTCAAAATCGACCTTCTAAATGAACTAACTGATTCGAAGTGCTAAGTGGTAAGGTGTGTAGAGTGGAGTGTTGTTCCCATTTCCTAGGTTCGAACCCCCTCGAACCCAATTTCATTTGCTAACCACTAACCCTATACCTATCAAAAAAATAAATGAACTGATTGACCCTAAGCAACAAAACATAACCATCACATCCATAGATTTTTTTAATCTACACGACTTTGTTTGTCTGTTTTTTTCATTCTCTATTTATTTAATATAAATCAGGCATTTGTCTAACAAAAAAAAAATGAGAGCTACCAAATTCTATGATCTTGACATGAGTATTCCTCACAACTGAAAGGATAAAGCAACAAAGCCTGAAGGAAAATAATCTAATTTTGGTGTAATAGTACTTTTCTGAACAAATTACTTGCCAGATTACTCCCATCTTTTTTTCTTTTTTTTTTTTAATATTATTATTGTGAAGATAGGATGTTAATTATGTACCTCAATCCGCTCTTTTCCATTGCAATATATTTACAGATTCCAATATATTTTCCACCCCCAAGCCAAAAAAAAAGTTTGTCATGGTTAGAATTAAAAAGAAAAAATCTTTTTGGTCAAATACCCTTAGTTTTAAACTTTTTTTTGACAATTGAAAAGGTATTTTAGGTCATTTGACAATGATGAGGTAAAATGACCTAAATATAGTTTTCTACCGTTTTATGACAGTTGAAAGGGTATTTGAGGCCATTTGACCTAATCTTTCCTATAAACCCTAAATTTCATTTCCTCACAAAAAATCTACAATCATTCTCCCTCTACCATCTTAATCTGGATTGTAATACTTGATCGACACTAATATATTTCAACCAAGTAGTCATTTTTTTAAATATTTTCGGAATGTTTCAATCCAGAGCATCTCAGTTTCCTCCCATGACATTGCCACAAAATAAGATTTTACACCTTAACACCAGATATTCAGAAAACACTAAACCTTGAAACTAATCTTCTCCAGAAACGATAGCTCTAATTCCAAAAGTAATCTGAATGATGATTTTATTAGTCACAGTATCCTAAGGTGAGGATATTAAATGTGGTATATCAGTAGAGGAGAGATCACTCACAAGATTCTGCTTTCCCTTACTAAGGTCAATTGGTGGTCGTCGCTGCAGAATGAAAGCATTAAAAAAAGATAATTAGAAAAGTTCAATATAATGGAAATGAATACCGGCTAGGCACTCAAAAACATTTCCATGGTGGAGCGCATTATGTATGCAAAAGCACTTGTGCTCTGATGATGCAAGTACAAATGATAGTATGAAAAAATTCAAGATCTACATGTAACATCCCACTACATAAACAAGTGGCATGGAAAGAGGGAGAAAATCTGAACCTTCGATACATTGAAATATGGTAAGGAAATGAATTACATGCATCATTGCATACCTTGCAATATTTCTTGAAGACCGGAAGGATAATATCATCATCCACGATCACCTCTGCATGTTTTCGAACTAATGTAATCCACTGAAAGCAAAAAATCAAATGCAAGAACAACATTATAATAGCAATCAATGCTTGAATAAGAAAACATTCATAAACTGAATTGAATATGGACCAAACGACCACCAATATATATGGACTGCATGTCCATGTGGCACCCAAAAAATACATGATTGGGTGCCACATGGATGTAGAGCATAAAATTTTATTAACTCCAAATAAACAAAATTAAAAATAAAAAAAAAATAAATAAATAAAAATAAAAAGACATTTTTTGACCATAGGATTTAAATTTTAAATCTGGGATTTCAGTGACCATCCATTTTCAAAGTCAAGATTTGATCCCAAAAAAAAGTTTATTTTTTGAATAAAAAAATAAAATAAATTCAAATCCAACCTAGACCATGAAGCCCAAATGAGGACTCAGTCCCTACAATGTTTTTGTGTGCACAATCGAAAACCAAGGGGTTGTCCAGAAACACGGACAAGTAGAAGTCATGTTTTGTTTTCCCTGAAAGCATAATCTGAAAATCAGGCCTCTTGGAGATTAAAAAAAATGAGCGGTCATTTCCCATTCATTACTCCCTGCTTACGACAAGCGAAAAAAACACAGGTTTTCCCCCATCTTATTCAAAGCACCCAATACTCCCAAGTCAATTGACTTGTGACTCAGCAAGTCAAAGGCAGTTGTTAGACATCCAAAGTCAATGAGTTGACATCTAGGTTGGTTTAGAAGCAACCCCACTCAACAAAGTCCACAGGAATTTTTAGACGACTAACTTTCATGATTCAACAGTGATTCAGTCAAATTATGCAAGGAATCACAAATAACAAAAATATGTGCTTAACCAGGATGCACCATTTTTTAAGAATTTGTGACAGAAACCATGTCCCACCCATGTGTCATAGACATGGCAACACAATTTACATGCTCTGGGCAAGAATGCTATAGGCTTCCTCGGCCTCATGCTCTGGCATCCCTAATCCTAACAGAACATGTTCAATTCCTGGACTGCCGTAATCGCTCGTTCATGGCTAGGTGACTACTATTTTAGTTGGTTGGTTCCCACAAGCTAGTTAGTGTTCAGAAGATGTGAACTGAATTCTTGATTGAATCAATTTATGTTCGACCCAATCCAATAAACGTCTCCTTTTAATTGGCGACTATCAAATAAATCAGAAAATGTTACGAAATTTATATTAACCGCATTCAGTATAAGCTATAAGGTTTTGTAAGTGTAAATTTATTTGGTAATTTGTACCTGAGTTGAAAACCGACACAATTGTTTGTGTTTTTATTAGATAGTTTTTAAAGAAAGTATTGCTTTAAATTTATTACACATTTTAATTAAAAAAAATTAGTAACTCATCCACATAGCCAAGCAGAGTCACAGGCCAAGCTTTTAAGTTGATATAGACTCCTGAATTTTCAGACCTCGGTGTGATGCTAAATGGTAAATTTAAAGAGAAGAAGGAAAACCTGGGATCCTTTTCGCCATTTGTCCTTCGGTATAACAGGTGACATCTTTGGATTGTAACGAACTTGCTTTGGGTCAAGAAAGCTAGAATGCAGAAGTGTATACAAGAGAAAGAACAGCATAAGAAAATGCAAAATAAAATAACAAGTTACTTCGGGCAATTGATATTGAATCACCAAAAGAGAAACCAGTACTGCTTATGCCAGGAATCAGAATCCCTCTACGTACCTGTCCACAAAGCTTCTTGGAGAAGACATCACATAGTTGTATATGTAGCTGAAGTTGTACAAAGGAACACAGCTGTACAATCATTAACTTCATCAGTATACAAAAATAGAATTTTCAAAAAATCAACTGGAAACATAGGCATATATATTCCCATTCACTGCCTTCCAAGAACCAATGGTGCGTTTGTAAAGTGCTTATGACAATTCAGTCTTTTTTTTTTTTTCTCTTTCTTTTTTGATAGAATAAAAATTTATTAAAAACAGCACAAAAATAAGTAAGAAGGTCAAGCATACCCACCTAACACAAAGAGATGATAGAAAAAGAAAAAATCAAAATCCCGCAACTTACTCTATATTCTTACAAACCATTAAACATGGGGCCTTCAACGAATACACCCTTAAACCCCTTAAAGATTTCATACCAAAAGAATGGGAATCCTAAAATGCTAATGATAACCTGATGTAGAGTGTGATCATTCCTTTCGAACACACGAAAATCCCTATCCTTCCAAATGCCCCAACAAACAGAAGATGGGGTCAAACTCCTTAAGATCCTTTGTCTAGAGGTAAAGGCCAAAGTTTGAAATGGAGATGTTCTGGATAGGGAAGCACCAAAAAATTTGGAATAGGGAATAAAATGTGTGAATTGCAATAGATGAGCTATTGATTGAAAGCTTCACCAGTCATTTTTATTTTAAATAACCACCAACGAAGACTAAATTTTCATAACTTGGCACTTTTAATCTACCTAATCGGCTGCGATTATAAAGTTGGGTTCCTCAAATTTTTTATCCAAACACCCATAATGATGGAGACATCAAAAATCATGGGCCATTATTTACTAGGTTTTGTAACTCACTAATGAATTGGACGAATTTTAGGGATATAAGATTTTTTTTGTTTTAGGATATTTGAGACCACCTTGTTTTACAAGTTAATTATTAGGTATTTTAACTTTATTAGAAGAGTTTTTGTTTAGAAATTTTACTACATTTTTGAAAAGATTCTATTTCGGGAAAGTTTATATTTTAGGCAGGTTTCTATTTTGGGAATTATACAATTCAGTAAAGTTACTTTGGAGTAGAAGGTAAAGTCAAATTAGAAGTCCTTTTGATTTTAACAGTTCGCCTTTTCTTTTTAAACAATTTAATAGATTGTTTTCGGAAGATTTTGATGAATAAATTCTTTTTGTTTATAGCTTGAATGTCAGGGCATTCAACTTGGTGATGCCATAGAAATGTTGGGGTGATTCCAAGGTAAATCTATCATCTTTTTTATTTTTAATCGTTTTTTTTAACGTTTTCTTTTATTTTCTATTTTGAACACATCAAAAATCCATGAAGAACTCAAAAATCCTTTAACCCCATCAAAAAATCCATCCAATCCTCCTTTCACCACAAATATTGTAATGGGTCAAAGATACATCAATGAAGAAAATTGTGGATAAGGTCTTTCTACAAGAAATTTGATGCTCTAACAACATTCCCCATGGGTATATTCGGGTGTGTGGGAGGAGAACACTCCCACCTGGAGCCTTACTTCTCCACCTAGATGACATGGACGACGCCTATTTAGACATTCGTCGGTGGAACGAGTCAAAGGGGAAGACGAAAGAGGAGGAGGATCCAAGAGAGAGACTCCCTTGTGAGGGAGGAAAATGAGGAAAGATCCAACCCTTCCTCTGATGTCCTAGAGCTCTCTTTTATAGACAAGTAAGCATTAAGTTACTAAAATGCCCCTCTCCCATGACCCATAAAGTGACGAATTCCTTAGATAAAATGGTAGAATTTGCAATTACACGATCATAACAATCTCTTGGACTCCAAACCTATGGTCTCTTTGTCCTCCCACATTGACTATGTTTTTGCCACCTCACGTACAGTTGATCCACATGGCATATACGTGGAGCAACTCATTTTTTACTATCAACAAATACTATAACATTAATCATTTCTCCAAATCTACCATATATCATATTATCTCTACTTCATACTCCTAAATCTAATTACAATACTATATTGCAAAATTTTCGTTTATTCCTTTAACATATAGTCAATTGAAATTGTTGAAACCTTCACAAAGGCCAATAAAACCTTTTGAACCTGAAACCCTTTTTATAAAAAAAAATTATTCTTCGTCACCGCCTAATTAGCCTTTCTCCCATCCTAAAGTAGAACAGACTTAGAATAGATAAAATCTAGGTTGTCATGCATCACATACAATGGTTCAAAGTTCTATTCTATTTTAGAATGTTTCTACGAACATTCCGCTTTAAATCGAGGCTAGAACAAACAATGTCCCTAAAACATTAAATGTTTCGAATTATCTCGAAATATTTATGCCGCAACTATCTCGATTGAAATTGTCTCGATTTTCTCCACCATCAAAACATTGCATCAAGAATAGAATTTAAACCTTGCTCATAACAAAGGTTTAAAATTTCGTTTTGAAAGAATATTTCAATCAAGGAAAAAAACTGAAACATTCACCAAAATAAAATGAAATGAAATACTTCAAAATATTAGAATTTTTTTGAAAGATTTCCAAAACATTCATCAACATTTTAAAGATAAATATTGTTAAGAAAAAAAAAAACCTTTGATTCTGGCCATGTTTTGTATTAGAATACTCAACTAACACTACATATAGGACAATGTATTCCAAAACGGTACGATACTTTACTCCATGCATAACTACTTGCCACCATCCCCAACACCCTCATTATGATACTTGAAGGAAGTCTCCTATCCAACAAATGGTTCTTCTTAATATATCTCACTTTGAATGCAGAAGCAATCATATTCAAAGTATTCTTCATTATTTTAATGATGAAAAATCTTTAGCAAAAATTTTAACTATTGTAAGGCCAAAGACCGAGAAAAAGGGATAGGTAACTGAACCACTCTTGGTTATTAGGCATCTAAGAAATCACATCATAAGCTAAATGTGTTCAATGCCAAAGCTGTCATCATGTTGCTCGTCCTGGCTTGGAACTTCTAGCAACCTTCATAAGAGTTAAATCTTTAGCTTTCAAACGAAGTGGCTCTCACAACAAACCTTATAAAACTCTTATATCCAGTCAATGGACAAAGAACATATTTGTTAATTCACAGGTAGTCATTTTTTCTTCCTTTCTTTTTTTGTTTTTAATTTTTTTTTATAGTATGCTTTGGACTTGAACCCACGACCTCAAAGTTGTATTGAAATATGTTGACCAACTATGGATCCGAGCTCTAGAGGTGTTCATTTCTTTCTTAACCAAAGAGAACTAAAATTTGGCTATTTCTCATAAACAAAGCGGACAAGATGGAAAAACCTAAGACTAAAACCAAGATTGGCATGAAAACCTCAAACATCACATTCGTGGAAATTCGGGATTTGACATCAACCTTGAACATAGAATTACAAAAGTGCCAAGATTGGTAAATGAGGTGGTGGATGATCTATTAAAGGAACGTGGTCTTACAAATGATCTCTCCATTGTATTTCGTTACTTATCCATTTTTTTCCTATATTGTTTGTGTGTTCCTTCCTATTTGTTCTTTCTTGCACTTTACTTTTACAGTTTCCCATAATAAAAAATATTGTTATCGATAAATGAAAATCAGGCACAAAACACAGGTCCTCACAAATTAAACATATTCTAACTTTACAAATTCTTCATCAAGAAAACATCCATAGCTGGGAATAAAAAAACATTTCAGTTAAGAGAACTAAACCTACCTATCAGAGAGGAGAACAAATCTCTGATTTGCCGGATCTTGAAGAGCTTCTCCAATTAACAACCTCTCCGCTTCAATCATACTGGATTCTCCCCAAACAACCTACAACACCACAACTGAATCAATTGCAGCATAAAACACCACCAACTCAACTCATGCACAACTAAAACAACAAACTGACCATAAACAAACAGCTCCGAATCCAAAAATGACAGACTAAATAAACAAAAAGGAGAGACTTTTTTTTTTCTAAAATAGATTCGAATACCTGAACGCTCTTCCTCAATTGTCGTCCGTAAAAGAAAGCCGACCTAGTCGTGGATTCATCAAACACAAAACCAGGCTCCGAATGAACATAAATAGAGAAATTCGCCGCATCTCCATTCTGTAAACCCCCCAAATTCAAAATCAACCAACAAATCAAAATTCAAACCTTGCCTTGCTTTCAAAAATCTCAGAAATGGTGAACTAAACAGAACAGGAAAAAAAAAACCTCGAAGAAGCTCCCCCATAAAAAATCGAGAGGGAGACTTTTACGAGCGAGAAAGAGAAAAGCGATCTTCGGAGGGCCTTCGAAGTGCTGATCTTCAAAACGACGAGATCTACGAAGGGAAGAAGCGATGGAAGATTGAAGCTTAGATTGAGAATGGAGTCTTAGAAGAGCAAAGAAACAGAGAATAACAGATAGAGAGATCACGAGCTTCGATCCGATCCAGAAAACTTGTCGTACGGACAACGAAGGTCTCTTCTTCGTCATGGCTGCTTCTTCTAGACTTCCTGATACATATAAATAAGAAAATCAGATCGAAACAGAGTTTTATTTTATTTTAATTTTTAAGAGAGAAAGAAAAGTAGTGAGGGATAAAGATTAAAGAGAGGTTTTTTTTTACATTAAGGAAATTAAAAAGCTCATTTAAACAGCATTTTCCAGCTGTTGTGTATCAGTTGCCGTTGCGTAATTTCTCTCAAACTCAGTTTCGAGAGAGAGGGAGAGAGAGAAGAGGTCTTCACAGAAGGACACCCGGGCAACGTTGGTGTTTCGGTTTGGGGGTTATCTTAGGTGTTAACTGTGATTATGGTTTCAAATCTCAGTTTGACCCATGCTTTTAAAACTCGGTTTTGCGGCTTGTCTCGTCCTTGTCAGATACCGAGTCATCTTGGAAGAGTTTTCTTAAAACATGAAATAAATCTTTTATAAGTTCAGCAGCCCTAATGTTTGCCAAGTTTGGTGCCAAACATTTTTCAAAATATGGGTTAGAAGCTTTGGAATGAGTTGATTTTTTGTGAGGATGATCTCTTTTGATGCCAAACATTTTTCAAAATATGGGTTAGATGTTTTGGAATGAGCTGATTTTTTGTGAGGATGATCTCTATGATGAGGAGATCATCCTCACCAAAAATCAGCCTATTCCAAAACTTCTAACCCCATTAAAAGTGATTTACAAAAATTGGATGGTCCACGATTCTTCAACTTGTAAACTAGGGTTAGAAGTTTCAAAATGAGCTGATTTTTTGTGAGGATGATCTCTTCACCGTAGAGATCATCCTCACAAAAAATCAGCCTATTTCAAAACTTCTAACCCCATCAAAAGTGATTTACAAAAAATGTTTGGCACCAAACTTGGCAAACCTTAGGGCTGCCGAACCGCTCCCTATATATATTTATGGATTTTGTTTGTGAGGGTATTTTTGCAAAAAAAATAACTTGTCTAAGGTCTTTTTTTGGTACAAAATCCAATTTCCAAAGTGCAAGAAATACGCTTGGGGGATAAGAATGTGGCACTATTTGGTAAAATAAAAAAAAATTGAGGGCATTTTGGGTATAAAATTCAATTTTGTAGGTACAATTAATGCATTTTAATGTGTGCTCTTTGCGAGTTATCAAAATAGTCCATTTATCTCTCTTTTCAAAGTAGTCCATGAACCTCACTTTAGAATTTTTCACATTTAAAATATCAAAATTGCCCTGATCATTAAAACTTATGATTTTCGTCAAAAAAAAAAAAAAAATTGGATTTCTGGCATCCTGGTAGAGTTTTGGAGAGTCCATTCCTATGAAAAGGATTTGAGAAGGAAGAAGTCATTTTTTTAAGTATTTTGAAAATGAATGAAAAAAAATTAGAATTTTTTAATTGTTTTGCTTCTTTTTTAAATGAAAATCAATTAAAGATGGTTCTTTTGATTTGAAATCATCTACACAAGTCGTTACGTCAAGTTTTAAGTCGATATTTCCATGAATTTTAGGTGAAAAAATGAAAACGAGTGGATTTTACAATTTTCAAGTTGACAATTTTTATTTTTTGAGTTCTATATTTTTATTGCACAGATCGACATTTTTTTTTATTGTTGACTTTGACAATAATTAAAACCAGTGAGCTGGATACTAAATAAAACTGGTGAGGTCAACAATAATTTTTTTTTTAAATGTCGACCTCAACAATAAAAATAATGAACTCAAAAATAAAAATTGTCGTAAAATCCATTCGTTTTCGTTTTTTCAAAAAATTTCAATTAAACTACATGAAAATATCTACTTAAAACTTGACATAACAACTTGTGTAGATGATTTCAAATCAAAATAACTATCCTTGATCATTTTCATCAAAAAATGAAGTAAAATAATTGAAAAAACCCAAAAATTTTACATACATTTTCAAAATGCTTGAAAATAATTTCTTCTTCATTCTCAAATCCTTTTCATCGGAATGTAGTCTCCAAAACTTGATTGAGATGTTAGAAATCCAATTTTTAGGACGAAAATGGTGAGGCCGAATGGTTAGGGCAATTTTGACATTTCAACCATGAGAAATGTCCAGAGTGGGGTATGGTAAGGGTGCACATTGGATTGGGTAAATCCGAGAACCGAACCAATCCGAAGT
Source organism: Akebia trifoliata (assembly GCF_017979445.1). Lineage (NCBI taxonomy): Eukaryota > Viridiplantae > Streptophyta > Magnoliopsida > Ranunculales > Lardizabalaceae > Akebia > Akebia trifoliata. The sequence continues at coordinate 43,946,164 of NC_141385.1, read as the reverse complement.
GGATTGGATTAGTTCGGATTGAGCATGATTTGGTTCGGGTGCAGATTGTATAAAAAAAAATCCAATTGTTTTGGTTTGGTTTTGGATCAGGGGTATAATAAAACCGAACTAATCCGAAGTATCTATTATAATATATATAAAACCTTTTTTTAGTTTCATTTTTCTATTCTCTATTTCACTCTTATTCAAGTTTGAAGAAAACTTAGCCGTCATTCATCTCCTTCACCTCGCCACTAACCACCTTGCCACCTCGTTGGAAAACGAAGAGGTAACATCTCTCTTTCTCTCACTCAATTGTGTTAGTATGTTACGAAGAGGTAACTCATCAAAGTTTTCAACTTCATCTCCTTTGTTTTTTTCTAATAAAAACTCATAAATAAAAAATATACACAAATTTCTCTTTCAACTCTCAAATGGATCTACTCATCTATGAAAAAACTTTCTCAAAGAGTTTGATTCCTTGTTTTTTTACGAGAACCTTTATGTCGTGTTTGTTAGATGAAATATACTATACGAACCTAAACTTGGATTTGTTAATTTACCATTTATGGATTAGTTTACTTACTAATCCATCCACAATACCAATTTTAAAATTGTAATTTTTTTGTATTCTCATTGAGCTTTCTCTAATTTTTAATTTATACAGATTTCAATCAAAATTTAATCATAAAATCATTTTCATTTTAAATATAGGCATTATTTATGATATGATCCAAAAGGTTCATCTTTTGAAAGAAAAAATACTAATTTTTTTTATTTTGAAAGTATGAGAACTGAGAATCGATTCAAACCAAGGTTGGTTTGGATTGATTCAGTTCTATAGGGTAATTGGATTGGTTCGATTCTAATTTTGTCAAAATCTGAACCAATCTAAACCATGTGCACTCCTAAGGTACTTAGACTGTTTTGAAAAGATAAATTTACTAGATTGACTATTTTGATAACCTACCGAAGTCAAAGACTAAATTGAAATTAAGTATTTTTCCCAAATAATTATAATTTTTTATAAACTAAGATAGATTGAAAGATGTTTAGTCACGAAATAATATTTTATTTAGAAAAAATAAAACTGTAAAGTCTAAAAAAATTAATTATTTTAATTTAAATATATAAAATCCAAGTTGACCCGACGAAGTTCTATTAATTCCATTGAGATTTTCAAAACATCGTTGAAGTCACTTCGTTTATCTTGTGAGATGGTATGAAGCCTGAGACCTAAATCTAACGCATTTGTGAGCGATACCGTGATAATTTGAACAAGTCATCTCCATCTTGGACAATATTTAAAATCATGAATTGTGATTGTAATTATTTGGTTTTTCCATGATTTAGATGTATCCTCCATATTTTCGTAAATATTTGAGATATCCTATGTCTTTGAATTGATGACATGACCTAATAATCTATGATAGACTAATGAATGTATGACCTAGAGATTATCATCTTCAACTTCTAGGCAAAAATGATGTCTTCAAGCTCTCTAACCTCTATGGTAAATATCTTTTAAATTAGTCGACATTATTTTCAACCTCGACCAATTTCATTATTTTTTACTTCCTCATAAATCCTATCTTGCATTCAGGTCATTTTTTTATTAGTCTGTCATGGAAGACTGAGTTCAAGGGGTATATCAATTTAATAACATGGGGTATTTAAAGAGTCATGATACAAAACAGTGTCCCATTTCTATAGCAACATATAGTGCCTATGTGGCAATTTTTGGTTGGATTTAAAACACATAAGGCTACATGCACGACTTGTTCGGGAGCCGATGTGTTTTAAACACCAACCAAATCTTGCCACGTAGATACCGTTCCTATGGAATAGGAATGAAACATTGTTTTGGATCCTAATTCATATTTAAAATATCTTCAAAACATGGTGTTTACAACACTTTTTTTTGGGGGGGGGGGGGGGGGTTGATTTAGATACACCCCTCCGTATTTTGTTGAATATTAGAGATACCCTTGTATTTTCAAGCCGAGGACATGCATCCCTTAACCTCGATCTTCTCTCATCACTCTTAAAAGGACACAAATGCCCTTGTCTTAACCTCTAACCAACAAAACCATTTTACCCCCAAAAATAGTCATCTTCAGCCTTAGAATTCTACCAACAAACCTCAGGAAGTGATAAGTTAAAAAAAAAAGATGGTGGAATTTTGAGTTGAAAAGTCAAGAATTTTTTACAAGAGGTCAAGCTAAGGTTGCAAAGGAAGGATTGAAATTGACGTTGCTTAGGTTAAAAATGATTTTCCATAATCGTCGAAGACAATTAATTATATATATATAGAAAAATCAATAGTTTTTTACTAGAGATTGAAGGTGAGGGCATTTAAAATATCCTTCAAAAAATTAAATTATTAAATTAAAATTTCAATGGGACGTTGACTTTTGATCAAAGGGATAAAATTAATATTCTTAATTTCTCAGGTGTATGTATTACTAAAGTTCCCGTTATATTATAATTGAGAACCAGATTGGGAGCTAGAGTGGCCTTTAAGTATTAAAGCAACATGTGTTGAATTAACTTGAGTGTCACCATTTTATATTTTTTCGAGTAAGGTAGAGCCAGGATTTTCTTGAGGCAGGGGCAAACTAAGGTAGAGCCAGGATTTTCTTGAAGCAGGGGCAAACTATGGTTAGTTGTATAGTTGAAAAACTTGAAGATGAATGATTTTAAGGAGAAACTCAGAGGTTTTTTATTAGAAGTTGAAGAAAAGGGTATGTAGGTCATTTCCAATTAGTATATGAGAAGGCCCGATCAAGAAGCAATGTCATCAATAAAAAATTGAGGGAGGGAGGGAGGGAGGGAGGGGGACAAATGGAGGGGTGTCTTAAATTTCTGTAGGGGCAATTGTCCCTTGTACTTTTGTGAGTTACAATTTTTGGTATTAAGGTTATGAGTCATGATCAAGCTAAGATGACACTTTCCAAAGAATCAACATAAGTTGAATGATCCATTGTATTCTTTTGTGATAAACTAAGGAACAATGAAATAGTTTTTCATGTAGATCACAAAAAATAACCATCTTCTCTTGCGGACGAATATGTTTGTAGCTGAAGTGCCTACACACGAGCCACCTCTTAGGCAATTACTCAACTTTGGGCAGGAGATAGGTCCAGAACGTTCCTTTCATTTGAATACCCTAAAAATCACCAAACCTCTATTTCGGACATGTTTTGAAAGGCTTTTGTCAACTCTATCTCTTGTCGAGTATCCATTCTGAATGGAAATTCGGTCTTAAAGAAAAATGATACTAAAATCATGTTTTCAAACTAAACATTTTTAGAAACGCAAAGGCACTCGGTACAAGAAGGCGATCATTGACAGTAAACAATCGGTGGCTCGATGAAGGCAAGCTCTGCCTGTAACCGACATTAATTGCCTTAATTAACAAACTTTTATATCTCAATTATCTTTGTGATTCTTTGCACGCTATCATCTCGCTTTGCATTAGAGAATTGATTAAATGGTATTATTATCTATGTATATGAAAAAAGCAAAAAATAAAAAAAAATCCATTAATGTCACTATTAGGTGGCATGTGCATGCACATGATTAGAAATAAGGGATTCTATTGGTACATCAACTTTTACTTATACCACACCAATCCTTTTGAAATTATATAGTTATTTATATTTAGGGTGGTGTTGTAAGTAAAGTTGGGGTGTTAATGGAAACTCTCTTAAAATTAGGACTTATGCAGTATTAAATTTGGATTTATCCATGATTAAATATTTTATAATCAATTTTAAAAATCATTTTAAAATTTTATGTAGATATATTTATTATAATTTTATATCATATTTTTACCATTGAGATATTGTAAAGTAAAAAATCTTTTTGGAATTTAAATTATTAAGAGGTGATTTTGAACGTAGTGGCACGAGGGTCATGGGATTGAAACTTAAATTCTAAGGGTCTTATTGTCATTTAAAATATTATCTTGGGAGATTTTGAAGATTTTTTTTTTTTTTTTTTTGTAATTTTAGAAAACTAACTAATTTGGTTATAAGTTTGTGGGATTGTAATTTTGTTCATTTTGATGAAAAATGACCTTCATAGGTACAAGGTTAAATGTAAATACGAGGGAAGTTTTTTTAAGTAAATTTGGTGTCGAACCATCTTTACCTGACATTCTCTCATTATAATAGTAAAGACATGTTAGGTTAGAAATATGATAATTAAAAAATAAAAAAAGGATTGCTAATTTTTTTTTTCAAAAAAAAGAATAAAAAAAATTATGTTGGCCTCTCTTTTAAGCCACTTTTGTTGTCTGTCACGTATTTGTACATTACAAGCATGATCCTAATAGAAAATTTGAATGCCAACTTAAATTTATTTTGGAAAGGCTTCTTCCTTGATTGGGTTAAGCTACTTGTTGGATATATGTTCTCATCTTCTCAAAATAAGATAAAGATTGGTTTTTAGAAAGCTTATTGGCGTATGCATTCAATTTTTACTAAATTTTATTATTTTTCTTATCTATATATCTTATGTCTTACATAATATCTAATTTTGAAATTGTAGATGGACTATGTGAAAAAATGAAATAAGAATGATAATACAATCACACGAAACGCAAGGATTTATGTGGTTTGGCAGTGTGCCTACATCCACGAAACAGAAAAAGAACAATTATTATTTTCTGATCAATTTCCTAGAGATCTCTATTTATAAAATCGAGAGTTGCAAAAACATGTTAAACTCCTCAAAACAGAAATCCCAAAAAAAATAAAAATAAAAACCCTAACAAAAATATTACACGACTGTCCTTTTTGTACCCTCTTAAAAAAATTCGGGTCAGGAGCGCTGCCCCCACAACTCTGCGTAGCACAACAAGAATACAAGACATTTACACAACAAACTATTCACAGGAGAAGAATATAAATGTCGATGCAGTCATCACATTAACTATTGTAGCTGCTACAGTTGCGATAATTGCCCATTTATTAGTAGACATAAAGAGAGAGTCTTCTGTTAATAGATCTGAAGAAAGATTAAAAATGCATCGGTTCAATTTTGTTTAACAATGACAAACATATTAGTGAGAGATGAAGAATCCAGAAAGATGATTTTGGAGGGATTGCGTGACAAGATAGAGATGGGTGGGACACATATTTAGAAAGATGAATTTGGACAGAAAATTATGTAGTTGTTTATCTTTTGTTTTGAGCTTGCTTAATAGACGTAATGGTGGTTTTAAATGTTAATTTTACTTGATTAACATTACGCTAAATATTGGGTTTGGCTCATATATAATTGTTCGATTTTTAATTATAAACTTAGTCGTTATGTCTATATTATTTGTTACTTATATGTACCCTCCTCGTATGTCTATTAAATGGGTTTTACAAATACCCTATTTTTTTTAAGGAAACTCTTGCAACATTTTAAGTGGGATCTAACTTTTGAGAAAATAATGTCGTCAAGAGACATTATCTCAAAAATTGAAATTCATTTTTTAATTTTTATATATCTTCTGTCCATAGGATTTAGCTTGAAGATCTTTGTCCACCATTCATGCAAAACTATTCTTTTTAACAAAAACACTTAATAAAAAACTGATATTCATGTGTACAAACTTGGGAATCCAATTGACTTACAAATAATGATAACTTGACAAAAATGTTAGAAACTCATAATAACAAATGACAAAGCCCGAGGGATTGGTTCAATGACAATTTCAGACCAATAATCAGTTAATGACTATAGGTCGTGAGTTCAATACCTAGTATGAGCATGAATTCCTTAGGGGTCATCCGTGAGGGTGCACCCTCACTTACCTGATATGTGGGTGTTGCATGTGCTCAGGGATTAGTTCTTGGACAAGAACATGGTTTATGGACTGGGCAAAGCCCAAATTCAGGCATGGTCCACTATCTACAAGGATACCCGATTATCACAACAAAAAAAAAAAAACTTACAAATGACGACCTAAGACTAGAGAAGTGATTTCGTTGTTAAGTCAGTGTCAAGCAGTGAATTCATTGCTTTTTTCCATTATAAATGGATTATTCACTAGTCAGGAGTAGGGGTGCAACTTGGTTCAATTAGGTTAATTGGAATAGAACTGACATACATCGGTTCCATTAAATAAGAACTAGAACCGAACCAAATTCCATTGGAACCAAACTCAAAAAAAGTTGGTTTGCTTCGGTTCGATTCTATGGGTTGCTAATATTCTATAAATTGTAAGTACCATTTTTTAATGAAAAGAAATTTATATAATATACATAAAATTTCACTAATCTATCCATAAAAAGTCATTAGTTTATCTATAAAAGATCATTAATCTATGTCCTAACTCTTAAAATAATTTATAATAATTATTATACACACATATATTTATTTATTGCATAAGGGTTCGGTTCTATACAAGTTTGATCCGAGAACCGAACCAAATTGATCGATTCTCCATTTTCATAACCCAGAATCAAACCGCAACTTGTTCCAAATTGAATCAAACCACTCTAAAACTATCGGCTTGGTTCGGTTCTCGGTTTGAACATAACCAAATTGTTCCTCTACTCAAGAGATGAATTATTCACTTTATTTATTTCAAAGGCAAATATTTTATTTTATTTGTTTCAAATTGGCGAAATTGATGTTATACCTTGTCTAACAATACTGATTTTGCCATTTTATTTGCTTTTCAGTGTATAAATAAAAAAATATTTTCTAATATTTTTTTTAGGGGACTTGGCTTGAAGATCTTTATGTAATATTTGTGCATTACTCACTCAAAATTATTCATTTTAACAAAATATACATTCGAGTTCATACCTATAAATTCAAGAATCCAAATGACTTATAAATAGCAATGCATCGACCAAAATGCTAGCTGTGTATGATCACAAATAACTTACAAGTGACCACGTAAGAGGCTAAGACTATAATGCAAAAGACATGTAAAACCCAACAGCGAAAAAATATGTATAATTGAAATTGACCCTTATGAATGTGCCAATAACATTACAAATTCTAAATTTACACATTGTTTTATGTACCACTAGAATCAATTGCTTCTTACAAGATTTCAACCTTTCATTGCTCCTTTATTTAAATTTGAATTCACCCATGGTGAATTTTAGATATTCGTGAGGGCCTTGACATTTTACTTCAATAGTATACTCTCTATGAGGGCGATTTCTAAGTCCCGAAAAAGAAAATTTAAAGAGCTTTAGAGCAATACTACTTATATTTTCCTTAAAAAACACGATCGCGATTTCACCAGTTAGTTGTTCTACATCAGCAAATATACCACTTGTAGGAGAAATAAGTGACAAATTTGTTGTTGTGAAATAAGTAAACGAAGAAAAAGCGACGAAATCGTCACTTACTTCTCAGAGCTCAACGTATCCTTTTCAAGAAAATGGTAAAATTGTCAGTTGTTGAATAAAACAGTGAAATTGACACTGATTTTATTCATAATGACACATACATGGATAAAGGCAGAGCATTATGAGGGCATTTTAGTCACTAACTAAAAAGAACATGATGTTTTAGTAAATAACTAAAAATAACAAGGGTATTTTAGAAATACCCCCCTTTAAAATTGGTGGTGTTAGATTTAACCCCTTGCAAAATGCAAGATTAAACATACCCCTTGACCATAAGTCGATATTTATGTTTTTCTTTATGGTTGATGATGAAATTTTGATTTTTTTTTTCAAAATACTCTTTAAATGCTTAAATTACAAAATCAAAATTTTACTGTTAAATCATAAAAATAAAAAATAAAAAAATTGACTTATAATTAAAGGGGTAAATCTAATATTACATTTTGCAAGGAGGTAAACCTAATATCTCAAATTTTAAGAGGGTGTGGGTATTTCTAAATATCCTAAAAATGCCATCATTTTAAGTATAGTCAAATTTCAACCAACACCGAAAGTAGGAAGATGGTTTGGATAGCTTTTGACTTGTGACTATATACACTATACCAACCATTGATTAGATTGACTATCGACTGTAAGTCATCTAAAGGGATCCACTTTTGGGGGAGGAGACTAATATTAATCAAGAAAGTAGGGAGGGAGAAAAGAAAGAGATACTCCTAGGTGACGATACAGAATATAAATAAGTAATATTTATTTTCATTTTACATGATTCAAAATAATTAATATATTATTCAACACAATATTATTATTTTATAATAATATAATTATTATAATAAGGATTAATTATAGCACTTATTTATATTATAATCTATTTATATTAGAGTCGAACTTCTAAAATTTTAATTTATAGTATTTTGCACCTTTTCGTTTGTCTGGAAGCAAAATCTACCCCTTTTTTTTTTAAATTGTGATTATAGTATGAGAAGCGTTTTTAAATGATATCAAGCACCAAAATCACTCTCCAAACATCATTCACAGTAATTTCAGTGTGAAAAGCTCTTTTCTAGAAGCACTAAAAGCGACTTCCAAACTCGTATCTGAACGGGTACTAAATGTGGTAGATGTCAAACATGAGATGGTAGTGGAACCCCACCCATGTGTGATGATGCCACGTGTGAACTAATCTGACAGTAATAGTTAGGTATGAGAGTAAAAGTCACCGCTACTTAATGGGTTTTGTTTACATGTGCCCTACGGCACACGTTAACGTGTATTAAATACACTTTGAAAATAAGCATTTAAGGGTAGTTTTGATAAGAAAATTTTCTTTTGAGGGCATTTTTAGTAAGAAAATTCTTTTTCGAGGTGTATTTCTAGATTGTATAGATGTTCTGAAGTGAAACCGAAGATGGTTGATTACATGTGAAGTCAAGCGTTTGGTGTGTGCTATGGGGTACGTGTTGGACAGAGAGAGTAAAGGGAAACTATACTTTACAGCCACTCGTAAGGTTCAGTGATGGACCAACAAACCTTTAAAAATCCCACCCGTGAGACTCTTTTGAGCCCACTGGTGTATCAACCACACAAATCAGCGTGATTGGTGCTGATTTGAATCTGTTGATTGTTTTTTGAACCTTTTAAATTACATATTCATTTCTACTAAACCTAAGCGTGAACTATTACAAAGCAAACTAGTTTATGGTATAGATAGTATAAAAAAAGCCATAATCAATCAGTCTGGTTCACTGAATGGTAGTAACTTGAGATCAAGGAATCTGTTTTTTCTATGATCTCAAGTTCAAATCCTACTACCTATAAAAAAATCTTGGTGACCACGCACCACTCCACGTAATGGAGTATAGCTTGAGTGTGGGGTGTAAGGCCTAGTCTGGTGCGTGCAAACTGGCCCAAATACCCTTCGTTATCAAAAAAAATTATTATTGAATTCAATAATAAAATAGTAAAGATACAAACATATTTCTTCTTCATTTATATATATATATCAAAAAGAGGGATTTTGTTAACGTGTGTCTGAAGTGCAATACATACACCGTTTTGGAAATTGGAATGGGAGGGTATTTTAGTTAAAAGAAAAAAAATTAAGGGCAATTTTTATATAAAATCCAATTTTCAAAGCACATTTATTGCACTTTAAAGTGTGCCCTAACAAACCCACCAAAGAGAAGCAAATGCAAATTTTTTTTTTTCTAACTCCTACAATTTCTTGACATTGTAGTTGTACTTATAACTTGCATGCTTGAATTTATATATGTACTAGAACACCGAAATAAGGAAACTATCCCTTCGAACCGTGTTTGGTATGGAGTAGAGATATGTGAACCAACATTCAAACAGAGGGATTTAGAGGCATTTTTAGGTAAGTTTTAATGGATTTAGAGAACGTAATGGCCGTATGGTGACAAAATTTATGTGTCCAACATTATGAGCTCAATGAAGCAATCAATCTTGTTTGGAAAAGTTTTTAGTAATCATATCTGTGGGGGCATAACACACTGCCGCACTATGTAATTGACATTATGGTTCACTCCATGATAACTTTCACATTGGTATACTTCTTTAGCGTCCTCGAGGGCATTGTGGTGACTCCTTCTCGTGATCCCCCGCTTGGCTCCACAGGTAGCCCTTTCACTAGGTTGCCCGTTCTGATACTCAAATCCTAGAAGTGGTGTCGACTCTGACACCATTTAATATGGGGCTCCTAGCTAATACATCAAAATCACCTTAGTCGTTAATAGCCAAAAAAAAAAAAAAACTAATCTCTCTAGAGCCATAGTTAATCACCACCATTTTCGTGCTCGTAGTGGGATAAGGTGACATACAGCACTCACTAGGAAATCACAGGTCACCATTATTTGAACTTGAGGCCATTCAACATTTGCACATTAGTTACAAATTTTTATGTAATGCTCATAGGCAGTTGACACTTTTTTTTTTCTGTCGATATTCACTCTAGTTTCATGGTTTCACTACCATTTGATTTTTTTTTTCATCTATGTTTATATGGGCTGGAAACAAAATGATTCTGATTCAATCTCTACACAAGCCTAGCAAATGAAGGACAAATAAAATTCATGATATTAACCCCAAACGCCTGAGACAAGTTAAAAAAATGAGTCGTGATAGTCTGATGCCCCCCTCTGAGATATACCCCCATCACAGAATCGTATATCATTTGCCTCGAGATACAGAATAAAAAGATTTATGATTCTACGTATCCTGATGCAAATGATCTACAGGCAGTGATGGGGGCGTTAGATAATCATTATTCTAAAAACATAGATGATGATGATTCATGACGAGGACACTTTTCAATTGGAGCAACCTTTGGTTTAAGCTTCACGACCAGCATGAACCTTGAGGTTCATAACATTCCTTCCCTTCTCATAATTGTAATTCAAAAGTAAACGAGCTTACAACAACATTCTTCATTTTTTTTAATTATAAACAAGATGAACCAGGAGGTGTGCCTTTAAGCTAATAAGCTGCCAAACAAGCTGTCTGCCTTCGGCCACATGAAGCTTAATTTAAATCCTTTCTACATATATTTTGTCCATCCGACTGTAATGGGAAGCCTCAAAAAATAATGTAATTTGGATTGGTTTATGATTTGAATCACCAAAACTAGAAAGCTGCACCGGGTCCACTAAGACCCTGATCCCTCCCAACATCACATGTCGTTCACGATGAAAGCCACACACTAGTAACTACCAAGTTCACGAGCACAAATGTATAAAATTTAAGGCTGTTGATGGACAACATCAGGCAATGAGGGTGAAGTTGAACCACTGTATTTGCTGGGCAATGGCGTGTTCCTTCGGGACGTGCGTTTTGTGGGGACCAGACTCTCCCGCTCCCACACTTCTTTGGCTTCATAAATGTCATCATCATCCCCACCTTTGAAGACCGGGTGGATGTAAGCACTTTTGAGGTACTCTTTCAGATTGAAGTTTGGCTCCCTTGCACGTTCCAGCGTGTCTTTCATCATTGCTTCCTAAATGCACAACAAAGAAACAATGGGAATCAGTTAGTGTATTTTCATCATTGCATCCCACAATACACGCTCACATAACAGAATGAAAATAATTAGTTCCCATGGAACATATAGTGCATTTTTAAAACATAAAATAAACTAGTAACTAGTAAAAGCCTACGTGCCAGTATGGAACTTAATGTCTTCAAGTCTACTATGTCTTTATAACGAGAATGAAGGTTTTTAAGATTTTGTTGCTTTTGAGATTTAAGCATCAAAGGCCCTGCAATGATTCAATCAACATGGTTGTATAACTAATGTTTATCTGTTTCTTTTATTTTTCTCTTGAAAAATAACTAATGGTTGCATTGTCTTTATTTTGTTGTTTATTTTTCTCTTGAAAGAGAAAGATGATCCAAAACCCTCAAAAGTTTCCCTTGTTGAATTTCAGTCTGGAAAAACATTTTTTTCTTAGCGAGAATTTGTGACTTCAAGGATCCCAAAACCATGAAGTGGGGATCAAAGAGGAGTGCAACACATCTCCAAAGAGTTAATTTTTCAGATTTTACATGCCCTTTGTTTAGTGCACATATCTTGCAAGGGAAATGCACCCCAGGAACAAAGATCATATAATGATCAATAAAAAATAAAAAATAGTATGTTAGCTAATAAAAAAGAAGCATGCACCCCAGGAAGCGTACACATATCTTGTACGAGAAATGCACCCCAGGAACAAAGATCATATAATGATCAATAAAAAATAACATAATACGTTAGTGTTAAGTTTCATCCATTATTCAAGCAATCACATAAGCTAATAATAAAGAAGCGTACACTAGTTCCAACTAACCTGCAACGGATATCTAACAAACGCAGGTTCAAAACGTTTTTTGCAAAACCTATGGAACCATATGGTGAGCACTGGAAGCGTAATGAGGAAGGGACTTGACTGTGCTGCTGATTTTGTACTCAATAGACCCATTAGAAGCAACTGTGATATAATCAATGCAGCTATAATACGCCCATGGACATCAGGCCAGAATGCCGCTCCACTCTCATATTCCTGATTATAAACATTTATAATCTGTATCATACAAAAACTTAAATTAGACAAAAAAAGAGAGATTATCTAGACAAATACAGCAAACAATACCAAGTATGATTTCTAAAGCACGGGATAGCACAAAAGGAAATAGTGAAGACTTCTGAAGACACTACAATTACATTAAAAATGTTCAATAGAGATTTCCAGTGAATGAACATACAGAAACTCTAGCCAGAAAAAAAAACGGAGTGAGAATCTAAATGAACATTTATTTCATCAACAATAAGCAGCAATGGTGAAAATTTTATTCCACAACTTAGTGTAACCATGGTTTTAAAACTCGTTTTGACGTCTCCATCTCGTCCATGAACAAGATCGAGTTGTCTCAGACGAGTTTTTTGATACGTTTGAGTCGTCTCATTCAACAATGCGACAAATGAACCATGGTTTTAAATCTCATCCAATACGTTTGACTTGCCTATCCGTCTTGTTGGTGGATGACCAAGATGTATCGGTCGATACCGAGACATATTGGATGAGTTGTCTCGGTCTCAGACGAGATATAAAACCATGAGTGTAACTGAAATTATGAGTACCCTTTGACCTAAAACTTAACCACTTGTCAACTAATGTCTTCAACACTTACCTTGAGCTAGAAAGTGTAAAACAAGCATTTCCTCACTTTTATGTAAGAAGTGCAAACATTCTCTTTTTCTGATAGGTAAAGTAATGCAAACATTGTCCTCCGCATCTTTAGAGAAGATGAACAACTGGGTGCCCTCTTCTTAATTTAGACTTTTAAGGAGAAGCATTTTCTCTCATTAATCAATAAGCAGCAAGTGAAGAACTAACTTTTCTAGATAAATCTAACTCTAAATGACCAAACACTAGAAGATATCTGTCACAGATTATAGATAGACTATGTAACTTAAAATTATAAGAGTTACTGAAGGAGTGTCCCTTTGACTCATCATGGTTAACTTGTATGTGTAATTTCTACATAGAGGATTCAATGATTTGTCAGATATATTCAACTCCTAGCTTCCCACATGACCCCATACCCAAAAAATGCCACATGCCACATCAGCGAGACGTAAAAAAAAAGGGGTTTCAACTCCTGGGGTAGAGTGCTGACAATTCAGAGGGTCCTAGAAAGTGTCACTTGGCATTTTTGGGGTCATGGTAGCCTTGCTTAAAGGAAAGTGCTGAACTGACTTCATTGGGAGCTGCGTTCAACACTCCACTGATGTGGCAGTGCACAGAGAACCATAGATTTTTTTCCTTGTATCGTGACAAAAGATATATATGGTTCTCTGTGCACGGCCATTTCAGCACAGTGTTGAATGCAGTGTCCAACGAAGTCAGTATGGAACGACACTTATTTAAATTTTCTTTTAAATTGTTCATCTCCCTTGATTCATGAGTGAAGTAGGTTCTCATATCTCTCTTACACATAACACAAAGTCATACAAGATTGTTCATCCCTCTTGATTCATGAATGAAAAAAGAAAATGCATTATTCTGAAGTTGAAGTAAAGAACACAAAACCCAAATTTATAAGTAAAATGCCAATTACTTACCTGATGGCGAAATACAACATATGCCAGGCCAAAGAATACTATTATGAAAGGAAGTAGAATCGGTGTAACGACTGCATAAACAAGTCCAAGTAAGAAATAGAATTGTATTTGAGGTTCTCCTGTGTTAAAACCAAGACTTCCTGGATCCATTGCCTCTTCCCTATCCTTTTCCGTCTTCACTAAGAGGAAATTCTTCAAATGGAACATTATCAACGGTTTCAACCTTAGAATCTCCCCAGCAACTCCAGCCCATCCATCAACCATTATATAAGTAATAAAGAAAGTTGCTTTCATTGGAATTGACACACCGATTGTTTTTGGAATACTGCATAAATAAACCCATTTATCAAATATGACATCTCTCAATGAAATTCTAACTTCGGGTGGGAAAAAAGATGACCAAGGAATTTGAAAAATGATTGAAGAAGTTTGTGTTTTTAAAAGGTACAGAAACATTATAAACATACTGCATGTCGGTGAGGGAACGTACTCATTTGCCGATTGGTGGATAAAAGAATCTAGTTGTTCAAATGCAGTTCCAGTGATTATGCTCCCAAGGAACACATTAACAAGTATGAAAAGATAATATTTAGCTGCAGATCTCCTCTCCAGAGCTGATATAGAGACTAAGCCTTCAATTTTAGACATTAACATCAATATTGTTGGAAGAAGAATGAGGAATATCTTTAAAGCAATCCCAGGTAGAAAACCTTGGATGATTGGCTTGATTACATGCCTGCATGAAAATTCAGGCTATTGTGAATATATGCTAGTTAGTAACACTTATTAAACAACTGACTAAACAATGGGCATAACTTGCAACCCCTAAGGGCTGCCACAGAGAAAGAAAGGTTTATTTAAGTAGATAATGAGGAAAAAGTAACACTAAAATTTAAAAGTAAATTAATCCCATCAAAGACTTATCCCATTGATTTGGGGTCAGTTGTTACTCCATTCAATTTGTTCTAGAATCACATCTTGTTCATATCTGCTTATACTATCTCCTACAATTTAAAAGTAAATGACAACATTTCCATACACCATAATTCTATGCAATATCTTTAAGTAGTTATAGGGACCATCATTAACCAACCATAATTAGTCTTTAACACCTTAGTAGGAATGCAACATGAAGCGAGCAAATCTTTTTAAGTAAAATATTACTAAAATGAAGAGCAACACCGCCATACTGAGCCTTATAAGTAGAGTATACTCACATTTCAATCACAGGTTTCAGAAATGGTGCTGCCTTCTCAATTCCTTCAATGTTTGCAAGGGACTGTACCATTGCTATTGGGATCATAAAAAAGAAAGTAAGGAAGAAGAAAGCAACAGCTATAATCAGCCTCCGAATTGCAAGTGAAACAAAAGGAATCGCGAGGTTGTGCCAATAGACATCTCTGGGCTCAGGAGCCCACTCTGTCAACCATACAGTTGGATTTCTGGACTGCTGAGTTTGTGCACAAACGGCAGCGGCCCACCGAGTTTTAAAGGAAACAAATGCTGCTGGCATGATTGACTTAGGGTTGTTCGCAATCTTTTTTTGCTCTGCTTCTATCTGCCCTTCCACAAAATCACCAGAAATGACGAAAAACACATAATTAGCACTCGGTATTTACTCAAATTAAATTAAATTAGAGTGGAAAAATTCAAATAACATATCAAGCAGAGAATTAGGGACAAACTCAATCCAATCACTTCAACCAATTAGATCCATTTCATGGAGCATTGGTACTGAAAAATAAAGATCCTTGGCATAGGCCAGGCTACGTGTTCCAGGTTTAAGATAAGAAAATTAAGCAAGTACTATACTTGAAGCCCCACTTGTGCAAAGAAGGAAGCTGACATTATGTACAAAAACAAAATTTTATGTAAGAATTTCAATAGTGAGATAGACAATAGGAAACATACAACCTTTTAGTCCATAATGTTTTAAAAAAATACATTAGATCCACGTGCCAGAAGGCTATTGAGTTGAAACGTGCCACATGGGAAGGGCGACATGCAAAACATGTTGAGTCTGCCACCTCAGATGCAATGTGTAATAAATGGAGCCCCCATCTAGAGTAATGTCATGCACAGCCCATAAAGAAAACAAACATTCCTTAAACATCATTTTATATATGCCAATAATGGAAGAAATCTTCCAAAAAGTGGGTATGGCCAGCTTTACTGTGTAATAAACATACAACCTTTAGACCCAACGTGCCAGAAGGCTATTGGGTCGAAACTTGCCACATGGGAAGGGTGACATGCTAAACATGTTGAGTCTGCCTCCTCAGATGCAATGTGTAATAAACGGAGCCCCCATCTAGAGTAATATTATGCACAAGCCATAAAGAAAACAAACATTCTTTAAACATCTTTTTATATGTGACAATAATGGAAGAAATCTTCCAAAAAGTGGGTATTGCCAGCTTTACTATGTAATAAATACTAGGCTTCACTCAATATGTTAGTTTAGATATGTTGAGGATCGTCCCACAATTACTTCTCTTAGAAAAAAAAACTCGTAACTCCTCAAGTTATTTTTGGGATTGAAATTCAATGAAATACTAATAGCATTTTGTTTCTATATGTATTACATGAACTTATGGTTGAGTTTAGTTCCACATTGGACACTCATTGCCTCAAGCTCATGGGCCTCTCCACTCATAGTCAATTGGTTTTGAGTTGGACCCCCAAATTTATCATGGTATCAAAGCAGGCCTTTCTCTCTTCAACGTCACCCAGTTCATATCTCCACGTGCTTTGGCTCAATCTGGCCTACACGTGCGTGGGCGTGTTGAGTTTAATCCCACATTGGGCACTCATTGCCTTTCTCTCCCCTTGTAAGCTTCTGGGCCTCTCCACTCATAACCACTTGGTTTTGAGTTGGATCCCCAAATTTATCACCTATTAAGGCAATTAAAATACCTAACCCATTAGTTTCATGATGTGAACTTGTAATGTTACTGACCGGAGATATATAATGAACGAGCAATAGTTGCATGTCCCATTCAAGACTTCATGAACAAGCAAAAAACAAAACAGAGTCCTATTTTTCTTTTTCTTTTTTTCCCTTAAAAAAGAAAGTCTTAAGGACATTAATAAAATATAAACAACAAAATGTTCATGGGGTAGAAATTACTCGGAAAGAGGAATAAAAATGACTTTTCAAGTAATTACCAAACTAACACTATTAACATTTCAAAAAGTAGGTACCCTGCAAGAAGCTCAACAAGCAGTACTTACTTCTTTTGATAGCTTTTCGATCTCAGATGTGTAATAATCAATTGAATCCACTTTATCTCCGCAAAGGCCTAGAAAACTAGTCTGTTTAACAAAAGCAATACACATAAGGAGATCAGTGGCCAATGAGAAAAATAGCACGATGCCACATTTATTAAACATGTAAGGAGTAAAGACACTAGAACTTAAAAAAAATTGACCTAAGCATAAAGTCCTGAGCATTGTAGTACCTTCCTTGTTGGCCGTTTAGATTGATTTCTAGAGTATTTAATCTGATTGTAATCAAGCCAGTTCTGCATCTTTGTCTTATCCTCCACCAGCTTAGAAAGTTTGTTTGCATCGTATACAACCTGCATGACTTCTCTATATTAACAAAAAAGGAAAAATTTCTCCAACGCTATAACAATAATAGTTCAATTGAAAATTGCAGTACAAGGGTTCACAGAACAGGATAGAAGACAATTGAAATATATATAATGGGACATAAACAGAAAATTGTAAATATATATTCTGAAAGAAGATATTTATGTTTGACGATCAAACCGTACAATGGGTCATCCTTACTAAGATCATCATGACTACCATTCTGAATCTCCATAAAAGCTTGTCCAAATTAATAGTTTAAACAGTTTTTTTTTTTTTCCATTTGAAGCCAACTTTTCATGAGATTAGGAAAAGATGGAACGAATTGATATTTTTTTAGAATGGTCTCCACAGTATCTCATTGTACGGTCTCCACAGTATCTCCATAAAAGCTTGTCCGAATTAATAGTTTAAACAGTTTTTTTTTTTTCCATTTGAAGCCAACTTTTCATGAGATTAGGAAGAGATGGAACGAATTGATATTTTTTTAGAATGGTCTCCACAGTATCTCATTGTACGGTTGGACTGTCCAACATGATGTTCATGTGGGACATTCAAGAGGGACTGAGGAAGTAGAAATCAGTATTATCTGGGCCCCACACACACATTGAAAAGTTTCAACTACAAGGACCTAACCTGATGAGTGAGATAGTGGTCTGGATGGTTGACCAAAAAAAAATGCTCCACAAGCTCACTAACTGATTCGTCAGGATCCGGGGGGACATTTCTCACAAGGACCTGTAGAGGATCAAAATTCATAATGAGAAGCGTTTTCATGTAAGTATATGGATGGTCGATCCCCTTCAGAGGGAAAGAGTAGGATTGCCAATCCGTGATTATCAACATTTTGGGGTGGTTGTTCTTTTGGTGCAACCAATTCAAGGGTCTATTTTTTGAGGATTCTCTCTTAAAAATTATATTAAATTGATGAAAAATAGAGTTCATACTGTAAACTGATCTGGACGACGTTGCTCTGATGCAAGAAAATGCAATCTCATCGACGCCATTAATTCATACTCCTTATGCAGAATATAACATGTCCAAAAGGTAAAGACATAAGCCATCACTAAATGAGTCCAAAACCTGAAATATAGAAAATGATCAGAACTTTGTTGCACAAACAAGCTAAGTGAAATAATTTCTTTGTTCTCAGTGACCAATAGGGTATCAATTGAACTTCTTATAAAATTGGATATGCTATGTCCCCAAGCAAAATTGAAGGTACAATCTGGATTATTCAGTGAACCCAAAATTTATGACACGAGGAGAACAGATTTATAATCAAATTTAGAGCATATATTATAATCAAATTTAGAGCATATAGATTGTAAAAGTTCATGACGTATTCTTACTTAAAAAAAATTATAACGTCAGTATTGTTTATTAATTGTATCATGCGGTCATGCACTTTACTTAATGAAATATAGTCATGGTAAAGCTTCCATTTTTCACGGAAATAAGAAAATCAAAATAATATTGAGAAAAGAAAAGGAAAAATAAAAAGAAAAGAAATAATGAAAGAATATGATATTGTTCGCAAGTCAGGGTGCCATGAATAATGCAAAAATATTTCACCAACAAAAGATGGTTACATACCTTTTTGATCCAGTAGGAATATTTGAAATAGAAAGTTTATCTATGTCACTGAAAGTTACATTTGAACGTTCTAGTGTATCGTTAGTCCAATTGACAGGTACCAAGATTGCAAAAGCAAGGAATGTGATTGGAACAAAGATTTTAAGGCTGCCAAGAAATAAATAAAGAAGATAATTAGAACCAAAGAAAAGAAAGTACAAAACATTGCAGGAAGATTAATTCATTTAGGATTTGAGATAATATCTACAACAAATAAAGCAATGCTCCATCCAGAAGAAAGAGGATTTAAAAAGTAATAACCATGTATGTTTTTACATTCACATTATAATCAAGGTGTTGGATTACTTTTAAATAATTGAAAATAGGTAGAATTACAAAAACATATATAAAACTTCATGAATTTACGTTTCCGGATGCGTTTTGGATTCTAGATTCTATTCTTTCCCATAAACCGATTCCTATGCATAACTGATGTTAGTTAACATCGGATTATGAAAAGATTGTCCCATAATCAGAAACACAATAAAACATGTGTCTTCCCAGTTGCAGGTAAATTGAGTATAGCCTAAAAACAAATATAAGAAGTTCTGAAATTATCCTTTACAGAAGTATATATGTCATATCAATTCCTTGGAAACACCTTTTTTGTGGCCAAAAGGTTGCTGTGGTCTCTCACCCCTTTTGCAGTGTGTTTGAGGGTTATGGCCCTGGAGACAAACGACCACATTTTCGAAGATTTTGGGATGTCTTTAATTTTGGTGCAAAGTTTTCAAAGAGTTCTAAGTGGTGCTATTTGGGGATGTCTTGGGGAGATGGGAGTCAGTTTGTAGTACTTCATCTGTTTTTTGCGTGGGTTGCTGCTTGTTTGTTGTGGTTATTGGGTGTAGTGTTTTTGTAAGTGGGCTGGTCTCCTCGACCTCTCTTTTCTTATTAATAAATTGAACTCATCTGAAAAAAATATATATGTTGTATCATTTTTTATTGGAATGAACCATCTCGGGAAGGGGCCCATTGTTTGATAGATGTAAAGAAGTCGCTATGTTACTATCCAAGGAGATAAGGATAACTCTTGGAGTGTTCTCAAACACACCTCAAAAAATTACCTTCTTGGGAAAGTTAAAAAAATTGTATATTAATTTTGAAAATTTTCAATTATTCTTTTTAACCAAGAGCCAAGTGGAATGTAGCACAAAAATAGATGTCAAAATAGAAAAAAATTGTGTCATAGTTGGCTGGCCATTTGAAAACCTCAGCCAAGTCAAGTGATTTGTAGAATCTTGTGGTGTCTATGAAACTCAGACAAGAAAGGAACGTCATAATAATTTTCACTAAATTGTTCACACACCCAACTCCTTACCAAATCCTTAACCAAACCAAGCTAAGACTATGCATACCCAAGGCCATACCAACTAAAACTAGGCACATACAACTCCATACCAAATTCCTAGACTTTTAATGTTCATAGAAAGAAGCAAAATTATGTTCCCATATTACAAGTAACTAACTAAATTCAAAAACAAAAAGAACAAGATTGATAAAAGTAAACAACAAAATGAAAAGAAAAGAAAAGAGGTTGGAGTCTATTGGAGCATACCCAAGCCAGTAAATCCGCAAGTAAGCAACAGAGTCAAGTCCTGCATGGTCAATAAGCTCGGGTTCTGGCATTCTCAATGCATCCGGCATCCAATTTAGAAACCTCACATACGATCTAAAGTCCAAATTAACAAACTTGCTCACAAATGCTCCTGAGTGCATCGGACTACTTCTTAGACCCTTAAGATACCATTTGGGAAAGTATACCCTATCATTGAAGGGTTGCAATCTTAGTATGGCAAATGCCACAAAGAAAGCTAATGCAGTGAGAATATTGATAGTTGCTGCAACCCCTATGTCTACAAGTGTAGCCATCTAACCCTTCCAAAGAAAGATGACAATTATTCCCTGCAAAGAAGTAAACTCTTATATAAGATAATTTGCTCCAAAAAAAGAATTATAAATCAAACCAACAACATGAAGCAATAACGTATCATAGACTAATAATAAAATTAAAAAAAATCCCCAAAAAGAACACAACAATACATACATACATACATATATGGGTTAGGTTCAACTTGTAAACTGGGGTTAGAAGTCTCCGAATGGGCTGGTTTTTGGTGAAGATGATGTCCTCATCATAGTGATCATCCTCACAAAAATCAGCCCATTCGGAAACTTCTAACCCATATATTGAAAAATGTTTGGCACAAAGTTCGGTTTTGTATATGGCCCTTGAAGTGAGATACATATATTATAATGTTAAATACTCGACAATCAAGAAACAACATGTTGATAAAGTGAGATAGCAGAGACAAGGAAGTTGGCTAAGAAGAAAAATAAAAATAAAATTATAAGACATTTAGTTTCCAATCTCCAACTCAAAATTCAAATGTGGACCCATTACTGAATTTCCAATCTCAAACTCAAAATTCAAAAGATTCTTGGATAAATTTGTGATCTCCAAAGTTTTGATTTAAGTACTTCCTTCATTATTTCCATTTCTTTTTTACAATATCTATTAATTCCATCCATTATAAACAACTAAAGGCAACCATTAAACAAAAAACCCAGTAATCCTGAAGTCCTCAACAATCAAATAAAAAAACTTCAACAAGATAACACACAAAATTGTTCTTATCTAAAACTAAACTCAAAAACACCAAAACAAAACAAAGATGAATTAACCCATTAAAGAGAAGTTTAAAAGGTTCATACCCAGAATTAGTAGTCTTCTGAACTCTATTTGATGATTCACAAACAACAAAAACCCAAACAGACTGAATCAACTTTGGGAAAAAACGAAAAGCAGAGTTGCAGATCTGAACAAGAACAAAAGAGATTCAATTTCCTTTAAAGTTGAAGAACAAAAGAGAGTACTAATGAACTCTTTTGACTAGTAAAGTGAGATTCTGCTAAAATACGCCTTTTTTCACAGAAGAAAAAGAGAAAAAAAAAAAAGACAAGATGAAGATGGAGGCTGTTACGTTTTCTGTCGCTTTTACATCATGCCTTAAATATTTGTTGTCGGCCTTTGCCTCTAACGGCTACTTTTTTTATGAATTTATGTGTGGAATGATACAATGCTCCGAATTCCACTAAATTTCAATGGTCCTATCAAATGAATGCCACGTGTCAAATTTGAGATACTTCCATGTGTTTTCAACCTCCTTACGTGTCCTTTAGAATAATTGCGTTAGATTCTTATTGAGTTGTCAGATTTCTCACAGCTTTGATATTCATAGTCAAATCTAATTTGATAGTATTCTATCAATTTTGGATTATATCAAATTCAATTTGATACACAAAATATAAATAAACTCGACATTTTGTTAACACGTGCCCTTACCTTAAGATACAATGAGAATTTGACTTACCTATGTGGCATACTCAATCGACACCCTGATGTGATAGGTTTAGAAATCGTAGATCTATTATCCTCAAGATACAAAATTATAATTCTCATATCTCGAGAAGAGCAGGTCTACGATTTTCAAACCTACCATATCAAGGGTGTCAATTGAATATGCCAAGTGAGTAAGTAAGATTATCATGATTTTACATTAAATGTACTTTGAAAATTTATAATCCTACTAAAAATGTTTTCCAATATTTTTATATTTTATTATCCTT
The DNA here is from genome assembly GCF_017979445.1 of Akebia trifoliata. Taxonomy (NCBI): domain Eukaryota; kingdom Viridiplantae; phylum Streptophyta; class Magnoliopsida; order Ranunculales; family Lardizabalaceae; genus Akebia; species Akebia trifoliata. The sequence continues at coordinate 43,923,346 of NC_141385.1, read as the reverse complement.
AAAAGGTATATTTTCAAGATGTATTTAATGCACCTTAAGGAGTGCCCTTAGGACACATTTTAACAAAACCCAAAATTTACAACATTTCTCACATGTTATCATATTAATATCAGGGCCCATTGAGTTAGAACATGGTACCAATCTCATAGGTTATCAAATGGGATCCTTATTGACTTTAATCTAGATACAATGTTAGCAGATCGAAATGGAATGGATTTTGGATCTTGTCACATGTATTGATAGCCCAATTAGGTACTAATCCGATATAATACTTAATATTTAGAGCCAATCCAATTCAAAAAATTCAAGAACGTAATCCAATCTAATCTTATTTGATGATAATATATAAAAGGGGACAGTTCATGGGACAATAATTGTGACAACATATATGACAAGGATTTTTGTCTTATATGGATTGGAGGTTTTGGAATGGACTGATTTATAGTAAGAATAATCTCCTCACCATAGAAATCATCCTCACCAAAAATCAACTCATTCCAAAACTTCTAACCCATCAAAACGAGTTTATAAAAAAATGGACAGTCCACGATTCTTCAACTTGTAAATTATAGAGATCATCCTTACCAAAAATCAGCTCATTCCGAAACTTTTACCCCATCAAAAGTGATTTACAAAATTTTTTGTCATAGATATTGTCACAATTGTTATCCCATGAATCGTCTCCTAATATAAAATTATAGATATACATCATATGTGTGACAAAAAAATACAAAATATACAGGTCAAGTTTATATTTTCTCATATTTTGGGATCATGTCCCTATCCAATCATGATATGGTTGAACCAAATCAAATCTTGGTAAGGTCAAGTCAGGTTTTTATTGGAATTGAAAATACTCTATCCGGATTCTAAGTTTACGGATCCGAAGAGGCCATGTTTTGGATCTTATACATCTATAGAGTATCGACTACCCCATTGTTTTGTTTTTTTGTTCGACCTGCCAATTGAATAGATCGTAATTTGAGATCATATGAGATAATGGTAGAACTATCAATGAATCAATTTTGGATCGGATTGTTACCAAATTGGAATTAATCCAATAAAAAAAATTAGTAGTTCGGATCCCAATTTGGACTCAATCAGACCCATAATTTGAAGTTTGAACCTGGTCATTGGATATGATATGTAACGTTTTGGATTTAATATAATACGAAAAATTAATATTTTTTAGATTAGTACTAATCCAACTTGATGCAATTTAATAAAGAGGACATAAAAGTATATTCTATCTAATATATGGGAAGCATTGAGAGGCCTTAAAGAAAGCCAAACATTTTTCAAAGAATAATGATTTTCTGATGCTTCCTCTAACATACACTTTCATTTGTAGATACCCCATTTTTAAATTTACTAGATTTAACAATCTGTCACCTGGTTGCTATGGATTCCTAATGATGAGCATTGAATATACAAAAAGTTGAAAGTTTGTGAGAGACATTTTTTCAATTTTTTTCAATCCTCGTGATTTCATATTATTTTGGCATACTCGATATAGAAATTACGCATGTATAAGATTGACATACTTTATATTTTACTTAGTAAGTATATACACTTATGTTTGCCACACATGTTGATGACCTAGAGACCTCGCAATGCTAGAAAAATATAACCTTGAGATTTAGAAATAATTACATTAAGACACAAAGAAGTCACACATCGAAATTTACAAAAATTGATAAAATGACAAAAATACCCCTCGTAAGTCCTACTCCCCCCCTTTGGAAATGTCTCAAAAATACTTTCATCGCTCTTAGAATATGATTTCAAGTCTAACAAAACCTAAATCAATCAAAATTGAGATATTTCCGAAGAATTATAAAAATGACAAAAATGTTATTTGACGTTCGACATTTAGAAACATTGATTCTTGGGAGAACATGACTAAAAATAAAATTTTCGATAATATTCACGCACATAAAAAAAAAATGGAGATCCTACGCTTAGGAAAATCGAAATCTACCAATTTTGAAATAATTAACCAATTGAAATTGAAAATCAATCTTGAAAATCAAATTGACCATCAAATTAAACCATCGATCCTTAATTTTTACCAATCAATACAACTTTTAAATCTAACCAATTAAATTGAAAATTAAATTTAATGAATTAAAATAATTTATATTAATGATCCAAACTTTGTTAGAAATTATATTGAAAATTTATACCAATATGGTAAAAAGGGATATTACGTCATGGTAACTCATGGAAGTTTTCAAAAATGACTGTTGGTGTTATAATTATTGACTTTGACAAAGTAAAATTGTTGACTTTGACAATATAAAATTGTTGACAAATGAATTAGAATTATTGACTTTGGCAAGTTAAAATTATTGAAATTAATGTGAAATTGTTAAAATTTTAGGATGAGGTTGTTGGCACTCTCCTATTATAAATAAAGGAGTAGAGAAGGTTAGAGAGGAGAAGAAAAATTAGGAGAATACAATTTTTGGTTTAAATCTCTTTTGTTTCAATCATTTAGCTAGTCCATTAATCCATCTCCTTTCCCACATATTTTCAAAGAATTATCTCTCTCTCTCTCTTAAATTACCATCACTTTTCTCTATTTTATATAGCAACGGTCATAAGAGATCTATTCTCCCACGATCCCACTCCATCTCGTGACCTCTTTTAAGAGACCATGTTGAATTGTTTTCAAAGCAAACTCTAAAGAAATCCATAGTAACCACTTCTCCAAAAAGTGAGTACATTATCATGTTTTTTGTGGTCATTATTACTAAAAAGGTAGCTCTTTGACTTAATTCGTTGTTTTAGAAGAGCGTTAAATAAGATTTTTCTTTTTTCCCTTTTTAGCTATTTAGAAAATCAAGTTAACTCACTGATTTTGGTGCACATGGAGGTTTTAAAATCAATCTTCTCTTTATAAAAATACATGTAAGTTGACTTGGTGATTTATGCGCACATGACACTTGAAATTGATTTTTATTAAAAATGAAACATAAGTTGACTCTATGATTTTTTGTACGTGGCACATATTAGTGAATTTCAATTTCATAAATATGACGTGCGAGTTGACTATCTGATTTTGTGCATGTGGCACATAAATATTGGAGTTCATTTTCATAAAAATTGTCATTGAGACGACCCATCTATTTCATGTGCATTGAAATTAATTTGTTAATCAATTTATCGATACGTGCCACGTGACTCTTGAGAAAATAATCGGAAATCACGGCTTTTTCCCTAAAATAATTTCTAAAGAAAATTTTAATTTGAAAAATTATAGTTATAGGATTCGATTTGTCGACTCAATATAAATGATGATGGTTGGACCTTTAACCCTAGGACATTAGCTTGACATTAGCCTTCCCCTATCGACCTTAGGACATTTTGGATTGTAGTAGAGACCGATCACCTTGATCGGATAGGTCCGGTGTCTAACACATTCCGAGACCCGTAACTCGACCCCTTGCCCATTTCTCTTACCTGTGGATTGGCACAAATCCAATTCGGAGTCAAATTTAGTTCCTAAACCTAAACTAGATGACGACCCCTAATCTCAGAAAATCCCCCAACATACCCATTTTTTTACTTTATAATAAAAAGAGTATCGATGCACTTTCACCATTATAGAACTGTAGATCATTTGCCTCGAGATGCATAGAGTCTTAAATCTTTTTCTTGTGTATCCCTAGGCAAATGACATATGATTTTGTAATGGGGGCGTATGTTAGAGGGGAACATAAGATTATCACGACTCTTTTTCAAAATATGGGTTAGAAGTCTCAGAATGGGCATCTTTTTTGTGAGGATGATCTCTATGACGAGGAGATCATTCTTACGAAAAATCAGCTCATTCTAAAACTTTTGACCCCATTAAAAGTGGTTTACAACTAAATGATGGTCCACAATTCTCCAGAATCGTTTTTTGCTCACAAACCCCTCAATGCTTGCCATGTGAATCATGCAAGGGTAGTTTTGCAACTAACGAGGATACTTTTGTAAATTAGGAATGGCATCCAATACATGTGATTGGTGGATCCCAGATTTCTATGAGCTCTATAAGTAATTCTATTTTGTTTTTTCCAATTCTTTAGGTTGTAAAGTGTGGTTAAAAGTATAGAGATCATCCTCACAAAAAATCAGCATATTCCGAATCTTCTAACTCATATTTTGAAAAATGTTTGGCACAATGTTTGACTCTCTTTGAGGCATCTGAACACTCCCCCTCATATATATATATATATATTTATATAGGGGAGCATTCATTGGCCCTAAAGAGAGCCAAACATTTTTCTAAACATAGGTTAGAAGTTTCGGAATGGGCTGATTTTGATAGAAATCATCCTCACAAAAAATCAGCCTATTCTGAAACTTCTAACCCTACCAAAAGTGGTTTACAAAAATTGAATGGCCCACAATTCTTCAACTTGTAAATTAGGGTTACAAGTTTTGGAATGAGCTGATTTTTTATGAGGATGATCTTTTCATTATTGAGATCATCCTCACAAAAAATCAGCTCATTCCAAAACTTCTAAATCATGTTTTAAAAAATGTTTGACTTTCTTTAGGGCCTCCGAATGCCACCCTTATATATGTATATATATGGGAAATGTTTAACCAACCATTTACCCAACAATTTGCCCAACATATTTTGTCCTACACTGGTTAGAAGTTTTGGAATGGGCTGTAAAGATCATCCTCACCAAAAATCAGCTCATTCCAAAACTTCTAACCCCATGTTTACAAGTTGAAAAATCATGGACTGTCCATTTTTTATAAATCAGTTGTGATGGGGTCAGAAGTTTTGGAATGGGCTGATTTTTTGTGAGGATGATCTCCTCACCATAGAGATCATCTTCACCAAAAATCAGCCTATTCCAAAATTTTTAACCCATGTAGGACAAAACATGTTGGGCAAATTGTTGGGTAAATGGTTGGGTACCGAATGGGACCCTATATATATATATATATATAGGGAAATGTTCAGCACCCTAAGTTTTACCACACACTTTAACAAACGTTTTTTGTCTTACATGGGTTAGAAGTTTTGGAATGGGCTGATTTTTGGTGAGGATGATCTCTATGATTAGAAGATCATCCTCCCCAAAAATCAGCCCATTCTGAAATGTTTAGCCCCATGTTTACACATTGAAAAATCATGGACCGTCCATTTTTTGTAAACCATTTTTGATGGGGTTAGAAGTTTTGGAATGAGCTGATTTTTGGTGAGGATGATCTCTATGGTGAGGAGATCATCCTCACCAAAAATCAGCTCATTCCAAAACTTCTAACCCATGTAGAACAAAAAACGTTTGTTAAAGTGTGTGGTAAAACTTAGGGTGGTAAAACTTTCCCCTGTTTTATATATATATATGGGTCCCGTTTAGCAGATATATAAAGCTTAGGGTGCTGAACGGGACCCATATAACAGATATAAAATATAAATGATGCATAATTTATATTGATTTTAAATACAGTATCAGTTCGGTCCTTAGGACCAAATCGTTGAATTGGACCCAAGTTGTCAGATCAGATTTGGGTCCAGTGCCCATCAATAGTGGTAGGCCCATGAAAAATCTAGAAAGCCCAAATACAAATATCAAATCAACCGAAACCAAAACCAAAACAGCAGAAAATGTCATGAACCTAAAAACACAAAAATGGACTTTCCCAACACTAATAAGAGGCATCCAAACATGTTTTATTTCACCAAAAGAAAACCAAGAACTATTCCATTGGAACACCATCATTGCCCAAAATGCCCCTCAAAACCCCCAAATTGCCCTCTCCCTCTACAAACAGATGCAAGCCCAAGCCATCCCCCCAAACAACTTCACCTTCCCTGCCTTATTCAAAGCTTGTGCCACTCTGGGACACCTACACGCCACACAACAAGTACATGCCCATGTTGCTCGGCGTGGCCTTGTTTCCGATAAATTCGTTGCTGCCACTCTTATCGATGCTTATGGCAAGTGTTGTAGTGCTTCAAATGCAAGCCAATTATTTGCTGAAATGCCACAAAGAGCAGTTGATGTCGTTTCGTGGACTTCCCTTGTGTCTGCTTTCTCATCCAATGGTTGTGTCAATGAAGCTTTTGAATCCTTTGTTCGAATGAAACATTCGGATGACACTGAGTGTAGTAAAGGCGACGTTGTTTGCCTTGCTGCACTTGTCTCGGCTTGTGTTGCTGCCGATGATCCGGATTGCTTGATCCGTGGGCAAGCAGTTCATGCACTTGTGGTTAAGTATGGGTTCGAATCAAATACCCGATTGAGTAATTCCTTAGTGCATTTGTATTCTGTGTGTAAATCTGTGGAAAATGCGTTAAAGGTGTTTGATGGGATATCGATTGACCAAAGAGACGTGGTGTCTTGGAATACATTAATTTCTGGGTTTGCACTCAGTGGTGAACCAAAGCAAGCATTGTCTACATTTGAGCAGATGATATCCGTGAGGCCCGTATCAATAGTACCAAATCGAGTAACTGTGATTGTGCTCTTGAAATCTTGTGCAGAGTTAGGTTGTGTCGAGACATCTCGATGGGTCTATAACTACATTGCTTCTCACCATTCTTCACTCTTGTCTTCCGATGATATCATGGTTTTGACTGCGTTGATTGACATGCATACGAGGTGTGGGAACTTGGAGCAGGCAATGGTGATCTTTAATAGAATTAAGAGGAAGAATGTGGTATGTTGGAGTGCCATGATCGCCGGGTATGAACAGAATTCTCATTCTGAGGATGCCCTTCGCCTATTCCGTAGAATGCTCGAGGAAGAGAACAATGGGGATATTCAAGTAAAACCAAATGCCATTACCATGGTGAGTGTCATCTCGGCATGTTCGAGCCTTGGAGCCTCTAGGCCAGGAAGGATAATTCACAAGTACGTTGTAGCAATGGGACTAGACCACGATCCTCGAATCTCTTCTGCGCTCATAGACATGTACGCAAAATGTGGAGACATAGAGCTCTCACGACATGTGTTCATTATGATGGATGACTTGAGCAAAACTGTAGTCGCATGGACCGCTATGATTGGAGCAGAGGGCCTACATGGGGAGGGACGACATGCTCTTCATCTCTTTTCAGAAATGCGGGCCCAGGGGTTCGAACCAAATAGAGTAACTTATGTTTCAATCTTATCGGCATGTAGTCATGCAGGTCTGGTAGAAGAGGGTAAGTCTTGTTTCGAAAGGATGGATAGAGATGGTGTTTCCCCCACTGAAAAACACTATGCTTGCATGGTTGATCTCCTAGGCCGAGCTGGCTGGCTCAATGAGGCCCATGACCTCATTCACAGTATGCCTGTCGCACCTGACGTAGCTGTGTGGGGATCCTTGCTTGCTGCGTGTCGTCTTCATGGGAATTGTGAACTTGGAAAGGTGGTTGAGAAGCAAATTTTAAATTTGGACCCAAATGCTGTGGGGCATCGTGTTCTATTGGCGAACATGTATGAGGATGCAGGGAGATGGGATGATGTACTTAGGATGAGAGTTGAATTGAGAAAGAAAGGATTGAGAAAAATTGCTGGACAGAGCTTCATCGAGATTGGAAATGAGGTGTATAGCTTTATAGCAGAGGACAGATCACATTACAAATGGGAGATGGTGTATAAGGAATTAGATGATCTAGACGCAAGGGTGAGGAATGCCATCAAGTATGCCAGAAAAACCAACACAGTAGTAGAAGAAGATGACATAGAAGGAATAATTGCGAGGTGCAAGTATCACAGTGAGAGATTGGCTATTGCTTTTGGGTTGTTGATGACAAGAAATAACACAATCAAAGGAAGTGAGGCCCCTCCCATTCGGATCACAAAGAACCTCCGAGTTTGCAGGGATTGCCATGTTTATACCAAGATGGTATCCAAGGTCGCCAAGAGAGATATGATTGTCAGGGATGCTCGTCGTTTTCATCACTTCAGAGATGGTGTCTGCTCGTGTGGGGATTACTGGTGACTATTGATGACAGTAGTTAGACTGACAACTCTGTAGGTTAAATTCACTATGCGGTAAACAGTTATTATCATCTGTTCGTTTTTGCTATAATTCGTCCTAAATTAAAATATATAAAAAAGAGAGAGTCGAGATTCTATTGCCATGCCAATTTTTGCTAACGCCACCCCAATTCATATGTAATCACCAAAGGATTAGCACACATCTTGGCATGGCGTTAGCAAAAGTTGGTGTGGCAATAGAAGCTCTCTAATGAGCCGAGGAAGCCATGTTGACTCAAGATGCTCATTTTTCTTACTTCTTAATTTGGTGGTCAGGATAATCACTGCAGGAAATGTTATAAAAGGTATAATCCTGCAACAAATGCTGTAAGAAGTAGGATAGAAAAAAAGAAAAAGAAGGATTCGTTAACGCTTTTCTTATTATTTTTTCTCGTTTATAGATTCTTATTTCATCAGATTATGCTTATAATTTCCCTTGTGTTGGATGAAGAAAGTTCCTTCACTTTCAGGATAAATTCATTTTTGTCTTCAGCTATTTTTACTCTGCGAATAGTTAAATTGTCTTGGCCTTGTTCCAAATTCTGATACTTAAAAATTAAATTGCAGAACAGGGTTATTTTTGCAGATACCATACGGTTAAGGCAATGCTGATGATGCCCAGCTCTGATTTATGGACACTTGGATTTATTTTTATCCATGCCATCAACTTCAAGTTATGAATTAATAAATAAATAAGCAACAACAAAAATGAAAGAATTCTGGCAATGTCCATGTCTATTTAAATTACTCGCAACAATATAAAACTTGCCACTTGTTCTGTTATGGTACACAGCAAGTCAGAAACACAACATTGACACTCGAGAATACAAATTTCAGTTCTACGACGAAGTCTTTACCATGAAATACGGCACAATAAAATCTTTCAATTAATAACACTACAGCTTATTTGAATTTGCTTGACAAAATCAAGATGATCTAGCACTAGCATACAATATTTTTCTTTCTTTTTCCCCGCTTTCTTTCTTCCAAACGTGACCTTGCCAAGTGATATTTCATAGAGATAAACCTATAGATCCTTCTTCCATGCATGATTTCAGACATATATAAAAGACGGGTTTACCAGAAACAGGTTAGTTTCAGGTTTCTTTCACATGGAAGCACTTGTGAAGACATAAGAGAATTTGTACGGGACACTTGCTACCTTCCTGACATTAGCTTCACTAGTGTTTGGTTATCATAGAAGGAGCCAACATCCCAATCATCAGTTGCAGACGAAAGTGTCATTAGTGCAACCACAATGGACCTCATACTTGGCCTTAGTTGGGGATTCTCTTGTGTACAAGCTTTGGCAAGGTGGGCCAACTACAACCAAAACAGCCAAAATAGCCTGTTAGAATCAAGGTTACTAACTAAAACTACAGAAAGTCTTCAAAGAGATCTGTTTTCACCTTACGAACTGACTCGAGTTGGTAATTGTCTCCAAGCCTAGGGTCAACTAGTTTGCGGAGATCTTCACTCGGATCAGGCTGATTAAGAACATCTTCAAACTGTATATAACATAAAATGGTACAATAATGCTTATTTGAGGTTCAGTTTTTCCAAAAGATTATCTTTATTAATGAAGTAGAGTGCAGGCAAGAGAAATAACCATAGCAACAAGTCCTCTTGATTCAGCAACGGATCCATTTTTCACCACAGCTTCCTTTGCAGAAATAAGTTCATAGAGGACAACCCCAAAAGCATAGACATCAATCTTGGGTGTAACATCACCAAACTGAGCATACCTAAAAGGAAGCACGACAATGAGTAAAATCCAGAGTTTGTTGAAACACTCCCACGTTTACTTACACCATAAGAAATGTTTGGATGTAGTGCATGGGATATACTTAGAGGTGTCAATGGATAGTCAAAAATTTGAATCCAAATCGAAATTGGATATTATCCAAAAATTTCGGATATCGGATTCGAATTCGGATAGTTTTATATATTCGAATCCTTATCGGATACAAATTCGGATATTAACATTTCAAATCCGATAATATCCTATTCGAAATAATATATAATATATTTTATTTTATTTTATTTATTTTTTATATAAATAATATAATATATATTATTTGATTTGATATATTTATTATATACATAGTATAATATATAATAGATTTTTTTTAATAATGAAAAATCAGTTGGATACGGAAAAATTGTATTTTTTTTTTAATATACAAATTATTCGAATTCTTATCGGATATTATCCGATATCCGATAGGATAATCGGATTCGAATTCAGATATAATTTTAGAACATCCATCGGATTCGAATTTGAATTCAAATATCAGATAAGAATTTCAGATTTGGATATTACTGTTTTCCGAACCAATAAGCATCCGTTGACAGTCCTAGATATACTTGTTACATGATAAGCGGAGAATAATTTTTTCTCATAATTCATTACCCTTGAAAAATGTCCCTTTTTTAAGTGTAAAGGATACACTATCCCCAAAACAAAAATTGGATCAGTTCTTGGGATTTTGTCTATCCAGTATAGAGTTCTACATATAGGTCGGTGTGTTATAAGTAAAAGTAGGTGTGTTAATATAAGCTCTCTATATTTATGGTCCTGGTTTCAAAAATTGGTTTGACGCCTCGTCTCGTTCATGGACTCAGCCTAGTGGCAAGCCGAGCCTTGATAACGCTCCTCAGGAAGGGTAGGTCAAGTGTTTGAAACCCCATGAAGCAATGAATTCCTTGGGGCCACCCTCCAGGTCCATTGAACCTTGACTCAACCAGTTGCACATAGGACTTTCTGAGGCGGTGAGTGTGACCGTGGGATTAGTCTCACCCAAAGGGTGGGGATACCCACAACAAGCCAAAAAAATAAGGTAGATTAGAAAATGTTTAATCATAAAATCATCTTATATTTAGATAATAAATGTTTTAAAAAATGTATTTTAATTAAAATATACAAAATCCTGGTTGACTTGGACTAGATTTTCAAAATATCATCCGAGTCATGTTGTTTGTCTCGCGAGATTTTGCACATGTGAAACGTCTTTTCTATCAGTCTCAAATGAGATTTAAACCTATCTTTATGGTGTCATTATTTTTTTCCCGTACTTCAAAAGCAACAAATAAGAAACTAGTACATTAATAAACAAGCCAAAACAAAAAATTCAACATAAGGTATCTTACTCTGGGGGCATGTATCCAAATGTACCAACTAGACGTGTTTGCAATGATCCACTTCCAACTTCAGTCAGTTTTGTCAATCCAAAATCCGCAACCTACAAGATAAATATATTAATACAAAAAAAGATCGGGAACATGGTTTTGTCATAATCTTCTACTCTGGTGAAAGAATGGTTACAACCTTTCCATGGAAGTTCTTGTCTATCAAAATGTTTGCAGATTTAATATCTCGATGGATATACACAGGAACCGTATGTTCATGGATGTATTCAAGACCTCTTGCTGAATCAAGGGCAATTTGCACCCTAGTAGACCATGGTAGTGGTTCCCTCTCTGAAAGCAACGAAAATAATTTCAACCATAGCACTGAATGCACAACATAGCAAAACAAAATATTTTACACCACATTTGAGCACAAATGTTCTCTACCTGAGCCACGCAAATGTTGGCTTAGGTTTCCATTCTCGATGAACTCATAAACTAGGAATAAAGAACCCTCAACGCAATAACCTATCAAGCGCACCTGCATTGGATTTAAAATGAATAAAACCACAAATAATCATAAAATTGAAAGAAAAAAAAAAGGAAAGAAAAGAGACCCCTATGAATCATCTGGGTGATATAAACAATTCCAAGCTATATTAACTAAGAGGTGAGCCCTCGTAAGAAGCCTGTCACCTCACCAACCAAGGACGACCCAATTGACCAAGAAAGTCAGTTAACTGATTGAGTCAAAAGATGTAAATCTGATTAGTTGAAGGCATGATTCAACCATAAAGGATTACATGTTTTGCACAGTTCACTAGGCTGATTCATACAACTTTAGCCTCAGTAAAGTTATATCAAGTCATATAGTGTAGAAGTACAATTTGAAAATTATCGTTACATGGCTGCAACAACTTTACATTGTGAGTTGTGATGAATTGATCAAAATCAACCTTTTTAAAAGCTTCCAAGGGGAAAATTCAAAAAATCTCAAGACGATGAACTAGATGGACATTAAAAAAAGACATTTACTAGGCCAAAAAGAAAAAAAAAAAATTATATATCGGGTAAAATACTAGACTATCGTATGGAAAGTGCAATACCAGATTCAAGTGATGAACATGTGTTAGAACCTTCAGTTCAGCAAGAAATTCTTTTGATGCCTGCATATCCATCTTCTTGATTGCTGCCCTCTGCATGAAAATAGTAGGATAATAAATAGTAGTGGGGGGGGGGGGGGGTGCAAGCATTGGGCACAACAATTACGGAACTGACAATCCTCGTTTTGTCTTCTAGTGAAAAAGACAAGGGTGTATCGGACTTTTACACAAAGATGCTTGTTTACATAATAAATGCTATGAGCATTTAAGTATTTTGAATGAAGTATCTTTTTTGTAGTAAATGCCTTGGCAATCAATGCCAATATAATAAATGTATTTATTGGGTAAAAGACTAACATTCCTTTGTCCTTTTCACTAAAAGACAAAACGAGGAGGGGTATTATTGAAAAAAAAGAGTGTTGGACAATGCTAACGTCCCCATGAGGTCTTGGACGTTAGCATTCCTCATATATATATATATCAAAGGAATAACACTAGACGTTCTATTTTCTCTCTTTTTCTTGGAAATTGATAAATTGCAATAATATAAACCTCGCCTCTGAGCTCTGCATAGTAAACAGCTCCAAAACCACCTTGACCAATTTTATTAGCCAGGCTGAACTCATCTGTAGCATTGGCTAGCTCTTCATATGTGAATTCCACTGATTTGTCAACTGTGATGCCTGTAAGCCCTGGGGAAGCAACACCAACGAGAGCAACCGATTCTGAATTGTTATTCAATGTTGTTCCAGAACCTGCACTCACATAAGTTGGGAAATCAATCATCAAAATCATATGTTTTCTTCTGTAAAATCTTTATCCGAAGAGTGATATATAGAGAGAGATCAAGATTTATCAACGATGTGAGATGGAACATCCAATTCATAGTACAAAATTCCCTTGTTTCACTTCTTCCATTTTACATTCATACAACATTACACTAAAGAAATTTCATATAAGATGGTTAAGGTTGCTAGAATGGGTTGACTTTTGGACTAAAGTATTTCCTTGAATCCCCTGTGCATGTGCACCATTTCTAAGATCCCCATTCCATTATTTATCAGGAGTGGGAACACGTATGTAGGGACATTATGGCCCTTTCAATCATAATATTCTACAACCCTAATATCATGTTACGGAATTTACCGAACCACATGAAGTTAGAGCACATAAGATGATAAGAAATAAATAGATCTAGTACTTCCAGATATAGACGTGAGGTTGCAGCGTTTAAAATATCATTCAATATGCATTCCATAAGATGCTAATTTTTTTAAGAGCAAACAACTTCAAGAACTAAGCTCATAATTCATAAATATTAAAAAGAAATATGTTATTAATGAAATATAAAGGATATAAACCAAAAATAGAGTTGGACACAATAAAAGTAAGAATAACGATTTTCAGATGCCCCCCTCCGTCATACGCTCCCTGACGTGGCATGTGCTAGAACCATAATTTTTTTCCTCGGGATACACAACTGCTCATATTTATGGGGTTATACAGTTCTGTATCCCAAGGAAAAAATCTATGGTTCTAACCCATGCCACGTCAGGGAGCATATGTCAGAGGGGGACGTCAGAAAATCACGACTCTAAAAGTAAACATGAGACATTTTGATATCCCCAAAAGAGATTTTGTAACCACAAAATTCCCTCTGGCCTATCATCTCTCAGATGTCCTGCTACTTCAGCAAGAACATCAGTTTGGAGTGGTCTTACCAAATTTGGGAAAACCTTGAGAAGCATACTTGAAAGAGAGAGGCACATTAACCTTAGAGATTTGAACCCAAATATAAGGATTACCATGTCCATGTTTGCTAGAATAATCTTCTACAGCTGCCGGGAGCAATGATGCCTCTTTCTCCTTCTTTCTTCTATAGAGCCCAACATATATACAGGCTGCAATGAGGAGAGCAGAAGCTACTCCAGCAACAGATACGCCAGCAATGACTCCACTTGAAATTCCTGCTTAAATTCAATAACAGTGCATGTGAGGCCCTATTTTGACATCTCACATTTGTATACCGAAATGAAAATTTTCGACAATCAGTGTAATCCAATGTGCGGAAGAAAACCCAAAACCTTTGCTGCAGCCAAAAAAAAAAAGACAATTCAAAATACATGTTAGACTATTTCAAGATTATATGAGACAAGAAGATAGCAATAGAACTGTGAATGCATCAAGGTAGTGCAAGTTACCTTAACTTCAGGGGTGGATATTTTCCTGATTGATCTGCAAAGAATCAAGAGAAAGCATTAGCAAGGTAAGTTTCAATTTGGTCCTACAAAAAATAATGAAAAATAGTAAATTAGATAAGTGCATTTAAATCATGATAAAGCTACACTCTTATTGCTTTAAATTAGATAAGTGTGTATACTATATTACATTAAATAAATATATGATTCAGCTAAATTCTTTAGGAATCTCTTACAATGATTCATGCCCACCAATCAGAAGCAGTGTTCGGTGGTTTATATAAGCAAAATAGTGGAATAACACTACCAACCCCCTTGTCTACTAAAATGAAATCTTAAAGAAGCCCTCAATGGACAGCCTCCACCTTCGAAATGAAAAAGCTACCTTGGATGGGACTTTGTGTCCCCAAACAACAATAACCACGAATACCAAAGAAGGGTATACTAAGGATCATAGAACAGTTTGACCGAGAAATCTTTATTGAACACCGTACACTTTATCCCAAGTATATACCCAATACCCTCTGATCCTCTTACAAAGGAAAGATGGGAACAAGTGAGATTCAGCTAATTAGGTTAACAATAGGCTGGACCACGCACCCCCAACCTGAACCATACAACTTTCTTCCGGTATCATTTTTACAAGATAGAATACAAATTTGATAATTGCACATTAATTATTTCTGATTTTAAATTAAGCAAACCAGATTTTTCGACACAATTCTTTTCTTTTTGATGACCAACTTACCAAGTTTCCTTCGTAACACCAATTATGCATGTTTGAATTTCTTTGTAAACAAAGAATCATTATCTATCACAACCATACATTCAAATTCATTAATTCTAAAAAGCAATGAAGCGAAGAAGGAATCACCTTTGCCAGGAATATACACCAACCCACTTCCGCTGCTAAAATTCGAATCAGGATTGTACCGCTGCAGCAATTCAGCTGGGATGCCTGAATCAGAAGCTATGGAAGACAAATTCTCACCAGGTCGAAGCGGGTAAGTCACGAACAACCCATAATCCTTGGACACCGTTTTAGCCCCACATGAACAATTCACAGTAACATTCATATAGGCATTAACATCAGGTATCATAAACGGACTGTAACTAGTAAAATTATTCACCCACCAATCTGTTGTGAGATTTGCATAAGTCGTATTAGCGACCTTAAAGTATGTATCGCCCGGTTGAACCGTATAGTTGAACACATGGCCTAAGAACTCTTTACCAATACAATTGCAAGAGAACGGAACGTTCAATCGGATACCTGACTTGACGCTGTCTTTGTTGGCGACTTGAGGATTGAAACTAAGAATATAATCAAATTGATTCAAGAGGGAAAATTTTTCAGAGATGTATGTGAGATCCAATCCCTCCGAGACGTAATAAGAAGCTAAAGCTAGATCACAGCCTTTGCTACATTTGGCTTCTGCTGCACCAAAATTCAACAACAGAACCACAAGAAACCCTAATCCTAATTGTAGACTTCTGTTCTCAATCCCAGTAGAGACCATGGTCTTTACAGTGTTGGAAGAACTTAGAAACCCTAGAAATGTTTTGAAATTCTATAGATGATGATGAAACCCTAGAAACAGAGTTGGAGATCTTTGATCCTCTTCGAATAAGAAACGAGGAGACGACAGAAACCCTCAAAGATGCTTTGATTTGGTACAGAGTTGACTGGTCTTCTTCTCTTGCTGTCTTCGTCTCGTTCTTTGACTTTTCCCATTCTCTTTTCTGACTAGCAGAAACGGTCACATTAACTGATTCGCTACTTTTTACTTAACTCAATTTAACGACTTGTCCCACTCCACGAAGTTCCACGTGGCAGATTTTCGGAATATTTGGTCCATTCTTGATGAGCCATGATGTTCAGACTCGTCGATATTCGGCTGACGTGGTAAACACACGAAACCATATTTCTTTGAGTGCTGATAATCTTACTTACGCACGTGGCAACTCAATCAATTTACGTGACGACGTGACAAACTCGAGAATCATAGATGTACTCTCCTCGAAATATAGAATTATGATTCCCCATAAAAAATGCAGTTTTGCATCTCGAAAATAGTAGATCTATGATTTTCGAGTCTATCACGTCAGGTTAATCGATTGACTATGTCACGTGCCTAAGTCAGATGATCACAACTCTAATTCTTTTTCTTCCAAGCATCTGCCACATCATTCAAGTATTAACCAATTGAAAATTTTCGAGTCAAAAAATCATTAGTCATTTTTAATTGAGGAATTGGAGCATAAGTATAAAATGGGGTGCCGCCATATCAAGTATAGAGTGGTTATCCACACCTCAAAGCCCACATTTAATTGGGTGAATCTCCATTTTGTGCGTCGTATTCAACGAAATTCTGAATTCAGTGTATTGTCCATTTTAATTGTCAAAATATGCATTAATCATTTTTATAACCTATGAATTCGCGAGTTCATCACTTTTAATATATTTACAAATTTGTAGATATACTAACAAATTTATTGATTATAAAAATGACGAATTCACATGAAATGCATGTTTTAGGAATTAAAATGAATATGATACCAAAATAGGAATTTGGACATAAGTTGCGTGCATATTGGGAAAAATCACCATTTAATTTCATTTTTGGTGTGTTAAAAATGGTGCGGCATTAAAAAAGAAAAAGAAAAAAAAGACTTCATTTACACATGAGAAGGAGGATGGGAATAAGCCATTGGCTAGGATATCACTTTTACCTTTTTCACTCCTCTTGACGATATCCACGTACTATCAACTTCTGATAATACTTAAGGGAATTACAAACTTTTGTTAAGACCTTCTATGAATATCTCTTAAATTATCTAAATTTATAAAGAAATGCATTTCACATGCGTTAAAGTGGATGTATGCATGGAACCATAGATGATTTTCTCTCAAGATACAAGTGGAAGCATCTATGGTTATGTGTACACCACCACGCCGACACAGTGTCTTATGCAGTCACTCCAGCACAACTCAATTTATAATTCTCTTTCATGTTCACTTTGTCTCTATGTTAAGGAGTAAGTAGGGGTGCAACTTAATTCGGTTCAAACCGAGAACTGAACCAAATCGTGAAATTTGGATTGGTTTGGTTCGGTTTAAAGTAATATCGGTTCAGTTTCGGGTTTAGAAAATAAAAAATCGATGAATTCGGTTCGATTCTCAGTTCAGGTAATATAAAAACCTGAACCAAATCGAAAATCGAATTCCTATTAATTTTAAATAAAATATTTAATTTATATTTAATTTTTAATTTTTATAAAACTAACCTAACCTCATCTCTCTCGTCACTCACGCTCGTCTCTGCAACCTGTTGCCAGCGGCTGCCAGCTTGCCACCGACCGATGAATCTCTCCCTCTCTCTCTCTCTATCTCTCTTATCACTCTCGCTGGTCTCTGCAACCTGCTGCCAACGGTTGCTAGCCTGCACTGGTTGATCGCTCGTCTCTCTCACTCTCGATCATCTCTGCAACCTGCCGCCAGCGGTTGCTAACAGCTGCCATCGGCCGATCAATCTCTCTATCTCTCTCTCTGCGACCGACTGCCAGCCTGCCACCGACTGATCTCATCTCTGTGACCAGCTGCCAGCCTGCTATTGGCTGATCTAGTCTCTACGACAAGTTGCCAGCCTATCACCGACTAATTTCTCTCCCTCTACGGCTGCGATTCATGACCAAACCGTAAGTCTCCTCGCAACCCATGGAACCGAACCGAACCAAACCGAATAAAGGTCGATTTGGATTGGTTCGATTTTAGAACAATTCGATTCGGTTCTAGTTCTCATATGATGGAACCGATCTTGATCGATTCGATTTTGATTTTGCTCTAATCCGAACCAACTCGAACCAAGTTGCACCCCTAGGAGTAAGTGTCTTGAACAAATGTTGTGGATTGATTTCATAAATATTTGGGATACCTCCTTGGACATACCACATGTAATCCAAAGAAGAGGGTTATGTTATCCAGTAGATACCCAAGAATGAACAAAATGAAGTTTGATCGAGGCTTGTGTTAAACACAATGTCCTTAAGACAATTTTGTTCCCGCAACTTGATGCACACAGATCAATGAACAGTTGTCTTCCAGAATACAACAATCACACGTGTACAGGCAGTACGGTACCCATGGATCAAGAGGTGTCCTAATGCCCAAGCCCAACGCGCACCCACGTGAAGCCAAATTGATGAAATTTGCACCCTCCCCTGCGCGCGCATCGTGTGCCCGCACACGCATTAAGGATTTTTTGGACGAATTGATCAAAATCCTTCTTGAGCCCATGGGTCCCTTGTACGCATGCGTGGACTTATCCAAGTCTCTCTCTCTCATATACACTTAAGTGATATGAGAAGTTCTATATAAGAACTAGACAATTTTCTTATTCCTATCTGATGTGGGATTAAAGAGTTTCACTTATAAACTCAATAATTCTATAAACCACATACAACAAACCATGGCTAATAAGGGTTGCTATGAGCCGATTTGTTATTCACTCAAAATGGATTTTTGACAACTAAATACATGAAACTATTCTCTTCAATGAGATGAATAAGTTTCCAAGTGGTCCCACCTCAAATAAATAATGGGACCCACTTAAATCGTAGTTCAAATAGACCTACTAAGTCAGAAAATCTGTAAAAACTGTAGTTTTTTCAACAGGTTCTACCAAAATTTGAACTAGACTGTCCGTTTTAAAGTTTTTTTTTCAATGGATTAAGTGGTTGACAAGAGAACATGATTAGGGAAGAACACTAGTGTGCTTCCTATAGTTTAATTTTAAGAAGGTTTTACTTCTCTTCTCTTAAAATCTCAAAGGACTCAATTTTTATTCCATTACATGGTTCCCATGAACATGGATTTGTTTGAAAGCTTTAGTCAGGATTTTTCAACTACAAAAAATGACGGTGAACCCTTAAATTCACAAGAGTTTTGGAAAGAATTTTTTTTTTTTTTAAAGGTCTAGATCTCACATGAAAAATGGCTATTCCCTTTTTTTTGTTGTTGTTGTTGTTGCAGCAATGTTCAGCTTTATCATTTTGCATTTTCTTGTCCAAAGTGATTCCCCCTTGGTGGGAAAATGTTTTTCCAGTCTTAGGAAAATGATTTCCTGCCTCCTATTGTTATTCCCTCATGATTACCCCACCGTTAAAACTAAAAACAATCTCGTTTTTTTTTTATATATTTTCCTAGGTGCAATCAAATGATGGGATTTATTTTCCCAAGGACATTATATTGCATTGAAAAATATTTTCCTATTGACCAATGCTAGTGCTTCACCAAAGGAATACAAATGTTCTTACAAGAGAATTCAGAGACGTTCATGTACAAATGAACTCAAGAAGAACAACTAATGGTGCAGAACCAACTCACCTTCACGAGCGTCCTACAATTGAAGTACGAAGAATACACGTAGAATGTAATTGAAAAATATATTTCCACTAAATTACCATAGAATCTAGAGACCCTTTCCCAAAATGAAAGCATGCATTTCGACCCAATTTGAGACGGTGTAGGGAATGTCATAACACCCCTTCCAATTAAAAGTGTCACCTTCAACATGTTCTCGTTTTTTATTCACCAAAGCGGAGAACAATGGAACAAAAGAAACACCAAATTGATTCCCCACCTTCCTAAGGTCCTAGTTTGAATCTGACCTGATCACATTACCCACATCAGCTTCAAGCAAGCAAAGCAAATCACTCCCCAAGTCTCTTATGTATACGTATGAGTGTTTTTTTATGTTTCTTCACAATGTCCTTAAGAACTTGAACCTTTTCTTTTAGTGACTCAACCTTCGTAATAATTTTACTGGTGGAAATTGACTCTTTGTAAATTAGTTCATTCACGTGCACATAGAGGACAAGTAAACCTCCTACCCAACAAAACAAGTACACAGTTTTTAAAATTCATTTAAAACATCTTAATTTTTTTTTTTTTTTTTGTATGTTGAAGACTGTTTTAAAAGGGAGTAATGAAGTATCATTCAAAAATCAATTAGGCCAGTTCAAGTGTGTGTATTTTTTGGCCAATCCAAGGTAATTTGAATTGGGTTTGTAACTAATTATGTAAGTGATGCATTATGTGATGCTTCTAAAAGGGATTTTGTTTTCTTTTGTTGTAAAAAATTTAACTTCAAATCTAAGTATGTTCTAGAGAAAATAGTAAAGAAAGAAAGAAACATAAGAGAGGAGAGGTTGAGAAGTTTATGAAGATTGAGATCTAAAAGAAGATGAATCTAAGTGATAGAGGTGTGTTTTCTTATATCAATTGCCTCATTTTCTTCGTAATGAAATCAAGCTCCAACACTCATACCTTCGTGGACGTAGTCTTTGGGTGAATCACGTAAAATCTTGTATTATAGATAGTGTTCTTACTCTTTTATTTATGTTGTTATTTATCTTTTTTGCATTTACTACTATTAGTTGAGTTATCTTTTATTGTCATTATCAAACAAGATCTTAGAAAGTATAACATATAAGGTGTTTAGCAAAATATCCAATAGGTGTTTGATCAAATTATTAAATGAGTTTCACAAAGGTAGTCACATATACAACGGGAAGAAAGCTATGTTGCTAGAGCAAGCATAATTATGATAAATATAAATTGCACTCTAAAAACTAGTTAGCTTCATGGATATATGAGCGATGTCATAGAAGTTAAAGTGCAACAAATACACTTATGAAATTGGATTTTGCATAAAAAATGCCCTTAATTTTTTTTTTTTTAAACCAAAATAAGATCATATTCCAATTTTCAAAGTGCATTTATTGCACTTTGGAATCTGAATTTTTCACCAAAAATGCCCTCGCACAATTTTATTTTATCAAAAATACCCTCAACTGCTCATTTTCAAGGTGTATTTAATGCAGCTTAACATGTACCCTTAGGGCACGTGTTAATAAAATCCTTGATATATTACATTATTACATGGTAAATAATAAAAAGATTACAACCAATTAATTACAAAAACAGAATATATTGGTCTCCAATCAATGATGGATTGACATCTTGATTGAGAAGAAGAATGGAAAGAATTTGCAATAATTTTTTCCTTTAACATAGCTAACATGCTGAATTAAAATATCTAAAACCCTAGGGGTTTTAGGTTTTAAGGTTCAAGAATTAACTAAATTATATCGAATTAGATACCTTGCTATCAGTAAATTCAAGGGCAACACAAGCATCACTGCCTCAAGTGCATTCCTCATTGTCACATTCCTGAAAGTCTGCATCACCCCTCTTGTGCTCTAGATTGGGCTTGAAATTTTTTTATTTATTTAAAAAGAACATATTTTTGGACTAGTTTTTGAGTTTGAAAATGAACGGCCACTGAATTCTCAGATTTAAAATTTGAATCCAACGGTGAAAAAGATCTATGGTTATGTGCCCTTGCCACATCAACTGCGTACAAACCGCGTATAATTTACTGTGTGCATTCGTCACGACTCATATATAAATATAGGGTAGTGTTTGGTAGCCAATTTTGAGAGCAAAAATTTATCCTATATGGGTTAAAAGTTACGGAATGGGCTGATTTTTTGTGAGGATATTCTCTATGGTAAAGAGACCATACTCACAAAAAATCAGAATAATCTGAAACTTCTAACCCTATCAAAAGTGGTTTCGAATTTTTGACCATCATTTTTTTATCGTTAAATTGTAAAACAATTTTGATGGGGTTAGAAGTTTCAAATTGAGTTGATTTTTTGTTAGGATGATCTACTTAATCAATCCATTTTAAAAACTTTTAACCCACATAGGATAAATTTTGGCTCCCTAATGTTGGTTGACGAGCGTGCCCACGTGTGCACACACACACACATGGGGGGTGTTTAAGGGACATATGTAAAAACAATTATTTTTCAAAATACGAGTTAGAAGTTTCGGATTGAACTGATTTTTGTGAGAAGGATCTCTATGATGAGAAGATCATCCTCCAAAATATCAGTCCAATCTGAAACTTCTAAATCCATCAAAAGTGCTTTACAAATTACTGGTAACAAATCGATGGTCCACATTCTAAATCACTTTTGATGGGGTTAGAAGGTCCAGATTGGGTTGATTTTTTTGAGAGTGATATTCTCATCATAGAGATCATCCTCACTAAAAATCAGCTCAATCTGAAACTTTTAACCCATATTTTGAAAAATGATTGGTTTTACATATGTCCCTTAACGCTCTCCACATATATATATATATTTGCATTGAATTTATCTTGTTTTCAATGCGTATAATAAGCTGGACATTAAACCCACGGCATTAAAGTTGCTTTGCAATGGGTCAAACCAATGACCAATGGGTCTAAGTCCTTGAATTTATCTTGTTTGAACTCGTATATGTTTTTTGTAAGGAAAAATTATGTTTGGGCCAACGAACTCTCATTTTGAGAAGCCTACAAGCCAAAAGTGATTATTTGACGTGGCCTAAGATTAAAAATAAAAATAAAAATCGTTGGTTGTATTACGATAGGTTAGTATAAAAAATTAGACTTGATATATAGGGACCCTACCGAAATGTTTTGCACTGCCACAATAGGATCCTACTCTTTATTTAGTCATGTAGCATCCTATCGAACAAAACAATACATGTTTATAAGAAGGAAAAAAAAAACATTTGTTCGATAGGAAGCCATTGAAATGTTTTGGACATACTTGGTAGGATCCTACTAATTCTCTTTATTTAATACGTGGTTTGATGAAGTATAATATGTGGATGCACAAAGTAGGTTGATGCGGAGAAAATCTTGAAATTTTGGGGTGGTGCGATAAAGAGGGCAAAAACAATGGGTGCAAATAACTCTGAGGAGTTTTGGACTGATAATCGGTTAATGCCGTCATGAGTTCAATGCTCAGAATGAGCATTACTTGAAATTTTGGAGTGGTGCAAAGATAAAGAGGGCAAAAACTATGGGTGCAAGGTTTTGGACTGATGATCGGTTAATGCTGTCATGAGTTCAATGCTCAATATGAGCATTAATTCCTTAGGGGCCACCCACGAGGGCGCACCCTCACCTTCCTGGTGCATGTGATGAGTTAGTGTTGCTCGTGTCCCGAGACTAGTCCCTGAACAAGACCATGGTCTAGGGACTGAGCGAAACCCAGATGTGGGCCCGGTCCACTGTCAAACAATGGTTGCAAGCAGATCAACTCCCATGCTAAATAAGTAGTTCTTTTTCTCCCTTCCAACCATTCAAGTTTCAACGTTAGATCACAATAAACAACAAATTAGTGTGACTTCTGTTGAAGGCTCCCATCAATGAGCGAGACCTCATTAATTCGTGACTCGTCTAAATTATAAAAATATTGCCAAGTCAACTTGGGATTTTATAATAAATAATTTTTTTTAATAATTTAAATATCTACTATCTAAACAATTGTATCTAAACTCTAATCATCTTCCAACCTACCTTATTTTATATATATATTTAGTGAAAAAGATAATGATATACTAATCTTTTAAACAATAAATACTAATTTATATAATAAATACTATGAACATTTAAATATTTTGAATTAAAAATACTAAATAATTTGACAATTAATATCAATATAATAAATACATTTATTAATAACATAATAAATATATTTATATTATGTAAAAGTCTAACATATCTTTCTCTTTTTTTTCAAAAGACAAAATAAAGAAGGATTTTATTGATTAAAAAAAATATTGAACAATGCTTATGTCCCCATAAGATCTTGGACATTAACATTCCCATATAATCCTATGAAAAGTGGTTATAAATTAACGGTCCACAATTCTTTAACTTATAAACTGGGCCTAACAATTTTATAATGGACTGATTTTTTGCAAGGATGATCCTCTCACCATAGAGATCATCCTTACAAAAAATCAGCCAATTTTAAATCTTTTTGCTCATATAAGATAAAACATATTGTCTAGAACCTTGTTTAGAATGTTGTCTACGGATCCTGACCCTATATGTATCATTATAAATCAAGTTGAAGTGTTAAACCATTTATGTTATTTGTCATGAGTGAGTCAACTCGGTAACTTAAAGTTCAAGAAGGAACTGAATACCGAGTTTTGAAACCATGATCTCAACCATCCCACCAAAACCCAAAGTGTGTGTGTCTAAATCACTTTAGATTTCGAGATACGGTTACTATTCATCTTAGGCACACATGATGTATCCTCGAAATGTGTATTTCATCCTGACCCTTAGATTTTGTGTTTATGTGGGTCCTTGGATTCCCACCCACAAAAGAATTTAAAAGTCGAATTTGATTAAAAGAAGGATTAGAGAGTGAACAGGAATGGTTGGTGAACAAACCTCAATTAAAAATCTATAATACATGAGCTTTTGTTTGGAAAACCTGCCTCTCTCTCTCTCTCTCTCTCTGCTTCTCCTCTCTCTTTCTCCACCAATAATGAAGGGCAACAACACCACTAATCAGTCATATATTTTTATGACCAAAAAGCCCATTCTCCTCAAACCTCTAAAGAAGCCAAGTTCAGCATCTCTTAATCTCATTAAGCCTCACAATATAGGAATTTTGCTTCTACTACTAGCAATTTGTACAAGCTTAAGTGTATTCTTGCTTGGTTTCTCTCCCTTACTAACTTGCAATTTTGATCATCACCATCGGTTTCTAATTGTTCAAAAATTCGATGATGTTATATTTCTCAATTCGACCACTAATGTATCATCTAATGATGAATTTTGGAAACAACCCGATGGGTTCGGATTCCGCCCATGTTTGAATTTTAGTGATAATTATCGAAAGGAATTGAGAAGTAGAGAGAGGAGATGGTTCTTGATGGCCGTGGTGTCGGGAGGGTTGAATCAACAGAAGAATCAAATTGCGGATGCCGTGGTCATTGCTCGGATTCTAGAGGCTAATTTAGTCCTTCCAATACTTCAGATTGATCAAGTTTGGGGTGATCAAAGGTATCTTCATATATTTCACATAATTAAAGTATTAGTTATTTCTGCATTAAACTTATTAGACATTATAGGCTGTTTAAAATTAAAGAAAAATTAAATTTGATGTGTTCTAGTCTTGGACACCATCGGACGAGATAATCAATGTGAATCGTCCATCATATTATCATATTGGCCTGTTTGAGGTTGAGATGACTCGTCCAATGTTTATTATTTATATAAAATAAGGATTTTGTGACCAATCCACCTTAAAATATTTAAATATAAATGCATATTAATAAATAATTTTAAATTAATTTATATGATTTGACTCGTTTAACAGGAGATAACTTAGATGAGTCAACTAGGCATCCTCGCCAGCAAGTTCTAAAATCATGTTATAAGTACTTATTTCAAGGCAGTGTTTGATATTGACACAAAATGTCCAACAAACAATAAAATTGTGCCGTGTGCATGTAGAAAACCTGAGAAAAATTGTCGACTTACTAAAGTTTTTAGAATAATGATTTTCTAACTAGAAAGTCTTCACTCAATCAATACCCAGCTGATGTGGCATGAACGTAGAATCATAGATTTTTTTTTGGTATCCCAAGAAAAAATATGATTCTACATCCGTGCCACATCACTCGAGTGTTGACCGAGTAAAGACTTTCTAGTTTGCAAGTCTGCACTCGAGTTTTTAACATATTTGGGTGATTAGAATGAGAATCAAGAGAGTCAAAAATAGGATATCTTCAGTATTTAGAAGCACATCCTGTAAAATTGGTGATATTAGGTTTACCCCTTTGCAAAATGTAATAGTAGGTTTACCCCCTTGACTATAAGCCAACATTGTTTTTTTTTTTTTTTCATAATTATTTAACAGTGCAATTTTGATATTTTCCAAATTTTATTATTTAAATAATATTTAAAAAGAAAAATCAAAATTTCATTGTTAAATCATCCAGAAAATGTAAGCTTGACTTACGGTACTCAAGGGGGTAAGCCTAATCTTACACTTTGCAAGGGATAATGGTAATATCATCAATTTTACATGTGGGTGTTTCTAAAATACCCATATTGAAATCATGTTCGACATGCATTATCTCATCGTTCGTTGAACACAAAAGCGTCCAACCACGTTAGACCCTAGAAGAACCCTTCCCTAAATGCATCTTCCCTTAAACCTCCATCTGAAGGTTTTACCAAAATGGTGAGGACAGTTTTAAAATATTTACTAAATAGGTATTATATCTTTATTTATTTTATCTAAACGTGTGTACCATGCTTATTTTACTGATT
Source organism: Akebia trifoliata (assembly GCF_017979445.1). Classification (NCBI taxonomy): domain Eukaryota; kingdom Viridiplantae; phylum Streptophyta; class Magnoliopsida; order Ranunculales; family Lardizabalaceae; genus Akebia; species Akebia trifoliata. Next base: position 43,896,734 of record NC_141385.1, on the reverse strand, counting down.
TACCTTAATACCCTTGTTTTGAAATAGAAGTAGAAGATCATATGTACCCTACGTGATAAATATTTTTTTAAATTGTTGGAGGAATAGTTTTTGAGTCATATGTGGTCTTTTTTTGTTTTTCTTTTTATGATGCAGCGAATTCTCGGATATATTTGACGATAGACACTTCAAGGAGACACTTAAAGATGATGTTCATGTGATCTCGACATTACCTGAGGATTACTTAAGGAAGCGACCAGTTACCGTTTCTAGCACACTTTCGCACATAGATGAAGAGTGGGTTCGAACTAGACTCGTGCCAAGCGTGAGATTCTTCTCTATTTTATTTTCCTTCATTTTTATATAAAATTTGGTAAAATCGATTTTTAAACAAAGCTTGCATGTTTAGTAGCATTAGGGATCTTATTATGGTGATTTATATGTTCCGGTCCACATTTTGGTGAATATTTGAGATACCCGTGTTTCCAAAGTGATGATATACCTTTAGTTTTATTCTAGAAGATTAATAGAAAGGGCAAGGTTATTTAAAACTGCCATTTGTGGTGTTGGACATGTAACGGTAAGTGGGTACACTAAGCATAAATGGTGGGTGCAAATAGAATGGCCCTACTAGAAAATGGTCTAAATACCCTTACCTTCAACCTCTAGCCAAAAATCGCCTTAAATCTGTAGGGTAACCTTTTTTTTTTCCTCTTATCTTTAACCTTAAGATCTATCTCCTACAACACTCCAACGTCAAGAACAAGATAATATTTTCATGACATACAAGATGGATTTCTAAATAGAAAAATCAAGGGTTTTCAACAAGAGATTAAATAGGTTAAAAGCAATTTACTCAAAGAGGTTTAAGAACTTAAAGATTTCACATTTTGGAAGGAGAATCAAAGGGTTTTGGCTATAGGTAATAAAGACATTTCAATCGTTTTATCTATTAGTATTTCAGTGTAGACCTAGGTCAAGGAGCATATATCATGAGTGAAAACATAAGGTATGTCAAATATTCACCTAAACTTCGTATGTACAAAATATAATTGAAATAATTATCTTTTTCAATTGCTCACTATATATTTTTCTTTCTTGACTCAAACAACAGATTAGGAAAAGTAAGATCTTGATCATTCGCGGATTCAATTCAAAGCTCTCTAAGGACCTCGACCCTGATTTACAGAAACTCCGTTGCAAGGTACACAAAGTAAATTTTGTGATAACGAACTATTGTGATTCTTAATTTTATTAAAGAACTTAGAGTAGATATGATTACTCGTGGAAATTGGGTAGAAAAGTGATTTTCCTTGTGAAATAAGATTTTTAGGTGTATGATCATGCATTTTCTTGTCCAAAGTGACTTTATCCCTCCACGGGAAAATGTTTTCTCATCTTGTCCCCAAGAACATGATTTTCCCATCTCTTGGTTTTTTTTTCTTCATGATTACCTCCATGGACCCATGGTTTCAAATCTCATCCAAGATCGAGATGACTCGCCCCAATCATCTAGGTGATGTTCTTCACCAAGACAGATTTACATAACGTCTCAGGTTTTACATTATTTTAGGAGTTAGACAAGATGACCCGGACGATATTTTGAAATAGTTGAGTTTAGCCCTACATCGGACACTCATTGCCTTTTCTCTTTCCGTATAAGCTCTTGGGCCTCTTCAATCATTGCCAGTTGATTTTGAGTTGGAACCCCAAATTTATCAGAAATCTTAGTCGTGTCAAATGAGATTTTATATATTTTAATTAAAATAATTATTTTTTAAATGTAAATTTTCATTATCAAAATAAAATGTGATTTCATAACTATATATTATCTAATTTATATAAAAAATCATAATTATTTCATATATATATATATATATGAAAAGTAATCGTAAACCGAGTCAAATGCTTTCTCTCATCCATGAACTAGACGAGACGTCAAACCGAGATTTGAAACCATGTATCCACTGTCCAAGAAAAAAAAACTCTTTTTGTTTTTTTTTTTTTTTTTTTTGACGCATTCCTATGTAAAATCAAATGATAAATTTCTTTTTTCAAAGAAACTCATTTTCCTGAGTAATTCATTTCCTAGAAAATAAATTACATGGAACCATGGAAATCCCTATGTCTCGGTGCTAATTGGCGCTATAAGATTGTATAGGTTGCCTTTCAAGCACTGAAGTTTAGAAATTGGATAGAGGAGCTTGGAGAGAAGCTGGCAGAGAGGATGGCACAAGGTGGTCCATACATGGCATTGCACCTCCGGCTCGAGAAGGATGTATGGGTGAGGACCGGATGTTTTCCAGGCTTGGGAGAGGAGGCGGACCACGTGATCAAGTCGGAACGTGCATCCCATCCAGAGCTTCTAAAAAGTCGTACTAATATCACTGCTCGAGATCGATACATTGCGGGCCTTTGTCCTCTCAATGCACTTGAGATCACAAGGTACATTTTACTCAATACTTACAATCTGCTCTCAATAAGTAAAAGAAACATTTGCTAGCCTCAATGGAGGTTAACAAAGAGTAAGTCTTAGACTTATTAACTTAGTAAGATTTCAAATCTTATAAAGAGTTGTTGAACTCAACTTGTGGTATCTAAAAACATGATCTGGTGCCACAAGAAAATCTTAAAAAGATTGAGTTTTCATCGTTAAATTTTAATTTTAAATTTGAGAGTTATGGTGGGAGTTCAGTAGTCATCCATTTTCAAATCAAACCCCAACAACCTTTAATAAGATTTGAAAACTTACTTAGTAAGGAAAGAGTTTCTCAATCCCAAATGTATATGATGTCCAAGAGGGTGGGGATTATAGTTTTGGATTGAAAACATCGTTCTTCCAAACAGAACAATAATATAGTTGTCGTATCTTGATTGAGGATTTGGGTTTTGAAATAAATTATACACTTAGTTCAAATATATGAAATTTATTTGGATTTTGTAAATTAAATCAGATTTGATCCTATCCGGACCCAATTTGATCATTATTGGATTGGATTTGGATCCAATGATAGTCCAATCAATGGGCAGCAAACCAATATACCAATCCTAAAATTTGGTTTTTAATACAACTTGTCATTAAGTGCGTGCTTCAGTGTTTCACTCACATACACTTCTTCGATGAAGGCTAATCAAGGCCCTTGGTGCATCAAACCGTACAAGGATCTATTGGGCTGGGGGTATGCCCTTTGGAGGAGAGAAAGCCCTGAAACCTCTTGAATCAGAGTTTCCACACCTATACAACAAGTGGGCCCTTGCACAAGAAGGTGAACTTGATCACATCATGCACAAATCATCCATTCTAGCTGCTTTGGACTACTTGGTCTGCCTCAAGAGCCAAGTATTCATGGCCAATCATGGAGGGAACATGGCAACATCAATGCAGGTAAGTGTAATCATGGGCCCACATTTTACTTTCTATGGCCTCCTACCTTTCAATTATCTGATTTTGATTGATTGATTGATTGGTTGGTTGATCAATTAGGGACATCGAGCTTTCCTGGGACACATGAAACACATTACACCAAATAAGAAGCAATTGGTACAATTATACATGAATAAGAAGTTAGAGGAGACGGTGATGGAGCAAATAATCAAGACGATTCATGCAAGATCCTTGGGATCACCATTGGTCAGGACCAAGAAGTCTGGTAGGGACGTGATTGCCTTCCCTGTACCAGAGTGCATGTGTACAAATCTTTATAAATAACTATGAAAAGCATGGGATCATTACTCCTGTATCTTGTATTTCAAAGCAACAAAATTCTTTTACACTGTTGAGCACATGAGGACACGTATGTACAAAGTCATTTAATTCATTTTTTACCTATACAACTAAGATTATTATCACACAAAAATTATGTTTTAAGTTCCATCAGATTCTCGTGAACATTGAAAACAGATCTGAGCCATTGTTTGCTTGTGGGATAAGATACATTGATGATGTTATGATACATCTCACGTATACAAAATAAACTTAAAGTAGAGCAGATCGACTCAATTATGAATTGCAAGTTGCAAGAGCTCGGAAATTGATGAAAAAAAATTAGAGAGCACAAATAAAAATTTAATGATTTCCAGATTAGGTAATCTCCTTACATAAGGCCTATTAGTAATGGCTCGGACACAATACATAGCAACAACAACAACATCAATCACAAAGTTATATACTAAAGATTTGGGGTCCACTAAATAAATCTTATTCCTCCAGTTCACTCTGTCCTTCTATTGAATATCCCAAATTCAATTCACTCAAACTAAATATATATAAGAGAAGCTTAGAAAGATTATTTTAAACTCCATCAAAAGTGTTTTAGAATTGTGGATCATCGATTTTTTACCGTTAATTTGTAAATCACTTTTAATGGGATTAGAAGTTTCAAATTGACTGATATTTTGTGAGGATGATCTCTACATCATAGAGATCATCCTCACAAAAAATCAGCACTTAATCCAAAATTTTAAATCATATATGACTCATGGGGATGTTAGTATTGTTCACTACAATTGCTTTCCAATAATATCCCTAAGGCTTTCAGAAAAAAAAAAAAAAAATATATATATATATATATATATATGCATGACTTTAATATTTTGGCCAGCAGAATAACTCTAATAGTCCTTCCTAAAATAACCTTATAAAATTATAAGTGATTTCTTAGAGGCTCTTGTCTGACTGATTGGTTGGAAAAATTGTAGGATAATTTTATAAAGACTAGTGATAATCTGATGCTCTTTTCTCAAACCCTCCTTGACTTTGTAGTTATAGAATCGTAAATCTTTTTCTTGTGCATTTTGAAGCAAAGGATCTACGATTCTATGATGACAACATACACAGAACGTCTGGAAAAAGAGCACCAAATAAACATGACTCTTTTATAAATTTTACCCTTCAAATAAAATTATAGATCTTTCATTCATCAAAGTAGTAGCGATTTTCAAACAAAAGATAATAAAAAAATTAAAATAATTTGAAGGCAGAGAATAATATAGAATTTGCAATCAAGACTTTCTTATCATCTATATCCATATTGAATGTGTCTCACCTTGTGCCCCAAGAAACAAATTACTTCAATCTAATTCTCTATTGAGAGAGAGAACTTTATATTTTATAATATGGCTGTTATGTTTGACTTACATTTGATTTTCAAAAACTTGACCATCAAGGAATATTTGGAAGTAGAAGTCAACAGTTCCAAGCCTTTGTCTTGTAGAGCATGCATTTGATCCCACAATATTCAAAATCCTACCATGATTTCAAGAACCAGTTTTAGGAATTGGATCCGGAACTGCAGAGTCCGTTTGAAGTCGCCCAATCAGTCTGACTCAGCCAAGTTAATTCTGATTCAATTCAATTCTTTTACAATTTAATTTATTTTGACCTCATTAAGGAACCTAGGCCGAGGTCTTCATTTGGGCCATGTGGACAATAGAGCAAAATAATACATCAGTTGTCTATTATATATGGTTTCGATTAGAATTTAAAATTTTTGAGAAAAAAAAAACAGGACTTTGAGATGTAGGGATACAAGTTTGAAAACCATGATCCAACCTAGCCAACTCAAAATTTTATTTAATTTTTATCATGGGTCTCGACTCTTGACTTAATAGAAATGTTTCCAAGATCTAAACATCAGGAGCACAACTTGGTTCGGTTTGGGGTCAAATTGAAACTACATCGACTTTGGCCGGCTCCACTCACAAGAATCAGAATTGAACCAAATTACCTTATAAAATCGAACCAAACCAAACTAAGGTCAATTTAGTTCGATTCGATTCCCTAGACTGTCAATATCCTATAAGCCTACTATGAAGTAACATATAATAATAATAATGAAATATTTCATATAGTAAACCATTAATCTAGGTCCAAACTCCTAACAAGTAAGCATATCGGTTTGGTTTGGTTCTATATAAGCATTGAATTGAATATAGAACTAAATTGATCGGTTCTACACTTTCTCAATTCAAAATCGTACAGCAACTTGTTTCAAACCAAATCAAACCAGTTTAAAACTATTGATTGGATAGTTTAACCATCAATGGGTGGGCCCAAAAGATTGTGCTAATACTATATCGTATATATATATGTACATACAACACAACTCAGACCCAAAACGAAACTCTTCTAATATTTGAAATTTTCAGGTCAAGCTAAACAGCCATGAGTTTCCTTGCAGGAAGATTGGCAGCCACAGAAGGAGCTTACTTTCTCCAAGAATCCAAACAGGCCGTAACTCGTCTCGCTCAGAAGAAGAAGAGCAACAACCTTCCTTCTTCATCTACATCTGTGGTTGATGATGAAGCCCAAGCTGACGTTCTTCATGAGGTCCTTCGCCATTCTCTCCCTACGAAGATCCTCGAACCATTCTCAGACTCTTCTCTCTCCACAGCTTCGAAATGGGTTCTTCCTCACGATCCCAATAAGGTTTCTTTTACCTCCGCAGACGCTTTGAACCCTATTAGGGCTTATGTCTCTCTTCCTCAGGTCACGTTTGGCCCCAAAAGGTTTGTTTTTTTTTTTTTTAAGGTTTTAATTTCCAATTTGTGGGTTATTTTATGTTTTTGAATTGGTGATTGTTGTATATCCATTATTAGCTTGAAATTCAATATTTTTTTTATATCTCATTTGACACGAAAAGGTCTGTGTTTGAAGTGTTTCTGTTTGTGGGTCATTTTCTGCTTTTGGAATTTGTCATTGTGGCAAACCCATTAGCTTGAAATTCATTTTTGTTAATCTCATGTGATACAAAATGCTGAGCTTTAATTTATTACCTTTTTTTATTTGTCTTAAAATTTTCTGTTTGTGGGAAGTTTTCTTGCTTCTGAATTCGGTCATTGTGGCATACCCATTAGCTTAAAGTTCAATTTTTCTTTTTTTAATCCCATTTGATACAAAATGTTGAGCTTTTTTTCATTCCCTTTTTTTTTTTGCTCTCAATTTTAGGATGCTGGTTTGATACCCATCTTGCTGGTATTCGTTTTTGTTTCAATTGGAGGGATTAGGGCTGATGGGTTTGTGCTTGGGTTGTTGCAATGTTCTATTTTCTTCTGGGCATGCAAGATTTCACCTTTTAAGCGTTTCAAGTTCCGTTTCAGGGGAATTCAGGTTCTTGCATGGTTTTAAAGTCGTCCTAGACTGAGATGATTCTGGTGAGTTATCCCGGTCTCATACACAAGGAATGATCAATGTGAATCGTCCTTCATATTGACTCGTACGACATCTAAGTTGACTCGTCCAATGTTTTTGTAAATATAATCCAACTTAATGAAATTTGGAGTCAATTAGATTTGTCTTTTTACATAAAATAATTAATTTTTGATTGATTTTTAAGTGAATTAATTTAAAGTTTGTTATCTATATACGGTATAAATTTTGTGTCTGAGCATCTATTGACCCACCTTATAAATTATAGTAAGAAAAGATCATAATTACGTAAATTTAAAAACATAATATTAAATAGATTTAAACTGATTTAAACAGTTGAGTTCGCCTTGTTCAAGACTAGATGACTCAGTGTCAGAGGAACAAGATGATATACTTGGTGTTAGAACCACGGGCTCTTGAGTTTATGGTATAGCTGCTATAAAATATTTGTTTTCTACTCGATGCACAGTTTTGCTTTTTGGTTTCTATATTTCTTCCTGAAAGTGAATAGACAAACACATCATTTTCCATTTTCAATTTGGAAAAAATGCAATTCAAATAATTTGCAGTTTCTTATATCCTTTGTTTGATTTGGTAAATTTTGTTAATATATCTCAATACTGATTGGATGAAAATAATGAAAATTGTGGGTTGGAAGCTAGAATATGGTAACGGTCTTTGAGAATAACAGTCATCTGATTTGTTACTATATGCAGGTGGCAGATTCCTGATGGAGAACACTCGATTTTAGCTTCGACAGCAAACGATTTACGGCATGATAAGTACACAAATGTTAACCCTAAGAAGTTGACGGAAGCGGCGGAAGGACTTTTGCAAAGTAGGTTTCTTTCATCCTTTTTGGATATCGTCATTTAGCTTTTTTTAAATTTTATTAGCTTTTTCCATGGAAAGAATGTAGAAGAAAAAATGTTTTGACTATTCAACAAAAACTCTTGTGCTTATTCTCCGCTATCAATGTGCCATAATCTTTCTCCTTTGGAAGATAGTTTGTTCATTCATTTTCTCCACTCACAGTTTCACACTTCGTATTCATTATGACTTATGTCGCTACAAGTTATTGTAGCTGGTTATGGTTTAGGAATTTTTCCTTCTTTTGGCAATCTACGTGCACGCGTGGTATCAAAGAAGTTGAAGTTCGTTTCAGCATTAGTGCTTGATTTTCTTTTATGGAGCATTGACATGATCATCAGTAACTGCCCATCTAATAGACAACCCTATGTGAATATGGTTAGAATCGATCAGATAAAAAATTGTGTGCGGCATTTGTCTGGAATTTTTCTTTTAATAGGTAAAAAATTCTTCAAGGTTATAAAAGTTTAAAAAAAGAGGGGAAAAAAGGAGGTCAAGGGGACCTACCTAATGCAGAAAGAAAAATAAAATATAAAACCAAACAAAGTAGACAGGACCAAACAATTATAGCTTACAAAGTCTTACACAGAAACACCCATTTGAACATGAAATCTACAAAGAAGCAGCCTTTGACATCAGTTAATAACTTGCACCAAAAGAAGATAAAAGTTTAAATGCTCGTGATTTGATTTCACTAGAATCATAGGATTAATAGAGATTTTCCTCGTAAGTTATGACAAAAAAGAAGAATATTCAAAATTTCAGAATTTGACTAATCCTCATGTATCAACATACTTCTGTCCAAAATTCAACCACCTCCAAATGTTAGCATCAATTCATCATAAATTAAAAAGGTTTCTCTCTCTCATCAATAAGATGGCAAGTTTCCATCTTTCAAATTGTATCCATGAAGATGCAATCCTTCTCATCCATGCTAGGTGATGTTCAGTTAGAAATTTTGGCTAGGCATGCCATAAATTAAAAATGTCTATAGAAATGCAATAATATATTATATAATTTAGTTTATATGCACATGCACGTGTGTGTACGTACTTCATTTATGACACACATAGAATCTCTCACATGGTTGAGTTGACTAACCCTTGACGAATCAATACATATCTATGCCAGTATGACATTGAGAAACTGAAACCCATTACTAGTGTGCTGCTTGAAGTTTCAGAATTTGGACCTTATTTGAAGAAATAGGGATCAAGAAAGGGATTAGATAAAATGCAAATAAAACAAAATAGTAAGAATGATAAAGAAGATAGAGATTATAAATTGGGGGAACAGCTGAAATTGCATTCAAGACCAATAGTTCGTGTAGTAATGTTTGGGTAATCACTTTCTTCATTCCATTGATAAAATGTTCAATTAGCCAACAGAAACGAAGATTTGGTTTTTTAGATTGTATGGTCATGTTGGTTTCCCCATTGTGCACTCATGCAATTTTTTATTTTTATTTTTTTGAAAGATTCATTTTGCTTTATTATGTGAATTGGATTATTTACTTGATCGAAGCTCATGGAGGATTCATAATTCATTGTAGTTTTCTGTTTCTAATGATGGTATACTGGAAGATGGATTCTTATAACTGGAATATTTCTTTTAGTTGGAAAAGCATTCGCTGTTGCTACCGCAATTGTCTTTGGTGGTGCTGTTTTGACTGTTGGATTGACAGCCTCCACACTAGAGCTGCACAAGGTAAGTAATATGCTAACTATATATTGATTCTTGTAAGTTATATTAGAAAAGATGAAACTTATTACAAATAAAAAGAATTTTGAACCGGTAAATGGTATTGTATCATTTTGTCTGGAAGCGAACTAAGCATTGTAGAACATCTTTTTTGTCTCATCAAACACTAATTATACCACGACTTTTGTATTACTTGATCGAATGATTGTTCTGTTCGGTACACGAAAAGTAGATTTGTAGCGTAGGTGATAACATTGTTGATTAGGACTAGTGCATAAAACTATTTTGAGAATTGAGATTGAGATTGAGATTGAAATAAGATAAAATCTGATTTTTGTTTCCTTCTTAACATTGTAATTAAGTTTTCCTTGGAAGAAAACACTTGATGCGTCCTCAATAATGCCTTGTGGATTACTTTTTGAGCCCACTAACCCTATATCATATTGATTGGTGACTTTTATTAACTTTGATGATTTGTCATGGTTGATTCCTAGTCATTGATTTGATCATTTTTGGTACTCAAATCTGAATTCTATATATCATTAATCAAACTATTTTTTTATAGTTCTGACTAGAGATGGTCTGAACATTAGTGGGCACCAGCTTTTTTCTATTAATGAAATCATCAAAGTCATGTACTACTCATTTCTTGGTCTCTGTGTGCTTTTGCATGAGCTCGCATCGAAGTCATTCTCATTTCAAATATGTTCTTCCCTAGCTCTAGCTTCATATCTATTTTCGCATATAACATATAAACATAGTTTTCTCATTGAAACAATGTCATAATAAGGTTCAACCATATAAACATAGTTGCTCAATTATGCAGTGATCTGGTTCTCTTATGCGTCTGTTCATGAAAACTGCATCTTTAGACCCTTGTTGGCTTTATATTTTGCAGGGCAATGACATTAGAACCAAAGCGAGAGAGTTGGCTCAGCCCAAAATCAAGATGGTCAGAGAGCAGTTGCTTCCCGTAAGAATCTGGGTATGATAAGTCATAATATCCAAACATCGCATACTTTGATTTTCATATTCGTATTGTCGAAACTAACTTGAGATTCCAATTTCAGGCTGAAAATATGTCAAAGAAATGGCATATTGAAGGGAAGGAAGATGTCAAAGAGAACCCTCTCGTTAAAGAGCTTTCCAAAAGATTGGGCGCGCCAAGGACACCCAATTGATTAATGCATGGATTACCTGTTGTTTGTATATGAGAATGCAAGGATATGTACATAGAATAAGAAAGTACTTGAAATATTGTAAATCGTTTGCTTCTAATTTGTGTTCTTTTTTTTTTGGGTCCTTGTATTGCTGGTGTCTGGCATGTCTTCTCAACCTTCATGTTTGCCTCACTTTGTTTAGTCCTTTCCTCTGATTTTAATGAAAGTTTTAATTATCAAGAAAGGAAAAAAGCATTGAGCAATTATACTTTCTGTACATTTCATTGCACTACATCGTGTAGGACTATACATTATCATAATTTTGATGTTGAGTCCATCCTATTTTCTTCGTTCATTTTTTTTTTCCAGTTAATATTTAAGAATTTAAGCCTAAGGAATATATGCTAGGTTTGGGAGACCTGCAAATTGAAAATATAGATGACTCACCCAAATCATCTCAGTAAAGTTTGTGAGGTGAAAGCGGGTTTAAAGCCATGGATACATATACTTTGTAGTAAAATTACATTGTACTTCTATTAAGTAAATAGCATGTATGATCCTTCTATTTTAGTAAATCATATAAAAAAGTTAAGATCAGATTTGTATTCTATAATTCATTGAGGAAATATTTTCCTTTTTAAGAATTTTTTTAGTTTCGTTATTCAATTAAATTTTCAACAGACTCAAGTTTTTGTTAAAATGAAGAAATATTGATCCATTTCTCTATCTATTGAATTTGAACGTTTTTCATCATAGGCAGGCCACATGGTACATCTCTCCCCTTAAGACCATTTGGATGCATTGAGACCATGTAGCGAGATTTGGGGTGCAAAAGCATAAAGGGCACAATCTCTTCCCTAATTTCAAAATAGAGATTATCAGATCGGAAATCCGCTGAAACGCTACTTCCATAACCAAGTCTTTTATGATACACACACTTGCATTTCCATGGCTGGTGGTGTGAGAAAAAAAAGATCACTAAACCCAGAAAAGACCAAACCCAAAGAGCACAGAACCCTTGTCATCTTCTTTCTGCCTTCTGCAGGTGTGGTCCCTGGTGTCTCTAAACTCCCTATATTGAGGTCGCAGCTTGAATCGAAATCAAGATAACACGTACAATTTGGAAGGCCACAGAACTCAACTACCAACAGTTGCTTGTGAACTTGTGGTGGTAGCCATGGAAATGGACCTGAACTGAGAGACTAGGACGGCCTCGTGACTAACAGCCTTTGAGGCTGCAATATCTTCCAAGCGCTTCCAGGATAATTCCCGCTTCTCCAGTGTCTCTCTCTCCTTGGCTTCGTCTTCTTGGAATTTCATCAAGCACTCTTCAAAGAGCTCTTGGTCAGCATCCGAGAAGATCTTTCTTACATTCAATGCCAGGCTCTGTACAGCCTGGTTCCAATGGCTTCGGGTGCTTCTCTCCAAGGTAGGAAAAATTATGGGCAGTATAACCTTTCGGTTCTGGATGATTAGGTTCTGTATGTGGTCATTGTTCCAGAGGAATAATGCACGCTCAGCTACCTGACATATAAGAAACCATGATACACAGTTCAGTAAAGAATGTGAACGGGAAATTAAGTTGACGAGGTGGCTAGTTAGAAACTAACAATGGTATTCCAATGTTCCTGCTCCAGCTGGGCAAATGAACTATAATTATGATGCCCCACTTTTGAAAGTAACAAGAATAACAATAGACAGACCACATCTGAAGATGGGATGTTAATTCTATGAAGCCACTCTACATAACCCTTACAACAGTGGCCTAAGTTGCAATAGTGAACGAAGTGCCAACTTAAGACATGTGGAGTGTTGTTCCCACGTCTTAGGTTCAAAACCACTTGAACCCAACTTCACCTTGCTAATCACCAACCCTTTTTCCTATCAAAAAAAAGTTGCAATAGTGAATAAAAAAGAGTAAGAGGCCATCACCTCTTGGGGTACAATCCTCTCAATTGGTATTTAGAGCTTGTCGATAATATAATTGAACTGTATGTCAATAGGTTGACGCATCATGAGGGCGTCTAAGCAATCAGGTTCAAAAGTGTCGTCATGGGAATGCAGTGCACCTGAGGTTTATCCCATTTCACCCATGTTTTGGAGACATTGGAAAGATCCAGGTTGTCTTTCCTAATCTTAACATTCTCCATCCCAACATCATTAACAATCAATTTTAACTATCGTCTCATCCCAAGAAATTACCTCAAAAAATTTATTTCTAATGTATTCCTATGTAATGCTCTAGTTTTATCTATCAACACTACATTAGCTGCAAATAACAAACACCTCAATATGGGTTGAATCATTTTCATTTGCAGATCACTGATCTTCACAATACAATACTTTGTATTTCAATCAAGTTGGAATCACTGGGACTTATGTGCTTTGTTTGGATCCAGTTGTCTCTTTTTCTTTTTTTTTTCTTTTTTTTTTTTCTTTTGATAAATGAAAAGTTTTATTGATAAAGAGGACAGGGTGGTCCTCAAAGGAGTACACACGAGCTACTCACTCTCACAACAAACAAAATCCCATCTGAATAAAAAGTCTCACAGAGCAGCCCTCTAAACTCCCTAAATTTTTTACACCAAAAGAACACCAAGCCAAGAATCCTTATAATAATATCTTGCGAGAAACTAGCATTCCAGCGCTTGTGGCTCTTAAAATCATCCTTCCCAAAGCTTCAACCACAATATTGAAGAGAAGGAGGAAATAAGGGGTCGTCCTGCCTTAATCCTCTGGATCTTTTGAAGAAACCTGCAAGACTACGATTAACCAGGATTGAGAAGGACGCTGAAGAGACACAATTGCTTGGTTGGTCATCTCGACATGCCTTTATTTTTCGATTAATAAAATTTTACTTATAGACAATATATATATATATATATATATATATATATATTGGCTTGTGAGTATCTCCTTTGCTTTTGAAGTTTGTGTCATTAAATTTGTTTCCCTTTATTCTCCTTTCCCTTGCTTATCTTTTGTTTTTCTCATGATTTTAATGCCCAAGGAGTTCCTGAGTTTTTTGAGTCTGATATTCTTTGACCAGTGGACATTTTATGCTGGAATTACGTTTTTTTAATATGTGGAATGAATTTTATTAAAAGGATATCAGAAATAATGTTTCTGTTTTTCTCTTCTTTTATTTCTATGTAAGAGCATTTACGTCCATTCACTCTTTTATTAATATTAATATTTATATTTATCAAGATCTCATTATGAGACTTGATAATTAGTTTTTCATAATTCTTCTTGGTATCAAAGCCCTAGAGGATCCATCGTCCCCCACTCCTTGGGTTTTTCCTCTTCGATTCTTGGAACCCTGAATTTTTTCTTCTCTTCTCCTCCTTCCTCTTTCATCAACCCTCCAGATCTCAAAGACCTCATAACCTAGCAAGAGCTTCGTTAGGAGGTCTCCCCTTCGGGGGTTCTTTTCTTTTCTGTCTGATTCATGATCCCTTAATTGCGTGTTGCGATAAGGATAGAGCCTGTGATCACATGCTGCAATAAAATCTCTGCGCTGTGATTTTACCCTTTGATAGGGTTTTTTAGGTTTTTCAACCCTTGCAGGTCTGCTTGGAGATTTGCAACAGTAACAAAAGGTGGTGTGTTTATTTGCGTCTGCAACAGCAAGGGTGCTGCTTTTGGGATCTGCGACAGCAATAGGAGGTATCTAGTGGCCTGTGATAGCAACTAGGGTACTTTTTCTGAGATCTGCAACAGCAAGGTTGCTGTTTTTTGTGATCTGCAACAACGAGAGTGCTGTGACAGCATCACAGTCTTCCTTGGGGACCTACGACAGCAACAGGCTGGGTTTGGAGGCCTACAACAACTAGAGGGTTGCTCTGCGACCCAAGACAGCAGCTGAGGTGTTTTTTGGAGTCTGCTGCAGCAAGGGTGCTGTTGTTTGTCTTGTGACCTGCGACAGCAATAGGGACAATTTGGGAGCCTACAACAGCAACTAGAGGGTTACATTGTGACCCACGACAGCAAAGGTGCTGTTTCTTTGGAATCTGCGGCAGTTCTCTTTTGAGGCTGCCCCTTTCATTCTTTTTACCTTGAGGTTTCTCCCATCTTGGGTTGAGACCACAAGTGATCTCTCTTCAAGCCAAAGTTACACCTTCCTTGTTCAGAATACACAATGGCCTTGCATCACGAGACCAAGGATTCTAACACTCTTCTTGGAGCAAATTCCTCAGCTCAACGTATTACCAGAGCCCTATTAAATGGTCGAAATTTTCAGTCCTGGTCTCGAACTGTTAGACTTTATTTGAGTAGTATAGGAAAATCTGGTTGGCTTTTGAGCACCATTAATAAGCTACCTCTCACTGATCCCAAAATTGAACAATGGGGATCAACAACTGGACCATTCTTGGATGGCTCTTTAACTCCATGGAGCAAGGCATTTATACCATGTTCATGTATAATGAAATTGTCTCCTATTTGTGGTCAGCCATCACTCAGACATATACGCATGCTCGAAATGACTCACGGATCTATAAGCTTTATCAAGACATTGCCCAGGCTACCCAAGGGCCTCAGAGTGTAATTGATTACTTTGGATTTCTTCAATCTCGTTGGGAGGAGCTCTATCATTATGAATCTATGGCTGAGTTGTCTGCATAGGCAACCGAGGTATGTGGTTATGAGGATTGCTCGACATCAAACACACCAATTTCTCATGGGTTTGCGTCCTAAGTTTGAGGCACTTCGAACTCAAATTCTAAACACCACTCCTTTACCTTCTTTATTTGAGACACTTGCAACTATTGATAGTGATAAGCGCCGTCACCATGTGGTTTCCTCTCAGACTTAGGCCCCTAGCATTATCTCTACTCTAGCTACAGATCAGATGACTCTACCAACCAATTCGGGATTTTTTGACCATCATACTCAGGGATCTGGGAGTCGAGGTCGTGGAGGCTATGGACGTGGTAAATGAGTGGTCTTACTTGCAACCACTGTGGGAAGATTGGCCATAAGAAGTCCTACTGTTTTCAGTTTTATCCCCATCTGTTGCGATCTTCTGCCTTTCGGGTTAAGAATCATTAACGCGATCTTCACCCAAGTTATAAAATGACATGATTAAAATTCAACGTTAATTAACACTTGTCTCATGGTGGATTCAATCCCCTAGACACTTTTACTATCTTACTAACTTTACATATTTACTGTTTTATTTACTTTCAGAACAGCGCCTCCCGGCGGAACGATCCCTACTTACCCAAATAAGTAGGATTTTTAATTTTATTTCTATCCAAACATCAGCAAGTCCAAAAGTAACACACATTGCTGCGACAAGCAAATCCCCTTCCACAAACTACAACCATAAGAAGACCTCGCCTCCCCACTCTCCCACCCAAATCTTTTCTCCCCATATTTTGTTCTGATTACTCTTCTCCACAAACTCCCTCTCCTCCCCAAAGCGCCGCAAACATTTTCCTAAAAGAGTCTTGTTCATTCTTTTCAAGCCCCTGATTCCCAACCCTCCCATTTTTCTTTGGGAAGCAAATGAGTTTCCACTTGACCAAATGAAAATTTCCCTTTCCATCCTTGTCATTCCACAAAACGTCTCTCGTTAATTTTTCGATGTTAGCCTCAACCACCTTAGATATGGAGAATAAAGAGAAGAAATAAATCGGTATGCTAGCATGTATACCTTTGATCAATGTTAACTTCCCCACTTGGATAAGCACAAGCACTTAACCTCTTCCCTATTCTCTCCACTACTTGATCCCAAATTCTTCTACAACTATAGGGTGAACCTAACGGAAGACCTAGGTAAAGGAAGGTAAGAGTCTCCAACTGACAACCCAACATGACCACTAATGAAGAAAGACCAAGAATCGAGCCCATCCCAAAATGCTTGCTCTTTTGAAGATTTATATACACCCAAAAAATTGCCTCGAAGCAACAAAGTAAGGATCTCAAAAAACTTGTCCTTGTAGTTGTCTAAGAAAATGATTATGTCATCAGCTAATTGAAGATGAAAGACCAATGGGTCCCACCCTTCACTCTAAACCCTGACAAAACTCCTATGTTGACCGATCTATAAAGAAGTCTACCTACACCTCAGCCACAATAAAGAGCAGAAAATGGGGATAAGGGATAGACTTGCCTCAAGCCTCTAGAGCCCCTAAAGAAGCCTGCAGGACAACCATTAACTAAAATTGTAAAAGAAACTAAAAAAGCACATTTCATGATTCAACCAATCCATTTCTTCTTCAAACCCATCCCTCACATATGTGAACATGGAAGAGTTGGAGGAGGCAAAAGTGCCATGGAACGCAATGGAAACCAGTCTGTCCACTAAAGTGAGACATTATCAGCTATACAGTCCATTGCCTTAATTTAAAATATACTATCCATCGAAAAAAGTCACATCTACCCTCATCACAACACACTACCCCATGTAATCTTGCCTTCTCCTAACACTCAGGAATTGACATGAATCTTCAAAACTCATATCCATTAGATTGTTATCATGGATTAAAAATTTAGCAAAACACCATACTATTGATGTGGCCATTTGTTCACTTCTCTTCATAGTTTCTCCTCTACTGAGTCTAAAAGAAAAATATTCAAATAGGCACTATCTTTAATAAAAATTCTAACAACTGGAAAAATAATAACATGGTAGAGTCAAAAAACCAAAAAGAAAACATGAAACGTAACCAAATTGTCAAAGAAACTATCACACAGTAAAGATGTAAATCTTGAAAATGAGACAATAACCAGAAATCATCAATCTGGATATAATACCTGGAAATGAAAGCTACTGAGGCAGCGACCAATCTGGCGAAACAATGGCACCATACAACGCTGAAATTCTGCTGCTTGAGTAGCTTCGAGAATTTCCTCCAGCTCACCAAGAAACATAACTTCCTTGGAACTATTAACAATAGGCCAATACTTCAAAAGACCTCTTATCACTGTATCCGCCAGCTTGAAGTCTTTCTCCACAAACTGAGTGACACAATAAGACAGTTGCTGATGATACATTGATACACACTTGGGTTTGTGAAGAGGGATCAAAGCCCGAACAAGGAAAAGCTTGTGCTCTTCCTTCAATGGCAATGCAAACCCGTTGATTATGCTGCCCAATATCTCAAGCAATTCTGCAATCCCACTGTGCTTCTCTGTCTCGAAGATAAAACTATAGAATATGTTGTTGATGGCTTTCCTGATGAATGGACGATGCACCATGAACTTCCCATAGATACGATGGAGTATCGTCTTCAGGTACTCCCTTTCTCTTTGGTCCTCAGAGTCAAAGAGGTCGAGCAACCTCAACACAAACGAGTGGTCGATGTATCTCTTTGCCAGCTTGGCATCAGTCTCTGAAGAAGCAATGAACCTAAGAAGGAACTCGTACACAACCTGCAAATGAGGCCATGCCGGCTCCATCGTGGGTTCATCGTCTTCCGGGTCGTAAGCCTCTTGGAGCTTGTTATCATGGTTAGAAGAAGGAAATGTCCGAAACAAATTGGCCGCTACCATCTTCGTAATCTCTTGCATCACGATCTCATTGAACTTGGAGGTGACCCCCGTAAGATAATCAACAAGCTCAAGCAGGGTTTGCCGCTTTATATCCTTTTCTTTGAGGTTCTTGGAGGGATCGGTGAAATCAAACACAACACAACACATGTTCATCTTCCTTATAAAAAGATTCTGCTTTTCAGAGCTTGGAACTTCCCGAAAACTGGGCAGTGCTTCATAGGTAGTAGAAGCAAATATGGAGGCAGTTTGAGAGGCAACAGTGGCAGATTTCTTCCCTTGATTTGATTTATTCATACTCGAAGTGTGCACATTGTTAGTGCGGGAAGCACCGGAACCCAAATTTGAAGCTTTCACAGCTGTTGAACCACCCTTTTTAGGACGGGCACCAATGGAGTTCAGTCCCTGAGATGAATTTAGAGATGGAGGGGCATCAGCAACCCTTCCATCGTTACTGTTAGTGTCGTTAGGTGCCGATTTTGATGAGGGCTTCCGAGGTAGCTTTCCAAGTATCTGTCTAAACATATTTACAACCCCTACCACCAAATTCTAACCCTAGACCTAACCCTAACCCCTCTCGACAACCCGTGGTTCAAAGATCTGATCTTCTACGAATAAAATACAATCAACGTTTTCTCTTTGAAACATCTCAGAAGTTAGAACCCAAGCATTCTTATAAATTATAATTCAAGAAAAATAAATGAGCCATGGAAGATGATCAAATAATCATCCAGAAACACTGATCAGAACCTCATTTCTTCGATCAAACCAGTGAAATTCAAACTACGAAAGATTGAATGTGCGTGAACCAAATTCATAAGCTCCCAAAATCAAAATCTCGTAACCTCAATAAATCGATCAAATAGGCCACAGATTACGAGATTTTTTTTGAGAATTTAGAAATGAAAATGTGACCGAATAGATAAAGATCGGAGAAAAATGAGAAGAATAACTTACAATGATAGCTCGATCGAAGATCTGCAATGGGCGAGCAACCCTAAAAACACGGATTTATGCAAAAAGGATTTTTTTTTTCTTTTTTTGCTAAGTGAGGTGTGGTTTATTTGTTGTTTCTGCAAATGGACATCCGTGAACCCTAATAATCTTCTCTGTTTTAATTTTAAATATTTTTAATGGAGATGGAGAAGCACTCACTCCCTCTCCAACGATACCGAATCGATGGAAAAGGAGAGAGAGAGAGAGAAACAAAAGCAAAAGTCTTCCCGCACTCCAAATATCCCTCTCTTTCCCTCTCTAGAAAAAGATCTGTCCCACCCAAAGAGTGCCACGTGGTAATCAATTGACCCACTGAGACTGGACGTTTGTCTGTTTGTCATTAGCTGCAACTTGGGCGGACTGCCCCGAACTCAACTCGGGCTCCACCCAATTTATGAGCGAGCCTGGGCTGAGTTATGTAAAAAATGAGTTGAGCATTAGAATATTTCAACCCAAACTCAATGCAGCTTGAGTTGGGGGATTGAGCAATCCGACTTAACTTGATGCTTATATACTAATATACAAATATTTTTATAGTAATTATATATTTTTTTTTTATTTGACTTTTTGATTTCATCTTATTATTAATGTGGGCTTTTGATTGAGTGTGGTTTATCTCAATGATGAATTTGGAGGTTTTATGTGATTTTATTTACTAGTATTTTTTTTTATTTGACTTTTTTATTTCATCTTATTATTAATGTGGGCTTTTGATTGAGTGTGGTTTATCTCAATGATGAATTTGGAGGTTTTATGTGATTTTATTTACTAGTATTTTTTATTAATTAAAATGAAATCAGGGATATTCAAGGAGTCAACCCGTTCAAAAATATTATCCAACTTGGAGTAACTCGATTTTACAAGATCAAACTTGGGCCCGATGGTCAGGTCGAGGGTTATACCACTTGGGTTGAGCATGGGTTTACTGCCCAAGTTTGTCCCAAGTCCCGACCATGGTTTTAAAAAAGGAAAATTACATCATGTGCGAGGGGTTTCTTTCTAAATAATCCTTGACTTTTGGGGTATAGGGGTTGCAGCTTGGGCAGACTAGCCCGAATTCAAGCGTAGCTCAACCCGATAAATGTGCGGACTTGAGCCCAATTATGTAGATACTAAGTTAAAATAATTCACCCCTACCTTATTTGAGGTTGAGCATGGGTTGAGGGTTCAGGTAACCCTACTCAACTCGAACCTGAGATTAAATAACAATATATAAATAGGTTTTATATTAATTATATACTTTTATTTATTTTTAAAGTGTATTTAATTATTTTTTTAAGTTATTACATTTTTATTTTTATTAATTATATTTCTGGTTTAAGATATAAAATTTCTTTACTAATCACAACAAAACAAAACTTGTTCAACAAGCCCAACTCATCCAAAACTACCAAACTTAGACTAACTCAAGCTTAACCAAAGTTTAGAAGCTTAGGGTCTGTTCTTTACAGAAGTCAGCTTCAGCTCCAAAAGTCAGCTTCTGGAAGAAGCAGAAGCCTAGAGCCTGAAAAACTACATTCAGCAGAAGCCTGTTCGTTACAGAAGCATATAAATTAGAAATTGATGTTCGTTTGACAGCTTTTTATTGCTGGATTCTGGTAAAATGACCAGAATACCCTTAATGTTGATAATGCATCTAAAATGCATCAAAAATGACTAAAATACCTTTATATATATTATTTTTAATTTAAATAAATTTTATAATTTTATAATTTTATCAAAATTTCAGTAGCATCTACTTTAAAAATGGACATATGAAAGATGACATTAATGCACTGATCATTATTATTGTCTCATCATCATCATCTGTATTATTTTATATAAAAGATTATAGATGACTAATTTTCGAAAGAAAATTCAAATTTTTTATTAAAAAAATCTAGGATTTCAATTGGTGATGTTTCATTAATCACTGAAAACAAATTTTACTAATCCCTAAATAGAAAATATATAGTCATCTATTGTAAATTTTAGTTATTTTCCTTTTATCTCAACCGTCATTTGATGAACAGTAAACCTTTTATGCTTGTCTTTGAATCCTTAGACTTAAAAAAAATAAGTCTAATTTTATTTTTTATCTTAGAACTTGAGATGACATGTTTTTAAGAAAAAATCAAGACTTTTTCGGATAAGATTAAAGACAAGGGTATTTCCATCATTTTACGTCAATATTTCATGAAAGACCAAAGAAAGATTATGTCATTAGTTTGAACTTTGAATTTCAAAACACACGGGATTATCTATAATGAGAATTTTTATTGGCACCCCAACTTTTACTTACTACACCCCATCTAAATTTTATAGTTGATGGTGGCAATGTGAAAATGTTAATTCCTATTTTAAATGCATTGTGTTAATTTTTTTATTGGGAAGTAGTGATAAATAATTTGAAGTAATTGGATTGTAATAAGTAAAAGTTGGGGTGCCAATAGAATTTCTCCATAACTAACAAAAAAAATCAGATTGCTTGGGGTGAAGTCATAATTAATGGTGTGGTAATAACACATCTCTTTATTTATTCTCAGATTTTTATCACCCTCTCTCTTTCCATTATATGTCCATCTAGCACAATTCTTTTTTTATTTTATTTAAAGAAGGGTACAAATCATTTGGTGGAATATTATTTAAAGAAGAGGGGCATTTAAGTCATTTTAAGTTGGTGGAATATTATTTAAAGAAGAAGGGCATTTAAGTCATTTTAAGTAAAACCGTTTTCAGTCTTTGCTTCGCGCAAAAGCTCATTCGCGGAGCACCTCAAAGGCGGCTTCAATTTCGGACTTCAATCTGAAGCCCAATCAGCTCCAGAAGCCCAAACGAACACAATCCAACGGGCTTTTTAGGCTTAAAAGCAATAAAAGCTAAAAAAGTCCGGCTCCGAAGCCCAAACGAACAGGGCCTTAAGCTCCGGTTGAGGGTTTTGCAACTTGAGTTGAGCCTCTATCTACCCTCCAACCTACAAACCCACTCAGGTTGCAGCCTTAGGTGATACCTTGATAGTTAGTGTAGTAAAAAAAATTCTATCTTAACGTTAGCTAATCATTACTTTTCAGTCTTTTTTTTTTCTTTAAATACCTAAACTACCATTTTCTCATTTTTTCACATACTTGGATTTTTCCACAGCGACTAGGATCTTCAAGATTTGTTCTTCTCAACATTTTCCTCTTCTTCCTTTGAAACGTAAATTTTCTATGGCTCATTGTTAATTACTTTCCCAACCTATCTCTAGAGAAGAGATAAATAAATCATTTTCTACTCTCCAAATAATAAACCCTCATGGCTTGATAATTTTGGGATAGAGTTTTTTTATTTCTTTATGGGATCTAGTTGGGGAGGATATTTGTGAAGCTATCAAAAACTTCTTTAGTTACTCAAAATTTTTAAATGAAGTGAATTATACCTTGATTTGCATGGTCCCTACGGTTCTTAATGCCAATAAATTTTAAATTTTCTTGCCAATTTCCCCTCTGTAATTTTGTTTACAAAATCATCTCTAAAATCCTAGCAAATAGAGTATCAATTTGTCTTCCCTTGATCATAAGTCCCTTATAATTGACATTTATCAAAAGAAGAAGAATCTCTAACAATATTCTCCAAGCTCATGAGACGGTTAGGAATTTTCATCTCCCCTCTTTAAATCAATCCTTTTGTGCTAAAGTTGACATCGATAAAACTTTTGTTAGTCAAAGGTGGGATTTATTGAATCCCTTCTAATTCGGTTAGGGTATCCTAACAGTTGGATTTCCTGGGCTATGAAATGTCTCACGACTCTTCGATTCTCAATAGTTCTCAATTGCTCAAGTCATGACTTTTTTCCTAGTGAATGTGGTCTTCGTCAAAGTAATCATTTTTTTTCTCGTTCATTTCTTGTATCTTAAAAAAACTTGTCGGTCGGGAAATTATTAGTGTTCCCTTATCCAGGGGAATTCTATTTCCTTTACACCTTATTTTTGCAAATGATATTCTTTTCCTAGCAAAAAAATTTATGTTAATTATGCTAAGGGAACCATGGAATTCCTTGACAACATTTTTTTTCCAAATCTCGGGCATTCAAATAAGAAAATATAAAAGCCATATTTAGTTCAATGCTTCTTGTGTGAACAAAGACTCAAGTTGTCAACCATTGATAGACCATATTCTTAAAAGACTCGAGGGATGGAAATCAAACCTCATATCTTGCTCAGGTCAAGTAGAGCTTATTAAGGCCGTTCTTGGTAGCTTCCATGTCTATTGGATTTATGTGTTTAACATCCTTAAAATTGTATGTAAGGTAGTTGAAAGTCATATTGGAAAATTCATTTAGAGAGCTCCTAATCTTGAACACTCTTGCCACCTTCTAAGTTGGAACAATATTTGTAAACCTCTTGAGGAAGTTGGATTTGACATTAGGAAGCTAAGGGATTGGAATATAGCTTGAATGATAAAGCTTTTTTGGGCCTTGGTAACAAAATAACTCCCTATGGACCTAGTGGAGTAGATCAAGACATATTGGGAATGGTGATATATTGGTTTGTGATGTTTCCCAAAATTCATCTCGGGCTTAGGTAGAGAGGTTTGATGAAAGCTAGAGACCATGTTTTAGAATTCACTTGGGTGCTAGTGGGAGATGCTGAATAAACTCGGTTTTGGAGAGATCCGTGGCTGCTAGGATGATAGTTGATTTCACAATTTTGCTATAGGATTATTCCATTATTGATAGCCTACCAAATGCTAGTATAGAGATGTATGGAGCAAACACGATTGGCAGCTTAGGGATCCTTATAATGCTCACATGAGAGAAACAACTGCGCATGTGGTAGCTTAGCCGTGCCCAATCCAAGGTGTAGAGACATATTTATTTGGACAGCTAATTAATTATAGTGGAAAGTGCACCATGAAGAGCGCTTGGTAATCAAATCAATGGTAAGCGGCTAAACTATCATGAAAGAACGTGATTTGGAATGAAAAAAAAAAAATCCTTCATTTTTCATTTATTACTTGGCTAGCTTTGCATCAAAGACCTCATAATTGAAAAACGTCGAAAAAGAGGACACGTAAGATCCCATCGTCCATTCGATTGGGATTGCACGAGTGGGAATAGGCACGGTTTTGGAGGAACTTCAGGTCCCTTTATCCATTCGATTTTATAATAAAGAGTTACACAAGATCCCATCTCTCTTCTTCTGCTCTTTGATCTATAATATTTGGAGAGAACACAATAGGTGTATTTTTCAAGACATATTCCCCCCACACCCACAGGAGTCTATTCTAAAAGCCATTGAGGAAAATGTTAGAGTTATCTTTGATGGAATGCTTTTAATTGCCTCCAACGATGTGTATCCCAAATTCTACTAAACTGAGGCTTTATTCGATTTCTATTCCAACATCAATCTCAATGCTATGGGACTGTCCGAAGATAGGTACCATTAAAATTAATACAAATGGTTCCCCTTCATCCTTAGGAGGAGGATTTAGTTTCATTGCGTTCAAAATGGGGAAATGTAGGGCTGTCAATAGATGCTTATCGGTTTGAATATAGAAATATCCGAATCCGAATTCAAATTTGAAATTTTTATCTGATATCCAGATTCAAATTCGATTATCTTATCAGATATTGGATAATATCCGATTAGAATTCGAATAATTTGTATATGTATAAAAAACATAATTTTTTCTTATCCAACTGATTTTTCATTATTAAAAAAAAAATTATTATATATTATACTATTTATATAATAAATAAATCAAATCAAATAATATATATTATATTATTTATATAAAAAATTAATCAAATAAAATAATATATATTATATATTATTTCGAATCGGATATTATCGGATTCGAAATGTTAATATCCAAATCTATATCCGATAAGGATTCGAAAATATAAAACTATCCGAATTCGAATTCGAATTGGATTTGAATTTTCGACTAACCATTGACACCCCTAAGGAAATGTGTCTTTAGGGGATGGAGGGGTTGTGAATGGGGATGATAAATTAAAATAGAGTTATCGGCCATTCTTGAAGATCTAAAGTTTGCAAAAATGAAGAAACTTGAGAGGATCAAATGCATAAAGGTATAAATAGAAATCTCATGGAGGTACTTTCTTCTTGTGTGGAGTATTAAAGACATCTCTCTTCAGTTCCATTCTTGTTAGTTCGAATTTTTTGGAGTGAAGCAAACGAAGCCTCAAACTTTTTGGTTAGGCTAGGCTCATCATCATTAGAGTTTATGATCTTTGAACGCGAGGCTTCATCACCTCCAGGTTTAATGAATATTTTGTTGGATGATATATCATATAATTTTATTTGCATGTAAGTTAGAGATTTCGCCTCCATCAGGTGGGGTCTCCTTAACCCCAGCTCTTACACACACACACACACATACACACACATATATGAAAAATAATTACCGATGTTTTCTAATGGTGAATGACAAATGGAGAATGCAATCTTTCTATTTTGAGTCCTCATAATCTAACTCACCTTTTAGTACTCTCTTTGAACTTCCCCCCACATAACTATACAAAATCACAAATATATGTCGTTGTGTATCCTGAAACAAGGAATCTAGAGTTATGTGAGAGGGGGAGTCCAAATAGAGTATAAAAAGCGAGTCCGGTTATCACGATTCTTCTATTTTGGATAGTGCAATAAAAATGGAGTGAAAGGGGATTTTTTAAGTGTTTGGGTGATATGCAACTAATGGCTCCCCAAAATATATATAAGTTTTAATCAGGTTCAACGATTTGTCTTGTCCAAAACGACATGATTCAAATGAATCAACTTGGAATCGGCTCCTAGACCAAATGACATGGGACACCATTACCGGGCTTTAAAACCATGACATGGAAGACAAAGACAAAAGGGACAATTATTTAAAGGACCTTGGCGGAGGAATTTTTTTCTAATTAATTCATAAGTTTTAGAACTTCTTTTAATAGTCTGTTTAGTAAAAACTTCTTTTTTCTAACCAATTTCTAAACCTCATTCACCGCATTTCTCACGATTGAATCTCTTAACTATTTGATCTTATAGTTTTGCATCAATTTTTTTTTTTTCGAATTTTCGGCATCCTAATCAAGTTTCAAAGACTCCATTACACTGAAAAAGATCTAAAAAAGAAGAAGAAGTCATTTTTAGGAGTTTTGAATATGTATATCAAAATTAGGATTTAAAAAAAAATCATTTTTCGATGAAAATTGATTAAAGATGACTTTGGTTTGAAATCACCTAGGAAAGTTGTTATTTCAAGTTTTTAGTCCATTTTTCAATGAAGATGGGTGGATTGTACGTACCAACATCGAGTTCATCACTTTTTATTATTAAGTTCAACATTTTAAAAAAAATTATCGAATTTAACAATAAATTTTGGTCAGCTCGCCAACAATGAGGGCCATTAAGATAAAAAGGTTTTACTAAATAGATTATTCAGAAAACGCCCAAAATTTAGGGTTTATTTAGAAAAAAATCCCTCAACCAGGGTTTATAAGTAATTTTCCCAAGACAAAAACACTATAAAGTAAGAACTTACCTCAATCTAGTCAAGTCGAGACCTTTCAAGAACTAAACAAATGAAACCTCTCTGAACTCTGAAGATCGAACACTAGGGTTTTTCAATAGTTTATCTGTAAAAACTAGGGTTTCTTTCTGGAAAAAATGTACGGAGGAGACGAGTACGATCCCTCTGTAAACGAGGATGAAGAGGACATCACGCAGGAAGATGCGTGGGCGGTTATCAGCGCTTACTTCGAAGAGAAAGGTCTCGTGCGCCAACAACTCGATTCATTCGACGAATTCATCCAAAACACGATGCAGGAAATCGTAGATGAATCTGCGGACATCGAGATCCGTCCCGAATCTCAGCATAATCCCGGTCGCCAGCCCGATTTCCTCGAGGTTTCATTTCTTAGCTGAATTACTAGGGTTTCTAATTGATTCCAGAATTTCTATGTTTAATTTTTTCAATTAATAGATATGCTCTGGGTAGTATTCTTACGGTTCTTAAGGTTTTGTTTTTGATCGAGTGGTGCAGACTATCTACAAGATCAGTTTTGGTCAGATTTACTTGAGTAAACCTATGATGACAGAGTCTGATGGAGAAACCGCAACATTGTTTCCAAAAGCCGCGAGGTTGAGGAACCTGACCTACTCGGCCCCATTGTATGTTGATGTCACGAAACGAATTATAAAGAAAGGACACGATTGTGAAGAAGTCACTGAGACACAAGAGTTCACCAAAGTGTTTATCGGAAAGGTATTGCTATTTGAATCTAAATCGACTGTCTTTTTGAATTTTTCTTTGGGTGCTTATAATGTGTTGTGTTTTAGGTTCCAATTATGCTTCGATCGAGTTACTGCACATTGTATCAGAATTCGGAGAAGGATTTGACAGAGCTTGGAGAGTGTCCATATGATCAAGGTGGTTACTTTATAATCAATGGAAGTGAGAAGGTTTTGATTGCTCAGGAGAAGATGAGCACCAACCATGTTTACGTGTTTAAGAAGAGGCAGCCCAACAAGTATGCCTATGTTGGTGAGGTCCGGTCGATGGCGGAATCTCAAAATAGGCCACCGAGCAGTATGTTTGTGCGGATGCTTTCACGGGCTAGTGCCAAAGGGGTAAGTAGTACTACAATTCATTATAACAAAAAGCCCCATTTTTTTTTCTTCTTTTAGAAGTTTCGTTTAAAATGCGTAAACTTGACTTTTTTTATTATTATTATAAAATAGTAGGCTTTTACGTTTTGAGAAGAACCTATTTTTTGTCGGCCTGTGATTAATTTTTATGGCCTTATGGTGGTTTGTAATTTAGTTCATAAAGTTTTTTGATGTTGGATTTTATGATAAGGCCTTGACGTCATAATTATATATATATATATTTTTTTCAATATTGAGTTATTTTGCTCAAAAGATACATTGATAGTATTTTTTTTTTCTAAAAAAGATATCGGAAACTTAGAGTAAATGTTCCATATTATATACGGGTCGGGTTCAAGAGCCAATAGGATAGCCAAAGCATTTTGTCTTATATGGGCTAGAAGTTTCAGAATGAGCTGATTTTTGTGAGGACGACACTATGGTGAGGAGACCCTCCTCACAAAAAATCAGCCCATTTTGAAACTTTTAACCCCAGTTTACAAGTTGAAGAATCGTGGACTGTCAATTTCTAACGTTAACTTGTAAACCATTTTCGATGGGGTTAGAAATTTCGAACTGGAATGTTTTTTTGTGAGGATGATCTCCTCACCATAGAGATCTTCTTAACATCATAAGTCTCATGTTCTTTTGGTGTAAATTGTAGCCTGACGTCAAAGGTGTGTTTTTTGAGGATTTTGTTTTTAGATGGGATTTGTTGTGTTTGTGTTGGTGCTTTCTTGCTTTGGGGTAGGTCTCCTTGACCACCCTTGTTCTATTTTGTATCTCTTTCTCTTTTAATAAATCTATTCTTATAAAAAAAAAAAAATTCTGCCTACTCCCAAAACATTTAGCCATATAGGACAAAACTTTGGCTCCATTTTAGCTCCCTCAGTTTTGGCTGCTGAACACTACCCTATAGATATATATATATATATATATATATATATATATATATATATATATTTGATATTTATCATTCCCCCACTTTTTTTAATTGCTTCTTTCTCCTTTTTCCTTTTGTCTTCCTGAAGTTTTCTATTGCTGTTTTAAGCCTGTATTCCAGCTTGGTGACCATGCAATGATTGGTGTTTTGAGTTTTGCACCGAATTACTATACTACTCTTGTTCTATGTTTATGTTGTTTTTGGTTTATTTCTTGATTTTATTGCAGGGGTCCTCAGGGCAGTATATTCGGGCTACCCTTCCATATATCCGGACAGAAATACCGATAATTATTGTGTTTCGGGCATTAGGGTTTGTTGCTGACAAAGATATATTAGAACACATTTGCTACGATTTCGCTGATACTCAGATGATGGAGTTGCTCCGACCATCCTTGGAAGAAGCATTTGTAATTCAAAACCAACAGGTATGTCTGAGTTTATTTATTCATTTTATTTGCAATTAGAAGGAAATCGCAAGTGGAAGGTTCTAACAGAGGGCAGGGAAGACAAGAAAGGATGTGGAGTGGGAGTAGTGAGATTATAAAAGAACACTTGAATTAACAAAAGCCATGGCTTTGGATGGAATTGTATGTTAGAACTTAGAACGGTATTCTTTCAGCCAACCCTAAACTTTTGGGATAAGGCGTTTGTGATGATTTACTTTTTTGTACTTTCAACTATAGAGTTTGTCATTGCTGGTGCTGTTAATTGAACAGATTTGTAAGGGGAATTTTTTTTCTTGTTGAGGTTGAACTCTCCTATTGACACTAATTATGATTTTTTAAGTAATTTAAATTGGGCTCCATAAAGATTATGCTTTCCCACTTTATTAACTTTGGACTAATGTTTATTAGGATTAAATTTTATTAGAAGTGATATTTTTTTTTACTAGTGTATGAACTTCTTTTTACATTGATGTGGATGTTTTATGTAATAAAATGCCCTTGTTTTCCCCTTTGATTTCTCTATATCACAAAATTAAGGCCTTTTATTGCACTTATGGAACAAACCTATTTTCACTGCACCACACTCATTGTTTATGTATTTTATACATCTAGCTGATACCTTTCTGTTTCTGGGCAATGGTTGTGGAACAGCTTAATTTAAATGTTACGTTTGCTTTTTGAAAAAAAAAAAAAAAAAAAAAAATATATATATATATATATATATATATATTTTGATATCTTGGAAATGTTTATGTTGTCTTGTCTCTACTTCTTTTTGTAGGTTGCATTAGACTACATTGGTAAAAGAGGATCCACCGTAGGTGTGACGAGAGAAAAGAGGATTAAGTAAGTTCAGTTCAGGTATTTGGGATGCAGATTGTCTATGTGATTTTATGTATGCTTAGGAAAACTATATGCTTTTCTCCCTTTCAGGTATGCCAAAGAGATACTTCAAAAGGAAATGCTTCCTCATGTTGGCGTGGAGGAATATTGTGAAACTAAGAAAGCTTATTATTTTGGGTAGGTTCTGCTCCTTTTGGTATTGGTTGCATCATAATGGCTGCCAAAACATATCTGAAAGTTGCTCATCTGTTTCTTCTGCTAGATATATCATCCACCGTCTTTTGCTATGTGCGCTTGGCCGAAGGCCAGAAGATGATAGGGATCATTATGGCAACAAGAGACTGGATCTTGCAGGTCCCTTATTAGGAGGCCTTTTCCGAATGGTCTGATATTTTGAAGTCTTGAAGGATATTCTGAAATCAAAGGTTTCACATTCCATGTATAATTATGGTTGTTTTTGTGAATGCAGCTGTTCAGAAAGCTGACAAGGGATGTGAGAGGCTATGTTCAAAAGGTTCCTCTGGGGCTTCTGCACATTTTGAGTTGGTTATATCATTTGTTACTTGTTCATTCTTGTTACTGATTTATTTCTGTGCATGGAACAGTGTGTTGATAATGGAAAAGATGTCAACTTGCAATTTGCAATCAAGGCAAAAACAATTACAAGTGGCCTTAAATATTCTCTTGCCACTGGAAATTGGGGACAAGCTAATGCGGCTGGCACGAGAGCTGGAGTTTCACAGGTTGGAGTCAGGGAATTATTGTATTGTTGTCCAGTTTTAAGTTTATTGGTTTGTGAATTTTTCAAACATGCATGTTTCTTGTTTTGTTGAAGTGTGATTCTGAACAACATTCAATATGCAGGTGTTGAATCGCTTAACTTACGCTTCTACCCTGTCCCATTTACGAAGGTTGAACTCTCCCATAGGGCGTGAAGGTAAACCTTTTTAATCCATAATTCTATGTAGTATTTAATTTTGTAACATTGCTACTTTTGTACTTTTTTAGTATGTCTTCATGCTCTAATTTAAGCTTCTTTCTTTTCTAACCAGGGAAATTGGCAAAACCTAGGCAGTTACATAATTCACATTGGGGAATGATGTGTCCTGCAGAGACACCAGAAGGACAAGTAACTTTTTTGCACAAACAATCACACAAATTCTAGAATGTGTTTTTGAGCTTTTTCTTTTGGGTCATTTATTTATGGTTACTTTCTGAATTTACCTTAGGCTTGTGGACTTGTGAAGAATCTTGCATTGATGGTTTACATAACAGTAGGATCAGCAGCAAGACCGATTTTGGAATTTTTAGAAGAGTGGAGCACTGAAAATTTTGAGGTGCGCATTTTGAAAGTTGTCTATATTTCTTTTTTATCTTTTTCATCTTGGTTCTTCTTTGACTCTCTCTCTCTCTCTATCCTTTGTTTTTGTAGGAAATTTCTCCTGCAGTTATTCCTCAGGCCACCAAAATTTTTGTCAATGGATGCTGGGTTGGCATCCATCGTAATCCAGAGCTTTTGGTGAAGACCCTGAGACAGCTGAGGAGACAGGTCTGTATCCCCGGTCTTTACATATGTTAGCAGTGCATTGTGCAAGTTCCTCAGACACTTCCTTCATACATAGATTGGCTTTTATGTTCACAACTTTTGTACTTTTTTTTTTTTCAATTGGCAGATGATGTGGATTTACTTTTGTTTTAGTCATATCTTCTAAACAGTAAACATGTTCAAGCCCTTGTGGAAAGCAATTGTGATCTGCCAACTTTTATAATATTACTGTTTGTAAACTTGCACTAATATGATGCTATCATTTGCCTGAAAAGGCTAATAGTATTTCCATAAGTAATCTTGGTTGATTTATGGCGGCTTTTACAGGTTGATGTTAATACTGAAGTAGGAGTTATCCGAGACATCCGTTTGAAAGAATTGCGGTTGTATACAGATTATGGACGCTGCAGTCGTCCATTGTTTATTGTGGAGAAACAACAGCTGCTGATAAAGAAAAAGGATATTCGAGCATTGCAGCAGAGGGTTTGTACTATTTGAGAGATTGTGGCATTTCTTGCAATTATATTTTCTATGATTTGGTCATCCTTGTTTCTTCTTTTTCCAGGAGACCCCTGAAGAGGGTGGTTGGCACGAACTTGTGGCAAAAGGATTTATTGAGTATGTAGACACAGAAGAAGAGGAGACTACCATGATTTCAATGACCATTAATGTGAGTTCCTAAGAATGAATGCCCTTCTTTTGGCTGATTTTCACAATCTTTTCATCATCAAGAATTTTTTGTTCTTTTTTGTTATTTTTTCTCTTTGATATGTTGGGATGTATGATTCCTGCATGCAAGTCATACCAGCCAACCGTTTATATCTTACATGCTAAAGAATTTTTTTTACAGGATCTTATAAGTGCTAGGTTTAACCCAGAGGAGGCATATTCAGAAACTTACACCCATTGTGAGATCCATCCATCATTGATATTGGGTGTCTGTGCTTCTATTATTCCATTCCCTGACCATAACCAGGCAAGTTTCCCGTGCTAGTCAGTCTTTGCATGCTAGTGATTCCCTATATAACCAATGGGTATTCTTCCCATGTTTGCTATCTTATTTTTCGCTGGTGATATGATGCAGTCCCCTCGTAATACATACCAGTCAGCAATGGGCAAGCAAGCAATGGGGATTTATGTCACTAACTACCAGTTAAGGATGGTGCGTACATGGTTTCCTCTTTTTTTTCCCCTTAAATTTTTTTTATTTTAATGTGTGTCTTTGTATATACATATTTGCTCTCTGCGTTATTTGTGCCTTCTTTGATTCACCAGTGGTTCTCATTCTTTCATTTCCTCTTTCCTTTTTTGACTCAGGATACATTGGCCTATGTTCTGTACTATCCCCAAAAGCCTCTTGTTACAACTCGTGCCATGGAACACTTGCACTTTAGGCAGCTGCCAGCTGGCATTGTAAGCTCTTGATTTTGTGTACTTCATTTTGTTTCTTCTCACCTTGGAAGTGATTCTAACATTTTTTTTTTCTTCTGTCCACTGTTCTGTTAAAGAATGCCATCGTTGCCATTGCCTGCTATTCTGGTTATAACCAGGAAGATTCTGTTATCATGAACCAATCATCAATAGACCGTGGGTTCTTCCGCTCATTGTTCTTCCGTTCATACAGGTAAATAAATTTGTACTAAATGAGGCTATTCCACTATTCCTGAAATTTACTTATTCTTAAGGATAGTTGTACTATTGAGAACATTCCTTCCACAGAGATGAGGAGAAGAAGATGGGCACACTTGTTAAAGAGGATTTTGGGCGCCCAAACAGGGATAATACTATGGTAAGTGCTGAACCTTGGTCAGACTCTTGGTTGTTTATTTCTTTTGGGAATTTTGCATCAAACCCAGTCTCTGTTTTACAGGGAATGAGACATGGATCATATGATAAATTGGACGATGATGGTCTGGCACCTCCTGTGAGTCTATATGAGAATCTATTATTTTGGTACCGTTTCTTTCGAAAATTATTCATCTCATCTAAATAAAATTATTCCTGTAATTTAGGGCACAAGGGTCTCAGGTGAGGACGTCATTATTGGAAAGACCACTCCTATTGCTCAGGAAGAATCCCAAGGACAAGCTTCACGATACACACGGCGTGATCATAGCACAAGCTTACGTCACAGTGAGAGTGGGATGGTGGATCAGGTAGACAAATATATAACTCCTGTAGATTCTCTTTCTGTAATGAGACTAGATTATTATTATTTTTAGAATATACTCATCATCATCTTCTACGCCTTTGCCCAATATTGGGATCGGTAACATGAATCCTATTTCACCATTCAACTCTATATTGAGCCGTATTTCGTGGAGGCTGATTGATCTCCATGTCAATTGAAATAACTGCTTTTCCAATCCTCTAGCCACCACCATCGGTGCTTCACATCCCTTCATTGGCTCAGCAATTTGGGTTCCTTTTTCTGCTGGGCCATTTGGCGGAAGAGAAACTGAAGGGTATTCCAAGGAGTCAATAGTAGTTCTCACGAGTTAGTTCTGGAGATCTTAGGCTGCTTTTCTTTTGGAGCAAATTAGATCTGGCTTTTAAAGGGGTATTTTTTGAGTAGTTTATTTTTAGATGGGAGTCTCTGTGCCTGGAGTAATGTTATAAAGCTTCTTTATTTTCCTTTTCTTTAATAAATTTTTTTCCTATCAAAAACAAAAAAAGAAAAAAAAGAAAAAAACAATTTGGGTTCCTTTGCAGGTTTTGTTGACAACAAATGCTGATGGGTTGAGGTTTGTAAAAGTAAGGATGAGATCCGTTCGGATACCACAGATTGGAGACAAATTCAGTAGCAGACATGGTCAAAAGGGAACTGTTGGCATGACCTACACTCAAGAAGATATGCCATGGACCGTCGAAGGAATTACCCCGGACATTATCGTGAACCCGCATGCTATTCCTTCTCGAATGACAATTGGTCAGCTTATTGAGTGCATCATGGGGAAGGTTGCAGCTCACATGGGGAAGGAGGGAGATGCTACACCTTTTACTGATGTCACAGTAAGTTATCATATTTCCTAGCTCTTACAGGCATTGTGGTTTAACTAAATAAGTGGTTTTTACACCAAACATGGTATTCCTGATGCTTTAAGTATCAGAATAGAAAATGTATGACTTCTCAAGAATATTAAAAATAAATAAAAATAACTGATAGTCATCTTGTTTCTGATTTTCTCAGGTGGACAATATCAGCAAAGCCCTTCACAAATGTGGGTATCAGATGCGTGGATTTGAAACCATGTACAATGGTCACACAGGCCGCAAACTGACTGCCATGATATTTTTGGGTCCTACTTACTACCAGAGACTGAAGCATATGGTTGATGATAAGATCCATTCTCGTGGGAGAGGTCCAGTGCAGATCCTCACCAGGCAGCCGGCCGAGGGGCGGTCCCGTGATGGAGGTCTGCGATTTGGGGAGATGGAGCGAGATTGCATGATTGCTCACGGTGCTGCACACTTCCTCAAAGAACGGTTGTTTGACCAGAGTGATGCCTATAGGGTTCATGTTTGTGAACGTTGTGGATTGATAGCTATTGCTAACCTCAAGAAGAATTCCTTCGAGTGCAGAGGTTGCAAGAATAAGACTGACATTGTTCAGGTAAAAAAGTTTGCTCGTCCTTCCTCTAATTAATCCGAAGCTTTTTTGTATTTAAAAGTTGGTTCTACTCTTCTCTGACTTGATCATGTTGGACTCATGATATGATGTTTCTGACTTTCTGCTTAAATGCAGGTACATATACCTTATGCCTGTAAGCTCCTCTTCCAAGAGCTCATGGCCATGGCAATTGCCCCAAGAATGCTTACAAAAGAAGTGAAACAATCCAAAGATCAAAAGAAGAAATGAGCCTGAAATATGCAGCAACTTGAAAGGTTTAACATTCATCTTTAATCAAAGGTTAATAGAAAGAAATCGATGATGTATTATTCATGCCTGACTTATCTGGTTTTCCCCTCTTGAAGATGGTAGACTTGTCTTATAAAGGCATGAATCTACTGCAGCCAGCATTACTTATTGAGGGATACGGCAACCGTTCAGCTCGGTTGAGAGAGGATACTTAAGAAAAGAATGAAGAGTGGAGGAGGGGGTTGTAAAAGAGGTCTCCCTCTGTTTCTTCTGTTTCTGACTGTTTATTATTATTTTTTTTTAACTGTTTTCATGTGTCAAAAACACGGGAGTATAATTCAAAGGCTTGCTTAGATCAGTTTCTGTTATAGCAAGGAGTCGTCAATGTACTACAGAGTCCACATGTTTCAGATGGAATGGTGGAATCCTTGTGTAATATTTGATGTTTTCGCACATTTGTGTAATTTAACGTTTATTTGTAATTAACTGACAGTCAATGGTGCAAAACTGAATGAACTGATAGTGCATCCAGTTGTTTTCTTTGCAGTGTTGGGTTAATGTCTTCTCAACATGAAGGAATAGTCGGAGAGTGAAGTTAAGCTTTATTCAATTTTCCTTTCCTTTCCCAGAGAGTAAATTTTCTGTTTTATAGAAGTGAAAGTATTTCGAAAAATAGAATGAACATTTGTTTTTTATTTATAAAAGATTTTTGTAAGATAAGAGTGGATGTTGAGCCGACCAGCCAACAAAATGCAAGGAAATATAAGAGAACACAACAGAAATGGAAAAAAAATAAATGCAAACCAGCCTTCAACAACTCTAACTCAAGCTAAACACCTTATTTCATCTTAAAACAACAAAATACGACTAGTGATGGAAGAAGCAGACTTAACCTCTCAATCATTAGAGCCTTTTTGAAATTGAGGTCCCAGGAAGCTGAGCACAAATTCTATTGCGGAATTGGGGAAATTTTTTTAAATGAATTTCCACAATCTATACTCAAAATTAGAATTAGTAATTCCACTCTCCCATCCAAACTCATTATTCCCATGCTAGTCCTTAACAACTCTTCTCCAAAGACTGTTATATTCAAATGCTAAACCTCTAGAATCATTTACCCAGCAAAACCAAGTTCTCGACTCTAAACTTAAGCTCAACCCCTTTTGTTTTGTGGGGACATAAACGAGATCCTAGTTGACGAAGTTGAATTTCTTTTTGCCATTCTTGTCATTTCATAAAAAATCATGAAATAATTTATCCAGTTTCAACTCAGATTGGAGAAGATATGGTGCTTGGGCCTCCGTTATTAGAATCATACTTTTATTTGTTTTTGTTTCCGCGGTCAAGGACTCTTTAACCTTGAAAAATCATACAGTTACCTCATGGGGAGTTAGCCGCACCCACGAATGATATAAATACTACTGTTGCTTTAGCTTTACCTACGTCAGTGGCATATTTCTATGCGGGTCTTACCAAAAAAGGATTGGGTTATTTCGGTAAATACATTCAACCAACTCCAATACTTTTACCAATTAATATCCTAGAAGATTTCACAAAACCCTTATCGCTTAGCTTTCGACTTTTTGGGAATATATTGGCTGATGAATTAGTTGTTTTTCTTGTTTCTAGGCTATATTTGGATTGAGATAAATGGAGAGAAGAGAAGAGAAAATAAATGAGTTTATCTCCATTTCTCTTGTTTGGATTCTCAAGTGAGGAGAGAAGAGAAAAGAATTGGAGGGAAGAGAAGAGAAAAAAATGTGAGTTTTCTCTCTCCAAAAGTGGAGAGAAGAGGAGAGAAAACATTTTAAATATTTTATAATTTCAACTCTGCCCCTAGATCTCTTTTAAGATATTTTAAAATTTCAAAGTTATCCGAAGTTCTTTCTTGTCAATCCAAACATGTAGGAGAGAAATTGAGTTTGTCTTCTCTCCACTTCTCTCACTCCAAACATAGCCTTATTATCTTCAGTGGTTCATAAACATGTCATGTTCCTTGGATTATTTACATGTGGGATTCAAATTCTTATTTTTGCAACTTTAGCTGCAACTTATGTAGGCGAATCCATGGAAGGTCATCATTGATTAGCTTTCAAACTAGTCTTTTATGTGTGTGTGTTTTTTTATAAAGTATATCTCAACACAATGTATTGGGCCTATCTATTAAACAATCGAAAATTTTGATTTCAACTTTTTTTTTTTCTTTTCTATCTCTATTTATATATCATGTTTGAAATTTTCGGAAAAAAGAATTGGATTGTATGTGAGATAATTTAGGAAATAAAGATGCGTATTCACATTAATGATGCATGTATATAATTAATATATGGAGTGGATAGAGGGAATCGAACCCGCATCATTAGCTTGGAAGGCAAGAGGTTATGGTTGATGCTAATTAATCATTTTTAATATCTCTAATTCAAAACCGAACATGAAACTTTGGTTCCATTTGGATCCTTGATGGAAGATGAATAGATTCCTACATCTAAGTCGTAAATGAAATTCAAAAAAATAAAAATAAAAAAATAAAAAATCGACTCATAACATAAATGTCCGCTTGTATGTTTTAATGCATAAAAAACAACTCGCTATCTAGATGATCCCTTTGGAAGAGAGGAATTATAACAACTCCTTCTACTTCTTCCGTTATCTATACGACTTTTCTGAATCCCAAGGAAAAGAATTATGTTTCCACCGAGCTGAAACAAAATGTATTAGGCTTTAGTAAACCAAAATCATTGTTTAATAGTTATTTCGTTTCAAACTCCCCCTTACAAACAAAAAATTAAAGATCTAGTTACGATTAGAAATAAACTTTTTTATCTTTATATATGAATTCTTTATCCATACTCATTCAATTGAAACCCTTGATCC
This sequence comes from Akebia trifoliata, assembly GCF_017979445.1. Taxonomy (NCBI): domain Eukaryota; kingdom Viridiplantae; phylum Streptophyta; class Magnoliopsida; order Ranunculales; family Lardizabalaceae; genus Akebia; species Akebia trifoliata. The sequence goes on along the minus strand of NC_141385.1, from coordinate 43,858,255 downwards.
AACTCAAAAATAAATAAATAATAATTATGCTTCGTGATTCTATAATCCAATTTCTAATTAACCCTTGGATACAAATCACAAGAATGTATATTTTTCCTCAAAGGAATCAAAATCCATATATATGACAGCATGGTAAGGGTGACCGGGTGTGCCTCCTTGGTCACATCTTCGAATCCCATATGCCCCTCCACTTAAAAGTGACTATATTTAAATGTTGAATACATGCTAGGGTGGTTGGTACGTGCGGCTTGCCAAAGCAGAAAAAATATATATCATAAAAGCAAAATGGAGTTCGAAGCTAAATTTATGCTTTGAAAATGATGAGTTGAATTGTCACTAAAAAGGAAAGTGCATTCCTTTGTTTCTTGACCCTCGTTAGCAATCTCCCATAAAATTCTTGAAAAATTCACGATTTTTTCAATGAAAGTATTATTCTTTGGATTATTGAATTATTCTGATTAATTCACGTATTTTAAAATAAAAAAGAATAAAATACGTTTTTTAATACAAATTTTATGTTTTTTACGAATTTTTATAAAACCTAGTCAAAAAAAAAAAAATGTAATCGTATCTAGTTGTATGTTGTAAAATGTAAACTTGAAAGTTGTGACGTGTAACACAAGTTCGACTTTGAAGCGTCCACACTTCACAATTTTGGAGGAATTCACATTTTTAAGTGACAAATGTCCCTTTCATTTAAATAAAAAAAAATATGAACACGTCCCTCTACATTTATTTGTGATTCCACCTTAGTTTTTCAAATTGATGATTTGTCACATGACTTTGGTCTTCTTTTATAAATCAATCGAAGAATAACCTCAATGCCCTCATTATCACCACCATCATTATTACCATCACCACTATATGATCACCTTCACCATCACTATCATATTTTTGAAATTTTGAAATGAAACAGATAATACACGTATGAAGCACATGTTGTATATTTTCCGTTTATCGAATTTTTGCAATCCAAAATCGAATAGAACTCGAATTTTTCACGTATCAAATTTTTGTTGCATTTCATATTGCTAACAAGGTTCCATATTGAGCAATGAATTTGTTTTTTTCTTTAATGCCATGCGACAAGATCAATTCCCCCATCCCCCATGTAGAAGTGACTAAATCCAACTCTAATCTTAATCAGAGCATAAGTTTTTATTTGAGCATTCATTTGATTGTTACTATATATATTTGGTGGGTCTCATTTGGCAATCAACATTAGGGAGCCAACGCTTTGAAGAGGGAAAAGAGAATTAAGTATGTTGTGTTCATGTCTTCAGGATGCAGGCTGTCTATGTGAATTTATGTATATGCTTGGGAGAACAAAATGCTTTTGTCCTTTGCAGGTATGCCAAAAAGATACTTCAAAAGGAAATGCTTCCTCATGTTGGTGTTGAGGAATATTGTGAAACTAAGAAAGCTTATAATTTTGGGTAGGTTCTGCCCCTTTAGTTAAATGGGCTGCCAAAACATATCTGAAAGTTCCTCTTCTGTTGCTTCTGCTAGATATATCATCTACCGTCTTTAGCTCTGTGCTCTTGGCCGAAGGCCAGAAGACGAGAGGGATCATCACAGCAACAAGAAACTGGATCTTGTGGGGCCATTACTAAGAGGTTTGTTCTGAATGGTCTGTTATTTGTGAGGGCTTGAAGGATATTCTGAAATCAAAGGTTTCACTCCAGCACAACTCTTTGACATATATATCACACAGGAAATGGGAACAAAACAGAATGGTTCGAGACATCATTGACAGACACGCCATTGGTTTTAGAATTTGGGATGTGAACATAATTTGTTGTAGCAAGTATGACTAGTGATGCAAGAAGCAGACTTTCCCTTTCAATCATTAGAGGCTCTTTGAAATTAAAGTCCCAAGATGCTGAGTACAATTCTATTGCGGAATGGGGGACAAATTTTTAAATGAATTTCCACACTACTCAAAATTAGAATGAGCAACTCCACTCTCCCATCCAAACTCATTATTCCCATACTTGGCCTTAACAACTCTTCTCCATAGATTGTTATACTCAATGCTAAATCTCCATAATCATTTACCTAGCGAAGCTCAGTTCATGACTCTAAACTTAAGCTCAATCGCCTTTGCTTCTTGGGGAAGTAAAATGATCCTAGTCGGTGAGTTTTTTTTTTTTTTTTTCCATTCTTGTCATTCCATAAAAAATCATGACATAATTTATCCAGCTTTAACTCCTTACTTTTTAGGCATAGAGAGAGGAGATGAAAAATATATTGGGATACTCACGACAGTATATGACCTTCAGAAATATACCTCTACTTCTAAGAGTTTAATTCCTGCCCACCTTTTCGATAAGGAATACTAGATATGTAGCCTTACAATTATAAGCTGCCCCCCAAAGAAAGTCTGAGATAGGAAGGTGGGTTTAGGCCCACATGGCAAACCAAAGTGTCAATAAGAAGAACTAGCCATTACAATTAGGATCATGAACAACATCAAACACCTTGCTCTTTTGAATGACAAAATAACAGAGGATACCACTAAGGAACCTGAGCTGCACAGGTAAGCATCTAGGGAAACTATTATATTATCTGCAAATGTTAATGAGAACGGGAAATAATGTTTTAGACACCTATAACTCTTGAAAAAGTTAGTGCGACTCCCATTAAGCAAAATAGAGGAGGGGGAAGACACACATTCCATAATTTATTTCGGCTTGAAGCTCATTTAATCTTAATATATATCTCAAGAAGTTCCAATTAACATGATCGTAAGCTTTCTCCAAATTAATTTGCAAATCACCCTCAAAATCATTAATCTCATTGTCGAGTCAATATACTCATTGACTAATAGAACTAGATCCAAAATCTGTTTGCCTTTGATGAAAGCACTTTGACGGGGAACAATTACACCTACCAAGACTATCTAAAATTGATTCGTTTAGGCTGATCAGCCCCAAGTGTATTAAAGGACCTAACAAAACAGGGTTCTGTTTTTTTTTTGGCATACTTATTTATTACTTAGTCAATTTATGCATTTTGGTGGGGAGGCGTTGTCTAGATGACCATAATTCTGAAAGTCCTTAACCACCAACATTAGATTGTTCTCTATTTTCTTCCAATAATAGGCTCTGAATGGTGAAATCATTCAGACCGGCTTTTTCACTAGTCATAGTGAACATGGTAAAGAAATAGGATACTTCATCATCCTCAAACAATCTTTTCAAGCCAAAGCTTTTTGACCCTTGGAGATGCCCTCAAAATTTAGACCATCGAAAGTGTAGTTCTCATGGCTATCTAGACATAAATTCCATTATTCCAATTACTTTAGTGAGAATTTATCTCTTTCACTTGGCAAAAGCAATACCGAATAAATCTTCTTGACACATCCAAAATCCATATATTATAATAAGAAAATGGAACTTAAATCAAAATCCATATTTCTCCCAATGACTTTTGTCACTTAAAAAAAAAAGTGCATTCGTTTGTTTCTTGATATTAAAGAAAGTGAATTTCTCGCTTATGAAAAGTAATGAATTCCTTTATTTCTTTAATGCCAAGTGGCAAAGTCGAGAATAAATTTTTATACGAGCATCCATTTGGTTGTTATTATATAGTTAGTATGTAGTTATGAATTTTCCACTTTGGCAAAATGACGAATTTACCATCTTTGAACAAATAAATTTAGCAAGGAATTCAAATCATCTAAGGACTGGAGAGAGATGGCCAAGACCACAACTCAACAAGTGGAGGTCTTGGAACCACCATTAGGGATTTATCCCAAAAATTACTTGGTATGTGTGGGGTGAGGGTATTGCACATGTCTTGAGGATTAGTCATAATTTTTAAGAATGAAAAATTTCATCTAGATCTCATGAAAATCTAAAATGCATATAAAATAATAATAAAACGAATACTCAGGAGAAGAAAAGAAAAAAAAAAGAACGCTAAATGCTCAAAACCATGAGTGAAATAAGTGAAAAAGAGTTTTTTAAGTACTCTAAAACTTTTTTATTTTTTATTTTTAAGGTGAACATAAATTTAGTTTAAAAACGTTAATAACTAAATTATTAACGTCCGCACCATATATTGAGAGAGCCCTATATAAAGGTTCATTAAGTAATTTTCTTTCCAAAGCTATCCTCTCGGTGGTACGTTTGATGGGACAGTTTCAATAACAGTGTAATCTTAAGATGAGAAAATCATTTGTCCATATAGTGAGAAAGATGACAAACAAAACCAAATTTACTGTGATGTTTCTTATACTGGGTAAGATTTTGAAAGGTAGACGATGCATGAACATGATGTGATGGCGCAAAGGTGGGTCATCACGTGTCATGAGCATGGTTGATACTAAAAAACGTGTCACACACACACACACACACACACACTCTCTCTCTCTCTCTCTCTCTCTCGCTCTCTCGCTCTCGATTTTCTGTATAAAATTGAGTATATTTGGAGGAAGAGAATTGGGTGGTGTGTACGTTAGTTATGCACAAGGGCCAGGGCTCAAACAAGATGGTTCACCATCTTCTTCTTCACTCTTCTTTACGGTCTACTTCGAATTCTCTCCTGAAGCCTCCACTACCATTGTTAAATACTCCGTCATCTCTTCTTCGACAGGTCATCATCAAGGTAACCATCTAACAATCACACTAACATCCGATTACAACTATTTGTTACAATATTTTTTTCAACCTCGGATGTATATTTTTTCAATGTTTTTTTATGCACCATCGACGGCCATTGGATCTTGTAAAATATATTGGGAGACAACTATTTGTTACAACAATGTTTAGATGCCATCCATTTTATATGATTCAACGGCATCCGACAGTATTGTAAAAAGTATTGAAAGCTGTGTTGTAAAATAAAACATTTCCGACCCTATATATAATCATAAATTTCAATTTTAAGAAACACAACATAAATATCCATTTTAGGATTAAACCTTCTTAGCTGTGGGGCCAAACGGATACTATTTTAAACCATCCAGCCATGTATTGAGTAACTCTCGACATGAAGATCCTCACAAGTAATTATTACATTCAAATTTAACTAATAATTCTAAAAGTTTGACTAATAATTTTAAATTACGTTGATAACAGCACTGAATCTATTTATTTATTTTGGTCATTTTTTAGAGTTATTAGAGTTTTGTGCTCCACAATATCCATATGTACCCCTTCATGTTTGGACATGTGATCCGTACGGTCATGTGCACACATTGATGTTTAAATACCTCATGGGGACATTAACAATCTTCAGTAATGTAGATTTTTAAAAAGGTTGTCTTGCACAAAAGGATAAAAAAATTTCAAGAATCATACAGTTGGACATGCTTTAAAAATTTTACATATATAGATAAATTATTCATTTGTTTAAATACATTTTAAAGTGGATTTACCTTTATATCCCTTTATTTATTTTTGTTTTTTTTGAAAGTTGTGTAACTAAATATTTAACAAAGCTAGATTCTATTGCCCCACCAACTTTTGATAATGCCACTCCAATTCATATGTAAATCACCAAGAATTAGGGGTGGCGTTAGCAAAAGTTGGTGTGGCAATAGAAGCTCTCATATTTAAATATCAAAAGGGTATATAGGTGAAACCTCTACACAAGTTTTTGTACAGACAAACAGATTTATCGGGGTAGGTATATATTCTAAAATTGTATTCGATTACGTAATTTGACAAAAAAAATTATCTATTATTTCCACTTTCAAAAACTACTGGTAAAATATTTAGGATTTTATTTTTTAGTGCAAAAAAAACTAGGATGTTTTGTTAATATTGTGCAATGACATTTTCATAAATGAAAAATTATATTTGTTGATATTTACAACAAAAAAATCATTGTATAGTGTCAACACCACACTCTATACAACAATAATTTTAAGGACCTTCCGAAAAATCTAAAGATCATGTAGGTTGCTAAGAACTCATGTTTTATGGAGACATTAGCATTTTCCACAACGACCTATATTTTATATATATATATATATATTTGTTGAATGGATATCTTATTTGTGTTTAATACAAAAATTATTTAATAAAGATTTTTATAATTAAATTTTAATAAATGCACTAAATATTTTTACAAAAGTATCATTGAGGTTTTATGATATTCACAAAAAAGGGACATTTTAAGATGAGCCTTGCTACCATGGCTTGAAATAATACTGGCTCGAAGCAGGCAGATAACCATCAATGTTCCTTGAGTGTATAACACTTGAATCTCGAGAAAAGGCATTCTATTGTTTTTTGTACACTCTAGCTACTCAGTATCAGTGATACTTTGAGTGTTACTTCAAGTCACTTTAGCATTTTTCTTTTATAAAAATCAAAACACTACTTTTTACACTAAAAGGACAACAACAATAAATGTAAGGACTATGTGAAAAAAGGGGTAAATAATGTTCAGATCCGTCAAATTTACTTGGATTTAGTCAAATTTAACGGCCATATATGCCAAATTTACCCCTTTTTCACGGAGTGACATCAAGGTATTTTTGAAAAATTAAGATTGTGGAAGATGCTAACTTGGTGTTAAAAAGGTATTAGTGGACTATTAAATATATATTCCTGTCGTACCTCTCATGGGCCTACTTAATGGCTCTATTATATTGACTTTGTTGGAAAATCGAATTCTTTGAACCAAGCTTCATGCTTGTTGACACTAGCTAGCGTGTCTTGTGATTTGTTAAGTCTTACAGCAAGATCAAAGAGGAGGATCACCATGAAATAGGGGTGAAGGCAAGGTCAACAGCAGAAGAGTTTGCTAGGGTGGCCAGGGAGAAGGCTGATGAATTAGAGAGTCGGAATTCAGAAAAATTCTTGGAAGGTGCTCAGGAAGCTGTGCTGAGCGATTCAGATTCCGAGTCAGTCAAGCATAAGTGCAAGGAGACCATGAAGGGTACTCATAAGAAGATCATGGCAAAAGATTAACAATTTAACAAGCGCTTCTTGGTAAATATTAAATGGTATTTCTCGCTCCATGTATATTAATAAATAACAATAATAAAAATCCATGCAAGACTTTTTGACATTAATGATAGTATCTTAAGATCAAATTAACCCCACAGGCTTATCAATGGAGTAGTGCCACTTATGTCATAGAGCACCCAAAACCACCTTTGTCTCAAAGCCTAGGCCAAATGTGATTGGGTGGCATGGCCAGCGCATTTGGTGCATCACACTTGATGTTGTTGTTAATGTTGTTCGGCTAAATTGTTACCACCTTGTCTGAAAGCCTAAACCGTGACCAGCGGCAGAGCTAGGATATTCTTGTAGTGGGGACAAACTATGGTTAGTTGTGGAGTAAATGGGGAGAGAGGTGAGGCAGTGGGGACAAATGGGGCATGTAATTTGTTGAAAATATAGGGGTGTTTCAAAGTTCTGTGGGGGCAATCCTTACTAGCTCCGCCCTTGACTGTGGCTCATATCGACTTCTCTCATCACATCCTCTTTATGACTAGCCAAATATTTTAAACATTCCATTTCCCTTCTCCCCAGCAGTTGTGATGTATCAAAGTAACTTGTTCAACTCTTTGTCGATAAATTTAGTCTTGTCTAGTTTCATTCCTCTTCTTGATTTGCAATAGCCGGAGCAAACTTTTTTCCAACATACTCCGTCCAAATGGAGTTTTCAAAAAAAAAAAAAAAAAATCACCCCTATACCAACCTTTTAAATGCAAAATTCAAATTGAAATTTATCCTCGAGATAAGTATATTGGAGATTTGTGTTATCAAGATACTCATAAATTTCAATCATTGGATTTTGTGTTTAAAGGGTTGGGATCATGTGTTTTTTTCATGAGTCATTCTTAAGATTCAATGGATCCCAACCCATATATATATATGGGAAATGTTTAACACCCTACACTTTACCCTACGCTTTACCAAACGTGTTTTGTCCTACATGGGTTAGAAGTTTTGGATGATCTCTACGATTAAAAGATCCTCATCACCAAAAATCAGCCCATTCCGAAATTTCTAACCCCATGTTTACAAGTTGAAAAATCGTGGATCGTCCATTTTTTGTAAACCATTTTTTATGGGGTTAGAAGTTTTGGAATTGGCTGATTTTTTGTGAGGATGATCTCCTCACCATAGAGGTCATCCTCACCAAAAATCAACCTATTCCAAAACTTCTAATCCATGTAGGACAAAACACGTTTTGTAAAGCGTATAAGACAAAATTTCTAATCCCATCAAAAGTGATTTACAAAAATTGGATAGTCTAAAATTTTTCAACTTGTAAACATGGGGCTAGAAGTTTCATAATGAGCTGATTTTTGACAAGAATGATTCCCTCACCATAGAGATCATCCTCACAAAAAATCAACCCATTCCAAACATTTTTGCCCATATAAGACAAAACACGTTGTAGCTTTATGTGTCTATGGAACCCCACCTATAAATATATATATATATATATATATATGAGGGTTTTGGACTCATAACCCGATTAATATGGGCAACTGGCCTCTTAGTGCATCATGTCTCTTTCAAATCCCCTAGGTATCTACAATACCTTCACAAACCACACATATCAAGTAAGTAGAGATAAATCCTTGTAGGTGGCCAACAAGGGGACTTGAACTCAACACGTCTCCTTTTTTGGAAGGATGCTTTGGCCATGGCACAATATGTATGATATATTGTTTTAGCAATTTTATTAATTGAGGAGTTTAGTTGATAATTAGGAGTTTTATTATTTTAAGACTTTTTATTTTCTTAATTTAGGATTCTATCTTTTCTATATCAGAGTCAAAATCTTATTTATCAGAGATTGTAATTCATTTAAAGCTATCAATAAAATAAATAAATTAGTATTTGAAGAATGATTCCCCTTTAAGTGGATCAAACTTTTTGCATAGGATCCTATCATACTTTTCCATGAAAAACCCGCTTTTTCCAATTTGATTTTTTATTTTTTTTTATAAAACCCAGAAGTCATTCATCTCATATATATATACCCCTTTAAAAATTACGTTGATAATAAGTGGTTGGGGTGCTTTTCATTAGATAATAAGTGGTTGGGTACTTTTCATCA